>NW_028227262.1:117394945-118594945 GCF_978045245.1 Mus caroli
CCCCAAGAGCTTTGCATTCTCCCAATATCACTGTAACAACCAGGAGAAACAGAGCTCTCATCTCACAAATACACCAGGGGCTGTAAATCCACAAGCCTGTCCCCAGCCCCAGGCAGCCCCAGCCCCGAAGGCAGTGTTCTCTTTCCCAGCCCAGGAGCATTCTTTATGTCCTTGTTCAATTATTTAAATATGCTGTGAAGCCTCTACGTAAAAGAGCTATTGGCAAACTGGACATAGTGGATGTAATAGCAGCTCTCTGGCTTTCATACATTCGCTTTGCTCTCCTGCACTCAGCACTCCTAGCCTCATGTTGTGCCTTTAAGTGGAGCCCAAAATATACAAGGGACCAACTGTTGACCGGGAGTCATCTGGATCCATCTTCAGAATTCCAAGTTACTAAATATTTGCTTGTGCCTCCAGCCACTGCCCCTCCATCCCCTTGGTCTATTCTTACAACTGTAGAATGTAGCCACAGGGTGAGACAGCCTTCAAGGGAAACTGCTTCTTATTGCATGCATTCAAGGCTCCACATAATCTTGTCAAACACAGGTGTTTTCCATTCTGCAAGAGTTGGCCCTTTCAAATGACAGTTCAGTGAAATACCTGCTTTGAAAAGAGAAGGGCAGTATGTTTTGGAGGGAATCAGTATGGGGTTAGATAATCATCTGTGGCTGAAAATAGGACGAGCAGAAGAAAATATTGACTCACCGTTTGTGAGTCCTGAGGTTACTGCATATTTGAATCGTCTTCATTGAAATATCAGGATGATGATATGAGTTGTGTTATAAAACAAGATCACACACGGGAAAGAATGTGCGATGGGGGTAGGGACTAAATCCCTGTACCAAGTTAACTACATCAACTAGAATTATAACAGTAGCACAGAATACCTACCATATCCAGTGTCTACTGCTCGGAGATACTGGGCTGAAAATACCAATGATTAAAATAATAAAATACTTCTCTGCTGATAAATAGCTCTACCCCCTTGTCGAGCTCACTCACCCCTGCTGTTTACCATTAATCCAGTTGATTGGTAGTTTAAATCCCACATTTTTAACTAACTGAGCAGATACTGATTTCATTTTGCTTTTCATTTTTTAAATTAGCATGTAAAGAAATCTATTTGATCATCCTGTTCCTGTGTGTGTGTGTGTGTTATTTGTTTTTGATTGTTTTTGAGGAGATATTGTTATTCCTACTATAGAGATGGAAAAGTTGAGCTTCCTAATACTTTGCTGTTGAATCTCAGATCATCTATGGAGCTAATACTGGAGCAAAGCAGAAGGAAGACAAGCCATTCTTCACATGTTACATCCATGACATCACGTGTGTCATGGCTCCTTACTAAGCTGTTCTCTAATCTTCTCCAGACAGCAGCCAGGAAGCCTACAATTTGCTTCAATTCTGATGCTATCTCCCTGGAGTTAGTGTCAGGTGCCACAGGTTAAAAGGCTCAGTGCCACAAGCTCACCCTCCAATTAGAATGCCCGTCAGGTCCCAACTAGGCTCACTTGTGTTTCTCATCAACTGACTACTCCACAAGTCTCTTCAAGTTTGATGCTTTGCTGTAATGGGTCACAACTCTCAGAGAAACATTTATTTGCATTCCTTGGCTTATTAGAAAAGATGCTGCAAAGGATTCAGAGGAACAGCAAGTGAAAACTGTCAAAAACAAGATCTGTGGGGAGGGGCCTAGGGCTCCCATTCCTGCTGCATGTGAATGTTATCCCTGGACATCCATCCAACTAGGAAGTTCCTGGCTCTTTCATGTAAGGTTGTTAGTGTTTTTAAGGTTTATTTTTATTTTTAGTGTGTGCGTGGATATAGATATACCAGAGGAGGCTGGAAGAGGGTATCAGATCTCTTGGCGCTGGAGATACATATGGTTATGAGCTGCCTGGTGTGGGTGCTAGGGACCAAGTTCCAGATGCTCTGTAAGAGCAGCCTGGGCTTCTAACCAATAAGCATCTCCTGAGCTTCTCATGTGGAGTTTCTATGGCTGTTCCTTTATGTAGACGCGATTGATTAACTCCTCTTGAAGTTCAACCAGCGGACTTACTCCAGAGAACAGTTGTAAGATCAGAGGAGGTGAAATGTATTCTATTTGATCTGCAATGCTGTTCTTAAAAGGTTCTTCCAACATCCACTACCACACTGGCCACTGGTAGTGAACTTAACCTTTAGTTCCTCTCTCTTCTGCAGTATCTGGGAAGATGCTCTCATCCCACAGGTAGCTAGCAAATAGACCCATTCTCAGATGAGCTTTTTCACTGGCATAAACTCAAGTATGGCTAAAAGGAGCTTATTGAAAACAACAGGAAGTTCTCATCCCCAGAATCATTCAGGAAATTCCAAGGGTTCTAGAAGCAGCATGCCAAGAACCAGAGGAAAAGTCCAAATGATACATTTCATATTATGTCCTAATCTCCAGAACCATAAAAAATATCCAGTCCAGACCACATCTTCATTTTATGGGGGAAGGGAGGGTGTGGTGAGCATACCCAATGCCATTGGTTGACTAGTGAGTCTCAGAGTGTGTGGCAATGTAGCAGCAGCAGAATGTTACTTATGACAAATAGATAGACCCAGGGGACCAGATAGATGCAGTGGGCTACACTAATGGAACCACTAGGACTCCTTGTGTGAGTACTACATGGTTCCCAGAGACCCATCTCCTTGGAGCCTTGGGACCTCCTTTAAGAGGAAAACAAGACTGTGGTGGATCTTCACCACAGCCCCACCTACTGCTCTGAGGCTTGGCTATTCCTTTGTGTTTTAGGTTTGTTGGTTGGTTGGTTTGTTTTAATGGTGGTGAAATACACAAATAAAAGCAATTCCATTCTATGGCCAGCTAATGACTGGCTCAGCTTCAGACTCATCCCGTGGGCGAGTACCAATCCCCAACCCTATTAATGATACTCTCTTATGCTTGCAGTCAGCAGCCTAGTATAACTGACCTCTGAGAGGCCCCACCCAGCATCTGACTGAACCCACAGCCTAACATTAGCCAGAGGTCAGGGAGTTTTGTAGAAGAGCTGGGGAAAGGACTGAGAGACCAGGAGTGGAGGATAGGGATTCCACAAGAAGACCAACAGAGTCAACTGACCTGGACCCTTGGGGGCTCCCAGAGACCGAACCATCAACCAAAGAGCATACACGTGGGCTGGATCTAACCTCCCTCTTGTGCATATGTAGCAGATGTACAGCTTGGTATTCATGTGGGTTCTCCAACAACTGAAGTAGGGGCTGTCACTGACTGAGTTGCCTGCCTGTGAATCCTGTTTGCCTAACTGGGCTGCCTTGACTGGCCTCAGTGGGAGAGGATATGCCTAATCCTGTATTGACTTGAGATGTCAGAGTGGGTTGGTACCTGGGGGGAGGTCTTCCCCTTCTCAGAGAAGGCAAGGAGGCAGGGGCTCTGTGTGTGTGGAGACTTGGGGAGGGCTGCAATTTGGATATAAAGTGAAATAAATAAATAAATAAATAAATAAATAAATAAATAAATAGGGTCAATGCCATTCTAACTCAACATTACAGGGTTCTGCCTACCAGAACAGAACCATCTCAGGACTCTCAATAGGAGAGGCCAGACAGAAGGCATGCCTCCATTCTTGGCTCTCCTATGCTTGGGGCACTCGAAGGCATTGAAATGAGTCAGGTCCAGTGAGAGAGACATGAAGTCTAGAAGGCTGGAATACTCTGATGGGAAGTGGTATAATTCTGGTAAAGGTAGAGAGGCAGGAGTGGGCTAAAAGTGTCCTATAAGTCAGAGGAAGAATTTAGAAAAGAAGGAGGACAGAGCTGCAACCTGAGCTGAGAGAGGCAAGGAAAGAAGGAACCCTTGCTGGATGCTGGCTTTCTCTGAGCCGTACCCATGGTAACTCATGCGGATCTCCAGGACATACATTTGGAGGAAGAATTGTCATCCCAGAGTTAGGTCAGCCAATGACAAGAGCGCTCTTAATGAGTGAGCAGGAGGAAACACGGACTCACCAACTCAATTCTATGACCTCTCAGCATCTCTCTCTAGCCACAGAACCCCAAATATTGATGACCAGGGGGTCAGACTCCCGAAGCCCCTGGGCTGACAAATAGGTTTTTGGTTTAGTTTTTTTTTTTTTTTTTTTTTTTTTTTTTTTGGAGGACTGTGGCAACTGACATTTCCCATGAGTCTATAGGTGGCTTTGCACCTGGCATCTTAGCAGACAGCAGGTCAGTCTGGGATGATAGGTGGGAGGAAGGGCAGGGTGGTGGAGATGGCCTCTTCATGCCTTGTTGCCTAGGGGAAAATTGCCATTTTACATTTCAATTAAGCAGGGGCACAGGGGTCAAACATCAGCACTACTTAGAGGAAGATGTGTCCAGCCCATCCCTGGGCCTCTCCAATTATTATTAATGAACTTCCTCTCAGAACTGCCAACCTTTTTATATGCAAACTAGGCCTTTATGGGGCCACTGCTAATCAGGACTCATTAGAGCACTCCTAACAAGCTTCAGTGAGAATCTTACAGGGACAAATCTTACAGCTTTGGCTCTTGCCATCTTCTGGACAGAGCAGGGCTCCAGCTCTGCTCAGATGGATGTCACTGCTCCATCTGGCTGAGAGATTCCATTGAGAGGGGGTTTTCCTCACCAGGACCTGTTCTTTCACAAAAGGGAGGAAGGATACCCATCTGCCAACATTGAGTACTTTTTTTCCTCGCCCTGAATCAGTTTCTCCTTTAGGAAGGGGTCTGTCAGATTGTTCAGAGGAGTATGGAATTCCAGGCTCATGGGTAGCAACACTTGGTTAGGGGTGTGGAGGTGAGAGGTATCAGTGTACCTGGCTCTCTCACCAAGTGTGAGCACAATCCCAGATCTCTGCAAGGATGACTGTCCAGACTTAGGAGCAGATAGGTCTACACTCCCCCAAGGACTGGCACATGACTTCCAGTTCTTCATAGAACTGCTATCCATAGTCTTTCAGGCCCATGTACCTCCCATTCAGCCTAAGCATGAATCTCTCCAAGGAACCATTCCTCTTGCTTATCTATACCACATTCACATCTTGTCAGAGCATGTAGGACTAGATAGATAGATTCAGTTGGTGGGCAGAAATTGAGCCTCTGAGACTCACTATGCGAATGCCTCATAGTTCCTAGATACCCACCTCTTCAAAACCTTAGGACTTCCTGTAAGGGGAAGATCAAGGCTATGGTATGTCCTCACCCTTAGACTCTTAATTCCCTGAGACTTTGCCACTTCTCTGTTTTAAGTTTTCTGGTTGGTTGGCTTTAACAGCAGTGCAACACACAAATGAAAAGACTATTCTAGCCTATTTCAAGGGTCCAGATAAGTACAATCACACTGTATATCCAACCCCACAGTCCCCAACTGAGGCTCTCCCAGTAGAGCAACATTTCATTTCCCCTTATTTTAGATATCATCATTCTCCTTTCTGTCTTGAAATATGACTACTTTCTCTAGCTGTCCTGTGCACATGATGTCATGCAGAATTTGTCATTGTGGGGCTAGCTTATTTCACTTAGCTTAATGTCTTCAGTGTTTAGCAATGCTGTTATGTGGGTCAGAATTTTCACCCCATTTAAGGATGGATACTTTGCCATTGTGTGGGTATGATATGCATAATTAGATATAGATATTGATGATAGAGATAGACATAGGGATAGATAGATAGACAGATAGATAGATAGATAGATAGATAGATAGATAGATAGATAGATAATAGATAGATAAATAATTTCATCCATCTACAGACACTTAGGATGCTTCTGCCTCTCAGCTATTGTCACTGATGCCACTGTGAATGTGGCATACAAGAGTCTGTCAAGTTTCTGTCCTTAGCTATTTGGGGGACTTCTGCAGAATGGGATATCACTGTGTGCTGTTCCCCATTCTTCTCAGGGTCCAGTGACTCATTTCATCCATGGCAAAGGTCCTCTGTGGTCCCAGGGCTAACAGTGCAGTTGCAGGCATCAAAGAGGAACACTGTGTATCTGCCCTGAGGGGCATTTCTTCCCTTTCAATCATCCTCAACATTTACTCAGAAGCTTCTAGACTGAAAAATCCACTGAATACCACTTCAGAATATTTCCAAATGCTTCACTCAACCCACATACTAGAGGCCCTCTCTGTTTCCCCAGCTGTGGTCCAGATTTGAGTTCTATGGACAGAGCTGAGGCCCAGGCTGTTGCTTCCATGTGGATCTCCCCCTATGGCCAATCTGTCCTCACTTCTGGCTGCCTGGAACTTGGCAGGCAAAGATGCCATCAGTCCCTAGAGGAGCAGGATGCCCAAACAGCAGGGTCAGTCTCTGCCAAGGAAGGAAAGGAATTGGGAGGGGACCACAAGCCTGTTAGAGCATCTTGGGTGGTATAAACTGGCACTAAAATTAACCTGAAGAGGACAAGGATAAAAGTGACACTAAGACTTGAGATTTCTCATCCCTACTCCTTCCCTCATATGGGCATGTGGTCATCTGGGGAACTGGCTATAACAAAACAAAGATCAACATCAGTGTAATGTTTGCAGAGGTCACTGTCCTTTTGGTGTCCCACATGCCAAGCTGAACCATGCCTTCTGTCCCCAGGACTGCCCCCAGCTGCTGCGAGTGGACAAGATCCTCGTTCCAGTAGAGGTGATCAAGCCCATCACTCTGAAGGCTAAGAACCTCCCACAGCCTCAATCGGGACAGAGAGGCTACGAGTGCATCTTGAACATCCAGGGCATCGAGCAGAGGGTACCTGCTCTGCGCTTCAACAGCTCCAGTGTGCAGTGTCAGAACACCTCCGTGAGTCACCCTCCTGGCCCTGTTACTATAGCTCAATGAGCCCCATCAGCTCAGCTCTGCTGGGCTTGTTATACCATAGATCACTGGGATCCCTACCCACTGGAATTCTTTTCCTAATCCTACTCTTTGCTGTCCAATCCAGTCCCTGAACCTATGGTTTAATGGCTACCAAAAAATCTACTAGCTGTGAACTCTGATTGTAGCCATTGTGTGATCAGGGTCACCTGCCCAAGACATACTTTTGGACCAGTGTAGGGTTCTGGAGCCCTGTCTGTGGGCAGATGTAATGCTCTAGAAGGGAGACTTAGGCCCTTCCTTCTCACCTAGCCTGACTTAAGTGTTACATTCAAGTCTGAAAAGCCCACCACTGCCGTTAATCCTACACAAAAGCTGTGTCTTAGCAAAGAATGCCTGGGGACAGATCAAGTAACAGCATCAACCTCCATTGTTGCAGTGGGATTGGCTTGGATCAGATGGCCCCTGCCCAGTGTTTATAAGCTCCATAGTTAAAGTTGAGTTCTGCCAGTGGGAGTCTGCAGCCCCCAGCTGCCAACAGCTGCCCACTGAATCCTTAGGGAACTGTGTCCCTGACTATGTGCCCTTTTCCACACAGATTATTCCTTTCCTTCCCACTTTGCCTTCAAGCCCTGGTTCTGCTCCCCTTCACTCATCCGGGCTCCCTTCTCTCCCCTTAGATGCCTAAGATCAGCTGATGTCAGGTTAAGGACTTAGGGACCTATGATGTTTTCCAGCAATGAAAACCCATATGGTTCTTCACTGCACAACAGAGAAGCAGAAGTCAGGTGTAGTGCCTGTGCCTATAACCCCAGCATTTGAGAGATTGTTGCAGGATGATGACCACATGTCTGAGCCTAATGTGGGCTACAGAAACTCTGTCTCAAAAATAAAAATAAAACATAAAAAGAAAAAGAAAAAACTGAGAGAGAAAGAAGAGGAGGAGAGGAAGGGAAAGAATATAAAGGCCCAGGTTGGGGTGCAGATCCAGGTTTGGGGAGCTGAGATTGATGCAATTTGGGCACCCTCTTTAATGTTAAAATGTAAAAAGTATAAAATTTGATTTGTGGGCAAGTCTTAGCAGGGCACCTGAGAGCAAATCAAAACCCTAAAGCTGAGGCTCTGTTTGCTGCCAGGCAACCAGCCCCTGCCCAAAGGAGATTGACTTAACTCAAGGTCACACTGGCGAGAAGAGGCTTGCTGGCTTTAGAGTTCTCTTCTGTGTGTCATGCTGTCTCCCAACCACACATCTAGTTGCTATTGAGTAGGTAAACACAGTGGCTTTACTTGAGAGTGTAACTTGAGGCCCAACCGCAAAGGAATACCCTGATTTTCCTTTAGGAAGTAGTCTGGGAATAAATGGGGCTCAGAAAAACACAAATGCCTACTCTGTGTCACTCAGCAATGCAGGGACTGATCTGTTTCCACAGCTTCTTGGGGTTGAGGGGGAAACCTCTCCTGTTTCTATGATCAGCCAGACTAGTTTCCAGATATGTGCAGTGTTCTAACCCTGCAAGTACAGGGGACACTAGCTATGTCATCAAATATCTTGAGCTCAAGCAAATCAGCCCCAATAGTTTGGCTCAAGTAATTCTCCCCCAAACAAGAAGAGAGGGGAAAGCTGGGATTCCCCACTGGACTTCACAGATACAGTGAGATTTCAGGTTATAGAGAAGACAGGCTGTCTTCTTAGGTGAAGCTGCCCCAGCGTGTGGGAAAATGTCTGGAGTGAGGAGTTTGTGACCTTGGTCACAGAGAGAGGGTCACAAATGTCATATGATGCCCCTGGGACCACATGCATAGCCTAACCTGCTTTTATAAATCCCCAATCATACCTTCCTCTGTGCCCTGGAAATTAACTGACCTTCCAAAAAGCTGGTTTAGACCAGTGGCTTGCTCTCTTCAGTGCTGGACCAAAAGCAGGCTGGATTACCATGTCCATGGAAGGTCTTATCGCTGTGTCCTTCACAACCATCGACCAAGGGTCACTTGCCCAATGAGCTCTTTGTAGTCACAGGAGAGTCTCTGAATATGAGGTTGATACTAGGAGTGCCTAAGAAAAGGGTACAAAGGAGTAGGCCAGTATTGTCCCCTCCCTTTTCCATGATGTCCCATGAGCACTTGGTGTTATCACCCAGTCAGCATGAATGGATATACTACAGGACATTATGGGTGTCTGTCTTCTCTGTCTGATTCTATTGTCCAGGGTTTAAGGACTCAAAGGTGACACACTCTCCCACAGGGACCCTTTCATCTAGAAACCCAGTGCTCCAGACCCTGTGCTTATGTGTGCTTCTGGTGCAGGCCCAGGCCTCTATGAGCTCTCAGCCCCAGATGCTTCCAGATCTACTTCTGGGAAATGTGGACTCTTGTGGCTGGCTGTATACGGAAGCCAAGGCTCTGACCAACCACCAAGAACAGCATTGGGCCCTTTGGGGGGCTTCAGAGACTCCACTGCTCTGTTCTTAGCCAGGTCTAGTTTCAGCCAGCTCTGGGGCATCAGGGCTCTCATACAACCTCAGCCACCTCTGCCCACATGACCTTTTTTACTTTAACAACCCTAGCGAGAAGTCTCGGGCACTGAGACAGTAGGAGTGGTAACTTCAAAACAGATTCCAAGAGGAATCTCCTGTCCCTACTAGATCCCTTGGAATCCTACAGTTCAGGAAGGCTCAGCCCTGACTTTCCCCAGGAGCATCTTTGGGAGGCTGGGGGTATGGGGAGATCTGGTAGATCCCAGGAGTTCATCCTAGCCAGGATGCCATGTAGCTTCATTAATCTGGCACATTAAGGCAGATGGAGGCACTTTCAGACCCACTGTTTGGGGACAGGCCTGGGGCCAGTGGCTATAGCTCCTGGGGACAGTGGGAGGAGCAGAGGGATGGTTGCAGGCAGCCACGGAGGAGCCGCTGTAGGGATGCGTGGCCTACTTTAGACCAAGCTCCAGGAAAATGTCAAGTGATGCTAATAATAGAGCCTGCCACCTCCTCTCAGGCTGGCGGTCACGAGCATGAGTGGGCTGCAAAGGGCACCAGCCCACCGCAGTGCTGGTCAAAGAGGGAAGGAGGCCATGAAGCCAGCCAGAGCCCTGGAAATAGACACAGTGCCCCAACCAGCTCCTGCTGTATTCTAGTGCTTTGGGGGCTTGCTTATTCAAACAGCAGAAGTCCCTAGCAGAATCTCTCAGCACTTGGGACAAGACAGTTCTGTTCAGAGACAAGAATAACTCCACCTAGAGGTCTTCCCTGCCTTACAAGGAGAGAAATCTGGGGGCCATACAGCCCTAAGGGGATGAAGAAGTCATCACCAAAGAGATGGAGGTACACCAGCCTTGATTGAGACACTTAACCTCCTGGCCTTCAGGAGCCTGCAACCTCTCTTGCTTCGTCAACTTTTCTTGCTTCGTGCATTCTGTGTCCTGTGCAGCCCGAACTTTGTACAGATGAACTGTCTGCTGATTGCAGAGAGCTATATAAATGCTAAGTGGAGCAGAGTGAGGGAGGTCAGAGGGATAGTCCAAGCTGCCCAGCCTGGGGACACACGGAGAGTTCCTACTGTGCCCTATCTGTCCCATATAGATGCAGGTCACCTAGACAGGGCAGATCTGCAGAACACAGAGAATTCCCCAGAGACTCAGAACTGGTGGGGGCACCTGGGGTTAATGATGTCTACAGTATTTCCTAGTTGCAACCTCACAAAATAGGAGAGAGAAAGAAAAGGCATTGCCCAGTGTATTTGATCCACGGAGACTTTTGTTTTTCAGTTTTCTTCAAAAGGCAAATGCACACAGACATGTGCACGCAGCAGAACATATAAGCAGTCTCATGTGCACACAGCTCCATATGTACCAAGTGTCTGGCACAGAAACACTCAGTTCGTGGCTGCTATTATTATTCCCCATAAACATAAACACAGGCAGCACAAATAGAGTTTCACAGAGCGTCCCCAGGTGTATACACTCAGATCAAAACACACAGCATTATTCAGGGCTTTGAGCAGGTGACAGACGCTATGCTTCGAGCTCTGTATGTATTATCTCCAGGCCACATGGCAATCATTCAAGGTGTGTGATGTTTCTTAATTCCAACTTTCCAAATGAGGGACCCAAACTTTGGTCATTTACTTGTGTTCCTCTCTCTCTCTCTCTCTCTCTCTCTCTCTCTCTCTCTCCTTCTTTCCCTTCCCCCTATGTGTGTATGTATATGTGAGATATACATACATACATACACACATACATACTCATACATATTAACATGTAATCATGTTTGCACACACAGACAATCTCATACATGCATAGTAAGAATTTCTTGTATATTCCTTCCTGGGTCATTTCAGAATCATCCTGAGGGGAGCCTGAAGACTTCACTGATATCTGGCTAAATCCATTCCAGTTAACACCTGCTGTTCCCACATTAGGTCCTGGCTAGAGTTGACTTGAGAGACACACAGAGGCTTCAAGCCTAACTTAGTCATCCCTGTATCCTTCCAAAGCTCAAGTCTGTGGATGTCCAGTGCTGCTAGATGTCCTGGCTCAGGTAGACCAGATGACTCTACCTAAGGCCTCCAGTGGGGAGCCTGAGTCTTTAATCATCTCACCACACTGGGGATTATAGGTCTGCAAAGAAGCAGAAGGGATGGGATGGGGAAGAGGAGACTGGAAGAGAGGTCAGCAAGCACCCCACTGCTTTCTCTCACAAAAGGGGGGTTATCTCCTCCTCCCTCCTCTGGGCAGCCCCTGACTCCATACCTCTGGTAGGTTTATTATTTTATTGGTCAACAGCAGAACCACAGTGGGGAAAACTCTATAAAAAAAAAAGTCCCCATTTCCATACAATAGAATTGTCCACTTCTGAGCTAGGGCCCTGGGATTTGCACCTCACACCTCATTCTAATGAGAAACCCTTAGTTTGCTCCACATGGCTAGAGTGACACAACTTGGGGTGATCCAATGTTGTGTGACAAAACTTATTTTCTGGGGAGATACAACATACATGTCTCCTCACTCCAGATAGGGAACCCATGACAGACGAATGTACGGATACCCCCAGAGTCCAGCTTAGAGAAACAATAAGTTTTATTGGGATTACTTACAGGAGTCTGGGTGAGGGATTGCTCACAGGGACAGAAATGACTCAAAGACAGCTGCATCACCAAGCCTACTCCAGCATGTGTGACTTCTCCAAAAGCTGCGAACCTGGAGCACACTGCACAGCTTGGAGTCAGCTCAGCAGGTTGGAGAGTGTCTTTTCCATTTGCACGAGGTTGGCTTAAACCTCTCCCAGGCAGCTCTGCTGGTTTCTGCTTCTTCCAGGAGGCTGGCTGGGTCTGAGAGTCTTTGCAGCCTGACTTGTCTGAGAGTCTTCTTTGTAACTTTACTGCTTACTCTGCAAGGGAGGGCCCAATGAATATAGTCAGTTTTAGGGACTTCCTGATGATTAAGTTGACTTCTCCCACCTACAGTTTTACTTTTCACAGTTACCCATGATCAACCACACTCAAAAACTATTAAGTAGAATATAACAGAAGTAAATTTTTGATAGAACTCCTCACCCTTTTCCCATTGTATCCATCCCATATATAGTAGCTGCCTATTAGGTACTTAGCTGACAACTTATTTATCATGTTGTTTTTCATTTTTAGGTTTTTTTGAGACAGGTTCTCATTATGTATCCTTGGCTGGCTTAAAACTCACTATGTAGACCAGGCTGTCCTGGTACTCACAGAGATTGTCCTGCCTCTGGTTAGATTCAGGGTGTAGGCCACCAAGTAGGCTCTTGGTTGTCATGTTGACTGATAGAAAATTATCAGCTTGCTAGAGAGGAGGGAAGAGGGGAACACGCACATACATTTGCAATATGTTGTAATTATTCTTTTTTTAGTTATTGTTGTTAATCTTGACAATTGTGCCTGAATTCTACATCTTTGGTTTGTATGTGCAAAATAGAAAGAACAGAGTTAGATCCTAGCTGTGGTTTCAGACATCTACTGAGGGCTCCTGCGTATATTTCTCATATTTGGGGGATGCAGCTGTACTGAGTCACAGCCTCTGCTGTCATCTCTTCGGGGCAAGGAGCCTTTGCCTTCTTCTCTGTACCCAGCAGGTGTCGGTCACAGATCTGCTGAGTGAGAATATAAACAATGTGCTGGGATCCTCACCAGACACTGCTGGCCTGGTGAGATCTCTCCCCAGAGATTCTCACCAGGCCAGCAATGTCTATCATCTGTGGCTCATTGGAAGTCCTGTGGCTACCTTAGAGAAGGGACAGATTCTACCATCTCACTTACACACACACACACACACACACACACACACACACACACACACACACACACCAGTCTAAGTCCTCCAAAATTCAGCTCCAGGCTGAAAGAGCACATTGGATTTGCCAGTATGAATTCTAACCAAGCCCAGTGGATGAATCTTTTCAACAAAATGCCAGTTCTCAGCCAGTCCTGAACAGAAAACTTGTAACAATTCAATACCTGCATCCTACCCGCTGTGACAGGGAAGTCTGCTGGTATAGTAAGAAAAGTGGCAGGCAGTGGTTATCAGTGCTACCCACAGCAAGCTAAGCTCCCACTGTCTCTGCCTCTCTCTTCACTGACCAGTAATTGCAGTTGAAAGCAGAGCAGGGGCTGCCACACATGGAGCCTTCTTGCTACACCCAGCATCCACAAGTCAGCATCCTCTCCCACCATCCAGCCCCATCTCACTCAGGACCCACCCTTGTTCAGAGCACCCTTGAAGAGAGCAGGCAGTAGATCCGAATGATAAGCTTGATGTGAGGGTATCCTCCATCATTTCAGGGTAACAGGGTAACAGTGTGGTGGGAAGCTGGACTTGAGTGCATTTAAAATCTTTCTCAGATTCCTAGGCCTTTTCTGCTGGCAGCAGGGACAGGGTGGGAGCATAGGGCACCCTTCCCTTCCCTAAAGCTTCTATGGGATCTGTTTCTCTCTTGTTATTCCTCCCCTTTGAGCATCACTCCTTCTTACTCATTGCTACTCACTCCCTCTGCCTGTGCTCAGTGCTCTCTCATTCTAGGTTCCTGGAAAAGAGACAACCTGCACTGAACGTTTTCTGATAGTAATAGTAAGAGTTAGTTCCCTGTAGAGTTGCAACCAGACAGAGCCCATTGATCAGAGTTCTCTGGGCAGTCAAGACAGAACAGGGCTCTTTCCTGAACTAAATTCCTGCCCCCTCCTTGAGACTCATGGTATTAGAAGTTTATCCAAGCTATTTCTGTGTTTCCCCTTTGAGAATTCCATACGTGTACAATACAATATGATCATATCACCACTCCCAGTTTTCCCCTCCTACTCTCCCAGGAACACACACACACACATACACACACACACACACACACACACACACACACACACATCCCAAACTCATAAATTAATTTTCTTCTCCTCTTCCTCTTCCTCCTATTTTTCTTCTTTTCTTAATAACCTAATAAGTTCTTTTACTGCTATCCATATATGCATGAGTACAGAGCTATCTGCTGGGATAGCTGCTTGGGCAACTTACCAGTGGCCGTATCCCCAAAGAAAATCATCCCCTGCTACCAGCTTTTAACTGCTAGTTCCTCCTCAGTTGGTGGGGCCTTATGAGTTCCTCATCCACCCATACTACAAATAGACTGGCTGATCTTGTGCATGTCTTGTGCAGGTAGCCACAGCTGCTATGAGTTCATGAGTGTGGTACCCAAATCTTGTTCAGAAGACAGCATTTCACCACACACCTCTCCGTCCTTTGGCTCTTATATTCTTTCTATGTTCTCTTATGTTCCCTGGCCTTGGTAGGGTTCCCCTGGACATGAGAGTTGATAATCATGTTCCATTTGGGCCAAAACACTCATTATCACTTATTTTCAGTGCATTGACCAGTTATGAGTCTCCACATGACTGTTGTGGTCTGTTTCTTGAACCAGTTCCCACGCATGTACTATTACACAGATCTGTTCCTGTGCAGATATACTGTTGCACAGATAGACTGCTGCACAGATGTGTTATCAGCAAGGTATTCTATAGAGTCCCAGCCCCACTTTCTACATTATCATCTCTGCCCCTCCATCTGACCATACATATGTGTATGTATGTTCATAAATATACACACATACACAGCCTTGGCTAGCCCTTAACCCTGTGTGCTCTTGGCTAAGTACTCAGGTCTCCATAGAAATCTCTGTAACAGCTTTTTCTTTGCTCTTCCCTGACCCCCTCTATCTGGCTGCAGTATTCCTATGAAGGAATGGAGATCAACAACCTGCCAGTGGAGTTGACAGTCGTGTGGAATGGACACTTCAACATTGACAACCCAGCTCAGAATAAAGGTGTGAAGAGGCCAGGGCTGGTGGAGAAGACAGGGCAGGGTGGGAGCGAGATAAGGGAGGGAAGGAGAGGGCGGAGCAACACTGCATTCCTAGGAAGATGCCATCTCTGTCATCTTGTCTCTACCTCCCAGCAGCTGTCAATCTCCCTTGGGCTTTGAGCCTTTCCTTCACAGACCTCGCTCCGTCCCATCCACTTTTGCCCGTCACTTCTTGACCCTAGGCTCTGTCCTGGGATGGCTCCCAGGAGTGGGGAAGAGTGGGTGGAGCTTGCTGGGAAGGATGGCTGAGACCAAATGGAGATTCACAGTTTCCTGGTGGCCACTCTCAGCCCCTTCCCATCCCAAAACACCTCTTGTCCTTGTCTTCCAAAGTTTACCTCTACAAGTGTGGGGCCATGCGCGAGAGCTGTGGGCTGTGCCTCAAAGCTGACCCGGATTTCGAGTGTGGCTGGTGTCAGAGCCCAGGCCAGTGTACCCTGCGACAGCACTGCCCTGCCCATGAGAGCCGGTGGTTGGAACTGTCAGGGGCCAACAGCAAGTGCACCAACCCTCGTATCACAGAGGTAAGCTGCTGTCTCACCTGTAGCCCACTTCAGGCTGCAGAGCTACTTTATTATCTTGCCAGAGCATAGGCCTCTCAAGATAGGGCCTAGCTATGCTGTTGGTCACCCACATCAATCATCAGGTAGACTTAGATGCTCTGCCTAGCCAGCCATAGCCTCGGTCTCCTCCACAGCTTCTTCTGGAAGCTTAGGCTTGATTCAGAGACCTTTCCTTCACCCATGAAGTTTGGAGACAGAAAGGGGCCCCACTCTCTGTTAGAGTCTTAGTCTTCCCTCCTTCCTTCCATCTCCCTTCCTCCTGGCCAGACATTTCAGTGGCAAGACTGTGAAACTTTATCAGCAGTAGCATCACTAAACATTGAACACATTTGGTCCAGGGGGCAGAGCCTAGCTCTGGGCAGCAGCAGAAAACCACAGCAGAGAGACACCAGTACTTGCCCCCAATAAGACCTGAGCTGTAGAAGTATATCTGAATGAAGTTTATGAGTCTAACTTCAGAGCAGAAAAGAGCAGGGCAGAGCACAACACACAGGTAGTGGGGACAAAGGAGGGTCTGTGTGGGACTTCATCAGCATGCCTTACCTGTGCAGGAGTCTGCTGTGTCACAGAGAGTTCCAGGAACTGGCTTGAAGGCATGGTGCTTCCTTTGTAGCGCACTTTGGAAACTCATCAGCCTCCCTTACCTCCTTCTTACTCATCGCCATTCTGGTTAAAATCACTACCAAGAGTGTCTAAACAAGGGAGCTGCTGCCCCTGGGCTTTATATAGACATTTCTGTCTCCTGATCCCATTCCACACTTTTGACAGTGACTCCACCTAAGGTATTTTCCACCAGGCTGGAGATCTTGGAGATCTTTGTTCTTCCCCTAAATATTTAATATATAAATATTCTCCAACATAAGGATCCATCATATATATATATATATATATATATATATATATATATATATATATATATATATAATCCTGCTATAACCTCAGGAACAGGGCTTAGCACACAGTAGGTACTCAATACCTCTCAGCCATGGAGGATGCAGATGGGAAAAATAGCTGTATCTGCATCTGTAAATCAGGAGGACTCACTGGCACCCAGCTTTGCCCAGTTTTGCTAATGTACCAGACCCACACTGAGCAATGGTGACCATGACCCTAGACTATATATGTGTGATGCTTTGGAGTTTTGCACATTCCTCTCCTATCCCTGGTTAGTCAGCACAGAAGCCTTGTTGGACTGTGGAGGTTTTATAACCAAGCATCCTAAACCATGTAGCTTAAACTATCACTATGCTGGAGGCAGAAGTCCTAGATCAAGGTGTTCGCAGGATTGGTTGCTTCTGAAGGCTGTGGAGGAACTGGTTAGACATCAATTGTCCCCATTTCATCTTTTCCTCTATACATGTCTCCAAAATGACCCAATTATAACACCATGATCACACCAGGATGTCCTAATAACCTCCTTTATGCTTAATGATCTCTGTAAAGACAGGTACCTCTACCTACAGTCATGTTTGCAGAACTAGAATATTGTAGTTTGAATATGAAATATCTTTTACAGTCTTGTGTGTTTGGACACCTGGTCTCTAGGTAGTGGTTATGTTTTAGATTGTAGAACGTTTAGGAGGTGGAATTAAGCTGGGGGCTATGGAGGGTAAGCACTGGGGGTTGGAGCTCAACTTCCTTCTGTATTCTCTGCTTCATGGATAATGCCATTCAGCAAGCAGTTGCCATATGCTCTTGCCACCAAGAGCATATGGCAAGACCAAGCCCTGTGCAATGCCTTCCCCACTGTGATCGATCTAACCCCCTTTACCATGAGCCAAAATAAGTCCTTTCTCCTTATGTTGCTTCTCTCAGGTGTTTGGTCATAGCAACAAGAGAAATAACTAAGTCATGAGATTAGTTAGAACTTCCACCTATGAATTGGCAAGGTTGGGGGATGAACATAATTAAACCCTTCACAGCTGTGAAGGTCAGAGTTATTATCTTCCTTTCTCAGGTAGAGACTATTGTCAGAGCTGTGGCTTTACAGTAACCAGAGTAGGAAGAAAACGTTATTGTCTCCCAAAGCTCCTGAGTCTTGAATTCATCTTCTCCTTCACCACCGTGGTAGGGCATATACTGTTCTTGCAAAATGTGCCACTGGGGTCTTGGCTTTTATGAGTGAGCCCCCTTCAGCCAACTGAGGGCGGCCTTCAAACGGCATCCCTTGTCTGAAACCCTCCATCCTCAGCATTCCTGGTGATGCGGTTATCAAAACTGGGCCTTCCTCCAGGCCCCCACTTCACTGTTGTCTGTGGTGACTTCCAGGCTGGAGGACTGGGTTAGGGGGAGGTAAATGCCCTTCAGCCTACTTTTGCACACCCCTATCTCTCCTTCCCAGTCCATTCACAATCCTGTGTCTTCTCTGTGGGAGCACTACTCTCACGCTGCTAACAGCTAAGCTCTCCCTGGGGCTGTGGCACTGGGTGACTCAGTGCATTGAAACCCGTCAGCTGGATTTGCTTTCTCCTTGGCCTGAATCCAAGAAAATCACAAGATAGAGGTGACAAATTAAACAAATCGCACCATGGTGGGGGCTACTTAACTGCCTCCAACCTGGCATTAGCCTTCCAGGGGACTTGGATTGGTTCAAAGATAAAATCCCTCTTACAGGATGACAAGCTAGGGCTGGAACTCGGTGCAGGCACCCCTGCCAGGTGTCAGGGATGCACTGGGGACCCACCATCTGGACAAGCATTGGGCGAGAATTTAAGCACCCTCTCCTTGCCTTCCACACATCTGCCCACCTGATGTGAACAGAAATGGGCCAGTTTCTCCAATAAGGTTGTTTTCCACTGTAATGGGAATATGCTCATGTAAACTCACATAGCATATAAATGCTTACTTATGAGCATGTGCGTTCACAAAAGAATCTGTAAGAGGAAGGAAGTTGCTAGTCTTCAGTAAGTAAACAGCGCTTTCCGCAACCCACCACCACCACCCCAACCCCAGAAAAGCTGCACCAGGGATAGCCCAGTTCAATGCCTTTGGTTCTTCAATTTTACCAGCTACGCAGAACTGCCCTATATGCAACCCTTGCAGATCAGGGTAGAGGGACATTCTGGAAAGTACTAGAGACTCCTGTCATTCAGAATCTCACACAGTGACCTCACTACAGGTTGTAGGCACTCAGAAACCAGGAACAGAAGAGGGCTTTCCTGTGGGAAGTAACAATTAGATGACTTTCACTGTCCACAGCCCCTACCTCAAAGTAGGCCAAGTCCTGGTTACCGAACCCCTACATTCTAATTATGAGCTTTAACATCCGTGGCAACATCTCTGGAGGGAAGGACAGTGGCTTTGACCAGCATACCAGGGTAAAGTCTAAATTAAAACCACTTCCATGAGAAGCCAAGGGAACAAGGAAGGTAAATGGTATGCCAGATGTTCGAAGAGAGACCAGTAGGGTGGCTTGGCGGCAACAGCCTGCTGCCATTGATAAGGCATGCAGGGGATACTGGAGAGATGCTTGCTTTAGGAAGCTGAAGTTCAAGAGAGGAGGAAGGGCTGTGAAGGGTGGGGAACTCAACCTGAATAGTGATTGTAAAGAAGGAGATGTAAAAAGGTGCCTTGAGATTTTCAGTGAGAAGAAATAACACAGAGACTGGACAGTTCATCTTGAAACTGGGTGGGATGGTCCTTAATACATATGAATCTGGGTGGGCAAGAGAATTACATTTTATGCCAGAAGTATCTCCTGATTTTCTCTGGCGTATTTAGTAACACTGCAGTTATATTCTCTTCTTCCATGAGATGGGATGATAGACCAGGGGCTTTGATCATGGCTCTCAGGGCCACAGAGAAATACAGATTCTTTACCCAAGGATAACACCCACTGTTAGCCACACATTTTCTGGACCTGTTGGAGGAACCACACACAGATGCAAAAGAGCCACACCCATTCTGGCCTCTTCAGCAAGTGGATGGTGATGCTTCATGGGGCCTGAAGAATCACTCCTTCTTCTCCCTGCAGATCATCCCAGTGACGGGCCCTCGAGAAGGGGGCACCAAGGTCACCATCAGAGGGGAGAACTTGGGCCTGGAATTCCGTGACATTGCATCACACGTGAAAGTGGCTGGTGTGGAATGCAGCCCCTTGGTGGATGGCTACATCCCGGCTGAACAGTAAGTGAGAGCTACCTGGGAGATGGAGGCAACCCAAGAGGGAGGGAAAAGATGACCCACAGGCTTGAGATGCCCCTTATCACAATACTTGGGACCTGAAGTATTTTGGAGTGAGGATTCTTTTTCATACATAGAGTGGTTTTTCATACGTAAAGTATTTTCATATACATAATGAGATATCCTGGGGATGGCCCCTAAATCTAACACAACATTTTTGGGTGTCTATGGGGTCATCTCTCTGCCTTTAGTATTATTGAGATACTGAGATGCCATACTTGGGAGCTGTAGTCAAGGATGGAAATAGCAGGGAGAGGGAGGAACATGGCTGCTGGCCTCGTGGGGTACGGAGAGGTGAGAAAGAGCAAAATTAAAGTCTGCCGGGGAGTGTGAATTCAATTCTCTCTATTGTCTCTAACTCTCCACGAGCTTTCCCATGGGAAGCAAGCCCTGGGCTGTCCTCTGTGGAGGCTGAAAATGAAATCCGGTACCTTCTCCCAGGCCTGTGTACTCTCTGGCTAAATTTTCTCTTGGCGAAAGGTCATTCAACAGACGACCTTGACCCCTAACCCGCCTAGTGGGGGAGATGCGGTGAGCCACATCTGGTAAATGAGTAAACACTACTTTCCAGACCAGCAAACACAATCACACAATGCTTGGCATCACAGCAGAAGCTCTTTTCCAGCCTGCCTCACCTCACGGTCACCTATCGTCCATCCTGTGAGCATTAGATGAGGGCTGCTGGCACAGCCTCCTCGGGTCTGGCAGTGCCCTGAAATTGTGCTTGCTAGACTCAGTGATGCAGAACCACATAGGTGCAGCATATGCCATTCCTCCTGATGGCCATCAGGAAATCTCCATGGCACCGGTAGCAGGTGGGATACTAATGGATTCACTCCGACTTGGAACCATCCCTCTCAGCTACCATCACTCAGTGACCCAAACATCTATCGGTGGCTCCTACAATTTCCTGAAATCAAAGCAAAGCCAACAGTTGCTGATACAGCATGGTGTGGGGAAAGCTTGACATCCCCTCCCCCCACCGTGGACCCGGCATCAACAATGTTATTATAAAGCCAGATGATTAAAGTGTTGCGATATCAGTTAGATCCACGGAGTGAGATAGGATGCTCAGGGCAAGAATCCTGACATGTAAGAATTCAGTGTGTGATGAAGGTGACAGTTCAAATCAACAAGGAAAGGCGAGATCCTTCAGTAAATGGCGCTGGTTAATACCAGGAAAAGAGTAATGTCAGATCCCGAGTTCACATTAAACACCCAAATAAATTTCAGGTAGATTAAAGAGTTAGGGATACAAAAGTGAAATGGAAAGATTAGAATGCAGGTGTGAATTCATTTGCTTTCATGAACGGGAGGCATGAGCAGAAAAGTAAATCATAAGGAAAAGATGAGAGGTTTTTGAGTGCATTCAACTTAAAAATGTATACAGCAGAAATCGGTGTAAGAAAAATAAAAGTGAACGAAAGCTGGGGATACGGCTGCACCCGCCACAGTTAATAGATACCTTCTTCTTAAGAGAGAAAGAAGCTTTATAAATAAAAGACAGTTATCACGAAAGAGCAAAGAGCAAGAATGTATAACGCAGGAGATGCAGAAAGAACCAAAAACTCCTAAGAGCGATGACATGCAAATGAAAGCAACAGAGAACACCTTTTAAAAGTTAATGCTCAAGAGGCCAAAGATTGAGCTCATTGGGTAGAGTGCTTGCCTAGCTTGCAGGAAGCCCTAACTTCAATCCCCAGCACTGAACCAAACAGGTGCAATCTCCCAACTAGATGGGCACAGACAGGAAGGTCAGAAGTTCAAGGTCATCCTCAATAGTGTTTGACTGTAGACAGAGATGCTATCTCAATAAAAACAAAACCAAAAATAAAAGGACACGCCAGATGCAACTGGCTTGCTTACTTGTGGTGGAAGGGAAACTGGGACAAACTTTTAAGAAGGTATTTGGATACAAGGATTTAAAGTCACAGCTGGAAGCTCCCTATTGCCTTAGGCAGCTTAATGAGACTGTCCCAAAATCAAGAAAGAGAAAGATCAGAAAAAGGAAGCTGGAGATATAACTCAGTGGTAGGGACCTTTGACTCCTTGTTCAATTTCCAGTATCACACTCCATCCCCCACTGTCTTTAATCTATCACGGTGGTTCTCAATCTTCCCATGACCCTTTAATACAATTCCTCATGTTGTGACCCCCTAACCATAAAATTATTTTCGTTGCTACTTCATAACTGTAATTTTGCTACTGTTATGAATCATAATAAATGTAAATACCTGTTTTCTGATAGTCTTAGGAGGCCCCTAGAAAATGATCATTTGAACCCCAAAAGGGTTGTGACCCACAGGTTGAGAACCACTGGTTTAGCTAATACACTCCATAGTCGTTAGTCAATGCTTCTAGAACATTCCGAAAAAAGCCACACTTAAGAATGCTTATCTCAGTTTTATTTATAATGGGAAAAATTTAGAAGCAATGATAAAATATGGAGAATTCATCAGTTCAAAAGGTTATTATACAGATATTCCTCAACTTTACATCTCTATTGGATAGGGTGTGGGCTGAATCCAGGGCTGTGTGCAGGCTAAGCAAGTGTTTACTTCTGAGCTGCATTCTTAGCCCTCGGCATTGTGTCTTGATAAACCTTTCATAAGTTGAAAACAGCATGAGATCAAAATGTGTTGTATATTCCTAACCAGTTACCAATATTGTTTCTTCCTATATACCCCAGTTCACAGGAACCTGAAGCTTTCTGCCACTGGCCAGTGTCACAGAGAGTATCATAGAACACATGGCTAGCTCAAGAAAAGATCAAAATTCAAAGTACAAGATTCTAGACAAAAGTTAACGTGTAAGATTGTAGACAGAGTCTGCAGACTTAACTTCCCTTTCATACCATTGTAAAGCTGGGATCTTGCCAGTTATGGCTTTATAGTTTATCTACCACCTCAGACAAATACAGACAGCAGACAGGCACACATTCAAGGTATCACATGCGCATAGAGGAGACCAAGCAGAGTACAGCCTCTAATTAATTTTACGCAAGAGAAGCTAGTCCTTTTTTTTTCCTTTTCCCCCCACACTAAATATTTATTTTTTATTTTATTATGCTGTCTGTACAGACACACACACATACACACACACACACACACACACATACACACAAAAGACATTTCCTCCGCAGTTCTTTCTGAGAAACATAACACAGAAACAACAGTGTTGGGCATATGGCTCAGTGACAGGGGCTTGTGTGACATGCGCAAGGTCCTGGATTTTATCCCCAGCACAATAAATAAATAAATAAATAAATAAATAAATAAATAAATAAATAGAAAAAAACAGCAGCAACAACAAAACAAACAGAACACAGAGCAGAACAGCACTAAAACCTAAGGACCAAGCAAAAAAACTCTACAGGACGAAAACCTAGAAACCAAAAAGTAAAAACTTAGTCTGTTCTGCCAGCTAGACACTTTCGAATGCTAATGTAGCAAAACATACTGAAAACCAAGTTAAAAACCAGATAAGAAGTTGAGAGTCGGGAGGAAAATAACTGCCGCATTTACAACAAATAAGAATGACTATGCTGAGTTAAGTTTTCACAAAAGACAGTTGGTCAGCACACTAGAGACAGGGCTTTCGTAGAAAAGTCAAAGGAAGACAATTTTAAAAAGTACACACAATCATGTGCATTCTCTATCATAATCACTGGGCTTAAAGTAAGATCTTTTCTATAGTATATTGGAAAAAAATTCTTTCAAAAGATTTTGACCACTTAGTCTTAACTAAAACAATGGACCACTGACACAAATGCAAATTGGTACAACTTTGGGGGAAACGCCATTGGGCCCTATGTGAATAAACCATTTAATCCTGTGTATTCCCTCCTGTTAAGTCTATTCTAAGAAACACGTGATTCTCGGGTATGTGTATCTTGGCATATTTGGCTGGGTTTTTTTTTTTTTAAGCAGGAGAAAAATCAGAATGTTTACACACCCATCAATAGGACGACTATGACATACATGGTGGCTTAAACATGTATGTAATATTACAAAGCGGTTAGTAGAGTTACATATGCAGAGCCTAGGTGGAATCACCAGAGAAAGTTGTTAAATATAAACTGGTATTTAGAACAGTGTGTATGCTATGTTTTACATTTGTCTTTGAAATATATTTACATATACAAATAGATAAACTTGCATATAATCATGTATATGCTTACTTGTTGATGTGCTCACTTGTTGAGCTCATGCAAGCCAGCTTCTGTCTCTGGGCCCTGCTGTGAGCATAAGCCATGGCTGGAAGCCCTGTGGCTCATGAGTTATCTCCTTTGTTTCTGTAGGATCGTGTGTGAGATGGGCGAGGCCAAGCCTAGCCAACACGCAGGCTTTGTGGAGATCTGTGTGGCTGTGTGTCGGCCTGAGTTCATGGCCCGCTCTTCGCAGCTCTATTACTTCATGGTGAGTCCTGGATGTCAAAGGCCTTTCTGGGTGCAGGCCACAGAAATGGTATGGCCATCATCGCAGGGCAGAGCCTCCTCCACCCCACCACCTACATTCATGGGAGCCCCATGTGAACAGGGTCGGAGTAGAGTCTTGATGTCTCAAAGATCTAGATTTAGCTTTTGTGCCTCCTTATAGGGCTGCAAGAAAGCTGCTTTGGCCCTTGGGTCCCAGCGTCTTCTGTGTGGCAAGGGGCAGGGTGACTCCTAGGAACTTTGCCTAAACTCAGTCACTTTTCAATTGGGAGAACTCAGACAAGCTGATTTGCTTTTCTGTGCCTCAGTTTCTTTATTTGGACAGTGAAAATGATACTTGTATCTCTCACACAGTATGGTAAAGATCATACAGTCTCCATCCCATGTGGTGTCATTCCCTGTATTAGCCACCCTCACTCCTCTGTCTGGCCTGGCTCCCCACCACTATCCCCACTTAACCTTATCCTATCATGAGCAGCCTCTCATCTTTTCTTGCTTACCCACCACCCTCTCATAACGTTCTTAACCCCTTTCTCACCTCTCTGGTACTTAATTGCAGGCCCCTTCCATTTCCCCTATTCACTCCCTGGTCCCCACCTCCCATCCCTCCACTCACCAGTATCCTTCCCATAATCTCACCAACCAAGCCTTACCCCAACCACTGAATATTACTCAAGTTCCCTCTGGAACCTTGCAGAGCTGCAAAGCTGCCTGGCTGGCAGCTAGAGGAAGAGGGTAAAGTCTCCTGGCCTAGATCCTCCCATTTTCCATTTTCAAGCTACTAAAGAGCCCACATGGCTGACATTAGAAACCGTCCCTCCTTTGCCCCTTCCTCCCTCCTCGTTCTTTTTCCTCCTCTTCTACTGACAACCTTTTAGCAGCTTGACAGGATTTCCTTACTCAAGAAAACCCAGGTATTGTGTCCACCATGGAGCAAGTTGTCCTTGAATCAGGGTACTTAGACAAAGTTTCAAAGAAGCAATGGAAAGGCAGCGTGTGTCCAGGTTGAACTCTGGCTTCCATGTGGCGCTTGCCTGGCAGGTACTTTCCTTAGCATAAAATTGACCCTGTGGACTCATCCCAAAAGACAGGAGTGAGGAGGGAAAAGAGATGTGAAGAGGAGGAGAGACGCCACACGGAATCATGAACGGTAGCTGCTACAAGGCAAGCACAATGTCACTTTCATAGTTGAAGGGACCTTCTAAGGAAATGGCCTAATGCCACACATCCTCTAGGGTAGACATTCATGGAGGAAGAATGTGATGGACCCCAGCCCCTTCCAGTACTCCATATTTACTTAGGGATGAAATCTTGGAAGCTAGGTGTTTCCCAGTGAGAATGAAAAGCTGGGGTCCCTGAGAGTCCTGTATAGTCAAGGGAAAAGACAGCTTCACCTTCCACTCATGCTTCTGAGTGGCCTTGAGACCTCATTGCTGTCCCCTCAGTTAGGTGGCTTGTGAGATACCACTTAGAAAGCCCTCTCCTAAGGGCTCTTGGCATAGGTTTCTTCAAGCTCCTCTGGGGACTCCTAGAGCTCGGAGGGCTGCTGAGACCTTCCTGGTGCCAAGGCGAGGGGATGATAGCAGTCATCCACAGGGATTTTCAGATTCTTGTGTCCTGGAACCAAGAACTGGACAGATGTGAACAGCTGCAGAAGCAGGGACGTTTATTAGAGAATGATACAGTTCCAAGGGCAGAAGCTGTCTGGGACAAGGAGGAAGTTTACAAGCCTAGCCCAGAGTCCACAGTGGGACTTTTATGTCTCATTTCACAGGCTTTGGGGGTAGTTTGGGCTTTCTCACACCTGCTCTGTTACCTTGAGTTCTCCACCTAGTTTCCTGGATCTCAGGGGCTCAAATCTCCACAGATGGGGGACAGAGTTTTGGTATTATAATGACCTGTGGGTCATCTACAGACACTGGTGCCTCTGTGAGTCTCTGAGCATACTGGTGGCTCCACAGTTCAGGACACACACACACACACATACACACACACACACAGAGAGACAGAGAGACAGACAGACAGACACAGACACAGAGACACAGACAGACAGACAGACAGCCACACAGAGAGAAACACACACACACCAGTTGTCTGTGTTTCCAGTCCTCCTCTTTGCTAATGGGTTTTTCTCCCCTACTAATTTTACAGTATTTCATTCAGGGCTCTCACAGGCTTTCTACCTACTTCAGGGACAAACTTGGGTTCCCCTCAGTTTCTCTCCACAAATCAAACCAGGCTCTGATGTGTGGGTTAGTCCCTGGAATGTCAAGGCTACAAAAGGCCCAGATCAACACGCCTGGCCCATCACCAGCTCTGTCCCAGGAGGTCTCCATGCTGGGAATGCTCCTTCTCCCTCTCCCTTCTAGTCTGTTCCTTCACGGAGCCAAGTGAAAAGCTGGCAAATAATTCAGACTTTGATTTCCCGTGCAAACCCACTGTGAAATATTTATGAAGCATGACTTGAATAATTAATAGTTTCTCACAAGTCTAAAACATGTTTCCATAACACCCTCTCCCACCCGGAGCAGACCCCTTCCAGCCAGTCCCTGCATCAACACCACAAGCAATGAGGCTAATAGCAAGCAGCCGTCCTTTCCAGCATTTGATTTGAGAGCTCCCCATAGCCCAGGGGCGCAGAACCCCAGCTGACAGACCCAGTGTTTTCTCTCTAGGGACAGCAGTAGTGGGGCAAAGCCACCCTTTGGAAATAGCTGATTACTGTCGTTTAAGGAACAAGAAAACTGTCATGGGTCCTGGTGATAACCATTTTGGGGCTCAGATCCCAATTATGTGACAAGAGAAGTTGAATATCTTGCCCACACCATGATACCAAAAGTCCCTTGTCCTTGGGTGTTCAAGCCACAAGGCAAAGATTTCACACCTAGCTGAGGAACATTAGAGCCAAGGTCAACGAGTGTGTCCAGGTGAATGCCACCAGTGTCCCCAGTCTGGGATCTGGGCACAGGGCAGTTGGTTCCGTTTGCTGGTCCCCAAAGGAGGCTTCTAGCAGGAGGGCAACCATAGCCCTGTGAACTCAGTGGGTTCAGGTTCAGTACAGTTTTGTTAGTGGGCTGGGGCTGGGGAAAGGAAAGAGAAGTCTTCATTTAAATGCAGATACAGGCTTCTCACCTGGGACCGGGAAAGTTTTTCCATTAAAATGCTAATGAAAGAACAAACTGCAACTCCAAATCCCTCGACTTCTAGGGCTGTGCTCCCTGCCCCCACCTCCGCCCGCTCCTCACCTCCAGTCAGGGCAGGGGGCTTGGCAGGCCTGGGAGCTTCCCTGGGCACAGTCCTCACAAATCCCAGGCTCTGGCCCCTGGAGGGTGCTCTGGAGACCTTTGGCCATGGCAGGCCCCCTTTGCAGGCACCAGGAGGCTGTTTACTGGCGAGGTGGCTGGAGATCAGAGCTGTGGAGTCAGGTCTCAGTTACAGTACTTTTTAGCTAGGTGACCTTGGAGAACTTAGTGAACCTCTCTGAACCTCATCTATGAAATAGGTAATGGTAGTCATTTTTAAGAAAACCATTGACTGAGTAATCATAGATATATATGTGTCTCTCTCACTATAGATAAAACCTGTCACTAAAAACAAACAAACAAAAAAAACCCTCAGTACACAGAAGCTATCATGACTACTATTATTCTTGTAGAGATGAAAGCACTTGTCACAGAAGAATATAAAATGCCTTGCAGAGGCCTCATGAGTGGATTCTAGAGGGCAGCTCTTCAGTAGGGCGTGAGGCACTGCCCAGGGCCCATCCCAGCCTCCACCTATCCCAGCATGCCTCAGTCCTCTTCTTTTCTACACAGACTCTGACCCTCGCAGATCTGAAGCCCAACCGAGGACCCATGTCTGGGGGGACGCAGGTTACCATCACAGGTACCAACTTGAATGCAGGCAGCAATGTGGTGGTGATGTTCGGGAGCCAGCCCTGCCTCTTCCACAGGTAACCCATGGGCCCATGAGAGGGGCCAGACAGGTAAAGCCCCCTGGGAGGGAAATGTGGGGTCCCACTGAGGTGGATAAGAACTGGCCCTCATCCAAGATGACTAAAAGCTGGCACTCTTCCTGCCTTTGTTTGAGGACAGTAGCCAATTGCTGCATTTCCTGGAAGGTGGGAGAGGTGTTGTGCTCCTGCCCACAGTTCAGCCTGGTACCCTAGTATCCTTTGCAGAGAATGGGGTACCACTGAGCATCCAACTTAGAACCAAAAGCCTCTTTAGGTCCAGAACCTCTCCTGCTGGAAGCTGCCTAGGACCACCTCAGTCAGCCCTGAGCAGGTTGTCCCAGAAGCCTGAGGCTGAGCCAACAAGGGCAAAAGGCCTTCTGCCCAACTGGGCTCTTCAGCCCAAAAGGAATACACACTTTACCTAGCCAGAAGCCAGAGTAGAAGCCACAGGGAGCCCATTCAAGGAATGCATTGGAAAATGTAACCAATCAGAGCCAAAGCTCCCAGAGATAGGTGTGTTCCTACAAGAACTATGTCAGATCCAAAGTCAGACCAGCCTGCACCTTGCATTGCTGCTAGCCAAGAAGCCAATATTTGGATTCTTTTGAGAGTGTTGAGGATGACTTTGCTCAAAGCAACGACAGAAGGGTGAGACTCTCACAGGGCATAGGGAGAGCTGGAACCCAGTGCAGCAAGCTCAGTTGCAGCCTTGAGAGCTATAAGCCAGGTCTCAGGACTCAGAGTCACAGGGAGCAGTTGGCAAGGAGCTGATTCCTGCCAAACCCACTTCACAGGATTCTCACTGCAGGGAAGGAATGAGACAGGGAGGAAAGGGCATTACCAGACTTATGTAGCTAGATACTTGTGAAAATTGGGGCCAGGGTTAGGAGTAAGGAGAGCCCAAAGTGTAGACCTCTTTGAAAGGCAGGCTCAGAGGAGCCTTTTAAAAGGTCTTTGTCTCTGGCTTGTGGACTCTCTATCTGTGACAGTGCTCACCCTTACTTCTGAGAAACCAGATGCACCAAGAAAGGGGTTGACCTGGGACCACTGCTAGGCTTAGTACCTGGCTTAGTACCATGCTCTACCCTCCCTTGCAGGCGCTCTCCATCCTACATTATCTGTAACACTACATCCTCAGAGGAGGTGCTGGACATGAAGGTGACTGTGCAGGTGGACAGGGCCAGGATCCGCCAGGACCTGGTCTTTCAGTACGTGGAGGACCCCACCATCGTGCGGATTGAACCAGAATGGAGCATTGTCAGGTAGGAGGACCCATTCCCCACAACCTTCTCCCTTCATCTGGCCCTCCGTTTCGCTTTCTCAGACATCAAAACCCCAAGGGAAACCAAGCTTGGTGACAAGAGCCTATCACCCCAGTGACTTGGAAGACTGAGGCCTCTCTCTCTCACCAGCCTTCTTCCCATCAGCCCTGTTGTCTGCCTCCCTTTGTTTCTCCCATATACCAGACTCATTCAGGGAGGGCCTGGTCCTCATTTCTTGCTGCTTCCCCATCACCCAACACAAATGCACTAAGCAAAATGACAAAGGAGGTGGAAGAGGGCACACAATGCTGCTATAGGAAGAACCCAGATAGGGATTCAGGCACTTCAGTAGTCTACTGGGGCAAGCCATGGATCTTTCTTGGACCTCTTTCTTTAGGAGGATTCTCCTAGAGTATAAAGTATAGTACCTCCCATCAGAGATGGACCTGCAGGCATTTGACTGTGGCCACTTTTCTATGCCAGGAGGACATTATCAGGATGAGAGGGTTCCATGGAGGCTGTCCCTTCTGAGAACCCCTTGAGATCATTGGAAAGCTGCTGTTCTGGAGTGCATGGGGGACACAGTGAAGACTTGGGGTGGGAAGGAACAGATACAGTCCGTGCTGTTTACCCAACAGATGACCTTAGCAGCACCTTACTCCCAACCTGCTCCCTGCTCAGTGTCCTCCACATTCAGCTCCAGCCAGAAGGGGCCTGGGACTGGGGAAATTAATGAAGATAGAATAAAGAAGTGCTCTGCTCTGGCTAAGGCTGGGGCAAGCCCTCGCCAGGGGCAAAACTTAGACCAGGGACCCAAGGGCCAGATCTGACTGGATGCCTGAATTTTTGTAAATAAAATTTTATTGGCACATGGCTCTGCTCACTGGTTGTATTGTCTACAGTTACTTGCTCGTGATTGCACAGAGTTGAGTAATTGTGACAGAGACCATATGGCCTGTGGAGCCTGAAATATTTCCTGCCTGGCCCTTCACAGAAATAGTTGGACACCCTCTGCTTGAAGACCAGAGAGAAACAGCCTGGCTGGTGAGATGAGAAAGGCCATTGGCTGTCCTTAGCTAAAGTCTGAACGGGAAACAGGCTGTGAGAGCCGTGCCAGGCCTTGGCCTCAGAGCCTGGTGATTCAGGAAGGTGACATAGCCCTTTGTGTCTCACTGAAGATGCTCTGGGACATTCATGGCCTTGTTGAGTTCCGTTTCCCTTCATATTGTCACAGAAATGAAGGTGTCATCTTCCTGGCACTCATCAGTGTCCCAAGTCACACTCATGCCACAAGGGAGGTTGGATACACATTCTGGACTGCCAGCATTTTAGCATAGGTTAAAGAAATCTGAGGATGAACGGGACTCTGCACAATGTGTACATTTGAGCATCCTATATGTGTCTGGGTTGTTTGGGGACAATGATGAGTTTATTTGAAACTGAATGTAGAATTAGTGGTTGGGAAGGCTGGGGACTTGGAGGCTAGATACCAGAAACTCATCTGTAGAAAGAATCCTGCAGGCACAGCTTGAGGTGTATGTGTGCATGTGAGCACATGAGTGCATGCAAGACACACTCAATGAGAAAGAGAAGTCGTGAGAACTTTAAAGTAGATAGATGCCCAGAAACCCATGTGAGTCCAGCTGACAAAGAATCTTAGCTACTGTGGTTAGACGTGATTTACCTATGATGCCTTGCCTTCCACAGCAGGATGCTTGTCAGTGACTCCATTGACCAGCAATCAGTCCATTGCTTACTCTAGTCCCAGGAGGACACAGTCAAACACAGGGCTGCCCACCCTCTCCACAAGCTTCTTCCTGGATATAGAGCATAACATCCTTTGAAAGGCCACACTGAGCTAAATCACTTGAGTCCTCCTCACCCGTGTCTTGTGCCACTCCAGACCTCATTGAGTCTTAGAACATGTCACACCTGTACTCTTAGAAAAGGTCCTGGGCCATGGTTGTCACAGGTCTCAGCTGGACTGAAGCTACTAAGGAGGAAATCTGTAGCTTGGTTGCCATGGAAAACATGGTGCTTGGTCTGCCGGGGACCATTGAGAACAAGACCAAGAGTGGTTGGTGAGGGATAGGGGAGGAGACTCTAGGCTGAAACAGCCGGCTCAAGTTTGGGAGCCTTAGAGAACTAAGAGACCATGCTGTCACCGGGGCCTCTGTGAGATATACATGTTACAAACAGATCAGCAAGGGACAATGCAGACATCTGGTCACCACTGTCCTCCGTCTGACCTTCTGAGATTCTTTTCCTTGTTATTGCACTTAGCTGCTCATCCTTGTCTCCAAGGACACAATTATGCTTCCTCATCCTTGTTGTCTCATGCTGATGACCACTGTTGTCACGGCCACTCTATCTCCTAGGCCTGCAGCTCACACACTCCTTTCTTTGTTTTTGGGCAGTGGGAACACACCTATTGCTGTCTGGGGAACTCACCTGGACCTCATACAGAACCCACAGATCCGTGCCAAGCATGGAGGAAAAGAACACATCAACGTGAGTCCCCTGGCAGGCCCTTGCCTACATATATGACTCATGTCATGGGAAACCTCCGTGACCTGGGATGGTGGGATGGGAAGTTAGCATGGCCATAGTTACAGCTTTTGGGCTATAGGCCTGAAAGACCAATAATTTCCATTCCACCCCACTGTTCCTACACAGACGTACTATTCATCACCATGTTCACATTGAGCAAAGCCATAGCTAGGAGACAGCCACTAGGTGCAGTCTGTAAGTAGCTAAGAGTATGGTCCTGGCTGCCTCCTTCATAATCTTCCCATATCATCTTGATGTAATACCAACTGCACACCAGGAGTCCTGGTGTGGAGACGCTGCTCACTGTTCGCTCCTCTGACTCCCACAGATCTGTGAGGTCCTAAATGCTACCGAGATGACCTGCCAGGCTCCAGCCCTTGCCCTGGGTCCCGACCACCAGTCAGATCTCACTGAGAGGCCTGAAGAATTTGGTTTCATCCTGGACAATGTCCAGTCTCTGCTAATTCTCAACAAGACCAACTTCACCTATTATCCTAATCCTGTGTTTGAGGCTTTCAGTCCCTCGGGAATCCTGGAGCTCAAGCCTGGCACCCCCATTATCCTAAAGGTATTCCAGATAAGTTTTTCACGGCATTTCAGTTATCGATTATTGATTTTTTTTACTGGGAGGATGAGAGGGTACTAGTATATGTAATGCATTAACTTGCTTTATGTTATTGTCACAAAACACATGATGCTGGCTACTTATAAAAGAAAAAAGCTAACTTGTCTCATTGTCCTGGAAAACAAAAGACCAAATAATCTTCCTGGTTCTTATGAGGGCCTTCTAACAGGACCACATGTGACAAGGGAACCAGACAGGAAGTCATAAAACTCCACATGTCCACATCTTAAAGGTCCCATTATCTCTTACCTAACAGTACTAGGGACCAAACTCGTAGCATACCACATCTAACACATACCAATTCTTTGAACTTCTTGCTAATGGCAGCCTCTTTCCTGGTCCATCCATAAGATGAGATGTTGGGTAGTGGGCGGGCCATGGCAGCCACCAGCATCTGTGGTTCTGACTCAAGGTTGGGGATGGTGGCTTTCCTGTTGTTCAGGGCAAGAACCTGATCCCACCTGTGGCCGGAGGCAACGTGAAGCTGAACTACACCGTGCTGGTTGGGGAGAAACCATGCATCGTGACAGTGTCAGATGTGCAGCTGCTCTGCGAGTCTCCCAACCTCATCGGCAGGCACAAAGTGATGGTGAGGCTGCTGGCACCCCCTTGTGTGTGGAACAGGCATGAGGGGTGCTGGATGGGGAGTGGCTCACTGTATCTAGGCTACTGGAGACTTCTGAGAGCACTTCCTGCCCACTGTGAGATTTCCCACAGCTCCCCCCAGACTTGTGTCCATTGTCCTGCCCCAAGAGCCAGCTTCTTATGTATTATCACTCCCTCTGTCCTGGCTAGTGCAACAAGAGGAAAACTTTAAATAGAGTGATAAGTAGTGTTAGGAGAGAGAGAGAGAGAGAGAGAGAGAGAGAGAGAGAGAGAGAGAGAGAGAGATCTGGTCCATGATATCATTTCTATATCAGATGGCAGGATGATTCTCAGGGAAGTCAGCTGGAGCTTTATCAGTGTCTTCCTGACTCAGAGGATGGGCACGTTTTCTAGTTGAGGGGCAGCGGTGTCCACTGTCCATGCTCTGGGGAGCGGTTAGGGAGGGCTCCTCACTGGCAATCATGCTCTCCTTCAGCCTTCTCTGCTACCTTCCCTCTCTTCTCTGTGTCCACAGGCACGGGTGGGTGGCATGGAGTATTCCCCTGGGATGGTATACATCGCCCCAGACAGCCCGCTCAGCCTGCCCGCCATCGTCAGCATCGCGGTGGCTGGTGGCCTCCTCATCATCTTCATCGTGGCCGTACTCATCGCCTACAAACGCAAGTCCCGAGAAAGTGACCTCACGCTGAAGAGGCTACAGATGCAGATGGACAACCTTGAGTCCCGTGTGGCTCTGGAGTGCAAGGAAGGTACTGAGCATCCAGGTGCTGGTGCTGGAGTCTCTGTGTGTGCACATATGCACCTATCATAGGAGAGCATGCAGGCTGGGCAGCAGTGGGTAGTATTAGAGGTTATGTATGCATTCAAGAACATGTAAGTCACCGTATGCAGTTATATACATGTGTGCCTGTACTGTACCAACCAGCCTGGGCAGCATTTGGAGATGCTGAAGGTCATGTGTGTGTGTGTGTGTGTGTGTGTGTATACTTACATTTGTGTATGTAAGTGCCTTAGCCCAGACAGAGCTGCAGTGGAGGGTAGTTACGTGTGTAAATGTACACATTTGTGTTTGTGCCTTTCATTTTACATTTAGGTGACAGCAGCCAGTGCTGAAGGTTGCTTATATTCATGCCTGCACTTGTATGAGTACGAGGGGGTAGGTGTATATGTGTGTGTGCCTCCTGTTCACAGCCCAGCACACTGAGCTACAGTGGGTGGTGGCCTCACAGACTGGGCATTCTAACTACAGAACCTTTCTGCCAGTCTCTGAACTTAGCCAGGGTCACAGCTCAAAGCCCTGTCTAGCCACCTGACATTGGTTTACTCCTTACTCCTTCCAGATATGTTACTAGGATCATTTATACATCAAGCACTGTGTCCAGATTCAACACTCTGGCTTTGGGGCAAGGGGAGTTCATAGTCTCCTCTAGGGAAGACATGGGGGGAGGGGGTCTGTCTCAACATGATGCATGTGAGCAATCCCTAAGTTCTTGTCCACCAGCAGGCAGGGAAATCTGTAGGCTTGATCTGTGATTTCAAAAGAAGTGTGTTTCACAGCTTGTATTTGAAAAATGTACACAAGCCACCATGAAGGGAGATCGGCAGTGTCAAACCCAAGTAGGCAGCTTAGCAAGTAGACTTCTATAACCCCAGGACATCCTTCTGTAAGCCACCCTAGGAAGAAAAAGCTGAGCTATTACTCTGTGGGTAATATGTACCCAGTGTTAATCCAGCCCTGTACCTGGGCTCAGGATCCTGCAGATTCCCACTGGGGAATTCTGATGGGGACGAGGTTCCAACCCATCTCTGCATCCTTCAGCTGTCATCCTGGCATCTGCCTTGTGGGACTGTTAATTACTGCCTTTTATTATATTTACACTGCTTAATTTTTTTCTCTGCAATGTACTCTTCCCTCTAATTAGGTGTAGTGATTAGAATCTCTTTTATGTGAGGCAGGCGTGAGGCTTTGAATGTTGGAGGTGCATGGTGACTTCAAGGAAACTGCAGACACATCAATCCTGACTCCCTCCCTCTCCCCCTGGCCAGTGAAGCAGCCCAACCAGGAGAAGGCAACGGAAGGGAGGGGCGCCTGGCTCCCTGGAGAAGGAAGGCTCAGCAGACAGAAAGCCATACAGTCCCACAGGAGACCCTCAGCTAGCTTCTGGCTGGGGACAGTTAAGCTGCTGGGACAGAAGGAGACATCTTACAGCAAAGGACATGCAGGCCTGGTGACAGACTACTTTCCTGGATGCCAAGGCAGCTGCTGCATATTTATGAGGCAGCTTGGGCCCAGGACAAGGTTTATATAGAGAGTTCACTGTCAGCCAGGAAGCTACCCACACCCATACTTAGAAGACATCAGCCCAGACCTGAGCTTTGAGTGTATTGTCACACACATGTGCAAACACACACCTCCACACTGCAACCTCACTGACATGCTTGCACAGTCTTATACAGGCACACACTCACATGTGTGCACCCCACTCCTGCCCAAGTATACCTCTCCACTGACTCATACAAACACAGACACGTGTTCTTTATTCCAGACATGCACAAGCGTGTTGGTCTGTTTATATTATTGTGATCGAATAGTCTACCAGAACCAAATTAAAGGAGTATAAGTTTCCCTTCTCATGGTTTCAGAGGATGCATCCGTCATGGAGTAGGGGAGCATGGTAAAATGCTCAACTGGTAGCTGTCAGAAAGCAAAGAAGAGAAGAAACAGAAAAGATCCAGGCCCTACCTTCCAAACATCAATTCCTTCCCTACAGCAATATCATATTATAAATCCATCAAAGGATGAGTCAACCCATTGATAACTTCTATCTAGTTGTTTCCAAAAATGCTCTTACAGACATACTCAGAGACGTGCTTCACTAATCACTTAGGCACTTCTCAATCCACTCAAGCTAGCAATTAAGATCAACCATCAGTGTAAGTTTGTAAGGCTTTGGTGACAGTGCATACCAAAGAGGCCCCCTGGCTCCTTTTACACACACAGTTGCTCACATGCATTGGAGTGTGTGTAGAAGCAGTAGGACACCTGTCTCAGATGTCCTAACAGGATGTCATAACAAGAACTCCAGCATCCACATAGCAGAACACGTACAGGGTCTAGGTCTGCTTAGCTCCCCATGCTTGCCAGCAAGCCTTGGGGCTCTCCTGCGATGAAGACCCATGAAAACCAACAGATCTCATGTTAGCTCTACCATAGTCATCAGGAAGGACAAGTCAGGATCCTGTGTGTAGTTCAGGGTACTTGTGTCATGTTGACATGTCACTGTATCCCACTGGGCACTGGGCCCACTTTTTGATGTCCCTAGAGTCACTTTGGACCTATGAATCCCTTTTGAAGTACCAACGTTTATCTTCGTCTTAGGTTTAAAAAAAAAAAAAACAAATTGAAAACAAATATTTTTTAGGCAGCAGCCAAGACTTGTTCTTTGTCAGTATGTGCCAATACTTCTGTCAATGTGTGCATGTATGTGCATGCATGTATGCATGCAGAGGTATGTGTGGGCATGCACCTAGGAGAATGCCACAATTTAGCAGGATTGACAGCTGCACCTCTGAGGTGACAAAGGATGCCCTCAGGGGACACAGTGCCCAGAATGGAGTATGACAGCTTTGTCTCTGGGCTGTACTGTGTGCCAGATTTTCCTAGGACCCAGCTGGGTCCTTGTGACTCTATCCATCTGGAGGCCTGAGCTGCCCTTACAGACAGTATCTACATGAAATTAGAATCTACCACCAGATAACACAGTGGTTAGGTAGGAAGGGCAAAAGTACCCCTTCATGTCTATGCAGAAGAAATAGGTTATAATGACAGTCCCTCTGTCCAAGCTTTGTTTGATTTCTGAGAACTATATGACCCAGAATTGGATGTTCAAACCCTTTTTTTACTGGAAGAAATTGTTCTTGACTTTGATAAGGAAAACCAGTTCAAAGTTCTGCACTAGGCATAAGCTCATCTCTCTGTCTTATCCATTCTGTCCTGTCCCTCTATATTTCCTTTCCCAACACGTTTTACAAACCAGAGCCCTTCCTCTTTTGATCCCAATATTATCACAGGTCTGAGGGCATCCTTCCTGTCCTTATTCTGAGGAGTAACACTTAGGCTGGCCCCATCCAGCATCTCACAGGATTCTCAGCTATTGTTCTTCAGGTGCTGTCCATCTTTCACTGGCCTGGATCTTTCCAAGTGGTGTAGGTTAGCTGGCTGGTGAGCACCAGGATGTTCCTGTTTCCATGGCCTCAATGCTAGGATCACAAGTGTGTACCGCCATGCCCAGGGAATGCATACACACACACAGACCTACACACACACTATATGCGTGTGTTTGTGTGTGTGTGTGTGTGTGTGTGTGTGTATGAACTGTAGGGATCAAGCTCAGCTCCTCATTCTTGCAAGTCAAGCATTTACTAACTGAGCTGTCATCCCAGGCTTCTTCCTCACCAGGTTTCTCTTTGTGCCAGCTTTTGCAGAGTTGCAGACAGATATCCATGAGCTTACCAGTGACCTGGATGGAGCTGGGATTCCCTTTCTGGACTACAGAACATATACCATGCGGGTGCTGTTCCCAGGGATTGAAGACCACCCTGTGCTACGGGACCTTGAGGTAAGAATCAGTGCCCACTCCCATATGCTTGTATTACAGTAGGACAGTGTGCTGGTGACCAACATAGCCAGCATCGTGATTCAGAAGTGAAAAAAAAGGGAGGCCATGGGAGATAGCACATCTTGCCTGAGGTCCCCCAGCTTATAAACACCAATGTGGTTATAGGGTCAAGCCACAGAACCTCAGAGTACACATTTCAGTAGCACTTTAGGGGCTCAGGGGTTCCAAGAACACTTACAGGATTGGATGAGTAGAAAGGACCCCCTTCCAAGAAAAACTATACAAGTAGTTTTCTATTGAGTGATAGGACACCATGATCAAGGCAACTTATAGAGGAAAGAGTTTATCGGGTGTTACAGGTTCAGAGGCTGAGTCCATAGCCATCACAGTGAAGAGCATGGCAGCAGGCAGGCAAGCATGGTGCTAGAGCATTGGCTGAGAGTACATCTTGAAGCGACAATTATAAAACAGAGAGCTCTACCTGGGAATGGCACAGGTTTTTGAAACCTTTAAGCCTACCCATGCTGTCACACCTCCCCCAACAAGGCCATATATCTTAATTCTTTCTTAACAGTGCCACCAACTGGTGATCAGGCATCTAAATACATGAGCTTATGGGAGCCCTTCTCATTTAAACTAACCCAGGGTATATACAACCAAACAAAGAGGCCAGATAAATGTGGGCAGTTCATGGATTTAGATTTAATAAGCCACGGAAGAAAGGGTTTTGCTAACAAATCAGTGCTCCTTAAATGTATAAGGGATTTTACCACTTGATGCTTCCTTGGGAAAGACAGGTGACCCATGAGGAAGGGAAGTGGAAATGGGAATGATAAAACCCCACTCTCGTACTGCCATCAGGGACCCCCATCTTCTGAAAACATTATCCCACTTACTATCTAGCACGCTATCTTCCTTATGCAGAAATTCAAATTGCACTCTGTTCTGAAAGGGCTTTGGAATGGCTTATCAAGATAAATACCAAAGAGAGGTGAAAGATGATAAGTGAGGAAAACAGGACAAAAGAAGAATCTTGAGGGCCAATTGTTAGACGTTGACAGCCATTAAAACCCCTACTTAGCTTTAAGTACCTTTCATGCATTCAGCCATCTGTCTTCCCTGGAGCCCTTTGAGTGGGTGAGCCCATTCTACAGATGAGCAAAGTAAAAGGCAGAGGATCCCAGTGAGTGGCTAGGCACACAGCTGATGGCCACAGAGCCAGAAGTAGAACCCAGGTTGTCTGACTTCACGTTTCCCTCTGGCTGCAAGCCTGTGCCCCAGAACTCCTGGTGTCCTTCAGGTCTGCTTATGAGTTAGGAGGAAACAGAGTGTACAAATGCAGCAGTGATGGAAAATAAGATGCAAGTCAGGGGTAGGTACAGTTTACACACAAGGAAAACAGGCCCTCTGCTCAGGGTTGTAGGTAATGATGTCGGAAGAAGTGTCCACATGGGGTCTCTCTGGATGCAGCAGGCTGTGGCAGCACACACCACTCATTCACAATCATACTTATAAGCACCCATGTTTCTCCACACTTGCTTGTTGGATGATGCAGGTGTGTGTGCGTGTGTGTAATTTTGGAATGAGAGAACAGGTATTTCTCTCTTAGAGGAGCTCTCCCTGCCCCTCTGTCTGATAGACACCGTGTAGCTCTTGCAGAGACTACAGGCAATGTCCCCACATTCTCTCTGGCATGAACCTGTGGTCTCTGTCAACGTGTACACCTGTGTGCATGCATGTGTATATTTCTACATGTATCATATATGCATGCATAAAGACACTAGCGATCTCAGAATGCTATCAATTGCCTTGTTTGGAGTCTTCATCTTCCCTCTTCCCCCTTCTACTCTTCTCTGTCTTTCACCTTTCCTCATCATCAGTTTAGTTAGCACCCAGACACCAGACTACTGAAGACATAAAAGAGCATGTAGGTCCCTAGTTCAGAGAAGTCGTGTGGTGAGCAGATAGGTAGGTCACTGTCTATGTGCACGAGTGTGTTACTCATGTATAGGCTGTGCGGTTCACTTTGTGGTCTGACTTCCTACCAGGCAGAGACTCTGGCATAGAGTATCATTGTAGGAAACATCTGAGTAAAGGACTGTCTGTCTGTCTGCCTGTCTGTACTAGAGGAGGAAACAGTACTACTAGCAAGGGGAGTGATGTTCTGTCTGGAGGCACCAGAGGGAATAAGCTAAGAATTCAACCAGGATAGGTATATAGAGTTATTTTTCTAGTTATTCTATTTCCCAGTTAGTATATTTCCTAGAAAATAACTTTATATACCTAGTTATTTCGCTAGTTCAGAATCCCAACTCTCCATGAAGATGGAACTCTTCAATGCGGTTTTCTAAACCCATGTCAAACTAGGGCCTAGAAATCAACATTACCATCCCTACATTAGCCTGAGTCTGTGGACCTTATGTGGTCTCATGTAAACTATTATTTGGTTGGTTTCCAACCAATTTTTGCTGTGGAAAGTTTCTCCTTGGTGTTCTGAGGGTAAAGGACCGCCCCCATTGTTAAAAGGCGTGTTTTCCAACCTTTCAGCTGCCTGGGATGCATGCACACAGTGGAAAGTATGAAGCGAGAGGGTCACCCTGCTTTGGTTCATTGGAGTCCACATGAGGCAAGTGGAGGCATTTGAGGAAGAGACTTTCCTGGCCCTAACCACATGCTAGTGCTTTAAAAACACAGAGAACGCCAGTCACACACTCCTGGTCTTAACCCATCACTGGCTCCTAAATTCTAACCTATTGGGTTACAATTAAATTTTACTATCCAGTTTTATATGCACAGAATTCAACTAAAGTGGAGAACCATCTGGATAATAAAGAATATTTGGTTTCAGAATAACTTTGACCAGGGTCAGGAGAGGGTGGCAGAGTATGCAAGGGTGTTTCTGGATACACTTCTCCAAGATACTTCGCCTCCATCTCTACTCCCTATTGAATGGAAAGAGAGAAAGTGTCTACTGCCAGCACCAGTACAGACAGTGAAGTGTGTTAGATATCTAGAAACTCCTAGTGAACAGAGACAGACAGAAAAAACCACCACCACAACAACCCTGCAGTCCAGAGATATGAAGAGGCAGGTAATAAAACCACTGCTGATTCTGTGCACATAGCATATGCCAATTACTTCACTACATTATCTTATTTAATGTTCATAAAGCATTATGAGACAGACCCTCATACTCTCATTTTATAAATAAAACAATAGACTCTGGAGGGGTTGGAGTTCTCTTCCACACCCAGTTACCATGTTCTCTGATTCCAGAGCCCAGGTTGCTGACCACGGTACCTTTCCGGCAGGAGGGCAGCCAAAAATGTCTCACCCTGGGCCCTGGCCAGGTACTTGTTGGTCACAGGTATATGAATTTTTTAAGGTGCAAGAGCAGCTGACACAGTAAGTTCATAATGGGTCTTCATGGCATAGGGTGACACATAGCTGGCACAGTGACCTCTCTAATTGCTGAACTGTCAATGGCCACCCTTCCCTTTGACAGACAGTCTGGGAATATGAGTGACTGTGCAGAGAGAAGCCTGAGTTGGCTTCAGACAGCTTGAGTCCAGGAATGGGGTAGACATGGTGGAAGATGGTGGGGGTGGGGCTTGAAAATGGAGCACTACCCTTTAGCAGTAAGGTGGCCTGGGGACATGTGTGGTCATTTCTCTAAGGACCTAAAGGTGTGAGATCATTAGAAGACTCCATAGAAAGCGTGCACATAACGTGCACCGTACACAGCACCCAGGAAACAGCATTATCGGTTACCTTTAGTTCAAGTAGCAGAGGAATCGTTCTGAGAAGAGATGGAAGGGGCAGAAATAAAGTATCACCTTGTGTGTGAGCGGGTGGTAACAAGAGTGGAAAGGAAGTCAGGAAGAAACAGGCAGGCAGTAGATTAATGCCTGAGCTGTGGCAGAGGGAGGCTACCATGTATTCCTTGCCAGTACTACATCAGCTCTCAAGGGATTGGGGAACCAAAGGAGCCAGGTGTAAGGTAAGCCAAGGCTGGGCCCTCTTGAGACAATGAGGAACTAAGGGAATGGGGTTATGATGAGGGTCAAGTGAGGGCCAGGTTGTCTGGCTGGTACATAATGTATCCTCTTGGTTCTGTCATTCTCCTGTCTCTGTCTGAGAATTGTCTTCCCTAGTACTAATAGTGCAGCCAGAGGAATGGCAAAGGACTTGCTTTGGGTGCAGACAGGCTTCCTCTCAGATTTCAGAATCTCCTGCCACCAGGAAAGTTTGCACAAGACTTCTGCCATTCAGAGGAGATGGAGGCCCAGTTGCCCTCTGTAGAGGAACCAAGGACTTGGGCTTGGCTTCTAGCTGACAGCAGCCTGCTGCCCATGCCTCTGCCTGAATCCAGAACACAGGGGTCATGGGAAGAATGTCTATTTCTGCTATCGTCTGTGACCTGGGGCCAACAGGCCATCTCTGTCTGCCTTTCTCAGTCCTTGCCAGTTGAAACATGGGGGACAGCAGAATAAAATAGCTGCTCTTTGTGACTCAGCCATACATGGTACTCAGTTCAACAGGCCTCTCATGAGTTGTCTGAGCCCATGTAATGGCCCCTGGCTAGGGTATGTCTGGGCCCATGGTCTAGCTTGGAGGAGCCTGAAGAGACTCTTGTCCTCATGTGGTCCCAGAAGTACTAACAGATCCTGCACCCTAGAGTTCTGTGTGGACAAAATGAGTGAATATAGATAAAACAGTCCAAACAGGACTTGGCAAAGAGGAAAGTCCATATACATATTAGCTCTTCCAGCAACTGGACTTTTCTGGTGAAAAAATTGACAACTAGTGAGTGGCCAGGATTGAATCCAACCCAGGCTTGACCAACTAAAACCATGTTCTTCACTGTGACATACATGGCAGTCCTTCTCAAAGACCTGGGAGGCTGGGACATAGCTTTTAGGTTGCCTCCTTGGCACCTCTGTTAGTTGTCTCTCCTCCCTCAGCATACCCCCCAGGACTGAGCTCAAGGGGACAAGCACTTCTCAGCATTCCACAAAGGCTCCCTATGAGGTCTGTCTTAGTCAGTGTTTCTATTCCTGCCCAAACATCATGACCAAGAAGCAAGTTGGGGAGGAAAGGGTTTATTCAGCTTATTTATTCAGGTTTATTGCTGTTCATCACTGAAAGAAGTCAGGACTGGAACTCAAGCAGGTCAGGGAGCAGGAGCTGATGCAGAGGCCATGGAGTGGTGTCTTTTACTGGCCTGCTTCCCCTGGCTTGCTCAGCCTACTCTCTTATAGAACCCAAGACTACCAGCCCAGGGATGGTCCCACCCACAAGGGGCCTTTCCCCCTTGATCACTAATTGAGAAAATGCCTTACAGTTGGATCTCATGGAGGCATTTCCTCAACTGAAGCCCCTTTCTCTGTGATAACTCCAGCTGTGTCAAGTTGACACAAAAATAGCCAGTACAAGGTCCAAGCCTGTGGCAGCATTCCCAAGAGCAGTTTTTTTGTTTTTTTGGGTTTTTTTTTTTTTGGTTTTTTTTTTTTTTAGAAGCAAACACACCGAGCAGTGCTCACGCATCACTGCTCAGCACCATGACTGACAGGTTCCCAAGACAGCTGACTTGTCCCACTCATCAGCCACTGTTCAGATCAAAAGGCAGAGCAGTACCAGCTCTCTAGGTGTCCTGTGTCCCCCTCCCAATTGCCCAAGAAAACCACTTTCTGACTACCATTGAGTTATCATACCTGTCCCAGTCAGTGTTTAAATGGTGCTGTATGAAGAGTGAGCCTGCTCTAGTGTCTGTCTTCTACATTCAGCATTTATCACTTTGCTATGGCTAGTAGTAGGTCATTCATTATCAGGACAATGGAGCATCCATCCTTTCCATTGCTGCTAAGCATCTGGGAGACACCAGCCTGTGGTTCCTCTGAACAGAGAGCCCTTTCTGGACATCTCCGTCCTCCATGCTTAGCTAAGTGGCTGCCATATGGCTTTCAAGCTGATTGTACTCTTTCCTCAAAAAACTTAACCTGAAGAGAGGAAGGTTAAGTCCCTCCTCCCCTGGACTAAGAACAGCATGGTGCTCCTTAGAGACCACCTCTCCCTTTCCTAAAGTAGGTCAGTTGGGGTCCCTAAGAGATAAATGAACTTGCGCAAGCTTACAATGTGTGGAGGTGACAGAGTTCAGGGGAAATCCAGTCCTCTTGATTGTTTGACCATACATAGAACCTTTGGAGTCGGAGGAGGAAGGTGGATGTTAGGTTAGCCGGGAGCCCTGGCCTGGTAATTCCTCAGGCAGGACACAAACCACAGCAGTTCTGGCCCCTCAAAGCTCCAGAGAATTAAAAGGTGCACTGGGATGCAGGCCTGCGTTAGTTCTGCATCATCATCAGGAAAGAGCTCAGCCTCTAGAGTCTAAAACTGGGGGGATTCAAATTTTATTGCTACTTCTTGTGAACTTCGGCTAATTCTCCTGGTCTTAGCGACTGTGTCTCAAAACTGCAGGTACTTAACTACTTTGCAAGCTGTGATGGAGGGTGTCTTAGTCAGGGTTTCTATTCCTGCACAAACATCATGACCAAGAAGCAAGTTGGGGAGGAAAGGGTTTATTCAGCTTACTCTTCCACATTGCTGTTCATCACCAAGGAGGTCAGGACTGGAACTCAAACAGGTCAGGAAGCAGGAGCTGATGCAGAGGCCATGGAGAGATGTTCTTTACTGGCTTGCTTCCCCTGGCTTGCTCAGCCTGCTCTCTTATAGAACCAAGACTACCAGCCCAGGGATAGCATCACCCACAATAGGCCCTCCCCTCTTGATCACTAATTGAGAAAATGCCTTACAGCTGGATCTCATGGAGGCATTTCCCCAACTGAAGCTCCTTTCTCTATGATAACCCAGCCCGTGCCAAGTTGACACATAAAACCAGCCAGTATAGAGGGTAAACAGATACTAGGCCCCATCATGCATGACAACTGAGAAGGACTTTGTTGTGTTAGCCAGATCAACTGTGTGCACAATAGAGGGGCCTGTTCTGCGGGCAGTCAGTGGGGCAGCGAGAAGCTCATGTTAAGATCCCGAATCTCCCCGCAGGTCCCAGGCTACCGGCAGGAGCGTGTGGAGAAAGGACTGAAGCTCTTTGCCCAGCTCATCAACAACAAGGTGTTCCTGCTCTCTTTCATCCGCACTCTGGAGTCTCAGCGCAGTTTTTCCATGCGCGACCGAGGTAATGTGGCCTCCCTCATCATGACGGTACTTCAGAGCAAGCTAGAGTATGCCACTGACGTGCTGAAGCAGCTACTGGCTGACCTCATTGATAAGAACCTGGAGAGCAAGAACCACCCCAAGCTGCTGCTCAGAAGGTGAGAAAGGCCTACGGTGGCCAGCTGGGGTCAGAGTATCCCCTGCCCCAGCCCAATCCTAATGTACGGCTCATGGAAGCCCTTGGCTTCACCAGGCAGGCTGCAGAGGGATCAGCTATGTTTCCTAAGGGTGATGCACTGAGCTGTGAGAGGCCAGTCCCACATGTTACCTGGGTGTCCACAGCCCAGTTCATCCTGTACCTGCTTTCCATTATATTCCTGACCTTCAGGATTGTACCATTTTCTCCTGTCATTCTGTGTCAGTGATCAGTTAGGCCATGGCCTGGCCTCACCTAGGCCAGGACTAGAAGTAGAACAAGACCACAAGCTGCCCGTGAGCCCGTAACAAGAGCAGAATAGAAGCATATAGACAGAAAGCTATGTAGGCCTCTCCCAGACCTGATGGGAACCTACATTTTAATAGGGAATTAAGTAAGTTGGCCATGGTTTCCCATTTGAGAAACAGGAAGTGAAAGTCTTAGGACAATTGACTCAGTGCAGCCCAGCAAACAGGTCCTGACCCCTGCTATAGGCACAGGACTTACTGCTGGACAGTCAGATGCTGTTAGGTGTCCTTATGCCTGTGGCCAGTCTCCTGACACAAGCAAGTCGGAGTAGGAGTGGTTTCTTTCGGCTCATGGTTTGAGGAAATACAGGCCATCATGGTGAGCAAGGGATTGGCAGCTTTGTGTCCAGTGGCTTGCTTCCTCCTGCCAGGCCCCATCTCTTAAAGGCTCCATGATTGTCCAAAGCACTGTTACCACCATCTGGGGACCCAACGTTCAAACCTGTGAACCTGTAGAAAATATCTCCTTTGAACCATAACACATGTTCCTACCACATGTTTTAAAAGCTCACAAGGTTAGGCAAGTGTCAGCCCTGTCTACCCTGGGACTTTGACTTGGTTAGAAACGGCAGGTACTCCATTCTCGGCTTGCTCCCCTTGAACGATGAGCATATGGCTTCTTAGTTGTTAACCCAATGTCCAGCCCTGTGGTACATCTGCAGGTAGAAAACACCATGAAAAACGCCTGTCCCCAGCTTTCTGCTCAGACCACCCCATCCCACCTGACCTCTGCCCTGTGGTTTCCATGTCAGACTCCAGGCCTCTCAGGATTGCTCTCCGGTGACTGGCAGCTAGATAGACTTAGTTTTCCCGAACAGTTTGCTCTGGGCTTTCTCTGGTGGGGAGGGAGGGTGCTTGTGCACACAGCTGCAAAAGGCTGCAGTGCAGAGGAGAATCCCACAGCTCTGCCAGCGGCAAGGTAGATAATTTTGATTTTTGTTTTACTTTCGCTGTGTAGCCACCCACTGGCATAATTCTAGGGTTGCCGCTGCTTGCTAGCACTCCCACGGACAACTTCCTGGTGTGGTCTCATGGTCTTACTCTGGGGCTCTGTCTTCTCTCCTTATTTTCTGCTTGTGCTCCCGGATGCTCCTGCACTGTTGTCCCCCCCCCCCCCGGCCCCGCCACTTCCTTCTTTTCTTCTTGCCACTGGCTGCCCCCCAACCTCCAACATTCTTCCTTCTTTCCCTTCCCTGGCTTCACTGCCAACCAGCAGCTGTCTAGACACCTGGAGATTTCAGTTACCAGCGTTTTCTAACAACTGTGTATTTAAATCCACCAAACCTATCGGGATGGTTTGTCTCTGGAGCTGGCCATGTTCTCAACCCAAGTTTCAACCTAGGCTGTCCGGTTGCTACTGTCCACATGTAGCTACTGGGCACTTGAAATACGGCCAGTGTGCATCCCAAATCAACATTGCCACCACAGCATCTACTTTTACAAAGAAAACAGTAAGAAGGCTTGCATCGTGACATGTTAGACTCAAATAAGTATTGCCTGTTGTTGCAAAGGCCTTTGAGGTAGGACAATGCTATGGCCCTCCTCTGTGTGGCTGCCAATGCTGTGGGACTAAATAAGGCAGCAGGCTTTATATGGAATACTTGGTCTCTCTATCGTAATTGACTTCCTATGTCCCGCTACAGATTCCTCTTTCCTTCCTATGTCCCGCCTAATTGGTACCCCCTTGTTTCCTGTTCTATTTCTTCTTTCTTTCTTATCAATAGGGATGTGCCCGTCAATGCATTATCAAGTTTTTCTAAGGCTGTTCCATCCAATAGGAAAACTTCTACCACATATAATGACTCAAATCTAAATTCACTAAATAAAGTGTATAAACATCAGCTCCTCAGACCCACTGGCCACATTTCAAGTGTTCAGTAGCCATGTGTGGCAAGTAACAACTGGACAGCATAGGTGAGGACCTTTGCCATCACTGTGAAGTGGTATAGGATGGTACAAGGAAGACCCCCACATAGGCCATATGCATGCCCAGATGCCAAGATCCAGATTCCCAGACAGAGCTCTGTTCTCAGCCCCAGAGCCTGGCAAGCTACAAGACTCTGCGGTGTGTTAGGTTACCAGACACTGAAGTCTGTAAGATGCTGGCAGGTTCTCCCCCATTCTACCCAGCCCATGGGCTCTAACCAATCACCTCTTGTCTTCTTTCTCCCATCCTCTCTATGACTGATACCAGGACGGAGTCGGTGGCCGAGAAGATGTTGACTAATTGGTTCACTTTCCTCCTCTACAAGTTCCTCAAGGTAGGATGGGATGAGGACCAATTTCCAGCCCTTCTTCCTCTCCTATGTGTAAGCCTTTACCTCCTGAGCCTGCCCCACTTTACAACTACTGTGTCCATTCGTTTGGAGCCTGATGCATCCAATCCACAAGAAATGAAGTTCTTTATTGTCAGGGAACTGAATTGAAGAGCACTCACTGTCTGGTCCTAACTTCAAAAACAACACCGTCTGTGGTTAGTTCTTCCCACGTGAGGAGCAGATGTACCACTGAGACAGTTCCATTTGGTCCAAAAGCTAATTCCCTATTTTTAGCTGAGCACAAGTTACCTGTAAGTTCCTGGTGTCCTCTTCCTTCCCAACATCCTCTTCTTCCTCCTAGTGCCAGATTTATGGAAGCTGATTAAGGATCCTAGAGCAGGCACATAAGGCATGATGCTGCAGATAAGCCAAAGATGTGCCTAGGAGGTGGAAGAGCAGAGCCGCTGGGCTTTCAGTCATGAGCTTCAGTGGATCAGCCTCTGCTGATGTGGTGGGGTGGGAGAAAGAGCAGAAAGGAGGGGAGGAGGGGAGAAAGAAAGGACAGGCTCTGAACAGGTGGCAAGAAGGAGCAGGACCACCTGGGTCTACAGAGACAGGGCCCATGCAAGTCTGAAGAGTACAGAAGGGGTAATGGGAAAAGGCAGCCCAGAAGCAGGCAGGACCAGGAAAGCCAGAACAGTGGGTTGTGCCCTGCATCTCTTTGCTCCCTGAGCTCTAAGCATGGGATTCTTCTCTCATGCAGGAGTGTGCTGGGGAGCCCCTCTTCTCCCTGTTCTGTGCCATCAAGCAGCAGATGGAGAAGGGCCCCATTGATGCTATCACCGGAGAGGCCCGCTACTCACTAAGTGAGGACAAACTCATCCGACAGCAGATTGAATATAAAACCTTGGTGAGTACTGTCAGTGCTCCCCTTAGCTCTGGTAGGTCAGCTCTCAAACCACATCTCCAACTTTATCTGCTGTAGGGCCCAGGCAGCGGCTCCCCTGTGTGTGCCCACCTCTGTTTCCAGTGGCCCATGCACCAGGGTATCCCAGTGGCTCAGCTATAGCTCAGTGACTCTTCAGCTGGTGCATGGGTGTGGTTCAAGTCAGGTGCTGAATTGAATAGTCAGGGCCCAGTAGAGATGCAGGCGGAGGTCATGCTGTTAGGGACAGATGCTTACACAGACATGTTCAGATCCTATGGCCAGGTAAGGAGATGATCCCCTCAGAACAAAGCTGTTTCCGCTAGCTGGGAGTCCATTCTGGTTTTTCCATTCCCATCTTTCTAAGGGGCCGAGAATCCCAACAGATTGACTACTGGAGAACCCAAAGGTATAGCCTCTTAGGCCTCTGGTCCCTCTCATTTTCTAGGTCATAGGAGAAAGTCACAGACTACAATAAAAATGGCAAAGATGGAAGACACCCTGCCAGAAATAGAGGCTTGAATGGATTTCTTAGTGAAAGAGAAATACATTTAAATGTTTCTGGTTCCACCCTCCGCTGTCCCCTTGCAACACAATCAGTTATAATCACCATCATACTCTGTCCCCAAATTGCAGCAGCCTTTGTTCCTCAAGCCAAAAGATTATGTCCAGCTAGTGTCAGGTGACAGAGTTATAGAGCATGTAAAGAATTCAGTGGACTTTGGCTGACCACTCATTCAGTTGGAAACATCAGGAATGGGAGAGAGATGGGAGATGATTTTGTTTAAGGATGGCAGGATGGTAGGTAAGGGTGTACCTACATGTGAAGGACTCCATCCAGTGAGGATGCAGGAAGACAGTCCTGTACCAGGACAGACAGATCAACGGAGACTCCCACTGAGCAAATCAATGCAGAAGTGGGAGCTGTGGGAGTGTGCAGTAACTGGAGGAACCCCAGGAGCTCTGAGTTTGCTGGCAGTGACCTTGTCCTGCTGGAACTTGAGTTAGCACAACCACGGGAGTGCTCCAGGACCACATTACCAGGGAGCCTGCTGGAGTGTTAGACACTCATCCGGTTATCTGCCAGGGAGCTTGCCAGAAGACTGGATGCCTGCTAGGTTACCTGCTTGAGTGCTAGACACCTGAGAACTTACTATAGAATATAAGATACATACCTGGTTATCTGCCAGAGTATTAGATGTGTGTCCCCCGGGAGCCCAGTAGCTATTTCCATGTCCCCCACTCCTCCAGGAGCCTCCTAGAGTGCTACACTCCTCCCCAGGAACCTAGCAGAATGTTAAATGTTCCCCGAAAGACCACCAGATGGCTAGAACCTCTCTAGGAATCTTCAGAGCAAGCACCAGGTGAGCGATTCTGAAGGGCCAGGGGTAGAAGACGCGTTTCTGAGCCTGGGATCCTATCCTTCCTGAGCAAATGCTTTTTCTCTCAAAGATCAGTCCCGGCCTGAAAACATGCAAAGACAGTTCACCCTTAAGTATCAGTCTCTGCTCCATGACCCTTCCTGGCAAAGAGTTCAGACAAGGCCATTTTGCTGCCCAGAGGAGGCTGAACTGCCCATCAATGGCCTGGCAAAAGGACAACACGGTGGCCAGGCCAGGAGGGAGGGATGTGGAAGGTTCTTAGAAGGAGAGAGGGATTGGCTGACCCTCATAGGCATTTAGCTCAGAGGCCCAGCCTCCCATATTTTCAGTTCAGGACATTTTGAAGGTGAGAGTGTGATTTTTTTTTAAATAGATTCAGGCTTGTTTTTTTTTTTTTTTTTTTTCATTCCTCTTAATGGAATAAGCATGTTCCCCATTTGTGCTCATAGCAGTCTAGCTGCTAATGAGAGGCAGGAGTCCAGGGCCAGGGTTCTGATTACCACCACATGGAGCAGGAGGAGGGCTGGTGTCTGGTTCTGCAAGCCAGATGGGGCTATTGGGAAATGGTTACTGGGAGGGGCCTGGGGGGTTAAGTTCCAAGAAGGAAGGGGACAAAGCACACTCAGGCTCTATGGAAAGAGAAGTAGTTGGGAACCCTGAACAGCAGGACTTCTGTCCTCAACTCCCCCAGTATCCAGACCTCTCTGCCTGGCTCTTACACACCACTGGTCATTCCTGTACCCCATAGTTCTCTTCCTGTTCTACTGGGGTCCACCCAGGGGACCCTCAAAACATCAGCAATATAGAAAGAACACACCATAAGGATGGCTAGTGGACAGCTTCGAACTTCTTAAGGAAGCAAGCAGCTGGCCAAGCGGTTTAATTGGCATGCCTTTTTCTGAATGAGTAGAGGCTCTGCACCAGCAGTGGCCTCATCCCCTGACCAGGGCTTCAAGTTCACAGCCAGGGAGGCTACTTAGAGGGCCTGAAACTGTGTGTGTGTGTGTGTGTGTGTGTGTGTGTGTGTGTGTGTGTTTTAAAGCACCTTTTTATACTTAACGAATACATTAAGTTCTAATAGATCCAGCAGCCTTCAATCATCCTGAAACACTTCCCAAACCAAAGCTATTAAATATTTTAAAACAGGAGCTCAGTTTCTCATTAGTATTGAGCATGTGTGTGAGGGTATGTTAGAGAGAGAGAGAGAGACAGAGAGACAGAGACAGAGAGACAGAGACAGAGAGAGACAGAAAGACAGAGAGAGACAGAAAGACAGAGAGAGACAGAGAGACACAGACAGACAGAGAGAGACATAGACAGACAGAGACAGAGAGAGAGACAGACAGAGAGAGAGAGAGAGAGAGAGAGAGAGAGAGAGAGAGAAAGAGAGAAGAGAGAGAGATGATTGTATATTAGAGGAACAATAAAGGGTAACACACAGAGATGGTGTTGGTGTTAGTAAGGGTCTCAGTGTGTTGATGGGTGTCCCCCTGCACACAGGTGTACACGTGAGACTGCGCATGTGTGCATGCTTCTGTTGTTCTGTTATAGACCCTTCCTCCTCCCGTCATGGCATGGTGTCATTCTTTATAGAATACTGTTCCCTTTGAGAAATCTGAGTATCTGACCGAGTAGTGTACAGTTGTAATTAAGTGTGCAGTTTATAATCCTGCAGTGATGTTGAGGACATGGTATCATCCGGTCTCTCTGGACAGGATGGAACTGCCCTGACCCTTCTATACCCCATCATGGAGAGAAGTCATTCATGAAGAATCTCAGGGTACTTTTGGGATCTGGGAGCCCTTCCTATTGTCCTCATTCATGTGACCTCTCCCTGCCACCCTCAGGTCCTGAGCTGTGTCAGTCCAGATAATGTTAACAGCCCAGAGGTCCCAGTGAAGATCCTCAACTGTGACACCATCACTCAGGTTAAAGAGAAGATCCTAGATGCCATCTTCAAGAATGTCCCATGCTCCCACCGGCCCAAAGCTGCAGACATGGATCTAGGTAAGAGAGCTGCTTTCCAGGGCTATCCCCAAGGCTGATGTTGTCAGCTCCTTCCTTTATTGGTCAACAATGTATAGATCTGAACTTCAGGGAGCATAGCAGGAGCTTTAGATGGAGGCAGGCAGGCTGGATTTGCCTTTACAGTCTCCTTGGAATTGGTGGGAGCAGGTTCTGTGAGCCTCAAACAAGAGAGGGGCCAAAGGTCATTAGGCCCCCTGTTGGTGAACCCTCCTGGCAGGGAATGCCTCTGCTCTGCGGTGCTCTGAGTGGCTGAGGGCTGGGATTGCAGGTGTCATATCTGAATGCAGGGATATAAGGGCAAAGCTACTCTTCCAAATCCCTGTGGTCAAGTTCTCGACCCTGCCTTTGGTCCCTCCAGGCTCTCCCTCCCTTCTGTGCTGTGCCTATAATTTTTGCTGAACACTCAGGGCTCAAGGGATCTGGGTCAGCCACGGAGGATGGAGAAAGAGAACAGAGAAAAATGAGATCTGACGGATGGCCTGCTGTGGAGCAGGATGAGACTGTTTGAGGGTGCTGTACAGAGGGGAGCCTGGCCTGTATAAACAAGGGCATGCCACCCAGAGGTTGTCCTTTGCCTGAATGCTCGGTAGAATGTCCTCTGGAGGAGGCTCTGAAGAGGCCAGGATGGAAAAGGGCAACACCAGCCCTTTTCCCTTTTGTTTGTGGCATCTGGCTCTGAGGCCTGGTGTCCCTACATCCTTGCTGTGTGACCTTGTCCAAATTACTTAAACTATCTGTTCCTTCCTTTCTTTGCCTACGAGGTAGAGATGATAACAGCAACTGTTGCTCAGTAAGTGTTCAGCAGGAGTAATGTAGTGAAAGCTTTTCATGTGGTGTACCTGGACCCTGGGAGAGGGAACGTGCTGCTGTAGATGTTTGTGAATTCTGGGTACAAGGAGGGTTGTTGACTCCTAGCAACACAAGGGCAGGGTGAAAGACCCCCAGAAGCCCTACATATCCATCTGCCCTCTAAGTTGGCTTCCGCTAAGCTGAATAGGACAGATGGGCTTCTATGATTTTGCACAAATCCAGGATGACTTTCACCCTCACCTCCCCGCCCCCCCCCCCCCGACTTCCAGCCACGTTCTGATGCCTAAAGATCCCAAGCCTCGGGAAGTTCCGTTAGCTCTTTAAATGTCTAATATCCCCTCTAAACCCTGTCTCCTCCCACTAGGCTTAAGACTAGATGTGAACAGGAGCCTATGCACCTCTTCTTGCAGTAGTGTCTCTAAGTGTCTTGTTCTTAGGGCGCAAAGGAGGCTTTGCAGCAAGGAACATGGGTGTATCCCATGCATGTATCCCAGAGCACTAGTCCCTAGAACTCGGGTATATGACTATGTATATTTAACTTATATCTGCTGCCTTGAGGAGCCCCATAGACTAATGGAACAAAGGCCCCCATTTGAGCTAGAGGGGAATGAAATGGAAAGTCTCTAGTGCTAATCTCTCTCAGACCATTCCAGAGGCCTCTCTAATGACTGAGTGGGAGAACCAGGAAGTGCCTACATTTCTTTTCTTTATCTATGGGCCCAGGATGGGGCTACCCCTCAGCTCCTCAGCACTAATATCTGTGAAGAGAGTTGATGCCTGGGGAAAGGTGATGGAGAGGAGGGGTGCTGGGAGATAAAAGGAGTCCTGAACGTACCCTGTGCTCGGGAACACGGTGGCTTCCTAAGGAGGCAAGCAGTAGCCAACTTCACTTGAAGAGCAGCTCAGTGGCTACTAGGGAGTGGCTTCTCTGATGATACAGTAGGAGCCGGAGGGTGGCTGTGTGAGCATCAGGCCTGATGGAGTTAAGGATGGGACCAGTGTTATACATCAGACTCCAAGCAGAGGAACTGTGTCCCTTCCTGCACCTGCTGGCTATCCTGGAGAGATTGGGTTGAGTCAATGGTTGCTGCTTATGACTGATCTTCCCTTCCTAGGAACCTCCCACCCTGTAGGTGGGAGAGGAAAGAAAACACTTGCTAGTTTTAGAGAATTTCTTCCCTCAGAGATCAGAGGATGCAAACCCATCAAATATGTCTTCAGTGAAGAAAGAGTGTCTCTTGTGGCATGTCTCACAACCACAGACAGGACCCATCTTGAATGGAGGCTACAGTGTCTAAAGAAGTCATTTTCTTCTATCCTTTAGGAGAGAAGGGAGCCTGAGAGATGCTAAATCCCAGGGCCCACTGGAAGGTGGTTGTACTCTCAACCAGCAGACTACAGAGGCCCGAGAAAGTCCATTTCGCTCCACGCAAGTGGGTCTCTTGTACTTCAGTACACCCTGTGGACGCTCATGTCTGGGTGCCCAGGGCAGAGTTTCTCTCCCAATTTGGTGTTCTTGAGGCTGCCCCAAAGGAACAACATCACTCTGTAGCAAGGAAGTTATAGTGGGGATCCATAAACCAGTGTAAACTCAGGACTCACAATCTCAGCAGTGTGAACCCAAGATGTGTCCCAGGAGAGGGAGTGTCCTGCTGTGTCTTCCTAAGGGCCTCCATGCTCAGCTCCACTATATCTCTTATCCCAAGGTTCCCTCCCTCCCTCCCTCCCTCCCTCCCTCCCTCCCTCCCTCCCTCCCTCCCTCCCTCCCTCCCTCCCTCCCTCCCTCCCTCCTTTCTTTCTTTCTTTCTTTCTTTCTTTCTTTCTTTCTTTCTTTCTTTCTTTCTTTCTTTCTTCCTTTCTCTCCTTCTTTCCTTCTTTCCTTCTTTCCTTCTTTCTCCCTTTCAGATTAAACCAGGAGTTTGCAGCAGCCTCCAAACTCTGTTTTTCTTCAGACCAAAACTAGTTGCAAAGCATTGAAATTAAGCCTCCTCAGAGAGCCATAAGTCATTTCCATGCCTGCCCTTGTCAGGAGAGAGAGGCGAGGTGAATTGTCCATGTAGATGAAAGTGCTTTGAAAGCTTAAATCAAGGTATAAAGGGAGATGTCATTGTCACCGCAAATCAATCTATGCCAAGGGCCACCTGGCCACCTGGCACACAGACTGGGTGAAGTCTTGTCAGCCCATGCTGGGCAAAGTCAGCACAGAAGAACACCCTCCATTTCTTCTCCTTGAGCACCTTCCTCCCTCACAGAAGGGTGTCTCACACAGTCTGCCTCTTCTCTCCAGATGACCAGTCCCTGTCCCAGACTCGACTGAAAGGAAGAACTCAGTCTGATATCCATCCCCAGCATACCTCTGCCTGACCTGAAATAAATTTCATCTTCCCAGCAGCCCAGCGTGCAGCTGCTGTCCCTGCACATCTACTCGTGGCTTCATGGGTTGGCGTCCTCTCACCATTCCCTTCATCTCTGCATGAGCCTTGTCCAGACCAAGAGGTTAAAGTAACTATGTGGGCAGTTGTGACTGGCAGGGATCCAAGGGCAACAGAGCCAATATCCCACTGTACAGTGGGATAGCGTATACCCATTCAGTGTTCTATTGCTCGCGCCAGTGGGATGTTCCATACCGTACAGGAGATCTTCATCGTATTAGAAAAGGCAGGCCTCGGCCAGATGACTTGGCCCAACTGTAGGCTCTGTATGTAAGTGCTCTAGTGTGTTTAAGCTGAGCTAAGCTAGGGTAAGCTGAGATGTGTGTGTGTGTGTGTGTGTCTAAAGGGGGTTGTGTCTTGTACATAATTGAGCATATTGACCAAATGATTGTGGAGGCCAGCAAGTCCAAACTGTCCAAATTCTACAGGGTACACTGGAAGGCTGGAGGCCCAGGGAAGAGCATATGGCCATCTGCATGCAGAATTCCCTCTGTCTCAGGGATGGCCAGCGTTTGCTTACTATAGGTCTTCAACCAATTGGAAGAAGCCCATCCACATTCTAGAGAGTAGCCTGCTTTACCCCAAGTCCCAGGATTGAATCTTAACCTTATATACCCATATCCCACAGAAAGGCTGAATATTACCAAGTGGCTGAGTATTAGAACCCTGTCAAACCATAAAATTCACCATCACAGGACCCAAAGCGAAGGATGCAGGGTCTGCCTGGATTACAGGCTGTTGGGATATATGGAATGAAGGATACTCACAGGTAGATGTTTTAATAATGTGGGGTTCTCAAAGCACAGTGTCTAGGTAGCACTCCACCCTGAATATATGAGCTGGTCCCATCAATTCACCACTCAGATTTGTTTGAATCTCAACTCTTCAAAAACCTGTTCATCTTTAAGACTCTTACATATCCACTGTAAAGCCCCTGCCAGGGGTAGTAGCTAGGAGACTAGGAGACCAGGAGAAGTTCATCATAGTATCAAGGACAGGACGTTTTTCTCTGTGAGCTAAAGAACTCTTCTTGATACCTCCATCTACTTCCCAGAAGGAAGAATGTTTGCCTTTGACAAATAGAGAATCAGCAGTCCAGAGAGGCACAGTACCTAGGGCCATGGTGCACAGCAGGGAGATGGAGAGAAGGCCCATTTTCTCCTTGTAGTCTCCTCCCTAGGCCTTTCTTCTCCCTCTGTTACTGCCTGTGACCGCCAGAGATTCTTCTGGTTTAAGTCAATGCTCTGTCAATAGCCCCTGGAACTCCGCCACCCACCCTGGCTTGCTGCTGAGGTCATTGTGAAAGGCTATACTTTTTTTTCCAAATAAGAAATCCCTGTATAGAATAAAAGATACACACTCGTCTGAGTGAAATATAAAGAGTTCACGGCAGCTGTCTCTCCCCCGTTTGCATTTTCTGCTGGCCGATGGGAAGGACAGATAAAGATAATGGGATTTCTTCTTCTTCTCCTTTTTTTTTTTTTTTTTGGTGCCTCCCCCTTCTCTATCTCTCTCTCTCTCTGGAAGGTAGAAGTATAACAAATTGGATTGTGAGCGAGTCTTGTCCTCTGTCACTGGTGCCCGGAGCAGGGCATGGGCTTGTGGGCGGAGCTGTGGGCAGAGAGGGTTCAGCCTGCAGTTTCCTCTTGATACATGCATATGAATGCCAGGGTCACCTTCCTCCCTCCCCATGGTCATCAGCCTCCTGCTTAATTCTGTTTTGACCCTGAATACTGTCTAGAGCCACAGTGTATAAGAAATATTCACTGAAGCCCAAGTTGGCACAGCCTTGTGATCCCAGCTATGGAGGAGGCTGAAGCAGGAGGGCCCCAAGTTCAAGATGGGTATGCCCAGGCTACAAAATGAGTTCAAGGCTAATCTGGGCAATTTATAAGACCTCGACTCAGAATATAAAATGAAAATGAAGTCTGTAGATATAGCTTGGCCGTGGGATGGTGCTTGGTTAGCACACAAAAGACCCTGAGCTCGAAAGTCCCCTGAGCTGTGGCTGGGCTCTCTTTTGCCCTTCCTGCAACCTGCCAGGGCAGGGCTCACCACAGTTTACAAGACCTATGTAGCATTTCTGTTTTAGAAATCACTCCTCTTAAGCCCTAAATTGCATAGACCAGTCATTTTCTTCTTGAGAACTTGCTGTCACAATAAATTCTTCTTTTTAACAAAATTGCTTTTGGTGGTCACCATCCCATCACTTGGCTCAGTCTTTTGGCTCTTCCCTGTGGTTTTTCAAAGGTCTATGAATTGAACATAGGACACTGTGCATGATAGAGAAACATTCTCCTGAACTATACTTCCAGACCTCTTTTTACCTTTAATTTTGAGACATAATCTCCTCTAAATTGCCCAGGCTGTCCTATAACTTGCTCTTGAGCCCAGGTAGACTATGAACTTCTAATTCTCCTGCCCAACCTCATGAGTAGCTCAGGTTACAGGCCTATAGTACCATGACAAGTTTTTAGCCCCTAAGTACTCACTCCTACCCTCTCAGAGCATTCCCAAACTTACTTGTGGTCCTTGCCCCACAGGGGAGTAGGTATGGAGAGAGCCGGGGCTCTTGGCTGGGTTGCCTTGGCCACACCTGATCATAGATGTACAGAAGAGAACCTTGCCTCCTCTCATAGGCTCCCATGGGTTCTGTGTGATGGGACAGAGAGGGTTTCTGGAGAGACTCTGCCACAAAGTCCAAGGGGTAAAAGTTGAGGTACCTGTTGGAAAGTGAGACCTCTAGGCTCTGACTTTCCTGATGTAGTTTTTGTCTTTCTTTGCCTGCCAGAATCCGCCTTTTTGAAGCCTCTTGGGATAAGAACTTCTGAGAGGGACCACAGGAGAGCTGGGCTCCAGGCTGTCACAAAATATGAAGGACCATTGCCTGGAATAGAATGATGAAATGAACTGTGTTTCTGTATCCTCCCCTCCCATGCGTGTGCTTGTGTGTGTATACCCATGAGGGCATAAGCCTGCCTGCAGGCAATACTGCCAGGGCCAGGGTGGGACCTGCTGAGTTCTGTGACCCTGGGACTGGTTTACCCCTCTCTCTATAGTGCTTGCTATTGAGTAGGAGGACCATGAGGATGCTGACTAGGAACACTCTCTGTTTTAGTAAAATTTAATTGGGGGTTTCTACCCAACTTTGCATCATTCAGTTCCCAAATAAAAGATACAAACTCTTTATATTTATAATTAGCCTTAAAAAGCACTAGAGCTGGGCAGATATCAACCCTCTATGCTGTTTTGTCTACTTTCCTGTCAAGGACCCTGAGATATCACTTGCCACATTCCACCTTGGCCACTCTTATTCCCACTGGCCAGCCTTCATGGCCATTCTCTCACCATCCACCTAGCCCATGGAATTTTTTCCTCTGTTCACCTCCCTGATCTCCCTGTGATTTCTCCTCAGACCCCTCAAGGCAGCCAACTGAAGCCCCACCTATTTCTCTTCTGCCCAACTATAGGCTGTAGGCATTTTTATTCAACCAATAGTTTTAAATTGCAAGGTTACATAGAATCAATTGTTATAGGCTAGGATTTCCTCATCCCTGAAGGTCTCATCAGGGGCAAACAGCTCTTGAGGGCCAGTATTTAGCATTACAATTCATAGCAACAGAACAAATTTCAACATCTCTCAAAGACAATAAATAACTCCTTCCAGGATGGCTGCAGGTGATCTCTTCTCCACTCTTAAGCCTGGATCTCCACTGCCAACCACTTGTCTTCTCTAAGTTTTGTGCGTGTACTGTGCTCCCATCTTCCAGCAGCAGCTCCAAGTGCTTCTGGCTCATATCCTGAACACTACTGTGATCTGTGTCCCAACCCCTCACTGTCTTTCCTTGCCTCTCAGATTTCTGCCTTAAAGAAAAGAGTCCCCCTCCCCCGCTGCCACTTTTGTATGTTTTCAGAGCCCTCTGATCCCATTGCTGTAAGACTGACCTCCACTCTCACCTTTCGCCGACCCACAGCTTTCAGCTCAACCTCACATGCCATGATCTGGCCTACTGAATCATATGGGCATCTTCTGATAGCAAAAAGTCCTTCAGGCCTTTCATTCCAATCTCTTTATTCATACTTATAGATTCATCAAAGTCACACGAGTGCCACACTGAACCAGAACACTCAGATCTTGTCAGCTAGGCAGACGCATACAGTTCTTTTTGGTCCAGTTTGGTGGCCTTTCCATACCTGGCTCCTCTCAGACCGTGCTCCTTTCTGTCTCTATCTAGCCTCCCTGGCACACTCAGTAAAGGCGAGGGTCTTGATCACCTCTGTCACCTGTCCTGCACTGGATTGCTCAGATCCCCATGCCATCAATAAATGTAGTTTGATGATAGTGGACCTCTGAGACTTTCCATGTTTGGCCTTTCAATATGGTAGTCACAGCAGGCTACTTTTCCAGATGGTTTGGTCCATGTTCTTATCTGAAGAAGATATTGTAGAGAATTACCTAGACACAGGGTTCATGTCACTGGCTGAGCTTGGCATATCATTCAGTACCTGGAGGAGGTTTTCCCATCACTGACCTCTAAGGGCAGCCCTATCTGGCTCAGTGCCGACCAAAAACACTGCCATTGGCTGTCTTGTCACATTGTCCCTTCGCTATCCTGACATGATTGCCTCATACAGAGCAAGACAGGGACACAAAGAGAAGAATTTTTATTTTTTAATTTTTGTTACATTTTACTTAATTTATTTTATGTACCTAGGGTGGGGGTATGGAAGCACATGGGTTCTACATCACACATATGGAAGTTAGAGAACAACATAAAGGAGTCAATTCTCTCTTTCCACAATGTGTGTCCTGGGGACTGAACTAAGGTTGTCAGGCTTGGCAGCAGGCACCTTACCTGCTAAGCCAACTCACTAGCCCAAGAGTGTTTTTTTGTTTTTGTTTTTTTGAGTACTGATTTTTCACAGGGTATAGGAGATGCTCATCCACTGCAAAAAAGAACTAGGGATTTGGAAATCTGAGCTCTTTTTCCCTTTTGCTGCTAAAAAAATTTCTAATGTCCAACATACACAAAATAAAGAGGGTAGACCCTCCCAGAGGCCTCCTGTGCTGACACACAGACAGTGATGTATGTAGCATGGGGCCTTGGGCACTGCCCCTCATATCTTAGATGCAGGCCTTTTCTGTGTCCTAAGTTCATCTTAGTTTGTCTTTCCAGGTATGAAGTAAGAGTTCAAGGACTCAGCTCACAGATCAGGAACAAGCTGTTCATAGGACAGGGAGAGAGACTGGGACTGGCTTTGACTTTTGATGTTGGCGTCTCCTCAGTGCCTACTTTCCTCCCTAGAGACTATGGCTCATATCTCCAACAGGGCAAGCTCATGGAATGGGACAAGAGCATCTAGAAAGCTGAGCCTATGTCCACACTTAGATTCTTCCGAGGCATACCAAAGACATAGAAAATAAATTAGTATTTGTTTGGTGGAGAGATGACTGAGTGAACAAACAAATGAATGAATGAAAGGTAGTGAATGAACAAATGAATGAGTGAGGTGCAGTGAGAGCCCAGATAAATGACTGACAGTGCAGCTCTAGGCTTCCGGAATCTGGGTTTTTCAACACGGTGGGCACAGGGCTTATGGAACAGTATATGGATGGGAAGACAGAAGCCAGAGCCAGCCTCTGGGAGGCTCCAAGACAGGATGGAATGTTGCTCAGTGTGCACATGGAGTGGAAATTGAGCCCTCCAGTGGAGGTCAAGGTGTAGACTCTGGCCAGAGAGACCAAGTCCTGGGAAGCAGTTTCCTTGTTGATCTACTGAAAGTCTATCTAGGAACTTAGGGGTGCCCTTCAGCTGTACCCCCATACTCTTCTCCATCCAGAGATTAGCTCTGTGGCCAACGGATGGGCCTTGCTTCTTTGTTACAGCCCTAGAAATGAAGCTGCCAATGGCAGCCACCCAGCCCCCAGGTTCTCTTTCATTAACAGTGGATTGGGATGGCACATATCTTTATTCTTTAAAAAACAAAAACAAAAACAAAAACCTTTCTGATAGTTTAGGTAAAAAGCACATAGCAAATTTTCTGTGTAAGAACTAACAAAAATAGCAGACTTAAAGGCTCTGAAAACAAGGCTAAGTACCCCGATTCATCTTACAGTCCTTATGCTGGTATTTAAGGGAATTAACTGAGATTCAAAGGCAATAGTTGCCACCTCCTGGGCACCTACAGATACACCTGCTCAAGCATGCGCCTGGGTTGGAGACTGTAAGCCTGGGTAGCCCAGAGCCTTTTTCCTGTAGCCCTAGACCCTGAGACCAAGCACTGGCATCCATGTAAGTGTGTGTCTTGCCTGCTCACTGCCCAGCATCTGTACTAGAGTCATGACTGTGGGGAAACACAAGGCCATACCACATTGTGGAAAGGGAAGCTCTAGGCCCAAGGAAAGTAGCCAGCGGCCTATCAGAGCTCCGAAGCTCTAAATGGAAGGTTTAGTCATGACAGCATAATTCTGGCAACAGTTGAGGGTACAAGCCCCTCCTTTTGTTTCCCTTCTTGCCATTCCCAGCACATGTGGCTGGCTTCAGGTGACAGTGCCTGAGCTGTGCCAGCACCCATCCTCTGCACTGAGGGACTTCTCTTTTGGACCCTAAGTGACCCCTAAGGGGGTAGAGGGACTGTGAAGTTCCCTAGATGTGAACTCAGGGGGCTGGTACACTAAAGCACAGCCCGTTGTGATGGCCTCTGCGTCTGGTTTCCTGACCCTTTTTTTTTTTTTTTTTTCATTTTCCCAATTGTAATGTTGATGGAATGTGGGACGATGATCAAAGACCAGGTCACACTTCTCCATTCCCATAATTCTCTCCCCCAGGTTGCTAGCAGCAGCTCACAGTTCACCTCCAACTGTCACTCACTGTCCCTCTGCCAGGGGATGGACATATACAAATGTGAGGTCTTCTTTTTATGATGATAAAACAGGCAACCCTTACCAAGTCACATGTGCCCTTTCTTCAGTAGCTTGTGTGTCCACTTGTTCATTCATTGCATGGCTATTTGTCAAGGGCTTCCTGTGTCCTGTGCACTGTGGGGGCCCTCCTGGTAGACATCCAGCATCATCAGTCTCTTACTCCAAGGACAGTCTGTGCCCCTGGGGAGACTCGGCCTTTTTCTGCCCTATTTCTTTTGAACGGGGGCACGCAAACAGACTGACTCCCATTTGCTTACATAATTACTGGACAAGACTCACAACCACGGCTGCTGAATATGTCTGGACAGGCTGTGCATTGCACAACTCCAGGGGGAGTTTTGCAATAGAAATTTGACACTGCAGCCCAGAATCAGTAGCTCATTATTATTTCACAGATGCCACTGAGACTGCTGTAGCCCTACCATCAAGGGCACCAGTATGCTTACTAACCTAGAGGACTGGAAGCTAGACCTCAAGGAGAATGTTCTCTAGCCTAGCTGACAGTCACAAGTGCAGTTTCCACCCTCCCTGGCATGCCTTGAAGTCTCTCTTGTCTTGCCCCCATCCCATCCATACAGCTTCTGACTCAGTGTGGCTTCATTCACTCTGCAAGCAGAAGACACCCACTGCCATGTCCCTCTGTGCAGCTGGTCACCACCATGGTCCACTGTGCTGAGAATCAGCTGCTTGACTGGAATAGAGTGATTCCTCTTCCTCCGGCATGAGAGCTTGCAGGACCATGGGGAATATAAAAAGCAAAGCAAAAAGAAACCATGTAGCCTAATGATGGAGACATGGGCAGTGTGTGCTGCACAGATCACTTCCCTCCTGCACATCACCCTACCTGCCCCAGGCCCAAATCACTATGAGCAATTCCATCAAAATCATCTGCAGGCCTCAGAGACAGGCAGACCCCAGTGACTTCTCCACTCCAGTGAGCAAACGGGCCATACTTGAACCATCCCTTTGAATCTTAGCATGGTGCAAAAGCTAGGCAAGCAGGGATTCCCCCAGGTGAAACAAGGCTAGGCTAGGATATCAAGAGCCCCTTTGCTCTTCCCTGGGCAAGATGCTTCCCTTCTAGGCCTGGATCCCATGTTTGGTGGAGTCAACAGTTGTAACCACAGCACGCACAATGTAAGAAGAAATGGAACTTTCTGTGCTTCACATGTGGCCAGAAGGGGAGGCACAGCCTGACCTTGGCAGGAGAGAAGCAAAGCAAAGAATCTGCACATGTGTCTCTGAGGCCCATAGGAAAAAAATTCTGACAAGCCAGACAGGCAGTGTTATGCAAGGGATGCCTGTATCTATTTGTATGCACGCCGAGCAAACCCAGTGTGCTTTGAACCATCAGCAATGCCAACATCTGTGATCCAGGAAGCACGGTATGGGCTACCTGAGAGCCAGACCGGCAGCTACTTGGCTGAGTCACATGTTACATTTGACTTTAAAAGGCTGTTACTACTTTCAGGTGTGTGCTCATGGGAATGGTATCTATGTGTATGCACACACATGTGTGGGTACATGTAGGAGAACTGCCATGCACATATATTTCCATGTGTGTATTTCAAGATTGTGATGTGTCCTTCTCCTTCCACTTGTGATCTGTGCTACATAAGACAGAGATTTCCAGTTGATGAAAAGCAAGCTCTTATACCTGTCCCTTTGTGGGATCCATCAGTAAGGCCCGGGGTGTAGATACTGAAGTGGGGGACAAGGAAGTGAGGATTTTACACACACACACACACACACACACACACACACACACACACACAGTGCTGTCTAGTTTGGGGGTATAAGAATGGTCCACACAGTTTTTTACCCAGTCCTCTTCCAAGGGTGACCCACCACTCCCTACAAGGCATATCATGGATGGAGAAAAGCTGAAAGGCTACATGAGTGAATCTGCACTAGAGATTTCACCAGCTCTAGGAGTTTCCAATGTAGACAGTAAGCAGAGCTGCCATGACAGTGCCACCTACATTTGCCAGTGCTTTGCTGAGCCCTCTGTGTCCTGTTGACTTCTAGTTCATTCATCCCGTGTACACTGCATAGTGATTCATGATGTTCTGGGCACTCAGAGGCACAAGGAGAACAGGTGGTATTGTTATTAAGGGGTATTAATGCCCCCTTTCTTTTGACATAATTTGTTGACTTGGGACCAGAACTACTGCTCTGGCCCTCTCTGCCTTGACAGCATCCAAATTTGTCCTCTTAGGGGAGACTTGTGCTTACATTAGACTGTCCGTGGATGCATTCTGGAGATGGCATCATGTGATTCCTACATGAGACACACAGGAACAGGATACTCCCAGGAGGAACCATAGGGTCTTTCTGAACTGCCACCATTCTCCCTGCAGAGTGGCGACAAGGAAGTGGGGCGAGGATGATCCTGCAGGACGAAGATATCACCACCAAGATCGAGAATGATTGGAAGAGACTCAACACAGTAGCCCACTACCAGGTGAGCTGACCTCAGAAGCCAGGAGCTGGTCCAGTGGATGGCAAATTCCTTGGAAGCCATAGGTCTTAAATTACAGTCACACAGAGTTAGACACCAAGCCCCCAGTATGTTTCTTCACTAGCAATCCATGATCCTTGGCATGGCATATGGTGAACCATGAGCATGGAGACCTGAAGGAAGGGGATAAGGGGAGCTCCGAGGGGAGCTGACGTCACTCAATCACAACCCTAGCCTCCTTGGAGATAGGATGCTGGCATGCATGCTTCCTGTTGAGTGTGGGAAGATTCTTCAAGGACCCTTGTTGAGAAGGCCTCCTAAGCTTGTAAGATTGGATGATCTCCAAAAAGCTGAGGGAAGGAGAAATTGAGGGAGCGGCTTCTGCCAGGAGTTGCTCCATATAGAACCCACAAAACTGAATGCAGCTAGAACTCAGGTCTTTGTCTTGTGTTATCAAAAGGGGAGGGAGTCACCCCTAAAGCTCAAATTCCTAGCAAGGTGCTAATTGTCCCTCACTGCCCCAAAATTGTCTTAATTTGTCCTTATTTCCTGGAGTGGGTGGAAAGAAGTTCCATGCCCAGGCTCTTAGAAACCTTTCTCCTAGGTGCCAGATGGTTCTGTGGTGGCTTTAGTGTCCAAGCAAGTGACAGCCTACAATGCAGTGAACAACTCCACTGTCTCCAGGACTTCAGCAAGTAAATATGGTAAGATCTCATCAGGTGTAAGGGGTGGGAAGTAGAAGCATCCAGAGTGGGTGTGGTCAACAAGTGTCCTTTCCTAGGGATAGAGGATCAGGTCAGTTGACCATTGGGGAAAACAGCCAGAATGGGCCAGGGGTACCTGGTCCTAATTGCTAGCTCTGGGGCATAAACCTGTACTTTATCTGCATGCAAAGGAAATGTAGGGCTTGGAACAGCTGCATTAGTAAAGGGCTTGAGTGTAAGCATGAGGATCTAAGTTCTATCTCCAGAGCCCAGGTTAAAAATGCCAGGAATGGTGATGTATGCTTGTAATCTTAGCTCTGGAGAAGTGGAGATAGGAGGGTACTGAAAGCTTACTGGCTAGCCAGCTTAGCCTAATGGTGAGCTCCAGGCCAGTGAGAGAACCATCTCAAAAAGCAAGAGGGATACACCTATGAAATGACATATAAGATGGATCTACACACACACACACACACACACACACACACACACACACACACGGGGAGGGGAGAGAGGGGGGAGGGAGAGAGAGAGAGAGAAAACCTAATCTTCACAAGGTCATAGAGTCTATAAGACTTAACTTTTCTCATCATCTCAAATTAAGTTTGCATTAACCTAGTGAATTAAATAATTATTTTTCCTTCTATCATTTATGTTAGTAAGTTATAACTCAGAAGCATAGCGGTTGAGTGATTGGTAAAGATCATACTGTTGTTATATAGTGGTGGGAAAGGCAATGAGGGGAAAGGGTGCTAGCAATAATGTCGAAGCTCCAGAGATGCCCTGTCTGTCACCACGTATATGCTTGGGGTCAAATGATCACCCTAAGCAGTGACATTCTACTTGTAAAGTGGGGATTAGGGGATAAAAGACAAATATCACCAATCATTTTGGATGATAATGAGGTGAGCATATAGGTGACAATGGGTGTGATAGGACCTCATCCTTTGCCTGTCTGGTCCCATTTTACCATAGCTCAAACTAGAGGAAGGGATTCATAAAGTAAGTGAGAAGAATGATCCAGGCCAGAGTGGGCTGGAGATGAACAGCTGCCCTAGCCAAGGCTCATTAAGGAACACAGGCTACCTGCTTTTACATGTGCTGTTAATTGGCCACACGCACGACAGGACTTGAGAGCACGCTCAAGGAAAAGTGTACAAGAAGCACGAGCTTATAGTTCTACAAATTGAATAATTAAGGGTTGACTCAATGCCAAGTACAGGAGTCGGGGCAGCATGAGTGGGTAGAATTTGCTACAGTTAATTCCTGGAGGTGGTAGGAAAGATAGAAGCATTGCAGGGAATGTGCCACACGGAGGCAAAGTGGCAGCGCCAGCCATTGGTGTGAAGGGTCAAATAATAGTGGCCTCAGCTTGCGAGAGGAGTGTGCTGTGAGCTGTTGGGTATAGGACTGTAGAGACTCACTCTTCCTGAGCTCTGCACTCTCTACTCTGGCAGAGAACATGATCCGGTACACAGGCAGCCCTGACAGCCTCCGTTCCCGGACACCCATGATCACCCCTGACCTGGAAAGCGGGGTCAAACTGTGGCATCTGGTGAAGAACCATGAACATGGAGACCAGAAGGAGGGGGATCGGGGGAGCAAGATGGTGTCTGAGATCTATCTGACACGACTATTGGCCACAAAGGTATGTGACAGGAGAGAGGTTGCAGGGAATGTGTGGGCACAGGAAAGGCCGTCATCTGCTGTGCAAATACTGGAGCTGAAGGCTGAGGAGATGGCTCAGTTTGGTAAACAGCTTCTGATGAAAGTGTGAGACCCCAAGTTTGATAGCCTCAAGTTCTCATTGAAAAGATAATGAACAGTGAACAGTGCCTTGCTTATGCTGGAGAGGCAGAGAAAGGAGACTGCCTGGCATTTGGTGGCTAGCCAGTTTAGCCAAATAGCAAGCTCTAGGTTCAGTAAAAATCCTGTCTCAAAAAAACTGTGGAGAGAGATGGAGGAAGACACTGGAGGTTGCCCTCCGGTTTCTGCATGTGCACACACATGCACATACACATGCATACATACATTCCTACACACCAGACAGACACAGAACTGCTAGCACAGGGGCTAAGTGTGCACCAGGGCATTTTGTTGACCTCCCACACCAGGCACTGTCTGTTGTGATCCCAGGGGAGCCTCAGGAGTGAGCTGCAGGATCCCAGTCAACCTGTCAATCCAGGGATATCCCAGCAGACCTGAGTTAGCACACTATCTCAAGTTCTCTTTCCACCATCCTCAGCACCCTGTCTCAGCTACAGACACCCCACATCTCTCCCCACCCCCACCATTCCTTAGGGAAGAATCACTTTTTCTCAGGGGTGCCATCATTAAGGCTGGAACCTGGGGCTATGTCTGTAGCTTTGCCAATGCTATTGCTAATCCTGATAATAGGGCTAATCCATGCCTGTGGTTCTAGCCTTTCCCTTCAAGTCTGGGTTCTCTTCTTTCTCTGTGGACCCCAGATCGTCATTAGCCAGGGTGGATAGTGGCCAAAGAGAACCAGCAGATTGTATTTGTCAGCTCTGACCAAGGCATGCTCATTAGCATTTTAGGAACATGATATAATAGCACTGGCAGAGATATGAAACCAAACCCTATGGCTGGCCCTTGGAAATGTAGTTTTGGCCCTTGTCCTGTGTCTTCTGTCTATGGTCTGTGCACAGAGGAATCGTGAAAGGGGAGAGTTGATGCACAGTGCCCCCCCCCAATGTCATGTTCATCAGAGATGCAGAGCACTGACCTCGCTTGGCCTATCCCTGGGATAGCTTTTCAACCCACCCTCCCACCCCCAGCTTAGATCTGCCTAGGCTGGGCTGCATCTGAATGTCCCCTTTTCCAGGGCACACTGCAGAAGTTTGTGGATGACCTATTCGAGACCATCTTCAGTACGGCCCACCGTGGCTCCGCTCTGCCCCTAGCCATCAAGTACATGTTTGACTTCCTCGATGAGCAGGCTGATAAGCACGGCATCCACGACCCGCACGTCCGCCATACCTGGAAGAGCAACTGGTAAGCAAAGGGAAGCGGGGAGAGGGCACATCTGCAGAGGCCAGTGATCTGCCCACCCAGGCCTGCTTCAGGGAGGCAGGCTTTCCAGAGGTGAGCTGGCTTCTGTCTACCTCCTAGCAGAGTCTCTACTCAACCCCAGGCTCTGACCTTCCCCTTGTCTCACTTCCCTCTCCTCTAATCTTTGTATTTTTCTTTCTTTTTAAAGATTTATTTGTTTGTTTGTTTGTTTGTTTATTTAATGTAAGTACACTGTAGCTGTTTTCAGACACACCAGAAGAGGGCATCAGATCTCATTACAGGTGGTTGTGAGCCACCATGTGGTTGCTGGGATTTGAACTTTGGACCTTCAGAAGAGCAGTCGGGTGCTCTTACCCACTGAGCCATCTCAACAGTCCCTGTATCTTTCTTCCAACCAGTTATTCAGTCAACAAACTATGCTAATTCAATGAGTCAAAGCTCATAAATACAACCACAGCCAGGTACTGTGGCATCCAGCTCCTTCCTGGGTATGGGGCAATATGTCCAATACTGAGGATCTTAGACTGCTTAGGGTCCCTGCCCTGGGGGAAGCTGGCGGGTGAGGATGTGGAACAAGAGAGGCAGTTGTCTGTATACATGGACAAATACTAGCATGGAGAATGCATGTGTTGGATAGCATCAGTAGGGTTTTCAGGCACAAGCGGACGGCGCCTGGCTGAACAAGGAACATTTCAACCCCACCCAACAAGCTTATCTTTTCCTTCCCAAACTCCTTTCCCAAAACTGCCCAGAGCCACTTTGTGTTCCCTGGAGGACCCAGGGTTTTCTAACTACTGACAACAATTCCAAGCATCTCTACCGTGGGCCCCACTCTCCTTTGAATGCACAACATCCCCGCCACCATTTGTATGGAGTGAGTATTTCATTTGAGGTTGAAGTCACAAGGCCAAGCATCAGTATTCAAGACAGCATGCAGAACCTTGAGGAAATGGGGCTCAGTAAATATTGATGAGGCACGGGCAGCAACGATGGCCTCCTTGAGCGTGCTACCTGCAGCAGAGCTAGCTGGTGTTCATCCTCTAGAACGGAATCTCTATGGCCTTTAGATGGCCCCTTTCCGGGCCACTCTTCCCCAGCTGTTTCTTCTGAAGCAGCATAATGCCCAGTGCTCCAACTACTAGGATAGTAGTTTGCCAGGCTCTAGGGCACAAGCAGGCACCCTGATGCCCACCCCAGGGGCTCAGATCCGAAAACTAAGAAGGCAGCTTGAGGTGTCAGTGCTAGTCTCCTAGAAATTCTGTGGCCTTTCCCTCTTCTACTTCAGAGGATCACCAGCCCCCAAAGAGGCTTAGGCCATGAAGCAGAGTCCTTAGCCATCCTAAAGCAGGGCCCCTAGAACGTGGGTTCCATTCTATGCACCTACTCTGGTGCAATAGATTCCTCCTCTCTAAATCCTGTTTGTGTGACTCTTGGGAGGTGTCTGAGGGGCAGCACCCACCTCCCCTCTGAGTCTACATCACTCTGATGAGTCTTTACCTAGTGCTGGCCACCTTCAGATGGAACAGATGCTCCACTGAGCCCTCCTCCATGAGCCAGGGAGACATGACTTTGCAAACCATCACCCTCGGTCACTGCCTCCTTTCTGAGTCATCCCAAGGTTGCAAATGCTGCCTAGAGACATGGACTAGGAACTGGAAAGCCCAGGAAATAAGAGCGCTTCATTTACTGTAGGAAGAATGACACCAGCTTCAAGTCCTTCCTTAGCAAGGCATCACCTGTCCCTGCCCTGATCCCCTGGTACCATGGACCATATGAAGTTAAAAATAATCAGCTCTGCCTGTTTAGAGTTCACCATCCCTGCTGAGGGCATTATCGACTCAAGGTGTGACTTGCCTGCCCCTCCCACTCCTCCCCCCCCCCCACCCATTCTCCACAGGTTCTCTGTTAAATAACACTCCTTCCCATTTAGCCGGAGTGGCTGTAATCAGCCGGAGATGAGCATCACCACTGATGTTAATAACATGCTAATATTTCATTAGGCAGGAATTTCAGTGGTGCCTCTGCTTCCTGTGTGGTGCACCTGCCTCACTGCTGACTGAAGGGACAGGGAAAAACAGTTACCACCACCATGTGGGATCCCAGCACCTCTCATCTGGCTGGGACAAGGGGAAACCAAAGGAAACCAAGTGTCTTACTCAGAGCTCCAAGCCCAGAAACCATGACCACCTTTTAGGAAGGTTAGAAAGTTACTGTGAGCCCCTGTGCTGTGACTCCGTTTATTCCCTGCCCTGGATTCCAGGTAAATTCCCTGCAAATGACAGACACCAAATATTAGCAAACCTCAGTGTACCTGCCCCAACCCTGTGGGGCACTTATTGTAGAGACTTAATAAATGCTTGTTGATTGATTGGCAGCCACGGATGTCAGGTTTTCCTGCATTTATGGTGTTTGTTGTTTGTTTTATACAGATGGGCTGCTGGCAGATAGAACAAGAGCAAAAAATATTGTTATCTGGTGCCTTGAAATAATGTAATTCAAAGATGTTAAGTTCTAAGAGGCGAGCCAAACACACGCGGGCATTGTAACTATCACCAGCCGTGAGCACAGCCACCAACACAACAATAAAACATCAGGGGAAGAGGCAGGAGGCAAAGAGGTGGGAGCAGAGAGAAAGAAGAAAGCCAGGCCTTCACCGTCCCCCTCCTTAGCCGCAGCTCAGCAGGCTGTGGGAGCTGCAGAGCTGGGCGGGCAGAAAGAACACAGCCCCAAAAGGTGTGCTCTGGGCACCCCCTCCACCTGCAGGCCTTCTGTCTAGTGCAGTGACTACAGAATCAGGCCACAGTGTGATTTTTCTCTTTGTCTCTCTATGTGTACCCCCTAAGGACTACAGCTATGCAGTGTTTTAAAGTAAATCAATCATGGACCTTGGGATGTTTGAGCCCTAGGTTTGATCCCCCAAACCATATCAACTATGTGTTGTGGTACACACATGAACCCTAGTGCGTGGGAAGCAGAGGCAGAGGATCCTCAGCTGCAGCCTGGGCTACCTGAGATCCTGTCTCAAAACAGGGGGGATAGGGAAGTGGGAGATGGTTCAGGTGGTAAAGTGCTTGCCGCCCATGCATAGGACATGAGTTCAATCCCCAGGACCTATAGAAGAAGCTGGTCATGGTGGTGTACAACTGGTGAGGTGGCACTAGAGAGACCGAGGCAAAAGGGTCTCCAAAGCTTTCTGGCCAGCCAGCTTAGTCCAACCAGTGAGCTCCAGGTCAGTGAAAGACCTTGTTTCAAAAGAACAATCTAAAAAATTGGGGGTAGATGGCTCCAGAGTAATGAAAGTAGAGGGTGACCCCGGCCTCCATATGCACACATAGGTATAGAATGACAACAAGGAAGAGCAAAGTCATCAAATGTCCAATCAGAGAAGGCTCTGCAGGGGATGCTCTCTGGGTAGATTTGTTACCTAGCTCAGTCCAGTGTTCTTTGCTCTCAATGGGAAGCATTGTTTGTGTGCATTTGGATGCTTTAAAATTCAGGGTTCCTGACTGCAGAGGATGTGTCCCTACCCTTGTATTTCCTGTTGCTAACCAAGCTCTCAGAAGACAGGAGGGAAGGAATGGGATGCTATGGGCTAGATAAGAGGTTGGTGCCACATAGCAGCCTGGTGGTTAAAGATCACTTGGTCACACCCACCCTCCATGACAGTTCCTTCACCAAGCAGGAAGTAGCCTGTAGCACTAGACAGGAAGCAAAGGGTGTGACTTCTGCCAAATCATACAGTAAGCAGTCAGATGCAAAATCTATACTCACCAATGGGATGGTCCCAGCAACAGGCAGAGTGGAATACAGACCTAGATTCTGCTCTGTAGCATGTACATGACTAACTCCTATGCCAAAATGAAAGTACGGAGTCCCACATCACAACTGGGCAGCACATCCTCTCAGGTTTCCCCAGTGGTACATCTCTAGGTGAACCCCCTCTCACGCCAATCTTGCTGATTTCCTGTATGCTGTATAGACCCACTCCCCTGCCCGTACACTTTACTTCCCACAGCAGTCACAGATGGTTTCTAAACTCTGTGAAATGTGTCCATTGTTCCCTCTTAGAACTCTGTATTAGGTTCTACCCCACCACCCAACCACTCCTGACGAAAGCTGCTTCTTTCCCTCTATACAGCCTGCCCCTACGGTTTTGGGTGAATATGATCAAGAACCCTCAGTTTGTGTTTGACATCCATAAGAACAGCATCACGGATGCCTGTCTCTCTGTGGTGGCCCAGACCTTCATGGACTCCTGCTCCACTTCGGAGCACCGACTGGGCAAGGATTCCCCCTCCAACAAGCTGCTCTATGCCAAGGACATCCCCAGCTACAAGAACTGGGTAGAGAGGTGAGTATGGCCCATGGAAACCTGAGGGTGTCTGTCTGGAGCATGCGATAACCCTGGAACAGAAAGTCCTCCCCTGCAAGCAGGCTGTGGCTTCCACTCTAGTCATTGTCACCGCTGTTCCTGCAGCTGCAACACCCACAACTCATGGCACACTGTTGCTCCACACTGAAGCAAGCACTGGGAATCATAGCAGAGCTTACCAAGTGGCCCATCTCCCTATATGGATCTTTGTGACTGTAGTATTCTTTAGGCCCAGAAGATGTGGTCCCTGATTCCCCTGCCTCATACATAAATCTACTACATGTGCACACATGCCGAGCATATGTAACATATGCATAGATCATATACACATACATTCATTGTTCCATGTGTGCATAGGTACCATGAACACATGCATACACTGTATATACATGAAACCACAATATATACATACACACATCTGCGGGCCATCCATGTCCATTCACATCTATACCATACATACAATACACGTGCATGCATGCATGACATACATCTTCCCATTGATCCACCCACCATCCCAGCCCCCATCCCACTTCTGTCTCTATACACCTTGTCATGGTGTTGGCGGTGACCCCCTGAATGCTCCCAAGCTTTACTGTCCCCGTTGGGTTTTGGCTTGTGCTTAAGTTTGGGAGGAGAGCCTCTTGCTGTCCTCAGAACCATTGACTGCTGTACTGACCCTACTGAGAGAACCTGATTGCTTTCTCCTGAAGCTGGCATGTGATAGACTGTCATTTCTACTGTTAACCAGTAGCAGTGGACTCTACTTTATCTGATTTGGCTTTTCTTTGTTGTTTTGTTGTTATTGCTTTTTTAAAGACTTTTTACGTTCGTTTATACCAAGTAATGGGCTTCATTATGACATTTTCTGCATAAAGAACATGCTCTGCTTATATATACTCTATTACCCCCTACCCCCATTTCCTCCGATTTTGACCCTGTCCCTAGTAACACGAGTCTCACTCATTTACCACATGCAGACTTTGTCTGTAGGAGCTGAGCAGAAAGAGCCGTTGGTGGTCCACCAGGGACCACAGCAGGGTGTGCTGTGTACTGAATGCCATCTATGACATGCAGTTTAGCACAAAGAAGGTGACACATTGTAAGCATTTAAATACACCTTCTAAAGAACCCACATGGGCTCTGTGCCATGTATCTACCAGTGGTCATCAAGATCTCTGGCTTTAGATATAGGTGAAAGTAAAGTTGGCCCTGGAAGCAGCTCTGAGGGGAGGCTGGGCAGCTGGTGTCTTATGCACACACCCACTAAGCTGACATGGATGTGTCTGTGTGCTCCACTCTGAGTGTATTAGGCACATGGGAAACAATGGCCCTGACCCCTTCTTGCAGTTCGCACATCTTAGTATCTACCAAGACCCACAAGCTGGAGTTGGAGGGATCAAGGAGTGAGGCCTTCATTCCTGCAGGTCTGGGGGACATTACTCATCCATTCCCAGAGGCCTCTGAAAGCCACATTCAGGGAGGAGGGTCATCACAGCATGAGGCTCAAAATGACATTCCTGTCTGTATTTCCATCCTCTTACCATAACACTCCACTGAAGATCCCGTCCAGCTTCTTTCAACCCATCCCACTCAGATTCATGAGCATGGAAGAATCTAGGACCTTTCCCTGAATAGCAATTCCCTGATGTGGGGCCCCGGGGCTGGCATCCCACAGACATTGGGCAAAGCTCAGCAAGAAGAATGAACTGAAGTCATGGGCAGAACCCAGCCTCTCCATGTTAAAACAAATGGCGGTCAGCAGTCCAGGTTGCCAGGCCTGGCCAGTCCTGGTATGGGGGGAGGAGGAGAGCTAGGGGACTTTCAGAGCCTCTCCGAAGAGGGGGCTCATTGTAGGCAGAAATTCTCTAAGATCAAGAAGAGGGTCAAGGCTGACCTTTCTGCTCTTCGTGTGCAGTCAGCTGATGAGAACACTTGTTTGAAGTTCATTGTCAGGGCTTCATTGCATTCTTAGCAATCGATAAGGCATCTTTGCTAAGGTCCCAGCATGAAGGCCAGCTTGGCAGGAGTGGGAAGAAGCAATTGTATGCATGGCAGAGAAGACTCCATGCAGGGTCATGGTCAGGCTGGGGTGGGGGTGGGGGGACGGACTGGTTAGCTGTGGGCTGGGCAGAGCCTTAGAGGGGATGGAAGCATTAGCTAAGCTCTGCAGCCTGGGGCTGAGAACAGGATAGAAAGCAGGTAACTGAGTTGCCTGTAAGCCACTTGCCTCTACCCATCCAGAACTTCCAAAGATAAAGCCATGTAGTTGATCCACCTAGGGGCTAACAGAGAACCACAGACATGCCCTGGTCCAAACAGTCTCCTCAGGGCAAAGAGGAAGATGAGAAATGAAGCCATACTGTGGAGGACCTGATGACATATCAGGGACTGATACAAAGACTGGAAGGGACATCCTAGCCAGCATGTCACCCACCCATCAGCTTCAGATGAGAAAGTTTGAATCCCTTTCCTCACCCTTTCCACTCTTATTTTTCCAACCCTCTACTATCTCTTACACACACACACACACACACACACACACACACACACACACAATTTTCCTAAATATTCTCTTTGGAGAAATGCCTTACTCAAGTACCCTGCAGGAGGCAAACCATTGCAAGGGACAGACATCTAGCATCTTCTGTTTCCAGCGTGGAAAGGGTCCTTTCTGTGTGCAGACAATAATCTCTAGCCTAGGCTACTATGTCACTCAGGGACCATGAACACAGCAGGGGAGCCTGTGCTGTTATAAGATGCCTGACAGTTCCACAGGCAGGCAACAGGAGCAGCAGGAGCCTTCACTTCTGTTGACAGTTATGTCCTCTCTGTGGGAACCTGAGGTTTTCCCTCCTACTCAGAGACTGGTTTTCTCCAGATGACAGAGTAGAACCAGGTAGGCACAAGCCTTGACACAGCCATGTTCCACGAGCTGCCGGCCATAGTACTGGAAGTGAGAGAAAACGCTGCTCACACTTCTCAGGAATAGGACCGAAAAAATAACTTTTCCCTGGTGAACCTATCTGGCTCGGTAGTCACAGGATCCGTGAGGGAACAGTGGCACAAATCTTGGCAATGGCAAGGTCGGGACCCACCAGTGAAACCTCCGTGCTTCTGCTGTAAAATGGAATGTTGGCATTTATTGGATTCAGATATGTTTTATTAGTTGCAATGAATGGAGACACCTGCTGGACCTATCGTACCTGCAGCATCACTAACTCACTGAGGGCATGTGCTTTGGGATGCAGTCTGCCTTGAGAATAACAATGCCTTCTAGGGTGAAGGAAAGGAAATGAAGCAGGCTAAGGATGTGGGTTTCTGAGGAGAGGAAGGCGGTGTGAGAGACACTGTGAAGGGCAGGAAGGAGCCCAGATGAGCCAAGGGCAGCACATTTTCCAAACGTTCTCAGGTGCTCCCTGAAAGGGCTCATCACAGCCTTTGCCTTATTATCACCTAGACAGCAAGCCAAGGGCCAAGACCTGCTGGCCAGCCCCCTCAAGATGGCACTCAACAGGCAGTGGGTGCTATGTCTCCTGCAGGAAATGGGTTTTTGAGGCCCCAGGAGTTTCCTTCTGAGCACCCCTTCCTTGGCCAGAGACCAGATCTTTTCCTTCCCTGGAAGGAACATGCAGTGACAATCCCAGCAGACTGTACCCCACAGCAAGCAGCCATCTCAGCCCTTACCTGCCTGGGAAGATTCTGGTCACAAATTAAGCTGTCATTCATTGTAGGCCTGGAGCTGGTGGCTGGTAGAGCCCTAAAGCACCAATTATGACAGTCTGTCTCCCAAATACTGGGCACTGTTAGGGACAGGGAGAAGTCAGGGAAGTGACAAGGGGATGGGGCAGGGGTACCCTGTCAAAACAGTAAGGGATATACGCATAAAAAGACACAGAGCAATGCCAGTGACACTATATGGTCACCTTGTGAAGGAAGCCGGAGCCCTCGGAGCTCTGACAGTCAGGATTCAGAAAAACCTTGAAGGAGTTTCCCTCATTAAACTACATGCTCACCTGCCATACCTTGTTCTTGCCTGGAATCTCTTCTCCCTCCCCAGATTCTCGTTCGTATTCTGATGGCTGCAGCCTTGTAGCCCAGGGACTTGGTGTAGCATGGGCCAGCAACTCCAGGACCTCTTGACTTGCCAGTGACTCCCCATCTTTCCAGTTACCTCTTCTTCATGTCCTGCCACCTACAACCCCAAAGCACATTGCAGAGAATGAGAAAGTAGCCATGTTAGGGGCCCAGGGACCTCTTAGTTCCTCATTAGGAAACTGTGCGTCTCCCCTCTGGCGGGGGACTTGGAGGTCTGATGCATAAAATGTCAAATTGCAGAAATTAAAAATGTAAATGCTGGCATCTAATTAACCAGTTGACAGCAGTGCACAGCTGCAAGTGACAGTGACTGATTGCCTTCTGCCAGCCTCTCTCTCCCAGCAGCCTCCGCCCCTCTCTCTTAACCTCCAGAGAGCACAGGCCATCAGAGAAATGCAACTGTTCAGAAGAGCCCTGCAGCCCTGCTAGAGAGGCACAAGGCATGCTGGAGCCCTGTGTCAGGAACTGGGAACAAAGTAGAAGCTCTGGGCCAGAAACCCTCTGACTCCTGGTTCTCTGTCTACCGCCCCCCACCCTCCCTGCGCACCGCCCATCTCTATATCTCTTGGTGTCTCCTGTACCAGAGCTGCAGAGAACTCTCCCTGGCTGTGACATGGAAGCCTAGATGGGACACTACCATGATCACCAGGTGGTCACAGCATAGGCTACCATCACTTGGAGCTTCCGTGTCTCCTGTAGACTCTCTGTGTGATTCCAGTTCCTGTCTTCTCCTACCCCTCACAGGTATTATTCAGACATTGGGAAGATGCCAGCGATAAGTGACCAGGACATGAACGCATACCTGGCCGAGCAGTCGCGGATGCACATGAATGAGTTCAATACGATGAGTGCGCTCTCGGAGATCTTCTCCTATGTGGGCAAATACAGTGAGGAGGTAAGCTTTGACCTGCCCGGCCAGCACCTATACTGACAGAGATGGGGGCCATATCTGAATGCTTCATGCATGGAAACAGCCCCATGTCATGGAAATTCTACCATCTAGTCCTAGGACAGCACTGTGGGACTTAAAGAGGGCACTAAGGGTCATCCAATCTATATATTCTGCATCAACTCCTAGTCTTCTCAGATATAGAAACCCATTCCGTTTTTTCCTCTCCACCCCTTGCCCTAGGACTTGAACCCAAGGCCTCCCACATTCGAGGCAAGGGATCTACCACTCTTTCTTTTGGGATAATCTCCATAAATTGGCAAGCTTGATCTTGAGTTTAACTCTGTACCCCTAGACCCCAGCCTGGCTTTGAACTTGCCTCATGCCTCAACCTACCCGACTATCTAGGAATACAGTATACCCCCACCAGACCTAGCTTGTTTTCTCTCCATTATTGCCTTTTAATTTTTTTCATTTTCCTCTCTGATCTAATTCTCTTTGAGCAAAGAGACTTCCTCACTCTTTTGGTTGACACTGTGTGTTATGGCATTCTGTGGAGTAGAACAGATCAGAGAATAATAGAAACAGAATAGGATGGAGTCAACTAGAAGAGAGGGAAATAGAAGAAAAGAGTGGACTAGGAGGGCAGAAATCGAATGGTAGAGATGGGGGCTGAACGAATAGAACAAATAGAATGAGATGAAGTGTGTGAACCATTCATCATTGAACTCTCTAGTTGGAAAACATTACCTTGGTAGCTGCCATCATGGATGCTGCCCTTATTCAGGTTAACATAAAGGTGTGATGGGAGTTGCTTAGCTGTGTGGGCACAGGCCAAGTGGTTCAGGATCCAGAGTACCTGACTGATAGCTGCCTTCTCGGAGCTGAAGCTGGCGCCCAGGCTCTCCCCACGCCCCATAGCTTGGTCACCCAAGAAGTTCAAGAACCCTGTTAAAGGACCCCAGCAGGTACAAAGCCCAATATTCTTCAGGCCATGAACAACATATTATATGACCCTCATGTTAACAGAAAGCAGCAGTGAGTGTCCCTTAGGGGAGGGACCCCCTGCCACCAGTCTGCAGACCAGTTATGGTCCAGGGAATAGCATCCCTGTTTGCAGCAGGCAAGTTAATAAGGATATTCTGTGAGACAGCACTGTAAGATGCCTGCTTCATTCACCCTTCACCTACCAGAGCACTTGTCTACTTTTAGCACCAGAGCAATAAAGGCCAATGCCTCACCAACTCAGTAAGTAGCTCTAGCATCCCAATTTTTAAAAATTCATTAACTCGTCATGAAATCCAAACCCCAAAGAGCCTCTAGGTCTCCCTAAACTCGTCCAGCAGATTTTGCTCTCCAACCTACCCTTCAGACCAGAGAACACCTTAACCTGTTGGTCTGGTACCTCCTGTGGGGCAGGCATTTTGCCTAGGGTGCTTATGTGTGTGAACTGGCTTTATCCACTACACCCAAGCAAAGCAGATGTAGATGATGGAGACGGAAGCATGATCCTTGAGGAAGACCATGCTTCACCCCAGGTCACCAGACTGGCGACTGACAGAGCAATGATTCAATGTCGCATGTCCTGAGTCTCTGGGAGATCCCAGAAACTTTCCCACAAGCAGTGCAATCACCCATCATTGTCTTCTGCCAAGCACCTGACCTCAGAAATGGGTCGCCACTATGTGCCAAATACCAATTCAACTTAGAACCTTATTCCTTTAGGAATATTTGGCTTTTAACAGACCAAGTTACGCCAACTGGCTTTCCAAATGTGGATATTTGGGCCTCGAGGAGCTGTTGGGGAAGCACTTGCTTATTTTGGAAGGAACGGTAGGATCTGTTATTAAAGGAAAAGCAGCATAGTCTACTCCCTCTGAGCTTTTGCACTGGCTACGGAACTCCCCAGATGCCACTGAGACGGTAGGTGACCCTGGCTTCTCTGCACAGGCATCTGCAGCAAAACTTCTCCTCCAGCCAGCTGCCTCTCACAGACAATAGAATGCACACACTATCCAGATGTGACAGTGTATGTGTTGGTGTCTGGTAACATGGGTGCTCCTATGCCTCTCACCCCTCCCTACCTGTGTCACTCAGGTTGCTTGCTTACAGGACAGTATCAGTAGAACATGAATGCCCTGACAATATCCATCCTGTCTTTATGTACCCTAGAATCACAGGTACATATACTCAGACTGGTAATCTTGCATTTGTGATCCTTCCACAGATCCTTGGACCCCTGGACCATGATGACCAGTGTGGAAAGCAGAAACTGGCTTACAAACTAGAACAAGTCATAACCCTCATGAGCTTAGACAGCTGAGAACTGTCCTTCCAGGGCCATCCTGGAGGGAGGGACACACCAAGCCGTGCCTCAGTCTAGATTATCATCTTTACCAAGTGCAAGTTCCGACAGGCATCAGCAGCAACCCCCAAGCAGCGCCGTCTCTCCTTTCATTTCTCTGCCTCTTCTGTCTCTCCCTCCTTCCGGAGCCCCATCTCTTTCAGTTGCTCTGCCAGCGGGATTGGACCACATCATTGACCCTCCATCAGTTTAGGGATGGCCAGGCCATAGTGAGGGACCTGACCAGACCTCAGAGTCAGGCTCCCTCCCAGCTGCTCCTGGCCCCGTGCATCAATGGCAGGGCTCAGAAAGGATGAGGAGCTGAGGACAGAACATTCCTATGCTGCTACTTCACCTTCTGCTTTGAGAATCCCCACTGTGGTCAAAAACCTGGCTTCAGGAAGCAACTGTGAGCTCAGTATTATCTGAAGTAGGAGACATCACTCAGATCTCCCTTTCCACACACTCAATAGCAAGAGGCCAGGCAGTGGGCCTGGGTGCTTTGTAACTGTGAGATAAAGGCCTTGCCTCCTACTGATGTTGGACTGGGGACCAGTGGAAATTTAACGATGCTCTCTCAGGGGCCGCTGCCTACCTGTTTGATGTCCAGCAGCCTTCTGTCCCCTTCCAATATCCTTGGAGGCCTTCCAAATGTCCATACAGACCTTCTTCCCTTTCCTGTGAAAAGTCAGACAGGAAAGCTAACAGTTACATTCCACCATGGAGATGCTCCTACGTTATCTAATCTGGTTCCTAATAGCAGAAATGTAACACGGAGAGAGAGAAGAGGAAAAAGAATATCATCTCTGCCAGAAGCAACAATGAGTTGTTCTCTATTCACCCCAAGTTCAAATGTATCATGACCATAGTCAAAGGTCCATTGCCAGAGCCTTGTGTGTTGTCTAGAGAAGGCATCTCCACGCTCCTTTGTCACCATCACCAACACTCGCCGTGAATTGCAGAGTGCATCAAGGAGATTCTACCTCCAGCCGTCTCCAAGGCTCCATCCCCACTGTCTTTGAGAACTCCATAGACGGTCAGAGCAGAGGGCCCAGCCCTTGTCCCTCCTGCAGAATCTGGTGCCATTGCTATGCAGATGACTTTGTCACTAGAGTGTCCAGACCTCTGTGGGAATTGTTTCATCAACATCCCAGCTGTCCCTTCAGTGGTTCTTCCTTCTCATCCACCATTGGAAGAAACATACTTACACACAGCCTCACCAAGACAAAACAAGATGCCAGCAGCCTCAGCCAACAGCTTGTGCCCGGAAGGGACTGGAGAGCTGAGTGAGGGACCTGGATGGATATGGAGAACAGTACATACCACTAAACCACGGTCTTGACAGTTATATCTCCATTGTGTCTTTCCATCTTTGGATACACCATTTTGTTTTAGCCAGTCAGGCAAATGTATACACAGAAATGTACCAAGTGGTTATGCCAAGAGGTGGTCTATTGGTGGGTCCTGGGAACCTACAGTCTTGCAGGGATCTTAGATACTTAGTGATCCAGTCTCCACCATAAGCAAGAATCTCTTTTGGCTTCTTGTTGTCCCACACTCATGGAGACAAGAGAGGCACTGGAGAAGGAGGTGTTAATAGCATTCCACAGCCTCGCCTTCCTTCATTTTCCATGCATAGCATGCCATTACTTTTCATCACTAAAATGAGCCTCACAAGGGGCAAAGTCCGCCTGTCATCCTGCACCTGTAAGGACACTGAGTCCCTTTGCATACGAGAGAACAGGGTTGGGGGAGGTACCTAGGAACATGCAAGGATTTCTTATCCCATGTAGGATGCTGAGACAGTCCCCTTCTCTCTCCCCTGGCTCATCTGTCCAGTCTTCAGTGTCAGAATACTTCACTGAGTGGTAGTGTATATGGTAAGAACATTCTTCTATCCACAGGAAATCATGATGTTACCTACCAAGGCTGAACTGTGGAATCAGAGCAGAAGGCCCCATGTGGTGTTGCTGTAGACAAACAGCAAAGACACACCAATGTAGCAAACAAGAAGAAGAGGCTGGGGAAAGATGCATTGGAATCGGGGAGGGGTAATGAAAAACAAAAACAAAAACCAAAGGTTTTGACAAATCAACTGCCAGGTGGAGACATGTAGAATTTCTATCACTGCGTATTGTTTTCTTCCATGAAGCCACGGGGGCTGGCAGGCTTTAGGGTACATGTGGGAGTTCTGCAGGAGGAGCACCTCGGCTGCAAAGGTCTTTTTACACATGTGAAGGGTTGGGGAGGAGAGAGACAGGAACCTATTTAATAGAGACTTGCGGACAGATGGAAGCGGGGTGTGTGTGTGTGTGTGTGTGTGTGTACATGCATGAGTGAGAGAGATTTGATTTAAGTTTTGCACAGTTAGAAAATTATGAACAAGCAGCAGAAGAGCTTGTGACTTTGCTGACTTTTTTTTTTTTACTGGATGATTTTATTGTTATTATTATTTTGTCGGTACAGATTTTTTTTTTCGTCATTCTTTTGTTACAAGCAAAACTTCAAACACCTCAGAGAAATACACATATCAGGAAGAAAGAGGCCAGGACAGTCACATTTCCTGGGTCTCCTCATTTCTCTTGAGGGAGGGGCTTTAGTTAGACATTTTACTTAATTGGCACTTCATAGGCAGTCCTGGTGGCCTGCTTGGGGAACTCAGAAGTTGAAGCCCATGTTGCCTGTAAAAACCTTTCCTTTTTGCTGCTTGTTTGTTTGTTTACTTTCCATTTCTTCCATTTGCTTTTTGGTGCAAGTGTGATACATTTAAAAGCAAGTATAGGCAATGTTGTCCAAAATCTGTCAAATCCTCCCATTTATTCCTTTCCAACTCCTACTTGGGGTTTTCTAGTTCCTCTTAGCTGCCAGGGACCCTGGTGGTCTGTGAGCTTCCAGACAACTAAATCAGAGAAGCTGGGCCATGCAATCCAGTGGTGCCTTGCCCTCTTTCCAGAGTTCATTTGCAGGGTGTTGCAGAGCTGTCAAAGGTGGAACCTTTATGTATCCCCTGGAGTTTGTTCAGAGGGTATGTGGCAAGCGATAGGTAGTCTCTCTCACCTCTCATTCACCTCTAAATCTTCCTATTCCTGACACCACTGGTCAAAATGGTACTGATCCCACATCCAAAATATCTGGCCAGGTGAGGATTTGAATCTTGTAGGCCGATTAGCAAGGAGCTCAATGGGGTCCTGAATCCAAAAGAATATGTAGAAGAAACCAAGGAAAGTATCTGCAGGCTGGTTGTTTCTCTGTGGCCTATGTCTCTTTAGGTGTGGGCATGGTCTGGTCATGTCTTCCCCCTTGGCTAAAAGGAGACACCCTAATGTGTCTTGGTGCCATGAAGTCAAGTTAGCCTTGGAGTTGGTTACCTCCTCAGGAAAATACTTTCTTGCCCTCTTCTTTCAATACAGTTTTAAACTTGGGGATAGAGGATAAACAGAGGATTTCCCCAGACCAAGGTACTTTGCAACCCCGTGCATCATGCATGGCCAGAGCCAGCCCCTGGAGCCTCCATGCCAGGAGTCCACAGCCCTGGAGTAAGCGTGTGGTGCCTCAATGGGACCAAGTTTGCAAAGAGAGATACTTGTTATTCATTTTGCATTTCAAGGCAGTGTATCCAGGACAATTCCCAGGAAACATGGGCTACTCACAGACAAAGTCTTTCTGTGCTCCCAGACTCAACTCCTGCTCCCACTGGGTTAATATTGATATAGTGCCCAGCTCATCCAGCACCCTAAGATTCTAAGGTGTTTATTTCCCACCCCACCCCCATACTCCCACCCCCAAGTGCATGTCTGTCTACTGACTATACCCCACCCTGGCAGCTAGCTTCCTCCTTGTTCCTCCGTGAACCTCCTGTACAAGGAGCCTCTCCAAGGCCAAGTACTGATTCTGATATGAGAGTTGCTCAGAACTTTAGTCCATTAGTAGTCCGTGCCGTCCTGACCCAGCTTTGGCTGCTTCCCTGAGTGATGGGGTCATCCTCCTCCAGCCAACACCCTGTGGGTCCTCCACTGGAGGCGCCACAAGCAATGATCTCCAAGATATGAGTGTCTGACACACTTTCCAGGACCCTGGGTGATGCTGCTGCTGTGGTCCCTTCTGGCCCAAGCACCTCTCTTTGATAGAAATAAGAGAGCCTCCTTCCTGCCATCTCTCCTAGGACACCCCATTGACTTCACCAGACAGCAAGTAAATGCATCATCTTGAGAAGGGCCAATACTCCTGTCATCAGGAACAAATTATCCTGATTGCATAGAACCAACTCAAGCTCCATGCTTACAATTGAGCAGCTGAGGTACCATCGAAGATGGAGGTAAAAGGGGCAGCTCCTGAGAAAGAGGCTGGGACCACCGTGCAAGCTTACCCCAGAGCTCTAATGGGGGCCACACCCTCTCTCCCATTTAGAAAGCAATCACTACAGGAAACATTTCAAATATTAGGAGAGACTTTTTTTTGTTGTCATTTTGCTACAGATCATTGCTCTTCAATAATATTGCTTTAAAAAAAAAGAGGGAGCATCCAAGTTAAAAAAAATTGTTTTTTCAGTTGAAAAGACAGAATGTCTTACCCTGATGGAATCCCTTGAGTAGACTGATGGCTATTAGAAAGTTGAGCAGAACAAGCAGTTCCCAAGGAGTAAAGACAAGGTCATGTTCTTGCTCCTTGCACAGATGGTGAGGGCTCTAAGTAGTGGGGTCTTTGGTTAGGAATCTCACGTCCCTCCTCCCTCCTCCCTCCTCCTTGGGCTGCCCCTGGAATTGCTGAATCCTTCAAATTTCTTCTTGGCTTCCTTCAAACTTCACTGAAACTCATTTTAGGGGGACCCAAGCTCCCTGTCCCCCACAATAACACAAAAACAAGTGGACACTCAATTAGCCAGTTTCTTCCTCTTCTGCCCGTTTGTTTTGTCTATATCTTTAAAGTTAAGACTCAAGCACATGTTGGAAGGGCTCCCTTATGAGAGTGGAGTTCAAAACAGAGGGTACAGTTAAGCAGCACCCCCAAACAAAAACTTTGAAGCAGAGACCACTCCAGCAAACAGAACCAAGGAACATTCCTGTGCAGAGATCAGTTCAATTCTATCCGAGCAAGAGGTAAAGAGGGGCTGCGTCCTCATCTGTCCCTCTGTCCCTTCCCTGGCATTCTTGTCAACTTGTTGCTATATTAAACCTTCTGTTCTTTAAAAGCAAAAGCTAGTTTACCTCAAAGAATTGTACTTCCATTTGGAAACCAATGACAGGGCTTGAGAATGGATGATATTCCTCATACCTCTCCCTACCTGGGCCTGGTGTCCTTGGGCACGTGGTCTTAGCTTAGTCCTGAGTTAGGTGCTCTAAGAAGGGACCAGGTCTCCAGGTCTGCAATGGGAAGAAAGGATTGTATGTAGCCTTTCTACCTGCTTAGCATGTAGGGAACAAACAGCCTCTGTCTCTTCCATCAGGGTCTTGTCAAGTTACCATAGCAACCAGCCACTCCAGGTACCACAAAAGACAATGTTTCCAAGAGCTGAGGTGTGAGACTGAGCATGGGCTTCTGGCCTGGTCAGAGGACCCAGAATTAAGGCCCAGATGCTAAGAGGGCAAAGGGAGGAGGGATCGAACTGGATGCATGAATGGGTGAAGAAGCTGCAGAGGCCTTGTGAGTCAGAGAGAGGCCACTGGCAGAGCTAGGGCAGATCACTTCTGTTTCCCTCACCGCTTACCCTTCTCCAGCCTGCCCCACCTCTATTGCAAACATTCTCACCTTGAATACTGACCTTTTGAAAGAAGAAAGCAAAATATGCCTTTAGACAACAGTGTTACCCTGAGCCGCCAGGACAGGAGGATGGGATCTCTGAAAGAAAAAAAAAAATAGAGGGTCTTCTGGTTTTGATTTTTAAAACGAGTATCCTAGTAAGAATTAAAAAAAAAAAGATAAAAAAGTTTTTCAAAGAAAGCCTATGCTATTTAAATTGGAGCCCAGTTGTAACTTGGTAAAGGCAGCTTCTGCACCTTTCTTATAATTAATTGTATACCTGTGTATGTAAATATAAGGCATTCCTATTTTGCAGTTCAGAACAAAAAAAACTATTTGTAATATAGAATAAAGTTTATTAAAAAATAATAAAAATGCAGTTTGAGATTCGGGGTCTTTATGTGACTATTTGGGTAAGGTGGGTCACAAGTAGATTTTGGCAACCTCCACCGAGATGACACATGACACCTCCTCTCTTCAGATACTGGAGACCTAATGATCTGAGGGTTGTCTTTCTACCTAAAACTTAGTTCTCATGTAAGGCAGCTACATGTAAGGTGGAGACTTTGTGTGTTAAGGAGTGGAAGCTCACTCTCACAATGTTGACAACAGACAATGCGTCCCCAGGGGCCTCAGCTCCACTCTGAACCTATCTCAACACAGCCCTCCAGCATTCGCTCTAACCACCAGAGTTGCTTTGCAAGATGAGACAAGGTTTGTTATTCAGCTCTAACCCTTCCTGGCGAGTCATGCTTTAGTCTCTCTACCTGCTGGCTGGTGTAGGTTACTCAATAAAGAGGTGGCCTTGGCCATGGTGGGTGATGAGAAGGGCAGGAAGGGACTTGGAGGGAGAAGCCCCGGGTGTGCCTGTGATTTAACCCTTTAGCATCCCAATGCCGGAGAGTCATTCTGGAATATGACAGAACTACTAAGGAAAAGGATCAACGAGGCTGGGACGTAGCAAACTCTAGCAAACACAGATAGCCAGGACAAGCAAGTAACCCAAAAACACCTCAGCCATAGCTTGTGAATAGAAGGAGACACATCTGTGGCCTCCAGACCTGGGCGTGGGTTGCCCAGACTCAATAGGAAAAGAAGCTACTGATTAGAAAGAAAATGTTCTCTCCTTAATAAACACAGAGGATGGATAGACATATGTAGCTTGAGATGCCCTGCTCCACCCTATGTCTGCCATATCCTGTAAAGATTGTACCAGTGCAATCGTAAGTGTCACAAGACCCAACCACCATGACCGTGAGCAGACAGACCACTTCTTGGCGCACTTGTTTCCTTATTCACAAACAGGGGCAGGGGGTGGTCTTAGCTGCACCACGAAGCCCAGAAAGGCTTTTATGTCTGACTTAGACAATTGATTGAAAAGAGATCTGGTGTTCTGCAAAAGGCCATGCAAACACGTATGGTTTTATTAGTCATGAAAACAACTCTATACAAACACAAGTGGCTCAGTGCGACATTTAGAGGAGCTGCCTTAGTTACTCGCGGGGAGGAAAAAAAAACAGTAAATATCTCACACCTCATGAAAAATATTGTCGTTAAACTGGGATTCTTGAAGGCAGTGGCCATTACTCAGTTGAATGTTACCCTGCCTTACTTAGCTCAGTGACTGGCTCAAGGAGATATTCCTTCAACGGTGGGTGAGTTGAGGGAGGGGGAGATGCTGTGGAAGTCCACTAAAGCCATCAGCAACTGAATTGGTCACGGAGTTGTCTTCCCACTGCAGGCATGGGGCTCATTATTCTCCACAATGGACCACACAGCCCATCCCATGAGTACTTTATCTTCAGGATGGGAACTGCAGCTGGGAGCTGTCTTCTGCAGGGAGAGATCAGGTATTATCATCAAATTAGCAGAGCTGCTCCTGGCCTAACAGAGGCCTCAGCTTCAGCACCTTGCACTTTCTTGAAACCCACCTGCCTTTTGTTTGAGCAAAACACCTTCCTTGAATGTGGAGGCAGAAAGCTGTAGGGCTGCTGAGAGAACCCACTAGAACTAATGATACACGTATGATTTTGGAGCCATGCCTAGGGATAACTGGTAATTTATGTTACTGTACCTTAATTTCTACTTTCCTTCCCTGTGTGAGCAATACAATGTCCCACTCCAATAAAGTACAGCTGGCCCACAACTTACTTCCAACCAGTGAAGTATGAGAGTTGGGTGATATAAGGACCTGAAGTGTTCAGGGAGTGCTCCCCCATCAACCTGGACAATGACAACATACAAAAGAGCCATAGGTGATCCAGGTAGGCATGCAAATTAAGGAAGAAATCAATCCTCTCTTCTCTGTGTATTAAGATGTGAGAGCACTTGTTACTGAGACATAACAGAGCCCACCCTGAGGTTTACTCTGAACAACACGACCCATGAAATTAACATTTCACCTACAGAGGACTGGTCTTTGGACCAAGAGGTCTTTATTCCTCCTCTTTCTTCTCTTCTATCCTCCTCTTCCTCTTCTTCCTCCTCCTCTTCCTTTTCTTTTTTTTTTTTTTTATTTATTATATGTAAGTACACTGTAGCTGTCTCAGACACTCCAGAAGAGGGCGCCAGATCTCGTTACGGATGGTTGTGAGCCACCATGTGGTTGCTGGGATTTGAACTCTGGACCTTTGGAAGAGCAGTCGGGTGCTCTTACCCACTGAGCCATCTCACCAGCCCTTCCTTTTCTTTTTCCCCCTCCATCCCTCCCCCTCTCTTCCTCTCTCCCTCATACCAGTCCCTCCCCCTCCCTTCCTCCCTCTTTTTTCCTCCCTCCTTCCACCCACAGGCTCTCATTAAACACAGTCCAGGCTTGCTTCGAGCTCATTATCTTCCTGCTTCTGCCTCTGGAGTGCTGAGATTTCAGGTACTTGGCTCAGCCTAAGTCTATTGAAAAATACAGCATAGACTATGCTTATGAAATGATTTCATTTTTGATGCTCCTAATTTTCCTGAGCTGGACCTGGGACAGATTAAAGATGAAGGAGATGGCTAAGAGAACGAGGGAAAGGTGGGAGGATAGCTACTTAGGGAGAAGTAAGGGGGGTGAACCCAGTTAGGGTTGTGAACAATAACCTATAGGTTTCTATCATTTTTATTCTGATCCATAATTAGAAGCTGGGAGGCAGATGGCCCATCCTCACAGAGACCCCACTCTTTGTCCTCTTGTCCCAGCCTCTTCAGGGGCTGTGGATTAATTATAGATATGGCCAAGTGCAAGAATCACACCAAGCACAATTGGTCCCGCAAATGGCACAGGGATAACACCAAGAATGTCCACTATGAGCCACATGTCTCTTAAGGGGAAAGACCTCAAGTTTGGGGGAGCATGTCATTTGCCAAATAGCACAAGAATGAGTGTAAGAAGGTCCAGGCAAGTAATGCCAAGAGCATGTATGCCAAGTGTATTAAGCCCCAGCCTATAAAACCCAAAGAGATCATGCTGAAGATCCAAAGGAGTGTCAACTACAAGCTGCATCAATTTGCCTACTTCTCCCACTCCAGAGCTATGAAGCATGTTCCTGCTCTAATTCCCGCAGATCACAGTGTGCAGTCCAAAGACCAAGGCCCAATTTGACTTCTCTGGGTCAGGCTAAGGCTCCATCAGAGGCTTCCAAAGGCCTCCAGGCCTCCACGAAAGACCTTAGAAAAGGCCTCTGGAAATATAAGGACAAATGGGCTAATGTGATGATGTGACTCTACTGCCCCTGGGACTTTTTTAAAGGTGATTAGTGTCCTAGAACTGAATCTCAAGCACATACAAAAGAAACAGCGAGCGTGCTTGCAACCTAAGTCCTGTTCAACATGGTCGCTGCCTTTCCAGGCTCTTGATGAAAGTGTGCCACCTAAAAGGATGTTGCCCCATTTTAGGAAAGGTCTGATAGTCCTTCTATGGCAGGGAGGCAGAATCCATCCTTATTGTCCACTCACTGCAGGCATACTGATAAGGATCTTCCCACCCCTTCCACTTAGGAGCCATGACTTGGGCTGTTCTCTAGTCATTGCCATTACACCTCCCCAAACTCCACTAGGCTACTAAGGCAGAGTTCCTTCTGGTTCCTCCTGCTGACTCGTGCTGAGACTGAAGCCCAGCTGTCTTTGCTAGGTAGTACCACCGCTGTTGATTCATATTTGCTATCATGACTCTACAGAACTGAATTGCTGGTGTATCCATAAGTGGATGGAGCTGCTGCTGCTAACCTATGAACTGAAAGACTAATTTCCAGACAACACAGACTGGAGTTGCTCCAAAGGATCTTTCTAAGCAGGTCCACATCCCCCCAACCCCAATCAATATCCTTTCTTTTCCACTACCTATAGTGGGTGGTAGGTAGTGAGGGAGGTTAAAGAATTTAAGAACCATCATTATAAATAAGGTTTGGAAAAAATTAAAGTTACAGATTTTGGTCACATTTGTCTCCCTCCCTCAAATCCTCTCAGATCCACTCCTTCTTCCCAACCCTCCCAACTTTGTGCCATCCTTTTTTAACCCAGCAAGTACAGTTTGTGCTGCCACATGTCTTAGATATCTGGCCACCCACAAAAATGTGATTGAACTACAAGGCAGGATTCCATAAAGAACACCCTGCCTTTAACCAGCAGCAATCAATTCCTTATTTAAGGGTGGGACTCTATGTTTAACCTCCCCTCTCTATGTTGAGATTATATCTGGCTTGAGGTTGAGCAAGTCCTGTGTAGTTTTCTACTATTTCTATATCTACTTAAGGTCATTGACTTATTTTTTCATTTCCATTATAAATCAAGTTTTTTTTTTTAAAGAAAAAACTGTTTATCTTTCTTCGAGAATTTCATACATTTATGCAAGGTATTTTGACTTCACCACTACCCACACTCCCCTCAAACACACACACACACACACACACACACACACACACACACACACACACACACCACTTCCTAACTTCATATCCTTTTCTTTTGTTTTACATCCCACTCAGTCCACAGGGCCATCAACTGGGGCATGGACCACACCCCTGAAGAAAACTGACTCCTTTCCCCAACAACCATCAACTGGTAGCTCATTGGGTCTCATGAGCCCCTCCCATCCATTCTGGGACGTTAACTGGCTCGATTTTGTGCAGGTGGCCACAGCTGCTAATGAGTTCATGAGTGCCTTAGTCCTAAAATGATGCTCTTTTATAGCCCTTCTCCTGTCTCTGGCCATTACCATCTTCCTGCCCACACCCAACCCCACCCCTGCCTTCTCACCACATTTGCTGAGCACTTGGAGGAGGGAATGATACAGATGTTCCATTTGATACTGAGCACTGTACAGTCAGTTATTCTCTATTCTCTGGTTGGTTGTGGTTCTTCGGCTGCAATAAGAAGTTTCTTTGATGAGGAATAAGAGCTTCAGTCATATAAACATAAGGATAAATATTTAAAGGGCAGTTTTATGCTGTGTTTATTTAGCAAAGTAACAGGAGTCAGTTCTCCCCTAGGATAAATGACCTCTCTAGCTATAGGTTCTCGGCCAGGTTTACAGTACTAGGTCTGAGTTCTCTTCTGTGGATCATGCCTGAAGTATAATCACAAAATGGTTATAGCTATGACATTTGTGTCAGTATTTCACCTAAATTTTCTAGCAAAAACTTCCCCAAAGTTTTTGCTTAGCATGCTGATCATAAGACCACCTACCATAATTCTCCCCAAGCCACTTTCCTAGCTGTACAAATGCCAGCCACCAGAAAGCTTTCGGCTTAGCCTCAGCTTATTTCTTCATGTTCTTTAGCTAACTCTGCAATATCTTCAATAATAGGGGCTTACCACCTGGTTCTGGAATCCCCCTAGCACGTGAATTTTTACTCAGCCACCTTGAGATTACCAGGAGTTCCTTTTTATAATTTTTTTTTATTTTCCACACAGGAGGCCTTCATTCAAGATTCTTCAACTGTTGTTTGTACTATTTTTACAAATTTTTTCCAAATGTTAACTCAAGGGTTAACATTATATGATAAACCTCCTTGGTTGGACAAGACTGAAGGAGGCCCATGACCAAACATTTCAATCATATGGTCTTGGGATTTAGTTACTCAGGGAATACTCTTTAAAAGACCAGGTGTGTTGATATAGATAGATAGATAGATAGATAGATAGATAGATAGATAGATAGATAGATAGATAGATATTTCCAATACTTAAGAGACCAAGACCAAAGGATTACCACAAGTTCAAGAGCAGTTTGGGTCACATAGGGCTCAACCCTAATGTGAGCTACATAGTAAAACCTTGTCTCAAAAACAAAACAAAATAAACAAGCAAAAGTTAGTAAAGTCCAACACGCATGAAGAATCTCATGTCATAACAATTATTCATTGAAAGTACAATACTGAATACATCAGCTTGTGTTTCTAGCTTTCTACAATCTGCATTCATTATCCATGAGCCACTTAACTATCTCATCCTGGAGTACTTCTGTAGGCCCACTACATATCTCTCCATCTGTTTGACTTAGCTGGTTCCAATGCCAAGGGAAATCAAGGATACATTATTGCCTATAGAGCCAACCACTCAAGCCAGCTCCCTTGGTCTGACAGGATCCTGATTGGTATTGTAGTAATTGCCGTTCTATCAGCTATAACTGGATGCTGAAAGGGTCCTAACAATCTCCATCCTCAGGCCACTTTCTTGCAGAGGAGGAATGCATGTAGCATATTACTAGAGGATAACTTTCCATTCCTAGGACAAGAGTAACCTTTTTCTATTGTGCCTCCTACCATCCATACCTTCCATGAACTATTCATCAGGCTAAACAAACAATGACAAAAACTTTATAGGGGTACACACCTACACACACCACTGAATTTGCATTTTGGTGAAGTTTGCCCTAGAAACTCTAGTTTAACACAATCTTGCCATATTTGTTTTGCTTTGAAATAGCCCAGACAGAACCCATGGCCTGCCTTTCTTTCATTCTGTCCCTTCCTGAATATTTTTTTTACATTGAAGGATCCTGACTAATGCCAGTCTAAATCATGCTGATTCAATAGAGTCTCTTCTATCTCATAAAGATCACGCACCACCACAGGGCTCAGCAAATCAACTAACATCCCACACCAGTTCTGATGTCCCTGCTGAATTAACTTCCTTCTTAACTCTCCTATGAACTCCATTCTACCTGGACTCAAGTACTGAGCCTAAAAAAACCCACATCCCTCATGACCAATTCCCTCAGTAATGTTGTCTTCCAGGCTCTAATGTTCATGGGGACTTTAGCCAATAGGAGCCAAGTGTCCCTAATGGCTCGTGTGAAACAGTCCACAAGAGACTTGATTTCCTCGTATTCCCTCAGATTATACAGTCTTTCTTTCAAGGAAGAATGAGTTCTCCCCCTGAATTTTTCCACTTTCACAGCATTCAGACTGATTCCATCTGCCCTCAGCTCTCAAGCCTCTCAAGTCAGGATATGAATGCTCTTTCACTCCTTATTTAAATATTTTTCCCAATTCAGGAATTCCAGAGGCAAATTATATCCTGATTGTCATACCCTTCTGTCCTGGACCATTATTAATAAGGCCCCTAACTCCATGCAAAATGATAGATTTTACTTTTCTCTGAGTTAAAGGTTGCCTCTGAGTGAGGGCTATCTTCTATCACTTTGATCTAGCTTTCTCCCACACCACTGTCCATGGATTCAACTCTTTGAATCCTAGGAAGGGATCAGAAGCATAGACCAAATCAGCGCGCTTTCCCTCTCACTTTACTAGGAAAGAAGTGGCAATCTCGTCTTCACATTTTCCAAGCTTCCATGACAAATCTGAAGCTAATGAAGAGGATAACAACTGTGTGACCTTTTCTATTGTAACATCTCCATTATGAGAGCAAGCTCTTTCTAAGAGGATGGCTCAGCCTCAGGTGTATGTCATATCATTCACAGTAGGAGTCTTGCAATTGCCATCGTAGCTTGTTTGCCAAAATATCCCATGTGTGCTACTTTTAGTGATTATGATTTCTAATGTAAACCGTTAGTTACTTGGGGGTTCTCCCAATGACAGACCCCATGTATTAAGAGGAATGCAGACTCACAGAATTCCCCAGGAGCATCACCTGCAGATGGTGCAGTTGCAATTGCATATGTTATCTCCCATGGTAGGATCCAAAAGAGTACTCCTCAATATTCATCAATCTCTGTCCAGGCCCCAACTGGCCTGTGACTGTTCCTAAGAAGTCTTCCTATGAGGGGTGGAAGAGAAAGGGGGAGGGGGGAGGCAGAGGAGGAGGGAGAGGGGGAGGGAGAGGGGGAGGGAGAGAGAATATGATAGGCCAAAAGCCAATTCTACCCAGATCCAGCCTGATGGACCAGTGAGTTTGTTGTGATTACTTATAAGATCAGGGGTGCTGAGTGCCCCCAAAAAGAAACTAGAGAGAGCACACACTAGCAGCTTGACAACACACCTAAAAGCTATAGAACAAAAGGAAGCAAATTCACCCAAGAGGAGTAGACAGCAGGAAATAATCAAACTCAGGGGCAAAATCAACCAAGTGGAAACAAGAACTATTCAAAGAATCAACCAAATGAGGAGCTGGTTCTTTGAGAAAATCAACAAGATAGATAAACCCTTAGCCAGACTCACTAAAGGGCACAGGGACAGCATCCTAATTAACAAAATCAGAAATGAAAAGGGAGACATAACAACAGATCCTGAAGAAATCCAAAACACCATCAGATCCTTCTACAAAAGGCTATACTCAACAAAACTGGAAAACCTGGATGAAATGAACAAATTTCTAGACAGATACCAGGTACCAAAGTTAAATCAGGATCAGGTTAATGATCTAAACTGTCCTATATCCCCTAAAGAAATAGAAGCAGTCATTAATAGTCTCCCAACCAAAAAAAAGCCCAGGACCAGATGGGTTTAGTGCAGAGTTCTATCAGACCTTCAAAGAAGATCTAATTCCAGGTCTGCACAATCGATTCCACAAAAGAGAAGCAGAAGGTACTCTACCCAATTCGTTCTATGAAGCCACAATTACTCTGATACCTAAACCACAGAAAGACCCAACAAAGATAGAGAACTTCAGACCAATTTCCATTATGAATATCGATGCAAAAATACTCAATAAAATTCTTGCTAACCGAATCCAAGAACACATCAAAACAATCATCCATCCTGACCAAGTAGGTTTCATTCCAGGGATGCAGGGATGGTTTAATATATGGAAATCCATCAACGTGATCCCTGATATAAATACAAAGACAAAAACCACATGATCATCTCGTTAGATGAGGAGAAAGCATTTGACAAAATCCAACAACCATTCATGATAAAAGTCTTGGAAAGATCAGGAATTCAAGGCCCATACCTAAACATGATAAAAGTAATCTACAGCAAACCAGTAGCCAACATCAAATCAAATGGTGAGAAGCTGGAAGGTATCCCACTAAAATCAGGGACTAGACAAGGCTGCCCACTTTCTCCCTACCTATTCAACATAGTATTTGAAGTCCTAGCCAGAGCAATTCAACAACAAAAAGAGATCAAGGGGATACAAATTGGAAAGGAAGAAGTCAAAATATCACTTTTTGCAGATGATATGATAATATATATAAGTGACCCTAAAAATTCCACCAGAGAACTCCTAAGCCTGATAAACAGCTTCAGTGAAGTAGCTGGATTTAAAATTAACTCAAACAAGTCAATGGCCTTTCTCTACACAAAGGATAAACAGGCTGAGAAAGAAATTAGGGAAACAACATCCTTCTCAATAGTCACAAATAATATAAAATACCTTGGCATGACTCTAACTAAGGAAGTGAAAGATCTGTATGATAAGAATTTCAAGTCTCTGAAGAAAGAAATTACAGAAGATCTCAGAAGATGGAAAGATCTCCCATGCTCATGGATTGGCAGGATCAATATAGTAAAAATGGCTATCTTGCCAAAAGCAATCTACAGATTCAATGCAATCCCCATCAAAATTCCAACTCAATTCTTCAACGAATTGGAAAGGGCAATCTGCAAATTCATCTGGAATAACAAAAAACCTAGGATATCAAAAAGTCTTCTCAAGGATAAAAGAACCTCTGGTGGAATAACCATGCCCAACCTAAAGCTGTACTACAGAGCAATTGTGATAAAAAACTGCATGGCACTGGTAGAGCGACAGACAAGTAGACCAATGGAATAGAATTGAAGACCCAGAAATGAACCCACACACCTATGGTCACTTCATCTTTAACAAGGGGGATAAAACCATCCAGTGGAAAAAAGACAGCATTTTCAACAAATGGTGCTGGCACAACTGGCGGTTATCATGTAGAAGAATTCCAATTGATCCATTCCTATCTCCTTGTACTAAGGTCAAATCTAAGTGGATTAAGGAACTCCACATCAAACCAGACACAGTGAAACTTATAGAGGTGAAAGTGGAGAAAATCCTCAAAGATATGGGCACAGGGGGAAAATTCCTGAATAGAACAACAATGGCTTGTGCTGTAAGATCAAGAATCAACAAATGGGACCTCATAAAACTGCAAAGCTTTTGTAAGGCAAAAGACATTGTCAATAAGACAAAAAGGTCACCAATAGATTGGGAAAGAATCTTTACCTATCTTAAATCAGATAGGGGACTAATATCCAATATATATAAAGAACTCAAGAGGGTGGACTCCAGAAAATCAAATAACCCCATTAAAAAATGCGGCTCAGAGCTCAACAAAGAATTCTCACCTGAGGAATACCGAATGGCAGAGAAGCACCTGAAAAAATGTTCAGCATCCTTAATCATCAGGGAAATGCAAATCAAAGCAACCCTGAGATTCCACCTCACACCAGTCAGAATGTCTAAGATCAAAAATTCAGGTGACAGCAGATGCTGGCGAGGATGTGGAGAAAGAGGGACACTCCTCCATTGTTGGTGGGATTGCAAGCTTGTACAACCACTCTGGAAATCAGTCTGGCAGTTCCTCAGAAAATTGGACATAGTACTACAGGAGGATCCTGTAATACCTCTCCTGGATATATATCCAGAATATGTTCCAACTGGTAAGAAGGACACATGCTCCACTATGTTCATAACAGCCTTATTTATAATAGCCAGAAGCTGGAAAGAACCCAGATGTTCCTCAACAGAGGAATGGATACAGAAAATGTGGTACATTTACACAATGGAGTACTACTCAGCTAATAAAAAGAATGAATTTTTGAAATTCCTAGGCAAATGGATGGACCTGGAGGGCATCATCCTGAGTGAGGTAACCAAATCACAAAAGAACTCACATGATATGTACTCACTGATAAGTGGATATTAGCCCAGAAACTTAGAATACCCAAGATACAAGATACAATTTGCAAAACACATGAAACTCAAGAAGAACAAAGACCAAAGTGTGGACACTTTGCCCCTTCTTAGAATTGGGAACAAAGCACCCATGGAAGGAGTTACAGAGACAAAGTTTGGAGCAGAGACGAAAGGATGGACCATCTAGAGACTACCATACCCGGTGATCCATCCCATAATCAGCCTCCAAACACTGACACCATTGCATACACTAGCAAGATTTTGCTGAAAGGACCCAGATATAGCTGTCTCTTGTGAGGCTTTGCAGGGGCCTAGCAAACACAGAAGTGGATGCTCACAGTCAGCTATTGGATGGATCACAGGGCCCTCAATGGAGGAGCTAGAGAAAGTACCCAAGGAGCTAAAGGGATCTGCAACCCTGTAGGTGGAACAACATTATGAACTAACCAGTACCCCCCATAGCTCATGTCTCTAGCTCCTTATGTACAGAAGATGGCCTAGTCAGCCATCAGTGAAAGAGAGGCCCATTGGTCGTGCAAACTTTATATGCTCAGTACAGGGGAACGCCAGGGCCAAGAAGTGGGAGTGGGTGGGTAGGGGAGTGGGGGGAGGGTATGGGGAACTTTTGAGATAACATTGGAAATATAAATGAAGAAAATACCTAATAGATAGATAGATAGATGATAGATAGATGATAGATAGATGATAGATAGATAGTTAGATAGATAGATAGATAGATAGATAGATAGATAGATAGATAGATAGATGATAGATAGATAGATAGATAGATAGATAGATAGATAGATAGATAGATAGATAGATTAAGGGTGAACTGCACAGTGGCACCACTAAAAATCCCAGAATGGGTCTATGACTCACAAAAACTGTGTCACTGCAGTTCCCTGAACAACTTGCAGACAGCTACACCCCAGGAAAATCCCCTCTGACCTTAGATAACCTCCTCAGTTTTGTGGGTTACATGAGCCTCATTAGCCTTATCCCTCTATGTGTCTCCCTGTCCTCCACTCTTCTCAGAGTGTGGAAACACTCTCTTCCTTCCTTTCTTCTCTCCTCCTACCCCCAATCCCCACCCTGTCCCAACCAGCGAATCCTCAAATCCTGCCTTTGTCTGCCCTGACCAATCATTGGCTGCCAGCATCTTTATTTACCATTCATGACCAATATAGGGCAGGGTCTCTCCGTGTCTTACATGCAGACATGAGACTCTCTCAAACAGACAATTTTGGGGACCCAAATTAACGTCAGAATATAAACAACATTAGGTCAAAACTACTACAGCTTATTTCTAGAATTATCCATTTACCTGTGATTTTACAATTTCATTTTTTCTTAACTTCTGAAAAATATTCCGTGTGTCAATATGACACAGTTTCATTATCCATTCATCATTTGATAGACTTCTTGACTTCTTCCAATTTCTGGCTGTTATGAGTTAGAGCAGAGATGAACATGGATGAGCAAGTACTTCTATAGAGCACACTGGGTATATGCTCAGGAGAAGCATAGCTAGATCATGGTACATCCATTTTCAGTTTTGTTTTGTTTTGTTATTTTGTTTTGTTTTGTTATTTTGTTTTGTTTTGTTTTGAGGAGCCTCCGCACTGATGTCCATAGTGGCTTTACCAGTTTGCACTCCTATCAGCAATGAATAAAAGATCCCCTTTCCCCACATCCTCTCCAACATTGGCTATCATTTGTTTTATTAATATTGGCCATTCTGAATGGGGTAAGATAAAATTTCAAAGTAGTTTTAATTTGAATTTCCCTGATAGTAAAAGCTACTGAACAATTTTTGTTAGTAATGCGTTATTAGAAAAGTTTTATTTTGGTCATGTTTTCCCTTCCCCCATTTCCTCTCAGATCCTCCCTACCTCCCTCCCCACCCAACTTCATGTTCTTTTTCTCTTTCTCCAAAAAAAAGGGAACACCAAAAATGGAAATTATAACAAATAAATAATAAAAATACAAAAAGAATACTAAAAGCTCACTAAAAACATAGATTTTTTTTCATTTTTTATTAAATATTTTCTTCACTTATATTTCAAATGCTTTTTAAAAGTGCTACTCAGCCATTAGTATTTGGATACAAACAGAGAACTCTGTTTGGTACTGTACCTTGTTTAAAACTGGTTATTTGTTTTATTGATAATGTGTTTTGTGTGTGTGTGTGTGTGTGTCTGTGTGGTGATTCATTTATATATTCTAGATAAGATTCTGTCAAATATGTAGTTGACAATTTTTCCCATTCTGTAGGTTGTTTCTTTGCTTAAATGATGGTGTCCTTTCTGCACAGCAGTTGTTTGTTTGTTCTATTTCATGAGATCCCACTTATTAACTATTGAGAATTGAGGTAAGTTATCCAAAAGACTTAGGGAAGGAGCAAAGGATAGGTTTCCTTGTGGAATGCATCATAGTTACTGTCTTAGTCAGGGTTTCTATTCCTGTACAAACATCATGACCAAGAAGCAGTTGTGGAGGACAGGGTTTATTCAGCTTACACCTTCCACATTGCTGTTGATCACCAAAGGATGAAGGACTGGAACTCAAGCAGGTCAGGAAGCAGGAGCTGATGCAGAGGCCATGGAGGGATGTTACTTACTGGCTTGCCTCCCCTGGCTTGCTCAGCCTGCTTTCTTATAAAACCCAAGACTACCAGTCCAGGGATGGCACCACCCACAAGGACCCCTCCCCCCTTGATCAAAATTTGAGAAAATGCCTTACAGTTGGATCTCATGGAGGCATTTCCTCAACTGAAGCTACTTTCTCTGTGATAACTCCAGCTTGTGTCAAGTTGATACAAAACTAGCCAGTATAGTTACAGAAAAATAAAATCGTGCCTCTGGTTGACACTTGGTTTCATATATATGACCAGAAACTGAATGATTTTATCTCCATGACTCACTACTCACTCTGTGAAGTGGCCATGCTTTGTGAGACTTAAGGGTATAACACACACATGCACATGCATAGTACATGTACCTTGTGAAAAGAGACTTATCCTTCCTTTCCTTTTTCCTTTTTTTTCTGCTTTAAAAATTCAATTCTGGCCGGGCGTGGTGGCGCATGCCTTTAATCCCAGCACTCGGGAGGCAGAGGCAGGCGGATTTCTGAGTTCGAGGCCAGCCTGGTCTACAAAGTGAGTTCCAGGACAGCCAGAGATATACAGAGAAACCCTGTCTCGAAAAACCAAAAAAAAAAAAAAAAAAAAAAAAATTCAATTCTGGCGATTGAACCCTGGGCTTTTCATTTTGACAAACACTTTACCATTCATTGTGTCTCACATCTTTTAAAATTACTATTTCAAGAAGGTTCAACTAAGTTGTCCAGGATGGCCTCAAATGTCTCTATCAGAGGGAAACTTTGAGCTTGTGATTCTTCTGCCTAAGCAAAGACTGGGGCTCTAGGCCTCCACACCAGATCCCACAAGGATGCTTATTCCATTGATGTGACATTCAAAACTGTTCACTTGGAGCCACATTTTTATCCTGGTCATGACAGAGGCCACTGCTGGGTCAGGGAAAGGTCTTGGACATATTGATAGTCATCTACCAAAATGGTGTCCTACCATGCCCATCATCCCTAGATAGAAGAGTACTAGAGTTCTAGCTACATTAGCAAGTTTCCCTTGGGCTGTGCATTTCCCTGAGTCCCAGGCATTTTCTCCCTGGTGAGAGGCTGGTGAACACCATTTTCTAATGTAGCATCCTGGATATATGCTCAGGACAAAGAAAACGAAAAGTGACTTCCTTCTGCACTCTTGCACCATTCACAGAGAGATCACTTTGTCTTGTTACACGATTCCATAACACCCGGTACAATGTGGTTAGCTGCACGGAATGCCACGGAAATCTACAGAATGCCTTCCATATGTTTGGTCCTGCAGCTCTGCGTGCCTCCTGGTCTCCACTTCTTGGCAGCTCACTCTGACACAGCCCCACAGAATCGCTGACACTGAAGCCCAGCTGCCAGGGACTATGCCAATCTTCTCACTATTTCCTCACAGAGGCCTCACGCCACTGGCACCCAGATGGGCCTTCCTGGGGGTCCTCGAGCAAGAGATGAAGCCAAGCAGCAGGAAAGACGAGGCTCCAGAGAGTTATGGGGCTGTAATTCCATCAAGGGCTTCTGGAGAGGTTGTAAACTTGCATCCCAAGCCTCCTCAGTTCCTGGCCCTTCTCTCTTTAGAATGATTTACAAGTCTATAATTCTGAGTCAGGATTGCTTCTTAGTTCACATAATCCAAATATTTAAGTAAAACAGCATCAGGCCTTCTCTTGGCTTTCAGTTCCTCCCTCAGAACTAACAGGCTGCAACAGTGTCCTCTAGTGCTAAGCCCCAGGAGAGACCCCTTTTGTTTTGTGAGAGGGAGGTTTGTCTTGAGATGATATATGCAAATCCGAGTTCTACATGAAACCAAGTGGCCATGAAGGGCTTCTTGAGGACATGCAGATATGATCAGAGAAGGAATAACTAACCTTTGATCTTTGTGGCTCTGGGCCATTCAGTAGACAAACATGAGTTGAGCCTTCACTGGTGTGAGTTGCATGGCAAGATGCATGTCCTGCCTGTTGCCATGTGTCTGTTCTTCATATCTCACATGCTGAAGAATGTGCGTCAACATTTTCACCCTTGGCACAACCCTTTCTGGCCCAACACACCACCCTTCATCCAATGGATGAATATAATATCTGTGAACGTGACATATTTATGCTCATAATAAAAGAATAAAAGCTTCCTGAAGACAGGGCTGGGTCTGGCTGAGCTCTGTGGCAGGGCTCCAAGCATGGCTATTTATTGAATAAAATATAAACACAGGAGTGAGTGAATGATCACACAAGACAACCTGAGAGACCAAAGCATGATAGATTGACCTCAGTAGAGATCCTGACAAATGATAGAGATAGAGGCTTGCCTGGAAGAGTCTTGATGATGAAGGCTCAGAAGTCTTCCTGCCATCTTTCCTTTATGATCACCTATATTCCATATTTTTCATGGGAAGTTGTGGTAGCAATATCCTATCATTAGTCCAGAGGAATTCTGCCCTTGAGATAGAAACAACTAAACTACTTCTTCATGTGTGCAAAGTCCTGGCTTCTCTCTCTAGCCTGGAGCCCACCTGGGGTCCAGCACCCTCCTTCTCTCCTGCCCAGCCTTCCTGACTTCTGTCTGTGCTTGGATTTCCCCCTTAATATATGCTCATTTTCTCATCAGTCGTGGCTGGTAACTATGGAAACTACAATTAAGAGGCAGCAGCCTTTGACTTATCAGAGACCTAGCTCAAGTTCTTCCATATGTGCTAGGATGCACCCCTGTGTGAGTCTGAGATGATGCTCCTAAAGGCATCAGTAATGAAGGACCAGTTTCTCCTTTTCTAAATTTCTAATTCAACACAGGCCAATGTTTTTGTAACATACAATGAAAACAAATTAGGAACGAAATGGAAAGAAATAAATACACTACGTACATGCTCCAGTTTTATAATAATACATTCAATAGGCAATAGGAATGCATTTCTCAAATGCTGACTCTCCATTTCAACACTTCGTCATCGTGCGTCATTACAGGTTTGTAGATAAGCTCCAGACCATGGATTCTCTCTAAATAACCCTGGCCTGGAACTCCTGGGAGTTAGCCTAGGCTACCAGCCAGTCTCTATCCAAACCTAGGTACATTATTAGCCAAGCCTTTTGACCTTGTTTAACTTAGGCCTCTATGCAAATATACATTGAGATGGGGGATGGGGCTTCCTCTTAAGCAACTGACAACCCACAAAAAGGTCTGTGCTTGACTTCAAGCAAATATGTGCATAATCATCTACCGGGTCTTGTCATACCTGGAAGTGCTCTCCAACATCCAGGGATCTACACAGAACATAATGGAGCAGACTAGGTGTCACTCAGAGGTATTTCATAGTTTATGCTTCCCTCCAATTTCCCCACTTCAGCCTACAGGCCTTCTCGTCTGTCTACATGAACCAGTAGACTGTCATCATTTACTTTCTGACACGCTTTATAAAATCAAGGCATACATTTGAGACAATAAAATGAGTAGGTATTAACATCTATCTATATCTATGTCATCTTTATCTCTACCTTTACCTCATCTCTATCTCTATCCCAATTCCTATCTCTATTCCTATCACCTCTATCTCTATCATCTCTATCTACCTCTATGTCCATCTCTATGTCCATCTCTATGTCTATGTCTATGTCTCTCCTCTCTCTCTTTCTCTCTCTCTCTCTCTCTCTCTCTCTCTCTCTCTCTCTCTCTCTCTCTCTCTAGTCCTGATCATGGCATAGAATTCATTCAGCACCCCAGAAAGTTCTCCTGTGTCCTTTCCTGGTATAAAGGTTTCTTCATCTGACGATTCAGCCAACTGTGAACTGAAAATATTTGGAAAAAAAATGCCCACACGAACATGTCTACTGTTTATTTTTCTTCTTATTATTGCTCCATAAACAATACAGCTTGGCAGCTATATACACAGCTTTGCTGTGCACTAGAAACCTTTTAATAACCTACATACCATGTAAGTATATGAAAGATAAATGTCAGATGTGCACACATCCTGTGCCAATTTTAGAAAGGACTTGCCTAGGCAGCTTTTGATAGGAGATGTTCTTGGAGCTAATCAGCTTTTGGGGAACCAAGGCATGTCTAAAATATTGTTTCACACAGACCTATGGATCAACATATAGAATATGTCCAATTCTTCTCCCCCAGAGTCCTCAAAGCCTTCTGAGTAAATCTTACTCCATACACATAACCCCCAGGCAACTACTCTTGTGAGTTTTGCCATCACTTAATGGTTTCGCACATACTTCCCTTAAAGGGGGATGGACACTAAGTCCATTACTTTTACCTGCCATACACATCTGTGACTTGCTCCAGGTTGTCTTTCCACTTTTTCTCTTTGCTGCAGTTGTGTTACATTGTTGCTGAGACCCTGTCTGTCCAGATCTTTCTGTGCAAGTCTATTTCTCTGAGGTAAATATCTGATAGGGAGTTGTTCAATCACCAAGTAGATAAATGTTTGGGTTTTCAAGCAGAGAAGGACTATTTTCCCAAAGCAATTGAACAAATTTCATATAAGAACTGAGGTTGCTCTTAGGCTTTGTAACACTTGAATGCAATAGTCCTTCAAGTTAACCACTCTATATGGATGCATGGTGACATATCTTTATGGTGAAATTTACATTATTTTGTTGTAAAATAATTTGGGGGACTTCTTTATCAGCTGATCTCTCATTGGAATTTCTTCTGAAGAGCGCTATTACTCTTCAGCCCTTAAAACAGTTGAATTTGGGGTTGGAGAGATGGCTCAGTAGTGAAGAGCACTGACTGCTCTTCCAGAGGACCCTGGTTCAATTCCTAGCACCCACATGTCATCTCATGACCGTCTGCAACTCCAGTTCCAGGAGATCTGACATCCTCACACAGACATACATCTGCATGTATGCAAAACACAACACATAAAACAAACAAAATAATTGGATTTCTTATTCAACTACTTCTATTAACATCCTATAATCTATGTCTTAGCTGATCTTCTACATTCTTTAAATTACACACACACACACACACACACACACAAACTTGGAATTTTATCTTTTTTATTTATTTTATTTTTTTAATTGGACATTTTCTTTATTTACATTTCAAATGTTTTCCCCTTTCCAGGTCTCCCCTTTGAAAACCCCCTAACCCATCCCCCCTCCTCTTGCCTCTATGAGGGTGCTCTCCCACCCACCTACCCACTCCAGTCTTCCCACCCTGGCATTCTTCTACACTGGGGCATTGAACACCCTTAGGTCCAAGGGCCTCTCCCCCCACTGATGTCCAAGGCCATCCTCTGCCACATATGTGGCCAGAGTCATGGGTCCCTCTGTGTATTCTTTGGTTGGTGGTCCTGTCCCCATGAGCTCTGGGGGTCTGGCTTGTTGACATTGTTGCTCCCTCCATGGGGCTGCAAACCCCCTCAGCTTCTTCAATCCCTTCTCCAAATCCTCCATCAGGGACACTCAGTCCAATGTTCAGTTGCCAGCATCCACCTCTGTATTTGCCAGGCTCTGTCAGAGCCTCTCAGGAGGCAGCCATATCAGGCTTCCATCAGCAAGCACTTCCCGGCATCCACAACAGTGTCCAGGTTTGATGGCTGTATATTTTAAGTTTATGAGCCATTTGTCTGCATGCATGCAAGTATACTGCATCTGTGACTGGTGACCATGGAGGCCAGAAGAGAGTCAGGTGACCTGGACCTAGAGTTACAGACACCATGTTGTAAATCACCACATGGGTTCCAGGAAGCAAACCTTGGACCTCTAGAAGAGCAGCAAGTACTCTTAACCACAGAGCATCCCTCTAGTTCCTGATTTTTCATTGTAAATAAAGTTATTTTAACAGAAAACCAGCTCTGATTACAATGTGTGTAGCTCAGTAGATTGCTCTGCCCCTTTATGAGTATTATTTCTGTGTACTACTTAAAAAGTTGCTGCCTGTCTTCCAGGTCACAATGATATTTCTTGTTGTTTCCTTTTAGATTTTTCTTTTATCTTTCACATAGTTGTGATCCACATAAAACTACTTAGTGAGAGCTAAAGGGCGAAGCTCGCCCCTCCCCCCCCCACACATGGATATTAATTTCTTCAGGTTCACTTCCTGAAAAGACCACCCTTTACCTAACAGACCTCCAGCAGAGTTTTGGTGTAAATCTCATGAACATGTAGGTGTGAATTCACTTCTAAATCATCTGTCCCATGTCATTGTCTGTTCTCTTTATATCCCTAGTACACACGTGTTAGTTCTACAGCCTATAATAATAATGAAAATCTTTTCTATAATTTCTTTTACCAGTATATTTTAGTAGTAAATGTAAAAAGGTCTTGCAATTTTATTAGATATGTTCTTAGCTATTTGACATTTCTAAATATCAATAAAATTTTTACCATGGTAAAAACACATAATCATAAACTTAGGATCTCTGTTGCTTTTCTTCATTTTATTTTATATGCATGGGTGTTCTGCCTGCGTGTGCATCTGTGCACTATGTGCATTCTGGGTGACAATGGAGGCCAGAAGGAGAAGCCAGATCCCTTGATACTAGAGGTACACGTGATTGTGAACTGCCACACGGGTGCTGGGAATCAAACAGGTATTCTGGAAGAGCAGCCAGTGCTGTTAACTCTTTTGTCTTTCTCTCATCTATATTTAAGTTGAAAAACTAAAAACTCAGCCAGTGCTCTCCACACTGAACAATAACTCTCCATTTCCTGATGTTCTCCCTCCTGGTTATGAGTTTCTAAGGTCTGTGTCTTTGGATCTGACAACTTCAGACGCTGATGTATGTCAACATCCAGAGGAGGAAGTGCCTTTTGGTAACTGACTTATTTAAGTAAGCAAGCAGACCTTTATGTTTATCCACATTGTGTTATGAAACAAGGTTCCCTTCCTTTGAAGTCTAAATAATGTTCCAGTACATGTGTGCATGCACACATGGATATGCACGTGTGCACATGTGTGTTTATGCATGTGTTTATGTGCATGTGTGCACATGACACAAATGTGTGTGTGTGTGTGTCTGTGTGTGTGTGTGTCTGTTTTTGTATGCATGTGTATAAGTACCAGTGTTCTTTAAAATTCACTTTGTTTCTTCTTCCTGGGTATTGTGAATAGAGCTACATGAGTATGTGAACATCTGAGCTCCTATGCTGAACTCTTTTCTCTCTTTTGTCCTTTTTAAATAGATTTGTTCTTTGACAATTTTATACAGGAATACAACACATTCTGACTACTCTCATTCCTGGGAGCCCCCACGACTCCCTAAAATTCCTTTACTCACATCCATGTCTCTTTGTTCCATTTTGTAAGCCATGGAATCTTACCAAGACTCTCTGTATGACCATGGCTTTGAAACCCATTAGAGACTGGTGAGATCACAGTGGGAATGAAACTAAAGACAATGAGCCTCTGTCCCTTAGACTCTATTAGTAACTAATAATTCATCAGGGAGAGTAGAGCCCTTTGACCCCATCCCCAGTCTATGACAGACTGTTGACAGGGCCAGTCTTGTGCAGACCCAATGCTGGTGACTGTAGCTGCTGTTGAGTCCATCAGTACAATAGCTTGCATGCTTAAAAGATGATATCTCTTCCAGACCTTGCATTCTTTATACTCCCTCTTCTTGATGGGCCTTAGACCTTAGATGAGGAGGGATTAATGTCTTATTTAAGACTGAGCATTTAGCTATCTGCTTATTTGAGGACATGAATGCAGAGACTAATGACACTTTGAGCAGCCATGAGTTGTTGCATTCATTGTTCATACAAGTAAAGACTTCAGTAATTCAGGCTGGGAGCAGAATTTCTCGATGGATATGAACATAGATATTTAGAAGACATTTTGACCCTGTGTCAATTTAGCTAAACAATAGTAGTAAGCTCTCTCTCTAGGACCTTTGAGATCCCAGGCACTTCACTTTGACTTGGTTACAGTACTGGGCATCAATTCCCCCCTGTGGAGAAAGTCTCATCTGATCAGTTTAGCTACTCCCATAACAGCCATGCAATTACTGGACAAGTAGACTAATCTTGTTATCAGGCTGGTACAAGAGTCTGTAGGGTTCATAGATGGGTGAGAGCAGGAAAAGATGGCTGATATATAGTAAAAGGGAAGATACATAGTAAAGCATAGCAAAATAATGGTTAAGAAGGGTAACAGCACAAGTGGAAAGGTTTAAGCAGAGTAAGGAGAAGGGGTTGAGGGAAATGGGAAAACAAGGATGGAGGCTCAGCCAAAAGAAAGGACATATGAAAAAAACGTATGGGAAGCATCTTATAACTCGATTAAAATGAGATAAGAAATAGCTGTGTGGCTGCACACTACCACTCCTAGAAGCCCTGTGATATTCAATAAAAATGTCAGTGCACATGTGGCATACTTTTGTATGAGTTGTTGATCAAGGATGCCCCAGAAGCCTTCAAAACACTGTTTCTTGCCATGTCTCCTGGGGGCCCATCAGAAGGTGTGCTGGCCTGGAGTGCAAGACAGAGATATTAAGCTGGAGTTGAATTGGAGCCTACCTGCTGTCTAACTTTTATAGTGCCAGAGGGTGCTACACAGACTGCTGGGAGAGAAAATGCACCAATGGTCTAGCTGTAAACTATATAAACTACAGTATCCTTTCTTTCAAATACACACACACACACACACACACACACAGAGAGAGAGAGAGAGAGAGAGAGAGAGAGAGAGAGAGAGAGAGAGAGAGAGAGGCTAGCTCTCATAGTGCAAGAATGTGCTACAAAGACTGCTGGGAGAGAAAAAAAAAATACCAATGGTCTTACCTAGCTGTGAATTATATAAATTACAGTATCTGTTCTTTCAAATACACACACATCACACATACATATATGTATATATGTATAATGTACATGGGCATGTGGGATATCTGCACATACACACACACACACACACACACACACACACATTTGTATATCCACAGGAATTGGATTCTGGGTCCACATAGTAATTCTGTTTTTAATTTTTTTGAGGAAACTCCACATTCTTTTTCCAGCAACACTGTTGTATACTCCCTATGAACAGCATTTTAAGCATCTCATTTCCAGTTGCTTGTATCTATAAATACAACTGATATTTTATGTCTTAACTTTGTCTGCATTGATATTTGCTAAATTTAGTTAGTTTAATAGATTACAGATACTGTTGGATTATTTACAAATACAGTGTCGATAACTGTAAAAGATGATAATATTTTGCTGTTTATATCCAATGTCTATAACTTTTATTTCCTTTTATCACCGTATGAAAATGTGTGATGTTGAACAGAAGGATATTCTCTTTATCCTCTTCCATGTTTAAAAGTCTTCTCCCCTATGGGCCTAACTGGGAGAGTATGTGACCCCCAACTAGAATTTGAAATTCTTGGTGTTTATTTTCCCAGCTACCCAGCTACCTTTGCATCTGGGGGGAGTGGGGCATTGATTTAGGCAGACTTCCCATGAAAAACAGAAGGCATTTCCAGATAGGCTCTGGGAAGACTTAGGGGGGGATATCTATAATGATATGTGTGGAGCTACAAAAACCAATAAACCATGCAGAAACATTCAGAGATTATCAACACTAGGAAACTCTTTCCATGCTCAGACCTAGAGTAAGAGAGGGGATGCTTCCTTGGTGTGGTGAATCTGGATCCTTGCATGATCATCACCCATAGGAAGCTGATGTCTTGGGAAAATGGAATACTCTGCTATCTCTGCACTAAAGTCAGAAGGAAGGAAGTGGAAGCAGAAATATCCTGGTTTCTTTCTTTCCTCACTCTCTTGTCTCCTATTGGAAACGTCCACTGGCCTAACCAAGGGAAACCAAAGGAAAGGAGGGACCTTGGGAGATGAGTCCTTAGGGATTAGGCCCCTGTGCATCAAAACAAGGAAAAAGGAGAAATGAGTGAGTGTGAGTAGAAGGATGAAAATAACTGGCATAGAGAGGATCATGTGACCTAGGCTTAGCCAATCAGGTCACATGCTAGACCTCGAATCTTACAGAACAAAGAAGCTAATACACACTCAGGACTAGGGACAGCACAGAGTCTAGACTGCTAGACTGGAAGCTGCCAGTGTTGCTGGGGAAGAGGAGGCATGAGTCCTCTACAAACTACCCAATATCTATCTGACAATTTCTTTTTAAAGAGGACAGAGGTGAGTTAGCTTAAGCATAGCTAAGAAATTGATTTAAACATGCTCTAATGAGAAAGCTAATTTTCAGCCGGGTGTGGTGGCGCACGCCTTTAATCCCAGCACTCGGGAGGCAGAGGCAGGCGGATTTCTGAGTTCTAGGCCAGCCTGGTCTACAAAGTGAGTTTCAGGACAGCCAGGGCTATTCAGAGAAACCCTGTCTCGAAAAACCAAAAAAAAAAAAAAAAAAAAAAAAAAAAGAGAGAGAGAGAGAAAACTAATTTTCATGCCAAAAGTATTTCAAAACATCATACTCTTTCACTAAATTCAACTAAAAAATATTTACTGACTACATAATATCATCCCAGCCAAGGCCAAATGTGCACTGTGAGGTCCTTACTGTTACTCACAATGCACTCAGTTATAACTAGAAGCTGTAACTCTGAGATAGTTAAGGCCTTAGGGTATTATGAAATATTTTTAGCATTAATTTTACATAAAAGTGTTTTGAGGAAGATTGACTAATATACTAATAAATATTTTTATGGTGAAATAATCATACACATTACGGAGCTGAGTGAAAAACTTTTCCTGACCCTGTGAAGCACACCTTAGGGCTGCAAATACATATCATAATTAGAGTTGTCCACAACTTAAAAGAGTGTTAAGAAAAATCACACAGAAACATTTCCTGTGGAATATCTCTCTAGAACATCAGATCACTTGGGACTGGAGAAATCTGGGGTGCCCTTCAAGTTTCTAAAAGTTGCTACAGACAAAAAAGAATAACTGGTTATAACTGGCCATCAGAATTTAAATATAAAGACTGTATTTGAAATGAAAAAAAAAATCAAGAATGACTTTCATCAATAATATTATTATATATTCTAAAAACCTCAGAGAAAGACTTATGCCTGACCCTTGAATACTTGGTTTCTACTAATACAACAGTAATTGATGGCTGCTTCCAGGAGAGTCTTGTCTGCTTGGCTCCCATGATGCTGAAGACCAAGATGTGCCGAGGTCTATGTTGGTAAGCTAGAGACCCAGAATTGCTGATGAATACATACTTCAAGCCCCAAAGGCAGAAGCCGTGGGGCCCTAGAAGAGCAGATGCTTCATTTCAAATCTCAAGGCAGAAAAAGTGAGGCAGAGGGCATACCCTTAGTTAGCCTTGCCATTCTAGTCTTTCATTCATTGTAGTCTTTGGTTGATTAGATGAGGCTGGCCCATTGAGGCTCTCCATTGAGGAGAGGTGCAAACCATCCACTTCAATCAGCCTACAGATCCAAATGTTCATTTCATTCAGTTATTCCCCCTTAAAGACATACAGAAAAGCTAATAGCCAAATATCTGGGTACCCTGGACCTATTCAAGTTGATATATCAAGCTGAACACCACACCACACCTCTGGTATACATACAGAAGTCCTAGTGACTCCCTCTTTCAGGCAGTCTGGTGACACAGCAAGACACAGTTGATCTATATATACTACTTTAATACATCTACCACAAACCCTGTTGAAGAACTATTTCTCTACTGATTCCATTAAGCAAAAGCTTGGGCGGCCAGCAAGGTCTTTCCTGACCACTGTACTACCAAGTGATACCTATAAGAGAGACAGACCATCCCTGTAGATGGACTTTGTAGATTCTTTTGGGCACTCTTCTTCACCCCTCTTCTTCCATCCTTTCAAATCCCTAACACTAGGTAGGAGAGAGAAAAGGATAGAGGGGGAAAGAGGCCAACAATATCATTAAATGACTTTCTGTTGATTCGGGGCATTGAGCTCCTTGGGGAAAGTTTGGTCTTCACCTTCAGGATATCTAATTTCTTCTTCTCTCTTTGCACATTACCATTTTGACAAATGGTCACAAACAACAGCATCCAACTACCAATCACCAACCACCAACCAACCAACCAACCAGCCAACCAGTCACCTCTACAGGGGCCTTAGCATTTATATAACCCCTGAAAAGTCCCCATAGTTTCAAACATCACACAGTTGCAAAAACTATCTGCAGCTGGCAAAAATATGCCCCTGGTAGAGTAAGAGACAAATCATAGTCACCTCCTCTGAAACAGCTCCATACTTGGAATGAAAATGAAAATATATTTCCACCAGATTTTTGTATTTTTTAAAGAAATAAAAATTCTCACTACACATCCTAGTGCATCCATGGATTTCCTGGTTTTATCACAGGAAGCCCAACATCCTGAAGCTCCATCTTGGAGGTAAGATCTGCCAACTTATATCCATCTCTAGGCTATAACACTCGCTCTTTCTCCGCCCCCCACCCCTTCTAAGAAAGAAAGAGGAAACACTAAAGCTTGGTTTTCCTTACTCACGGCAACTTAGGCTGTCTAGTTATTCTAAAAAACCACTCTCAGAGAGAAAAGAATATACTTTGAGTCCCACCTTTAGATTCAAGAAATCTATCCTTTTTTTTTTTCCAAGACAGGGTTTCACTATGTAACCTTGGTTTTCTTAGAACTTACTCTATAGAACTTACTGACATTAAACTCATGAGATCCACCTGCCTTTGCCTCCAAAGTGCTGGGATGTGCCACCATCACCTGGCAATAACCGCATCCTTAAACAAACATCCTGCAGTAGTTTGTGCTCCAACACTGTGCCTGTCTTAAGGAAAGAGCTGCTATAAAGCTTCCTTGAGCTTTAGCTGATGTATCCACTGTTTTGCAGGGGCCTGCTAAGGCCACTCTTTCTTAGAATCGTGTATTTCTCTAAATGTTCCTACCATAGTACCTGTTTGAGTTTTTCTTTCCTTTTCTTTTAAATGATGAGAACAGAACCCAAGTCCTTCTGAGAATGAGGCGAATGATTTCCCACTGAGCTGTATTTACAGCCATTTGATTGGTTCTTTCTAAACAAATACAGTCACAGATGGGACTTGAGTTTGATACCTCCACCAATGAGACTTAATTGTGTGCCAAGGTAGCTTCAGAGACATGCAATGTTCATCGGAAAAAATATGTGCTTCCTAGCATCTCTGGGAGCCTCCACACAGCCTCCACCCCAAGACAGCAGTCCCAGCAGAAACATGCTGAATAGAGCACTGGACAAAGGCAGGAGAAGGAGCAAGAGAAACTGGGAAAGACAACAAGGTATTCCCTCTCTTTCGTAAGATAATTGGGGCCTGTTCTATTACTGCTGTTGGTTTTCCTGCTTTCACAAATGAACACTGCCTCCTTGCACTCCGAGCATCTCAACAAAAAGAAACAGAGGTTCCTGAGTGTGTGATTAAGGCAGACATAAATCTTCCTTATAAGAATATGGTGATCCACTATGGTGAAATTGACTTTGTCCGTAAGAGAGCTGGGGAGGGACCAAACGGACATCATTCACCCTTGCATGTCAAGCCTATCCCTTCTTCCAGCCTCTGACTCGTAGTATGTAATATTATGTAATTTGTATAATGAATGATGCAATTGGTCAGTACTTGTGTTGTTTTTAATAGGTAATACATGTACATGATACTCAGTTCAAAACGTCTGTTCTACAGATATTCTAGTCATTGGTATCCTTACACTGGATAGTCCAGCTTTTCACTTTGCAAAGATGGCCCATGAGTGTTTCATGATACCATTAGTTATCAGGTGGTATGTTTTCAGACAACACAAGTTTGAACTCAATGAGCAATAGCTTGAGGACCTAAAGCCTGTTTGGCTGCATACAGTGATGGAAGCAGAAGTTTTGCTCATTTGTCTAATTGAACAGTCTCTTCCTTCTTTTTAAATTCACACACACACACACACACACACACACACACACACACATACACACACACACACACACTCTCTCTCTCTCTCTAGAGAGCTAGTGGAGTAGAAGAGCCCATGGAAAGATTGCTTCTACATTTCACCAGCCAAATTGAGCCTGATTCCCAAAAGCCAGCAGTGTGCCCACATTCTGGAACCTGATCTAGGAGGAAACCTTGGAAGAAAGGCCCCTCTAATATGGAGAGTTCTCTTCTCTTGTATCATCTCCCCCTACACACACACACACACACACACACACACACACACACACACACTAGCCTCTGTTAGGAGCTTCCTTGTGTGCACAGTGAAATTTTGGAACTGCTAGGAACTTCCTCCTCTGAGAATGTTTTTTTTTTTTTCTTTTAAACACGGGATTCTATCAACTGGAATTCCTCTCCATGCAATTTCAAGACTCTAACTCAACCTTCTGGGACAAAGATAACAAGAGGATGGCAGGGATGGGACAAAGATATGCAATGAAGGCAACTTTCCAATCCTGGATCTGTGAAACTGTGGATCTTTGGGGGCATGGGTTGTGGGTGAACTCCTACTCATCCTTGGGTCTTAAAAACATGGAACTGCAAGGCAGGACACAAGCTATGTGTACCATGGTATATTATGGCCCTGCATAAAATACTCCTTTAATTGAGGCTGCAATAATAAAGACCCCCATGAAAGATGACTATAACCCCTAATTCTGAGCCCAGTTAATTTAATAAGAGCAAGATTTCCTAGCTCCAATCTCTCAACCTAATCAGGTTTTTCCTGTGGGACAGACAGAGTACTTACCATGTCCTCTAAAAATGGGATCTCCATTGTTCTGGGCATAGAGAGAAACACTGATCTATTGGAGATGTGGGCTTTGCTCTCAAAAACTACAGTATACCTAACTAAGCTATAACAAGGTAAGAGTTACATAGATGATTTGGCTAACCTTTGCCAGTGGACAAAAAGTGTCACAGAACATTTTGGTGACAGATATTAAATAAGTAGACAGACGGTCATTGCTTCCTACGGGTACCTTAGAAAGCACTCAGCAAAGGCTTTTTGCAGAAGCTATATTAGGGCAGAAAAGTTGCAAATAGAAAATAGAAGGTGAGCCACATCATAAACAATCAGCTGTCACCCTGGGCTCTGAGGACATCCCTGCCCATCTGTAGACAGTCAAACCCTGACACCCAAGAGAATTAGGACAACACCCCAAATCAACAACACTGGGGGTTTTGTGTTAATAGAACACAAGGCTGAGGCATTTGAGAAGAGAGAAATTCCACTGGGGAAAAAAAAATGTCCCCACCAGATTTTCCCAAAGATAAACCTTGATTACTAATGTGAGAGGGTCCATTTCCCTGTGGGTGGTACCACCCCTGGGCAGAGGTACCAGGCTGAGCAAGCCACTGGAAACAAGCCAGTAAGCACCTTTCCTCCATGGCCTCCGCTTCTCCTGTTCTTTTTCTCTTTTTGAAAATTCATTTATTTACTTATATCCCAAATGTTGCCCCCTTCCTAGTCTACCCTCATAGAGTTCCTCCCCATTTCCCTCCCCTTCTCCTCTAAGAGGACAGCACACCCCCTGTAGCTCACACACACACACCCTTGTGCATCAAATCCCTGCAAGATTAGGCACATCCTCTCCCACTGAAGCAGCCAGATATGACAGCCCTGTGCTACATAGGAATCAGGGGGTTCAGACCAGCCTATGTATGCTCTTTGCTTGGTGGCTCTGTCTCTGTGAACTCCTAGAGGTCCAGATTAGTTGACACTGTTGGTCTTCCTGTGAGGTTGTCATCTCCTTCCCTAACTCTTCCATGGAGGTCCCCAACCTCCGTCCAATGTTTGTCTGTAGGTATATCCATCTGTCTCAGTCATCTTCTGGGTAGAGTCTCTCAGAGGGCTGTTAAGTTAGGCTCCTGTCTGAAAGCACAACATAGTATCATTAATAGTGTGAGGTGATTGGTGCCTGCCCATGAGATAGGTCACAAAATGGGCCAGTCATTAGTCAGCCATTGCTTCACTCTCTGCTCCATCTCTTTCTCTGTTTCTTTTAGACAGGACCAATTTAGGTCAAAAGTTTTGTAGGTGGGTTAGTGTCCTCATTTCTCCACTGGGAATCCTGACTGGCTACTAGAGATGGCCTTTTCAGGTTCCATATCCCAACTATTGTCACCTACATTAACTCCTGGGAGCCTGCCTCATCCCTGGTCTCTGGGACTTCTTAGAGAATCCCCTCATCCCCAACCCCTGGCAGCTGCATATCCTTATTGTTCTTAACCCAAGATTCTTGACCTGGTTGAGTTCCTGCCCTGACTTCAGCCAGTGACCATTAACCAGAAGTATAAGGTAAATAAACCCTTCCCTCCCTAGGATTCTCTTATTCATTCTGTCTGTCACAGCAATGGAAGCACTAGCAAACACATTAACAGGGCAGGGCTCCTAAATGAACTCCTGGATTCCTGGGTCAGAACCTGTTATGCTCCATGGAGCCTTTTTCTCTCTTATTTGCCTCATGATGCTGTCACCAGGCCCCTACCTGGCATTGGCAGGAGGCAGGTCCATCAGCAGATCTCAATGTGAGAGTGTCTGCATCCTTCTGCCCCCTGCCTGCCCCTTCCTGTCACTTGTCTGCAGCTAAGTAACACAGATTGTCTCTACTGTTCCTTTGTGATGCTCTGCCCCCTCACATTCAGAAGAGAAAGGGAGGGGGAGGGGGAGGGGGAGAGGGAGAGGGAGAGGGAGCCAGAAACACAGAAGCAAATTGCTGCTAATGTTTCCTCTTCTCTCTCCATTAGAAGTGTCACTTAAAATATTGAAGAACCAAGTGCCGCCAACCACCTAAGTCCCACCGTCTGGTGGCTACAAGGCCCTTTCTTGTGTCTCCCAGGGTAGCCCTCCTGGAGGTGTGTGGGGAGACAGCCTGCTCTGCAACCAAGGATGCAGGCAGACCAGGAGTGACCCTCAGAGCTGCCCACATAGCTGTTCACCAATGGGACAGAGTCTCTTATTAGTGGGAGCCTGGTACCCAGGCAGGAGTCATAGAAGAAGGCTGCCACCCTCAGAGGAGAGGTAGAAGGCAGGTGCCAAGATACTGAGTTGAGAGGGGCAAAGGTACTAAAAGGAAACAGTATCACTATAAAGAAAACTAAAACTCACTCACACCCATCCCTGCCACCAACTCCAAGTAAGATCTCAAGCTGCAGAATGGGACCCAGTAGGTACATGTAAGCCATACTATGCTGAAGCCATACGAGAGGACACTCAGGTCTCTGGGGACAAGGCAGGCTCTGATGTTGTCACAGAAGCCTTTGTAATTTATAAATTCAGTCAGAAGAAAGTCCAGGAAAGCAACAACCCTCCCTGAGTGGTGCTACCATGCCTGGCGCCGGAACGACAAGATGTCTTTTTCAAGGGAAGGGGCGCTACTTTCAGGGCATATACTGTGTGTACTCTCAACAAACAAAGCGGCCACGAGGAGCAGCAAGACAAGCTAACTCAGAGAAACCCTAAAGGCGCAGTGCAGGGGAGTCGTTGTTTTGGGTCAAACACTTGAGAAAAGAGTAGATGACATTAGGGTGAAGCAGTGCTGGTATGGACAGAAAGGTCTGCTCTTATCCTGGAAACAAAAAGTTTTTGCCTTTCCTACAGATTGGAGCAGGATAGCAGGAAACAGGGAGATAGACACGGGACTACAAATCTAACGATGATAGTAAATTATGGACATCCATGCCAAGCACATATAGGTGCATAGGCATGAGCCTGGGTCAGAACTTTTGGTTAAAACCGAAACAAAACAAAAACCAGTTATAGTCTGAATCATTCTATCCTGTACAGACTTGAATTGCCTGCAGTGGCAACTAACTAACTTCTAACTTTCTTTTTGCTCTGTCTGTCTGTCTGTCTGTCTGTCTATCGATCTATCTATCTATCAATCTATCTATCTTAGATTGATCCTTCAGTCTCACACATGGTACACAGTTCTCCAGCCCTTGCTTAAATTTACTCCTAGCTCAGGCAAGCCTGGAACTTGCAGTACTCCTGCAGAGGAAGAACACTGTGCCCTAATCCTTAGTGCCTAGAATCACAGGCTTGCACCACAGGCCCAGCTCATCAAGTTATGCTTCTGCAGCAGACAGCTGCAAACTCTCTCCGCTGGAAAGAAAGGAAAAGGGTTGTGAGCTACACATGCACAATGAAGGCAGGTACAATGAGGAGACCAAGAAGTGGTGTGTGGTGAGCTCAGGGCTCCTGTGATTCCCATCTTGTCTTTTCCAGGCTTCCATGGGGTTTCAATTTTGCACTGAAAGGTTAGAAGCGGTCACTCTGCTCAGCCCTCAGCTGGACCCAGAACAAACAAAGGAGGCTTATGCCCACTGCTCAGTGCCTGCTCCTCCCTTCCTCCATCAGCCATAAGCGGCTGAACATGGAGTCTGGGTGTGAGGATCCATGAAGGGAATTTCAATCTGGATTAAAAGAATGTGGGGCTATCAAGTTAGTGGCTTTTTATCTTGCTCTCCATTTGACAGCCAAATCAATTCTTCCTTTTTGACAACCACTTCTGCTTTCCCTCTGATCGGCTCCCAGCTGGTGGAGAGAGTTCCTTTTCTCCTAAGCCCACCTCCACACCCTTGATTCAGTTTCTCTGGAAAAAAAAAAAAAAGAAGAACTAAAAGACTCTGCCTGCTAGTGGTCATTTTTTTTTCTTTAGGAATTATATGGGTCTAGTCTCAGGGAAGTCATTGTGGGAGAACATCTCTGGATGCTGAACAATTAATATGCCTTAGAAGAGAATCATCTTTAAATAAAGAGAAGGCAGAGGAAGGGTCTGGAGGGAAAGCACTACATGAACCTTTACCGTGTGTGTTGCTGCAAAGGGCACTTTACATACAAGGCGTGGATAAAATTGACTGCCCAGTAACTGTCCACCCCTCTTGCCCATCAACCAGCTGGTCTTGCCTTGCTTTGTGGTTCTTCTTCTTCTAAACCCTCACATCACACAGAAGCACTAAGAGAGAAATTCCCCTCTGGGTTCTCAGGGGCTTTTTGATCAGTCAAGAGAGTAGGTGGGTATAAGGAGAGAGGTAAAAGGCAGGGGTGTGTGAGTAGACTGCAGAAGTTAGCCAGGAAGACTAAAATCCCATATACAACAGTAATAACTGAAAAGAGGGGCAGCCAGGGACCAGGGTAAGAGCATTTGGGGCATGGAAGACAATTGGCCATGATTGCTGTGGGTTCAGGATTCTATTTCTTTACTGTACTTTAAGATGTGCAAGCAGAGTTGGGCTTTTGTCTGTACTTGACTGCCGTTTGGCCAATGTCTATCTGAACCTCCTTAAGTGTTCTTCTCTCCCAAGATGTGGCTGTAAGGCTGGGAAGCTTTTCAGCACGGAGGTATCCGAAGTGATTTTGAGCCACAGGTACAAATCGCATATGAAACTTCAAAGTCCAACCTAGACTTCCTCAGGAACAAAGAGCACGGCTTTGCCTTGACTACATAGCGATATGATCATGTCTGTCAAGAGACATAGGTGAGGCAGGTGGCAGCTGGGGGACACATCTAAGCAGGTCAGATATTGACATTTTCTCGCGGCTGAGAAAGGATTCCAGTTTCTTAGGAAAGTCGATTTTATTGAGGTTGGGATGAAAATGAATGTCTCTGCTTCACAAGGAACTATTTTTTAAGTCTTTGGATTCAGTGATCTCTCATAATTCCACCTGGTACATTACATTGCAAGCCCTGCATTCTCCTGTAAATTGTAAGGCTGCCTTCCCTGCATCTTCTCCATCTCTTCAGCTTTGAGACTGCACCAAATGAGCCACATGGGGCCTTAGGATTTATTTTGACTACAGATACATTTACCCTGTAATGAGATGAAGTAGTGGCTTTGTCCTAGTGGGAGTCTATTGTTAGTACTTGATGTTTTAAATTTAAAACATCTGACCTTTTAAACTCAATGAGTCTAGGAAAAGTTATGAATTTTTTTTAAAAGTTTCACTTGTGATATATTAAGATTTTTAAAACATGGATGTGTGTTGTGCTGTGTGTGTGTCTATCTGTGTATATGCACATATAAAGACATGAGTGTGCAGTCTGATAGTCAGGTGTTGTTAACCTTCAGGTGACTCTGCTAGGCTCCTCCCAGAAACCTAGCAATGGCTTAAGTCATCACATGACACCGTTACCTGCCACCACCAGGTGCAGGTACCATATAAAAAGACTGCTCCCCACTTCAGCTTGCTTGCTCTCTCTCTGTTCCCCATGTTCCCACCATTTCTCTCTCCCCTTTTCTGCCCTTCTCTGTCTCCCCTTCACTGCCCTCACAGCTCTGCTCCCGTCTGTCTCTATCCCTTCTCCAGGTCCTCATTCCCCTGCTTTCCCCCTAATAAACTCCCTTTATGAGATCTGTTGCATAGCGTAATTTCTCAAGGGCATGGGCCCACCAAGTACCCCCTTGCTGCAGCTGCATTATATTTCATAACAGCTGATACTCCTCAGCTGGCCTTTACAATTTTTGCTCTCCTTCTAGAAAGGGTTCCTCACTGGCCTGAGACTCACCAAGTAGATTAGGCTAGTGGGTCAGCAAGCTCAGTGATCCCCCTGTCCCTGACGCCTCATCCCTACAAACAAAACAAAACAAAAAAAGGACATCCATTCTAGGCATTAAACTCCAGTCAGTCCTCATCCACCAGCCCAACAAAGACTTCTTTTGCCACAATTTGTCCCATGTAATTTGTTCCAACACTCTTATAAAAAAATGTCATGCATCATGTAAAATCAACAGGCAGCACAGTCTCTCTCTGTCTCTGTCTCTCTCTGTCTCTCTGTCTCTCTGTCTTTCTGTCTCTCTGTTTCTCTGTCTCTCTGTTTCTCTCTCCCTCGTGTGTGTGTGTGTGTGTGTGTGTGTGTGTGTGTGTGTGTGTGCGCATGTGCTTCTAGACTTTCCTTGTCCTGTCTCAGCCTCTTTCCCTTTATCACCATCTTTTTTCCAATGTATTTTAAGTCAGCACACCTGTCCCCAAATCCTTTACCTGGAGGTCATTACCTTGATTTCAAGATGATTTATAAAATTTCCTTTATTCTGAAGTATAGTTTACAAACCATGAAATGTATGTACTCTTTGGGCAGATTCACTAAGTACTGGCAAACACTTACACCTGCCATAACTCACATCACATCAACATAGGCACTGTCCTATAGCATACATATACACCTGCCATAATTCATATTCACATCAACATAGACACTTTTCCACCATTCCAGGAAACTTTTCTCAGCAATCCTCCCATTTCACCCCTCAAGGCTATGCGTCTTCCTGACTTGCTCAGTAGTAGATTATCTTTGTCCTAGAAGCCTGTATGGATGGAACCATGCAGCCACTCCATTTGGTGCATTTGTTTATCTTAGGTGGTGTGTATCAAACCCAGAGCTTCACTCATACCAGTCTATTGTAAATTTAAAACAAAACAACCTCTGGATCCTTTCAGGGTAAGGAATACTTGGGCATCTTCTCCTGTATGGCTACAGAAAGTGGAGTTTGCTCTATCGTTATCCAGACTGAAGTCCCTGGGTTATTCCTCAAACTTAGTGAGCACTCTCGGAAGACTGAAGGAGGGTAATGGAACTGCCCTGGCTGGGCAGGAGGCCTGTGGAAACACTAGGTGTGTGTAGGTGGAATGGGTCCTCTGTGCACTCCTACAGCCTTTCCTTATTTTGTGGGAAGCATTTCCTGTAGCTCCATTAGCACCTTAATCTTCTAGAACCTCTGGGATCTGGTAGGCTGATGTGCTCAAGGTCAGGAAGCAAGGTGACAGGTAGGTGTCCAATTCATTTGGCCTTTCAGATACCCCCTTTTGGTCCCCTTCGACCCATTTGTTTGATGTGGGTGGCTGTGGCATTCTACCAGAGTGAAGCTTGGAGGACTCTGCAGAAATTGTGAGAAACTGGGAAACACCTTGTTTTCTTTGTAAGCTCTGCAGGAGGAATCAGGCCAGGAAGCAGCCCTCTGCTTTGCCTGTTCGGGAAGACCACCTGCCAGCACAAAACAGGAAGCAGAAGAAAGTAAACAGACCAGATTCAGAGATGTGCTCAATCAGCTCAATCTGTCCCTGAATGTTTTTGCAGCAAGATACTGAGAGTGTCACGATGCAGCCAAGCGGAAGGAACTAATCAGCAAGGCCCACGATAGTGTTGAAGAGTGGAGAGGAGACATCCAGATGGCAACTGGCCCATTCACACACAGCAGGGCAGGATGCCCTGCCTCAGACATAGGGGGATATCAGCTTAGCTCAGTCCATTAGTTTCTTAAACGTGGATTTCTTCCATCAGTCACTACTCCCATGAGTTCTGGACTGTTGGACTATATGATGACCATGACAGCAGTGATGGTGATGATGTGGTTGGGATGAGAGAAGAACACTGAACACCGAAGTAAGACACTTTAAGTTTGTTCAATGCTGCTACATATAGATACTTACCTTCCCTTATGATGAAAACGTCCTGTCTAAATGGAAAATATGAATACAAAATGTACAAAATATAGTATATATGTATATATATATATATAATATAGTGTATATATATATAATATAGTATATATGTATATATATATACATATGTATATATATATACTATATTTTGTATATTGTTATTATTATTATATATGGTACCTAAGCTGCTCAGTACCACTGTTAAACCACACAGCTCACTGTAGAGGAAGGATCATTTGTTTCCCAGATAATCACATGACTGACAATGTTACAAATCCAGGATACTGCCCTAGCATTTCAAACCTGTTAAAAACTCTAGAAATGATTTCTACTGAAGGCATATGGCTTTAACGATATTGGAACACTGAAAAGTCCTACATCAGAACACCACAAGCCAGGATCAGTTATATTTATGAATCACTTACCCTATTTTAAGTAGCAATTGGCATGTAGAGTCTAAAGATCTGAAAGAGCACAGGATAGAGGGTACTCATATTGAGCCCTGCCAGCCCATACCAAGTCTCAATCAGCCCTGTTGTAAAGTGGGAATTCTTCTGAAACTCCTAGTCCCTATCTCAGGGGTTTATAATAGGAGACTATTATAAGGAGGGAGAGATGGAACAAGAAAAGGAGGGAGGGGAAGAGTAGCTGAAGGGAACTTCCTCCTTCATGGCTAATTGAAATTCACTGAATGTTTATACTTATTAAGGCTCAGATCTGGCCCTGGAAGGGTCGCAGGTGCAGAGATTGCTAAAGGGAAAAGTCCACACATTCCAAGCCTCTGCTTTGGCGCTAATAAGAATGCTAATGGAGGTGATTACAGACGATTGATTACCAGGGATGAACTGAGGTGTGTCATGGGTTAGTACACATTAGAACTGAGGACCATGTATCCTGGAGACAAGAGCCAAATTGTGCAATCCCTAGGTCCTCTTGATGGAGTGGTGAGCCTTGGAGCCCTGCAGGTACAGCTAGCATTAAAAGAATTCACAGCATCTGGACACTGAGAAAGCACCATTATGTGGAGACTAGAGATCAGACTGTAGAAGAGTACAACGATTTTTCCTATGTTGTCCTGATGTAAACTCTAAATATTGACCCTGGTTCTCCTTGGATATTTCATGCAGAAAATGCACAATGACCCTGGACTCCATCAGGTAATGTCCTGTCCTCACCTACTTCAAAGCAACAATATCCATCTTTTCTACCTCCCACTTACCTACTTCATTCCCTTCTTCTCTTCCGACACAAACACAAGAAGCCAAGGAAACAGCATATTTAGAAACTAAATTAAGAAGTGGTGTAGAATAAACATGCCCTCTCTATATAAGGAATTAAGCACCCCTAACTAGCCAGGATAAAAGACACACAATCCAGGCATTTTATTTATAAACCTTAAGTCTACAGTAAGCAAGTTTAGAGCTATTCTAACTTATTTTCCTACCATAATGTCCCTTGTCACCTGCTGTTTTTCTTGGCCACGTGCTCTTGGTCCATCTCCTCTCATGGCAGCCTCCTCCACCTCTATGTCCTTTCTTCTCCTCTTTCTACCTGTGACCCTCAGCCAGGTAGCTGAAAATCCATCTACCTCTATCTACTGCCCAATCACAGGCCTTAGTGTTTCATTGACCAATTAATTGGAGGAGCAAGGTTACATAGTATCATTTGGTATATGTGAAGATCTCCTAGTCCCTGAGGAGACTGGCTGGGGTAACCAGATCTTGGGGGCCAGTATTTAGCAATGAATACACAGCAGTACCAGACCAACTCCCTGCACCTGCCTTCTGAGCTCCGTGGTGACTCATCACTGTCATGATTAATGTCAATTGTCACTGGACAGGATCTAAACCAGCTAGAAGACAAATTTCTGGGCATGAGAAAGGTAACTGAGGTGGGTGGACCTATTCCATGGGATGGGGTCCAGGACTGAATAAAGAGGAGAAAGAGAGTTGAGCACCAGTGTTTCATCTCTTGCTGCTTCCTGTCTGTGGATGCAATGTGACCAATCACTTCAAGCTCCACCACCATGATTTCTCCACCATGATGGACTTTACTGTCAACTGTGAGTCCCTCTTTCTTCAGTGGCTTTTGTTAGGTCTGTTCTCCTAGCAATTATAAAAGTAACAAACACAATTACTATCCTTGAGAGAAAAAACAAGCTGGATGAGGTGAGTGTGTTAGACACAGCCAGGAGGCAGGGAAGAAGGGACTATTTAAGAGCCAAAGGAAGAGAAATGTCATAGCCCACACCAGATCCCAGAGTTCCATGGTGTGGTGGTTTGACTATTGTGGTAGTTTGAATATGCTTGACCCAGAGAGTGGGCACTATTTGGAGGTGTGGCCTTGTTGGAGGAAGTGTGTCACTGTGGGTGTGGGCTTTAAGACCCTCTTCCTAGTCAAGCAGGAGCCTGTCTTCTCCTAGAGGCCTCTAGATGAAGCTCCTCCTGCACCATGCCTGCCTGGATGCTGCCATGCTCTGGCCTTGGTGATAATGGACTGAACCTCTGAACCTATAAGCTGCCCCAATTAAAGGTTGTCCTTATCAGAGTTGCCTTGGTCATGGTGTCTGTTCAGAGCAGTAAAACCCTAACTAAGACAACTATGTTGAGACTTAATTTCTCAGTGTGGCAGTGTTGGCAGGTAAGGCATACTGGGAGGGGTTTCCTAGGATAATGTGTTACATCAAGAATAAGTTGTCGGGGCTGGTGAGATGGCTCAGTGGATAAGAGCACCCGACTGCTCTTCCGAAGGTCCAGAGTTCGAATCCCAGCAACCACATGGTGGCTCACAGCCATCCGTAAGGAGATCTGGTGCCCTCTTCTGGAGTGTCTGAAGACAGCTACAGTGTATTTACATATAATAAATAAATAAAATCTTAAAAAAAAAAAGAATAAGTTGGCGACCTGTAGGAGCTGACCTCTTTTCTCTTTTCCATATGCACCCATATGACACTATTTTCATCTATGAGTCAAAGCACCCCAGGTCTCTCAGCAGGAGCTGAGGAGATGCCAGTGCTGTGCTTGAGGACTGCTAGCCTTCACACCTCACCAGAAGAAAGCTCTACTCTGTACATTTGCAAGGCTTGGGTATTCTGTTGGGACAGGAAAAAAAAAGAAAAGATAAAAAAAGAAAGAAAGAAAAAAAAACCAAGACGTGGCATCCACCTCAATTGATGCTGTTTTAGGAATGAATCATTAAGGACTAACCCACCTTGCCCACCTATTTACATCATTTTTAGAATCCAGGCCTGAGTCTCACACTCCACATAGACTGGCTTTATTGTCTACCCTTGTACTCCTTCTGTTGTCTGGTCATGTACAGAGTCCGACCAAGATCATCACTTTGCCAGGAAGAAGATTGGGAAGGTTCCCATGCTTGTACTGTTAAGCAGCTCGTTTTCTATAGGGCATTTCATGGCTTCCTGACAAACCATCCTAACCCTGGACAACTGCCTACTCTAGGGAGAGGCCTGGATGGACAAACTCAGGAGCAAAGCCAGGAGAAGCGTCACATATGTGAACAGGGGCATACATACAAGAATGCAAATGCACACATTCACATATTTACACACACACACCATATACACACATGTATCATAAACAACCCCCACACCATACACATCACACATACATATACCATGCATACTACACCTACACACACATATTTACAAACAAACCATACACACTCATATACTACAAATAGCACATATACCACATACAAATACCTATCATACATACACCACAGTAACACACACATACACAAACACACACACACACACACACACCAGCTTCTGCCAGTCAATCTAACCTCTATGTGAAACAATTCACAACAAGGTCATAGCCCAGTAAAGAAATCACAAAAGCTCTGGAACTTCAGTCTGTTTTAAGCTCTGCTCTGCAGGGTCATCTGTCTCGACATCTAGAGCACCTGGCACTGCTTTGCATCAGGGAGCTCGGTGCTTGTTTGAGGCAACTTGCAATTATTCTAGTCTCCCCAGACACCACTAATTGGATTGTGTGATGGGTACTGTTACCTAATATGAAAATAGCTCCACTCCCCTAAAACACAGCGGCTCTTGGGATGTAATTGTTGGGGAGACATACCTGTCAGTGCACAAGTATTTAGGGAGGAGGAAAGGAAGACATGCTAAAATGAGGAGAAACCAGAGGGAGCCACTTCCCAGGACAAGGGCTGACGGTGTGTACCTCTGACACAGAGCCAGAGAAAAAGGAGCCAGAGACACATAAACAGGCAAGGAGCTGAGGAATTCCCCAACATGAGATACAACAAACTGGGGCACAGGCAAAATTGGAGAACAGAGGTAGATGACCCTGAGGGCACCTGAGAAATGAGCTCCTCTGGCTACTTGGTGGACATGTGAGGACACCAACCTGGGAAGATTAGGATTTGACACAGCTCCTGGAGTCCATAGGAGCACAGGTAGGGTTGGCCTTGGCCTCTGAGTTCCACCAGTGCTCATGCTGAGATGCCACTATGACTTGGTCTAGCCCCAGTAAAATGACAACTGGAGTTGAATCTCCAGACCTCCCAGTGGAAGGAGAAACCCACCCCTTGAAGGCTGTCCTCTCTGACCTTCACACGTGTGTGTTGCCTCCTCTCCCCCCCCCTTATACACACACACACACACACACACACACACACACACACACTGAATGTAAATACATTTTTTGAAAGGTAAAAACTGGTTTAAATAGCAGAAAGCAGCCAGTACTTTAGAAAAGAGTAAAGATGATCAAAGGACCCCCAAACCCTCTTCTCCCCAAGGATTGCTATGAATTCCTTTAATTTCCATGCCTCCCCCGTCAGTCTTTCACATAGAGAAAAAACAGAAAGGAAGTTGGTGAGGCTGAATGAGCATGAGAGTGGAGCAGAGCACAATGAGACCAGTGAGCAACAGGTATCCCATCTAACAGGGCCAATAGGTACAGTTATCCACACATCCTCCCGATACTCCCCCCACAGACTCCCAGGCATTCAAGGTGAGGGGCAGAGACCTGTGAAGGCTAAGAGAGTGTAGGTTCTTACAGCCTGGATGCATCCTCCTTCATGGCTGCATTACCATGGTGACGGGCCACCGGTAGTGTGTCTGCATCTTTTTGCATACTTTTTCTACCCCCCCCCTCCTGCCCTCAGAGGATATAGGCATCACCCAGAAAGAGCTGGGATTATTTCTAACCCCAAACTCCACCTCTGCCAGCTGTGTGACCTTGAGCCACGTTCCAAACTCCTTAAATATCATCTTTTTCTTCCGGAAAAGGTAAGTAATACCTTCCCTCTCTGGTTCTTGGAGAGGATCAAGGAAAAGACAGAAACAGATGTGGCCTCAGCCCAGGAGACTTACTCTTTAAGGACTTTACTTCCTGAGTCTTGCTTTGATGGATCTGCAAGGCTTAGCATTGCCATCAGGGACCCTTTGCCCAACCTGGGACATGACAAGAAGAGATGAGAGAAAGGAAAAACATTTTCCATGAGCTCATAAGACAGACAGACACCATGTGGAAGTGTTCTAAGGGTCACAAGACAGACACCATGTGGAAGTATTCAAAGGATCACCCATAACTCTCTGGACAAGGTGACTGGAGGACACTGTGGTCCAGTCTTTAACTACAAGTATAAGGAGGGAGACAGCACAAGGGAGAAATTGCACAAAGGACAAAGGAGAAGGTGCCAGGTAGACCCAGTCCTGTGCCAGATTCTGGGTGAGCCAGGAAGTGGAGGGGCAGGGTAGGTCAATTAAGCATACTCTGGTCACCTCTGTACACCTGAAACTGGGCTGTGATTTAGCATGTTTGATGACATGTTTGTTATGGAAATCATCTAATGAACAACAAAATTATTATCTAACTGGAAACAGTACTATCGTAAATATTACAAATTAGATTAGGTCACCTTTGCTTAACGAAACAAATAACAAGGGTAATTGAACTTCTGCTGTACCAGCAAGTGCAGCCCACTTGTTCTTCAAGACGGACCTGTTGATACAGGCATTTGTTTTAAGGCTATGCGGGATGGAGATGAAAACATCCTAGCTGGTCATCCGTCTCGCAATCCGATTGTTCTGATGAAACTCTCCCCGGGAGTAAAAGGAATCTGCATGCACGATGTGCTTGCTATGTGGCCATGTAGGTGAGGGAGTTACTGGATGGTTCTGCCTTTCAAGGGGACGCCAGGCTTTCATCCGTCTACAAAATCACCTCATTCTCCTACTTCTCACTCACAGCCTGAAATAGATTTTCACTTTGGGAACTTTTATCTATAGTTTGAGACAAGAACATTTTCTATGAGGACTGGCCAGAGTGAATGAGATGGTTTTCTTTATCATCATTAAAATGTTGAAACTCTACTTCAAATAATTTATTGCAGAAGAACCTGCTCCTCTCTCTTTCCATTACTGGCGGAGCACCCTCTGTCTTTTCAGTCTTTCAATCCAGCCACTATTTGAAATAATCAATATTTTATTTTCAAACAAAAGCACTTAGGCAGTTTCGCTTGCACCAGCATGGAATTGGACAGCACTGGGGGTGGAAATCGACTTTGAAATCTCAGGCTTTTGTTAAGATAGCTGTGTAAGGACTGGGGTCTGTGTATACTTTTCTTTTTCTAACCACAGAGGAAAACCTCTCTCCAAGGATTCCTTGCAAAAAAAAAAAATGCTTGGGCCATATGAATAAATTCTGCCCTTGGGATTTGAATGAAGGCATTAAGGCATTTGGAATCCTGATCCTCTAACATAGTGACTCTGGAGGCAGGTATTTTGATGTTGCATGGCATGAAAAACCTTGTAGAACAGCATACTAATAATTCAAAGTTATGCACCAGCACCTCACTGTCAGCTAAATGTGTTGAGCTTCCTCTGTGTTGCAGACAATGCTGTGTCTAAGGGTGCACTCTCTCAGCCTGTCTTCATTCCTAAGTCCTCTGAACATCTCAGCATATCAGAGAGACACTTGCACACCCATTTTTATAACAGCCATTATTTACAACAGCAAAGCAATGGACTTCACGTAGATGGCCATCAACAGATGGATGGGTAAAGAAAATGTGGTACATAAACACAATGGAGTTTTATTTGGCCATGAAGAAGAAAAGATACGTCATTTGTAGAGGAATGGATAAAACTGAAGGTCATCAGCGAAGCAAAAATAATCCAAACCAAATCCAGGAAGACACATATCACATTTTTCTTTCATGTGTGGAATCTAGATTCATGTGTATATGTACAAGTGCACACACATGCATGTGTGAACATTGATGTGTCATTAAAGTAGTGGGGGCACTCAGTGAATGGTAAAAGGAGTCTACAAAGGAGAGAAAGGGTAGAAGAGAAGCAGAAAATACTGACTAGGGGTAAGAAAGACCAAATATATGTAAAATTATCATTTTATACATATACATATATATACATATATAGAGATAGATAGATATATGATGAAACATGAAAGCCAAAGAGAGTAATATAGGAGAAAGAATATGGGCCAGAAAGAATGTGATTTCAGTCATATTGATGAGCAAAGTACATTATCTATTTATAACTATCATCTATATATGAAATATATAGAATATTCATAAATAGATATGAAAACATAATAAAACTGATTATGTTGTCATAGTTTCTTAATGCCAACTTAAAAATTAATTAAATCAAGTAATAATCTGACTGTCCATCCTATTGCTTTGCAATATTAGTCCAGAACACAGTTATGGTACTAGTAATACAGGTCTTGAAGATTCCTGGATATCTTGGCTGTTTGCTTTTCAGAATACATTTTATTGTTTTATACAAAAATTCATTGAAAAAATGGGGAATTTCCATCTATTCTACTCCATCTATTTCATCTATATTGCTCACCCTATCACTACCATTTACTAATCCTTTGCATTAATATAGTGCATTTATGAAGATAATTCCAATGTGACTTTTATCCTTTTATTTACATTTATATTTAGACAATGCTCTAAATGTTTTTGTTTCTCATTTTGTCATTTTTGAGCTGTTTTATGACAATTAGATTCCAGGGTTTTTTCCTTTTTTTTTTTCCCCTGAAATTGGCCATGATCAAAATACAAAGAGAAATAAAATGTCATTGCTAAAGAACAAACAGGTGGTGGTGGGAAGACAGAAAGAAACCACATAGCTTTGGGAGGTGCCATACAAGCTGCCAGAAGAGAAAAACAATGGTCCTATCCTGTAGTCATAGCAACAAACCATAGCAAAGACCAGCATGACAAGGTATTTTGAAAGGCACAGTAGTGGTACTTACATCCTAGGAGTAACCATCAGTCACCCAACTGAACTTAGAGTTCACTCAATAGGAGGGAATTTAGTCAACTACCAATGGCTGGTGATATCTGAGAATGAGAACCTGTCTTCCCTGGCCTCTGTGCAGCCCAGGGATCCCAGAACCAGCTCTTCCATGGTGCCCAGAGGCTGTGGTACCCAAGAGTCTGAGCTCGACTCCAGCAGTTCTGTGGGGACACCAGACTGTGCCTTCCTCACCCCAGAGTGGGATCCTGCTGTTTCTCACAGTCCAATGCCTGTTTGGCAGTGGACTGGGGTCACGGAACTCCATTTTTTTTGTCTCACAGACAGTTGGGTGGCATAGTGGGATATATTCTCTCTGTCTCTCTGTGTCTCTGTGTCTCTGTCTCTCTCTGTCTCTCTCTCAATATCTTTAACAATTGTTTCAGTATTCCATGAGAGCTTTCCTCAATTTATTGCCCTTGTGGATTATATGGAATTTCCTTTTGTTGTTGTTGTTTTGTTTTGTTTTTATTTTTTACAACTCAGTATTGACATCTTTTTAAGGCATCAAAATAATTTATAATAGTTACATGCCTCTTAAATATACATGATGTCTTCTGAAGATAAAAGTAATATGCACTCAACCAGTTTTTAAAATCTGTTTGTAACATTAAAACCGTGATAGAAGTAGAAAAAAAAAATCTCTTATGAAGTTCCTATGAAAGGAAATTGTGACAGGTTCCTGATTAGACAGAAACTGTTCCATCTCCAAGGGAGAATATACAGTGTAACTGTGACCTCATAGAATGAATTGCGTAGTGTTCCTTCTTCTTCTATTTTGTGGAACAGTTTGAAGAGTATTGGTATTAGGTCTTCTTTGAAGGTCTGATAGAATCCTGCTCTAACCCCATCTGATCCTGGGCTTTTTTTTTTTTTTTTTTTTTTTTTGCTTGGGAGACGTTTAATGACTGCTTATATTGTTTTAGGGGTTATGGGACTGTTTAGATGGTTTATTTGGTCCTGATTTAACTTAGGTATTTGGTATCTGTCTAGAAAATTGTTCATTTCATCCAGATTTTCCAATTTTTTTGAATATAGGCTTTTGTAGTAGGATCTGATGATTTTTTAATTTCCTCAGTTTCTGTTTTTATATCTTCCTTTTAATTTCTGATTTTGTTAATTTGGATACTGACTCTGTGCCCTCTGGTTCTAAGGGTTCAGTCTATCTTGTTGATTTTCTCAAAGAACCAGCTCCTGGTTTTGTTGATTCTTTGTATAGTTCTTTTTGTTTCTACTTGGTTGATTTCAGCCCTGAGTTTGATTATTTCCTGCCCTCTACTCTTCTTGGGTGTATTTGCTTCTTTTTGTTCTAGAGCTTTCAGGTGTGCTGTCAAGCTGCTATTGTGTGCTCTCTCCAGTTTCTTTTTGGAGGCACTCAGAGCTGAGTTTTCCTCTTAGCATTGCTTTCATTGTGACCCATAAGGATGAGTATGTTGTACCTTCATTTTCATTAAATTCTAAAAAGTCTTTAATTTATTTTTTTCCTTGACCAAGTTATCATTGAGTAGGGTGTTGCTAAGCTACCATGTGTATGTGTGCTTTCTGTTGTTTTTGTTATTGAAGACCAGCCTTAGTGCATGGTGATTTGATAGGGTGCATGGGATTATTTCAATCTTATTATATCTGTTGAGGCTTGTTTTGTGACTGATTATATGGTCAGTTTTGGGGAAGGTACCATGAGGTAATGCACATACACACACACACACACATATGCACACAGACACACACAGACACACACACTGGCTCAATTCTAGGATCACAGGGAGAATTAGCCAAGGTTCCTTGGTCTTAAGTAATGCATAGCAGATATGTGAAAATGGAAACTGAGGGCCTGTGAAATTAACTTGGATGTCAGCGTGAAAAACTGTTTTCTTTCTGCTCTACAGTTCTCAAGGACAAATACGCACTAGTCTTTCCTTCTGATAGTTGAGACCAAGTAAAAAGTAGAGGCAGGTCTGTAGACTCTGTCTGCTTCACAGCAGCGTCCCTAGGTACAAGTCCCCAAAGCCCTGGGTTTAGGGTAAGGTAATAAAATTCTACTCAGGACTGGATCCTGAAGAAGAAGTTGTGTCAGGAAGACAAGGCAGAGCCAGCTAGGAGGAAGCTGATATCCCTCCTAACAAGTGCACAAAGGTTTGGACATGCCACAGAAGCTACATAACTGGGAGTGTTGTGGACTCGCTTGCTGGAGATGTGAGAGAGACGAGAGGGTGAGGATGGTGTTGAGAGGGTATGAGGGAAACTCAAGAATTTCTGTATTCATGTATTTGCATCCCCATCACAGCTTCCCTCCCCTCCTCTCCTCCTAGCCTCTCCCTCTTACCTCACCTCACCACCCCCCATCCAGTTTTCCTTCCCTTCTCCACAGAAAAAGGGAGGCCTCCCATGGTTATCAACCAGCCTTAGCATATTAAGTTGCAGTAGGACTAGGTGCATCTTATTCCACTGAGACTAGGCAAGGCAGCCCAGTTATGGGGAAAACAATGCACTCAAAAACAGCCCCTCTTCTCACTTTAGGAGTCTCGTATGAAGATCCAGCTGCACAAGTGTGACATATGTGCAGAGGGTTTAGGTCCACCACATGCATGCTATCTGGTTGTCAGTTCAGTCTCTATGACCTCCTAAAGGCCCAGGTTGATTCTGTATGTTTTCTTGTGTTGTCCTTGACCCATCTGGTTCCTTCAATCCTTTGTCTCCCTTTTTCACAGGATTCCCCAAGCTCAACTTAATGTTTGACTGTCTGTATCTGCATCCGTTTCCATCAGTTTCTGGATGAAGGCTCTCTGATGACAGTTATGATGGGCTCTTATCTGAAAGTATAGCAAAATATCATTAACAGTGTCAGGAGTGGGCTCCTTCTCATGGCATGGATCTCAAGCTGGGTGAGTCATTGGTTGGCCCTTTCCTCAAATTCTGCTCCATCTTTTATCCATGCACATCAGGAAGGACAAATTATGGGTCTAAGGTTTTTGGCTGGGTTGATATTCCAATCCTCCATTGGAAGTCTTGCCTGGTTACAGGAGATGGCTGGTTCATGTTCCAATTCCCTCATTTCTAGGAATTTTAGCTAGGGTCATTCTCACAGATTCCTGGAAGTTTCCATTGTCCTAGGTTTCTAGCCCATCCCAGAGATGTCTTCCACCCTCTCCACAGCTCAAAACAGGTTTCTCCCAGTAATCTTTCCCTCCATCTTCCCCCATTTCATTCCTACTGTTCTTATCTTCACCCCCTTACCCCACCAAGTCCTCTCCCTCCATGCACCCCCAATGTCTATTCTATTTTCCCTTCTTGGTGAGATTCAAGTCTCCCTGCCCCTTGGACCTTCCTTGTTACTTAGTTTCTTTGGGTCTGTAGTTTGTAGATGGTCATCCTTTACTTTGTGGCTAATATCCACGTATAAGTAAGTACATGTTATGCTGATCTTTCTAGGTCTGGATTGCCTCACTTGGTGTGATCTTTTGTAGTTCCATCCATTTGCCTACAGATTTCATAATGGCATTGTTTTTAATGGCTGAGTAATACTTCATTGTGTAAATGTACCACATTTACTTCATTATTTGGCTGAGGGACGTCTAGGTTGTTTCCAGTTTCTGACTATTATGAACATAAAGCAGCTAAGGACACAGTTGAGCAAGTGTCGTTGTGGTATAGTGGGACATCTTTTGGGTATATCCACAGGAATGGTAATTTTCTCATTGTGGTGGGGTAAATATGCTTGGCCCATTGGAAGTGGCCCTATTGGGAGGTGTGGCCTTGTTGGAGGGACTGTGTAGGAGGGTTTGAGGTCTTTTAGGGCTTAAGTTCCACCCAGTGCAGAAGAAAGTCTCCTTCTAGCTGGCTTCCTTCGAATCTGGATACAGAATTCTTGGTTCCTCCAGCACTAAGTCTGTCTGCATGTTGGCATGCTTCTCACAATGATGATAGTGGACTTAACTTCTGAAAATGCAAGCAAGGCCAAATGAAATGATTTACTTTATAAAAGTTGCCTTCTCATGGTGTCTTTTTGCAGCAATGAATCCCTAACAGAGACACCAAGGAATAGCCAAATTGATTTCCAAAATGATTGTACAAGCTTGAACTCCACCAGCAACGGAAGACTGTTCTCTTACTCCCTACCCCTGCCAGCATGTGCTGTCACATGAGTTTTTGATCTTAGCCATTCTGACTGGTGTAAAATGCAATCTCAGAGTTGTTTTGATTTGCATTTCCCTGATGACTAAGGATGTTGAACATTTCTCTAAGTGCTTCTCAACCATTGGAAATTCCTCTGTTGAGAATTCTATTTAGATCTGTGCCCCATTTTCAACTGGATTATTTGGCTTGTTGATGTCTAGTTTCTTGAGTTGTTTATATACTCTATATGTCAGGCCTCTGTCAGATGTGAAGTTTATGAAAATCTTTTACCAGTCTATAAGCTGCTGTTTTGTTCCTTTGACAGTATTCTTTGTCTTACAGAAGCTTTTCAGCATCATAAGCTCCCATTTATTAATTGTTGATCTAGCACCTGATCAGGAAGTTGTCTCCAATGCTAATGTGTTCAAGGTTATTCCCCATGTTCTTCTCTTCTATCAGTCTTAGTGTATCCAGTTTTACTGAGGTCTTTGATCCAGTTGGACTGGAATTTTGTGCAAAGTGATAAATATGAATCTGCTTGCATTCTTCTACATGCAAACATCCAGCTAGACCAACATAACATCATTTGTTGAAGATTTTTTTTTTACCCCATTGTATTTCTTTGTCAAAAATAAAGTGTCTATAGGTGTTGAAGCATTTATTGGCTGTAGGAATTCCCTACAGAATTTTTGGGGTCACTATGTATACTATCCTATCATCTGAAAATAGCAATACTTTGACTTCTTTGAATCTGTATCCCCTTGATTTCCTTTAATTCTCTTACTGCTCTAGATAAATTTTCAAGTACTCTATTGACTAGATATGTAAATAGTGGACAACCTTTACTTGTGCCTGAATTTAGTGGAATTGCCTTAACTTCCTTTCTATTTAATTTCATGTTGGCTATCAGTTTGTTGTCTATTGCCTTCATTGTGTTTAGGTATGTGCCTTGTATCCCTGATCTTTCCAAGAGTTTCATCATGAAGAGGTGTTGGACATTGTCAAAGGCTTTTCAAAATCTAATAAGATGATCAGGTTGTTTTTATAATTTCAGTTTGTTTATTACATGTAGATTACATGATGGATTGTTGTATGTTGAGCTATCCCTGTACCTCTCAGATGAAGCCTACTTTATCATGTTGGATGATGTTTTTGATGAGTTCTTATATTTGATTTGTGAGTATTTAATTGAGTATTTTTGCATCAGTGTTCATAAGAGAGATTATTTTGACATTCTCTTTCCTGCTCAAGTCTTTGTGTGCTTTAGGTATCAGGGTGACTGTGACCTCATTAAATGAATTTGACCCTGTTCCTTCTGTTTCTATTTTGTGCATTAATTTGAGGAGTATTGATATTAACTATTTTCTGAATTTCTGGTAGAATTCTACACTAAAACTATCTGGCCCTAGGCTTTTTCTGGTTGGGAGACTTTTAATAATTGCTTCTATTTTCTTAGGGGTTATAGGTCTATTTAGATTGTTTACCTGATCTTGATTTAGCTTTGATTAAGTGGTATCTATTAAGAAAATCATTTATTTAATTTAGATTTTCCAATTTTGTGGAGTACAGGTTTTTGAAATACAACCTAGTGACTCTCTGGATTTCCTCAGTGTCTGTGGCTTGTCTCCCCTTTCATTTCTAATGTTGTTAATTTGAATATTCTCTCTCTCTCTACCTTTTAGTTAGTTTGACAAAGAGTTTGTCTATCTTGTTGGTTTTTCTCATGGAACCAACTCTTTTTTTTCCCATTGATTCTTTGATTGTTCTTGTTGTTTCTATTTTATTGATTTTGGCCCTGAGTTTGATTATTTCCTGCCATCTACTCCTCTTGGGTGTGTTTGCTTCTCCTCCTCCTCCTCCTCCTCCTCCTCCTCCTCCTCCTCCTCCTCCTCCTCCTCCTTTTTCTTCTTCTTCTGTAGAGCTTTCAGGTATAATTTTAAATTGCTAGTATGAGAACTCTCCAATTTCTTTATGAAGGCACTTAGAACTACAAACTTTCCTCATAGCACTATTTTCATTGAGTCTCATAAGTTTAGGTATATTGTGGGTTCATTTTCATTGAATTTTAGAAAGTCTTTAATTTCTTTAATTCTTCTTTGACCCACTGGTCATTGAGTAGAGAGAGTTGTTCAGTTTCTATGAGTGTGTAGATTTTCTCTTGTTTCTGTTGTTGTTGAAGTCCAGCTTTAATGCATGGTGGTCTGAAAAGATACAAGGGGTTATTTCAGTTTTCTTGTAACTGTTGAGACTTGCTTTGTGACTGAGTATATGGTAAATTTCAAGAAGGTTCCATGAGGTTCTGAGAGGAAGGTATATTCTTTTATGTTTGGGTGAAATGTTTTCCAGATATCTTTTAGGTCTATTTGAGTCATAACATCTATTAGTTCCTTTATTTCTCTGATTAATTTCTGTCAAGATGACCCGATCAATAGTGATAGTGGAGTGTTGAAGTCTCCCACTATTAATGTGTAGGGTTCAATGAGTGATTTAAGCTTTAGTAATGCTACTTTTACAAATGTGGCTGCCCTGAGTTTTGGGTGTAGATGTTCAAAAATGAGACATCATCTTGGTGGATTTCCCATGTCTTCATTAATTTTGTTTGGAAGTTTACATTATTCAATATTAGAATACTACTACTCAAGCTTGCTTCTCATGTCCTTTTGCTTGAAAAACCTTTTTTGCAGCTCTTCATTCTGAGGTAATGTCTATCTTTGATGTTGAGGTATATTTCTCATATGCAGTAGAATGGATCTTCACACCAGTTCTCATAGTCTGTGTCTTTTTATTGGAAAGATGAGTTTATTGATATTAAGAGATATTAAAAATCAATGATTGTTAATTTCTGTTATTTTATGATAGTGGTGGTAAGAGTTCTGTTGGGTGGGATTATGCTTCCTGCTTTTGGTTTTGCTGGTGTAAAATTATTTACTTCCCGTGTTTTCTTGGATGTAATTAACCTTATTGGGTTGGAGTTTACCTTCTAGTATCTTTTGTGGTGCTGGATTTGTGGATAGATACTGTTTAAATTTTGTTTATCATGGATTATCTTATTTTCTCCATCTATGGTGATTGAAAGTTTTGTTTGGTACATCTGTGATGTCTTACAGACTTCAAAACATCTTCCCAGGCCCTTCTGGCGTTTAGAGTCTCTCTTGAGAAGTTGAGTATAATTCTAATAGGTCTGCCTTTTTATATTATTGGCCTCTTTCCCTTGCAGATTTTAATCTTCTTTCTTTTTCCTGTATATTTAATGTTTTGATGATAATGTGGCAGTAGAGTTTTCTTTTTTGGTCCAATCTATTTGGTGTGCTATAAGCTTCTTGTACTTTCGTAGGCATCTCTTTCTTCAGGGAAATTTTCTTCTATGGTTTTGTTGAAGATGTTTTCTGGGCTTTCAAGCTAGGAATCTTCTTCTTCTAATCTTTTCTTTCTTTCTTTTTTATTTTTTTATTAGATATTTTCTTCATATACATTTCAAATTTCCTGGATGTTTTCTGTCAGAACTTTTACAAGTTAACATTTTCTTTGACTGAATCTTCTACGTCTGAGATTCTCTCTTCTGTCTCTTGTATTCTCTTGGTAATATTTGCATCTGTAGATTCTGTTCTCTTACCTAGATTTTCTATCTCCAGGATTCCCTCAGTGTGTGTTTTCTTTTATGCTTCTATTTTTATTTTCAGGTTTGAAACAGTCTTATTTCTTTTCTTCACCCATTTGATTATATTTTTCTGTGTTTCTTTAAGAAATTTATTCATTTCCATTTAAAGACCTCTATCTTCTTCATAAGATTGGATTTGAGGTCATTTTCTTGTGATTCAGTTGTGTCAAAATATCTAGGGTTTGCTGTAGTAGTATAGTTGGTCTCTGGTGCTGCCATATTGCCCTGGTTCTTATTGATTGTGTTCTTATCCTGGTCTTCAGCTATTTGGTTGTCCCTGGTGCTAGCAGGCCTCTGGAAATGCAGGCAGAATTGTGGGCACAAAAACAGAGTGCAGGGGACTTGATGAGCCAGGAACCTGGAGAGGGTTCCTACCTGCTTATCCTAGGTATAGGCAGGCCTTCTAGAAATTCAGGCAGAGCCCAGACTAACTTTTTTAAAAAGCTAACTGCTAGAGCCAGGGAGCTAGCTCAGTCAGAAATGTGTTTGCTATGGTAGCATGAGGTTCTGAGTTCGACCTCCAGAACCCCACCCAAAAAAAGCCAGATGTGATTGTATGTGTTTACAATTACAGCTTTAGGGAAAACAGATGCAGGAGTATATCAAGGGATCACTGGCCAGCCACGCTAAGCTATTTGGTAAGTTCCAGGCCAGTCTTAAAAAGCAAGGTTTACAGTGCCTGAGGAATGACTGGAGAGGCTGACCTCTGTCTTTCACAAACATGCTCTCATACAAACATGCACATGTCACACACACACACACACACACACACACACACACACACACACATTCTGTCTTAGGGTTTTATTGATATGAAGAGACATCCTGTCCACACCAACTCAAATAAACATTTAATTGGGGCTTGCTTACGATTTCAGAGGGTTAGTTCATTATCATCATGGCAGGAAGCATGGCAGTGTCCAGGCAGACATGGTGCTGGAAAAGGAGCTGAGATTTCTACATGTTGACCCATGGGTATCAGAAGGGGACTGTGTGTGGTAATGAGCATAGCTTGAGCAAATAAGACCTCAAAGCCTCCCCACCCCTGCCTCCACAGTGATATATTTCCTCCAACAAGTGGCACTCCCTATAGCCAAGCATTCAAACATATGAATCAATGGGGGTCATTCCTTTTCAAACCACCACACAAAGCACTATGCTAAAGGCTAGGGGAGATGATAATATCAAAAGAAAATCACTGCCTAGATTGAGCACCCTTGTATTTCAGCTCACCAGGTGAGCGATGTGGTATTTATGCATCCAGGAGAATTGGAAGAAAAGGCTAGAATTCAGAGAAGGATTCAGGGCAGAGTTCCAGAGCTATGCTGTAGAAAAGATGAGAGTGAATGACCAGGAGCAGGGGTTAGAAGAGAAATGAACTCTTTCTCCATGACTGACCAAGCACAGAGGCAGGGAGGCAATCAGTGGAGGCAGAGATAGATGCTCAGGGAGGGGAAGTAGCATCCTTGGGCAGAGGCATCAGAGCCTAGGATGACTGAAGCATTTCAGAGAGAAGCTTGTGAGAAAATTGCCAGCTACTGCATTACTAAGAGACCAGAGGGGACAGAGAAGGAGAGGGCTTTTGGAGTCCTTTAACACGAATTGGAGAACAGGAATGGAGAAGTGGATGGAGGAGAGTGGACATCAGTGTTTGGGGAGGCTTGAAGCAATGAAAGACATGCCTTTTCTTGGAGAACATGGGCCCAGAAAGATAGATTTGCTAAAAGATGTTGTTCAGACATAAAGAGAACAAGTGACAATATCTGTCCTTCAGGGCCAAACAGAAGAGCTGGCTCTAAGGGAGCTGCTAGTAGAATTGTGCTTCAGAACAGTCTAGGAATTGCTATAGTCGTCACCATGGCCACCTAAAAAGAAATGGGAGATGGGGAGAGGACTGGATTACTGACTTTTCAACAAGTTATCTATTTTGAATTTCATATGCCATAAAGGTATTAAGCATTTGAAATAGAAGTATTAAAAATAGCTGAAAGTGGTGAGAAATACTGATTAAGGCCAAAAACCAGGAATAAAGGGAGTCTGAAGACTCCTGGGAAAGGTTTGAAATATCACAGCATCTTACATGCCATGCTGGGTAAAGGTGATCTCTACTGTATACACATGAACACAGGTGCACACATGCACTTGACAGAAACAGGCTCTCTTCCTTGCAGAAGGCATAGGTCACGTGATCTGACTCCACTTGGAGATCACTTCATTAGTTGTAACAAGAGGAACACAACCTCAGACAAAGAAGAGGCTCTGAGAGACCAGACCTTTTGGGTTCAGACTTCATCTTAGAGAACCTGACCTAAGGTTAACTGACAGACCAGCACCTAGCACCAGTTTCCAGGTTAATTCTCCCAACAAGACCTCCATCTAGCACCAGTTTCCAGGTTATTCCCCCAGCAAATCTGCACCTCCAGGTTACAAACCTGCCTCTGACACTTCACTTCCTAACAACTACTAAACAGGAGGAAAGCAGAAGCTAAGTTTATGGTTTGATACCCAACATTAGCCAATTATATTAAAGGCCATAATGTCACCCTACCCCCCCCCCATAAAATGTGTACCAGCTAGACACTCCCTTCTTGCCTCTATAAATACTTGCCTAATAGTAGGCTCAGGACTATGCCTTCCCATTCTGCTGTGTCAGGGTGGGCAGGGGGCCCAAGCTTGAGCCTGTAATAAAGATTTCCTAGTGCAATTACATCAAAATCGGTTTCTGGGTGGTCTTTGGGGGTTCATGAATGATTCCTGGCACAACAGGTCCTCCTCTTCCTCTTTTTTTCTTCTCTTGGACCTTATCCATTTTTCAGGTTCTTTATGTCTTGTGAAGTAAAGTTATCAATGTATTAAGGAATGGTTTCATTCTCTCTGAGATGAAATGCTGGTCTAAACATCAAAGAGAACATGATTAGATAAGCCAGACAGCTTCAAGGAGTGATAGAACTGTACAATTTTAAAACAGTGGTATTGACTTTGCAAGGACTCTTGGATTGGGTTAGCCATGCTATTGCTTGGACCTCTTGCCCCTGCAAACCATATCAGCACCAGGAAAGCCATAAAATCTTTGAGAATTCCCAGCAGACACCCAAGAGCAAGCTTTTTCCCCGTGGGACTATATTAGACTGTCATCAATTGCCTATTAACTTAGAGAGGAAGATTAGAGATAAGTTTCCCAATCAGCATCCTTAACATTTGCACTGTATTCTCCTGGTCACCCTATGCCCACAGGTGTATGGGCATAGGGTGACCCTAAGACAAAAATGTCACATTCTTGAGACATGGGGTGAATGATTCCATTGCTGTCTTCAAAATGAAGCTACATCTCACAGCAACTCTCATCTCTGACTCTGCATATTGGGAAGGCCCTGCTTGGACTGGAATAATTGGACTGAAGGACTAGAGAATAATTTAGGCTACTTCATGTGTTTCCATTTTAGATACTGTGCATTAATGTTTCATTGCTCTGTAGAGGCACCATGATCAAGGCAACTCTTATGAAGGAAAACATTTAATTGGGGCTGGCTTATAGTTTCAGGGGCTTAGTTCATTATCATCGTGGTGGGAAGCATGGCACTGTGCAGGCAGACATGGTGCTGGAGAAGTAAGAGTTTACATCTTCACAAGCTTTCTGTTTCCAATGGTTTCCTTTCATGTCTACACTTGCCTGTCATGGGACTTGCCCTGTAGAGCAGGCTGGCCTTGAACTCATAGATCTCCTAAATTCTGGAATTAAAAGCGTGCAACCACCACACCTGGACCTATGGTTTTCTTTAATTCCTTTCATTATACATCCCATTTCTGCATTGTAGCTCATTCCAGACATAGTCAAGTTGACAACAGAGAATAGCCATCGCAGGTATCAAGAGTATTTTGAGTTCTAAAGTCAAATCTTCAAAACAAAGCAACAAAAAGTCAGATAACTAAAAATATGTTCTCTGTGTCCTGCTGTGCTGGGAACACAGATCTGGGAAAGAGGACTGGATCAGAGATGATATCTAACTCATTGACTGCCTGATCGACACCATTATGGAAACCTCACAGAGCTAGTGAGGTGAGCTGCCTACCTCAGACAGACTGTGCTGTCTGAGGACAGGATGGTGACCTGAGGCCATATTTTATTCAACCATAAAGACCAAGACCCAGCACCAGATACAAGGTATGCGCTCAGACGCACATTTTGCATATTCCAGGTATAAGAGGCAGGCTTGGAGAGATTGCTTCTGGAACAGAATTTTCAGACCTTCGGGGACATTCTGAAGGCTTTTAGAAACAATTCAGTCTATTTAACAGAGCAGGCCTGTCCTGACCACTTCAACATGTTTGTTCATCTTCTTTCCAGAATTCCCTCTCACCCACCAGATTTGTTTGGGCTTCATGGCTCCTGGGGAAATTGCTGGCAGCAGGGACCCACATCTGTCAATCACTTTCAGATGTGACTTCAGAAGCTCTGAACAACATCTTTATCTTGACGATAAAGCCTTATTTGGGCACAATTAGGTTCTTCTGTTTGGGCTTGCAGAGTTGAGTTAGGACAATCTGCTCTTTGGAAGACTCTACCAACTGGAAAGGAACCAAGATCCCTTCTTGACCCAGACAGTGGGATTAAGTTGTGGGATGCTTTGCACATTCTCAGAGTTCTCCTGGCATAAGAAAACTGAAGAGAGTTCACTCTCAAAACTGACTCTGACATCCAAACAGAATCTTGCACTCAAAGGCACTGGCCCACCATGAAAGTGGACAGTAAGCAGAAGCAGGACAGAGAATAATTTATCTCCTTCCCAGACAAGCCTGGAAAGCAAGCTTCACAATGCTTATCTCTCCTCGGTAGTCCTGAAACAGCAAGAGTTCTGGATTTTAGGAGAATGAGCTGGGCCAGGAGTCCTGGGATTTGAGTTTTAGCTGTCCTGATAAACACTGTTAATTTCAAGACTGGGGAGACAGAAACAGAACAATTGAGAATTCAAGACCAGATTGTGTTGTGTGTAGGTTCTGTTAAATGAAAAAAGGACGAGAGAGGAGGAGTGGGGTAAGATGGAAGGAAAGATATATCTAAGAAGCCCAAGGAAGCAATCTGGAAGGTTTATGTCTCCCTCAAGGGCTTTGAGATTGGAATATGTCCTATCTAGTGTTAGCCAACAGGGTTCTAGCCAAGAGCAGTTGGGGATTGAGTGCAGAACTTTCAGTCACAGTAGAATAACAGGTCCAGGACCTTGGTGATGCAAGTAAGAAGGTCAAGACTGAGGGGGTTGCGGGAGAGGACTGGAACAGCATGTGGGAGTGGGAGTCAAGTCCTGAGCTTGAGTGAATGAAGAACAGAAGCCAAGAGACATAGCCAGGGCAAACAATCAGAGCATCAGCAGGAAGGACTGCTTGATTCTGAGGGTGAGGAGTCTGTAGGCACAGGACCAAGAAGATAACTTAGCCATCCAAGTAACAGCAATGCGAAGATACAGGGTTCACCCAAACACTCAAAGGCCTTCATAAACTCTGAAATATCTATAATAACAGACTCATGGCATATTAGAGAAAAAATAGGCCTGCAATACACAATGTCACAAGTACTATGGAATTTAACATTCCTTGGGGAAGGGAAGATATTCTAAGGAAAGATGATCCCCATAGACTATCAAACTTTAAAGTTCATGAACCCCAAGTTTTACATCTGGAGAAGGAAAAAGGCTGAGACTCTGGTGACAGCCAAAAGAGATGAGGAGGAGGGTGGTGTCTCTGTGAAACGGACTTCAGACAGTTCTGATGTGGTGGTTTGAATATGCTTGGCCCAGGGAGTGGCACTGTTAGGAAGTGTGGCCTTGTTGGAGAAAGTGTGAGAGTGGGCAATGTGACCCTCCTTCTAGCCAGATGGGAGCCAGTTTTCTCCTGGCTGCAGTTAGATCATGGTGTAGAACTCTCAGCTCCTTCTATGCCATGCCCGCCTGGAAGCGGCCATGTTCTTGCTTCGATGATAATGAACTGAACCTCTGAACCTATAAGCCAGTCCCAATTACATATTGTCCATTTATAAGAGTTGCCTTCATCATGGTGTCTCTTCAGAGCAAGAAAACCATAACTAAGACATCTGGCAACTAGACTGGAGTAAAAAGGATTCTAGGTCTGTGGTGAGCAGGACTTGTCCAGGACTGCTTAGTTATGCATTACCATTTACCCACTATTTAAATTTACAGTCATGTCAAGACCAGGAGAAGAATTTGGGGGCAAGGGGGGATGTTTGTCCCTGGACACAAATGCAGGTCAGTTAGGACTTAGCTGAGAGATACCTGTGTAACTTTATTTTTTTAATCCTATTTTTAATGATGATTTTTAAATGCTATAACCTCTCTTGTAGCCCACCATCCACCAGAGGTAGAGGAAAAGAAAGGATCTGGGGGGAGGGGAAGAGTGAACCTCTTTAGAAAGGTTCTTTGGAGCAACTCCCATCTGTGTTGTCTGGAAATCATCAGTTCAGCTCACAGGTTAGCAGCACCTCAATCCAGTCAATACTTCACAGAGACACCAGCAGTTGATTTTGGTAGTGTTAGGTTAGCAAAAGCAGACACTCTAGCAGAGACAGCCAGGCCTCAGCCTCAGCTCAAGTTAGCAGGGGGGGGGGGAATCAGTATGAATACCAGAAGAAGTTCTCAGCTGTGCCTCTTTCTCAGGAAGCAAAGATCAGTGAAGATTCAAGACACACAAGTGTTGCACAGCTAGCTGTACCAGCAGGCCAAGCTCTGTCTCCATCACTCTGTGGAGTCCTATTTATACCCTCCAAATATCACATGTTCTCCATGTGTCTTGCCTCTCAGTATGTGTCTCTAATCAGCCTGAGTCCAAGAACGACCGAGGCAAAATACTACAGCACACCACCAGAAGGTTTTTGGTGATAGAGTCCCGATAAATGCACCTCAACTCCACAATGTAAGGGGGACCATTACATGTGTGTTGTCATTAGCAAAGACTCCTTCAGCCCATGTCCTTTCATGTGCTTGCTTTAGCAGAACATTCTCTCTCCTGTTTCTATTTCAGTGAAACATTCCTTCACAAGTCTGACTTAGCCTTTCACACTTGTGTCCACTTTAATGAAACATTCCTTCACGTGTTTGCTGCAGAAAACACCATCTAACCAACTTTTCAAAGAACCCTTCATACCTGTAAAGCAGCTAGCTATGTGTCTGTCCCTGATTCCTGGGCAGCAGAGACCGGGGCAAGGGGGCTGTTGACATTGCTTAGGGTTCTCTGGTTGCAAGCAACACAACAACCACTCCTGTAGTCAAAAGAAACACCCAGAAGGTCAACCCAGGGTTGGGTATCTCACATACCCACAGCATAGCTAGGAGTTCAGAAAAGGGATTGATAGTAACATTTATTCGGTCTGAAGATGGTAATGGTTTCTTCAGGTAGCAACTACCCAGAACAAATCAATTCTGTCCACTCCAGTAGCAAGTCATAGGAGTAAGCCTGGCAGTGACTTCAGCCCACCTCACCCTCTCTGGGTTTGTACTCTCACCAACTCAATGCAGTATGGGTAGTATTACCCTAAAATCAAATCAGGAGTCTAGAGCCAAAAGAAGGGGATTAACTGTTGGGGTGCAAAAAAAAACCCTTACACATGTCTTAAGCGTCTAAGTTGGAAGTGAAACATTCACTTGTTCAGTCAAGGGTCAGATGATACAGTTATTGTGGTCTTGTGATCTGGATGTATGTTAATTTTATCATCACTGTGACCAAATACCCCTGAGAGAAACAACTCAAGTATTATGAATTATCTGGGCTCACAATTTTGGAGGTGTCAGTCCTTTGTGGCCTGAAGGGGCATGGCAGAGAACAGCTTACATCACAATGGCCAGAAAGCAGAGGTGTGAAATATGGAAGAGGCTAAGGTAAGATATAGCCCTAAGGATGTGTTTCTAATAACTCTCTCTCTCCAACTAGGTCCCATCTCCTACCTTTATTACCTTACAATAACACTACGATATTACTGTAATCCCCATCGAGAGATTAATTTATTTATTAGATAAGAAATTGATGATCTAATCAGATCTTGAGATACTGTCTATATTAATTTTCTTTCACTGTGACCAAATATCTGAAAAGAAACAACTTAAGGGAGGAAGTGTTTTTGCTGACTTATAGTTTAAGAGAATATAGTATACAGGTATGGTAGCAAGAGTATGAGACCAATGGCCACACTGTATCCAGTCAAGAAGCAACTTCATTTCTTCCTTTATTACTGCCCAGCCTAGCATAGTGATGTCCACATTCAGGATGGGCCTTCCCTTTTCAGTTAAATTTTTCTAGAAACACTCTCATGCTGATTCTAAATCCAATCAAGTTTACAATGAAGTGTGACCATCAAGCCTTAATAGACACACCACATCAAAGATATACTTTACTAATATTCTAGGAATCAAATCAAACTAGTAAATGATCAAATTAGGCATCTGTGTTAGGTTCATACCCAAACACACCTCCTTAAATAATAAATTCCACTCCTGGCCTTAAAAGGGTTAATGTGCATCTTATAGTGAGAGAATTAGTTCCATTTCACATTTAGAGTCCTCATAGTCACAGTTCCAAAGTAGTTTAAAAGACCAACTTCAAAGTCTCCTCTGAGACTCAAAATTCTGAGAGCATCTATAAAATCAAAACCAAGTTACATATTTCAAATGAACAATACTGCAAAATAAATATTATTCAACAAGAGGGGAATAGGTTATTGCAATGGCTAGTTTAAATTACCAACTTGACATAATCTGAAGCACTGGAGCAACTGTGTGTATCAGGTTGGCCTGGTATTATCTTGGGGTTGGCTATCTTGATTACATTAACTAAAGTAAGAAGACTTGTCCACTGTGGGTGTCACCATTTCCTAGGTAGGAGACCCTGAAGTACAAAAGAGTGGGAAAAAAGCAAGCTGAGCACAAACGTGCACAGACTGATTCATTCCTTTCTGATTTTGATTTTACTGTGGATGCAATGTGACTAATTGTCTCAGGCTCCTGTCATGATGATTTCCCCACAACTATAGATTATAACCTGGAACTGTGAGCTAAATTAACCTTTTTTTCTGCCATAAATAGCTTTTATTGGGGGTATCTTATAGCAGCAACAGAAGTAAAACTAAGAAAAATAGATGGGAGAAAAGCAAGACTGTGTAAAAGGTTAGTCCTATAGTATCAAACCAATCCCTGTGATGTGCCCTTGAGGAATCTTTCCTGCTATACAAGGGCAACGTGCTTTGTTCCTTGCTAATGGCATTAATTGCCTTGACAATAATGTTCTCCTTCTTACAACTTTACTCTCTTTTTCTATCCAAATCATATCTTTCAAGTGTTTCTGTTCCTCCTTTTGCTCCTGATTCCCGTTATTAACTTTGCTAAAAACGTCTAAGACTGTCTTAAAATTTCCAGCAAAAGATAAATTAATCCAGTCCTACTAGCCTCAATCTCGGATCATAGATCAAATGTAGGCAGATTATTTGCACAATGTGACATGTAGCCTCTAGCTCAACTCTCAGTAGAGCGTATGTTCCTGTCTGAAACTTCATGAGCGTGGTTTTAACTGTCCACACTCCTTGAGAGCAGTCTTATCTTCTGAGTTCCTACCAGAATAATCTACTGAGCTCTCTTCATAGCATTCCATGATTTCTCTACCAAGTTTCTCCAAATTTCCCCAAATCCCTCCCATACACCAGCTCAAAAGATTTAAGAACCACATGGTCAGGTAGCTCTCCAATACCAGTTTTCTATGTTAGTTAAAACAAGTTAAATGGGGGAACTGATCTATGTTCATGGTTTCAGAGATATTTGTCCATTGTGCCAGAGCAGAACATGGCAGAATAGAGCAATTCACATCACAGTGGGTAAATATCAGGAAATGGTATTATAAGTGATGACTAGGGCATCAGAGCTCTCTGGACATGGCTCCGGTGACCAGCTTTCTTCAACTGGGACCCTTGTTATACTTCACTTCAGAGGAATACTTCATATTAGGACTCCATCAGTAGAAGAGTGCATTCATGAGGTCACTACAGACATGACCTTTTCATCTCTGGAAACACCTTCCCAAATACACCCAGAGGTGTACTTTGTTAGTGTCCTGTGCATTTTTCAATGTTACAAGTTGGCAATCAAAATGTATCCTCACATCGAGGTAGCTTCCTCATTTTGTGGCCACAGTGTAAGAGTAGACACGGACAACATGTAAGTAAATGAGTATGGCGAGCTTTCAATATAACTTTAATTAAACAAGAAAAAGCCTGGCTTGGATTCTGGTTTTCGTACCTTTTTAGCATAGAGATGTTAAACAGAAGAGTAGAGACATTGAGAAAAAACAGTTCTGTCCCCCAAAATCTTACTGCTTATCTAAGTGCACCCTTGTATGTGGGATGGACTCTGTTCCCTTCTCTCTGGCAAGAGAGAACATTTGTTCTGGTTTGAAGTTGAGGTATGTTATATATTTGGAGACTCATACATTGGGGTTTGTGTTGCCAAATGGTAGGTTTGCGGGGGATTTACTAGGTGCTGGGGGCTATATTGTAATCAATATCAACCTTTTGATGGATCCATAGTATGATGACATGGGAAATATGGTCTAGTTGGAGGAAAGTATGTCACTAGACAGTTTACCTTGAAAGAGATACAACATGTCTGACCGCATCCTATCTCACTGCTTCCTGTCCACTATGAGCAGAGTGGGCAGGCTCTACTATCTCCTGCTGTGATCAGCTTTGCTGCAGCCACGTAACAATGAAGCCAGCTGACTATGAGCCAAAATCTCTGAAACCTTTCTTTCCTTTAACTAATCCCTCTCAGGTATTTTGTCGCAGCAACAGAAGGCTGAGTGAGATTCCCGCTCAGGGTACAGACTCTCTTTTCACTTTCACTCCATTAAGTTCTATTTCCTTTTTCTATGCTTAACATGATCCTTACCTGTTCATTTCCATGGGGGGCCTTCCTTCATAAGCTTTGCATTGGCAAAGCTAGAAGACTTCCTCCTTAGCAGGATACCAGAAATACATTGCCTTTTCCCTCTTGTTTACACTATCACCATGGGTTTCTCCATGTGGTACACCTGTATTTATTAAGTTACTTTAAAAAATACATATATAACAACCCAACTGCAGCCCCACTTGGCTTATCGCTCCCCATCCTTGGAGAAGAGACTTCCTTTGAGTTGTTTTTGAGCCACTATCATTCAGGAAATCAGGGCCTGAGGACTCAGAAGCCGTGGGACAGCCATGGCAAGGCAGAGGCCCAGGTCTCTTTTGTAACCACGTGTTTGGAGTGAGGCAGAATGCTGTGTGTTGGAGTGTTCCAGGCCTGGAGTGGGAACATATGGTGTGTCTCTGCTCATTCTACATTAAATCCTGACATTTTGCAGCTGTCAAGATAAAGCTGTTTATATGAGTAACATTGTAGTTTGTTTATAGGGAAATAATGTGCAGCAAGTTATGATTAATCAAGGTGTCTAGAGTCTGCTGGAAGCTTCGACATAGATTTGTTTTCACCGCCATGACTGTGTCTCCCAAACCTGGGATTTAGTTGCCCTGGCATGCCTCCTTTGTATATGCTTGCTTGCTCCTTAGTCCTGCACTGAGTGGCAGACCGCAAAGCCAAGGCACAGCAAGGCAGGGAAAGCAGGACGTGGCACAGAATAGCGTGATGGAAAGGACCTAACTTCACTCTAGAGTCCCAGATCATCAGGCCAGTGTCACCTGTGTGCGTGTGCGTGTGCGTGTGTCTGTGTGTGTGTGTCTGTGTGTGGTGTTTGTTGTTTTGTGGATCTTTTTTTCTGTATTTAGAATCCAAACCTCAAACAGACTATCATTCTGAAGGTCCAGCCCCCCACCCCCCCACCACCACCACCACCGAGGGAGAACATGCAATGGCTTCGTTCTCTGAGGGAGGAGGTGATGATATGGCAAGAGATCAGAGTGCCTCAAGGCTGTATGGGCCTCAGGAGGTATCGAGTTCTAGAAGTCAGATGAATCCACCTCTTATTGATGTGGCCCTGAGTTCATATCTCTTTGTAGAAGGAAAATTGGTTAGACTGCTAAGCCCCGCACCAAGGGAAAGACCTTGATGTATGATCTCGCTCAGCTTTTTCCCCGGAGCAAGAACATTTCAACAGGGAGGGTGTGGTTCAGTTAAGGGATGAGTGTATTCGCCTGTGTTTGATCCCCAGTGTGGTACTGCTGAGTGGTGGTAGAACATTCAAGAGGCAAGGTGCAGTAGGAGGTTGTAAGACTGACCACTTCTCACGCTGGCTTCGTGTCCTTCCATGATCTGTGCCTCTTGTACACACTCTAATCGGTGTGCTGTCATCTGCCATGATGTGAGACAGACAAGCTGAGCCACATGGGCTTTCAGCATTCCAGACTGTGAACTCATTAAACACCCTTCCTTTATAAACATGTTGACACAACCATTTCAGTACAGTAATGAAAAATGGACTAATACAGTTGTTGACACCTGGCCCAAATCACTGTGTAGCCCTTTTGACATGAAGAAGCAAGATAAGACTATGAGGAGGGGCAAAATATGTAAGAAAGATCTAACTACACGGTGTATGTGTGGGGTGATATGGAGAGATTAGTCAGTGGTTAGGGTGTATACTGCAGTGGACTGGAGTTCAGTATCCAGCATCCAAATAGGGCTGCTCACAACTGCCAATACCTCTAGCAACATGGAGATCTGGTCACACATGCACGCGAGTGCGCACGCGTGCACACACACACACACACAATTTAAAAAAATTAAATCCTGCACATGTGAGTTATAGGCATGGCTCAACATTAAACCACTTTGTCCATCACAAACAAGGTCCTAGACTTGACTTCTAACACTGCCAAATGAAAGCAAGCAAGAAAACGTACCTTCTGATCCTATGATGTGACTGTCCTAGCTTTGTCCTCTGGCACAACATGGAGCTAAGATTTTTCCTCATAAAAAAAAAAAATCTTTCAGGTCTTGGTAGGCAGCCACCATATCCTGTATAGGCCAAATGGCATAGCTTCCATGGATAACCTTTCAGTGACTAACTCTCCTCAGTGCTTGTCATGTCCTGGGTCCAAGCTGGCTGGAAGTCCCCACTTTTTCATCTCCTTTAATTCCTGAGGTTCATCACCTTTGGAGGCGTGGTCTGATGCCATTTGAGTCGTAATAGCCTTAGGATAATCAGTGCCATTCTCAACCCTGACTTTGTATAGAACTTTTTAACATCCTTTCCTTCAGTCACAATTATCTATTCTCTCTAAACAGCATCCTGACATCAGAGCATCTCGTAAGTACCAGGCATTATTCAGAACCTGTGTGTCAAACACTCAGGTGCTGCTCCAAAATGAATGTGTGCACGCATGGGTGCATGCTAGGTCACACATGGGCATGCATCTTTATAAGCCATGCAGTGACATCCATCACTCTGTTAGCCAATTAGTGAGGTGGATAGTCGGTCTCACCAAGGAGGCTCCTCCCAAACCAGAGCACGGTGGCAGGGCCATGACCAATTAACTGATATATAACTCTCTCTTACCTTCCTCCCTCCACCCCCCAACTCTGCAGGCAACACAGAGTTAAGAAGCAGCTGCCTCTTCAGTCATGGAGACAGTTAGTAGTAGCAGGGAGGAAATGGAGGAGGCTGCAGTGTGACACTGCCACTTCTTGGGCATGAAATAGGCAGCTCACAGGAAGCAGGACAGAGAAAGAGGCATTGAGGGTAGGAATTTGCTGTCTGAGCAGAGGGTGGGTCCAGAACTCTGGAAGGGCTATCTAGTCATCACCCAGTTTCTTCAGCATTCCCTCCTGACAATGGCCGCTCCTTGAATATGTTTCTAGACATTTCCACTTATGGACAAGAGCACATGGCCCAGACTGGAAGCCTGTGATCTCTAGCTCTGTGCAAAAGGGTACAAATGAAGCCATTGGAGGAATCTGGGTGGGACCAGTTTGTAAGGCAGAAGGGAAATTTGGAGAAAGCCCAGGGGTGAGTGAATGAACTAGCAGGGCCCAGGGATAGCTTAGAGTGAAAAGATGCTAAGTTTGGCACTGCCAGGGTCTCCTTTCTGAGAGGTGAATAGATGTTGCTCTGTCTCCTGAACCGGATTACTCAGAGATTCTCCTTCAATTTTGTAAAATAGCAAAATCATAGAAGCTTTGAACCTCCTCTACATAAGTGGAAGAAGATAGGAAAGACCGAACAGAGAGCCAAAGGCACCCTGCAATAAATGCAGGGCACAGACAGACAGACAGACACGCCACACACACACACACACACACACACACACACACACACAGAGAGAGAGAGAGAGAGAGAGAGAGAGAGAGAGAGAGAGAGAGAGAGAGGTACCCAGAATCTTCTAGAATCCAAAGGACTAGTAAATAAAGCCCACTGAGATACCCACATTCTCCCCCACGGCTGTCCTGCAGAGACAGCCCCCTTGTTAGAAATTAACATCACATAAGACAGTTAATTAAAGATGAGCTGCCCCCTCCACTCCCCAGTGAGTGAGTGGTGTTTGGAACAGAGCTGACAGCCTCACAGATGAAGGAGTGGCAGGGACCCCTCCCCCTGCAATAGTCCACCTGCAAATGGGATGGAACTGGGAGGGGGGGGAGCACAAAGCCAATTCCTTCCTATAAACAAAATGAGAGGAGGTAAAAAACCGTTTACTGCATATTAGGATCCACAGTTCGACCATTTGTATGTTTCGCTAGGATGGCCATGTCACTAAATGAAGCCTGAGGAATCCATCATGGGCAGAAAGCCTGGCAGTGGCTAGGTCAGCGGAAGGAAGGTGGCAGGGTGCTGGGTAAGAAAGGAGGAATAGAAGGGACAGATGTTGGTGCTATGGAGACCTACCTCCCCATAATCTTCCCAGGTCACCCAGTTCCCCATCAAAGAATTTCTGTCACCTGTGTTGTCTTTTTAGGAAAAAGATGAAACCTTAGGAGTCCCAGTCTCCATCCGTTGTTTGCTTTTGGGGGGTGGGGGATGAACAGATCTGTTACTCCTCAACTTAGCTATCGACTTTCAATGAAGGGTTTCTATCCTGGAACCCATGGGTGATAATCGTCCATCACTAATCAAGTCCTTTCTCCTTTGCCCTTGGAGCCTCCACTCAGCCTGTCTTGTCTGTGGAGCAAGGTTGCAAGAGACACAGTGAAGTGACATCAGGGCAGATAGCTGCATATCAGCAGGTCAGGTGTAGGAGGGGGGGGGGATATGCAAATGTCATCTAAGTGGATATTGTTAATCAGAGCCTGCTAATGAGTGCCAGGACCATCCCTCACTTCCCCTCCCCCACCCCCGGAAAAGCCAGTTTGAACTTTAATTGTCCTATTGTCTCTTTCCCCTGCCTCTGAACAGAGGGAAGGCCTCAGTAGTGTCTGTCACTCCTTTGCGGGTTAGCCTCATGCTGTATGACTGCATGGGTGAGGGGTTTATCTTTCAGTCTCGGATGCCCAAGAACCAAGTCCTAAGTCCCACAGAGTCCCTTGTTACCTGGATCAGAAAACTGAGGCTCAAGACTGTCTCCCTGATTCCCAGCCCCGGCTCCATACCCGCCATTGCTTTTGAACACACAAGGGAACCACAAAATCACTAGTAGCCATATGTCCCTTAGATAATTTCTCAGTTAAGAAGCTAACTCACATGCAGGTGCCAGAGGGACTTACCAGACTTTTCAGTCTGAAGCCAGCCTCTTAGATATGAACCTATCACATGTTAGTCTGAAGCAGGCAAAGAGCTCTGAGTATTTGCTGTAGAGCACATTCTGATCATAGTTTCCTGCCCCACTGATTCTTTTTTTTTTTTTTTTTTTCATATTACATGGTCCTTTGGTAGCACCAAATGGAGGAATAAGGATGCAAAGTATGAGGAGTAATATAGTGTAAGCAATTGCTGGTGCCTCGAGGTGAAGGGCAGGAGCATCTTAGCTTTTACAGGGGCTGGATGGATTGACAGGATGGCTTTCTGGATCCAATAACCACAACCAACCATGAGGTCCACGAAGGACAAGATGAATAGAATTGTCGATGGAGGTCTTTGACCAGATTGGAGATGCTGTGCGGCTGCCAAATGGACTGGCATGATGGGGATTCTGTTACAAGTTCAACTGAGGACAAACTCGACTCTGCATCACACAGAGTCCAGTCTTCCAGGTAAAGCAGGCAGATGCCCGAGATGAATCATGCTCCCTGTTGGGCTGCAAAGATGCTATGTGTCCAGTCCCTGTGCCTCGTCCCATAGAGGGAGAGTGAAGCAAGGGCCTGAGGCCAAGAGTGGATGATCCACAGTGTTAGTAATTAGGTGATTCTGCTGCTCTGCTCTCAAGGGATCTAGCAGCAGCTTGAACCATCTTCTGCCTCTGCCAGATGTACCAGGTGTGTGCTGCACGTAAAAGGTCCCCACAGCCACCCCAGATCTCACTCTGCTTTCCGGATCTTATATCTCTCTGCCATCTCTCATGCCTCTCTCCTAGTCCTCTCTCTCATGTCTCTCTTCATCTCTCACTCCTTCTCTGTCTCCTTGTCTCCTTCTCTCCCTGTCTGGCTACCTCTATCTCTCCCTCATGTCCCCCGCCCCCCCTGCAAGACTGTCTGTTTCTCTTCTTTCCCCCAATAAACCTCTTACACTAGATCTGTTGCATGGTGTGATTTCTCAAGGGTACACCTCGGCACAGCCCTCCAAAAGGTACCGGCCCTTGCCACAATTTATCCTATCACACAAGTTATCAAAATGATGGTCAACATGATAGCCATGCCTGAGAGATAGCTTGGGGAACGGGGCATAGTTTCTGCCACCAGGTACTGGCATTTCATGTCCGTTTTGCTGTTTCCTGCATATATGGTGATCTTCAGCAGGGTCCATGTTCTCTTGGTTTCCACTTTTGTAGAGTGGAGAGTAATAGTGTCTATCATATAAGGCTGCCTGGGGAGTAAATGATTCATGCTTGTAAATTATGACAGGGCTTGGTCAATGCTATAGTGAAATAAATAGTTCTGATATAAATGGTCAAACAAGAGAAAGAAGTGTTCTCCAAGCAGGTATTTCTCTATAGGTGAACTCAGTTGTATCATTTACCACAGACATGGGGACATGCCGTCTTTATGTCCCATGGTTCCCCCATATCTCTGCAAGTATCTCCATGTATCTGCCACCTAGGAAATAAATGCTCATGGCAAGATCTTATTTTCTTACTCAATTTTAAGATAAAATTAGGGATGTGGTCCTTAGGGGAGAAATGTTAGCCTCTCCTCTCCCAATGCAAGAAACTCCCTACAGAAAACCTGTTTAAAACTCTTATTTAAAGAGACATCAATGTTTTTTTTCTGACAAAGTATTAAAAACGATAAATAAATTGCCCAATAAGATGGAAAATTCATAGGACTGCTTGATATTTGAGTGACAGTTAAATACCTCATGAGAAAAACTAGTGACAGGTGACATGTCACCAATGACCTAGCCTTGATTGCACAGGATCCAAGGGGGGCTTCTGCTGGAAGAAGGGCAAAGCAGATAGGATTCGGGTGGGACAGGTAATCTGTCCAGTGCAGAATATTAATCTGCCCAGTGCTGCAGTTATGTGTCTAGGGGCCAAAGATCAAGGTCAGGGGAGATTCTAGGCCAAAGTCTCTCTGCTTGGTATCAGTGAGGCAGAGACTACTCCAGTAGGGAAAGCCTTATTGCTAAGGTGCACCTTTTGAGAATGACGGTGTCTACATCAGGTAGACATTCAGGCTACTGCCTAGGCTGATAGGCAGGGATTTCAATTTGATATAAGAAAGGAACTAGACAAGAGACCAAGAGGTTGGGGCTCAGGGAAGGACTACCCCTTGCTGTGAAGAGATAGGAGGGAGAAAAGTACACAAGAAAAGGGTCTGGGCCCAGGAAACAGGAGTAAAGATCACAGAATGGACATCAGTAAAGGAACTGCCACCTTACAGTCTCCAGGGGACTACATCTATCCTAACTGTCAGGAGGGTGATGCCAGGTCCTGACCCCCACCACTGAAAAGGCAATAACTCTTCCTTTATCTACCCCGCTGGCTAAACTCTAGGCAGCTTTTGTAACGAACAGGAACTGGAGGGGATAGAGACTTTGTTGATTGAAAACTTCCAGAACCTGGTTTGGACATGGTGGGGGGTGGGGGTAGAGGTGCGAATGGGGGAGGCTGGCTTCCAAAGCACACAGCCCAGAACAGTTGAAAACAAATTCTTCTTTAGCGCTATAGTATGGGACATAATAAGCTTCTCCCTTGATCCATAAACCAAACCTACAAAAATTGTATTAAAATGTGTTATGAGCACAAAAACTGACTGTGGGCTTGATAGAAGTGAGGAGATACTGATCGATGCAGGACTCCCTCACTGTTGCCTACGCACCCTCTGACTCCGTGGTTAACAGAATGGTTTTTTCTTTTTCAACGTTCAGGCATTAAGCCTAGGACTCCATGCATGCTAACCATGCCCCTACCACTGAATATATCCCCCAGTGCTGGCCTTCACTACCACAGATTGCTCTTATGTGCAATAACATATAATAAATGTGTATACTATAATGTATTGTGGGAAGACATCCAGGGGTTTTGAAAATAACTTTGAGAAGCATCTGGAAGACCCCCGGCGACCTCACAGCGTTGGAGTAGCTGCCGTAGTTGCCATCTCCCCAAGTAAACATTTTCAGCAGGAAGCTGTGGGAACCTTTAATGCCTTTCTATCTCATCCTAGTCCAAACTTAGCTGAAGCCCTGGAAGGAAGCCTTCTGCCACCTTCTTGCCCATCCCTCCGGCACCTCTCTCTCACTGGGAGAGTAGAATGTTCAAGGGTCAGGTGAGGAGGTGGCTTCTTGGCCCTGATAAGGTGCTACACTTGTCTCTACAGTGGCTTTTACAGCAACCTTCTCCTCTATGCCGCCGTTTCTGGAGCAAGCATCTCTCTGCAGCCACTTCTCCAGCAGGCTTCTCTGGCCAGGAGGCTTCTCTCTGCAGCAGGCATCTCTCTGCAGCCACTTCTCCAGCAGGCTTCTCTCTGCACCCTCTTCTGCAGCAGGCTTGTTTCTGCAGGCTCTTCGCTTTCTCTTACTTGCCGCTCCTCTAGAATGACCCCAGATCTTGAACTAGAGGAGAAGATTTAAAGAGAAGATCTTTGAGTGTTATCTTCTTCTTCTAATTCTTCTAATTTGCCAACCATGAAGCTAATTTTAAAATCCTCTGTTTGACTTCTTGCCTTTTTTTAAAAAACAGAATTTAGAATTCATAGAGGAGGAAGATAATTAAATGACTTTTTTTTTCTAGTCCCTCATAAAAGGGCACAGCGATATATTGGAGTAGGTGGCAGAGAATACTTGTGGTTGAAAGGAAGGGGCCATAACAGTTTACCACATGTATCATCAACATAACAATATCTACCATACATTGAGCATTAACTGGAATCAGGCATGGGGCTGACGATTAGAATCCATTTTCCTTCTTAACCCTACCACAGCATTCTAGATGGAGGAATGAACACTGAGGAAGACCAGGACATTGTCTGGTGATTCTGAGATGGAATCCACAGAGAGGATAACTTCCCAGCCCACACTCTGAAGTCCCACCTGAAGGAAGACTTTTATTCATGAGCCTCCTGCTTCATAAGGGGCACCCACACCATGTTTAGGGGTCGCTATAATAGATAGCCACTACAGGTAGGGCTCAGCTAGAGAGAGTCAAAAGCAAGATAAACCTAGACAAGAGCAGGTTGTTCAGGTACCCAAATCACCACAATGTTGGGAAGCAGGGAAAGATGGGGCACTGGTTTCTAAGGGACTCACACAGAGGTAGACTAAGGGGTCAACATTTGTAGAAATCTCTGAGGGATCTCACAAGCTTGGAAAGCAGGTTCATCTTGCTGGCTTTTTACCCATTCCCTACACTAATAAGTTGACTAAAACAATCCTTTCCCTCATGGTTGGCCATGGACATTAGAGCTACAGTGAAGCTCAGAGTTCATTCATTCCACTCCAGCATCTTAGATGAGTGAGCTGGTTGGGAGAGGGGATATCATCACCCAAAGACGAAATAGGGATCATTTTATCAGGAGCCCAAGAGTTCTAAGTCCTATCCCAGAGCTTCCTCCATAAACTCTCACAAAGCTTGATTTTTTTTCCTTTCTCTCTATTTCTAGTTTTACCAAGATTTCTGGGCCATAGACTCTGGATTAGATTTCATTAAAAAAAAAAAAATAGAGCCAGTGTCCACTCTCAGTTGCAGTCTTACAAGGTTGCTCATGGAATTGGAGCCATGCTGGAAGAAGACAAAGGGCACATTCAGCTCATCATGGTGGAATGGTAAACCTAGCTCTTAAAACTTGTAGGTTATAAACAGACGATGGCAACTGTGACAGAGGAAGAGACGATTGATTTTCTATGTCAAGAGCAACTCCTAATTTACACACTTCATAATAGTCAATCCTCTGTATCTCTAGAGACATCTATCCTAACAGCTCAAGGTGTGCCCGTACCCCATCTCCCTTTCTCTGCCCTGACACATAGCCCTTAGACCGCCAAGTGGCCTTGAAGAATCCAATAATCACTCCAATGTCAAAGTGTAAGACACAGCCAGGTCCCAGAACACTGTGCCCCAGCTCTCTAGGACTTCATAGCTAAGCCACCTCTGGGGTTATCTCATCATCCTGTATAGATCTCTGCCACCAAAATAGAAAAGATCCCTCAATCAGGATGTCATGTCATTGGAATAAGGAAAGGTGTGAATCTCGGCCCTGGACAGTCCAATTAATGCAGGGAGGTGCAAGGAGAAACAGAGGGCAATTGTTCACAAAGGCTCTCTACACTAACAAAAGACCCCAACTCTACCTCTCCCGGGATCCAAGCTTCCCTGCTGTTCTTTTAATAGAAGCATTTTCCCTGCCTCACCCCCCTCCAAAAAAAACCCCTCACAAATATGTTGTGTGAAATATCAGAACTAATTAGACCAAATGGTGCTCATATCTGTCACTGGTTTTCTGGGGGAGAGCAGCCTGTGTCATGGAGGGAATTTTATTAACTAATTAAGGGCCTCGTTTAAGGGGATGCCCTGTTCTTGGGAGAAAGCAGGATGGGAGGAGTAAACCGTATGGTTTGATGGAGGAAGATGAAGGAGAGAGATGGAACACAGTGAGAAAGGAGATGTGGAAGGAGTGGATTGTTGTTGCACTAAGTCCATGGGCTGTGAGTTCCACGGTTCTGATGGTCAAAGCAGGACAGCATTTGTTCTGAAATGTGAATGTACTTACGATATTAATTTAAGAAAAAAGAGGAAGAAGGAGGTAGTATATCTATCATTGCTACTTCCTGACTATGGATGTTACTGACAGTTCACCAAGGCAAAAACCAAGCCATAGCTGTGTTCTCCAAGTCTCAGCCGAGTTGGTACTGGCAGTCACCCCTAAATTTTTACTAGAATGCTGTATGGGAAAACGAAAAAGCTATCTATAGGCATCATATAGGCTGGAAACATTTGTTTTTCTTCTTTAAGGAACATTTGAACAGAAATAAGAGAAGAGGAATCCAAGGATCTTGCAGCCAAGAGGCTCAGGAGAACGTCTAGCTGCGTCAAAAAGTACTATTGCGTAAAAGGGATATTGGTGGTGTTTTGCATGTTTTGGCCTCTAGTTGTTACAACTGTTTGGGAAGGATTAGGAGGTGTGGCTTTACTGAATAGAATCATCGCTGGGAGTGTGCTTTAAAGTTTCAAAAGCCTGCACTATTCCTCATTAGCTTGCAGCTGCCACTACAGTCCCAAGCCTTCCTGCCTCCCTGCCAGCTACCATGTTCCTCATTAGGATGGTCATGGATTCACCCTCAAACTATACATCCCCAATGAAAGCTATAAGTTGTCTTGGTCATGTGGTCTTGTCACAGCAATAGGAAAGTAGCTAAGACAAAGTAGGTTAATTCCCAAAGTCTAAAACAGGATAATTAGGGAGACTTTGATGCATGATAATGAAGACTTTTTAAATGATGATGACTCTTTCAGGGATAAAATGGGTTATCTGTTACCATGAGTCAGAGCCAAGGCTACAAGGCATCAGAGAAGCTGAGAGAGGCAGTACCCTTCAGCCTCCTTGAACATTCAGATGACCCAGGTCTGTAGATTTGGAACATCAATGGGTTATGTTTCCATTGTGGGCACTGAAGAAGGATTACAGATCTTCCTGAGCTGTTACTGAGCAAGGCACTGGAAAAATCTGCAAGATCTCTTCCTCCATATGGAAGTAGTTAAATATGGAGCAGGATGAACAAGAATCTTGCATGAGCCACCATGTGGTTGATGGGATTTGAACTCAGGATCTTTGGAAGAGCAGTCAGTACTCTTAACCACTGAACCATCTCTATGTTCATAGCAACCTTATTTATAATAGCCAGAAGCTGGAAAGAACCCATATGTCCCTCAACAGAAGAATGGATAGAGAAAATGTGGTACATTTACATAATGGAGTACTACTCAGCTATTAAAAACAATGAATTTATGAAATTCTTGGACAAATGGATGTATCTGGAGGATATATATCATCCTTAGTGAAGTAACCCAATCACAAAAGAAGTCATTAGATATCACTCACTGATAAGTGGATATTATTCGAGAAACATAGAACACCCAAGATACAATTTGCAAAACACAAAAAAACAAGAAGAGGGAAAACCAACGGGTGGATACTTCATTCCTCCTTAGAATAGGGAACAAAATACCCACGAAAGGAGTTACAGAGACAAAGTTTGGAGCTAAGAGGAAAGAATGGACTATCCAAAGACTACCCAACTTGGGAATCCATCCCATAATCAGCCACCAAACCCAGACACTATTGCATATCCCAGCAAGATTTTGCTGAAGGGACCCTGGTATAGCTGTCTCGTATGAGGCTATGCTAGTGCCTGGCAAATACAGAAGTGGATGCTCACAGTCATCTATAAGATGGAACACAGGGCCCCCAATGGAGAAGCTAGAGAAAGCACCCAAGGAGCTGAAGGAGTCTTCAACTCTATAGGTAGAACAACAATATGAACTAACCAGTACCCCCAGAGCTCATATATTTAGCTGCATATGTAGCAGAAGATGGCCTAGTTGGCCATCACTGGGAAGAGAGGCCCCTTGGTACTGCAAACTTTATATGCCCCAGTCCAGGGGAATGCCAGGGCCAAGAAGTGGGAGTGGGTGGATAGGGGAGCAGGGTGGGGGGAGGGTATAGGAAATTTTCGGGATAGCATTTGAAATGTATATAAAGAAAATATCTAATAAAACAATACTCATAAAAAATAAAAATAAACAAAAAAGTTAAAAAAAAAAAAACAACAACAAAGAATCTTGCATGAGTAACTGAGTACTGCCTGACCCAAATACAAGGTGAAGGAGGTAGAGGTGAATAGACCCTGCAAAGACTTTCCATGACTCTCACTTCCTTGACAGTGTCCTTGTAAGGTAAAGGCAGTGTTGGGAGAGAACCCAGAGCCTAACAATCTGGTTCTGCTGCTCTAAGAGTATGCTTAGTCACACCCCTGTCGGGTCCCCTTCCTGGGCTACACAGTCCTGTGTTCACCGAACTGTGGGCCACTCCAACAACATTGTGTGTGTGTGTGTGTGTGTGTGTGTGTGTGTGTGTGTGTGTGTGTGTAATTGAGCAGTTGCCATTCTGAAGGGACAGCCTTGACCTAGGCATGTTGTTCACTTGATGGAGGTCTTTGGTCATTGTGTCCTCTCCTTTTTATCCCTTTCTTGTGGTTTAGATGTAAAATGTAAAACTGTGTGTCAACTTCAACAGTCATTCTCATTGACAAGCTTGAATTCCAGACCCGAACTCCAAAATGGAACAGAGGATGGGAACACTTAGGGTGCTAGAAACAGGAGACAGGGCTGAGAGCCAGGGTACCAATCCTATATACACTGTTCTCTATGATGTGGGCAAATATGTAGCCCTCACTAGTTAGGCATGACCTTAGTTTCATTTGCTTATCTAAACTGATGACTGATGGCTTTATTCATGGGACTCATAGGAAGAAACTCATATGCCAAGTAAGTGCCTGGAAGACACTATGGCACATAGTGCTTTTTGAGGAGCAGAGTCCCAAATGCCACTGGACACTGTGCCCTCCAAGCTGACATTCATTGTCCTCTTGAGGGGTTGCCTAGGTTACCTTTCTTACCACTGTGACTCAGCATCTGACAGACACCTACCTAAAGGAGGAAGGGTTTATTTTGGTGCCCAGTTTAGAGAGGATTCAGTCTCTCACGGCTGAGAAAGTAGGGCAGCAGCAGACAGCTACATCACGGTGGGAAAGTGGAGCTAGGAATTCTCATCTCTACCCAATAGGAAGCCCAGTCATTAACCTCAAGACCTAGCACACAGTGATGAACCTACCTCCTCCAGCATGGCTCCACCTCTTAAAGTTCCCACCATCACCCAAGACAGCACCACCAGCAGGGACCCAAGTCTTCAAACACATGAGCCCTTGGGAGACATTTTACATCCAAACCACAAAAGAGGGATAAAAAGGAGAGGACACAATGATCAAGGCCACCATCAAGTGGGTAACATGCCTGGGTCAAGGCTATTCCTTCAGAATGGCAACTGCTAAAATACACCAAATAAACAAACGAACAAAAAAGGGAAGTGAAGGTGTTCCGATCAAAATTGTCCCTGAAATGGGGTGGGGTGGCGTGTCTTGCTACTCATGTGACTTCTGTCCTTGGCCCAGAGATCATAGAACCACCCTTCTGGAGGCTGTTGGAAAGGAAGAGGCAGGCTCTTCCTGGGGTTCTGCTCTTGCTACTCCAGAGGGCCCAATGCTGACATGCTCCGGGCTGCTTGCCAGCTTTGGGCTTTTTCCTCAGACCTTTACAAGACATCCTTTGAAATGTATCTAATGGATGGGAGAACTGACACGGGCAGCTTGGACCGGCTCAAAGTCACAGCATGAATGTGCGTCAGGCTTGGGGCCAGACCCTCCACTCCCCCTGTTGTCCTGAGGTTCTCCAGCCTCCCTCCTCCCCATCCCACCTCCTAAACATTCATTTCTCTGGTCTAACAAGGCTGCTCCTGCTCTTTGGCTCTGCTTACTTTAATATACACATAGATTACAGCTACATTAAAGGAGCCTGAAAATACCAAAGCAGAACTAAAGCAATTATTATAATGCAGCCTTAACAGCAGCTGTAATGAGACAGAATTAAAAATGTGCCAGCGTAATCACAATTCACTGTTCCCAGCGACCTTCCAGAACTGCCTTCATTTGGAAAGAAACATCCAGTCCTGAACTGTCAGATGCAAAGGAAAAATTCAATTGTGCTGCCCCATGGGACCAAGTCCCTGGCTACCAAATCTGGCTCCTCCACACAAAGGCATCTGTCCTGAAGCTGCCACTGTGGGTTACTAGCCATTGGCTCATGGGGGGCAGAGGGGAGGGACATGGATGGGGGGCTGGTGTTCTTTCCATGGCACCAAGGATGGTTTATTCTGCTTCCATTTCTTTGCTGCTGAGGCCACACTGTGCCACACTGGAGGGGATTCAAGTCTGCTTAGCATCTCACTCCGCTTTCTCATGGCATGTGCTATGTGTCACAGATTATACTAACTCATGCTTCATGCTACTACAGTTATCCCACAATAACCCTGAGATGTCTGTTGGCTTACCCCTCTACTTTATGAACAAGGAAACAGAAACTTAGAGATACTTGCCTGGCCATTCAGAGCCAGGACCCAAAGCCTTGTCTTCAAAGTCTGGGAGATTGTTTCTCATGATTTTCTAGAGCCTCTTGCCCAGAGGAAGTCAAAGAGAAATATATCTCAATACATTTTACGTTACTAGTTTTGATGTGAGGGCCCAGGCTGGAGGGGACAAGGGAAGTTGAGGATGAAGTAAGGAAAGGAAACAGGAAGTACCTCAGTCGAAAGCTCCTGAAGGTCAATGCACCCTTGCCAGAAGGCATGGGCACGTGAATGAATAACAGTGTATGCTCGTCTCATTTCGGTTTCCATGGTTCTTCCAGCGAGTTCAGCAACGAGGAAGCGAAGTGTCAGGTGACAAAGGAGCCAGGAGGTGAAGCAAGATGAAGGTTGGGCTTCTCTTCTCAGTTTACTCTTGAGACCACTCAAATATGGTGACTTGGTTGTTCCTTCACTAACCTCAAATTAAGCTTCCTGGCTCCACAGCCATAAGTAAACCTGACCGACCACTCACATCACTCATGCTTGGCTTTCTTTGGAGTCTCCTGGAAGTTGCTTTGGGTTTGGTTTTCATAGTTCTACTTCAACATATCTCCAGGTGAGTCGGTCCCCACCTATACAGTTGGACAGAAGTGATACAGACAGCAGGAGTGAGGGTGATGAGCTACTATTCCTTTGTCCTCTTCTAACTGGGCAAGCTACAACACCAGGCAGTCAGGCTTTTTGTTTTTGTTTTCTGTGCTTTGTTTTCTTACTCCAGCCCTACACAGGCAATGTTCTACAATACTAATGCTACAAACGATGCCCTGTGCATTCTAGTGCATAAAAAAAAAAAAAAATCTCCCTACCGCTGGGCATACTGCACAGGTGTTGTGAGTTCACAGTGTCTCTCTGCAGCTGACCTGGACTTTGGCAAAATATTTGCCCAAGTCTCTTCCCAACCCCACTTACCATAGCTCCCCACTTGATGTAACCAATGGCAAGAGTTCCTTGTAACATGATAACTGAACAAAAGCTCATTGCCATTTCCGGGGACCTGATGTCCAAAGCTTATTGCAAACTCAACTGTTTTCTATAGTGAGATGGATGGTCCCAGCTCACCCTGCATCCAAGGCACACAGTGTCCTGTAATCTAGCCACGTTTGTCAGCTTCTCTGGTTGCCTTGGCTGGGGGAATGAGGATCTTAGCAAGAAATCTTTCCCAGCTCCAACCAGTGGACCATTACAGACACTTTGTGACCGTCATTCTTCACTTCCCATCCCCATTTTATAGAGTAAGAATATAGCATATGTATCCATTTGATTTAAAGAGATCAGCATCCTGTGCCCAAGGATTTAGAGTGGCAGAAACCCTCATCCTGAGGTCAGATGTGATCCCTGCTTCTATTGGTTTGTGTCTGTTGGTCCTGCTTCTACTCTTTTGTGTCAACAGACAGAGATGCTTATAGTCTGACATATCTCATCCCAACTTCCAGGCCAAGATGAGTTTCCTTAAAAGGTCGGGGCATGACACCCCAAGCAAGGAGGGTTAAGGACTCTACTGGGTAAACTGAGCGAATTTGTTGTCAATTTTCTTGCCTGGTTTCCAGAGAGGAAAGAGGAGCCCATCCTCTAGCTGTAAAGGAGGATCTGCACTTCAGCGGTGAGTGGCAGGCTCAGGGTGGGGAGAAATCTCTATGTGCTTAGAGTCACCATCAGCCAACTGACACATCTGTGCTATGACATCAAGAGTTGACTGAAGACAGGGCAATTCATCTTCATGGAGATTGTTGCCAAGGCTTGCATTTCAAATGTATGAGAAAGTTGTGACCACTTGGAGAAACAAAAACAAACAACAAAAATGCCCCACACAAAAGGATTTAGTTATCTAATACATTTTTATTGCTGTTTGTTGGTTTTGCTGACTTGAGATGGGCCTCCCTCTGTAGTTCTCTTCGTCTTTTCTGGAACTCCCTGTGTGGCCATAATGTATAGATAGCAATCTTACCTCCTCAACTTCCAGAGTGCTAGCATTCTAAGTGCAAGGGAGTCTGGTGGAAACTTGCACACAGGGAACAGACCAACGAACAGCATCCGAGAGGCCTTTTCCAAGCTCTGAGCAGCCCCTGCTTGTCCCCAGCCCAACTCTGGGTTTTGCATTGGTTTTCAGACCCCTTGGGTACAGGCAGTTCCAGGCAGCTCCAGCCAGAATCTCTTCTCCTACCTCCAGGCGCTAATGAGATGCAGAGAGGGGTCTGCAGTCCTGATGGAGTCCTTTGCAACTTTTGTTGCTGCTGCTTTTGAAAATATCTTTCTCTAGTCCTCTGCCAACAGTTTGTTAGCACGTGGCCTGGGTGAGTGAGTGGTTTTTTTAGCCCTCAAGACAGTATGATGCTCTCCTCAGCCTCCAGTAGAGACATCTCCAGATTTTTGTCCACCGTGTCCCTAGGCAGATGCTCTGGAGCCTCTCCAACAGCTCCTGACACATATGCACCAGACCCCTCCCTGGCCCCAAGTCCAGGGAGCCAGGTGTTAAATCCCATACTCCACAGAAGCAGTCTTTCCCCATCTGTCTTGCAAAGGTGTGAATGGGTTGACAGAAGATGAAGAAGGGGGCGGGGGGGGAGCAAAACTAGCATCCCTAGCAACCCCTCCCATTAAAACAACACCATCAAAACACACACATACAGAGAGAGAGAGAGAGAGAGAGAGAGAGAGAGAGAGAGAGAGAGAGAGAGAGAGAGAGGAGAGAGAGACACTCACACACATGTGCACAATTAGTCAGCCAACATCAACCATAGCCATAGCCAACAAACTAACACCAGACCACCTCCCACTCTGGGGTGTCTAGAAAAAGTTAAATTTGGACTCTGGCCTCATCTGACCCAATATAAGACTCTTCATTCTCAGAACATAAACATCCTTTTGCAATTATTGCCAGTCAGCCTCAGTTTTCCAGAAGAGCAATATGCCTGTTCATACCACCTGTAACTTAACACCCAGCTCACACAGGACCATTTCTTTTCATGAGACTCAGTAGAGTTAAGCTTTCAAGTGGGCCCTTCTAGGCAGGTGTTTCTGACTTTACCTGCATAGCCGCGATGACGAGCCACCTACCTACTCCAGGAAGGGAGCATCTGCCTCTATGTGGCTTTCCCTCCTCCCTGCCTTTGCTAATAAAGTTCTCAAACGCACACTTCTGCTTCTCAAGCAAGCTACAATAAACCAGCCACATGCCATGAGCCACATGTGTACTGTTTGCCCAAAGCAGAGTACTCCCTAGCCAGGGTCACTTCATCCTGACCACCTCCCACTTCCGGACACTTATCCCATGCTCCTGAACCTCACTGGGCATTCATCTTCACTGCTCCATGTCGGCACATGTCTCCTCATATCCCTCCCTTTCTTCACTTACACAATAATGATGTGCTTCATCCTGAGTTAGTGGGGAGCTCGGGCTTTGGGGGAATTCTGCCTAAAATACATTTTCCAATATTTATTTTGTGGCGTTGGTTCTATTTGGGCAAGTGTTTACATAGCATGCCTTCCTTCATTTCTTCTTACCGCAAATTCTCGGCATCTATCTTGCAAAGGTGTGAACGGACTTGACAAAGCAGAGAGAGGAAGAGAACAGAAATAATCTGCACGTTCTTACTGCCACGTCACAGCCACTACGTGCATACAGTCCACATATACCCCTCTACACACACACACACACACACACACACACACACACACACACACACACATTTAGCCAGTCAAGATACAGCATGGGCTAACACTTAAGGTCCAAAGAGATGCTACAGTTTATATGGTTCTTATAAATTGCATACCTTTTAGATTCAAACTCTCTTTTAAAATGCAAGTTTAATGAATGTCTGTCACTGATAACCCTGATGCGTTTGGATCTGTTTATGGGACCTTATTGTGTAGTTACAACTATTTGGATAGAAACTCCTCAGCAGATCTCTCAAGCTTCTGCAGATTTTTCTGAGCATGCCCAGAAGACAAGGATCTGACTGCACATGACCTGGGTCTTTTCTCAGGGTTGCATTTGTACCAAAAAATCTTACAGAATTAGGCCATGGCTCCCTCTGGGACCCACTGGCAAGCTTGCCTCTTGCTATTAAAAAACAAAAAAGTAGATTCCCCAGTCTCAGCTTTCCTCAGCTGCAACACAAGCCCAGCACACTTAGCACATCAGTATAGGCATTCTCATGGGGCATAGGGCCCAAAGGGAACCCAGGCTCTTGTATGGTGCTCATGCTGATTGCTGTGTGTGAGTTTCAGAATCCTTTATCTCCATCCCATATAAAACCCAGGAATTTCATGCTTCCTGGAAGCTAGTAAGAAGCTAACATAGTACCCTCTGGTTAATCCCAGGTCCCTCACAGACCTGACAGTCACTCCAATGGTTCTTTCTCCGTATTTTCTCATAGCATGCTTCTCTCAGACTAAGTCAGCTTTATCTTATTTGGTATATCTGCTGTTTCCAGAGGAATACATTCAGTCTCTCTGTTCTTGGTGGTTATCTCTAAAGTCATCACCTTAGACTTTAAATAATTTGAAATGAAACAATTTCCATCCTTTGGATCCCCACCCTACCCCCATCTTCCACAGTGCTTGTTGGGACCCAACATTTGAGTTCCCTCTTCATTTTCGTATGCTTGCGTTGTGAAAGCTGCTGTTCATTTAGATTTACCAAAGGCTTACCTTTACACTGCTGTTATTTAGTCAGAATCGCTGCTGTCATTGGTTTTCTTGGGAAAATAGTCTCCCCAGTCTCAGGGGCTAACAGTGGGAGGAGGGGGAGGTTACTCACTAGACTGTAGCACAACTGTGCAGGAGAACACATACAGCCACTTCAGGGTTTAAATGCTATGAGGCTTATGAATGAAATGAGAACATCATATAATTTTGGAGTATCAAGATGGGTTGAAAAGATAGTGTGCCTGATTCTTTTGCACAGAAAACAGACTAGTGTGGCAGTGTCCACAGCATTAAAGAAGCCAGGTCCCCTATCTTGTGCCCTGTATCTCAGGGTTTCACGCTTAAAGTATCTGCTGACACTTTAAGAAAGCAAAACTCTCCAAAACTCAAGGGCCAAATCAGTAAGTGTGTGATGTGCCTATGAGTTTCTGCTTTTCCTGAACTCCTTACTTCATCGAAAGGAGCAGAGCAGCCACTAAACACAAACACAAACACAAACACAAACACAAACACAAACACACACACACACACACACCAATATACACAGAGAGACACAGAAAGAGAGAGAGAGAGAATGTGTGTGTGTGTGTGTATGTGTGTGTGTGTGTGTGTTTCTGTTGAGCATTCCATAGCTACCCACCTATCCTTGCCACTCAAGGATGTTCTTGATCATTGTCTGACAGTGGGTTTACAATTGTCCATTAGGTCCTTGTCATCACTCCCGTTTGGTTCTTGTTGCCATGGTAGCTGTCAAGAGGAGATAGCCCAAGGGCATTCCATATCTAAGTTCCTCTTCAGTTATCACCTATAACTGTTAAAGCTATGTTTGTTTCGTGTTACCCAGTGCCCAAGTGCAGTGCCAGGCTGCATATGTAGCAAGGTTGGTGGCATCAGCCACATACTGTAAAAACACCAAGCATTCCGAACTCTTCCTGATGAGCTGTTCTTTCCATCCTCGTGTTTAAGTCTGGACCTTCAGTGTCCTCCCTTGACTCCCTCTGACACTCTCCTCAGCACTGAATTAAGCAAACAGGGGATGGAATATTGGTTCCTTCCTACATTGAAGGCTCTCTGCTTCTTTGGAAAAATGAAATAAAGTTTGCAGAGATTAACTTTTCCAGTTTCAGCAAAGGTCGTCTTGCATGGGTCACTCATAGGAGATATTTTCAGGCTTGCCCTTCAGAAAAATGACTCCTTCCCATCCACACAATCACCAATTTAGAAAATAACCCAGATAGACATATGTAAAGAAAGCTATTCCATACACACATATACGTACATAGTCATTAACAAAATAACCATTGCAAATTGATTGAACTAGGTAAAGATTTGGACAGAGTACAGCAGCAGAGGGTGGAGCTGTGGACCCTAAGACTCATAACTCAAGAGAGAAGCCAGGTGGTACTGAGGTCCCACTCTGAGACCTCATCTCTAGTCCAGCCTTCAGCATCAGCTGCCTGTTCAGCCAAGGCTAATGAGTTAGGTGGAACTCAGCAGTTCTGACTCTCCCTGGGGCTATGTCCTGCCTTTCCCTAGCTCCATTCCTCCAGTTTTTGTTCCCTAAAGCATCCTTCAAGCAGAGATCAATTATAAGCAGGGGTGAGAACCACAGAAGAGCTTGTGGGAGGAGGTCTGTGCAAAGCCCTAGAGTCCCTTTGTCTGAGGAATCAACCCTTCCTCTCCAGCTCCCAACCTTGCCTTTAGAAGTCAGAAGGGGGCAAGCAGACACTGAGCAGGTGGCTCTGGCTGGTGCCTGGGCTGATGGCAGGTTGAGTGGGAAGAGGTTTGTCAGCATATGGGCTCAAAGAACACATGGCCCCCAGTTCCTGGGGACAGGAGGGGAACAGGCAGGAGCAGATGAACTGCTAAGCAACAGGGTTGGTAATTTCAATCAGAGAACTTTCCAGTGATAAGAAATAAGGGAAGGCAGCCAGTAGGGGAGCATGGGAGGGGAAGCTGAGGGACTTGGTGGCCCAAACTCTGAGCAAGGGTAGCTGTGTTCTTCTGGTTCCATTTCAAAGTGAAAATTTGTCATAAATTTGAGGCTCTTGTTCTAGCCCATTTGCTAGGAGAAAATAATGGAGGGTGATCATCAAAGTTGCCTCCTGGAAGGATGCCCATACAACTCAACATGTGCACATTGAAAGGACTTCTTACCACAGGATACTTGGTGGCTGAACTTAAACATGGATTTATAGATCTGTTGGGAGCCTTAGAATTTTTAAAAATAACACAGGAGACATACCAGAGTGTATACAGAGGTCACCTCCAGGTTACAGGATTCCAGAATGATTTGGTGTGTGTGTGTGTGTTTGTGTGTGTGTTTGGATGACTATTCTCCTCCTTCATACTTTTCTGTACTTTGCATAACTGTGTAATGTGTAAATGCAGCCTCATTATTTTGAAAGACTACATTAAATAGAAGCAGTGCAGATTAATAAAAGAAGAACCTATAGGGTCAAATGGTTCTGGAACCTACCATATGATTGGTAAAGTCCCCAAGGAAGATCTTTATGTCTGTTATTTAATTTGACCTTCACAAACATCCTGAAAGATTTGCTGTATCCTTTGCACAGAATTTCAGGGCAAGGCAACATCGCCAAAGTGACATCAATGGTGGCTGGCAGCGTGAGATTTGAACCCCGCTGCCTCTGGCACTAGGTTGTGTAAGTAGTGGACACAGGGCTTATGGCTGCCTCTTGGGGGACATTCCTTCACATCACACAAACTACATATTAAACAAGCTATGGCAGGTGCTCCAGGGGTGTTTTAGTGGGTAAAGTTCCAGCTGTGCATGCATGAAGACTTAGTTTGGATCCCTAGCACCCATTTAAAAAGCTGGGACAGCAGCATCTTTCTGATATCCTGGTGCTGGAGTTGGTGGGGAAAGAAGAGACAGAGACCTTTAGATCCCAAGAGTTGATGGGGAAGCCAGCTCAGCAACCAGTAAACTCCAAGTTCAATTGGAGACCCTGTCTCAACAACAATGACAACAACAACAACAAAGTGAAGAGCTTACAAGAAGACCCCCAACATTGACATTTGGCTTCCTCATGAACATGCATACATGAGCACAAGCACAGCATGCACAAATGCAAACACACACACACACACACACACACACACACACACACACACTCCATACATCTACACACAATAAGATATAAGTAACAGTGAAAGTGCAAGGCCAGCAGTCAAAGGGACACAGGGAAACGCTCACTCAACACTAGCAAGCCATGCTAATTATAGCTGGACATCTTCTGCTGAGATGCTCATTCCTCAAACAGAACAGCATTGGTCACCCATGTGCTGATGGGAACTAGCATTCTACTGGTGAAGGACTCATTTCACAGTCAAAAGTGTGTTGTGTTGTGCATTTTAGCACTTTCTCATGCATAGAGACAAGGATATTGGTTGAAAAGACGAAGGCTGTTGAATATGACCTGTCCCAGGAAAGGACGGTGGCTCTCACCAACATTGCAGGTAGTTCTCTCAGAACTCTGAATCCTCCCCCTAGACTTCCTGTCATGTTCCTCCTCTATGGCATGCACTCTGGAGAACAGCTGAGATGGAACAGTTGCTAGTATGCCTCCTTCTCTGGGAACCCTTCATCCCACATTTTATACTTCAGATATAAAAGGCTCAGAGGCTCATGTGCTGAGGCGTTCCCAGCTAGTGGCATGATTTGGGGAGGTTCTGTGAATCTTAGAAAATAGGGCATACTGAGAGGAAACAGTCACTGGGAGCCACATCTTGCCCCATGTAGCCTCTTTCTTTCTAGACTCCTCCTGCCCTCTGCAAGTAGAATAGCATCTGTCACATGTTCCTCCCATCAGGATACTCTAGTTTATCCATAGACCAAGAACCATTAAGCCAGGACTTGCAGATTCAATAGTCCCTGAGTCTTAATGAGTCTTTCCTCTGCCCCCATGAAGTTAATTATGTCATAGTTTGTCACAGTGATGTAAAGTCCATGGCCAACACACCACCCCAGATACTTCTCACTGGTCAGCAGACAACTTTCTGCCTTACTTCAGAAGTTTTAACTTGAGCTCCTTGTTCTCTAGGCATGTTTTAGGGATTCCATAAATACACAGAATGTATGCAAACATTATCTGTGTGTGTGTGTGTGTGTGTGTGTGTATGTGTGTGTGTGTGTGTGTGTGTGTGTGTGTGTGTGTGTGTGACTTTCATGAGATACCCAGGAAAAGGTCAGATCCCTTCTTTAGTCTGAATTCCTCTCACATCCCTGACTGTTCCTTCCTGCTCCTGCTTACCAATTTTCCTTTAAAAAAAAAAAAAAACAAAAAAACAAAAAAACAAAAAAACAAAAAAAACCAACTATCTTCCTTTTCTTTACTTCTTCACTTCCCCTTCCCCAATCTTCACTCCTTGTCCTTGGACTGTGAAAATGAAGCTCTGAGATTTCCTTTCCTTTGAGTCTCCTGAATCTCCTTTATTCTTGTACTCCACCTATAACTTGAATCCCTCTCCTTTCTCCCAGTGGCTTGTGTCTAGTTAGTTTGACTTTAATGTTTATAAATAGCAAGAGCCCAGTCCCTCCAGGCAATCTCTGACTAAAGGTAGAGACCATGAATGACACCCATCAAACAGCCTGTTGGTTTCCTTATTGTTCATTTCCAAGAAGGCAATTGGTTGCTGCTTAGCTTTTGGGGGCCTGGGACCTGATCACAACTTCTCTTGGCAGCAGAAGAAAGATGTGATCAGGAACAGAAGCCTAGAGGCTGCAGCACCAGCTCTATGCCCCTCATGGTTCTGCTAGACCCAGTCCTTTGCTCATGTTGGGGAGCACTGATCTGCAAAAACAAAACCATACCCCTCTCTCACCCGGAGCAGAGATGGGCTCTAACTGCAATGGTTTCGGGAACTCCTGTGGCATTACCTAGACCTCTACTTTACAGTTCCCAATTAGACAAAATAGGACAGATCCTGTCTTTTCTAGTTATGGGGAACAATAACTTGGAAGTGACTTCAAGTTGTTTCAAATGATTGTGCTGCTTCCAGGCTACACACATGCCCAGGAGTGACACACCTCACCATGTCCTGGATGGAACTCAGCTCAAACCAGAAGAAACAGAAAGACAAAGAGGCAAGGTTGGCTCACATGTGTTTGGACCATTTCAACCAACATTTATTGAGTGTCCACTGGGCACTGGGCCAACCAGTACTACACACTTTATTTTTTTCATTAAATACATTTGCTCTGTAGTGAAGGTAAGTAGCCAGTTATTTATAGGTAAGCGGGGGGGGGGGGGCGGAGAAACAAGAAAAGGAGTCAATTTCTTGACCATTCCTTATCAGAGAACTTCTTGCTGTAGATGAAAATTAACGCTCTCTTCCAGTCAGAACAGCACCGGGGTAGCTAGGGCGCAGGGTCGGCTGACACTCGCCAGCTACCCACATCACCCGCCACAGGATCTTAAGATTTCTGGTGAGTGGAACACAGCTTCTGCTCCAATCCAATTGGGTGCGGGACCTGAGACTGTATTAGTTAGGGAAGCAGAAAACCGGCCTGAGTAGGGCCACAGGCCTCTTCCGGCCGGACCAGCACCGGGGTAGCTAGAGCGCAGGGTCGGCTGACAACCACCAGCTACCCACGACCCCCACCATAGGATTTTGAGACTTCGGGTGAGTGGAACACAGAGTCTGCTCCAATCTTTAAACAGTGACAACGATAACAACTAACCCCAGAGATTACCAGATGGCAAAAAGTAAACGTAATAATCTTACTAACAGAAAACAAGACCACTCACCATCATCAGAACCCAGCACTCCCACTTCGCCCAGTCCAGGGCACCCCAACACACCGGAAAAGCTAGACACGGATCTAAAAGCATATCTCATGATGATGGTAGAGGACATCAAGAAGGACTTAAATAACTCACTTAAAGAAATACAGGAGAACACTGCTAAACAAGTAGAAGACATTAAAGAGGAAACACAAAAATCCCTTAAAGAATTGCAGGAAAACACAAACAAACAGGTGATGGAATTGAATAAAACCATCCAAGACCTAAAAAGGGAAGTAGACACAATAAAGAAAACCCAAAGTGAGGCAACGCTGGAGATAGAAACCCTAGGAAAGAAATCTGGAACCATAGATGCGAGCATCAGCAACAGAATACAAGAGATGGAAGAGAGAATCTCAGGTGCAGAAGATTCCATAGAGAACATCGGCACAACAATCAAAGAAAATGGAAAATGCAAAAAGATCCTAACTCAAAACATCCAGGAAATACAGGACACAATGAGAAGACCAAACCTACGGATAATAGGAGTGGATGAGAATGAAGATTTTCAACTCAAAGGACCAGCAAACATCTTCAACAAAATCATAGAAGAAAACTTCCCAAATCTAAAGAAAGAGATGCCCATGAACATACAAGAAGCCTACAGAACTCCAAATAGACTGGACCAGAAAAGAAATACCTAGTGACACATAATAATCAGAACAACAAATGCACTAAATAAAGATAGAATACTAAAAGCAGTAAGAGAAAAAGGCCAAGTAACATATAAAGGCAAGCCTATCAGAATTACACCAGATTTTTCACCAGAGACTATGAAAGCCAGAAGATCCTGGACAGATGTTATACAGACACTAAAAGAACACAAATTCCAGCCCAGGCTACTATACCCAGCCAAACTCTCAATTAACATAGATGGAGAAACCAAAGTATTCCATGACAAAACCAAATTCACACATTATCTCTCCACGAATCCAGCCCTTCAAAGGATAATAACAGGAAAAAACCAATACAAGGACAGGAACCACGCCCTAGAAACAACAAGAAGGTAATCCCTTAACAAACCTAAAAGAAGACAGCCACAAGAAAAGAACGCCAACTTTAACAACAAAAATAACAGGAAACAACAATTACTTTTCCTTAATATCTCTTAATATCAATGGACTCAACTCCCCGATAAAAAGACATAGACTAACATACTGGCTACACAAACAAGATCCAATATTTTGCTGCTTACAGGAAACTCATCTCAGAGAAAAAGATAGACACTACCTCAGAATGAAAGGCTGGAAAACAATTTTCCAAGCAAATGGTATGAAGAAACAAGCTGGAGTAGCCATTCTAATATCTGATAAGACTTACTTTCAACCCAAAGTCATCAAAAAAGACAGGGAGGGGCACTTCATACTCATCAAAGGTAAAATCCTCCAAGAGGAACTATCAATCCTGAATATCTATGCTCCAAATACAAAGGCAGCCACATTCATTAAAGAAACTTTAGTAAATCTTAAAGCACACATTGCACCTCATACAATAATAGTGGGAGACTTCAACACAGCACTTTCACCAATGGACAGATCATGGAAACAGAAACTAAACAGGGACACAGTGAAACTAACAGAAGTTACGAATCAAATGGATCTGGCAGATATCTACAGAACATTCTATCCTAAAACAAAAGGATATACCTTCTTCTCAGCACCTCATGGTACCTTCTCCAAAATTGACCACATAATTGGTCACAAAACAGGCCTCAACAGATACAATAATATTGAAATTGTCCCATGCATCCTATCAGATCACCATGAACTAAGGCTGATCTTCAATAACAAAATAAATAATAGAAAGCCAACCTTCACGTGGAAACTGAACAACACTCTTCTCAATGATACCTTGGTCAAGGAAGGAATAAAGAAAGAAATTGAGGACTTTTTAGAGTTCAATGAAAATGAAGCCACAACATACCAAAACTTATGGGACGCAATGAAAGCATTTCTAAGAGGAAAACTCATAGCTCTGAGTGCCTCCAAAAAGAAACTAGAGAGAGCACACATTAGCAACTTGACAACACACCTAAAAGCACTAGAACAAAAGGAAGCAAACTCACCCAAGAGGAGTAGACAGCAGGAAATAATCAAACTCAGGGGCGAAATCAACCAAGTGGAAACAAGAAGAACTATTCAAAGAATCAACCAATCAAGGAGCTGGTTCTTTGAGAAAATCAACAAGATAGATAAACCCTTAGCCAGACTCACTAGAGGGCACAGGTAAAGCATCCTAATTAACAAAATCAGAAATGAAAAAGGAGACATAACAACAGATCCTGAAGACATCCAAAACACCATCAGATCCTTCTACCAAAGGCTATACTCAACAAAACTGGAGAACCTGGATGAAATGGAGAAGTACCTAGTCAGATACCAGGTACCAAAGTTGAATCAAGATCAGGTTAATGATCTAAACAGCCCTATATCCCCCAAAGAAATAGAAGCAGTCATTAATAGTCTCCCAACCAAAAAAAGCCCAGGACCAGATGGGTTTAGTGCAGAGTTCTATCAGACCTTCAAAGAAGATCTAATCCCAGTTCTTCACAAACTATTCCACAAAATAGAAACAGAAGGTACTCTACCCAACTCATTCTATGAAGCCACATTTACTCTGATACCTAAACCACAAAAAGACCCAACAAAGATAGAAAACTTCAGACCAATATCCCTTATGAATATTGATGCAAAAATCCTCAATAAAGTTCTTGCTAACCGAATCCAAGAACACATCAAAACAATCATCCATCCTGACCAAGTAGGTTTCATCCCAGGGATGCAGGGATGGTTCAATATACGGAAATCCATCAACGTAATCCAGTATATAAACAAACTCAAAGACAAAAACCACATGGTCATCTCATTAGATGCGGAAAAAGCATTTGACAAGATCCAACACCCATTCATGATAAAAGTCTTGGAAAGATCAGGAATTCAAGGCCCATACCTAAACATAAAAAAGCAATCTACAGCAAACCAGTAGCCAACATCAAAGTAAATGGTGAGAAGCTTGAAGCAATCCCTCTAAAATCAGGGACTAGACAAGGCTGTCCACTTTCTCCATACCTATTCAACATTGTACTTGAAGTCCTAGCCAGAGCAATTCGACAACAAAAGGAGATCAAAGGGATACAAATTGGAAAAGATGAAGTCAAAATATCACTTTTTGCAGATGATATGATAGTATATATAATTGACCCTAAAAATTCCACCAGAGAACTCCTAAACCTGATAAACAGCTTTGGTGAAATAGCTGGATATAAAATTAACTCAAACAAATCAATGGCCTTTCTCTACACAAAGAATAAACAGGCCGAGAAAGAAATTAGGGAAACAACACCCTTCTCAATAGTCACAAATAATATAAAATATCTTGGCGTGACTCTAACTAAGGAAGTGAAAGATCTGTATAATAAAAACTTCAAGTCTCTGAAGAAAGAAATTATAGAAGATCTCAGAAGATGGAAAGATCTCCCATGCTCATGGATTGGCAGGATCAACATTGTAAAAATGGCTATCTTGCCAAAAGCAATCTACAGATTCAATGCAATCCCCATCAAAATTCCAACTCAATTCTTCAACGAATTAGAAAGTGCAATCTGCAAATTCATCTGGAATAACAAAAAACCTAGGATAGCAAAAACTCTTCTCAAGGATAGAAGAACCTCTGGTGGAATCACCATGCCTGACCTAAAGCTTTACTACAGAGCAATTGTGATAAAAACTGCATGGTACTGGTATAGTGACAGACAAATAGACCAATGGAATAGAATTGAAGACCCAGAAATGAACCCACACACCTACGGTCACTTGATCTTCGACAAGGGAGCTAAAACCATCCAGTGGAAGAAAGACAGCATTTTCAACAAATGGTGCTGGCACAACTGGTTGTTAACATGTAGAAGAATGCGAATCGATCCATTCCTATCTCCTTGTACTAAGGTCAAGTCTAAGTGGATCAAGGAACTTCACATAAAACCAGAGACACTGAAATTTATAGAGGAGAAAGTGGGGAAAAGCCTTGAAGATATGGGCACAGGGGAAAAATTCTTGAATAGAACAGCAATGGCTTGTGCTGTAAGATCAAGAATTGACAAGTGGGACCTCATGAAACTGCAAAGCTTCTGCAAGGCAAAAGACACCATCAATAAGACAAAAAAACCACCAACAGATTGGGAAAGGATCTTTACCTATCCTAAATCAGATAAGTGACTAATATCCAATATATATATAAAGAACTCAAGAAGGTGGACTCCAGAAAGTCAAATAACCCCATTAAAAAATGGGGCTCAGAACTGAACAAAGAATTCTCACCTGAGGAATACCGAATGGCAGAGAAGCACCTGAAAAAATGTTCAACATCCTTAATCATCAGGGAAATGCAAATCAAAACAACCCTGAGATTCCACCTCACACCAATCAGAATGGCTAAGATCAAAAATTCAGGTGACAGCAGATGCTGGCGAGGATGTGGAGAAAGAGGAACACTCCTCCATTGTTGGTGGGATTGCAAGCTTGTACAACCACTCTGGAAATCAGTCTGGCGGTTCCTCAGAATATTGGACATAGTACTACCGGAGGATCCAGCAATACCTCTCCTGGGTATATATCCAGAAGATGTCCCAACCGGTAAGAAGGACACATGCTCCACTATGTTCATAGCAGCCCTATTTATAATAGCCAGAAGCTGGAAAGAACCCAGATGTCCCTTAACAGAGGAATGGATACAGAAATTATGGTACATTTACACAATGGAGTACTACTCAGCTATTAAAAAGAATGAATTTATGAAATTCCTAGCCAAATGGATGGACCTGGAGGGCATCATCTTGAGTGAGGTAACACAATCACAAAGGAACTCACACAATATGTATTCACTGATAAGTGGATATTAGCCCAAAACTTAGGATACCCAAGATATAAGATATAATTTGCTAAACGCATGAAACTCAAGAAGAATTAAGACCAAAATGTGGACACTGTGCCCCTTATTAGAATTGGGAACAAAACACCTATGGAAGGAGTTACAGAGACAAAGTTTGGAGCTGTGATGAAAGGATGGACCATCTAGGGACTGCCGTATCCAGGGATCCATCCCATAATCAGCTTCTAAACGCGGACACCATTGCATACACTAGCAAGATTTTGCTGAAAGGACCCAAATATAGCTGTCACTTGTGAGACTATGCAGGGGCCTAGCAATCACAGGAGTGGATGATCACAGTCAGCTATTGGATGTATCACAGGGCTCCCAATGGAGAAGCTAGAGAAAGTACCCAAGGAGCTAAAGGGATCTGCAACCCTATAGTTGGAACAACATGATGAACTAACCAGTACCCCGGAGCTCTTGTCTCTAGCTGCATATGTATCGAAAGATGGCCTAGTCGGCCATCAATGGAAAGAGAGGCCCATTGGACTTGCAAACTTTATATGCCCCAATATAGGGGAATGCCAGGGCCAAAAGAATGGGAATGGGTGGGTAGGGAAGTGGGGCGCGCTATGGGGGACTTTTGGGATAGCATTGGAAATGTAATTGAGGAAAATATGTAATAAAAAATATTAAAAATTAAAAAATAAAATAAAATAAAATTTCTCAAAAGACATCTGACATGAAAAATGATGTGATTATAGCCACAATCATTCTAATGCTCAGATAATACAAAAAAAAAAAAAGAAAATTAACAGAGACCCTACAGCTGGTCAACCGCAAGTGGGAAATTTGTATCATGTCACATTCCTCCCTGCAAGGCTCAGGGATCTTCATGGAAGAGGTGACAGAGAGATAGTCAGAACCAGAGGTAGACCTGAAAAGATGGCTTAGTGTTTAAGAGCACTGATTATTCTTTCAGAGGACCTGGGTTCAAAGGCCAGCGCTCATATGGTGGCTCATAAGCATCTACTTGCAGGGTATCTAATGCCTGGCCTCTGAAGGCAGTGCATACATGTGGTACACACAAACAGAGTCGAAACACCCATGAACATAGAATTAAATACATCTTAAAAACAATAACAGTCAACAAGCCTTCTAATAAACAAGCCAGAGATAGTTTATAACATCAAAGGAATGGTGTTTTTCAGCTACAACAGGAAAGATGTACAAATGAACTTGCAGCAGCTGTAGCTTCCCAGGATAGAAGAGGGAAGGTGAACACAATAATCCTGCCACTAGCTGAGGAGCTATTGCTATTTAATGGTTGCAGGAAGAGGGAGAATCAACTTCCTTTAATGAGATGCATCCCCCTGGTAGACTGGCTGCACAAAAGGTGGGTCCTTCTTGAAATACTAGCTGAGCAATACAAACTAGGCTTAATGGGGAAGGAAGAGGAGGAGGGGCAGGGGAAAGGGGAGGAGGAGGAGGAGGAGGTAGAGGAGGAGGAGGAGAGGGGCAGGGGAAGGGAGGAGGAGAAAACAAGAAACCTCAAAATTGGGTAAGAAGGTATAGAAGGTGTAGAAGAATGAAAAAGATGGTAATGGGAGAAGTTTGGAAAGGGAGGTAAATATATCAAAAATGCATTGTGTGCAAATAATAATAATAATAATAATAATAATAATAATAATACAGAGAGAAAGAACACAAAAGAAGCACTAGTCTTAGGGGCCGAGAGAAGAGCTATCAATAGACTCAAAGCTTATGCTGCCACCAATGATAGGCTCATGTCTCAGCATAGCTACAACTCCTGAGTCTTCATAATTTTCCTACATAACTATCCATCAACTAGAACATTCATGAGCTTCTCTTAACTAGGGTCCTATGGTAGGGAGTTTAGTGGGCTGAGGGCAGACTTCAGAGATTTAGCTGTCATTGATTCAGAAAGGGTTTATTTATAGTTCAGAGGCATAGAGTCCATTGTGGTAGGGAACGCACAGCAGCAGGTACTAGAACTGGCTGATGACCTAGTATCCACACACAAAAAAACAGAAAGAGAAGCAAGCCCGAGTCAGACTATAAATCTCAAAGTTTGCCCCAATTGGCGCACTTCCTTCAGCCAGGCTCCAGCCCTTACATGTTCTGTAACCTTCCCAAGCAGCACAACCAGCTAGGAAGCAAGTGTCCAAACATATGAGTTTATGTGGACAACCTCATATTCAAACCACAGTACTGGCTGTCCCAAATATGGTGTGAGTCTGGCTGGCTAGGGAGTGACAGACATCCATGACAAGAAACTTTTCGCGGAGTCCAGATTGTTAATGGAGCCCAGTCAGGCAGCTGAAGGACAGAATGAGAAAAATAAAGTCAGTGAGAGGAAGAACCCCCTTTTCATTTTCCATTCTGCTATGGCTTTTTATATTCCCTGTTAGGAAGGGTATGGGAGAGGGGCAGGAAAGGCATTTGTACATTGTTGTGGGTAACTTGATCCTAATGAAGGATAATAATGGAGGGGAGACAGTCTACATATGTTGGCTCACTTGGCATTACAACAAAGATGAAAAGAGCCCCTGATGGATATGAAATATTTAGGACCTAGGTTTGCTGAATCTCTGAAAACAAAACCCAAAGCAAGCTTTTCTTATGCTGATCACCCGGTTCCTAGAAAGCCTCCTTCAGTGGCCCATTGGGATTTTTGGAGCCTCCAGAAAAACTTTTGCAGCTACAAGTATTCAGTCTGCATCCTGATTTTCTCAGCGGGAAGATGAATGACTTTCTGTCACTCATAGCGGGACACCTGACCCTCAGAAACCTCTACCGGCAAAAATCAAGAGGCACTTAGAATAGAGCCACAAGCCTGTGGAAGCCATGCTCCAGGCTCAGTCCATTGTACCATCCCTGATCCATACACTATGTAAGTGGTCACTATCCTGAGCCCCCTCAGACATCACAGGGAGAAAGACCGAGCTAGTTATCCACAGAGAAATGGCTTGCCTTTCCTCTCTCCCTACACCCACAACCCCACGGTCTTTGTTCTCCTTCAACAGCCGTGCCCTATGGCTAGTCTCAGAACAGGAAAAAAATCGGTGACTTGCCACTCTGGATGGAACCTGCTTTTAATTTCCAGGTGCCAGAATGTTTTATTTTTAGCATGAATAAGCTAAGTCCCTTTAAATGGAGGGAGTTGGTCTAAAATCTTGGAAATCCTCTTTCCCCACCCCTCCTCCTAGTCTTTCCTCATCTTCTTCACAGCACCCTGCAGAAGAAATCTCTTACGTCTGTTTGGAAGCTTCACCTGTCAAATAGAACTGATTGGCCTGTAGTCGAGGCAGGAAATAGAAGGTAGAAGTTCCTGTAGGAAGTGAGGGTTCTGGGATAGAACCAGGCTCAGAGGATTCACCCAGGAACAAGGAAGTCAGAAGCATGGGAGCTGAGCAGAGGTGACCAACCACACGTCAAAGCTTAGATTAGAATATCAGGATGATTAACTTAGGAGCTAGTCAGAGAATAGCCAAAGCTTATGGTCAAGGTGTTTGTACCTATAATTGAGTCTCAGAGTCATTATTCCAGGAGCTTGGGGCCAGGAGGGGGAAAAAAATCCCATTTTATAGCACCCAGTGTCTGTTTAAAACTCCAGCTGCTGAGTGAAGAACAGAGCTGATGAATCTGGAGATGAATAACTACCCATGGCATTTGGGTATAGTTCTCTTGATTGAACATATCCCCAAACCCCCAGCCTTCTTAGCTTGCATCCATCCTGGCCGCCACTACCTCAGAACAGAGATGGTCTCAAAAACCAACTGTCACCCGAATACATCCTCATCCAGGATTTATCCCTCCTGGCTGTTTAGATTTTAAGGTCTTTGATAATGAGCTTTGAAAGATGCCCTTCTTTTAAAAGAACTACAGGGGAAGAGACAGCTAAGGTGATGGTGTTTTCCCTATGGTAAGGTATTGGGTGGTCCATATGGGACCACATAAGACTGTGGTCTATTAATGTTGCTATCACAAAATACTGAAAGTTGGGTAAGCTATTAAGGATGGATATTAATTTCCTCATAATTCTGGATTCTAAGAAATTCAAGATCAAGGTGCTAACACCCAATGTGCTTTCTGCCACATTCGGAGATGAAGGACATAAGCACAAGAGACTAAGAAGGAAGCCCATTCTTTTATAATGGCAGTAATCTCATCAATGGGAAGAGAGCCCACAGGGCTCACTCACTTCATGTGGTTCCACCCCTTCACTCATAACAGTGGCAACAAAATCTTGACATGGGTTTTGAAAAGGACCCATTCACACTTTAGCAACTATAGAAGGCTGAAGCTATGAGATGGATCTGAATTAGAATAAATGGAGGTGGGAAACAGTGGGAAGGAGGAATTGCCAATATGTAAAGGATTAATAATCTGTTATCCTTTAAACAGGCATTTGGATTTGCTTCTAATAATAATGAAGAGATAGTTAATAATCATCAGGCACAGTATAAGACTCTATCCTATTTCAAGGTAGCAAGGTAGACTGCTACAACTTCATGGGTGGTCCCAAGAGGCATAAGACTCCTACATGCTAACACAGGAAGCCCTTGTTCATCACAGTAAGCAACAGCAACAATGTCAGCATTTGCACTTGGTCCCCAAGAGTCACATTTCCATCATACCATACTCAGTGGCTTTGACGACTCTTATGCACCTTGTGGGTTGAGTAGCAGAAGAAAATCCCAATTATCTGGAGAACTTGACCATTTATAATGGGCTGTTCTGGGTCTACTTAAATATAACCACTAAATAGAGTGCTTTATAATCTACTATAACCTATACTTTATTCATAAGTAATTTAAAATACAATACAGCATCGTAGAATATCAACAATTTTATTAAAGTAAGTCTATAGATTAAATCCTACCTCAAACAATATTTTCAGGATGTTGATATTTCTATAGTCTCTCCAATGCTTCTTCAGTGGCACATGATAGATCATTTCACTGTAATAAGAAGGGTGTATTAGTTTGGTCTTTCACTTCAATATGATCTATATTTTAATATACCTAAAATATATTGTGTTATATTATTATGATGTTACAAGTAAAAGTATATAGGCAATATATGGCTATATTAGTGAGTACCCTGTTTTACTTAGTAAATTTTGCAAATAAAAGTAAATGTTTTAATGTTGAAATAATGCTTTTCATAATTGTGTGCATATAAATATATATATGTACACAATTCAAAATCATATATATATACATATATATGCACACAATTCAAAATCATGACTTACTTAAGAGAATTACTCAGAAATGAAATTGCTGCATCAAATGGTATGTGCTTCTTTTTAAGTTCTTGAGTCATTGTTTTCAATATTACCCAATATTCCTACAGAAAAACTGTAACAGTCTCTCCTCAACACAAGATATTTTGAGCATATGTGTTTATACCCACAGCTTGATAACTCTGCCTATAGTTAGGAAAGGATTTTTGCATCTTTAACATTTTATTGATGAGTAAAATTATTTTGCTTTAATGAGAATATCTTCCATTACTTAAAGAGAGTGTTTTTCATATATACCTGATATTAAATTTCTTTGGAAATTACTTGTTTATTTTCCTTGCCTTTTCAATTAGAATGATTCATCTTTTATCTAAAAATTAATTTTAAGAGCTCTTTGTATGGTTAGTATATTTATTCTCTGGTACAAATATTACAAAATGCTTTTTAATTCATCCTTTGCCTCTTTATTTGTTGATGATATTTTCATATAAACAATAAACAAATATCACTGAATTTATCAGACTTTTTTCTGCTTTCCAAAATATATTAAAAAGTCAGTATTTTATATTCTGTGATCATAAATTCATAGAAAATTTTCTTTTGAGACATCTGCTTTACATTGAACTCATTGATTCTATAGAATTATGATACATTATGCAAGATAGGCACGCTACCACACATTATAACCATATATATGTTTGAAATTCACTGATCTGTTGTAAACACTGTTAAAACCCAAATCCTCTAAATTGTATAATTTAATAATGTAATAGGACCTTAAACATCAAGGGCAACATTCACAAAGCAACCAGAAGTAAAGTTAAAAAAATCTACTTTCCCCAATAAATGTTTTAGATAATAGGAATGTGCAACTTTGAGAAGAAAGGATTCAATCCTAGTTAGAGGCGGGAATCCACACATAAAATGATAGACTGCATTGCTCTTTTTTTTTTTTTTCAAAGCTAAGGATCTGCTCAGTGAGTTGGAACAAATCTGGGTGAGTTAAGGGAATAGAGCTAAGAAAACATGGTCAGAAATATCTAGAGGAAAAATTTTGACTCATCAAAGAACTTTACCAAAAAGTTGCTCAGCATGAGAACAGGCCACCTGAAAGGAAAATGGGGAAAGGGTATGAACCAGTTACATCTCTCACTGCTGTGACCAAATACCTGAGAAGAGGGAGCTTAAAGAAGGAAGAATTTGTTTTCACTCACACTTTGGAAAGGGATGGTGGCCACGGACACAGGGGAAGCATGGTGGCAGGAATGGGAAGTCTTGCTGCATCCAGAGTGAGGGAGCAGACTCTAGACAGGAGATGGGATCCAGCTATCAACCAGACCCAGTGACCCACTTCCTCCAGCAAGGCTCCAACTTTGTAAAGATTCCACAGTAACACAAAGCCCCAAGCTGGGAACTCTGTGTTTGTATATATGAGCCATTTCTCATCGAAACCACAATAGAATAGGTTTTTCTGTTTTAAATAGCTGATTTTTCAAGGATGCAACATAAAAGACGTTCAGAACAAAAGAGAGACAGAGTTATTTGAAGGATATTTGTCTCTAAAATCTTGTCATTCATCACATTGTGGTCTTAAAAATCAATATCATAACTGCATTAGCATCTACACGCAGCCATGGTGGAATCCTCTCTGGGCTATTCTGAAGGCAATTGAGCTGAGACATTGGCTCCTGGAACTATGGAAGCCGTGGTCTGTTTTCCCTTTGACTATGAGGCAGTTGGAACGAGATGCAAGATACAAAGCCAATGAAAATCGAATAGGTTCCCACTCAGTCTTTTGCTTTTTAAGTATGAATCAAAGCACCCTGGGGCATCCCCAGGTCTCACTTTTGCCAGGTTTCTGCAGACAGAAGGGCATAGGGATGAGGTGTATTTTGCACCCTACTCCCCTCCATAGGGTTTGGAGAGGAGAACTTCTTTTAATGCCTCTGTAAAATATTCTGAGATCCCTCGAGTTGCACTATTCAAATGCAATAGTTTTATCTATTATTTATCCTGGTAACTTTTGGAGAGGAACCCTTTCTGCCTTGCAAAGAAGAGAGGCACGGCTTTGAAGCAGCCCCCTTCAGGCAGCTTTCCTTTTGGAATAAGCAGTCGCGGAGAACAGGGGGTGAAGGTGGTGTCCTTAGGGGCTGGGTTCCAGTTATTTCAGTTCATTTTGTGCTACTGTAACAGAATACCTGAGATTGGGTAATGTGTAAAGAACAGTGATTTGTTTCCTATATTCCATGGGGCTGGTAAGCCCAAGTTGAATCATTGCCCATGGTGAGTGTCCACATCATTGTGCCCTTCCATGGTGGAAGGCAGAAGGGTATCAGAGTAAGTGCATGTGCCCACAAGCACCTAGAAGAAGCAAGAGTGGGGGTGGCTAAATGGCATCCTTTTCACATAAACCTACTTCCATGATAAACAACCATCTCCTATGACGATGATGTCACCCATCCCTGTAGGCACAGGCTTCATGATATAATCACCTCTTAAAGGTCCCAGATTCAGCTTGGTTGTACCGGGGATATCTTTGATAAACTTTGGGAACAGATCTAAACCACAGCATCTGTGTAAAAGATCTCATAGCCCAGGACATTGGTTCAGCGAGTGGAGGGTCACTTGGGCCTCTAGCCAAGGCCCTCTGAAGATTTGCTGTTCTCATTTTGTGAGAAGCTTAGACAGAAGAGGACAGCACCAGAATCTGTCCTCATCACCACAGCCTCTCAGCTTTCTCATAGGCAAAAATAGTGTGAACACAAAACATGGAACAAGGCGTGGACAGAACAAGATGCTGCAGGCCTTAGAATCACAAGGCTGAGTGGAAAAATAAAAAGCGAGTCACAGCAGAGCTCTGACTCCATGCATATAAAATGTTAAGCTAAGCTGTCTAATTTATGGCATTTGAAGATAATGCTCCTCTTCTGGGCAGGGTTGGCACTAATGTCTAGCGGGGTCTCTAGGGCTTCTAGGATGCCAGGACTATTCTACCTTAAGCAAAGTGCTGGTTTCTCTGAGTGTACTAAATTTATGAGGTGAATTATTTCATGTTTATGATTCATGTACGTATATTTAATGTATGCTTAAATTCAAAACAAGAGGGAGATGATGACTTAAGCATTTAGCACGGGAAGTCTTCCTGTGTGTTTGTCTCTCAGTTCTCTTAACACCCTATGTGAAGTCAGGAATTCTTCATTTCTGTTCCAGAGAAGGATGTGGAAATTCTGTGAGATGATACTGTAGGATAGAGTCACTGTAGTCTGACCAAGACTGTGTGTGTCTACCTGACTCTAAGCAGAAGCTCAAGTTTTCACTGAACATTTTACAATATCCAGAACAAAATCATGCCTTGACCTTCAAAAGGAAAGGAGGGATAGCATCTAGATCAACCTGTGGGGAAGGACCCTTTCACTGGGGTCACCTAAGACCATCAGAAAACACAGCTATTTACACCGTGATTCATAAAAGCAGCAAAATTACAGTTATGAAGTAGCAACACAAAATAATTTTACGGTTGGGGGTCATCACAACACGAGCATCACAGCATTAGAGAGGTTAAGAACCACTGCTCTTGCCCCTCTTCCTGCCAGAGCTTCAACCCATAATGATAGGGAAGTCTCAGAAGTCAGGGGACAATCCAGGTACTCAGAAATCCCTGGGAGCTATCCTGCCAAATGCAAGGATTCATCATATTATTTATCTGTAACCATGGAAAGAGGGCTTTTCTGTCTCGCTCAGTAGAGAGACAGAGGGTGCTGAGCTCCTCAGTGGCCTTTCCTGGGCTCTGGGAGACACTAGAAATGTACTCACCTACCTACCTAGTCTCTGTCTTTAGCCTACAGAGACTCCTCCCACGACTTGAGTAGAAGGGAATAAGGAAAAAATTCAAGCTACTCATATCTATGTAGGCACACAGTAACTTAGGCAGAAACGTGGGCTTTAGACAAAACTAAATTGTCTTCTTGCTATAAAAATGAAGAATGACTTTATCTTTGTAGAGTTTCTTTATGCAAACTACCTTGGGGTAGTCCTTTGACACAGCTACTACTTCTGTGCTGTTGGTCTGTTTGGGAAGATACGGGGGGTCTAGACACATTAGGTGCCCAGTGATGCTGCATCCCCTCAACCTTGCCGGAATGCCAGGTCCTCTCAGTAGAGTAAGAAAGTCCCCTCCCTAGCCCACTCTTCCTGTCTCCTGAATCCTAAGGGAGCTCTGCTTGTGTCCCTGTGGAGCTAATTCAGTAGCAGGCCACATCCTGTATCTGTCAAGTCCTAGACACATTCCTGGGAACATACGAAAACTGCCCTTTGAAGCTCTGCTAAATGAGAGCATGTGACTTGTCCTGGTCATAAGACCACAGAAGAGACAATGAAAGCAAGTTATGGCCAGAGCAAAGAGTGGACTGTGAGTTCTCTGTGCCCTTTATTCCTTCCCATAGGTTGATGAATGGCCCATGTTCCAGAGCACAGTAAGATGATAATGGTCTTCATTCTTAAGTTACCATGTAGAGGGCAGAACCTTTGAAAGAGGCACACAAGTGGAGAAAGGAACCTGTGTTTAAACCAAAGAGATTTCTTCCCCCACAGTATCACCTACCCCAACATAACAACAATCCTTTAGCTCTGTATAAACAGTCTCTCCTCACTAGGACTCACCCAAACATTTAGAAAACAGACATCCCTAAGGGTCTCTTATCTCCCCATCTTTCCCATGTCTCTTCTTAACCTGATTCTTTCCCATTATACAAAAATACATCTGCATATGGTCTCAGGGGAACCAAGTCTTAAATTCACCTGTTCAGGAGACCACTCAGATTCTACATCTCAGTTGGAGCTGGTTGTTGCTGGTTGTGATGGCGATGGTAGTATGTGTGCATGTGTGATGGTTTGCTTTCTGAGCCCTAAGGCATTATATTTATTATGTTGACTGTAAACTTGACAAGTTCTAACATCACCTAGGACGCAGATGTCTGGGCATGCTCATGAGCAAGTTTCTATATTGTGTTAACAGGGCAGGTGGCCCTGGGTTATATAAAAAGCAAGCGAGTAAACATTGCTCCTCCATGATCTCTGCTTTGATTCCTGCCTCCAGATTCCTTGAGTTCCTGGCCTCATTTCCTATCACTATAGCCCATAACATAGAAGATGAAGTAAAACCTTTCCTTCCCAAATTCCTTTTGCTCATGGTGTTTACCACAGCAATGGAAAGCATGCAGGGCACGCGACCTGAGGCTCTGGACTGAACGAGCTGTGCAGCCAGCATTCCCCTTTCTTTGCTTCCTGTCTGCAGATGCAGTGCAGCCAGTCACCACCCGCTCCTGCTTTCTCCTGTGCTTTCCCTAATGGAATGAGCTGCATCCCTTAAAACTGTAGAACAAAGTAAACTGTTTCTCCCCTACATTGTTATTGTCAGATACTTAGTCATATCAGTGAAAAAGTGTGTAATGAAGAAAAACAGACAGACAGATGGGGGTGGAGAGAGAGAGAGAGAGAGAGAGAGAGAGAGAGAGAGAGAGAGAGAGAGAGAGAGAGAGAGAGAGAGAGAGAGAGATGGAGAGATTGCTGTTGGGGGAAGCAAGATAATGGTAATAGATCACAATAACTCAAACTACTCCCAGGCATGCGTTATTGCCAAACAGTCCTGCAAGTGGCCAGTCGTGAATGGAATCTTGGGCTTTGGTGTATAGAGGGTTAATGGGTGTTTATATAGATTTCTCTGAGGGACAAATCTACTTTAGATAGGGAATGCATGCTCCCCTCAACCCACAGTCATGAAAAAATAAGGCACTGGGATTTCTCATATTTCCAACATCCACTTGTGAAAATGTCTTCGCTAGCTAGCAGAATGTCATTAAGCCTGGATAGAGTGCATTGTGGCTCTACTCACAGTTCAGCAGGTGGTGTCAGGTTTTCTGCTGCTGTGATGAAAGACCATGTCCAAAGCAACTTCATGGGGGTGGATAATGTTTTTTGCCTTACTCTTTCTCATCATTACTGAAGTAGTCAGGACAAGAACTCAAAGAGGGAAAGACCTGGAGGCAGGAGTTGATGAAGAGGCCATGAAGGAGTGTTGCTTACTGGCTTGCTCCCCATGGCTTTCCTAGGCTGCTTTCTTACAGAACAGAAGACTACCAGCCCAAGTTTGGCCCCACTCATAATGGGTCAGGTCCTACCACTTCAATCATAAATGAAGGAAAAAATGTCTTACAGGCTTGCCAACAGCATCATCTTATAGAGACATTATCCTAATTGAGACACCCTTCTCTGTAGTAGCTCTAGCTTGTATCCAGTTGATATAAAACTAGCTCAAACAGGTGGCATCTCCCTGAAGAAACCATAGTCAGCCCAGACTGTTAGGGCCAATAAAAGAGATTTAGCTGAAACAAAAGGGGTAGAAGGAGGATAAAAGTGCCCCAGAGCTCGGGCCAAACTATGGACCAGCCAATTCAGCATTTCCAGAAGTCAATGACAGTTAGATGGACCATTACTGGGTAGTATAGCTGATCAATTGTTCCTGAGGTCAAAGACAATAGAGTCTATAAAACAGGCAAATTAAAATGGCTAACAAGTTTTCCCTCGCGATCAGGAACTCTTACTCATAATAATGCTTCACACTAACATATAGTTCTCACAAACAATTCCAAAAGAGGTGATCCATTCCTGGAGGGGGAAGACCATTGCTGAAGATACCACATACTTGAATAATAAAACAAGGGGAAATCAAACTCAAGGTTGCTTCCCTCCTGGCTAGCTTTCATGGTGCTGGGAGGTATTATGCACCCTGCCAGAGAGGAGAAGTAGTCATCAATGTTACTCAGCTGTGACCTGGACACACTCCAATAATAAGCGACTTGCAAGACACATCCACTGACACAATAGTGGCTTCAATGCTACAGGAGTAACCTAACACTTTCTGATGGGATTTAAGGCCTGCTCCATGAGATACTTGGGACCATTAGTGGGGTGAAGAACATGTTGCTAGATAGATCACAAGCCCTATCTGAGAGCCTTACTATGATATTTCTGCTGAATAAACATATTATCAAACCTCTCACAATGACTTACTGTATACCCATAGATATACTCAACCTTCATCAAGAAGATTCCCCTTACAGCAGAGGGCAATTAACAGAGACTCCCAAGTAGTCAGTGTGCAGAGAGTAAGGAACTATAGAATGCTCAGTTCTAAATAGGACATCTATGTCACTTCCCTTTCCCCAAGGCTCAGGCATCATTGTGGAAGAACAGGCAGAAAGATTGTAAGAGCCAAGGCTATGAGTAACAACAAGGAAACTGTATTTTCTAGATGCAACAGAGGAGATGCATGTACACTCATAGCAGTTGAGACAGCATGCACAAGACTTCTGTAAGATCAGCCCAAACAAAATCCAAGCACATAAGAGTGATGTGGGCACAAAGTACCCCCCCACCCCACAACTGAGGAATTATTGTCATTTGATGGCTGCTGTGAGATGGAGAGAGAAAGTCAGTTTTCTTTAATGCTATAAGCCCTGGCAGGTCAAGCGCACTCCAGGGGATGCTCCCACACTCTAGATTATTTGGGCAGCACAAACTGGACTTATCAGATTTCAAAAATATTAAAGTTGGATGGATAGGTAGGTGTGAGTAGATATGGGAGGAGTGGAGAAAGACAGAGGAACATGGCCAAAATATATTGCATGAAATTCCCAAATGGTCAATAGAAATACTATTTTTAAAAATGGTTCTCTACCTTCCTCTCAAAGATTTCTTTCACATCTTTTATGGTAAGTCTTACAAACATGTTTTGTGGTAGACATAGCAAAAATAAAGGTGAAACACAAATTACCATTCTTTTGCTACAGATACCACCAGACACAATGTGTAAGGCCAGTGAGCTCACTGAATACATGCTAGTGTGTGTGTGTGTGTCCATTTGTGTACATATACACATGTCTCTGAATACATGCTAGTGTGTGTGTGTGTATCCATTTGTGTACATATACACATGTCCAATGTGCATGCATGCAGATTCTAGAAGAAGGATGTGAGACATCCTGACCTATCACTTTCCACCATTTCTTCCATGAGATAGGTATTTCGGGGAACTGGAAGTTCACCATATTGACTAAGCTGGTTGACCAGCAAGCTCTCAGGATCTGCTTGTCTTTGGTCTCCAGTTTTGGAGTTACAGGCACAAGCAGCCATGCCTGGCTTGAATATGCATGCTTTTAAGAGATGTGAGATCTCTACTTGAAAATGGAGAGAAGACACTGAAAAGAATAACTTTCGCCTTGTAACAGGAGCCAATGGTGGTACCCAGATACCCAGCTTTTAACTTCCATGGGCTGATTGTGTCTCCAAAAGCATGTGTTGACAACTTAGCCCCATTGATGTGCTGACAGCTGAGGCTTGAGGAGATTCGAGGGTTCCACAGTGTATGTACTGCCCTGGTGAATGGGTCAATGCCATTATCGTGTGGGTTGATTTCTTACAGCTAATTTTGGCCACTCATTCCTTTTACCCTTGTTTGGACAGTTCCTCCTCAGGATGACATAAGATGAAAGCCCTCATTAGCTGCCAGCCTCTCAGCCTTAGACTTCCCAGCCTCTGTTCTGTGAGAAATGAACTTCTGTTCATTATAACTTACTCAGTCTAGCACACTTGACTATGAATTTGCACCTTTCTTTGGTAAACCACAGACAGCACACAGAAATTAACCTCTTACTTCAAATAAGATATGCCCATCTATGGCAGCTCAACCAACCTCATCAATACCCCATAGTGAGAGCAAGTTCCTACAGCCAGAGAATGCAGATTTGCCAAGATATCTACCAGTGTCAAGACCTGAACAAGCTGCTAGGTGCCAACCAAAGATGTTTAAAGAGTAATTATTGCAAATGCTTGCCAAGACCCAATGTGGAAGACAAAGCCAATATCCCTGCCTACTCCAAGTTTAGAGCTGTTAGAATCTAAGAGGAGGCTTGTTAGGATTTACGAGCAGGACTGCTTAGGTTCTCTCTCTCTCTCTCTCTCTCTCTCTCTCTCTCTCTCTCTCTCTCTCTCTCTCTCTCTCTCTCTCTCTCTCTCTCTCACATACACACACACACACTAAAGATTTGTACCGTGATTATATATTCTCATATTCATGTATAATAATAAGACAGTGTATAAAATAGGATTGAAAAAATTTAAGAACAGACCTCCAAAAGGATTACCTGCAGATTCTCAGGCACTTGAAAAAAGTTAATCATCATGGCTGACCCCGAAGTTGAGATGCAGGTAATACATAAAAAAGAAACATACTTCTCATTACCTAATGATAACAACTTTTAAAATCATTTATTAAGTAAACCCTCAAGGCCATGTGATGGAGCCAAGTTCTAGGAGAAATATATTCTGTACTTACTTTCTGTCTAGGATAATTAATTGTAAATATATTCTGTTCTTTTCCAGCCTTCCCCTTCCTTCCTTCCTTCCTTCCTTCCTTCCTTCCTTCCTTCCTTCCTTCCTTCCTTCCTTCCTTCCTTCCTTTCTTCATTCTTTCCTTCCTTCCTCCTTTCTCCTCTTCCCATTGTCCTTTTCAGAAAGTGCAGAAAAGCACAAACAATAATAAATTGCATGCTCCTAAGCCAGAAGTAAACTGTACTTGATTTTATAAATAAGATAAATAGAACAATTAATGCAAGGTGGAAACCTCTTCTCTGCACGTCCCAGATATGATCACTATCATCAATTTAGGGTGCAGTTTTCCAGTGATGTTTTATATTACATATACAGCTATAAATAGAATGTTATTAAGTTATGTGTTTTGTATAAATGGTGTAATACTGAATCTGGGATTCTGCAAGTTACATTTTTCACTCAATATTATGTCTTTTAACTCTCTGCATTGGAACATACCAATCTAATTAATTCATTTGTTTAGTAGCAACCCATCACATGACGCTTGACAGTTCATTTATCTCTTTCCCTATTGAACATGTTATTCATTCCTAGTTTTCAAATGCAATGAAATTTATTATGGATATTTTCAGCATAGCCATTTGCACACATGTTGGAGAGTGTTCCTTGATATATAGACCTGACCATAAATTCTTATGGCATTTCAATTTTTTTCTAGATTGCAGAATTTACACTAGATTGAGTAAAATATAGTGTATTTAAATGATCTTAGACTAATGTTTTCTTGTTTTGTCTTTGAAAAAAAAAAAAAGAACTGTCATGAGTAGGAGCATAGAATATTAGCTTATCAGAAAGAGGGTTTCCTAAGATAACCAGTTTTCTCAATGACTTGCAATGAGCCATGGGCAGTTAACATTTGGAAGTGCTTGGCATACCACAAACTTAGCAAACTGCCCTCCACTAACTAGAAGCCATAGGCACCCTCTAAATCCAATCCCCATCCCTACTTACAAAATCTCTTTTGGAGTGCTGCCATGATTTTTTTTTCCAGAGCTGAGGACCAAACCCAGGGCCAGGCAAACGCTCTACCTCTGAACTAAATTCTCAACCCCTGCTGCCATGATCTTAAAGGGTCTGTCTTAGGCCTAAAAGTATGTTACCTAAAAGTACATTTTCCTTCAACATCTTTCCTTAAAGTTTTTTTTTTTTTTAATTTTCCACATGAAATTTCTACTGGCAAGCCTTCCACCTGTCCTAAAAGTCCTTGAATTGAGGGGCTGGCTAGATGACAACTGGGACCACTTGCTGTTCTTCTAGAGGACCAGAATTTGGTTGCCAGAACTGACTTTGTGGCTCACAACCACCTGTAACTCCAGCCTCAGGGGATCTGATGCCCTCTTCTGGCCTCCACAGGAATCTGCATGCATGTGCACATACCCACACCCAGACATGGACATATGCAAATGATTAGAATTAGGAGTTTTCACACTGTCCAAAAACTTCTTTTCTGTCCTAAGCAACCCCACTGAGATTCTCTGTGTTCCATCATTGAGAGTAAACACAAAGACTGCTCCTCTGTGTAAAATCATGCCTGACATACTCACACCAATCGGAAGTTTGTTCAGATTTAGTGGCTCCCAGGAGTGGTTGAGAGGCGTATATGACCAGTCTGAATGAAGAAGTAGAGCTTGGCACTTCCTTAGTAGTGTGAACTGGGTGGCCTGAGGTAGACCTGGAGCCTTATAAGGATTTCTTTGGGTTTTTAAAAGCTACACATTTGAATGCCAGAAGCAAGCAGTATTTCAGGAATTAAGTATTCCAATAATTATCTTTTATACAATCCACCGTGACAACTTTCTAATGTTTAGCTGTCTAATATTTTGATAAATAAGGATTTCCAATGAAGAAAAGAAAAAAAAATAATGATTTTTAAAACAAGGGTTCTCAGTGTTTGGATATACATTTCTCTTTCAAGATTCCAATGCAGCCTTGTGAGTGGGCAGGGAAGGTACAGTGGGAAGGAGAGGTAGGCCTCCAGGGCATCCAGATTGCCTTAGTATACTATTCTTGAAATTAACATGGAACTGTGTAAGGGGATAGCCCTAAAGATATTCTTTGTGGCTCTGTGATACTTAAAATTCGGAAAGAACTTAATGGTAGCAATAGTCAACATGGTAATTTGGAAAGTCTGCAGCCTAAAGGCAAGATCTAGCCCTAGCAAAATGTTTCTCCCAAACCTGTTTTATTATCTATAAGAAGTGGATAATACATTTTTACCTTATAGAAATACAGTGACTAACATATTAGATTAACGATTCTCAAGCCATGGGTCTCAGCCCTTGGGGGTTGAACAGTCCTTTCACAGGGCTGACCTAAGACTGTCGGAAAGCATAGATATTTACATTATGATTCATAACAGTAGCAAAATTACAGTCATGAAGTAGCAATGTAGTTATTTTATGGTTGGGGGTCACAACGTGAGGAACTATATAGAGATCACGGAAGGTTGAGAGCCATTTTGCTAGATGCTATGTCTAAGACAGATCCATAGAAGGAGTTTCTTGTATATTTGTTATTATCAAGGAAGCTATGCTATAACCGTATGGCAAAGCTCTTTGTGAACACTTAAAAGATGATGTTGTGGAAAACCAATGGCACTAGGATGTTTATGGAGACTTTCAGGCCAAACCAAGGCTGGTCAGAAGATAAGGAGGGAAAAAAAGAGAAGACAAGAAGAACAAGCATAGATGCTTCTTCTCCATTGGGGAAGGGTAAGAGAGAAAACAGCAAATGGCAAGAAGTTTGGACTTCCGAATGAAATCAGAGCTCACCCCCTCCCCAGTCCGACTCCAGGTAAACAGCATTTTCCAATAGTCAAAATGGTGGGGCCACACACATCTGGAGGGCTAAGCTCTGCAAGGGTTTTCCAGTGGAAGCCTCAGCTAGGTGGGGGAGCTGCTCATTTCCATGGCCGCTGCCTCCTAGTAGTTAGCATTTATAGTGCGTGGCTGCAAGCATGGCGTGCCTTCCAATTATGTTTAAAGGGTATTTGTGGAGCCAACTACCTGCAATTACTCTCCAGCTTTCCCCTGGAGATTTGTGCACTTTGGGATGATTTTTCTGAGGCAATTTTTTTTCTAGATGGTTAACCCTTGAGTTCGTGGTATTCCTAAACAACTGTGATTTGGAAATGGCACTAGTGGGATGCGAGCAAGCGCTTTTTCATAGCTTATAAAGCCAATGTGATAGAGAGACTGGCTGCTTGCTACCACCACAGGACCATTGGTAATGGGGAAATGTGACTGTCTTAGAAAGATCTAAAAGCTCTCTGGTAAAGAGGTTTAATGTCTAGAGAGGTTCTAAGTCCAGCTCTGTCTTGCTGAGTGTTGAGCTACACAGATCATCAGCCCACCTTGGGAATAAACACGGATTGTAAATTGAGTAGTCTGTCCGGGCCCAGGAAGCTGAATAGCGAAACTATTTGAAAGCCATCACCTTGACTGTTTTGACTTTGAATGTTTTGAAATATGTCCCTTCTTGCTCCATTCACATCCACTCTATCTGTCCTTTGGCACCTCTTGATTTTTAATAAATGTTACAAGAGTTGCTAAGAAATAAGGGATGGAGGTGGAAAAGAGAGAAGATGCTTAGAGCAGAGATGCTTGAAGCTGCTGGCAGCTCTTTCCTCCCCAGAAGAAGGCCTGTCAGTTTATCTTTATGTCTCAGTTTATCTTTATGGCCTATCAGCATTGGCCAGATGGCCAGGTAGACACTCTCACATCCTACTCTTGACTTACAAAGGACTTCTTTGCTGCAGCAGCAGCAGCAGCAGCAGCAGTGACCATGTCTTTTGTTCCTCAGATATAAGACAGTTAGGTAGACCAAAAGGTAATGACAGAACTCTGAATGACCTATCTGGGATGCCTTAAAAATGAGTCATAAGCCACATTTGACTAATTGAGTTAGGCACTGCCAGTCATCTGATGCTACAGATACACTCAGAGACGGAAGGGAATCTTCCCAGGAAGGGAGTGGGCTGTGCAGAGAAAGGGAAGAGAAGCTGCAGGAGGAGCAGCAGGTGCCTGTCTGGTCCCCAAGGAGGCAAACATTCCCGCCATCATCACAGGGGAATCTCTCTCCATACACCAAACTCTTCCAAGAACGAGAAGTATTTTAAACCCTGCAATTAAGGTACTAGAAGTGCATTGGCTGATGTGGATGTAACTCAGAACACAGAATGCTGGAGGAGCGCAGTCCCATTCTTGGGCAAGTTTGAGTCAAGGTGCTGGCAGATGTGACTCAAGAATAGGCACTGCTCCCTCAGGAATCCCATGATAGACTCCCTGTTGCCAAGAGTGGAGTTTCCCATCACCCTCCCTTCCTCTTGTCAAAGGCTGGTACTGTGTGAGCTGGCAGCGAGCTGACAAGGTTACAGGGAGAGATCTGATATGTTATCACACTTCTGGGGCCCATGATAGACAGGCTTGTGTAGAGTAGGCCCATGGCCTCTTCTGCCTCCCTCTCCAACTATCCACCTCCCACTCCCTACCAGTGTGCTTCACACAGGCCTGCCAATCAGAGACAAAGATAAGAAACTGACTTGAGTCCTCCTCCCAGAGCCCAAGCATCGAAGGCAATTATGTGCGAGTGGGAGAGTCTTAGTGCTTGTCAACCTCGGTCTGAGGCTTGTAGTGGAACTGCACAGACACTGCCACAGCAGCATGTATGGCCTTCTGCAGGACACAGGGTTACTCTTAAACAGACACCACAGATCACTATTATGCCATTATGCTCACTATTAATAATGCATGACCATGGAAAGAGTCATGACTGTGGGTGGTGGGGCAGGCCTGCCACCCTGCACAGAGGCCAGCACTTGGGAGGCAGAGGCAGGCAGATTTCTGAGTTCGAGGCCAGCCTGGTCTACAAAGTGAGTTCCAGGACAGCCAGGGTTCTACAGAGAAACCCTGTCTCAAAACAAAACAAAACAAAACAAAACAAAACAAAACAAAACAAAACAAAACAAAACAGAAAAAAAGAAAACCATCAAGCCAGCTGCAGCACTCGGAAGTGGGCCCTGCACCTCACCTGAACAGCACAGTAGAGCTGGTCCTGGTGGCAGTGGGGGTTGTCTGTGAGCTGGCCTCAGTGGTGGTGGTTGGTGAGCTAGCCCCAAGACCATGAGCTGGGAAGAGCTGGCCTTGCCCAGCCCCTCGTTTTCATCTGCAAGGTGGTAGTGTGGGTTCAGGAAAGATGCCACCCCACCCCCAAGTCTCCTATCTGCAGTAGGAGAGTGTGCTGGACTAGAGAACCAGAGAGCAGGAGAGCTGGCCCCACTCCTCACCTGAGCAAAGAGGGAGAGCTAGCAGGTTGACCAATTCAGCTTCCACCCATGCCCAGATCTAGGGTTCTGAGGTCAACCACCCCAAAATATAATCCATCAGTGAACTGCTGGAGCATGTAGAAGGGCAGGCAGGTCCTGCTGATCCAGAGCTGCAGGACCTTCATGACCCAAGACATCAGAAGAGTGCCAGCAAGGATCCAGTATTGGTTGTATAGCAGAAGCCTTGAACCAGACAAATGACTCATTACAGTGAATGTTTGCAAAAAAAAGCTGTTTGGACAAAAGGGTGACCCACCAAAGCTTCCACTACTAGCTGGTGTTTTCTTTTAGAAGAACGTTGGTTGCAAGGGTGGTGGGCGAAAGGATGGGAAGATGAGTGGGATTGGGTTGCGTGATGTAAAATTCACAAAGAATCCATTAAAAAACTAGAAAGCCATCAAGCTGCACAGCCCATACTATCCAGTGTTCTTCCCAGCTACACAGGATGCAGAGTATGGACATGAGACCATAGAAGATAGCTTAGTAATGGCCCGTGAAGATGTCACTTAGAGCAGTCACCACAGGCAATAACATGCAGGGCCCTTTGTAAACTGAAAACAGATCGACCATCTGATCTCACAGTTTTCAACTGGGTATAGAGTCAAAGGAATGGAGATCAACATGTGACAAGGCATGCGTACTCACAGATTCGCTTCAGCACCATTCACAATTGCCAAGATATGGAACCAGCCTAGGTGTTCATCAGTTGGTTAATACATAAAGGAAATGTAGTATGTGAGCATAATGGACTATTTCTCAACCATATAAACGAATGACATTTTTGTCATTTGTGGCAACATGGAGACTAGAGAACATTATATTTGATTAAAGAAAAAAGTTAGGCACAGAAAAGTGAACATTTGCATGTTTTTGCTTAGAGGTTTGAAAGCCAATCTCACAGAAGGAGAGAAAAGAACAATGGTTATGGGAGCTGGAGAGCTGGCTCAGTGGTTAAGAGCACTGTCTGCTCTTCTGTAGAACCTGAGTTCAGTTCACAGAACCCACATGGCAGCTCACAACTATCTGTAATTCCAGCTTTGGACTTCTAATACCCACTTCTGGCTTCAAAGGGCACCAGACATACATGTGGTACACAGATAAGCATGCAGACAAACACCCACACACTAAATAAATAAGAAAAATGTTTTAAAGAATAATGGTTACCAGAACCAAGGAAGGTTGAGGGAGGTGGGAAATGGGAAAAGAAGTCCCAACTACAGAGTGCAGTTGAACAAGAATAATTGCCAATGATCTGTTGCAGAGCTGGGTACCTATGGTTGGCCGCAGCCAGCTGCATATCTCAAAATGACTAGTGGAGAAGAGGTTGGATGTTTCTGACATGGAAAAGATGAGCTAATGTATAAGGTTATAGACATTCAGCTTACACTGACTGGATCATTACATACTATATGCCTGCACTGGGGGCTGGCTCTGCAAGCATGAGGGCCTGAGTTTGAATCCCCAGCACGGGGTAACAAGCTAGGCATAGTTGTGACATTTGTAACCCCAACACTGTGGGTTGGAGGCAGGTGGATCCCAAGAGTTAGCTGGCTAGCTAGGCCAAATGATGAATTTGCAATTCAGTGAGAGATTGTATCTCAAGGCAAAAAGGCAAAGAGGAAGATATTAGATATTCTGATGTGGCCTCTACATGCATGTGCATAGATGTGTACATAGATATACAACGCAGACACACACAGACACACACACAATGTCATACTGCACTCCAAAAATATATTCAATCACTCTATGACAATTAAAAATAAAAAGATAGTTAAAAAAACAAAATTACCAGGCTACAGAGTAGATCCTCCCTTGATTTTGGAAAGAAAGGGATCCAGGGAGAAGAGGGGAGCAGGTAGAGGAGGAGACAGACGAGGGAAGGGTGTCAGGCTAATAGACAGAAGGAAGCTTTCCAGGGTAGGTGCTCCACCTGAAATGGGACAGACCAGTGCCTAAGTGACACAATCAATACATCTCTTCCTGTCACCCTTCCCTGTGGCCACAGCTGCAAAACAAGGCAGAATGAAGGCAACACACAGACACCATGGTAACTCATCAACCACAAGAATACAGAGACAACACAACAACACAAGACAACACCAAGCCTTGAGGCCCTGGGTCTGGATGGGTGACTGTCACTCCCCTGTCTGCCCCGGCTGCCTATATGCTCTCCCATTAGCTTCTGATCCAGAGGGTCCTGTTTCATAAAGAATATAGGGTTCCCAAAAACTCCAGACTCTTTCACTGTATTTACTTAGGACGTCCTAAGAGGATTTCCCAACTCAAGCAGGATGCCATGGCTAGAAAGAAGGGTGTCAGATTAGAACATACCTGAACTCAGTGCCATTGGCTCTCCTGAGGTCTCATTTCTTTTCAGAGTAGACTAACAATTCCTGGTATTTGATGGCTGAGTGTCACAATGTATGCCATTCAGTGCCATAGGCCTGCTCTAAGAACTCTCAAAAAAAAAAAATCTAGGAGACAGATGCATTCATTTCCATTTTATGTAGCTAGAAGCAGGTTTGGAAAGTCTACACACAATGGATTTCAGTCAGGCCCCGGACTTCTCAACTCATGGCAGAGTGTTGAATCATTAAAAGGCCCCAGTGGCCCGGCACTTCTCACCCAGGGTTCCTGAGATCTGATAACACCACTAGCATGGTGCCTTTCTAAACATTAATGCCATTGCTTTTGACACTTTTCCCAGGGCTATCTTGGGGCCTCCAAGTGTCCCTTGGCTGTAAGGCTGCAACCCAGGGCAGTCAAACCTTGGCAAGCTATGGAAGGAACTGAGCCAGGGATGCTTTGGCAAGAAGCCCGGGAGCACATCCTTTAATAGTTCGGGGTCTCCTATAAATATGCCAACTGCAAATCAGAGGCTCAAAAGCAAATCCCAACAGCGACTCAATTTCAGGGTCTGAAGCATTCTCGGCCCAGCCTTTCACATCAGCTCAAGTCCCCCCAGGTTCGCTGGCTCCCTCCATATAATCTACTGAAGCGCTGAGGCTCTCTCCACTGAACGCTGCAGCGACCAACTATGAAGACAGGGAGTGTGGCCAAGGGGTCGGGAAGAAATTTGGTAAGGTTGCCTGACTCTCAATAAATATTTATTCCCACTTGGGGAGCCAGGGTTGGACCAGAGCTCCCCCTGGGCTTCGCATGGAGAATTTTTTATGCTTCCAGCGGGGAAGGCTGAATGCCAACCTCTTCCCCCACCGTACCCTTGAAAACCTTGGGTGAGGCTAGAGATGCCTCGCGTTCTGTGTAGAATGTTTGGTCTTATTGTCTCTAATCTGCATAATAAACTGCAGGGTGGACGCTGCTGTTGTCTTTTCCAGAAAGAACCTGGGGGTAAAGGAGAGAGGACGATGCAGACACTAGCCCAAGAGTCAGCGTTTGGCTCAGATCTACTTGGCCGCAGTGTCTGAGCTCTTTCCTTCCAAACACCGTGCCTTCTCCCTCTGGGTTGAGACCACAGATCTCTGCCAAGACTTGGTTCCCTTCCTTCCATCCCTCTCCTGGGCCCCACGAGGGGCCTCACTTTGCTGCCAGTATCCTGAATAGACCCTGTGAACCCCAGCCTCTTCAGTACCACCTGGCCAAGACCCCCTTGACCTGTACCTCTTACAATCTCACTTACTGTGTTTCCAAAGCGGTGGTCTAGGAGGAGAAGGCAACTTTGTGAGTGAGAATGACGTAGGGTGATGAGGGCCATGGCTTATCAGTATTAGTTTGTCAATTGTATGTGAGGGACACTGGTCTCCTCAGCATGGCCTCCTACCTGCTTGATCTCTTTTTAGAGACATATAGTAGGGAATAGTCATATCCTCTCCCTCCTCCAAGGTCACTGGAAGGTAGAGGGCTATGAGACCCAGCTTGTCTAAGTCTCTGGGCAGCCACGTCTCACAGTAGCCAACAGTACCACCTAGCACAGAGTCCCTGGGGCTTGCTGCTATCCACATGCTGAGCACCCCACCTCTCAGCCTCCAAGCCCAAGTAGCCCCTGCAGTGAAGACCAGGCACATTGCCAGGGTCCTGGGTAACTCTGGCAGTCACGGACCTTGCAGACTCTCTCTTCCACCGGGAGCTGGGGAGGCAGAATGAACTTGGTTCAAATTCCAACTTCAGATGAGTTGGTGACCTTCTTGATACTTTAGTTCTCTTTCAGCACACAATAAGGACGAAAATCTTACCTGATTCGTGAGACCTGTGAAGAGAGAGAGAAAGCACTTAGGAGGGACACATAAAGAGCTTTTCTAAATGTCCTGACTCCAGGGTCCCTCTCCACCCAGCATTTGAACAAATTACCCAGATTTAGTAAGGAGTCAAGAAATGAATTGGATTTGCCCTTGCAAACCACAGAACAGACAGAAAATCAACTAACAATGAAATCACATGTGAAAGATAGCAATTACAGGCCTGAGTTCTAAGCCATCCATCAACACATATTCTCAGCACCCATGGTAATATGCCCCTTATCACCCAAAAACCAAAACTCTTTCCTATAGAAACTTTATTTACAATTGAGGAGATGGTGAAAACAAGAATGAATAAGATGAAAATTAATTAAAAATATACTGATCATCAAAACATGATTCTTGTTCATTTATTCTTTCAGTGCACACATGCACACACACACTTTAATTATAATTGTCTAATGTGTACCATGGATTGTATGGGAAACATGGTTGACTACATAGTCCTACCCTCAAGATATTTAAAGTCTAGAGAAGTAGACAGATGGACAAATCAAAGTTCATAATTAATTTACTCTCTTTTGACTTTGACTATTGAAAGCAGATAAGCCCTGTGCATTTAAAAGGCTTTATTCAGAGATTCGGAGGTCAGCTGCAAAGCTTTAAGCAGAAAAATGTCCGAGGTCTGAGTCCTGGTCTCCAGGAACTCAGAGCCTCGGAGTCCAAAGGCAGAGTTAAATATGCTTTGAGAGGGAGTTGTCATCAAAGAGATGACAGAAGATGGTTTTGAAATTCTCATCTAAAAGTAGTTGGGGGCTCTGAAAAGACAAGTAAACAGATTCTAGGTGGTTGGCTGCCATCCCAGCAGAAGGGAAAAGCAGACAAGGCACAAACCATCTTTACTAGCCCCACACAGCAGTGAAGGCAGAGGCAGAACCAATCAGCTCTACATTTGCTGGGTATTCACTGCCTCCGTTCTTCACAGGGGAGAAGTACAGCTTGTCTGTAGGTACCACCAACAGAATGCCTATACAGTCACTAGTGTCTAAGAAATATTCACTGAGTTAATGGACCAATGACAACACAATTATTTAGATGGGAGAAGCCCTTGTTTCCAGTATGCAGCCAACCACAGAACGGAAGGTCAGTAGCATAGAGTTTTATAGGGAGTCTATAGTGCTCGGAGCTGAAGATCTGGTCTTCAGGCTCCCTTAGATGGCTTGTAGTCACCTTGAACTCAGAAGAAATGGGTACAAAAAGATCCAGGGTTGAGAGTGAGCGAGCCTGGATTTGCTATTTTTTTTCTCATGGCTGTGACAGTGCCTGACAGAAACAGTGAAAGGAAGAGAAGATTTAAGAGGCTCTCTCTGTGGTGGCATTAGCAGGAGAGGCTGTGCCTGGGCCCAGAAGAAGCAGATATAACTTTCAAGAGACAGTCCCTAGTGATGTATTTACACCTGCAGTGCCCTAACTCCTAAGGTTCCACCAGCCTTCAAAACAGCACCATGATTGGAGGACCAGGCATTCAAAATATGAGCCTGTGGCAGACATTTCAGATTCAAACCGTAACATATCCCCTGGCCCATGTCTGCTTGACTCCTGGAGGCTTTCTTGACTTAGAAAATGTCTGTACTTGTGCGTTCTTCCTTAAAGCTGTATGCTTCAGTGAATGTCACTGCCCAATCCAGTACCCTGGGAACTTAACCCCTCTCTCCTCACTCCTTAGTACCAATCAATCACTGATGTTTATATAAAGACAAAGATGTAAAAATCTATCCCCCAACATTACCACATTTCTAATAGCCAGCATTTCTGTTCTTGGCCTTCCAACCTAACTGTTTACATTTCTCTACCCTTCTTTTCAGCAACTGCAACTCTTCCTGTTATGTGTTCCTGTGCAACACATTTTACGTGTTAACCCTTTCTTTCCCAAACTTTGCATTGATTCAGCCCTTTTACCATCCCGATTAGGGCAAACCTGTCCTCCATGCTCCCTTTTATAACAGGATTCGAAGTTGCAAATTTACAGCCCCACTGTTCAGAGGACAATACCAGCACATGGCTTCCTAACCCACAACAGACAACTGTGTTCATACATCTAATGCAAGCAAGATGAGACAGCTGAATTTTATCTCATCTTCATGCCTTGCTCTGCCTCCAAGAATGGAATGGGTAGGGAATAAAGTGTGAACAAATGGGGAATTTTTATTTGCCACAAGAGTAACAATTCAGACAGGAAAGTAGAAATATTGAGAGGTTCAATAGCAGCAGGATGCCAACTGAGAGGAGCTAAGATATAGTGCAGTGCCCCTGGTGGTCTTCAATGTTCCAGCCAAGAGACTGTCAACAAGTCTTACAGCCCTAAGTTCTTGAGATACCTGCTGAGAGTAGCCCACCACAGAACAAGTCTACAGAAAGCAGGTCACCACCAAAAAGTGGCAGGGGGTGATGGGTCTTCCATCTCTAGCCAATTTCAAAGGCTGATGGAGTCCCTACACTTGCAGTTGAAGCAATAGATCTCAAGGCCAGAGTGAATCTTGAAGCAGGAGCAGCATCTCATCGAATGGGAAGAGTGGTGTATTGTTACTTTTCTGTTGCTGTGTAAGGATGTCATGACCAAGACAATTTATAGGAGGGTTTATTTGGCTTATAGTTCCAGTACGTTAGAGTCTATGATGGAGGAGACAGTAGTCAGCAGACATGGCGGCTATAATATCAGCAGAGACCTCATATCTTGAATCACAAGCACAAAGCAGAAAAGGCGTGGTGGTTTGGATCAAAATGGCACCAATAGGTCCATAGGGAGTGACAGTATTAGGAGCTGTGGCTTTGTTGGAGTAGGTGTTGCTTTGTTGGATGAAATCTATCATGGTGTGGGGGTGGGGTGGGGTGCTTTGAGGTCTAAGAAGCTCAAGCCAGGCCCAGTGGCTCACAGTTATTTTCTTGCTGCCTGTGCACTCAGATGTAGAACTATGAGCTACCTCTTTAGCACCATGTCTGTCTGTTTGCCACCATGCTTCATACCATGATGATGATGGTGATGGACTAAACTTCTGAACTGTAAGGCAGTCCCAACTAACTGTTTCCCTTTATAATAAGAGTTGCAGTGGTCATGGTGTCTCTTGACATCAATAAAACCTTAGCTAAGACAGAGAGAAAACTAGGAATAACCTGAGTCATTGAAACATCAAAGCCTTCCCTCAGTGATGTATTTCCTCCAACAAAACCATACCCCAAAGGGCAAAACCAACTGGGGACCAAGCATTCAAATGCCTGAGGACACATCTCTCATTCAAAGCATCACAAATGGGAAGAAGAGTCCTAACGTCACCTCAACTACAGGGGTCTCCAATTGTACCTTTTGTGTACCCTAAAAGTCTTCTTCCTACACTTCCTTCCTCCCAGGACAACATCAGCAAGTCTTACCACATCTAGTTTTTTTTCTTTCTTTGTTTGATGTAACACATTGAAATAGCCACGTGGTTGTCAAGTTCATCGTTTGGCCTCCCTAAGTCCATCTTTTCTTCACCAGCCTCCCAAGTCACAACACTTTATCAAGATGACAGCTAGTGTCTTCCAGTTGATTGTATTTTCTCTAGCTAAGTCCCCAATCCATTCCTCACAACGCCCTCTGAGCAACCTTCCCCAAACTCAAGTCTGATGAGACTGAATAGATCTCTTTCTTTTGAGCATCTCCCACTATAGACAGTGAGTGACCCCATGACAGGGAGTCTGTACCTAGCTGGCAGAAGGCCAGTGATGAGCACAGAGCAGGTGTGTGCTGTGGATGTGCCGCATGGGTGATTGAAATATCTAACCCATACGCTGCACCTGCAGCCCACTGGCAATTCAAGCCTTCCCATCTTGAGCACACGTGGCCTATTTTTAGCATTAGTGTTTTATTTCCCAGTGAAATTTGGTGCCAGCTGTGGTCACCTGTTTGATTGCTCTCTGAGCTCTGCCTTTAACTAGAAATTAATTTGGATTACTTAAGCTTTCTTTGCCCAGTGGAGAAAAACTCCGGCTGGGTAAATCCAAAGCCGCTGGCGATTTTTTTTTCTTTCTCTGTTTAATCTCTTTCTCTCACGTGCCAACTCTAATTTTGTACTTTCTGGCTTCCTTCCCCCTCAGTGCCTATCTCTAATCTGCACATCTGACCCTATCTCAGAGAATGCTGCCTCAATGGATCTTCATCTTCCAATGCAGGGAAACTGAGGCCAGTCCTATGGAAGGGTTCAGCTCCCATTGCTTGGGAAGTCCAAGACAGCTGCACCAGTGGAAACCCAAAGTATACATCCTGAGTTCAAGTCTGTAGCCTTCCCAGCCCTTACCTCCTTGCCTCCACACTCAGGAAGGTCAGCAGTTTCAAAGATCGAAGTCCAGCATGTCCTCTGATTTTAGCAGTGGGGACTAAGAGTTTGGCAAGAAAAGAGACAGGCACAGAGCCTGGTGCCTACTGAGGACTGAACCCAGGATCTCAAGCATTCAAAGGAACTCTCTACCATCCCCATTCCCTTTTGCTGCTGCTGGTGGTGGTGATACAAGCTCATGCTGTTCCAGATTGGACTCACTCTGTAGCCCACACTGCCCTTGAATTTGTGATTTGTCTGCCTCAGCCTCACAAATATCTAGGACCAAGTTCTCTTTCTTTCTTTTTTTTTAATATTTTTTTATTATGTATTTTCCTCAATTACATTTCCAATGCTAACCCAAAAGTCCCCCATACCCTCCCCCCCCCAATTCCCTACCCACCCATTCCCATTTTTTGGCCCTGGCGTTCCCCTGTACTGGGGCATATAAAGTATGCATGTCCAATGGGCCTCTCTTTCCAGTGATGGCCGACTAGGCCATCTTTTGATGCATATGCAGCTAGAGTCAAGAGCTCCAGGGTACTGGTTAGTTCATAATGTTGTTGCACCTACAGGGTTGCAGATCTCTTTAGCTCCTTGGATACTTTCTCTAGCTCCTCCATTGGGGGCCCTGTGATCCATCCAATTGCTGACTGTGAGCATCCACTTCTGTGTTTGCTAGGCCCCGGCCTAGTCTCACACAAGACAGCTATATCAGGGTCCTTTCAGCAAACGCTTGCTAGTGTATGCAATGGTGTCATTGTTTGGAGGCTAATTATGGGATGGATCCCTGGATATGGCAGTCTCTAGATGTTCTCTTTCTAAGGAAACATTTCTACCTGGTGTCCCTCCCGGCTAGTGAAACAAGAAGTGTGTCTGTCCTCCAGATAGCCTGAGAATCCTACTAAGCTCTGCTGGAAGTGCAAATTAAAATCCATCTGTGTTGACTTCTCTTCCTTTTCCCCATCCCTGTTGGCCACCTGCCCTGAGCTTTCTTTTTTAATTTTTTATTATTTTGTCTATATGGCGTATGCTTGCCACAGCACACATGTGGCGGTCAGAGGACAGCTTTGTGAAGCTGTTTCTCCCCTTCATCTACACATGAGTTCTGGGAATTGAACTCAGGTCATCAGGCCTGAATGACAAGAACTTTACCCAGAAAGCCATTTCACTGGCCCTATCCCGGCCTTTTAACCAGTCTGGCTACACTATATTCAGGATCCACAACGACACTGCCATGTTTCCATCAAGAAATTTTGCCATAGACCCAAAAGAGAGGAAAATGGGGGCACCTACTGATCTTATCTGTGATTTAGAGCCTACTGGGAAATTCAGAGAAGCCAAGGCAAAATGTCTGGTGATCTGTCGTGGCGCTAGGAATGATGACGAGAAAGCTCAGAGCTTCCTGAGGAAAGTGCCGATTTTTAAAAAAGAGTCTCGAATATTGACAGTTTTATCACCACTACTGACCATGTCTTATCCCTAATATGCTCTAATTAGTGGCTCTAATTATTGGAATTTTAATCCACTTTAATTTGAACACTAGAATCCCCGGGTTCATATGAAAAATGTGTTTTTAAGCCATTTGCTTCATACTGTTGACTCATACTGAAGGTCTGTGAAACCCCACCAGCTGTTCTCAGTAGCTGGATGGAGACTGGATTTCTCTCTGTGTTGTAATTACCCTTAGTTCTAAATGTCTCAAATAGTTTTATAATGAAAGTAGTATGTGGTAACTATAGGAGTTTTGGAAGAGGAGCTAGGGAGATGGCTCTCTGGTTAAGAGGGCACGCTGCTTTGTTAAGGACCTGAGCTGGGCTCCCAGTACCCCTGTCGGGGGACTCACAACCACCTGTTACCCCAGCTCCAGAGAATCTGGTTCCCTCTTCTGGCCTACATATATACAGGTACACACACACACACACACACACACACACACACACACCTTGTCTTAGTCAGGGTTTCTATTCCTGCACAAACATCATGACCAAGAAGCAAGTTGGGGAGGAAAGGGTTTATTCGGCTTACACTTCCATACTGCTGTTCATCACCAAAGGAAGTCAGGACTGGAACTCAAGCAGGTCAGAAAGCAGGAGCCAATGCAGAGGCCATGGAGGGATGTTCTTTACTGGCTTGCTTCCTCTGGCTTGCTCAGCCTACTCTCTTATAGAACCCAAGACTACCAGCCCAGAGATGGTCCCACCCACAAGGGGCCTTTCCCCCTTGATCACTAATTGAGAAAATGCCTTACAGTTGGATCTCATGGAGGCATTTCCTCAACTGAAGCTCCTTTCTCTGTGATAACTCCAGCTGTGTCAAGTTGACAAAAAAAATAGCCAGTACACCCCTGTATACATGTATACGCATAACAAAATAAATTTTAAAAAGAGAAATCTTAAAATACACATTAATTCATTTCAGCAGATACAAACAAACAAACAAAAGCACTTTGATTCAGGGGCCAGTGAGACAGCTCAGCTGCTGAAGTCATTAGTTGTCAAGCCTGACAACCTGTATTCAATACTCCAGAAACTTACAGGGTAGAAGGAGAAAACAGACTCAGCAACTTGTCTCTAACTTCTACATGGGCATCATGCCATTAGCACTTGTATGTGCATGCATGTGTGCATATATACACATAAAATGAGTAGATATTGGGAAAACAATTCAATTCACTATTATTCAAATATACTATATGCATTAATGGAAGTCTATTTCTGTCCCATATACCGTCTTTTCAGTGTTTTAGAGGGCTGGAAGGGTAGGTAGAAGGATGGGTCAAGCTTGGGTGTGTGAGGCGTAGATGAGAGAAGGGGTGGAAGGTTGGTTGGGTGTATGAATGAGTGGATGGATGGTGGATGAATGGATTGGTTATGAATGGATGGATAGATCAATGGGTGAACTGTTTATCTAATAGCTTGTCATCTGAAGGATATAAAATAATTTAGTTCCTTGCTTTATTCTCTTAATTTACACTAAGAGCATTTTCTTAATAATTTCGCTGATCCTCTATTTGTTTAAGGTTTCATTACAGTTCATCAATTATTTTATCAAAGCCTTGACTGTTGAGTTTTGTAGCTTCTCAGTTCTTGACATTGACTTATGCAGTTGGATCTGTTTGTATGGACTCTAACAAGAAACCGAGTTGAGGGAAATTCTCCAACCAAGAGCCAGGGAGTTAATATAGTTGGTTGAGGTAAGGGATAATCTCAAACCAAGACCCATCTGAGCTGTGAATAGTGCCCCTGAGTGCTGAAGCAGATGTTCAATTGAGTAACTGTGTGGCCCATGCCAAAAAGTGGCCCAGGAGAGGCAGGTTCCTGACACGCAGGGCAAAGGATTTGGAATGGCACAGAACCCCTTATTCAACATAAGATTTGGCTGAAAGAAAACTGGAAATAACTCCAAACCACTTGACAAGGGAAAATATGATTTCATAAAGTTTCTTTTCTTAGATTTCTCTGATTGACAGTAGGGTGGAAAGTATATATTTATATTAAATGCAGCTTTCCCCATCTTAGTTCCTCTTTCATGAGTTGTCTGTTATTTGCCGCGTTTTGCACAGAGGGCTCCTTTTCCTTGTTGATTTGTGAGTTTTCTGCATATTCATTACTTTAATTCCTTATCCTACAGTCTGCAAAAATTTTGCTTAGGTTCTTTTGGCTGTTATTTCTTATGACAAACCTATACTGTATAGCTAGATCATCCTATGTTTTCCCCTGTAATTTCTATTAAAATATTGTTATTACATCATGTGTGTGTGTATGTATCTGTGTATATGCACACATACATGTCTGTGGAGTATGTGTTTGTGTGTGTGGGGGGGGGTGCATCTGCGTGCATGTAGACATACATGCCTGTGTCAATGGCACATTAGTGGAGGTCAGAGGACATCTCACAGGAATAGTTCCCTCTTTCTATCACATGGGTTTCAGGGATCAAGCTCAGGTCACCAACCTTAGCAGCAAGCACTTTTTCCTAGTAATCCATCTTGCAGACCTCACCCCACCCCTTTGAGTTTCTTTTTCTATTACATTCCAACATAATAGACCTCCGCACTGGCACTGTGTCCTCCTTCAGCTCTCCTCCTAAAGATGAACTGAGCAATGTGGGGAGGGGGCTCCTTAACTCAGCATACCAGACACCCCCGAATATCTTCCATAACCCCACACTAAAAGATCACTTGGAAGTGGTCAGATACACCTATCTTCTTGGTTGCAGCTCCAGCATCTGAAACGAATGAGCATTTGTTGAACACTTACAGAGAGGATAGAAGGGGATGTCCTGGGACTAACTACCCCCACTGCAATGTGTTGCTTTCTCACCTGGGCCTGTTCTAGTGCCTGGAACACCCATTGCCACCAATAGTGTTTGCATCCAGGAAGGTATTGTCTCATAGAATTGTAAATGCAAAGCTATATTCAAATGTTACAGAATATTTCTCTTTGATGCTGTTTTGATTTGACTGTGAAATGTTTCTCACAGGCTCACATGTTCAAAGATTTGGTGCCTAGATGGTGGCTCTGTTTTGGGAGAGTGTGGAACCTTCAGGAAGCAGGTCCAAGCTGGATGAAGTTGATCACCGTGGCCTAGGCCTTGAAGTTTATAGTCCAGTCCTGCTTCCTGGGACATTGATTCAATGTTTCCATGTAGTAGGGAGCAGCTGTCACAGCTTCTTCACCATGGATTCCCCTGCCACCATGCTTTTCCAATCACAGTGGACTGTATTCCCTCAAACTACAAGCCAAATGCCTCTCCTCTCCCTTGAGTTGCTTCCACTTGCTCTTCATTTGGTTACTATGAATATGTAAAAGTAACGAATATACCTGACCATGCACACAGAGGTTAAACATCACAAAGACTGAGACATTCTGCCTCTCTTCTCCTTAGCTCTGAAATTGACTTATGCTGTTAACTCGAGCACGTGTGCACACACACACACACATACAAATAAAGAGAGAAAACCCCCATCTAACCTAGATCTTATTCTAAAGTGAATGTACTTGGGTCAGAAAACTAAGCTTTAGCAGGTCATATTCAAATAGTCTTCCTAACAATTCTTCAAGTACTTTCTCATATAGGAGAGCAATAATTACATGAGGCTTTATATATGAGGAGCAGAGACTGTGCCACAAAGCTCACAGTAACTAAGGAGAGAGGTTACTATCTTCTCTATGCTAATATCAGATCACTCCACACATAAGTCCATGGCCTCTGAGGCACAGCCCTAAAGTCAGTCCCTATGGAATCAATGTTTGTATAAGGAACTGCAATGTCAGACCCAGTCAAAGCTGCCACCTCTGAAAAACCAACAATGCTAGCATAGGAATGAATAGCACAAGACTATCCTTACTGATCTAACATATACTTCCTTAGCACCCATCTGGGCAGTGCACACACTCAGCAATGGGAGCCTGCCAGGATCCACCACAGAATCTCAGTCTTAGTGGGAAGCTAGCTCGGGCATAAACAGGAATGTTCACATTGATGGGAACATGAAAGATTGATCTGTAAAGTAAGTTTCTGTGTGTAAGATTACGTATGCTTTGAAGTTTATAAAAGGGAATCATCAGAAAAACCAGCTTCCCTGCCATTTTAGCAAAGTCTAATATCGGTTCCGAAAATAGAGAGTCTGGCATCTTGTTCACCTGTATATATTCAAGGCAGAAAGCAATTTACCTGGGGAGGAATTAGCAGCCACAGTCAGGATTTGTAAGTCTTCCTTTCATTTCTACTTAACAAGAGAGAGATGCAATGTATTTGAAATTCATTATCCCCAAGGAGATAGACTTTGTCCCTCCATCTAATCCAGTCTGAAAAGATTAAAGTAAATTATGGGAGGGATGCTTAAAATATACTGGCCATATGCTCCAGTGTAACAGGGTGATGGGAAGAAAGGACCCCTCCTTGATGACTGATACACAGCTGACCGTCATTGTGTACAAACACAACCATAAGGTAAGATTCTAATTAATCTCCACCCCAACACATGCACAGATACCAAATAAATCCCTCCAGCAAATGAAGCCAGGAGTAAAAGCTAAAGGATTGCAAGTCCAATTTGAACTTGCTCCTGAAATTAGAGCTTTGCAATGTCCCCTAAAGGCTCCCCACAGCCCTGGCATCCTTTCGTTCTCCTCTCCAGCATCTCCCCATTCTTGGAGAAAAGTATGACCAGTGGGTTGGTGGACAGACAAGAAGAGGAACGCCACAGAGCTAGACTTGGCAATGCCCACCACATGCTTCCAGTGTTATTTCCATCATCTCTTAATTATGTGTATATGTGGGGGGTGAGGGAGTGCATGCATGGGAATATGGGTGCCAGTGGAGTCCAGAAGAGAGTTGGATCCCCTGAAGCTGGAGTTACAGGTGGTTGTGAGCCACCCAGTGTGGGTCCTAGGACATGAGCATGGGGTCTCTACCAAAACAAAACGGGCTGCAAAGCACTAAGTCGACTCTTCAGTCCTGCAGGCGTTCCTGCCTTTTTGACTTCTAAATAATATTTTCAGGACCTGGCTCCCATGAAGTAATTCCTAATGAATATGAATGAATAGCTGTGTTGTTTGGGAAAATTTAAAAATTGAAAGCAACTTAAGTATTCACAAAACTTGGCTTTCTGCAAAGTCTGACATGCCAATGCGTTGAACTAAAAGTGATATAGGAGTTATGCAAGGAAAGTTAATAGGTTTGGCTACACAAAAGTCTGCATGGCAAAAATTTATAACACTTTACAACATCAGAGGACAAATGGGTGTATTAAGATAACATATGTGACAATTGAGCTAATTTATTTGGTGCAAAGGGACTCTTTAAATCAACAGGACAAGAAGCTTCCTATAAAACATGGCCAAGTGACCATGAGGAAAGGCATCTGACACACAATTAAAGAAGTGCAAACCACGTCAATAGCTATGTTCAACTTCTCACATATAAACAAAGTAGGATTCAGTGGTAACCAAGGTTTAGAGAAGGCATTTCTCTCACTCGTCTTGGCTGGAAGTATAAATCAGATATTTCTTCGAAGGATGAGGTTATAACCTACTAATTTTAAATACTTCATTACAGTGGATTATGTTACAGGGGTTTAGCCTCACACATACACTGCACAGGTAAATATGTAAATAAGATTATGTATAGTGGTAGCACTTATAATATCAGAAACCTATAGCATAGTAAGTTAAGCTAAAGCTACATGGTCAAACACAAAGCCAGTGTTAGAAAAAGTGACATGGCATGATATGGATAGATGTGGAAAACAATGTCCAAGATCCATGACAAAGACGTTGATAAATAAAAATGCAAGTGGCAAAGGTGAAGCCTAAAGAGTATTGTGTATGATACGCACATATGTACATAGATTTTCTCACAGGGCCGTAGGAAATGTCTTAAAGAATAAGGAAGAAACACAAACCGTGGAATTTCCAAATACACTAGAGAAGCAAGACTTGTATTTTATTTCATATTATTCTGGACTATTTATTTTTTCTTCTATTATTACATATTTATCTTAGAAATGAAACTAGCCTGAACCACCTCTTTGTTGGAGCAATTATTTAAATATTAGGAATACAGTGGGACCCAGACAAACATGATCCTTTCTCAAGAGAAAAAATAAAAAGAACTTAAAGGTCTATTACAGAGGACAGAAGTATCTTAGCCAAGCTTCTATTGCTGGAACACAATACCTGAGATTAGGACGTTTATAATAGAACACAGGTTTATTGTGGCTCATGGTTCTACAGGGTGGAAGTCCAAGAGCATGCTCAAAGCTTTGGACTCAGGACAGAAAGAGGAGAAAGCTGGTGCATACCCAAGAGAGAGAAGGCATGAAAGGACAGCCTTGCTTTACTACAAGCAAGACCCTCTGGCAGAAACGAATTTGGGCTCATGAGAACAACATGAATCCTTCTTAATTAGCTAATCACTCCTTAAATGCCACAGAACTCTTCAGTACCATTACACAACAATTGCATTTCAATAAGGGATTCCGATATACCAGCCTTAGCGGGAACAATAGTAATACAGAGAGAGGTCTGACCTTAAGACCTTTAAGTAACCCAGTGATCATGGAGAAGTGAGATTTACTCCTATAGAGAACAGACAGGAACTGGGTGTGGCATTATGAAGTGGTCTGACCATTAGTGAGGGCCTTTGGGGGAGGGGGGGCTGACCTATTTGCAGGCGAGATTGTGAGGACCCATTGTTCTCCTTGTGTTGATTTGAAGGATCACCGGGGAATCTAACACAGGCTCATCCACTTAGGGTGGTTAGTGGCAGGAGCCACAGGGCTCAGGTAGAATTCTGAAGACGGCTACAACCGTCAGAAAGCTTCAGTGCTGGGAATTTTAGAAGTCGCACCCCATCAAGGAAAAGGAAATAGACACCCCTGGATAGTTTCAGACAGAAATGGAGTCTGAGGCCCTAAAGAGGCTCCATCAGGTCCACCCCCAGCCCCTCACTAAGCAGCTTCAGAAATGCATCTGTATTTGCCTGGGATGAGAGAGAAAGCAATGGCAGCAACCGAACAGATGGCACCAGAATGGACCTGATTATGTACTAAGATGTAAGATTCATTACCGCTCAATGAGGGGAGGAAAGCATTACCCGACGGCCGGTCCTGGAACAATTAACTAGCGATTTAGAGAAGCAGCAATTTCAGAATCTCACTTTCCGCTACGCATTGAGATACATTCCAGTTGGGTGGAAGAGTTAAGTGTTTTTCTTTTCAAACCTCAAAATTCTTGGAAAGACATTGAATCCAATACTTTCTGAATCTCTAGAGGAGGAAAAAAATATGGTATGGGCCTAGATGCTCTACTTGAATTAAAAAAAAAAAAAACAAATAACATCTGCATTATAAAGTTGGCTTAAAATGTAAAGCACAGAAGCAATCAGCAAACAGAAATATTGCTGCAAATGTAATGAAAGGCAGTAAATTTAATATTTAAGCCCCCAAATATTGATCAGAAATAAGTCTCTAAACATAGGAGAGCCAAATAAGCTGCCAAAGAGGGCAATGTAATTAATGGACAAAGATTTAAGATGTTTAGTGCCTAGAGTATAAAAAACATAATTCAAACTTAAAGGTACTGTATACCGGTTCCAGTGTTAAATCAACATAAATTCTAAAATAATTCCTGGGCAGGGCTGTGTTTCTGTTTAAAATGTGGGAAGCCCCAAACTACACAACCATAACACATACAAAGGACCTGGTGCAGACCCATGCAGGCTCTGTGATTGCTGCTTCAGTCTCTGTGAGCCCCTAAGAGCTCTGCTTAGTTGATTCTGTGGACTGTATTTTCCTGGTGTCCTTGACCCCTTTGGCTCCTACAGTCCTTCTCCCTCTTCCACCAGTTCCCTGGGCTGAGTTTAATATTTGGCTGTGGATCTCTGCATCTGTTCCCATCGGTTCCTGGATGAGGCCTGATCTTGGGATCCTTTTCCTCCTAATGGACTGCCTTATCCAGCTTTGATAAGAGGGTTTGTGCCTAGTCTGGTAGTAACTTGTTAAGCCCCATTTGGTTGACATCCCTTGGAGGTCTGCTCTTTTCTGAAGGGAAATGGAGAAGGAGTGGTTCTGGGAGAAGAAAGGGAACTGACAGGGAGAGAAGGAGGACTCCAAGGAGTGGAGAGAGGGGAACCACAGTTGGGGTGTGTTGTATGAGGTAAAAACAAAGAAAAGTAAAAGATGTGGGGAGCCCCAAGTGAGTCTTGAGGCTTCCCTAGGAACATAACATCATGGTTTGAAAGCCAAGGCACTACAATGAAACCTCAATGTCCTAAAATGCAAAAAGTGGCAAGTTCCTCTCAAGACAGATGAGATCCTGTCTGTCTGAAGGGTCTCCACAGCTACTCCTGTCTGTGAAGGGTCTCCACGGCTACTTCTGTCTGTGAAGAAGCAGCAAGAAGAAAAGCTGACATAGATTAGAAGGCACACTTCTCTTTCTATTCTTCAAAAGATGGCTTACGTGTATACAATCATGTATGTGATGCACCTGCTACCCCCACCGATCTACCCCCACTCTCTCCTTCCAACTCCCCCTCACTCCAACCAAGAACAGATCTTACCTCCAACCTCATGTAATTTTTCTTTTAATAATTCCCTAATCAATGCAGCCTATTGCAGATAAGAGTGGGATCACTCACTGGGGCCCATGCAGCCTGAAAGTAGCCACTGCTTCAGTGAAAAGAGAGTCCCCTTCCCTTAGTATCAACTGTCCCTCTTTCCTCCATGCTGGAATTTTTAACTGCTCAATCTTATCCAAGTCTTGTGGAACTTTCCCCAGCCACTGTGAGTTCATGTATGTAACAGCCATGTCATGTCCAGGGGCCAGCATTTTTTTAACACTCCTCCCATCTCTCCTTCTATTTTATCCTCTTTCATTCGAACCTCACCCTCATCTACAATGCTCCCTGAGCCTGGCTTTAGAAGAGGGGTGCAAATGCTCCATCCATAGCTGAGCACTGATCATTGCTTATTCTTGGGCACTTTGAACAGTTCTGGCTCTCTGTGTTAATGACGACCTGTCACCGTTTAACTGGCTTTCAACTAATCAGCACCCATACGCACGTGCCGCCTGCACAGGCCCTTCATCCAAGGAAAATGACAAGTGGGAGAAAGGCTGACGCCAGAGAGGGAAAGAACACCCCTCCCCAACCCTGGGTGACATCACCACCTTCCCATGTTCAAGACAGTGGTTTGCTGAAGCCTGGCCACATGACAGAAAATCTTAAAGGACAGGATGTCTACCAAGCACAGGATAAAGTGACACCCCCCAAAATGGGAGCAGATAATGAGAGTGGAGGAAGATCTTCAAGGGGAGCACACCCCCTAAAACCTGCTAACCCAAGCAGGGCTGTGACACATAGAAGATGTTGAGTTTCACTAACACTGAGGAGGTCCCAGCCCCATAGACATAGAGCCTTGATTCCACGTGGAATGCCTGAAGCCAACAGTGTACTTGTCCAAGGGGAAGCTTCAACATAGCCTGGGCTCTGCTGGAGAGAATTTTCATAGACTTAGCTCCTTCGTACCACAGGCTAATGGAAGGCATAATCTTTCCTGTGGAAAAATATTATTACCTGTAATTATTCTTTAAACCCAGTGCCCAATTAAATAAAGAATCAGATACCATCAGAAAGCAGAAAAGTGTGAAATAAGGGGAAAAACACTAAATATGAGACTGAGAACTTAGAATTAACTATGAAAATGAACAAGAAAATACATACATACATACATACATACATACATACATACATACATACACAGCACCTATTAATTAAGTCATGGATTCGTGGGCAAAAACGTTCTTCCTAGGGCTGGAATGCAGTAAACAAAGACCGAGGAGCAGTCTTGGTTGGGTTTCTGTTGCTATGATAAAACACAATGTTCAAAAACAACTACAGAAGAAAATGATTTATTTCATCTCACAATTCTCAGGTTACACTATATCACTAAGGGAAGTCAGAGGATATCTCAGTGTCTAAAAATGCTGAGAGCAATTTTTAAGTGAGCTTACCAGAAAAAAACATAATGTTTATGAGGTAATGTGTATCTTAATTAGATGTAGTTAGCCATTTCATGATGGGTGCATATTTCAAAATATCATGTTGTACAAGTTATTATAAAATATATATAATTTTGTTGACAAAAACGATGATAATCAAAAAAAACAATATAAGGAAAATAGGAAATTTGGCAGAGAGACGAAAGCTATAATGAAAGTCAAATGAGCACATTATTAAATCTTTAAAACGACCATTAATTGTATAAAATCCAAAATACTATAATGAATTACAGGGTTCATAGCACATGTGATAGAAAAAAAAAAAACTTGACAACACAAACACAGAAAAGGAACCAGTCAGCAGCGAGGCACTTGTAATTTAACATTGTTCACAAAGCTGTTCTTTGAAAGTACGTATTTATAAATCAAATGAGTCACAGAATGATCTGCAGAGAAGTTTTATAACAAACACATGTATATTTCAAAAGCCAATAAACATGATAAAAATAATGGATTGGTGCCTTTGGTATACTTAAAGAGGTGCAAGAAGGAAAACTGAGGAAAAACATACAGCTTGAAAACAAACAAACAAAAACACCCTAAATACCAAGACATTAGGCCTAAACTTAATCATGCCAATATATGCACTGAAGGTAAATAAGTGGCTGCTCTAAGTGAGAGGCAGAAATCATTGGACTGCGTAAGAAAACAACACACAATTATAACCTGACTAAGGAAAACATTTTATACCTAAACATTTAGACTGGTTAAACTTGTAAAGGATGTACAACTCAACCTATACACCTGAGGCTCTACACATGAGGCTCAGGAAACATAGCAGAAGAAGGATGGAAAGACTGCAAGAGCGAGATGGCTGGGACAGCTGCTGTAAGGTTTGTCTTCTATATATGACAGGAACAACAACAGGTGACATGACAACACAGAGGGAAGAACCCTCAGGTGGCCTAACCCTGAGATGAAGAGCTACAATGACTGACAAGGGAGGGAGAATCAGTCTACTCTGGGAATGAGACCACGAGTTGATTATCCAATACCAAGTTATCAACCCTGAACAAGCACATAGACATGGGGACACCAACTGGAATCAGCTGGTTATATTTATATATTTATTCATATAAGCAAATACATAGCAATAATGATTAAAGAAATTAAATTGGGGAATTATGCCATGCAAACACTAACCTTAACACAATTGCATCAATAACAGCAAAGTGACTCTCAAAACCAACAGTACTGGAGATAAAAGAAAACATTGTATAACAGTAACATGCAAAGAGTTAACATAACCATCTTAAGTGTCTACATACTTTTACATTGAGCATCAAAATATACAAGGCCAAAAATGAGAGAATAGGTACAGACAAATATACAGCCATGATTATATTTTGAACTTTTTCTTGGTAATCTGTGGACAAGAATAAAATGAACTCAGGAAGATAGAGTAAACTTTGAAAACAACCAAAAATTTATAAAGCACTGTTCCAAAATATCTTAGAATGTTTTTTTAAACACAAATGAGATAAACATAAGTAGACCATATTGAGAGCCATAAAGCAATTTTAAATATGTATCAAACAACTGAAATCAAACCAAGTATTTCATTTACCCACAATATATGTTTCAAATCAAATAATGCTATGCAGTGATTCGGATATATGTCTGTCTGTTCCATAATCCATAACTAATCTTAATTATCAATTCAAAACTATGAAGACACGGGACCTATCAGAGGTAAGTAGATCATGGGAGATTCACCTTCACAGGCAGGATTGGTGCCGTGATTTCTGCTCTCCCTGGCTTCTTTTCTACGGTGGGAAACCCCACAGAAAGGCTCTGCCAAATGACACACAATGATTCTGGAGTTGACAGCTCCTAGAAGTGGGTGTTCTGACAGAGCAGCACGAGCTGAACTAAGACATATTTAAAAGATTTTTAAGGCTCTCCAAATATTCCAAACTTAAGCAATATATCCCATTAAAAGTCAGGAGTAGATAAGAGAACTCACAGGGGAAATTAGGAGATGATGAACTGAGCAGTGATGAAAATACATCACATTAAGCTTTGTGTGGCCTGGTGACAGTGTTTAATGTAAATGGACATTTGTAGCTTTGGATATCTGTACTAAGAAGAGGAGAGGCCTGGAAAGCTTAAGCACACTTGCTGCTCTTACAAAGGACACAAGATCACTTCCCAGCACCCACATGGTGACTCACAACTACCTGTTACTCCAGTTTCAGGAAAACTGATGCCTTCTTCTGGCCTCCACAGACACCAGGCACACACGTGGTGCACCAACATACCTCTAGGCACTTCTGCATGCAAATCAAATAAAAAATAATATTTTAAAAAGAAGAGGAGAAATATAAAGCTGATTACTCATGCTTCCATGAGAAGACTGATAAAAAACCAAACAAGATAAAGTCAAAGGAGGAAGAAGCGAATAATAAAAACAAGATTAGATATCAAAGAAAGAACAGAGAAACCTAAGTCATAATTAGGCTCTGAGAACAATGAATGGAAGTAACAACGTTGTAGCAATCCTGATCCAGGTATAAAAAGGGAAAGCAGAAGTCCCCAGGAATGAGATAAACACCATCACTACATATTGCATCTTTGTTACAAGGACAATAAAGGCTGAATACAGACGTCATCAAGTCAACACATGCCAAATGAATGTGAAATGGATAAATTCCTTAAGAACTAAAAAACTTTCAAAATTGATACAACATAAAAGATCTAAATAATAGAATCCTAAATCTGCCTGAAATTGAATCTGTAATTGAAAAACAACTCTATTTAATAAAGGTTACTTTCAAATAGCTCCACTGGTGAATTGTATCAAACATAAATAATAATAATGCCAAGTCTCACAAAGCTCTCTTTCTTAGAAATAGAGGAGGACGCTGGAGGTTGGAAGGTTTAGGACTTGACAGTAATGAGAGAGTGGGGAAGAGAAACCGGTCAGGGAGAATGGAACCAAACCTGAGGATGTATGGGAAAGTCATTTGGAAACCTACTCACTTGCAAGAAAGCTTGAAACTTACAAGATAGCTATTACCGGAGAGCAATCTGCAGGGGTGGATAATGCTACTCACAGAAGCCACGGGTTATTAACTGAAAAATTCCAGGGCCAGGTTGGGAGGCTTCCTGTGAGTTGCTGCTCAGGGAGGCCCAGTAGCATCATGACTGTTATTAGGGCTACCCAAGAGCTTTCTGGTTGAATTTGAAGCCTACACTGCAAGAGAGAATTTGCCCCTTATGTGAAAACCTAGTGAAAAGCCCAAGGCTGGGGAAGGCATAGTCCCTAAGGGGGAACCTGCTAGTTTTGTTTTGCTATGTGGCTGTGTTGTCAAACTGCCTTCTAAATATTTTGTGTTTGTAACCATAAAGGGCCGCTGCTCTCAGCGTTGGTCTTTGCAGTGAGCAACAATTAATGCAGGGACTCACAGCTGGTAACAGTGCTCAAATTAAGTGACTGTTGAATGCTCAGCCCTAAGCAGGACATCTATGTCACCCCCTGCCCCCACTGCTTAGAGAACATCACTGTTGAGGGACTGCAAAGAATGTAGGGACTGGAGGAAGGGGAAGATTGGTATTAACTTCTGTCTTCTGGCGGCTGCACTCATGGACTCACAGTAGCTGTGGTTATCTGTAAGGTTATCTACACAGATGAGGGCCCATCAATGTCCCATCATGATTGGACAGGGGATCATGAGCTCCCCCACCGCAGAGAAGCTGTTGGCAATTAATGGTGGCTGGAGGTTTCTTTAGTGGTGTAGCCACTGTTATGCTGTCTGTGCGCCACTAAATATTCCCACACACAGGCTCAGGCAGGCAACATTAATTTAACTCAGTAGACTGAAAAAAGAAATAAATAACAACAAAAAAAAATCCTATGAATTAAATCAACCAAAATAGACATTAAAAATAGTAGGGACACTTACTAGGAAGAAGGGATTCAGTGTGGGGAAGGAGGAGAGAGTGTAATGGGGTTGGCTGAAATGACCCAAGGACATTACATACATGTATGAAATTGTCTCGAGAGTAATCTTTTTTTTTAAAAAAAAAGACCTTTAAAACAGAAAGACAGGAGGAAACAGTGTGTTATAAAATTATAACCTTGATGACATATCCTAAAACAGATACAATGAAAGAACAAATATAGAACAATGCGTTTCATGAGCAAGCTCACAAACTATTTTAACAGAATCTGGGAATCAAATCCATCAGTGTATTAATAAGTATATCATGAACAGCTGGGATTTGCTCCAAAAATACAAGGTTATAGCCATTCAACACAAACCTAATGTAACTCTCTAAAATAATAAGGAAAGAAAAATAATCACATGATTCTTTCAATAGCTGCATTTGACAAACTTAAATATCCTTGAATACATTTTTTAAAAATACTCTCGGATTTTCTTTAAGTCAGGAACTATACCTTTTTAATACACACACACACACACACACACACACATTGTATATGTATATGTATATGTATATGTATATGTATATGTATATGTATATGTATATGTATATGTATATGTATATGTATATGTATATGTATATGTATATGTATATGTATATATGTATATATATACATATATATATATGGTCACTGATTCTAGATCATCCCCACCCCTTGCCACAGGGCTCAGGTGGGCAGTCCATGCCTGATTTGACCCCCAGCTCAGTACCATGCAGCTCAGGTAGGTAGAACACCTTCGAGATCACTCCCACATCGTTCCACGGGCTAGTGGGCAGAAAATGACCCCCTGTCTTATGTCACAAGGCTGACCCAACCTGAGAGGATTCCTGCCTGCTGCCACATGTCATTCATGAGATGACTCCAGACACCCAGAGGACGTGGGCACCACTAAGATGAGCAAATAAGTGGTGGAGAGGTAGAAGAGAAAGAGAAGCAGAAGGACGTGGGCACAGTGAAGAGAGGGGGAATGGAGACTCCAGGGTAGTGAGGAACGGCCTGATGTGAGTAGCCAGGGATGCCACTCAAGGTCATGATAAGGTCCTGACTTGTGCTGTGACCAAGGACAATATATTGGTCCATGGCACGGCAGCAGAGGGAGTTTGTTACCACCAAAGGCCGGGTGGATCTGGGCTGGGCTGCCCTCTTGTCTTAGGGCTGTGCAGAGCTGGCCCTGCCCCCTCACCAGCTGTAACACTCCGGGGAGCAAGTTCTGAACCTTGCCTGGGCAACCTAATAGAGCTGGCCCTGGGGGCAGGTGAGCTATCCCAGAGGGCATGCGCGAGGGAGAGCTGGCTCTATCCCTTGCCGGCTTCAGCACTGGGTGAGCTAGCTGGGGCAGTGCTATGGAGTTTGCCCTAGTGGCAAGCTATAAGAGAGCTGGCAGGCTGATCAACTCAGCTACCACCCAGGCCCAAATCCAGGGCTTTGAGTTGTCCCACCCCAACATCACCCCAACATATGTGAACTGCTGGCACATGTGAAGGGACACATCCTACACATTGATAGCTACAGGGTTTCCATGACACAGGGCAACAACAGGATATCTGAGAGTAGTCCCAGTGAGAATCCAGTGTTAATAGTGTAGCAGAAGTCAGAGGTCTCAAACCAGACATATAACTCATTGCAATAAGCATTTGCAAATAAAAAGGAGTAGACAAAGGGTATACTGTGGGACACACTGGGACACACTACAACAAGGTGCCGGCTAGTTGCCGGCAGGTCCAGGTGAAAGGAGAGAGGTCTCAGTCCCCAGTCCCACCAGGGTCTCTCCTAGGCTGACCAGGATGGCGAGTGTTGATGGCCCAAAAGAAACACACTGGGAGTCTAGTCAAAGCAGGAGCTCAACTTTATGAGATCAGCCTCTCGCATATATAAGTTTACAACATAGGGAGGGGGATTTTTGTTGGGGTAAGATGACTATGTAGAAGGGGAAGGGTGACAGAGGGTATGGAGTGACTGACAGAGCCAATGGAAAAGCTCTACATTAGCAAAGGTGGGGCAGAGGCAGGGTCAAACAGGTCGTGCTGAGTCACCCTGGTACAGAAGTGACTGAGACAGAGCTCAAAACTCAAGCCAGGCTTAGGCTCTCCCAAAAGGCCTCAAAAACTCGAGCCAAGCTTGGGTTTGTCCTCAAGGTTCAAACCAGGGCTAAAATGGGTCCCAACAACAAGGTTTTGGTTTTTTGGTTTTTTTTTCTTTTGGCAAGTGAGTAGAATTGGGGTGCATGATGTAAAATTCATAGTCAATAAAATGTTAAATTTAAAAATTGCTACTAAGGGTTGGAGATATGCCTCAGTAAAGAGCACTGACTGCTCTTCCAGAAGTCCTGAGTTCAATTCCCAGTAACCACATGGTGGCTCACAACCATGTGTAATGGGAACTGAGGCCCTCTTCTGGTGTGTCTGAAGACAGCAACAGTGTACTCATATACATAAAATAAATAAGCAAATCTTTTCTTTTATTGTAGAACATGATTTTAATATTTTCAACTGTTAATATCCAACAAATAGAATAATTATTTTAAGATATATTTCATTGTTATGTCTCCCTTTTCATTTCTGATTTTATTAATTTGGATACTGTCTCTGTGCCCTCTGCTTAGTCTGGCAAAGGGTTTTATCTATCTTGGTGATTTTCTCAAAGAACCAGCTCCTGTTTTTGTTGATTCTTTGTATAGCTCTTTTTATTTCTATTTTGTTGATTTCGGCCCTGAGTTTGATTATTTTCTGCCATCTACTCCTCTTGGATGTATTTGCTTCTTTTTGTTCTAGAGCTTTCAGGTGTGCTGTCAAGCTGCTAATGTATGCTCTCTCTAGTTTCTTTTTGGAGGCACTTTTTGGAGTTTTCTTCTTACCACTGCTTTCATTGTGTCCCATAAGTTTTGGTAGGATGTGTCTCTGTTTTAATTAAATTCTAAAATGTCTTTAATTTCTTTCTTTATTTCTTCTTGACCAAGTTATCATTGAGTGGAGCGTTGTTCAACTTCCATGTATATGTCTGCTTTCCGTTGTTTTTGTTTGTATTTAAGACCAGCCTTAGTCGATGGTGATCTGATAGGGTGCATGGGATCATTTCAATCATCTAGTATCTGTTGAGGCCTATTTTGTGACTGATTATATGGCCAGTTTTGGAGAACGTACCATGAGGTGCTGAGAAGAAGGTATATTCTTTGGCTTTGGGATGAAATATTCTATAAATATCTGTGAGATCCATTTGGTTCATAACTTCTGTTAGTTTCACTGTGGCTCTATTTAGTTTCTGTCTCTGTTCATTGCTGAGAGTGGGGTGTTGAAGTCTTCCACTATTACTGTATGGGATGAGATGTGTGCTTTAAGCTTCAGTAAAGTTTCTTTTATGAATGTGGGTACCCTTACATTTATGGAAAGATATTGTGTATATTTGATTTTGTCATGTAATATCTTGGTTTCTCCAACTATGGTGATTGAGACTTTTGTTGGGTATAGTAGCTTGGGCTGTCATTTGTGTTCTCTTAGGGTCTGTATGACATCTGCCCAGGATCTTCTAGCTTTCATAGTCTCTGGTGAGAAGGCTGGTGTAATTCTGATAGGTCTGTCTTTATATGTTACTTGGCCTTTTTCCCTTACTGCTTTTAATATTCTTTATTTAGTGCATTTGGTGTTTTGATTATTATGTGATAGGAGGAATTTCTTTTCTGGTCCAGTCTATTTGGAGTTCTGTAGGCTTCTTGTGTGTTCATGGGCATCTCTTTCTTTAGATTAGGGAAGTTTTCTTCTATGATTTTGTTGAAGATATTTATTGGCCCTTTAAGTTGGGAATCTTCACTCTCTTCTATACCCTATTATGCTTAAGTTTCGTCTTCTCATTGTGTCCTGAATTTCCTGGATGTTTTGGGTTAGGAGCTCTTTGCTTTTTGCATTTTCTTTGACTGTTGTGTCAATGTTTTCTATGGTATCTTCTGCACCTGAGATTCTCTCTCATATCTCTTGTATTCTGTTGTTGATACTTGCATTTTTTTACTCCTGATCTCTTTCCTAGGTTTTCTAACTCCAGGGTTGTCTCCCTTTGTGATTTCTTTTTTGTTTCTATTTCCAGTTTTAGATTTTGGATGGTTTTGTTCATTTCCTTCACCTGTTTGATTGTGTTTTCCTATAATTCTTTAAGGGGTTTTTGTGTTTCTTCTTTAAGGGCATCTACCTGTTTACCTGTGTTCTCCTGTATTTCTTTAAAGGAGTTATTTATGTCCTTCTTAAAGTCCTCTACCATCACCATGAGAAGTGATTTTAGATCTGAATCTTGCTTTTCCGGTGTGATGGTGTATCCAGAACTTGCTATGGTAGGAGAATTGGGTTCTGATGATGCCAAGTACCCTTGGTTTCTATTGCTTATCTTCTTATGCTTGCCTCCCACCATCTGATTATCTCTAGTGCTACCTGCCCTTGCCATATCTGACTGGATCTTGGTTGGGTCAGAACTCCTCAGAGTTCAGCTTTCTCTGGGATCCTATAGTTCTGGTATCTTATAATTCTGGTATCCTATGATCCTGAGATCCTGGGTGTGTCAGAGCTCCTGGGAGTCAAGCTATCTCTGGGATCCTGAGATTCTGGTATGACCAAGCTCCTGGGATCCTGGGATCCTGGGATCCCGGGATCCTGGGATCCTGGGATCCTGGGCATGTTAGAGTGCCTGGGAGTGGATCTTCCTCTGGATATTGTGGGACTGGCTGCAGAGTTCAAGCCCAAGGTCTGCTCAGGGTACCGGCCCAGTTTGGAAGAACTAAATAAATCTTTAAAAAGAAAATGGCTACTGAAAATTTAGCAGCTAACATTCTAGTTCATGATGAAATAAGATATGGAACAAGGCAATCGTGTGCACTGTCATGTCTGTAAGTCAGAGTGGAGTACTGGATCCCTAGTCATAGCTGTAAGGAGAGATACAATGGAAAACAGGAAATTAAGCCTGGGTTTATTCCCAAGTCACAGTATTTGCATGGGATGAACTTGATGACACTAGTGAAATTATTGCAGACAGTAAATATGAAAGTATTAAGGTTGTGGCATACCAGACTAATAACAAAATCACCTCTTTCTGTATTCTCAAAGTTAGAAAATAGAATTTATATATTGAACAACATTAAATTATCCAGTGCCTTTATAAAATGTGGGCTAGACCTGTAACAGAAACCATAAAACATCTTAAACATCTTAAAAGATCTAACTAATTAGGAGGGTTAATCATGTTGATTGAAGAAATAACTCATAATTGTTAATGTATCTATTCTCCCAAAATTGGCCTACAAATTCACAACAATCTTACCAAGATTACTGAATTGGCAATAATGGAACTTTGCAGAATGCAAGATTCTTGCCAGAATTAGATAACTCATTCCAGTATTTATATGGATATACAAAGGACCAAAAATAGTCAAACACTATTAACAATGAACACGTCAGTAGGACTTATTCTATTTTGTTTCAAGAATTATTTTGAAGCTAAAAAAAATAAAGTGTTTGAACTGACATAACAGTAGAAAAATAGGTAACCAAACAGAATAGAAAGTTAAAACACTCGATCTAGATATATATGATCTGTCAATTCTCAACCAAGTCACCAAACCAATTTGAAGAGAAAAAAAAAATGTCATTAAAAAATCATGCTGAAACAAATAAATATTTATGAAGGAAAGAGGGAATCTCTGTCTCTGCCTCCCTCCCCACAGAAATAAATCTGAGGAATCAGAAACCTAAATGCAGAAGCTAGAAACATAAAGTCTGTAGGATATAACAAAAAAAAAACAAAAACAAAAAAAAACAAAAACCCTGCCTGACCATATTCATAAGACAAAGATATCTTAGGACACAAAAAGAACTACTGTTAAGATTAAAAATCAATGAATTGGGCTTTGTAAAAATAAAACATTTGTAATCTATGAGGATACATTGTTAACAAAGTTAACAAGCCAAGGTCTGGAAAAGAAATCCCCATTGTACCTGATAAACAAATTGTAGCAAACTTCTGTAAACTCATAGTGAGCCAAACTTCAAAGTATACTTCATGATGGAAAAATCCTAATTGCTCAAAGGGCTTAAGAAGTACATTTAAAAAGTGTTTAGCAATATAGATCGTGAGAAAAATAGGTGTGGTGTAGGGATGTACAGTCCTGCTAGGATGGCTTAAATAAAATCAAATGGCAACTTGGAGTTTTAGCAAGGATGTGAGACAGCCAATGTATGTGGCTCTGCCATATTGTAAAATATGTAGCTATTTTGAATATCTATATCAAATTTAACTTACTTATCCTCTGATCCAGCAATTCTACTCCTGGGTATAAGAGACATGAAAATGCTTGTCACAAAGGAGAAATATTTCTAAGTTGTCCATGGATGCTTGCTTCAGCTTCTTTCATAATAAACCAAACTTTGAAACAACTTAGTGTCCATCATTGGAAGTATGGATAGCGATGCTGGAGTCATTGTGCAAAAGAAAACACCTGGCCCTAAGCAAAGGCAAACCTCTTATATATGAAAAATGTGAGCAGGTCTCAAAAACACTAGACAAGATCTGAAGCTTGACAAAAGAATCATTTCTGTTAAATCCCTTGAATCTAAAGGGCAAGAGCAGTCTAAGCCAACAGTGCTGGAAGCTATAGCAGTAGCTCCCATGAGCAGAGCAGAGTGGGGGAGATTACAGGTGACCCAGGTGAATGTCCTCGAGTGAGCAAGAGGCCCTTTCTCTTAGCCGGGGTATAGGTCTGAAGCTCGATCTAACAGTCAAAATGTATTACACTGAACTCATAAACTGAGTGCAGTTTATTTGATGCAAATTACAGACACTTCCATTTCAAATGTTAATAATGCCTCTGGTAAGGGTGGAGGGAAACTGGTACTCTTATACATTGGACTATCATTTTATAAAGCATTCTGGCAGTATTAACCTAACAATGATTCAACTCCATAGCTTTATCTAGGATAAATCTCAAAAAAAAAATCCAAATAACAAACAATTGTGTGCACAGAAATCATGGTATCCTAGCAATGATATGATCTGAAACATTCCAAATCCAATACCACACAGTAATTAAATGAAGCACAAGAAATCTATAGATAGAATATAATTTGTATTAACCTTATATATACTATATGTTATGATAAACAGAAGATATACTCATCCTACAACCTTTTTTCATTTTTATTAAAATATACAAGATATGAAGATTTGTTCCTAGGTTTCACTGAGAATGGTGAGTGAAAATGGAGTGATCTGCTCCATATTTTTAATTTAATTTGTTTTCCTTTAATATTTTTTTCAGTTTTCCCTTAACATTTTTACAATGCTATAATTTTCTTTTCCTTCCTTCCTTCCTTGCTTGCTTGCTTGCTTGCTTGCTTGCTTGCTTGCTTTTTCTCACTTGAGTGACTTTAACTAGTATGAAACTCACTGTGTAGACAAGACTGGACTCAGGCTCACAGAAATCCTCCTGTTTCTGCCTCCCGAGTGCTGAAACTAAAGATGTGAACTATTATATCCAACTAACACGGTACATTTCTAATAAATTCTTTCTCTCTAGTTATCCACATGCTGTTCTTCTCCACGTATTTTCTCATATATAAGCTGTTTATGTAGCATAAGAAATCTAGAGTCTAGGTTTTCATTATTGTTAACAGAACCCAGCTTTACCACATTCCATATGGGATGGACCTCCTTAGTGATCCAAATGCTCTGTCATGTTATGAAACATGGTGTCAATGTAAAAGGTTAAATATATTTACTTTGTAAACATTTGAACATGGCAGCAACATTTGGTCTCTCCTTAGTGAGACCCCGTTAGTCCTTTCTCTTGGTGGCTTTTCCTAAATACCTATTATTTTGAGGTATGGGGGAAAGACACAGTCTGATGCCCCATTTCTGGCCCATTCTCTCAAAGCTCTTAGTCAACCCTAACTTTGCTGGAGTCAAAGAAATACAGAGCCCCCATTTCCTGGGGTTGCCCCATCATTACTCTTGTCTTAGTGATGGTCCTTCAACTTAATGTCCCATTTCCAGTCATCAGACCATGGCTTTCTCTTCCTGCACCCCTTCCCCACCTTGACAGGAATAGATTCATTGGTTCCAGAGTTCCTCTCAGTCTTGATTTTACCTCATGCCGTAGACAACCACACAGACACTGTGGTGTCAGCCTGTGGAGCAAGCACAGGAATCAGGGACCCTGAGACTGACCTCTCTCTAACAGGGATGCTGGGATCCTTGTTCTCTACCTGATACTGAGCTAGTAACAGCAACGAGAGGCTTCAGAGCCCTTGTGACTCCTATTCCTGCCAGAGCTATATTAGCCATGACAGCTTCCGGAAAGCCTATGAAACATCATAATCTTTCTTGTCTCCTGTAGAAGCAAATAGAGTTAGAAGAAGCTGTGGAGGTTGGAGAGGTGGCAGAAATGTCCCTGGAGAGCCCAGCTCCAGACAGCCTTCCTCCTTTGCCTGGGTCTCCCCCTCTGGGCTCACACCTTCTCTCAGGAGTCTGGCCAAGCGTGGTGCTGAAGGGGAGCTAAAGAGGTGATTGTAAATTGAAACGAACGTTCTGCTGAAAAGAATCATAGTGATGATAAATAACTTCATGGAGCTCTGGCGATTTAGAGATGACAGAGGACTCATTCTCTCTACCCACCCTGGAGCATAAATTTGAGTCAGAGATGTGCCTCCCTCCTCCTAATCCTAGGAGAGAGAGAGAGAGAGAGAGAGAGAGAGAGAGAGAGAGAGAGAGAGAGAGAGAGAGAGAGAAAGAGGCAAGAGAACAGCTCAAATTGAGAGAATCTCATTAAAATATGTCTCCTCACCAGCTATTCAATCACTAATTGACTTTCCCTTCTCGCTTTAATTTTGACGCTGGTGTCTTGATTAATTAACTCTGTCACCAAAGCCCCAGGGTGCCACAGAAGGATTCACTAGGAGTTTATCTCTCTGGGTTCCAGCCAGTTTGACAGGTAGGCTCTCCCTGGCCAGCTCCCTGGATAATGGCCTGAGCTCAATTTGGTCCCTGGATGGTCACAGAGACACGTAATTTTCTCACCACTGGCCACCAGGCCCAGCCTGCAAGAAATGTCTCTGGAAACCTACATCGTCACTGTCCATGCTGCCAGTATAACAAATCCCCTTCCATCTTCCCATATGGATCGGGAACGCGTGGAGAACGATGGCCAGTGGGAGAGGTAAATCACCAGCTTCGTCTCTAGATGAGCCTCCTGAGGAATCATTTGTTCATTCAGTTATTCAGCCATGGAGGCATTCCGAGTGTTTTCTAACAGACCATGTGCTAGGTTCCTCTGGGAGGAAAAGGATGAGACAAAAGGAAGTATGAATGGCAGCTCCTACTTGTAACACATGTGACTTTTGCTGAAGGGAAGTGACATGCCCTTTTAAAGATGGCAGCCAAGAGCTGGCAGAGCCCAGTGGCAGAGTACTTGCCTAACATGAGAGGGCCCGAGGTTCAATCCCTAGCACCATAGAAGTAAATGTTTGCGTGTATGCATACATATATATGTACACACACACACACACACACACAAAATTGTCTTGAATACCAAAGCCAAGTCTCTTGTCCCTTCCTTCTAGACATGCTGGCACACTTCAAACATGCCCTGAACTATTATGGGGATTTGCCAGGAGGGGAGAGTCCCAGTTCTGATCCCAGAGTAGATGGGAAGGGAAAGAGTTAATGAAGGGATGGAAGAAAAGCTCCTAATTTATCCCCACGGAAGAGGCAGGCAGCTGCACGTCTGTTGGTTATGGAATTTAGACTGGGCAGCCTGTGAGTAGAGCCATCCACCTTAATGTGGCCTGAAGCCTGCTCTTGTGCACTCTACACTGGGCATTCTCAGATCCTGTGTGTCTCGGTTCGCTTTTGTCTTCAGCTTATGTGTCAGAATAACAGACCAAGCCGGGAACTGCCTACCCTTGAGCCAACCTCACCATCTTGCTCTTTGATCTCTTCTTTCTATACTGGAAGAACACACTACACTGAGATTGACCCCAGAATTGACCCCGGATTGACCAACCCCTCCACCCCTTTCTATATTCCAGTGAAGAATGGTTTTCACTGGGCTTGGGTTTGGTTTACTTGTGTATTGTTTATTTACATCTGTATTTACTTGAGGTAGCCTTGAACTCTGGATCCTCCTGCTTCAGTCTCCCAAGTATCAGGATTGCCATCAAACCTGGTTGCCTTTTCCTCCTTACATGAAAGAGGAGAGGAAGCATAAGCCACCATTCTTTCTCTCTTCCAGCCTAGCTTCCCTGAGTTAAGATCTAGGCTCTTTGGGCAATGCGTCACTATGGTATTTTCCAATGTTCCCTTTAGACATCTTTGTCTTGGAGATGCATAGGGAGACATTTCAGAAGCTCCTGTCCAAAGTTCTGATTGCAGTCTACAGATGAAAAGGAGAGCAGAGTAGGCCAGGCCAGAGCTGACTCCCCTGCCCACTGTGCCTCCTGCAGAGGATCCTGTTGGTATGGTCTTCTCAAGACTCTGCTCTAAGGGAACTCTTGCCATGGGCTCACAGACAATGCAGGCTTTTCTAGATTGCCCTGTTTCTCACATCTCCTATTTTCATTCTTGGTCTACTTTGTAAACTACACAGTGCTCTACAACTATGTTCCTTTGTTGAAACAGAAAACAAAAGAGAAAAGGAAAAAGAAAAGAAAAAGTAAAAAGAAAAAAAAAAAGCCTTTGTTGCTTCCTATAGCATTTCAAACAAAATCTGAAATGGTTGCTGCTGCAGCCTATGGGAGACTGCGTCACTGTGGTAGTATGTTACCCTGTCTCCACCGACTATGTCATTTCCCTTGACCAAAGGGCATAGCACCTCTATGTCCATGCAGAAGCTTTGAAGTCATAACCCCTTCTCTTTGCCTTCCTCTAGGACACCAGAAGTGCCCTTAGGTAGCTGCTGTCCATCTATACAGGTTCTGAAATAGAGACGGGCAAGCAGCCCTTGATGGGTATATGATACCTGCTGTATACCTATCTCTTTATCATATGCTAAGGAGCTTTGGAGGCTATTTCTTAACATCTGCTCTGCCTAACTTGAATGATACATCCTACCATGTGATCTAGGCCCTGCCTCTAACCTCCAATATCCTACCTGCCGTCCCTACCCAACATACACTGTTCCCTCTGCCTGAAATGCCCTTCCCGGGACTTTCATGTGGCTGGTGCTTCATGACTTCAGATATTAGTTTCAAATGTTCCCTTCCCAAGACTATTGTTCCTGAGCCCCTCTCTAAGGCAGCGCTCTATCTCATGATCCTGTTCTATTTTGATTTTATTGATTGTTCTCCCTCACTGGGAAAGATTCCTCCACAAAAGTTGAGATTCTGCTCGTTAGATTCACTGTTAGGAACTTGTTTACCACATCAACACTTCACACATACACAATGAATAAATGTGCCTCTCTCTCTCCTAAGCTTTAAATCCATTTTCAGCCTCCAACCGGACCCCTCTTCCCAGAAATCCTCAAATGCAAAGGATCCTAATTCATTCCTCCTCTGATCCCTGATTAGCACCACATCACATACCCTGTCACCCAACCAGAAGCCTTAGGGCAGCTTTCCACTCCCCTGCCTCCACTCCTTCGCCTTCAATCAGTCCCCAGGCTGATTGTCCTCTCTAAATCTCCCTAATCCACTTTGCCCTCATTCCCACGCACCTGCCCTCACTCAGACCCTGGTCGCCCCTCTCCTGGATTATCACAATCTTTGCAGAACAGGGCCCCCCAATCCCCCACAACCCCCTCCCATCCATGCTGCACCCCACCACCAGATTTATCTTTCTAGAATCTGATCATGTCACTCCTCTGTTTAGAAGGATTTCTAAAGAGCTCTGGGGTAAAGCTTAACTCCTTGCAGCCTCCAGTTGTCTTTGCCTTCTGGCTTCTGCTACTCTTGAGCCTCTCTCCTACCACTGTCTGAGTCTCCCTCTCACCCTCACACACAGAGTGGAACAGCAGCTGCATGTCAGAGTGGGAGTGTACTCTATATTCACACACACACACACACATACACACACATCCACTTACAGCTAACCATCTCCTCTCCAATTGAGCTATCTCAGTATTCCTCATGCCCTCTCTATAGCCTATCGTGCCTCCTCCCTGTCTTCTCCCAGGAAAGGTAAAATTAACTCTAATTATAAATATCAGCCTCTTTTATACTTAGTGCAAATCACTTTTCCAAGGCTTGCCATATGGCATTGTGTCTGCTTGGGTGGTGGTGGGGTTCAGGCTTGTCTCCCTCACAAGTCTTTCAGTTCCTTAAGGTCTCCCTCAACATTTCCTGTCCAAATCTCTAGTATTTCACACAGGATAGTATGGGCTTGATTAATCAAGTGTGCTTTAGGGAATCCTGTGAGGTACTCAGTGGTTAAGAGTACTTGCTGCTCTTCCAGAGGATCCAGGTTCACTCAATTCTTAATACCCATACGACAGCTAATGATCATTTGTAATTCCAGTTCCAGGGATCTGACCCCCTGTCCGGCTTTCATGGGCACTTCATATATGTGGTGCACAAATATCCTGGAAGGCAAACATCCATAACATACGACAAAACGAATACATCTTAAAGTGAATAAATAAATAGATTCTGCTCCAGGAAACGAATATATCTTAAAGTGAAGTGGAAAGCTAGACAGGATGGTATTCCCCATAAAGAGAGAGGGCAGTAGGCAGGCTAATGCACACATTTGCAGGATAGGATGGGAGAAAGAACGCAAGCTCTAGCTAGACTCGTCAACAGTGCTGTCTTCCAAAGCAAAGTGTGTGCAACAGGAAGAGGATCCAGAGCCTTTGCACTTCTTTATTAACTTGTGTCCATTCCCTGCAGCTCTTGATCTATAGACTCTACAGATGCGTGTAGATCTCCCCACATGACTCTCAAAAGACAGACCACTTCCAACGTGACTTCCACTTTAGACATTTGAAAGGAGAAATCACACGGGGCCTCCACACCACATCATTAATAAACGGTCAGGTTAGAATTTGAACACAGAGTTGTTACTAAGCCCCCTCGCCAACCCCGAATGCCTGCAATAAGGAGATTAACCCTGCTTCTCAACCATAAGTAGTCTCTTTGGATTCCAGAGCTCTCTCCACTTGGGCTGCCTTTAATTGCTCCTGCTCCCTCCCTCTCACTGCCCCTGAAAGGCCTCTAAGGGCAAACTCCGCAGGCATGGGAAATGGAGGCTCCCCTCTAGCTGGGAGTCAGAGATAAACCCACACTTTCCTTTTAGGAGAATCGGGCTCCAACATAACACTGTTTGCCGCTCAGCATAACCCCTCCAGCGTTCTCGTTTATTGCCTAAATGCAGTTCTTAACAGCAATGATGGCACCTGGGGGGGAGGAAGAAAAGGAGATTTAGCCCGAGAGCTGGTTTCATGTCACCTAAAAGGATTATTTTATACCATCAGAAAGATAATTCCCTTCCTACGGGGGAGGATGGATTAGGTCTCTCCTTCAGATGGGACTTCATGAAAAGATTATTTAAAGATTATAGGACAAAATGGCTACATCTGACAACATCTGCTAGGGCCCGAGTTTTTTGGCTGGCTGTGGAGTGATCATTATTGATGTAATTAGCAGAGTGCTGGAGTTGATGCTAATCTGCAAACTATTTGCAGGAGTGTTCACAGGTTCCTGGTGTGGGGTTGCCTCCCATCTGCTGGCATTACTGCAAGAAGCACAACATGCCACCACGTCCAGGAAGTCTTCCTAGCCATCCTTACCATAATTGGCCGTTTTCCCCTCCAGAGTCCTGTTTCTCCAGGAGGGAAATTCCCCAACTTGCTGCTGCTCAAAGAGCTCTCTCTGCCTCTCTCTGCCTTTCTTCCCTGGGCCTGAAGCATGCTATCACCTGATGGTGCCATCTGCATAACGCCTTGCCCAATCTGCTTGAAAGGCATTCTGCAGATCCACCAGCACACATTGTGCATACGAGGGATCTAATGACCAAGGAGCACATGGAGCAACTGGCTATCACCAGAGTTCTCTGGGTACTGTGTTGACCAGGGTATGTTGGTCACACCCAGCTCCTGGTTCTTGCTCATGGGTTTTATGGTAGACAACTTTGAGGAAAGCATTGAAGAATGATGATACCAGGTTGCAGTTCTCACAGCTCCTGAGTAGTCACACAATAGCAGGAGCAGGTACAGCCTTTGTGTGCAAGAAGACTGCCCCAAAAATCCACAGGCATGTTGGCTCAGCATGCTACTCATAGCAAACCACTCTTATGACACTGACTTCTCCACACCTACCATATCAGTTCCCTCCCAGACACACAATCTATGGCCAGATCCCAGGCCTCCCACCTTCTCCAAACCCCAAACTGGCATACACAGGATCTTCTTTCTGCCTGGACTACCTTCTGTGCACCCCTTCTCTATTCCAGGAATACCCTCCAACTCAGATGTTACCTTTCCCATGAAGCTCTAGGTAGATCAGGGCATCCTTGTTTTCCTAATACTCACCCCAAAGTGCCCCTAACTCTGGGGTATGTATACTAAAGCAAAATCCTATCATCTTAGAACCACCACTAATGGAAGGCTCTCATAGTAACCAGCCAATGGGAAAGTGATGAGTACCTAAATATCACAAGACCCACTCTGAGTAAGGAGCCTAGGAAACAAGCAGCCCTGCCCTGAGGAGCCTCTATTCTAGGGGAGACAAAGAAAGGAGAACTCATCTATATACAAAAGTGAAGATATGTGTAACAAAGCTAAAAAGGAGTGGGAGTCAAGAAGCTGTGGGTAATGAGGGTGGAGAGGGAGAGAGCCAGACAAGATTCTCTAAGGAGGTCAGAATGGGATGCACCAAAATGTGAAATCCAACCAGATGGAGAGTAAGTTAGCAATCACAGTATCTGCAAGGGGGGGGGGGTTCCCTTATGGAAAAGAGCAGGTGACAGCACACGGTAGTCCAGAAGCCAGATCAGGACTGTTGAAGTTTAGATTGTGAATGGCCCACAAGGTCCCAGGTCTCACAAGCTGGCAGACCTCCAGCATGGCAGTAATGGAAGGTAAAGAAAGACTTAAGACTTAGTGCTGTGAAGGAATGCCTGGATTCACTGGAGGCATGAACCAAGTGAGCAGTGGTTCCCTGGGGCTTTTCTTTTTCTCCCCTTTGCTTCCCCGACATGACATGAGTCACTTTGCTGTATCACATATGTCTATCATCATCTAGGCCTAACCGCAACAAAGCCAACCGACTATAGACAATAATGTGAGCCAGAACAGAAATCCTCACTCTATAAGTTGATTGTATTAGTTCTTTTGTTACAGTACTGGGAAGCTGACTAATACAGTGACTACCAGCTTAGACCTTTTCTTCTAGTTTTGAGAGTCAAAAAAATTACCTGAAAAGGGTTGCTATAAGATTAAAATGTCTATGTTCAGAAATTATATATATATATATATATATATATATATATATATATATATATATTAGAATATAGCCCTGCTTATTCATAGATATTCTCTCTGTTTCACACTGCAGTGTCAGAGGTGATGAGCAGTTACAGAGACAGTAGCCACAAAGCTGAGAGCATCCATGATCTGGTGCTTGATATAGGAAGCACGGATTAAAAGTCCTTCATTTGGGAATGAACAGCCAAGACTTGGATGTGGCTGCAGTGAATCAAGCCATGAACCAAGGGGAGGATGCAGTGGGGACAGGCTAAGTGGGGTGGGCAAGCAGCTGGTGGTAGCCTTTTAAGTTGCTGGGTTAAAACCCCCTACAGTGAGGAACCACTGCAGGAGGACTCAAGTCTTGCCAGGATGGCTCTCTCTGCTCTTGCCTCTTGGGAGGCCACTGCTGTGGTTCAGGAAATAATAGTGCTTAGATCAAAATGATTAAGGTCTGTGTGCTGGTGATAAGAAATGATCTGGTTTGGCTATGCTTTGGGCATAGAGCCAATGGGACATTCTAATGGGCAGGGTACAGGAGCTGGCGGCAGGGGGTGGGAGAATGCGATGGAGCAGTGGTTTTGGAGGCCAGCAACTGAAGAGTAAAACTACATTTGCTTTTGTACCAGCAAGGTAACTAGTGTCTGACAAGAAAGAGCTGGTAATCTAAGTGACCCCTGGATATGAACCTGGATTCTAGAAGAGCCTGGCTGGACCTAGCAATATGGCAGTGGATGGTATGCAGTGGGTTTCTATTCCCAAGGATTTCTGTTCCCCAGAAAGTGCATGGAGTAGAGAACCAAGGACTGAGTCTGGCACAGTCCAGCTTGAAGAAATCAGAGAGGGGCCTGCAGCTCAGCAGTAAAGATGGCTGCTCCTGCAGAGGACCTAAGTTCAGTGCCCAGCACCCATGTCCAGTGACTTGCAACTATACGTACCTCCAGCTCCAGAGGGATCCAATGCCTCCATGAGTACCCGCACACACCACACAGACATGCATGTGTATACCTAATTTAAAAATAAGACATATCTTTGCAAAATGAAAGAAAGCAAAGGAAAAGAGCAGTGTCCCCAGGAGAGACTAAACTGAGGGCTCACGGAAGCAGGTAAAATGAGACCAGAGTTCAGGGCAGGAGGTCAGCTGGGGATGTTGTGGCCTTCTGCTGGTCCATACAGGTGGGGAAGCTTAGGGAGAGCAGCACTGAGTGGGAGGGGATGAGGGACAAGCACCATCACTGCAATCAGCGGTACCCAGGTCACTGATGGGTACTGCAGAGACAGGTTTAGAGGCAAGGCCAGGTGAGAGAGAATGAAATTGAATTTCAGATAGTATGGGGAAATGGGAGATCATAAGTCTGATAATGCTGTCATGGATACTGGCTGGAAGGAGGAACAAAAAAAAAAAAAAAAAACAGGAGTATCTGTCAGGGGAAGAAGTGGGAGACTGCTGAGGGAGCTGGGACTTGTCAGAGGAGGGATACCTGGAAGGATCTAGAATACCCATAAAAAGACTGCAGAGTCCTTGTTTCTCATGTAATTCTAGAATCTGCCGGCATGCACACAAAAGAGCTTCCACATCACTCTGCTCAAATGGTACCCTTCTTTCTCAACTCCACTGGCTTTTACTGTGTTCCCTCCTTATGTTTGGTACTGTTCCAGGCACACCGGGTCCACAAGAGAACACATCAGGTCTCTGCTCTCCTGCAGAGTCCATCTTAATCGGGGAGGGTGACAGGGTCATCCAAAGTCCAGAGTTCATTTCATCTAACAAATGTGGATGAATGTACACAGCTAGCTGCCCGTAGCTATCCACTGAAGCAAAATGCATCACCTCATCCCATGCCTATAGCCCAGCACTGACCGTGATACTCTTTGAAGGTACATTTAGAATAGCTGCAGCTATTACAGTGTCTTATCCAAGAAGCAACATTTAAAATATTTGTAAAATTAGAGAGAGAGAGAGGATAGATAGTGATGATAAATGGATAGACTGACAGAGAGATAGAAGACAAACAATATCCACACATGTGAGTTATCTAGCTACAATGACCAAATAGAAAATATGTCCACATAGCAGTGTTGTGAAAACAGTTATTCACATTCAAGTATGGATCCAGTTCGTTGTTCTAATTTGCTCTCTGTTGCTATGAGAAACACCATGACTTGGAAGAGGAAAGGTACACTTCCAGGTCACAATGCACCTTGGAGAGGTATCAAGGCAGGGACTCAAGCAGAAAGCTGGAGGCAGGCACTGAAGCAGAGATGGTGGATTACTGGATTGTTCTCAAGCTCATATACCCCTGCCTTTCTTTTATATCCCAAGCCACCTGCCTAGGGATGGTATCACCCACAGTGGACTGGGCCTTCCTACAGCAATTGGTCATCAAGAAAGGCCACAGTACACTCTGCTGGAGGCAGTTCTTCATAGATTCCATTTTCCCAGATATGCCAAATCAACAACTAAGAATATGTCACTTTCTCTTTTAACAAGAGGGCAGGTTTGTCTTTCTCTTGTTCACTGGAGTTTTCATGAAGTGGAATAAGTTGGATGTCTCTGGAGAATAACCTGGATGTTGAGGGAGTACCAGGTAACAGTAACAGGAGATTGTGTGTCCTGACTCAGCGGTTGGTCCTGGTGACAGAGTAATAATACAAAACATAAATAGAAGGGAACGGTGGAGAGGTGGAGCCACAAGGAGTTAAAGAAGAGAGAAAACGAGGTGAACATAACATAGTTAATGCTAGGTAGGGCCACTGAGCATATCCTTATAGCATATGTGATCCGGTGACTGTGTTCTGTGATTTTTTTTTCCTAGAGCAACCTGGATATATTCACATTGGACTGGTTAGGTACTGAAGGCACACCCAAGAATGAATTCTACTGAGCTTACTTTGGTGAACCAATGAGTTTACTGGGTTACTTAGAGAAGCATTAATCAGAGACAGCAGCACCACTGAAATAGATCACCCCAGTAAGTGCTGTGGGACAGTGGACCATGCCAGAAAACTCGGTAAGGTAGAGCAGGTGTGAGACCCAGAAACTCACACCTGAGATGGTAGGTGCTACTTTGCACTCAGATTCCTGGCCTGGAACAGGTGCCACACTCCCCAGGAGAGTTGTATCCCAAAACAGAGCTCTCCATGCTAATGAGGTACCTACATGCCCTGAGGGTTAAGTCAGTAAGCTTCCCTTCCCACAAAAGGTATTTAATCTCTGGTTCACCCTGAGAAGTTAGTGCACATCCATTTTCCACAATGAACAACCAATACAGAGTTTCGAACCAAGGGTCGTCTCTTTCATCAAGAACCACCATGGGGAACATGGAGGACTTCACCTACAGAAAGGTGGTGAATATACCTAAATATACCGTAAAAGGCCCATTTGCATCCCCAGACAATTGCTGCTACCTTCATGATGAGCTAAGCCAGAGAGCTCCCAGCTTACTTACCTTCCCCCTGGCCTCGGCCCCAGGCTAGTCACCATCCTTAGCCCATGACCCTCTCTGCTCTCAGCTCCTCGAAGCTCAAAAGCCCCTGAATGTCCAGGATTTTAACTGAGTGCCAGGTACTGGCCTCATTGCAAGCTCATGGACCCCAGACACCGTTCTTGACTTCTCTGTGCTGTTCTCCAGAGGCTTCCCTGAAGCCCAGCACCCAACTGCAGCAGCTTGGGGTAAGAGCACTCAAGCTCCCTGATTTTCACCTCCCCAAACACCAGGCCCATTGGCAGGGCAGAACACGGTCCCACAAGTGTGACTGCTGAGCCTCCAGAAGCACCTTTCACAATTTGCAGGCACCTCCATTGAAGAGTCTCCTCTACCCAGCCAGCCATGGTTCATAGTCTATATAGCCTTAAGGAGGGACCCTGTGACTCTCATAACTTTATGAGATTCCCAGGACTTGCAGGTTTTGTTAGCTTTCCACCTCTCTTGAGGAGTGACTGTTTGATTTCAGAGGCAATAGCTTGATATAGTAGGGTGACTGTCCCAAGATGCATTGGAAGCCACCATCTCTGACACGTGTCAGAGTCCTCTCCAGGTTTCAGGAAACAAAGCTGTAATTAGATTTTGGTCTCTACAGTTGTTTTAATTAGGGGGCTGTCTATCTCCCATTTATTTTTCCAGCCCCCATTAGTACACAAACTTAACATCGTGCAAATGGGGTTAACCTTTAAATGACTTGAGTTTTGCAGCTCTGAGGGTGGTTTCTGAAGGAAAAGCAATCAAGAAGGCCAGTCTTTTTAAGGCGGTCGGGAGGCATGGGTGCTGGAACTTACCTCCGTCTGCATTGAGGCTTTCTCTTGTAAAATCAGACTGTAAGTTGTAAGACTGCAAGTGTGGGGCAGCTGTAAGCTGTACCCTCTGGCCTTGTATGTAGAGCTGATTTATAGATTGAAATCCTATCATGATACTAATTTCTACATGATATCATGTCACATTATAGCCACTAGCTAAGGCCACCAAGGAGCTCGTTATTCTAACATCCCTACTTTTCCTGGTTGTACCATTTAGTTCCATCCAGGGTACCACTAGAGCTGATGGGCAGTACATGGTGCAGACAGCAGGATCTACCCAATCTTGACACTGTGATAGTTTGTCTATGCTCATCCCAGGGAGTGGCACTATTAGGAGGTGTGGCCTTGTTGGAGTAGGCGTGTCACTGTGGGTGTGGGTTTTAAGACCCTCATCCCAGCTGCCTGGAAGTCAGTCTTCTGCTAGCAGCTTTCAGATGAAGATGTAGACCATGCCTGCCCAGATACTGCCACGTTCCCACCTTGATGATAACAGACTGAACCTCTAAACCTGTAAGTCAGTCCCAATTAAATGCTGTCCTTATAAGAATTGCCTTGGTCGTGGTATCTGTTCACAGTGGTAAAACCCTAACTAAGACAGATATCTCCCCATACTTATGTCCTAACATCCCAGAGGATTTCTTTATTCTAGTATTTTGTTTTGTGGTAATATGACTAATACTTTTTAATTTTTATCATATTTTCTTTATGAATACATATGTGCTCACGTGCCATGGTACGCATGTGCAGGTCAGAAAACAATCTGTGGAAGTTGGTTCTCTCCTTTCCTGTACCTTCCAGGCACCAAACCAGTGGCCAGGTTGGGCAACAGAAGCCTTTGCTCGCTGAGTCATTTCCCAATCTTGCTGAGTCATTTCCCAATCCCCAGCAGTTTGTTGTTCTCATTTTAATCACTTAGAGCTATAGAATTTAGTAACATTAAACAAATTCAGAATTTATCACCACTATTTATACTTAAATGCTTTCATCGTTTTCAACAAAAATTCCATGCTTACTAGACAATTAGCGCTCCAGTCCCATCCTGATTTTTCTGTCTGTGACTTTTCTTAACCTAGGAAGTATACCTCAAAGAATTATATGCAGATTCATTCCCTTTTGTGTCTATTACACCTGACGTTTTCGAAATCTACATGTCGTAGCTCATATTAAATGTTACCTATCCCTTTTATGGGAGGATAATATTCCACTGGACATACACAGCACAGTTTGCTCATTCATTTGGTTTTCAGTGGACACCTGGATTGTGGATAATGCTGTATGACCACTGTGGTGCAGATGTGTGTTGAAGCTCCTGCCCCCATCCTAGGAGTTGAACTGCCAGGCTCTTTATCACAGTGGTGCCCCACTATCTGTTCCCATGATGAAGGGAGGCTCCAGTTTCCGCACATCTTTGCCCACGTTTCCTATTTTCTTATGTTCCATTAATATTTCATAGCCATCCTGAGAGGTGTTAAGTGGCATCTCATTTGGCTTGTTGCTTTGTTTTATTTGTTTTTTGTTTGCTTGTTTGGGAAGTATACTGGCTAGTTTTGTATCAACTTGACACAGCTGGAGTTATCACAGAGAAAGGAGCTTCAGTTGAGGAAATGCCTCCATGAGATCCAACTGTAAGGCATTTTCTCAATTAGTGATCAAGGGGGAAAGGCCCCTTGTGGGTGGGACCATCTCTGGGCTGGTAGTCTTGGGTTCTATAAGAGAGCAGGCTGAGCAAGCCAGGGGAAGCAAGCCAGTAAAGAACATCCCTCCATGGCCTCTGCATCAGCTCCTGCTTTCTGATCTGCTTGACTTCCAGTCCTGCATCCTTTGGTGATGAACAGCAGTATGGAAATGTAAGCTGAATAAACCCTTTCCTCCCCAACTTGCTTCTTGGTCATGATGTTTGTGCAGGAATAGAAACCCTGACTAAGACAGGAAGTAAGGTATTTGTTTATTTGTTTTGTTTTGTTTTGTTTTGTTTTGTTTTGTTTTGTTTTGTTTTGTTTTGTTTTGTTTTGTTTTGAGACAGGTCTCTCTGTGTTGTCCTGGCTGTCCTAGAACTCTGTCTGTAGATCAAGCTATCCTCAAACTCAGAGATCCATCAGCCTCTGACTGCCCAGCCTCATTGTGCTCTTGATTTGTGTTTCCCCCTGATAGTAAATAATACTGAGAATATTCCAAGCTATTTTTTTAATCCAGAAGATAAGGACAAGCTGTGTATTTTTCAGTGGAAGGAGAGCACATGACTCATAAGAGCAGACTGTGCCTGCTCTGTGCAAGCTAAATAATCCCTCTTGTGAGGTTCCTTTTGCTGGTGGTATGGGGACTTGGAAGTGGAAAACACCTGTACAGTTCACACAAGCAGAAATGACAACTGTCTTGAACTCCCTGGATGGTCCAAGTGGTTTCTGAATGTCTGCTGCAGATGGAGGAAACATTGACCTGTCTGTCCCTTGCTTTCTGCTGCTTTGGGGCTCCTAACCTGCACGTGACCTGCCTCCCTGGGTTACTGCTCTAATGCTGTGGAAAGGAGCCAGGAAAGGATTTCAAAGATCCTCCCAGGCACTTAGACCTTGAGGATATGCTTGTCTAAAGCCACCATTGCCAATCACAATGTGACCTGTAAGAGTTTTGCATCTGAATGGTGGAGTCACGATAAGAGCAACACTTCAAATGGCACTGGCTAGAGCTTCCCCAGAAGCTGGAGATATGACAAAGGCCCTTGAGTGTTTCTAGAACTGATGCATCAAGATTCATGCCCCTGAGGTCTCAGTCCTCCAAGCCATAACTGTGGTCTGAGTGCTGTGATCACACAGGACCAGATGGGTCCCTGACTTTGTGGATCCTTTGGGGGAAAGTACCCATGAGTTTCTTACCATATCCCATCTCTTATGGGGCAGGCCTTGATCAGGAAGATTCAAACACTGATCTGTGTGCAGTTGCTATCCTTTTTACCTCCTCTGGCGTCTCATACCATCTACCTGATCTTCCTTAGCTGGTTTGGCCTCATGCCCCAGCTCCTCTGTACACTGACCAGTCGGGAATACCAAGTGTGTGATGTAAAAGTCAGATCTTCAGGTTCTAAAACCAAAGGCATTTCAAGGATCTCTGATACTTAAAAACTATGTAGTTGAGACTGTATGAGTAAACATAGATTCCTGCAGATACTCAGTAGGATGGCTGGTATAGACGAGACAGAAAATTAAGGCCTGGCATGGACCTGGGGAGATTGGATGCTGTGTGCTGGTGGTGGGGAGATTAAATGGTGCACCTGTTAGGAGCAGCAGAGCCTCACAAAATTAAACAAAGAATTACTGTATGACTGCAAATTCCACTCATGGGCATATGCCTCAAAAGGATTGGAAGCAAGAATCTGAGCAGGTATTTGTTCATGTTTGTTAAATAAAAGCATCACATATAATAGTCAAATGATAAAAATAACCTATTTGTCTATTAATTAGTAAGTGGATAAGTAAAGTGTTCATGTGTTTATGCATATGCATGTTTGTACACATTATGCATGTATATGCATATGTGTATGTGTGAATGTGATTTGTATTTCAAATGGTGGTTAATGATGTTGAACACACATTGCTATTTTACTTTTATTTAAAAATTGTATTAATAAAATTGCTCTTTTGTGTTACAATCTACAGGATGCAGAAGAGATTGTCTAAGTTGACTCCATTATACAGCTTGGCTTTCTCCTAGATAGGGTTTCTATTGCTGAAGGGACACCATGACCACCTCAGCTCTTACAAAAGAGAACATTGAATTGGGGCTTGCTTGCATTTAGAGCTTTAGTCTATTATCATTGTGGCAGGAATCGTGGAGGTGCACAGGCAGACGTGATTCTCGAGAGATACCTGAGAGGTCTACATCCAGATGAGCAGGCAACCATGTTTTAAAGTGATATCTAATTGAGGAGCAGATTAAGTGACAAATTAGAGAAAGATCTGACAGAATGAGTTAGAGATAGGATATGTCCAACTCACATGAGAACAGCAGAGGAAGAGGGGCTACTTAAGAGCAGAGAATGAGCAAGGGTTGGTGTGGTGGAGAATGGGTGGGTGTGGCAGTTGTACAGAGACAGGTGACGAAGAGAACAAGCTAGACACAGGTGAAGGCAGAGTGAGCCGGAGAGTGAGAAGGAGCCAGAAGATTAGAACAGATTGCCAGAGTTATTAGCAGGAGGCCAGGCAGAGCAATTCAGTCAGAAGCCAAGAAAAGCCATATTGAATCAATCAGCTTGGAAGATTAGATTGTACGGAGGCTAGAGGCTTCCAGGCCTCAGTCTAAGGATAGTTGGAACAGAGAAGGAAATGCTTTGGGCTCAGCCCAGGGCATATTCCATACAGCTTAAGTATATCTCATCTCATCCCTTCATCCGAGGAAATAAAAATGACATCTATAGTCTGAGCCTCACTAAAGTACAGAGCAATCACGTAAGACACCAGATAGCAACTTTGAGCTTCTGTGTGTTTCTCTCTGCATGTACATGCCCACATACACAGGTACACACAAAGCCTCTGTAGTGACTTCTCGTTGTACCACAAATAAAATAAAACTACATTCCCAGGCTGAGTAAACCCTAAATGACCTGGTCCTTGCCTGATTCCCCAAATCAGGACTATGCCCAACCCACTGTCCGGCAGCCTACTCAGCTCTCTCTTTCCTTAGAATCAGCTCTTTCTGCTTCATAGCCCTTGCTCGTAGTAAGCCCTGTGCCAAATGGGCATGTCTACTGTGGTTCCCCAGAATTCAGTGTCTCCTCCTCCAGGTAGCTTTTCTGACCACCCTAATTACCTATCTTTTCTACGTCTACACTCTAGGCATTTGCTCTGTAGCATGTATTATGATGTGTTCAAATATGATTTATACTTTCTTAGTGTCAGACAATATGCAAAGCCCAGGGGATACAACTGAGAACAGAATCACATATCATCCACACTCTGTGGGAGCTTTTAGTGAAATAGAGAAAATACACATTAATTTTTAAAGAGATCACTAGCATGGGCGAATGATACAAAGTGGCAGGAGAAGGATGATGGAGTTCCTACTTCACAGCACAACTAAAGAGCGAGTGCTTGCCTGGGAGGGGTTGTCTCTGCTGAGAAGTGATGCTTCAGCAGCCATCTGAGGACTAGTGTGGGCTAGCCAGGCCAGGGAAAGAGGACCATTTTCCAGACAGAGGGAAGAATATATAGCAGGACAGAGCTAAGTTCCAGGTTGGCAGTTGGGTGGAGAGTGAACTGGATTGTACAGACACAATGGGGGAGGAGCTGAGCCCAGAGCACCATGCCAGGCCTCCAGACCATGACAATGAACCTGGTTTACTTCCTCCACTCCTAGGAGGAAAAGGAAAGTATTGAAGAGTTTTAAATAAGAGATAGGGTTGTGGTCAGGAGTCACATGGTTTAAATTGATTTTTTTTAATTGTTTGTATCTGTATATGGGGGTGTGCACATGCATGCAGTTGCCTCTAGAGACCAAAACAAGGCTTTGGATACACCTGGAGCTAGAGTTACAGGCAGCTGTGAGCCACCCTACCTGAGCACAGTGACCTGAACACAGGTCCTCCTTAAGAGCAGTGCCCCACTCTCTTCCCCCGCTGGGCCATCTCCCCAGCAACCCCAGAGTACAGAAAACATTTGGAAAGGCCATAGAGGAGCCAAGAGACCAATAAGTAGGCTTTTCTGGTTTGGCAGGATGATTGGGAGCTAACTGATTGCGTTAGAGGGCAGCGGTAACGACAGAAAGTAACCTGGAAAATAGTTAAAATGAGGTCAACAGGAATTTGTGTTTGATTCAGCATGAGTGGTGAGAAGTACTCTCAAGGATCACCCCATGTTTTCTTACCAGGAAACTGACTGAATTGTAGGGCTACCCGTGGAAACACAGGAAATTAGATGTGAGCCAGCAAAAGGCTGTCTACCAGAGAAGTGTCAGTTTACTCTCTCAGACATGTTGAGGGTGTGTGTGTGTGTGTGTGCACACGCACTCACATGCAATGTGTGGGTCAAGAGTCAATGTTGGGTGTCTTCCTCAATGACTCTCCTCTTAATTTTTTGAGACACGGTCTCTCACTGTAACTGAAGCTCTCATTGGGTAGACTAGTTGGCCAGTGGGTCCACAGGATCTTCATCCTCTAACCCTGAGATTGCACACATGGGCCACACCTGGCTTTTGTGTGGTGCCTGTGATCTGAACCCCAGTTCTTCATACTTGTACAGGAAGCACTTTGCACACTGAGTCATCGTCTCAGTCCCTAGTTTTAATTTGGACTGCGATAAGTGGATGCACACACAGAACCTCTGTGTAGACATCTGTCTTTCCACAAGTGACAGTCAGTGAAAGCAACATGAATGTAGCTGATACTGGCAGAGGCTGGGACTGCAGGTGTGGGTGGAGTGTGCAGTGTCTGCAGCAGGAGAAAAGAATTCTCCATACAAAAGCAGCAATTAGCAACAAGAGTGACAAAGAAGTCAAGTAAGACAAAAACTGAAAAACCCCCATCAGACCACTGGTTACCTTGGGGAGAGCCATTTAATGTCAATAAAAGGATGAACAGTAGGTCAGCATAGCTTAAAGGATAGGAAATCAGGCAAGCAAAGTAAGAAACACAGATAATTGCTTTAGAAGACCTTGGTGGCAGGGCCTGAAGAAACAGTGCAGTGGTTATGAGCACTGGCTACTCTTGCAGAGAACCTGAGCTCAATTCCAAGCACCCACTTGGAGTCTCACAACTGTCTGTATTTCCAGTTCCATGAGATCCAACACCTGATGCTGACCTTTGCAGGCACTAGGCATGTACATGGTACATAGGCTGCAAAGGTAGACCAGGGAGGTAGGGTGGTAGCTGTGAGATGGGGTAGGAGCTGGAGAATGAGGTGGGAACTGGGAGATGGGGTGGGAACTGGGGGATGGATGTGGGAGATGGGTGATGAAGTGGGAGGCTGGGGGATGAGGTAGGAGCTGGGAAGTGGGGTGGGAGCTGGAGGATGAGATGGGAGCTAGGGTATGGGGTGGAAACTGGGGGTGGGAATGGAGCTGGGGGGTAGGGTGGGAGCTGGGGGGTGGGAATGGAGCTGGGGGATAGGGGTGGGAGCTGGGGTGGGATGGGAGCTGGGGGATGAGGTGGAAGCTGGGGGATGGAGATGGAGCTGGGGGATGGGGTGCATGGAACACAATGATTCCCTGCTGGATGATTTTGGATTTTGTTCCATATGTTTTGTTGGCTTCAATGCTGCAATATATGGCCTAATAAAAACAAAATTTTAACAGCCGGAAAAAAACATTATCACATATACTGACAGTTCCTAAGAAAAGAATAGAAAAAAGGGAGGAAGATTGCAGGACACAGATCCCTGGATGAGAGACATCATCTCTTACATAGCAGGGCACAGAAGCCAGTTCCTTTCTGATAAGAAGTTAAACACATTCCTTTGGATAGTTCTAATTGTCTTGAATGATTCTAGACCAATACTGTCCAGTAGAACTTATGCTCTGATGGAAATAGTCCATCTCTGTACCATCCAGCAAAGAAGCCTCCACCACCTGCACCTGTTAAACCTTTAAAGTGTGTCCAATGCGGTAAGGAACTGGATTGGGTATATTCTCTTATTTTAATGAGTATGAATGCAAACAGGCACACATCTTAATGAGTGTCATACTCAACAGCACAGTTTCTAGACCAGATGCTGAGTGGGAAGGGCATGATCGAAGGAGAATATAGAATGTTTGGATTGGTCATCCCAGAGAATGAGAACAAGATAACAAGGCATAGAGAATTCCAGAGGGGGGCAGGGGGGGGGACTCCTGTCCACCTCTGAGGATGGGTAAATGGTGACAGTGACATCGCCTACCCTGTTCGGCTCACCTTTCTCCTTCTCCATTAATATGCTATGTTGCAAATGCAGTTTTTAAAAGGAACAAAAAAGTTCATGCAGGGGTTTTCTTTCCCAATTGAGATAATGAAAAGAAAGAAGGTGGTCAAGGGAATTTAGGGCATGAATAAAAGTGCACAGACCTGGAAACAAACCAGACAAACCAGTAAAAGAAGAGGATGCAGCCAGGTGTAATGTCACATGTCTGCAATCCTGGCAGGAAGAAGAAAGTTTTAGGCTAGCTTAGGCTATATAGAGACCTTGTCTCAAAACAAATGCATGGAACTTTATTAAAGAAAAATGCAATTACGAAATTTGCAGAAGATAGACGGAGCTGGAAAATATAATAGCAAGTGATGTAACTCAGGCTGAGGGAGACGTGATACTGCATATTTTTCACATATGTGGATCCTCTCATCCAATTTTTAAATATGTGCATCTATGTGGGAGTGGATATGGGTCTAGGCCAGAAAACTATCACAGAAGAAAAGGATTTAAGGAACAAGACCATAGGTAAAGCATGTGATAGGAATGTGGAGCAGGGACTGCTGAGAATGGAAGAGCACAAGTGGGAAGAGAGATGGGGAAGTGGAAGTTCAACCAAAGCAAAGAACATAGATGCCATAAAGAAACCTATTACTTTACACACTAACTAAAGAATAAAAAGGCGAGAACTGGGAAGATAGCTTGGCCACTGAAATCTGTGCCTTACAAGCATTAGGACCTGAGTTTGATCCCAGAATCCTTGTACAAAGAGCCAAGATGGCAGCAAAGCTTGTCATTCTAATGTTGCCCGCCGCTTTTGTTCCCCCTGGTAAGAACACACTCAGGGCAACCGGAATCTTCTGTGGCACAAGCTTTATTGCTTACCCCATCAGGAGCCAGTGGAGAAGAGAGCCAGAGAGAGAGAGAGATGGCGGAGCCCCCTCCCTTTTATGGAGGACTGTCCTCCGCCTCGGACGTGTCACTCCCTGATTGGCTGCAGCCCATCAGCCAGAGTTGTCGTCACGGGAAAGGCAGAGCACATGGGGTGGGAAACTACCCCAGCGCATGTGCAGATGGTTTGTTTATTACTTAGAACACAGGTGTCAGTGCCATCTTATAATGGCGAATGTGAGGACGGCTCCTTACATCTCCCCCTTTTCTTTTATTTAAGAGCAATAGGCCACCCATAATAATGAGAGTGGAGATAGAGGTCAAATCCCCAGTGTGTAAAATAGGGGCTTTACACAAAACCTCCTCCCAGGCTCATCACCCGAAGGGGTCTTGGTCTGCTCCCGTGTCGTTTTTCCTGGGGGAAGGACACTTGGACACTCAACCTTCTTGAAAGATGACATGTCTCCCTAGAATAGGCTCATATATGCCACAGAGCCCTTCTACTGCAGTGCTTAGCCGTGCAACTCTCTCGGGCTGCTGAAGCACACTCACTCTATCCCGTGCAATGAGACTAGCCTCGTGGGGTGCAAGAGCTGAGTGGCCAGCGACCTATTGCTTAAGCATAGATAACCATATATCAGGGGAAGCACCATGTTCTAGTGCTGCAAGCGCCTGGGAAATAATCACCATGTCTCTCCTAGTTTGGGCCTTAAGCTTACAGACCAATCAAAGAAGCAACACTAATCCACAGCAAAGAACAGCTCCAAATAATTCCACCCCCACCCATTCTTTAAAGAAGGAAAATGTTGAAAAGATAGTCCTTAGGTCAGGGACAGGTCCAAGTGCGTGGGGCAAGTCTCAATTTTCAAAGGGTCTGTTCAAATTTAGCCGTCCAATTCTGTATCTCCCAACGCTGCTCTCCCTTTGTTGTTATCGCACTGGACATCACCAAGATGAGGGACATCAGGATTCCCTTGGTCAGTCTGATTTTTCGGGTGAGTCTTTCGGGTATCCAAAATGGGTTGTCTTCATTCTGTGGAAAAACACAAACAGCTCCCCTGGATCTTATCAAAATAGGATCCGGGCCTTTCCATTTGTTATTTAAAACATCTTTCCATTTAACCATCTCTTTGGGCCTATCTGGCTCTGAACAATGACGTTCAGCCGCTGTATCTTTGTTAATTGTCCAGTGGCTTCACCTGTTCGGGAGAGCGCCTTCCAGGCCTTAATAGCCGTGGAGGAAATTTGGGCATAAGCTCCCCAGTGATAATTTGTTTGATCAGCGGTATAAGCTCCCTGACCCGTTAACAGGTCAAAGGTCCAATCTCTCTGCTCTGGAGTCAAAGCGGCAGCATTTGCTCGGGCCTGCGTTTGTGCAGCCTCTTGCCATAGAGCTCTCCATTCCATATATTTGCCCGCACTGGGGAGAGCGGCTTTTGCAATCATTTGCCAGACGGCAGGAGTTAGTGCCATGCTGGCAAGTCTGTCTAACTGCACCAAAGTAAAATTAGCATTGGCTCCATATTTACGGACCAATTCAGCAAGCTCTTTCATCTGTATATACTCTACTGGAGCGTGGACACGCCCACCCTCGGCTCCTTCAAAGACTGAAAATGCCTGTTGTATCTTCCTTTGTGCCTCTCTTGAAATGAACGAGTCCGCGCACTGCCTCTCTGCACAGGGCTGACGCACTACGCAGGGAGGGGGCTCGCATAGGGCGGAGGTGCACTATGACCTTGAGGCCAAGCAGCAAGCTGGCCTTTGCCAGCTGCTTTTGGCTTTTTTCTTGACCTATAAGCTCGCATTTCTCTCTCATAACGAGCTGCTCCCTCCTCTAAGTCTGTTTTCTCAGAAGAGCTAATTTCTTTATCTGATTCACAGCTACCAAGAACTGGCTCTTTAAACTCATCTCTTTTCTCCTCTTTCCTTCTAATCTCTCCCCAGGTATTTTTCCCTGACATTAACTTTTCTTTTTTCCTTTGTTTTTTCTCCTCTTTCCTTCTAATCTCTCCCCAGGTATTCTTCCCTGACATTAACTTTTCCTTGGGTTCAAGACCCGTGGAAAGGCCTGTATACTTATTTGGCGCGCCATGTTTCCTCTTTGCTCCTGCTCTCTCTCCCCGCTTTACTTCTGATAGACTGTCTTGAATTTTGTCCAGAATTCTCCACCCTGCCTTAACCAGTTGTTGACATGTGGAAAGAAATAAAAGGGCTTTTAACACTAGAGAAAGTTCAAGACCAGACATACCTTGTAAAGCTGTAACGAACGCGCATCCGTTCCCCAGCTGAAGAGTTCTGAACCCACGCCGGATCCTTCTCAACAGTCTGTTTCCGGGAACACTTCATTAACCGCTCCTTCTCCGTGATGTAGTAGCTCCCGGGTTTCGGCACCATTTGTTGCCCGCCGCTTTTGTTCCCCCTGGTAAGAACACACTCAGGGCAACCGGAATCTTCTGCGGCACAAGCTTTATTGCTTACCCCATCAGGAGCCAGTGGAGAAGAGAGCCAGAGAGAGAGAGAGAGATGGCGGAGCCCCCTCCCTTTTATGGAGGACTGTCCTCCGCCTCGGACGTGTCACTCCCTGATTGGCTGCAGCCCATCAGCCAGAGTTGTCGTCACGGGAAAGGCAGAGCACATGGGGTGGGAAACTACCCCAGCGCATGTGCAGATGGTTTGTTTATTACTTAGAACACAGGTGTCAGTGCCATCTTATAATGGCGAATGTGAGGACGGCTCCTTACATTCTAACACGAAAAGTGGAAACCAGCTGTAGTAGTTTAAATTAGAAGACCCCTCAGAAGTCTCAGGCACTGAAATTCTTGGTCCACAGTTGGGGGCTGTTTGGGGGAGATTAGGAGGTATGACCTTGTTACAGGACTTATATCACTGGAGGGGGGTTTGAGGTTTCAAAAGACTCATGTCATTTTGAGTCAGTTTTCTCTGTTCATGCTCACGGTTTGAGATATGAGCTCTCAGCTGTTTCTGCCACCATGGCTTCACTCCAGCATCGTGGACCCTCTGAAATTATAAACTTAACTTAACTCTTTATTCTATAAGTTGCACTTGGCTGTGGTGTTTTATCATGGCAATAAAAGGAAATGAAGATGCGGGTGGATCCTTCAGGCTCCCTGGGCAGCTAGTCTAACCTACTTAAAGAGACCGTTTCCACAGGGGGAAGAAGAGATGATGATGGTGATGGTGGGGGGGTGCTTATGACAATGATGATGATAACAGATGGGATATGAGGTAATAAGGACAATGCTTACACACACACACACACACACGCACGCACGCACGCACGCACGCACGCACATACTAATAATCCAAAGAAGATGCATAATTAGGAAAGAATACACAAATGGTGGCCCCAGGGATGATGAGCACCTATTATAGGAGAAGGTGAGTGAAACTAGGAAAGAGAGACAGAACAAGTGTCATTGGTAGATGTTCACTCATTAAATTTTGAGTGAGCACTTGCCACATCAGGCTTAGTTCTAAATAGTGGAAATGCAAATAGAAAAAGTCATATGTAACATAAAGAGAAAAGTCAGAAAATGCTGCCTTCAAGGAAGCTAAATTCCAGATGGGAGATGGACAAAGTAGCTGAGCATTAGATCCGTGGCACTGTGACAGGGGAATGAAGACGGCAGGTGTGTGAGCTGTGGGTCTCCAAAGAGAGAAATGATCAGATATGTAGGTCTATGGGATATTAGAGAGGGGACTTACTAGAGATACTGGCCAGAGTGGCTGAAAGGGCCTGGAACTGGCCCCTTGTGAGTGGAGACTCTGGGATGCTGCTTCTCACGCTAAGGCCAAAGGTAGAAAACTAGGGAGTCATATGGTATAGCTGTCAATCCAGAAGCTTAAGACATGAGAGCCCAGGGAGTTTCTGCAGTGGTCCTGGAGTCCAGAGCTGGAGGTCCTACTGTCCTAATGACTCCGAGGAGTGGAAGGCTGTACCTAAATTTCCCTTCATCTACCACTGTGCTCTGTTAGTGAGAATGTCTGCACAAGGAGGACAGGTCTTCCCCACTCTGTCCGTCACCCAACACTCCCTCACTTTTGGACACATCCTCATAGACACATACCAAGAACTATTCCTTAATCAGTTTTCCAGCTAGTCCTTAACCCAATCAGGATGACATCCAAAGGGACGACCATTCTAGTAAGGAAGCTAGAGACATGCAGTGTTCACATCTTTAATAGAGGAGAGATGTCTAAAAGCTAAGTGACAGTTATTAATGGATTGCCTCTAGGCTGCAAATCTTCCCTTCACTGTCTGCTCTGCTACAATGTGTGTGTGTGTGGGGGGAGAGCCCATTCAACACCTCTCCTTTGTACTGAGTGTTATGTTAGAAGGTGGCTCATATCCAGACAGATCACACCAGGCCAACACAGCCCCACGAGAAGAGGTTTATAGGGGGGAATTGAGGAAGAAAAGGAGGAAAAGAAGGACTGAGGGGTTGGGGTCTCTGCCTTTTATTCGGGCTGTGATGTAATCACGTGTACCACCACGCATGGGTGAGGCATGAGGTGCACACAGAGAGTGTGTGGTAGTTGCCATGACAACAGACACAAGAGGGTCCTTGTTGCCTAAAGGTGACATCATCACTGGATTCATAGGTGGCCATAAAGCCATTTCTAATGCCAACACTGAGAAGCTCGGGATGGTCATCTGAGGGTGGTGGTTAGCCTTCACTGTCAGTTTGATTGGATATAGAGGTAGCTTAGAGGTGCACTTCCGGCTCTGTCTGTGAAGATATTTCCAGAAAGGGTTAACTGAGGGGGAAAGCCCCTCCCAGCCTGTGGGTGGCACTATCCTATGGACTGATTCCCAGGCTGTAAAAAGGAGAAAGCAAGCTGAGTACCAGCATTCATCTCACTCTGCTTCTTGACTGCAAATAACATGTGACCATCCATCCACCTCACACTCCTGCCTCACACTGTCTCCACCATGATCAGCTGCACCCTCAAACTGTGAGCTAAAATAGACGCCGCCTTCCTTAAGTCGCTTCTTTTGAGTATCTTGCCACAGCACAAGGAAAGCAATGAATTCAAAAAGTAAGAAAACAAGTAGAGCAGAAAGTATAGTGTGGGTATTGGGCCATGTGGGGCTTCCGTAGTGAAAGAGTTGCTGATGAGGAAGAGCTCTGAATGTAATCTTGAGGTACTGGGAAGAAGGCTAAATGGGTGAAGTACTTGCTGCCCAAGCTTGAATCCCCAGCACCTACATAAAAAGCTGGATATGCCATAGCACTCCTAAATTCTAACTTCTGAGAGGGAAAGAAAGGAAGACCCTGGGGCATCCCTGACTAGCCAGTGATCAACCCTTAGGGGCTTAGTGAGAAACCCTGTGGAAAGCGATTGAGGAAGCAACACACATCAGTCTCTGTTCTTCCACAGGAACACACACTGGCACAGTCACACGCACACACAGGTACACACACCCATGCATATACCATACACAAGAGAAAAAGAAAGAAAGAAAGAAAGAAAGAAAGAAAGAAAGAAAGAAAGAAAGAAAGAAGGAAGGAAGGAAGGAAGGAAGGAAGGAAGGAAGAGAAAGAGAGAGAGAGAGAGAGAGAGAGAGAGAGAGAAAGAAAGAAAGAAAGAAAGAAAGAAAGAAAGAAAGAAAGAAAGAAAGAACGAACAGAGGGAGGGAGGAAGAAAGAATAGGAGGAGGGGAAAAGAGGGAGGAGGGAGAGATGGAGGAAGAGATAGATGGGGAGAGGGAGGAAGACAAACAATCCAGTTATTGAGAAAGAGGAGCAGGTTCAGGTGGGGCTGATGTCTAGACTGTGACAGAGATGGAACAAAGAGGTGCATTAAATATTACCTTTTTACTTAATGATGTTTAAACTCCAGAGCAGGGGCCATGCCCCTGTTTATCATGCCTACACTGAATTCATGCCTTTGAATTGTTCCTAAACTGAGTACCTGTCACATACTGAGTGCAGAGTAAGTGTTTGACACCATCCAAATATTTTTATACTGGACAAAAAAATATTTACTCCATTATACCCTGCCCTCTCCCCTTCCCACAGCTCTCTGACCTGCATCTTCTCTGAAGCCTCCTACCAGTTACTTAAAAGTTGAAGAGCTCACAGAAGACACGCCAGTGTGAGCCATCCGGGATGATAACAGCATTTTTTGGAGAAGCCCAAGCATCCATATTCATTGAAAAGAGACTATGCATTCTGCTCACTTTTAACTTCTTATGTCAGGATTTTGTTCTCCAAATTATGTTTCTAAGCACTCTCATCTTTACCACAGCTCTAAGAGTCATGACCACCCTGTTTCAATGTTGAGAGAAGCTTGGGGGTCCTGCACCTAGGACCAGTCAGGGATTACAGGGCTCAAGCTATGTTCCTGATACCCTTCCTGGAGCTGGATAAGCTGCTGACCTCCAAAGGTCAGTAGCTCTGCTGCTTCGTATAATACCATACACCTTTTCATTTTTAGCACCCCCTCTGGCATTGGTCTATATCTGGCTTTCTTCTCTGTAAAGCCTACCTTTACTGCTATGGCTCAAGCTTGGCTGTGAGGGTTAGAAAATCCCACATCTCACCCTAGATCTGTGTTACTTTGGTCATCACTGTAACAAAATTACCTAGTAGACATAACTTAAGTGAGGAAAGATTTCTTTTGACTCACAGCTATAGTACATCTGGGCCAGGAAACACGGCAGAGCAGATCCCTGGTAGAAGCAGGAGTGTGAAATTCTTATTCACATGGTGAGAGGGGAAACAAAACCAGACTGGAAACAGGGCTGGGTTTTACTTAAGGTCCAGTGTCTTCCACAAACAGCACTACTAGCTGGGTCCCAAATGTTTTAACACATTAACCTGTGAGGTCATTTCAGACACCGACTGTAATAGTATCTTTGGAAGAGAGTTGAGGGACTGTCAGAAAATGCAAGTTAGCATGTCTGACCCCAGCTACTCAGGACTGAACTTCTCAAAGAATCGAGAAATTCCTTACAAAGGATTGAACTTCTCAAAGAATGCCCTGGGTCACCCAGCCTTGAAGATCTGCTTCTGTCAAGGTGTGATGAACATTACATCTGTTCTTCCCAAGTCCTACCCATGTCCTGAGTGGTCAATGCTCTGCATCAGACACCATGCTACTCCTATTTTACCCAGAACAGAACAAATGCATTGAGACATTATAACTTATATTCCCAAGATCATACCACAAGTAACTGGCAGGGCTTAGTCTGGGACCCAGGACCAATAACAAAGTATTCACTTCAACAGCTGTGGTATCATCATCACTTCTTGCTTGAGCAGAATGGAAGCAACTTGTATATTTAAAAAAATTCAAATTAATTATCATCACCTTTCTTCTTTGAAATGATGGCTGAGCCCGCTTCCTCTAAAGGGATGTCTCAATCCAGTTTTGACAGCTGAAGGAAAGATCTGCATATGAATGACAGGGAGTGGCTAGAGAATGCTGTCCAAAATGCTAATGTGCCACACACCGAGGGAATGCAACACTGAGGAAAGGGGACCTCCATAGACCCCACTGACAGCTGGGGTCCAGCTTGGGGGTCCAGCACCTCACCACTGTGGGGGGGTGGGGGAAAGGAAATGGAATCTGTAAGGGGGAGTTTCATCAGACTATGCATATCCTCTTGTGTGTAGGATTTGTGCTCTAGCTGTGAACCAGCTAAAATCCCATAGGTCACCATTCTGCTTCTAGGTATTCTGCTTCTTCTAAGTGGTCTCATAATGGTGTTATGGTTACCCAGATCTTCCTTCCCTGAACACGATACAAGTCAAAGCTGAACTGGTGAAGAAGAGGACTCAGAGGACAAATAGGGAAGGAGAATTAGGCTTCACTGGCCTACTTCATCAGGACCCACTGGGTGCCACTGAGGCAATTCTAGAGTCTTCCTGGCACCCAGACAAAGGGGAACATCAATTTTTTGTTACTTCCTCCAATATACATTTTCCTGAGAGAATAGGGAAGGAGATGTTGTTGTCTTCGTAAACACATACATTTGGTTCCTTTTTCTGGTACATTAGTCACTTTCCTCACTGCTGTGTTTAAATACCTAGCTAAAATAGCATCAGGAGGGACAGCTTTATTGTGGCTCACAGTTTCAGAGGGTAAAGTCCAGTACTGCTGGGACACTTTGGCATAAAATGCTGAAGAGTGTGTGTCTGGTAATCCTCAGAGCAGACCTAGAAGGAAAACACCAAGAAATATGGCAGAGGTATAGACCTCAGGCCTTCCTTCCAGTGACCCACCCTTCCTTCGCTAGACCTTGCCTCCTTAAATTTCCACAACTTCCCCAAAGAGTACTACCAGCTGTGGAGGACATTTTATATTTAACCTTTTTTTACCTGATAAGCTTTAGCTGTGTGATGTCCAACTGTATTTTAGTTTTGCTGCTTTGAAAATTTTCTGCAATAAGCTGTGTTGCAATCATCATCAGGGTAGGGTGGAAGTCCACTTACATTTGTTTCTAAGAGACAAAGCTAAAAGTAAGCTGTCCCAAGACAGCAGTGGAGTGTTCTCAGCCTGCAATACAAAGATGTGGGCTTCAGCAGACGTGCCTTGCTCGGCTTCAAAAGTCATACACACAGGTCATGTGGCAGCACCTAGGATGGCCGGCGTGGTGGCCTGGGAATGCACTGGGCACAGAGGTTGCAGGAAAGAGACTGGACTGGTTCTGGGAGTGGGAAGGGTATTTTTACTCATCTCAGGCTACCGGGAAAAAGAATTAACCCACACAGGGAGCCAGCATATGATTGAGAGAATTAATCCCTCCCTGGCACCGAAGCCTAGTTAAGAAGTCGCTTCTCCCTTGAAGGGAAGGGTGGCTTTTCAGATCATCACAAAAGTAACTGACTGTATTTAAAGAACATATATATGCCTGGAAAGTTGTTTTCAGTAAATTAAATTTCTGTATGCCAAATCCTACTTTCCAATACTTTTTTTATTATCAGATAAAGAAACCTTCCTGAGAGAGCCGTCATCCCACTCACGGGGATACAACGCAAGCAAAATACAGCACAAGGGTTTTTAATATTGTGCTTTAAAAAAAAAAAAGATAAAGCTGAGAATAAGGTGTAAGCATAAGTCACTCAAAGTCAGTTTATAAAATATCTGTGACCAGAAATATATCCTTAGCTAAAGAGCTTTATGGACCAAAAGGATGCTGCACAAAACCTGCCTTGGATACAAGAAACTACAAGGTATCTATCTGTGAAGGGGTTGAGCACTGAGTTGTCTCAGCCCCACACCTGTCCTTCTGTTCTCAAGACTGTGAAGCCTGCCTTCTGCTCCACCAGGTAGGTTCTGATTGCGTCAGAGAAGAAGGGGGCCCTGGAGTTGGGCTTGGTGACTGGAGGAGGAACTTCCTGTTTCTGCCATTATCACCCTAGCAACAGTGCTCTGTTCTTCACACGACAATGTTTCCAGTTTCTAGATTCTTCCAGAATGGCCCTTACTTTCAGTAGCAGGTTGGAACAAACTGACATCAGCTCAAGTGAAACTCTGAAAATGTATGAACTGATTTTTGGCACTTATGTAAAATTAACTTAGACAAAAGTGCTAGTTTGTTAGCCTGTCAGAGTTGCTACTACAGGATACCGTGGGTTAGGGAGGTGCTGACATAGCAGAAATGGACTGCGTCGCATTTCAGAGTTTGGAGTCCAACACTAGGGTGTCCACTGAGCTTTCTGTTTCATGCCTCTTTTCTGGCTTCTGAGAGTTTGCTGGCCATCTTGACGTTGTGGTTTGTAAAGCATCATCCTGATTTCTGTTTTGTTTTTGTGTTTCAATGGCTCTGTGTGTGTGTGTGTGTGTGTGTGTGTGTGTGTGTGTGTGTGTGTGTGTGTTAGTGTGTGTGTGTATATGTGTGTGTGAGAGAGAACAAGTGTGTGATTGTATGTGTGAGAATGTGTATGTATGTGTGAGTGTGTGTGGATGTGTGTGTGAGTGCATGTGTGTTAGTGTGTGTTGGTGTCTGTTTTCTCTTTATAGGATTCCTGATATAGTTCAGTACAGAGCAGCCTGATAACTGTACTTTAACTCCCTGTTAGAGACCCTATCTCCAAATAAGGTCATAAGCTGAAGCACTGGGAGCAAGGACTCTAACATATCTCTCTTAAGGACCTGATTTACCCCACAATCCTTATGATTAGACAGATTATATTCAGGCATTAGAGAGATGGGGATAACAAATAATGACTGCTATGGGCGGAAAAAAAAATGGAAAGAGGCCATGGCTAAAAAGGAGAGGACCATCTGTGGTAAGGGGACAATTCTTTATCTGTATTGAGACTGTATGTCATAGGATTATGACATTTTAAAATGAGCATATGCAAACAAAACAAAACAAAACAAAAACAAAAACAAAAAACAACAACAACAAAAAAAACCAGGTAAACCTAGGTCTGTAATCAATCAAATTAATTGGATTGCTTCCATCTATTTCCTGGTTTTGATCACATACAGATAAATCATTATTGGGTCAAGCTGGATGCTGGGGACAAGGACGCTTCTTTTTTAAATGCCTTCTAAAACTATAATTTTAAAAAACATCTTGGGATGGCTTTCATTGGTAAGCACTTGTTTAGTATTGAAGAAGTTCTGGGTTCAGCCCATAGTACCACCCAAGCAGACAAAGGAGTGAGTGAAGAGTCAAAACTTATGGCACACTTTGCTAAGCCTCTGCTCTCTGGCTGTTCAGAGACCCCTTGAGCATTTCCACTGCCTTCCCTTTCTTTCCTGACCCCAGGCAGGGGGCAGCGACAGCCTGCAGTGCTTAGCTCAGTTCCATCCTTGAGCTTCTAGCTCTCACAGATTTTCAGTTCCCCAGCTCTACAGCACTCTCTGTGAGCTGTGTTTCTGTTCTCCTTCCCAGATCCTGACTGATAGACCCAGTCAACACAGTGGAGTATAAATATGATGCTGGGGGCTTATATCATGGGGGAACATTTTCATTTCAAGAATTATGAGTTCTGACTTCTGATTTTCCTGAGATTTTAGTTTGAAAACATGGTGTCTCATTCAGAAAGAAAGAAAGAAAGAAAAAAAAAAGAGAGAGGGGGGGAGGGAGGGAGAGGGAGGGAGGGAGGGAGAGAGAGAGAGAGAAAGAGAGAGAGGAAGAAAGAAAGAAAGAAAGAAAGAAAGAAAGAAAGAAAGAAAGAAAGAAAGAAAGAAAGAAAGAAAGAAAGAAAGGAAGGAAGGAAGAAAGGAAGAGAAAGGAAGAGAAAGGAAGAGAAAGGAAAGGAAGAGAAAGGAAGAGAAAGGAAGAAGAGAAAGAAAGAAAGAAAGAAAGAAAGAAAGAAAGAAAGAAAGAAAGAAAGAAAGAAAGAAAGAAAGGAAGGAAGGAAGGAAGGAAGGAAGGAAGAAAGGAAGAGAAAGGAAGAGAAAGGAAGAGAAAGGAAGAGAAAGGAAAGGAAGAGAAAGGAAGAGAAAGGAAAGGAAGAGAAAGGAAGAGAAAGGAAGAGAAAGGAAGAGAAAGGAAGAAGAGAAAGAAAGAAAGAAAGAAAGAAAGAAAGAAAGAAAGAAAGAAAGAAAGAAAGAGAAAGAAAGAAAGAAAGAAAGAAAAGAGGAAAGGATGCTATAATGCTGGGATGCTGGGAAGGAAGCTGATCTGTACTTGTTCTAGAAGTAGCACAAAGGGAAAAAAAGAAGAGGAAGATGAAGATGAAGCACAGACACTAGCTGGACATAGAGATCTGTGATCTCAGAACATGTGCAGAGAAGATAACATCTATAAACAAAATATTCATGATAGTTTAAAAAATCATAATGACTTTGTTGTTAATTATAAAAGCAATCACTGTTTGTGTACAGTAGTACAAAGACCACAAATACATATATAATCCCAACATAGAGAGACTAGCACTGTGAATGTTTTAATATATACTGTGCCATAATTCTTAGGATATACAATTAAAACTTACTTGTCTCCAGTTTCATTGCTACACGTGCTTGCCTGCAGCCTCCACTCTACTTGGAAGACAATTGCAGATGGCTGTTCACCCTTCTGTTTAGTTGGTTTTTGTTCTCCGTTTTTGAGCTGTCTGGATCAATTGATAAGTAAGTACAGACGTCAGATACAGTTAGAAATTCCAGCCTTAGTGCTCACAGGAAAGGTGTGGGGAATGTGGCCAGCGGTAGTCACCAAAGAATATTTTTTCCACTTGTCATTCAAGCCAACTCCAATCCTCAATGGACTTCTCACACTTCAGCAGCCTCCTGAAAGTGAGGTGTTTGCTACTGGGTCTGTTCTGATCCCCAAGGCAGGAAGAGAGCAGAAGGCAGGTCTGGCCCTCTGTGGTAGGCTTAGAGCTGGAGGCAGGCAACAAAGCCCTTCCCAGCCAGGGGTCTTGCCCTAGCATACAGATCCACCTATCCCAAAGGAGGGACAGAGAGCCCTGAGCCTCTGAATGCAGTATTTCCTCAGCCAAGAAAACCAACCCTCTTCCTGTGCAGATCAGTAAGTGAGAAAAAAAATAAAAGGAAAAACTGATGGTTGTCTTGCCAACAACATTCTGTTCTCAGAAACCTTAGAAACACAAGGTCCCAGGAACCGTGGAGCCCTTCACAGAACCTGTACCTCTGTCTTCTCAGGTGATGCTATGTTGTGCGAACCTATCTGTCCACATCATCTCTTCCAAATATGCTTTCATTTTTTTTTTCTGAATGTAAAACAATTCATGGCCATTATAAGAGTCTGAAAAAACTAAGCAAGTTACAAGAAGAAAATGAGAAGTCAATATTCCTGCCTGTCAGTCAACACAACCGGTGTCACGTTTGGGCACAAATCTTGTCGTCTTTGGTGTGTGTGTGTGTGTGTGTGTGTGTGTGTGTGTTGAGATTATACTCTACCCATTGTACATGTTTATAAACACTGTACACGCTAGAAGCGTGGTATGAGTTTCTAAAACATCTTTACATATCTTCCAATTTATCATTTGGTACAAATAAGTGAACAAACCACATCAAACCTCACTGGTTTAAGATAATAATTATATTTGGTTTATAATTTTGCTTCAGGGGTCATATAGTCAAAAAGATGGAGGGATGAACTCTTAAGAGATAGCAGCACCCAGGCGGTGGTGGCACACGCCTTTAATCCCAGCACTTGGGAGGCAGAGGCAGGTGGATTTCTGAGTTCCAGGCCAGCCTGGTCTACAGAGTGAGTTCCAGGACAGCAGTTCCAGGACAGCCAGGGCTATACAGAGAAACCCTGTCTCGAAAAAAACCAGAGAGAGAGAGAGAGAGAGAGAGAGAGAGAGAGAGAGAGAGAGAGAGAGAGAGAGAGAGAGAGCAGCAAAGCCACACTACAGGACATGCAGCTGGAACTGCCTTTGAGACACCTATGGAAAACTCCGCGTGGCTCCAGAATTCTTAAAGGCTCCTCTTCCGAGCTGTCATGGCCCAGGTATGCCAATACAACGTGTCTCCCTCATTTGGCAAACTCGTTTGTTTCTGAAAGTTCCAGAGACAATATTATAAATGTCTTTATGATGAACCCTTCCCCTCCATAAAACTTTATGTGTACCTTGAAAAAATTTTATTACACTAAATTATGAAAGATGAAGCTGCCAGATTCTCCTTGTTTGGCTGAGATTTTAGTGGAGGGGGTGACTCAGAGCTTCTGATAATGTTATCTTTTTAATACTTGCTTTGTCAGGGGGCGGGGCGGGGGGAGGACACTACATACTCAGCATCATTATAACCTAATTCAGGAGTGGTGTGATCTGAAGTGGGGCTGTAACCCCTTCCAGAGACCAAGAGACCTCCCGTTTTGTCTGCCCTACAATCTCTGGTTTGCCTCTATTCCAATGAGGTAGCCACTTATAGCTTTTGCCCACATCATAGAGTTGTTTTCGGGGTCCCCATCCTTGACAGGCACCCAGTTCTCCACTTCTGCCGAGTTGTGGTCAGCATCCCAGCTCTTCAGCCCTACCCTCTGAGCTTGGCTGACTCTCTAAAAAGAAAAGTAGCCAGAAAACCCAGGCCTGCCTCATTCATTTCCTTCTTCTACAACTTGGGGCTGTGCTTTTTTTTTTTTTTAATTGATTTCTGATTTCTGTTACTTTCAGAAGTAAAAAGGAAGATCTTTTAAAGCATAGTTTCTCTTTTCTAGTCATTATAAGCTTTATAATGTCATTATATCTTTAATATGTCATTATGGTCTTTATAAGTCATTACAAATTATAAATCTACTTTATTATCAGTAAAGCCAAATGGAATTGCCATGCCAGCTAATAATAGCATTATGTCAACTGGCATCTGCAGGAGAACAAATCAAGAGAGCTAACAAAGAAGGGTGCATATTGCAGCTAAAGGGGAACTTGGGCAAGCTTCTCTTTGATGGCCCGCCATTACACTTACAGCTCCTTAGCCAAAAGTTAGTCAGATGGCAAGGCTTGGCTTCAAAAGTGACTAGAGACTATAAAACCCCCTGGAAACTAGATAAGAGTCAGTCCCATCCATATCTAAAACTGAAAATACTGAAAACCTAACTGACAGAGTTAAAGGACAAAGTCCAAGCCACAGTCCCAGCACAGTACTATGCAGGGCCAATATTCAGTAAATCCTTGGTTAGAACACCATTCCTTTCTGGTGCAACCAATCATTTGAATTTCTTTTCTCACCTGTTAAAGTAAATTCCCTTATTGAATAAGCTTGGACAACATTTGATATTTGGGATACATTTTTCCAATGTTAGTGCTTTAGTTCAAATATCTAAACATTCGTTTTGTACTTAATGCTCATAAATCTGACACATTGTATGTATTAAAGCTCATATAAATTCCCTTTGTAAACATGCTCTCATTTTTCTTAAACCAGCCACATTTTATGTAGATTCATTCTTCATAGTCTAACGGGTGTAACTTTGATTTACTTTTTGTTCTTGTACTAGTTACATCTCTCACTGCTGTGACAAAGTATATGACAAGAAGTAGCAAAGGAGGAGAAGGAAGGAAGGAAGGGAGGGAGGGAGGGAGGGAGGGAGGGAGGGAGGGAGGGAGGGAGGGAGGGAGGGAAAACTGAAGGAAGGAAAGAAGGAAGAGAAGATGATAGAGAGAGGGAGGGAAAAGATGGAGGGAGGGAGGGAGAGAGGGAGGAAGGGAAGAACAGAGTAAAGGAGGAAGGGAAGAAGGTAGGGAGGAAGAGCTCTTTTAAGCTCACAGTTTGAGGGTAGAGTTCATCACAGCGACAGGAGCATGAGGCAGCTGATCACATTGCAACCACTGTCAGGAAGGGAAGAGGGAAGGAAGGGAAGAGCACCCTGGTTGCTCAACTTGCTTCCTCTTTTCTATTCCGTTCAGGGCCCCAGGCCATAGACTGATGCCATCTACTTCAAGTTGGCCTTCCATGCTCAGTAAAGCCTCCTCACAAATATGCCCAGAGTGTTGTCTCTTATGTGACTCTAACCCAATTAGCCATCATAACACCTTTGAAAAGAAGAACCATCACATTGAATAGCAATACAAACCACACTTTGGGACAAATCCTTTACTAGATAAAGTCTTGATTTATAGTTGGCAACACACAGATAACCACCATTCTCTGAAGAGCTTGTTTCTTTGCCCAGTTTCTACTCCTTGTAGCCTCACACAGATTATCTTATTCATAGAGTAATGGATCGATAATAGAGGTCACGGAGCTTTACAATTAAAAGCTACAACAGAGACTATGATAGGATAGCTGTCTTCTTCCAGAGATCTGGTATTAGTGCCTGTGAGTATGTGTGGTATGTGTGAGTGTGTGTGGTGTGGTTTGTGTGTGGTGTGTCTGTGTATGTGTGTATGTGTGGTGTGGTGTGTGTGTCTGAGTGTGGTGTGTGTGTGGTGTGTGTGTGTGTGAGTGGTGTGTGTGTGTATGTGTGTGTGGTGTGCTGTGCTGTGCTGTGTGTGTGTGGTGTGGTTTGTGTGTGTATGTGTGTGTGTGTGTGTGTATGTGTGTGTGTGTATGTGTGTGTGTGAGTGTGTGTGTGTGTGTGTGTGTGTGTGTGTATGGTGTATGTGTGTGTATGTGTGTGGAGTGTGTGTGGTGTATGTGTGTGTGTATGTGTGTGTGTGTGTGTGTGTGTGTTGTGTGTGTTTGTGTGTATGTGTGTGTGGTGTGGTGTGGTTTGTGTATGTATGTGTGTATGTGAGTGGTATATGTGTGTGTGTGTGTGTGTGAGTGGTGTGTGTGTGGTGTGTGTGTGAGTGGTGTGTGTGTGTGAGTGGTGTGTGTGTGTGTGTGGTGTATGTGTGTGTGTATGTGTGTGGTGTGTGTGTGGTGTGGTGTGGTGTGTGTGTGTGTGGTGTGGTGTGTGTGTGTGTGTGAGTGTGGTGTGTGTGTGTGGTGGTTTGTGTGTGTATGTGGGTGTGTGTGGTGTGGTATGTGTGTGTGTGTATGTGTGTGTGTGAGTGTTGTGTGTGTGTGGTGTGTGTGTGTGTGTGTGGTGTGTGTGTGTGTGAGTGGTGTGTGTGTGTGTGTGGTGTGGTGTGTATGAGTGGTGTGTATGTGTGTGTGGTGTGTGTGTGTGTGTGTGTGTGTGAGTGGTGTGTGTGTGTGGTATGTATATGTGTGTATGTGTGTGTGTTGTGGTGTGTGTGTATGTGTGTGTGTATGTGTGTGTGTGTTGTGGTGTGTGTGTGAGTGGTGTGTGTGTGTGGTGTGTGTGTATGTGTGTGTGGTGTGTATGTATGTGTATGCGTGTGGTGTTTGTGTGTGGTGTGTGTGTGTGTGAGTGGTGTGGTGTGTGTGTGTGGTGTGTATGTGTGTATGTGTGGTGTGTGTGTATGTGAGTGGTGTGTGTGTGTGGTGTGCTGTGTGTGTGTGGTGTGGTTTGTGTGTGGTATGTGTGTGTGGTGTGGTGTGTGTGTGTGTGGTGTGGTGTGTGTGTGTGAGTGGTATATGTGTGTGTGTGTGAGTGGTGTGTGTGTGTGTGTGGTGTGTGTGTATGTGTGTGTGTGAGTGGTGTATGTGTGTGAGTGGTGTGTGTATGAGTGGTGTGTGTGAGTGGTGTGTATGTGTGTGTGTGTGGTGTGTGTGGTGTGGTTTGTGTGTGGTGTGTGTGTGTGTGGGTGTGGTGTGGTGTGTGTGTGTGAGTGGTGTGTGTGTGTGGTGTGTGTGTATGTGTGTGTGTGAGTGGTGTGTATGTGAGAGTGGTGTATGTGTGTGTGGTGTGTATGTGTGTGTGTATGTGTGTGTGTGTGGTGTGTGTGTGTGTGTGTGTGTGTGGTGTGTGTGTGTGTGTGTGTGTGTGTGTGTGTGTGTGTGTTCTAGTGCTCACGTGTACATGCGGGAGCCCAGCACGGCAGCAGTGTCACTGCTGGTGACTGTTGGAAGGAGAAACATTACCAGAGTGACACAGATTACTAATTACTTTATTAGGCAGTGAGAAGAATAAGAAGCTGGAGTTGTTTCAGCAAATTCTATTTTTAAGCAAATAATTGTTGGGTTTCCGATGCTCTAAATTAAGTAATTCTCCTGAAGACCTTGCTGGAGTCTCCCTCTTTGAACTCTACTGGCTGGCAAGGAATTGCAGCTGGCTCTGGGATGGGCTTCAGATTTTGCCTATAATTATTATTTTCCCCCCCAAACACACTATCCTCAAAATGAGCTGTCTATTTTTCTTCCTCTCAGTAATTATGAATGGTTGTACAAAGCCATCCAGATTTTCCTTTCATTTTATAGAAAGATAAAATAAATGTGTGGCCAGATATCAAAGCGAGTTCTGCCACCGGCCTGTGTGGCTTTGGCTATTGTATTCACCAGTGTCCTCTAGACAAATGGAGTAATAAGCTGTATTTTTACTATAAATCATCAACTCACAGAGTTATGGAGAAGCCCCAAGATTTATACTTGGCAAGCTTGAGACCTAGGAGGGCTAATAGTGTTAGCCTCTTCTGAACCATCAAGCCAGAGGACCAAGAGATCTGGCAATATACATGCCAGATTGGGCTGCAGACAGAAGACTTTCGTCCCAATGGCTTCCTACTCAAAAAGATATGCAGTGATCTTATCTTAAGCAATTAGGCAAGCCCTGTTTCTCCAGAAGAGGGCATCCTCTTTACTCAACACACCAATTTCAATCTTAACTTCATCTGGAAATAACATCACAGACACACCTCCAATAGGCTTAACAAATGTCCCAGTACCCTGTGACCCAATCAAGTGGGGATCTTGATTTAAATTTTTCCACCACTAGCAAACCTCAGAACATTCTCTATCCTGTGGAAGTACAAGACATAGAAATACCTCGTAAGCTGAGCAACCAATGCTACACACCTCTGTGTGTCCTCAAGACATTGCCAAGGATTCATCCCTCACAATAGCCCCCTACTAGGTCCTAGAGTTTCCCCCAATTCACCCATTGGTTGCAGAGAGGATAAGAACTTGCCTATACTCACACAGCCGCTGAGCAACAGAGCCCAGTTCAAACTTAGACATTCTTGGCCCAGCTACTCTAATTGCGGAGTGCCACTGCCTGTCTGGGCTAATGGAGACAAAAACAACCCGTAGGCATGAGCACATACGCTCTACTCTCTGGCTTATTTTTCTTTTTTTTTTTTTTTATTTTTTTTTTTTTATATTTTTATTACATATTTTCCTCAATTACATTTCCAATACTATCCCAAAAGTCCCCCATAGCGCCCCCCACTTCCCTACCCACCCATTCCCATTCTTTTGGCCCTGGCATTCCCCTATATTGGGGCATATAAAGTTTGCAAGTCCAATGGGCCTCTCTTTCCATTGATGGCCGACTAGGCCATCTTTCGATACATATGCAGCTAGAGACAAGAGCTCCAGGGTTCTGTTTAGTACATCATGTTGTTCCAACAATAGGGTTGCAGATCCCTTTAGCTCCTTGGGTACTTTCTCTAGCTTCTCCATTGGGAGCCCTGTGATACATCCAATAGCTGACTGTGAACATCCACTCCTGTGTTTGCTAGGCCCCGGCATCGTCTCACAAGAGACAGCTATATTTGGGTCCTTTCAGCAAGATCTTGCTAGTGTATGCAATGGTGTCAGCGTTTAGAAGCTGATTATGGGACGGATCCCTGGATACAGCAGTCTCTAAATGGTCCATCCTTTCATCACAGCTACGAACTTTGTCTCTGTAACTCCTTCCCTGGGTGTTTTGTTCCCAATTCTAAGAAGGTGCACAGTGTCCACACTTTGGTCTTCATTCTTCTTGAGTTTCATGCGTTTATCAAATTGTATCTTATATCTTGGGTATCCTAAGTTTTGGGCTAATATCCACTTATCAATGAATACATATTGTGTGAGTTCTTTTGTGATTGTGTTACTTCACTCAAGATGATGCCCTCCAGGTCCATCCATTTGGTTAGGAATTTCATAAATTCATTCTTTTTAATAGCTGAGTAGTACTCCATTGTGTAAATGTACCATAATTTCTGTATCCATTCCTCTGTTGAGGGACATCTTGGTTCTTTCCAGCTTCTGGCTATTATAAATAGGGCTGCTATGAACATAGTGGAGCATGTGTCCTTTTTACCGGTTGGGACATCTTCTGGATATATGCCCAGGAGAGGTATTGCTGGATCCTCCGGTAGTACTATGTCCAATTTTCTGAGGAACCGCCAGACTGATTTCCAGAGTGGTTGTACAAGCTTGCAATCCCACCAACAATGGAGGAGTGTTCCTCTTTCTCCACATCCTCGCCAGCATCTGCTGTCACCTGAATTTTTGATCTTAGCCATTCTGACTGGTGTGAGGTGGAATCTCAGGGTTGTTTTGATTTGCATTTCCCTGATGATTAAGGATGTTGAACATTTTTTCAGGTGCTTCTCTGCCATTCGGTATTCCTCAGGTGAGAATTCTTTGTTCAGTTCTGAGCCCCATTTTTTAATGGGGTTATTTGACTTTCTGGAGTCCACCTTCTTGAGTTCTTTATATATATTGGATATTAGTCCCTTATCTGATTTAGGATAGGTGAAGATCCTTTCCCAATCTGTTGGTGGTTTTTTTGTCTTATTGATGGTGTCTTTAGCCTTGCAGAAGCTTTGTAGTTTCATGAGGTCCCACTTGTCAATTCTCGATCTTACAGCACAAGCCATTACTGTTCTATTCAGGAATTTTTCCCCTGTGCCCATATCTTCAAGGCTTTTCCCCACTTTCTCCTCTATAAGTTTCAGTGTCTCTGGTTTTATGTGAAGTTCCTTGATCCACTTAGACTTGACCTTAGTACAAGGAGATAGGAATGGATCGATTCGCATTCTTCTACATGTTAACAACCAGTTGTGCCAGCACCATTTGTTGAAAATGCTGTCTTTCTTCCACTGGATGTTTTTAGCTCCCTTGTCGAAGATCAAGTGACCATAGGTGTGTGGGTTCATTTCTGGGTCTTCAATTCTATTCCATTGGTCTATTTGTCTGTCACTATACCAGTACCATGCAGTTTTTATCACAATTGCTCTGTAGTAGAGCTTTAGGTCCGGCATGGTGATTCCACCAGAGGTTCTTTTATCCTTGAGAAGAGTTTTTGCTATCCTAGGTTTTTTGTTATTCCAGATGAATTTGCAGATTGCACTTTCTAATTCGTTGAAGAATTGATTTGGAATTTTGATGGGGATTGCATTGAATCTGTAGATTGCTTTTGGCAAGATAGCCATTTTTACAATGTTGATCCTGCCAATCCATGAGCATGGGAGATCTTTCCATCTTCTGAGATCTTCTATAATTTCTTTCTTCAGAGACTTGAAGTTTTTATTATACAGATCTTTCACTTCCTTAGTTAGAGTCACGCCAAGATATTTTATATTATTTGTGACTATTGAGAAGGGTGTTGTTTCCCTAATTTCTTTCTCAGCCTGTTTATTCTTTGTGTAGAGAAAGGCCATTGATTTGTTTGAGTTAATTTTATATCCAGCTACTTCACCGAAGCTGTTTATCAGGCTTAGGAGTTCTCTGGTGGAATTTTTAGGGTCACTTATATATACTATCATATCATCTGCAAAAAGTGATATTTTGACTTCATCTTTTCCAATTTGTATCCCTTTGATCTCCTTTTGTTGTCGAATTGCTCTGGCTAGGACTTCAAGTACAATGTTGAATAGGTATGGAGAAAGTGGACAGCCTTGTCTAGTCCCTGATTTTAGAGGGATTGCTTCAAGCTTCTCACCATTTACTTTGATGTTGGCTACTGGTTTGCTGTAGATTGCTTTTATCATGTTTAGGTATGGGCCTTGAATTCCTGATCTTTCCAAGACTTTTATCATGAATGGGTGTTGGATCTTGTCAAATGCTTTTTCCGCATCTAACGAGATGACCATGTGGTTTTTGTCTTTGAGTTTGTTTATATACTGGATTACGTTGATGGATTTCCGTATATTGAACCATCCCTGCATCCCTGGGATGAAACCTACTTGGTCAGGATGGATGATTGTTTTGATGTGTTCTTGGATTCGGTTAGCAAGAACTTTATTGAGGATTTTTGCATCAATATTCATAAGGGATATTGGTCTGAAGTTTTCTATCTTTGTTGGGTCTTTTTGTGGTTTAGGTATCAGAGTAATTGTGGCTTCATAGAATGAGTTGGGTAGAGTACCTTCTGTTTCTATTTTGTGGAATAGTTTGTGAAGAACTGGGATTAGATCTTCTTTGAAGGTCTGATAGAACTCTGCACTAAACCCATCTGGTCCTGGGCTTTTTTTGGTTGGGAGACTATTAATGACTGCTTCTATTTCTTTGGGGGATATAGGGCTGTTTAGATCATTAACCTGATCTTGATTCAACTTTGGTACCTGGTATCTGTCTAGGAACTTCTCCATTTCATCCAGGTTCTCCAGTTTTGTTGAGTATAGCCTTTGGTAGAAGGATCTGATGGTGTTTTGGATGTCTTCAGGATCTGTTGTTATGTCTCCTTTTTCATTTCTGATTTTGTTAATTAGGATGCTTTCCCTGTGCCCTCTAGTGAGTCTGGCTAAGGGTTTATCTATCTTGTTGATTTTCTCAAAGAACCAGCTCCTTGATTGGTTGATTCTTTGAATAGTTTTTCTTGTTTCCACTTGGTTGATTTCACCCCTGAGTTTGATTATTTCCTGCCGTCTACTCCTCTTGGGTGAATTTGCTTCCTTTTGTTCTAGTGCTTTTAGGTGTGTTGTCAAGCTGCTAATGTGTGCTCTCTCTAGTTTCCTTTTGGAGGCACTCAGAGCTATGAGTTTTCCTCTTAAAAATGCTTTCATTGCGTCCCATAAGTTTGGGTATGTTGTGGCTTCATTTTCATTGAACTCTAAAAAGTCCTTAATTTCTTTCTTTATTCCTTCCTTGACCAAGGTATCATTGAGAAGAGTGTTGTTCAGTTTCCACGTGAAGGTTGGCTTTCTATTATTTATTTTGTTATTGAAGATCAGCCTTAGTCCATGGTGATCTGATAGGATGCATGGGACAATTTCCATATTTTTATATCTGTTGAGGCCTGTTTTGTGACCAATTATGTGGTCAATTTTGGAGAAGGTACCATGAGGTGCTGAGAAGAAGGTATATCCTTTTGTTTTAGGATAGAATGTTCTGTAGATATCTGCCAGATCCATTTGATTCATAATTTCTCTTAGTTTCACTGTGTCCCTGTTTAGTTTCTGTTTCCATGATCTATCCATTGGTGAAAGTGGTGTGTTGAAGTCTCCCACTATTATTGTATGAGGTGCAATGTGTGCTTTGAGCTTTACTAAAGTTTCTTTAATGAATGTGGCTGCCTTTGTATTTGGAGCATAGATATTCAGGATTGATAGTTCCTCTTGGAGGATTTTACCTTTGATGAGTATGAAGTGTCCCTCCCTGTCTTTTTTAATGACTTTGGGTTGGAAGTCAATTTCAACCACAGATTCAGATGCCCCTTTAAAATATCATGAAGGTGTTCTCATGTCATCACAGACTCAAAACTAGCCAATGTTACCCAGAGCTTCTGAAGTTGGGGAGAAGGGACAGATATAACATGGAAACACAGGACAGAGTGGTTACAAATGAGGCTACTGAGTAGCCACACAGGGACCAGTACCCACACTGCTTCAGTCCATTTATCCACTGCCCCTTGCCAAATCATCTCTACTCATTAGATCACTTTGTCTGAGCTCTAGTATCTAACAGGATTTAAGTTGAGTGTATGGAGAAACAGGGTTTGTGATACTTGATGTATTAGTCACTGTGTATGTGTGTGTGTATATATGTATGTATATATATATATGTATATATATACACAATATATATTATACTATATATACACTATATATACTATATGTATGTATATATACATATATACACACACTATATATATACATACATATATATATGTATATATATACACAATATATATATACTATATATACACTATATATACTATATGTATGTATATATACATATATACACACAATATATATATACATACATATATATATATATACATACATATAGTGATTTTTTAGAGTGACTTACAGGTTGTCTACCAACAGAAGGTCCAAGAAACCAGTAGTCTTTCAGTCCACAAGGTTGGATATCTCACCTTGTCTTCCATATGCACCAGAATCCCAAAGAAATAGACTCTAATGCCAATGAAGGGATGGTTGCCAGTGAGAGTGAGGGCAAGCAGGCAAACAGCAAAAGCTTCCTTCTTCCATGTCTTTTATATAGGAATGACCCAGATTAGTAGACCTTACCTCAGAAGATCTGGATTAAATTATTCAAATTATTTAAATAAGAAAAACCCTCCACAGGTATAGCCAGCTGCTTGTAGCTAATTCCACATGCTGTCAAGTTGACAACCATCACACTTGACAAAGGACCAGCAGTGTAGGGGAATTCTGGGAGTCAGGAGGGAAAGCAGGTATCCCATGAGAAGAGGACAGCCATTTGGTGGTAGCACTGAGGCTCCAGAGCCAGAGATGGACAATGAAATGAATCAATGGGCAGAGCAGGGAGTTGAGATGGACTTTGTCCATATCAGGGTCTTTTCTTTGCCAGATGCCAGAGGCACTACTTACACGAATCTATTCCTAGGAGTGAGAGAGGCTAGGTCCCAAGTGGGAAAGCAGCTATAACAAGCTGAGAGGGTGAGAAAGGAAAGACTGCAGGCTTTTCTACAAGTATACATGGTTTTGGAAGCTACATGTCTTCATACCACTAGACAAGAAGGTCCCTTGCCTGGCTTACCTCATGAGAACCACAAGAAGCCACCCAGTACTGTACTTTGCAGACAATATTCAGAAAACCAGGCAAACACCCTGGCCTTGTGGAGTCTCTTGTCTCAAATACCAGGACTCTGGGCTGGACATTTTTGCCTTACAGGGTCGACTTTGACCTCAACTGTTAGAAAGAACAGGGACACAGCTTGTAATTAAATCATTGGGACACATGAAATATTGCCATGCTTTGATCCCAAAGCCCAGGCTGACAGAACCAGTCCTGAAATCTCTACAGCCTCTGGAATTTCTAGCTATTCAAGGGTATCATGAAATGGCACGGGTGTCCCTTGGCCCAAGCAGCTCAAAACCTTGGCCAGGTTGGCAAATATTTCAGCAGGAGGTTAGCAAAACCAGTGCCAACTTAAATGAGTCCCCTTGGTGGATCTGCAGGGGTCTGTGCTTGCACTGCAATATTTTATGTTGCTATGTATAGAAAAGAGAAAGCCTTCTGTAAGGGCTCCATTGAGAAAGTTCCAGAAACAGAGATGGCCACTGCAGAAGGGGTACTCAGAAGCACAGAAACCCTGGGGAAACTAGGGAAAGCATAGTTTTCATCTCCATTTAACAGTAATGCTATGGAGAATAGATACCAGCTTCCAAAGGGGAAGAAGGGCTCAGGTCCCAGCCTCCAGGGTTCCAGTGAACTTGGGAAGCAGCTTTGTTCCCTGATGGTATTGGTGGAGGAAGTCCATTCCTACCCTGAGCCCTCATTTCAGATTTCCTCAAGCAGGAGAGGGGACAGAAACTAAAAGCCTCAATGATTGAATGGAGTGATGAAAATGGCCAGGCCAGCCTGTAGGACATATGCAACCATCCCTAACACCTTCATCCCTGCACAGAACCACTGGGGTCTGGAGCAAATGATTTCTGACAAGCATTTTTCTGACTGCTTTGAAGAAGAAGGTAGAGCCACCCTGACCACTGGCTCCACCCCACCTAGGAGCCTCACCCAGAGCTGTTGCAGGCATTTCTTGTCTGAGCCTGAGACATTCTGGGCATCTTTCAGTGCTTGTTCATACTTTTCCTTATCCAGGAACCAGGCCTAGAGGAGACATACATAGAACTCAGAGAGGGCAAGAGTCCGTGGGCTCCACCACTTGAGACTGGCATTAAGCATATCCCTGGTGTTGACAGGATTACTGAGACTGAGACAGAATGGAGACTCCCAGGAGGCCCTTGCCCTGAGCCTGTGGGATAAGACAGCTGCAGCTAGCAGAGGTAGGAAGGAGTTGGTGGGTGTGCCCCACAGGCCCTGGAGGGCACCGGAAGCAATCTCACATGTTTGGCCTGACAACCACTACACTTCCCCCTGCAGAACCCTCTTCCTTGCTCACCCGTCAGCCCCTTCAGTATGAGCGTCAAGGACCAGAGATCATAAACTCGTGTATAACAGAACAATTTTTATGTGGTGATGCACAAATATAAGGTTGGCTTTGTAGGTTCATGTCCTCCATAGCAGAGACCTCTGGGGCCAGGAATCTCTGATTGTGCCCTTTCTACAATCCTTGCCCTATCACTAACTGGGACACAGTAGGTACCAGCAAAATGGTTGCAAGAGAATGGGGGAGTGAGCCAATAAGTCCCTGTGGCTCACATATGGGCATAGTGCGTGCTGCTAAGCACTTGAAGAGGTTAGACACATATGGAGAAAGGCAGTGGGGAAGCTGTCTCTCCTGCCAGTGTCTTCCCCATTTCCAGGACTCACATCTCTGCTCCTGACATAGGGCACACCCTGTTAACTCCTGCATGGAGAAGGCTCCCATTTCTTAAAGCATCAAAATGCCTGCCTGGTTATACACCATTCTCTTCTTATAATGTAACTCCCTTCTCCTCTCACCCCTGTAACTTCCAGCAGATTGTTGGATTATTGTCCCTGCTCTTACTACTCTGTCTTCCCTTGCCTATTTTCTCACCCCTAACCAAATCCAAACAGCATCCCATACCACTGACTACCAGCTCCAGATGCTGGGAGTTGCCCCAAAAATACAGATGCCAGTGGTCTGGGCTGAGCCATTTATCTCAGAGGGCTTATTCTACAAGCCAATGTTCTCTCTCTTTCTCTCTCTCACTCTCTCTCTCGCTCTCGGAGAAGATGAGAACCTCCTTACACAGCACCAGTATCCATCTTCCCAGGACCTGGTCTATGATTGACAAATTACATATGAGATAATTGTAAGGTAATTGATTAAATTTAACTTCACAAGTACCTAGTGAGTTCCAGACAATGGGAATTCACAAGTGAGGAGGTTGCAGTCACAGCCGACCACCACCGAAGCAAAGTGTCCTGAGTTAGTGGGGTCAGGGACACCCCAGCTTACTACATGGGGCTGACAGAGTCTGGACCTCCTAGGGAAAGTGATTGTGAGGAAGAAAATCATGCTTTCCTGCCCTTTGGGGCCTCCCTCTTCTCCTCTGCCCCATAGTAGTCAGTGTGTGTGTGTGTGTGTGTGTGTGTGTGTGTGTGTGGTGTGTGTGTGTGGTGTGTGTGTGTGTATGTGGTGTGTGTGTATGTGGTGTGTGTGTGTGTGTGTGGTGTGTGTGTGTATGTGGTGTGTGTGTGTGTGTGTGTGGTGTGGGTGTGTGTGTGTGGTGTGGGTGTGTGTGTGTGTGGTGTGTGTGTGTATGTGGTGTGTGTGTGTGTGTGTATGTGGTGTGTGTGTGTGTGTGTGTGTGTGTGTGGTGTGTGTGTGGTGTGTGTGTGGTGTGTGTGTGTGTGTGTGTGTATGTGTGTGTGTATGTGGTGTGTGTGTATGTGTGTGTGTATGTGGTGTGTGTGTGTGTGTATGTGGTGTGTGTGTGTGTGTGTGTGTGTGTGTGTGTGTGTGTGTGGTGTGTGTGTTAAAAGAGTAGTCCTGGTGCTTAGCACCCAGCCTCAAGGACTGCATAACTTCTAGGTCTCAGCCTCTCAGGTGTGAGACAGCCACTACTTCTATTTCAACATGATTTAAGAAATTATTTTAATACCCAGTGGCTGCCTCATACTGAAGAGGCTGAGAGGCCGGCCGATAGGTGCTCTATCCATGAAGCTAGGCACTTCAGCAGTCCCCCTGAGGCACTGAAAACCTGGAGGACTCCTGGAGAGCCAGTAGTCCTTCGTCAGTGCTGGTGCCTGGGAACAGTGGTCCTGATACCAGTGAAGATAAATCAACTTGGCCAAGCAAGCACACGACAAATAATCTTCCCCTGTCTTCTGCTTGCTTGACCAAGTTGATTTATCTTCACTAGTATCAGAACTAGGGTGCCACCCACATTTGGAGGGTGGGTCTTCCTACATCAATTTAGATAATGAGAATGATTGAAACCAACTCTCATGCCCCCTCGCCCCACCAAAGTCCCTTTTCCCCATCCCATCCACAACACTAATTTCAGACCTTCCACACCCACTCTACACTACAAATATGAGAACATGTCTTGCTTAAACCATTTATAGATTTTTTTGTCTGTTTTTATATTAAGTTTCTCGCACTTGCCTGAACCTGATTCTAGCTAACATGGAAATAGAAGAATAATTAAGTCAGAAGTTTTAATAAATATCCAGAAACTTCTGAGGGAAGCTGGCTTTACACTGAGAAGAAATAGCGAGCTGAAGGAAGTTCTGTTCTTAACAATTCAACATTAGCTTTAAATCCATGCACGTCTGCTCCAGGCTGACTGGTTCTAGCCAGCCCACATCAGTTACTTTTCTGTTCTAATGATAAAGTTCCATGGCCGGGAGCAACTGACAGAAGGAAGTGTTTATTCGCACTATGGTTCCAGAGGGAGATGAGTCTATCCTGGCAGGGAGCCGTGGTAGCAAGCAGCCGAAGGCAACTGGAGCAGGAAGCTGTGCGATCACATCTTCAACCACAACCACAGAGCAGGGAGCAAACCGGAAACGGACCAAGGCTATAGATCCCTGAAGCCCGCCAGCCCTGAAGCTCTCCCTTAGCAAGGCCACACCACCGACTAACTCCCTCAAATATCACCAGCACCAACTATCAAAATATGTGAGCCTGAGAGGGGTGTTGTCATTTAAACCACTACACAAACCAAGAGTTCCAGTGCTCGGCTCTGTGTCAGGACACCCGAGAGCTGGTTCAAACGTGTAATGCCTGGTCCTGCCCCAGGTTTCTGATTCAGTGCAGTGTATGTGCACATCTCAATGGCTTCCAGAAGGCCTGCTGCTCAGGAGACCGCACCTTGAGAGGTCCATTGTTCCAGACTTTTCAGAAACACACTTCCCCAAAGCCAGTTAGTTGTCTTGCACGCATTTCAGCTTTGAAACTCTAAGGAGGAAGTACAGCGATTTTTCCAGAGTGGGGATCTTCGGGAGGCAGGAAGGGACTGCGCGACAGCTTGGGTGTGCTGAGCATCCAGGGAAGAGGAGATTTGTGATGCAAATGATTTACTGGTGTTCAGCTGGGAGCAGAAGGGATTTCAGGACGCGGAGCCAAATCGAATTCATTACCTGACAATTAGCTCTAAATTAATGCAAGACTGTGCCGGCCCAATGTGCTCTAAGGAAGGAGGCCTTGACAGCTTGAGATGGGCAGGATCTGAGGCGTCAATCTCAGTTGGATCCTGGGGCACTCCCTCCTCTCGGTTTGTCTGTCAGGGTGTTCTGAGCTCAGAACACAGTCACCCCCCCACTCTGGAGACAATTGCAGCCTCTACCACTCCAGAGTTAGCCTTCATTCACCCAACCACACTGCACCCCATCCAGGGCAGACTTGGGCTCCCCTGTCCTTGCACCCACAGGCTTGCTCCTCAGAGCCACCTCTTGGGACACACAGGCAGGCCTGCTGTTGACTCTTCAGTTGCGGATGCCACAGAATGAAGTTCCTCATATTTTGACAGAGTGAACTGCTAATTCGGTGTGAGTGTGTTCCATCTCCTCAAGCAGAAATTGCTCACGCGTGGAGGATAAACATTCCTTTACGAATTTCTTTATTTAATGGAAGCCTACTTTCCCCTCTGCTTCCTTTTTCTCCTTTCCTCTTATTTTACATCAATCTCTTTCCTCCACCAGGTTCTCAAGGAGCCTCTGATGTAGTATACACAGCCATGTGACCACTGTATATGATGACCTGTGGACAGACTATCCCTGAGATTCCATTGACCTGTTCATTAAACAGTATGCAGCAACAGACAGGACATGCTGGGCTTTGGCCATACAAGCTCTTAGGGCAGCCTAAAAGACAGGACCCAAGGACCCAAGGACCCTACAGGCAGCATATGGAAGGAGGGCACAGGGCGCTCTGAGTCCACTGTTGACCCATGTAAGCATCATATAAGCGTTCCCACTTATGAGATTATCCACCCCTGCACTCCCAGCACAAGCCTCGGTCCTGCCTTCTGCCTAGAGCTCCCTCCTCCTACTGGATAGGATCAGTGTCCACGAGCATTCTGGATGCCAAAGCCTCCAGATCCCCAGGCACATTGGCTGCACAAAGTCAAGTAAAGAAGGAAAAGTGCATCTGCAAGTTTCATCAGCATTCCAACAGCTAAAAAAATAAATATTTTTTAAAAAGGTCTGCTACCACCCCTTCAGCTCCCCACCACCAGACTGGCTCTGTGATTTTCTGCTTGCCCATAGCTGCCTAATGACAAGTTCATCACCCACATATCAGAGTCCCTGGTAGATTAGAATTTGAATAGGTAGCATTTTTAACTGGTTCTGACAAAGATCCTTGAGGTCTCTGTCTTTCTGTTTGGCTGTACTACAGCATCACTGGGTGGAAAGAAAGTCATGCCTCTCTCCACCCACTGGGCACATTTTCTCCAAAATTCTTTGGAAAGAAACTTACAACTGCTCCAGAGGCATAGTTTAAAAGATTAATCTATATTTTAAAAACTCTTAGACATCAAATGAAGTGTGGCCATTACTTCCCAAACGCTCTAAATTTTGGGTCTTAATCGATTATGCTTATGGTTCTTAGAATGCCTCCCATTTTACAGACAAGTAGAGGGAAGGCATCACCAGGGCCTGAACTTTGGTCTTTGATCCTCAGCCTTGGATCCATTCCATCAGACCACTCCCCACTTAGCCCACCCAACCTAGCATGTCCAGGTGACATGGGCTCAGAAAATGTGTGTGTTCTCAGGCTGACTTCATTGCCCATCTCCACTATCACTGTCACCACATTTGGAACCCAGCCAAGGCACTGTCATGGGGAATAACCATGTCATAGTCATGGTTTTCAACAGGTTCATCCTGGTTCTCAGAGAAGTACAATCAACAGGGTGAGGGTGTGCCCATGTACACACATGTGTGTTTTTAGAACTGGCTCAGGTTTATAGGACTAGCACATGTAGAGCAGGCTGGAAATTCAGGCAGAAAGGGATGTTTTGAGAAATACTTATTTTCCAGAAAATCCTGGTTGTATTCATACGGCTGTCAACTGATAGATGGCATCCTCACTTCCCACTATAGGAATGAGAGTAACCTTGTTTAATACTTAATTAATTACTGAGTAGCCAAATATCTATAGAATACCATCACTGGGTTAGCATTTACTAACAAAGCCTGGACAATCAACACCTAAAACTGATTGTCACTGTATGTCAAATGTTGGTAGCAAGTAGATCTAAGTTCAAGGCTTCCCTTCTCATGAGAAACCCAGAAGTGAGAGAGTACCCTAGTGGGGTCTCTAGCAATGCAGGGATAGAGTGACTGATTTGGTAGCATTCCCCCACCAGGAATATGATAGATGTACTTCATCAATGGGGGTTCTGGTCCCCAACACAACCCCTGAGGACCTCACACAGTATCTGCCCTTCATAACCGTGTCTCCGGTGCCATCTGGAACCAACTGGGTGTAGAATCCCATGCTAGGGGGAAGATGGGTTCACATCATGGACATAGATGTGTCCCGGGACTAGGGGTTATGTATACCCAAGACTAGGAGGTTAAACAGGGTAGAAACACTTCTTGCAGAGTTTGCCAGAGGTCCTCTTCTGTCACTTTGCCCAGAAATCCTGATGGTATGTGTGTGTCCATGCCAGACCATGCAGCTTCTGGAGTTCCTAGAGATACCGAGAGGATGAAACCAAACCAAACAACCTCGGCCACTGAATGGGATCTAAATCCCTGTGTGTGCTCACTACCTATAGCTCCCTAAGCCCTGTGTAAGCTCCCACACTTTCCCTCGGCCTCCCCTGGAACAGTCACTTGGAATTGATGTTTCCTGCTGAACTTCCCCACATCTGATAAATAACACCTGCCATCCCCACTCCTTTCCCCCAACTCTGTTTATTAAACAACGTTCGAGATTTCTCTTCTCACATGATGGGTACTAAAAGCACAAAGCAAACCATCCATGCGGAGGGGATGTCGCCAGCCATCCGTGGCCTGGAGCCAGGAGGTAAGTGACGTTTTATTTGCCAAGGCCTGAGTGAGGCCAGGCAAGGCCAGGTGGGGCTGAGGCAGCCCAGCTTTCATAGAAGTGTTTGAATTTGGGGGCAGGCCAAGGGTCACCCCAGCACTGCTTTAGCCCCCTACAACCTTGGGTTGGTACCTACCTTACCTCCATAAATCTCCACGAGATGATCTGAGAATGAGATTTTTCCAACTGTAAAATTAGAACAGTGAAGAGGGTCAGCAGCACAGAAAAGCTCCTTACACAGAGTGAGGGGTGTGTGTGTGTGTGTGTGTGTGTGTGTGTGTGTGTGTGTGTGTGTGTGTGAAGGGTCGAATTAAAAATGGCCACCATCGGCTCAAGTACTTGAATACTAGGACCCCAGTTAGTGGTGCTGTTTGGGTCTGTGGAACCTTTAGAAGGTGGAAACTTGCTATAAGAACTATGACACTGAGGTGGGTTGGCCCGATACCCTCCCACCACCGTGTGCTTCCTGTGAGTGGATGAAAATGTGAGAAGTTAGCTTCCTGTGTAATGACTGTTGGCATAGCTTCCCTGCCATGGCAGACTCTTGCCCTCATTAACAGTAAGTCAAAATAAACCTTTTACCTTAAGCTGCTCTTAGCAGCTTATATAGCATGTGATCTACCAGTTGACATCTTATCCTTAGTGTCAAAAATCCCACCAAGCCTTGCAACCATGCCGTCTCAGGATCCCCCATGTTGGGGTCCATTCTGCTCATAGTTGCTGTGTGCCATGGTTGCTATATTAGGCTCATAGTTGAGGAGTTCCAGAAGGGTGACAACAAGAGCGATTGGTCTCTGCTCCACGAGAATCCTGGCCTCAGCTGCAAGAATGGCATACAGGCTGAGGGAGAAGGGCTCAGTAGCTGAAGACTGACGTCACCTGTTCCATCCAGCACCTGGCCTCACTTGGGGCTATTGGTCAGACACCTGCATGAAGCCTCTGATGTGACTCATAGGCTTCCTCATAGCATGGTGAGTATCCCATAGCATCCCAAGAATGGTGTAAGTATCTCACGGAGTTAGAGGATGCTATACTGCCTGGTATGAAGCCTGGTTGCATATATCACCTCAGTCTTTACTGTGAGTCATCTCAGATTCCCCAAGTGAGAATCTGACTCCCTCCCAGGAAGTCCTACATTAAAGAGAGCAGGGAGGGTGAAGGATATTGCTGCATTCATATCTGGATTATGTCAATGAGTCACCAAATGAATGAAGAAGTTGGAGTTTTGAGCAGGGGATGGGATTTGGAAAGATGTATGTTCCTGGTCACTCTGATGAGGTCAGTACAGGTGCTCCTTCCACACCTGCCTGCCTGCCTCCCTCAACCCTGAGCTGGCCTTGCCCTCATAGCTCTTGCCTTCCAAGAATGATCTGTTCTAAGAACAGCAGTCCCCAGGGGCAGCGTCCTCGAGATCTCTGCAGGATACGATCCATCCCCTGCTCAGATTGGCCATCCATGAGCTCACACGCTCAAGCTCCACCCCATGACAAGGGAGTCAGAAGATACATTTTATCCATACCCCTGTGAGTCTCCTGTTGGTTAAAGTTGAGACAGGAAGAGGCTGTTATAGGGGAAAGACTTTGATTTGAAAAAGGAGTACCACAGGAGGAATGGATTAAAAACAACACAATTTCTCTACACCATGGAATCTTTTTAAACATAAAGATGAATGATGTCATGTCATTTGCGGGGGAATGGATCCAACTGGAGATAATCGAATTAAGGGAATCAAGCCAGTCTCAGGAAGACAAATACCTTGTGTTTTCTCTCATTTGTGGTTCCTAGATATTATAGATACATAAAACTAGTACGTATTGATGGCATGAAAGCAGATAAAAAACCATCTTGGGAAGAGAGAACTAGATAGAGCAGGGAGAGAATAGAGAGGATAATGGGGCATGAGTGGGGGGTGGAGAGGAGGATGCTCAGAGCATGCTACCTGTGCGCATGAGAATGGCCTCCGGCAACTCAGTGCAATGCTGAGCAGGAAAGAGTCCTGGCTTTTGTCCATTTGACGTTGGGTAAACATGAACATGTGATTTCATGTCTATGAGACTCAGTTTCCCTATATGATAACAACCAGTCAGAGGGAAGGCTTATGGACTAGTGAGTGGCTTGCTGTGCATCACTGAAGGCCAAGGGATGCCATGAGCCATGTCCCAAGTAGTCCAAACCTCACCCCCACAGCCTCCCTTGGGCCCCCATAGGCTTGGTCCCCTATTAGCCCCTCTGGTCCCTGAGGACACTGCAGGCAGCTCTAGCCCACTCTACAGGGAGTCATCCAGGCAGCATTTCCCTCTAGACTCTAAAGTCTAAAGCCATCTCCTTGGAGCACAGCTGCCTCTAAGAGGGATGGGCTCGGAAGCCTGTTTCCCGTTGGAGATGCTGTTTAGTGTTTCTAATAGACACTGTTTGTCGCCCGCTTAAAGAGTTTGTCACCTTTTAGACTCTGGAAACTAGGTCAACTCCCTCCAGAATTCACCGGAGCCAGGAAACCTGCCTCACTGTGGCCGTGAGGGGCCTCAGCAAGGAGAGAAGGCTTCTTAGCAGGACTCACAGAACGGGATGCAGCGTCCAGCACAGCCTCAAAGGCCATGCTCATTCTCTTGGCCATGACAGCCAGTGACGCCAGAGTTGTCAGGCTCCAGGTATATATACTGGGATGGGAGAGACCTTTACATAGAGCCCATATATCAGTATGATCCTGGAAAGCAGGAGGGAAAATGTTAACAGGATATTAAAATATTCAACACCCCTAGGCCATATTTGAAAGGTAACCCGGGTATGACCTCATCCTTCATCCATGCGCTGAGTAAAGATTAGAAGAAAAATGTCCAGACAAATTCTCCCTTATAAATATTGATAGCTGGAAGTTCTCCTTTATGGCTAACTTAAAGTGTTACTGCTGTAAGTAACTGCTTTTAGAGTCATAAAGAATAATAAGGGTCTCAGCAAATACAAGCAAGGCTTGTACAGTCTTGGAATACCATTCCCCCAGGGGCAGGGTAAAGTACTCCACAGTCGAGGCATTTCCAGGAAGCCTGATTGCTTTCTGGTGGCAGGGTCCCAGTGGATGAAGGGCCGTGCTAAGCTCAGTCAGCCTCCTTCACAAATGAGCACATTTGATGGGAGCTTCCCCCACCCCTGCCCCGCAAACAGTGCAGGCAGTGGGGTAACTTAGTGCAGATTGTATAAAACCTACGGACGACCCCATCTTACTGCAACCAGGAACTTTACAGCAGAGCAGTGCTCTGGGAAATCTGGATGGCTAAGCCTCCTATCTCTTCCAGTCTTTGGTAACTTCCCTGTATTGCTCATGATGGTCAAACTTATTCTGCCTGCCTGCATGCCTGTCTGCCTCTCTGTGTCTGTCCTTCTGTCAGTCCATCTGTCTGTTTTTATGGGAGACAGAGATCAATAACAAGCATCTTTCTCCATCATCCTTCACCTTATGGTTTTGAAACAGGGTCTTTCACTGACCCTGGAGCTCACTGATTCGGCTACCTGGGGGGTGGGGCGGGGAGGCTCGCAGATAAACATCAGGGATCCTCCTGCTGGCTCCCCACACTCCAGTGGGGGAGTTACAGACACATGTTGCCCTGCCTAGCTTCTCTACCTGGGGAGTGGGGAGGGCTTTGAAATCCAAACTCAGGTCCCCAGCTGTACACAACAAGCATTTTACCTCTGAGCCAACTCCTCGGCCCCAAATCCGTGGTGTTTTATGGATGCTATCCTCCATAGTCATTTATTAAAATATTTCAAAGCATTTTCATAGAGTGCGTGGGTACTGTGTAAGCATCAATAACAATTCTCTCACTCCAGGCCTGCCAGAGCCAGCAGCCTGCCATCAGTCACTTGTGGGGTACCTGGAAGGAGGGCACGGGTATCCTCAGGTCCTCTGACTCACAGGGAGGCTTTGGACCAAGTCCCTTCCATAGAGCAGCTGTGGTACCATTGGTCATCTGCCTCCCATCTGCTGGTTTAGGAAAGTTGCCGGGTGGCAAGGAGAGCTCATAAACCATCAGGGAAGAGGGGTGACAGTGGTGGGCTGTCACAGCAGAGACCTACGGGGCTCCACTCCACCTGGCTTACCTAGAACCCAAGTTCCCTGGAACTGTGATCACTTCTCATCATGGGGCCCCACGGAGCTAGAAGTGGGCAGGAGCTGGAGAAACCCTGACACCCATTCCTAGTCGAAGACCAAGACAGCTAGGAAAAGAGTATCTCCAGATGTTGGCTCTTGGCTATTGCACACCTAGGTCTGGTTTGGGGGTTGGAGGCAAAGGTCTTCAGTGGTAGGGTAGAAACTCTTCGGTCCCGTTGTCTCTAGGAAAGATTGGAGGGATAGCTCTCAGTTTTGACCACAGGCCATGAGTGAACCCAGGTCACAGGAATGAACCATGAGAACCAGTCTCAAGGCTCAGAGTTTGACCCTGAGGCCAACCAGGTTCCGCTGCCCAGCCAGAAATGGCCTCAATCCTTCTGTGACTTCTCTCCTCTCTTCTGATCTCTGCAGCTGATCTGGTCACAGGGACTTGGTGGAGCTCTACCTAACACCTGCCAAATCCACCTATTCAGATGGCTGTGCTCACGTGGAGTCTCCTCTTCACTCTAGAAGCCTTTGTCTGAGGTACAGGAGGACAGAGGAAAGCACAGGAGCGACAATAGGAGAGGCACAGCTCGTAGCTCCAGAGACCCAGCACTGTGGTAGTGGGAGGAAGAAAGACAGGGGACAATGGCAGTCCCACAGAGGTGGCATGGAAACAGAAGGGCCTTAAAGAATGGTACCCCAATCCTCAAACTAGCAGAACAAGAGTAGGTTGAGCACATCCAGGAGGCTCTAGCTCCCTAGAGCCACCATGAGAAATATCAGGTCCCAAGGCCTTTTCATATGTCTGTAAGTGTGTCTGAGCCAGGAGTGAGTGATACCGTGGAAGAAAAGTCGCATTATCCAGTACCAAGAATGCTCATTCAAGATTCCTTCATGGGAATGATCAGGACATTCCATCCCTCCCTCATAATGCCTCCGCCTGGGTTCCCCCACCTCCCAGGCAAAACCCCCAGATCTCACCCAGTGCCCTATACTCCAGCTTGGTGTTCTTGGTGAGCTCTCACAGGGACCTCCTTCCTGGGGGCCTGTCAGAGCAAGCTCGGTACACAATCAATGGAGTTTCTCGGCAGCAGCTGGCAAGTGTTTTCAATGAGTTGGAAAATCTGGTTGAATGTGTCCTAAAGTCTGGTGCTTACATGAAGGCCTGGGTGTGGGAAGTACTTTTCAGTTAGGCCTGCCTTTTCTGTCTCCCTCCATCCTCCTCTCTGTGCTCCAGAGGTTTTTTTTTTTTTAAAGTTAAAATGTGGCACATCTTTTATTAATCTCTTGTAAGACATGCTTCCTCAAGTAAATGGTTCTTTGCCTTAGGGATCAATGTGATAGTTGGAGGGGGTGCTCGCTTGGGCTTGAGTTTATGTGTGGGTCTGTCGAGGGGGTGGGGGGGAGAAGGACGCTGGGCCGGTGTTTACTGACGATGCTCACCTGTGCAAAGTGTGCTTGCATTTTTATTACAAGTATATCTTGCATCACAGGTACACACGCATACAGCTGTGCCTCCTCTTGTGCCTTATTGAGACACCCAGTCTCTGGGTGTCTCCAATATCTATGGTCTGTCTACATGAACAGACAGGGGACCAGAGGACTGCCAAGATGCCCCTAACTCACCAAGACCCCCTGCAGGACGGGAAGTGTACTGGCTGGTTTTGTGTGTCAACTTGACACAGCTGGAGTTATCACAGAGAAAGGAGCATCCCTTGAGGAGATGTCTTCACAAGATCCAGCTGTAAGGCATTTTCTCAATTAGTGATCAAGTGGGGCGGTCCCCTTGTGGGTGGGACCATCTCTGGGCTGGTAGTCTTGGGTTCTATAAGAGAGCAGGCTGAGCAAGCCAGGGGAAGCAAGCCAGTAAGGAATATCCCTCCATGGCCTCTGCATCAGCTCCTGCTTTCTGATCTGCTTGAGTTCCAGTCCTGACTTCCTTGGTGATGAACAGCAATGTGGAAATGTAAGCTGAATAAACCCTTTCCTCCCCAACTTGCTTCTTGTTCATGATGTTTGTGCAGGAATAGAAACCCTGACTAAGACAGGGAGGTACATGTTTCTAAGGGTTCTCCTTATCTTCCTTTTCTCTCTTCCCTCTCTGGTATCTTCCAGAAATGGTCCCCTTCCTCCTGCTTCTCCACAGAGTCAGATAAAGAAGTATGCTTGACAAGAATTCAGAGCTGCAGTCCTCAAAGCAGAAAGGCCTAGAAACCAATGCCAGCCACCCATTCTGTGGATAGGCACACTGAGGCTCAAAGACACAAAGGATTTTTCTCCTATGTTCCCAGAGAGGTCCTTGCAGAGCCAAGACCACAGCTTGGTTTCCCCTATCCTAACACACCACCCTGTCCTCAGTGCAGGAAACCTTCCTCCCACTCAGGTCAGAGCTGCAGTGTAGTGTTGTTGCTGATGAGCATGGCTGTTCAAGGAGATGGCCGCAGCATCCACGGGTGATGCTCACACTAACTGTCTTAAGGACATGGTGGGTGACCAGGTAGCCTTCCTCCTCAAGGAGCAGAAAGAAGGCAGCAGCAGGGGTTGAAATGGGACGGTCTGCTTCTCTCAGGCAACCTAGTTCCCTGAGTCCCCCAGACATGGCTCTGGCATGCCAGAGGGCTGAGGCCAGTATGCTCTACGAAAGAACTGAGAGGAAGGTACAAAGCCAGAATCTCAGGCTTGAGCCCTGGAAGGGGCTTTAGAGATGATCAATTTTTAAATAATCTCCGCTTCATATTCAGAAACTTGACACACAAGGGCTTGGTGACCTGCCCAAAGAAACATGGAGAGATGGCCAAGTTTATAAACCCTGCCCCTCCACCCCACTCCCACCCCATTTGGAACTGATGCTTCTCCGCTCCTATGGGAACAGTCTGACCTGTGCTCAGATGAAATGCTAATCCTGAGTGACTCACCCATGTGGTCAGTACGCTCTGAAGCCCAGCCCCCTCTTCTCCGTTTTCTTCCCCAAGGCACTCTGCTTCCTTAAAGGCAGAACAGATGAGGAAGGCACACACACAGATGTGCCAGGATCTGCAGCTGGCAGGCTCGGAAGCCCTCTCTCTTAAGCATTGCTCCACCCTAGCCTGAACCGGTGGCAAAGAAGTAAAGACCTCGCGGATGAATGAGGACCGGGCTGTGGGAAACCCAATTCGTTCTCCAAGGACACGAGCGCCCTCTGCTGTTCGCATGATGAATTGCGGATTCGGATTAAACCGCATGAACGCAGCCCCTAAGTCTCACCAAATCAAGAGGGTTGCAGCCACCACCACCACCAACAACAACAACAACACATAACTAAAGAAAAGACCAATAAAAGTGAGACCCAAAGTGGAATCTGGGAGGAGAAAAGCTGCCTGAGTTCTTCTATGTGGACCTTCGAGTAAAGTTCAAGGTCCTGCCCATTCCTCATTTAACCGCTTTGTGCTCCCCAGGTATTTTCTAGTTTGATTTCAAAGCCCAAGCTGTGTGGTGGTTTGGGGGTAGGTGGAGCTATAGAACATGTGGGATTTTACTCTGAGAGTTTATAAATATTCACCTTGGTAACTTTGAGCACAAATCAAAGCTACAGTAGACAGGATGAAGAACTAGGACGCTGGGATACAGCTCCATGGCTGTCACTTCCTACTCGTGTTGGACCTTTCTGTGCCTCACTCTCCTCATCTGTAGAATGGGTCTTCTGAGTCCTAGGGAATTCCCTTAGGTAACAGATGGTGTAGTTTTGGCAAACCAGGGTGGAGAGATCCGACTCAGGCCCCCGACCCTTATCAGTTTTCTTCCCTGTTTCGTGAGCAGTAGTGAGGTAAAGGGGTTACACAGATAGGACACTGTCTTGCTCCATTTCTCCGCATGGGTGACCACAGAGCAAGGCCTCTGGTAATTCTATTGCAGCCTTGGCAATTTACAGAGCTAGTAGTAGGTAAGGCCTGCTCTGTAAATTCTGCTGGCTCCTGAGGACTGGTGCTCAGGAAGACAGGAGAGCACAAAGTAGAGATCCCAGAACAGCATAGGAGCCTTGAGATTGGAGCCTGGGAGGTCAAGGACAGGCCAGCTTCCTCTGAGTCTAGCATTTCTCCGAGGCCAGCCCTGAAATGACTTTCCTTGTCTAAAAGGTCAAGGTCATGGGCTTGGAGGTGTAGTGCTGTAAGGCAGAGCGCTACCCTGTGTGTCCCCGACAGCTGCTCTGTCTCCTGGTCTCGGTGACAGCACAGCCATTAAGGAGACCTCGCCCGTGATCCGTGTGGAGGATGAGCGTACATTATCATATGATCATGGCATTCGTCAGCGATCCCTCTCCTATTTTCTGCATGAGGCTCCCTTATTTGAATGTGTTTCCTCAACAGAAATGAGAACTCTTCTTTGTCCCTTCTTCGGTCCCAGAGCTGTGGTGGGGGCGGGGCTATCCCAGGTGCATCTGCGAGGAAGCTTCCAGAGGGACCCAGAATGCTATTACTGAAGGCTAAATGTTCCGTGGCTAAAAGCTGCTGTAGCAATCTTGGCATCCACTCTGTTTGAATGGGTACATTACTGTAATGTCCCATTGCTGCCGTCAGCACGCGGAGGGCTGGGCTATTTGTAACCGCTGAGACGCCTGAGCAGCAACATAAAGATCAAATGGTAGAGACTTCCACTGCCTCAGCTGAGAAAACCAGGCTTAGGGCTTTGAATTTGGCCGGCCACCTACCTCAGAAGCTGTTGCCCAGGGCTTCTGGTGTGTGGGAGCGCTATGGGGAGAGGAGGGTGGTAAGACAGAGTGGGCTAGGCAGAGGCAAGGTGTGGACCCAGGAGCGAAGACTTCGGCATAACTCCACCTCCACGCTCCTGAACCCTGTCCTGTTCTGTTCTCTGAAAGCCATCATCTGCCCCCTATCCAGCCCCCTCTGCCCCTCAGGTCAGGTCGATGACTTCAAGATGTTCAGGAGAGCAGCTGCAGATTTCTACCCCTGCTATCACACACAGAAGAAGATGCAAAGCCAGTCGCTCCCCCAAGGTCCAATGCGGGTGCAGGGAGGGCTGGGGGACTTTTAGTGTTCTGGGCGGAATTTAGAAGGTGAGAGAAGATGAAAACACGGTAGGAAGGATCAATATGTCAAGATCGTGTTACCACGCACTCAAGGCTACCTCTGCCTTATGTGGCATTAAACCCCACCCCCAAGTCGTTATGTGGTCTGGTTGTTCCTGTCCGTGGGTCTCCATCCACACCCTGGGAGTTCATATGAGCTTTGATCATGTTGATTTAAAGGGGCTTGTTTTCTTGGCCTCCTCTGTCCCCTCTGGCTCTTACCCCCTCTCTGCTTCCTCTTCCTCGGGGTTCCCTGACGAGGGGGGGGGGGCTTGATGGAGACACCCCATGTAGGGATGAGTGTTTCTGATCTTCTTTATACACTGCCAGCTGACACCCTTATGGCTGTGTGGTGGTGTGTGACACCTCCCCTCCCCCGTTTATACACAGTCTCCTCTAGCCAGGCTGTGCTGTGCTGTGCTGGTGGCCGCTTCACCACTGTCCCTCCCATGTCCTATCACATCACCAGGATTCTTCCCAACCCATACTCATTGAATTTACTTGTTTGTGTGTGCGCACACACACACACACACACTCAGACACTTTTGTGCATGCATGTGCACTCTCACAAGTCCATGCACAACTGTACCCCGGTGCTTGTGTGGAGGCCAGAGAACAACTTAAAAAAATCATTTCTCTCTTTTGACCATATGGGTCTGGTATTCAAACTCGGGCAGTCAGGCTTGGCAGCATCACCTGCTGAGCCACTTCACCAGCCCCTCGTTCTTATATAATTATGGCAATTTATATACAGTGTAATGGTAATTACCTTAGCCACGCCACTCTTGTGCAATATGGCAGCACTAAGTACAACTCTGGTGTTACACCAGCGCCATCACTATCTATACCCAAAGGTTTCCGTCATCTATAACACAGCTAAACACTGCAAACAGTCAGTCCCCATTCCCTCTTCTGCGCTTCTTCCCCAGCATCCAAACTCTGCATCCTACCCATGTGGATTTGACTTCCCTAGGACCCTCACCTGGGTAAACTCCCAGTCAATTCACCATCCCATGTCTGACTCACTTCACCTAGTGCAAAGCTTCCAAGATCCATCCATGTTGTACTACCTATCACTTTGCTGAACCAAATTTTCATTGATAGTCACATAGCCAATTAAGATCCCACTGTAAACCACACTTCTCCATTCATGCACCAGTGAGCGCTTAGATGATTCCAGGCTTTTAGCTATGGTGAATAATGAATGCTGCCGTAGACACAGGTGTAGGAGAAATTCCGTTTGAGTCTCTGCTTTCAGGTTTTCTGACTGTAAACTTAGGGATGGAAGCCCTGGGCAGGTGTTAACTCCGCATGTGTTTCTGAGGAGCTGCCAAAGTGTTTCCCAATGATGTCACACCATTTACACTGTCACTGGCCGTGTGGGGCTCCAGTTTCTTCACTTCGGGACCAGCACTTGCTAATTTCCTTTTATTTTTATTATTATAATTATGATGATAGTGGTTATTCTTATAGATATGAATTTGATGATATAGGAGGAAGAGCTTGCAGGCTCCGCCTCTCTGTGATGATCTTGGAGGAGGAGCTTGCAGTCCCCGCCTCTCTGTGATGATCTTGGAGGAGGAGCTTGCAGTCCCCGCCTCTCCAGAGATTTCATTCTAAGCTTGACTCCTCTCGACACAGAGGGCCCTTATTTGAATTGTCCTGACTTTTCAGCCCATTGAGTATAACCTATGTACTTTGAAGATTGACAGCTCCTGGAGGAGAGGAATTGTCTACCCATGGTTCTGAGTCCCATGGTCTCATACCCACTTAGCATGGGGAGAGGAGGGGGACCCTCAGGCAGCTAGCCCCACCTCATGAACCAAAGCAGACAGTTGGTCACTACCGTCTACTTTGGACTACACATCCCATTCCTCAGTCTAGCTGTCCCAGCCCTTCCTGTTGAAAGGACCTGGAAAACCGAATGACTTGAGGATAGCTTTTTGATACTTGGGAGTAAATAAATAAATAAATAAATGGGATTGTTTGTTTGTTTGTTTACATTTAAGAACCCCAGAGCCCAGAGGTGATACTGAAAGAGTGAATTTAATCACAGAATCAAATCTCCAGAGAGGCGGGGCCTACAAGCTCCTCCTCATTCCCTCCTTTATGCTCCTCCTCTGTGTACCTCAGCTGCAGAGTTGCTGCTGCCACACACTCCCTGACATGTAACCACCATCAGCCTCTGCCTGCTGAAGGGCGTGGCTTCCCCTGGGGCGCCTGCGGAATCCAGGAATACGTGGTTACCTCATACAATCCAGCTGCAGTCCCAAGCAAAGTTCTCAGCTGTTACCAAGACACCTAAAGCCCTAGCATTGCTAAGGGAACACACTGCTGGGCCCTTAGGGGAGTTCAGGCTACTCCGAGACAAAGCAATGGCGTGGGGGCAATGGCGGCTATGGTACCTGTGCGGTCATAGGAATAGCAGAAGGGCCCAGAAGCCCACTGACCAGAAACAGGCAGAGGCTAGAGAGTAGTTGCACACTCGGGGCTGCGGGGGAATGAAGCAGAGAGATCAACAGTAAATTCAACTGCGATAGGGCTGCCCCTGCAATCGCCTCCTGGCTCCTTCTCTCCCCATCTCTCTCCCAGTCACTATCAAAGCAAAATTTATGAGGGGCTCCAGGCATTGGATATTCCTTGTATTTCAATCTAACTCTTTGCAATCTCAAGTGAACAGCTTGGCTGTCTCTGCCTGTCAGGGAATTTAAATTGCAGATGGGGTAGTGAACAGGCTGCCCTGCGCAGGAGCAGCCCCTCTGGTGAGCACCATCATCGCTTAGCAACGAGAAGTTTATGAGGCAGTGGAAAGTTCCACTCTGGAAAGTGCCCTTGACCCAGAGCATCTCCCAGGAAATGAGAGGAAGCTTCCCAGAGAAAGGCCCAGACAGATAGGAGGTCAGTTTGTGTCACAGCTGGGGTCAAGGAGCACAGCCAGGGGACGGAATCAGCTTCATTCTGCACAGCTGTTGTGGAATGTGTCTTCTGTGACACGCAGTGGCAGTGTCTTCACCAGACTCCATGTCATCTTTGACATTCCATTGTTTCAGAGATTGTTTTCTAGCTAAACACGAAGTCTCTTCTCTGAGTCTCCTCCTACCTCACACGCCATCAACCAGTAAATATAGTAGTGAACAACACACACACACATTGTCAACAAATACAAATAGCCAGTGCAAAAGAGAACCAGCCCCCTGAATCTGCTCCTAGTTAGACCTCAGTTCTCCATAGCATGTGTATAATTATGAGGTCAGTCAAGCATCACTACACTTAACATTTTATTCTGGAAGTCACAATTGCCCCAAAGTACTCAAGCACATCACCAAGGCATATCCTTCTGCTCAGATAATTGTCTTTGGGAATAAGAATATGGGAAGCAGTAACCCTATGTGAATGGCTAGCAAATACTACAGATACTGATATCCCGTTGACTTTGGGTCATTATATAACCCACATGCTCAACACAAGGAAAAGTCATTGGACACACCAAGCTCCAGCCTGAGTTTGGAAGACAATCAACGTATTTCTAGGTATTTGGTGTGGGTGAATTATACCTTCCCCTATAAAAAATATGTTGGAGTCCACCTGCATACTATAGAAGTGTTCTCATTTAGTAATAGGGTCTCTGTAGACAGAATTGATTTAGATAGAACTATCTTGAAGTAGGATGCCCAGTATGACTGATGCCCTTAGGAAAGGCAGAACCACCATAAAATGGTGCAAAGATGCAAGAACACACACGATGATGGAGGCAGAGATGGGAAAACATGACGACAAGTAAAGGAAAGCAAGAATACAGAGGGTGGAAGAGGTAGCAATCTCTCTTGTAGGTCTTTGGGGGTACAATAGCCCTATGGACACTTTGGTCTTGACCTTCCAGTCTTCAGAAATGTGGGGCAATGCATTTCTAATGGTTTAGGTAGCCCCATTTGCATTCCTAAGAAATGAATCCTAAAACTGGCATTCAGCTCAGGTGGTAGAGTAATCTCCTAGTATGTATCCAAATATCACCTCTGGGGGGTGAATCTGAGAGCATCATAAACTAGGCATGGTGGCTCCAACATCAGCATCGGGGTAGAATCAGGAGTTCAAGGTTAACTGCATAGCAAATTCCAAGCAGCCCAGCCTACAAGAGATCTTGTCTCAAAAGAGGAAGGGGGTGTTGTAAAGTAACTAATCCAGATCCTCTGTCATTTTTCTGTTGAAGGGACCAGGATGATCCTATGTGGGCACAGCAGCACCTCGGGATGTAATAAAAATGGTCTGCATGGAACAGAGTTGACAGCTGGGACTGTCCGCTGAGACTCAGGATGCAGGGGCCTGGGTGAAGGCTGGGGCCTTGAATATCTTTGCTATTTGAAGCAAGGAAATGAATATTGAGTCTTTAGCTGCACTGTGTTTTCATGGCCCTGAGTGTTCAGTCAGGGGTGGAGCTGTCACCCTCACCTCATCCTCCTCAGATGCTGACTGGCCTGTCCTTTAGCCTGCACGGCATCAGTGGAGGAATGAGCCTCTTCCAGGGCAAGCACTATTCCTTATTCTTCTGTGTATCCCAGAGAGTGCCACATTATTAATAGTCGCCCAATTAATCTGTGGTAGATTGACACATGAGACACGAAAATACAAGAATCATAATTTCCCCAGAATATAACCAGGAGAAGTCAGACTCAGCCCCCTGCATCTCTGAGTTATCACCGCTGTGACATCAGTAACTTACTGGCATGTGGATAATTGTAGCTTTCCATTTAACTAATTCAGAATATGTTTATATGAGGTACTTGACCTCATATTCCTGGTGAACAATGCTTGCATAAATGAATGAGAGAATGTGTGTGTGTGTGTGCATATACACAAATACATACAACCATGTATGTACACACACACACAAACACACACACACACACACACACACACGAGGATCTGGAGAGAAATGCCACTCAATAATGAAGATCTGACCTCTCAAAACTCAAAAACAAAAACCTCTGACCATCTCTGGTTAGTCTCCCGTCTATTAGGTCTCTGAGTGTCCCATCTTCAGCTGCTTTCACAGTCAGAGATCTTCACAAAGACCTTGAGCCACACTCAGCCCCAGCAGAGCTCTGGGTCAGCCCACCTCCTCTAGAGAGTCTCGCTACCTTATCGTTAATGCCCCTTAGCACCAAGACTCATGACAACCCATCCAATCAGGGACTTGGCCACCAGTAGTCATCTCCAAAAAGAAAGGGAAACCCAAGTGGAGGTCTGCCTGCGTGCCAGGGAGAGCAGAGACTCACCAGCCAGTTGTGATGGGCGTAATAAGGCCACTTGAAGTACTCATTAAGTGTTGTCAGCATATCGCAAGATTTCTCTTTTGATATTGCACCTACCTGGCCTCTGGAAAATGATGGTGAGATCTCTACCTGTCTGGATCACAAACAGATGTCCTTTGCTCGGTAGCTACCACCCTCCTCCAGTGCCTAGTGTGAGAGGGCACAGTGACCTGAGATCCTGCATTGGGGTACCATCTTCTCCCTCTCCTCCCTCCTGTACAGATGTGAAGGGTCCTCAACACCCCTCTCCACATCTCCAGCCAGTTCTCCAGCTTCCCCATGGGGTGGTTCTCTCTCTCTCTCTCTCTCTCTCTCTCTCTCTCTCTCTCTCTCTCTCTCTCTCTCTCTCTCTTCTCTCTCTCCCTCTCTCTCTCTTCTCTCTCTCTCTCTCTCTCTCTCTCTCTCTCTCTCTCTCTCTCTCTCTCTCTCTCTCTCTCTCTCAGCACTTTCCTGTCCTCTCCTAGTCATCCTGTGTGCTTCTTAGATGCATTGCCCACTGGCTGCCTTGCTCAGCATTCAACCTGTCAAGCTAGCATACTGTTGTGGACAGATTGGTCTCAAGGACCATTGGTTGAATTATTCAATGATCAGCACTGTGTACACTGCATTGAGCCACATTTCTTGAAGCATTAATGTATTTGTCAAACTTTAACACATCTCAGTATTACCTAGTCACATACTTTTGGGTTCCTTTACCACAATCACCCTCCATTTCTGATGAGGTATGGTTAGGCTGGCCTGTGGATTCACACCTCCAATCACATCCTAGGTTTTGGCAATGCTGCCTGCCCATTGACCCCACTTTGAGAACCACATACCTGAGCACTGCTCATAAATGACACCCATTGCCTGCTTTTCTAACCTTCTGGTCATATTTATCAGAATTGTCCAAGGGAATATAAGTGACAAACACAGAAAAAAATCTGGCTCTTCAAATCCTGTTGTTCCGTGTGAAGTAAAAGTACTCCTATCCCTAGCCGGCAGGAAAGGAAGTAAAGGGAGTACAATAGATGGAAAGCAAGATCAACAAAGAGCGGCAAAGCAGTGCAGAACCCTGCGTCCTGGATCTGCAGCCTCTGTTCCAATCACCAAGCTGCATTTTGCTCACACCAACTGTAGGAGTGAGTTGGCTTCCAAGTGGCTTATTAGAGAACAAATTATTCCCTCTTCCCATATGAGTTAATCTGCAAGTATAAAGTCCAAGCAGGTGCCAGAGTTATTCCTGCAACTGGCACCAAACTGCATTCAGAAAGATCAATTAGTGCTTGGTTAATGTGGCTCAGAATAGGATAATCTATATATTACCCAAAGGTGGTCTCAGTCCCTTCTGTGCCCCCTGTGTCAACCAACACACAGGTTGCCCGGCTTTTGCCTTTGCAAAGCCCAGCATTTGCTAGGCACTGGGCTCTACCCCTTCATTTGAACAAAGTAGAAAAGTTGCTTACCTCTGTAGTTGGGTACCTAGAAAGACACTTTTACCCTCCTCTTCCTCCTTCTCCTTCTCCTTCTCCTCATCCTCCTATTTTCCTCTTTTTATTCCTGTCTTTTCCCCCCTACCTAATTATCCCTATCCCTCTGTCTCTAATTCTTCCCTCCTTTCCTGAACTTTTCAGTCCCCAAACCCTTAGGAAAGATAAAAAGAATGAGAGCCAGGGCACAGCAGATTCAGTGAACTCTTCCTCCAGGGCATTGAAGCTCAGGGTACCAGGTCTAAAGCTGTGAGAGAGTCCTCTGTATGACAGAGGGTCAAGAAAATGAACCTTGCTTGGGGTGTCATAGACACAGCAGGGGTTAGGGCAAGTACACACAGGGGTTGTGTGTCCAAGAAAGAGGAACAGCTCATACAAGGTGGGGAAATAGCTAGAAAGCAGCTAGGGGGCCAAGTCACATAGAAGGGGCATCCATGCTAGGAGGGGTAATAATAGCAATAGAAATGCTGTATCTTGGCAAACTGATCAGTTTTTAAATGCTTCAGAGTTGTGGAGATACTTCAGTGGGTAGAATTACTGTGTAGGGATGATGATCAGAGAACGTAAGTACCATGTACGAATGAAGGCCAATCTGTAATCCCAGTGCTTGGGAGGTAGCACAACCTAGATTAATAGACGACTCAACTCATCCACATTCAAGAAGAAACATCCTTACTAAATAAAGTGCAAATGATTAAAGAAGACATTAAACACTAACCCCCAGCCTCTATATGCATGCACACATGTACCTGTACATACCTATGCTCACACACATTTGAATACACATATGCACATGCATACACACACACATGTACATGCCAAAAATAATGTAAAATTAACCAGGACTGAACTGTCAAAGAGAGGAACTACAAATATCAAATAGTAGAAAAATGAATTGAATCTCTGGTACGGGGATTTTTGGCATCTCTGTGACCCGTGATTGGATGGATGGATGGATGGATGGATGGATGGATGGATGGATGGATGGATGGACAGACAGATAGATAAATTAATGACACAGATAAATATATAATAGGTTGATAGAATACAGCTGTATGACTATTTGTATCTGCTTAAAAATATACATGTGTTTATTTCTTCACTCTGTTCACCAAGGGGGTCTGGGAGCCACCCCTAAACCAAAGACAATGCTTCACCTTCAGATCTTGATCTCTGTATCATTCTCTGCTGAAGGTGTCTAGAAGCAAGGCAGAAAAGTGCCAGGTGAGACTGAATGTTTTATTGGACCAAAAGTAAGGAAATGTTCAGAGAATGATGGGTGTCAGTAGAGGAACACATCCTTGTTTGTAGGGTGAATATACCAAAGTGTTGGGGAGTGGTGATTATCATGCCAGCCACACACTCCAAAACAGTTCCAGGAAAACAAAAGCCTTTTGCTTCTTGTTTGTGTCCTTTCTAAATGATTGATATTAGTTCAAGAAAGTCATTCAAGAAACTAGAACAGCAATAGCCAGCAAAAGCCTTCAGTCTCCTCCAGCCAGAATTGTCTGGCCAGACTCCCAGTGAGCTCATCTTGCTCAGAGATGGAGTGAGTCAGCCTCACCCCACATGGTGAGGTCATCACTGCCGTGCCTTCCATGCTAAATATCCTGGGCAAGAAGAGACTGAGGAAAAGACAGTGGGTGCTGTGCCCTCTAGAAGCCTGTATTGATTTGAAGAAGGGTTCCGATCACTGAACTGATGAAGATGTCATCTATTATGTGAGTCTTAGAAATGGCAACCATATCCTGGCCTTTTGGCCTGCAGGACACTCTATCCTTTCCAACTTCACTATGAAAGGTGTCCTCTTCCTTCTGCCTTAGACTCCTTCTCATGAGGAGTCACAAGGTAGACTATTTCACCCAGAGAACATATTGAAAGGAACCATGCCTCCCTTAGAGCTTGGGCTTCTGCATGCTGGGGGCAATAGGTCTTTTTCAGATTAGCTTTGAGTTCATTTCCCCATAGTATATATAAACACGTCAAGAAGAATGTGATGCATGTTCATACCCAAGAGAGCATGACTTAAGGTAAGGGGTCTGAAAACCACATCACGAGAAGACTAGGTAAGGTGAGCCATCTGCCTTCAATACTGAAGTAGTATCCCTTGAAAGATCTAAAGATATTAAGACCAGACCCAAAGGTGATAAATTAAAGATAAGGTTCTGCATAAGGAAGGAACTGTCTGAAACTGGATCTGTCCAAGATGGCCAAGTGCCCTGTGTGGTCTAAGACCACACTCTGTCATGTCCATCTTTGCTTTGCTCTGATCATTGACTCTCTTTGTCTGTTTCCCTAAAGGCTTTAGGTCTTACTTGTGTTAGGATAGGCTGACCTGAGCTGGAATCCTATCTCTCAAGGGGTCACTGATGAAGCTTGTCTGTGGTCTCTGGCTTCTCTTAAACTCTAAAAGAAAACCTAGAGGCAAGATGGGTCACCTGATTGATGCCTAAGATAAGTTCTCCATCCATCCCCATCATACAGGTGAATGAAGATCAGGCTCAAGTCATGGCTCCTCATGGGAATAGAAAAGACCATATTCTCCTTCCCACCTGACCCAGTTGAAGATGGCACAAATTCGCCTGAGCCCCTGGAGATACACAGTGGGGTGCTCCAAGCTTTTCTAGCATCACAGTTGACTTGGAGACAAAGATTAGGCTAGCATGGAAATTTCTAGACTTTTCCATGTAGAAAGCTGTAGAGCCCACTATATAATATACATGGCATTGTTTCAAATCTGCAGCCATTACTCCCACTGAAGTTGAAGTAGAAGAGATGACGATTGTAAGAACACAGGGGCTTTTAATGCCATGTGGAGATGATGGTAGGGCTTATTGGGTTGTCCCATTGGATACATTATTCTCCAGGGGGCTTAATCAAGAATTATATCAGCAAGATCTTATTTGATATTGGATTCCAACTTCCCCAGAAACATTCTGCCTTCGATTTGCAGCTTGGATACAAGGCTAAGCGAACCTAGTGGCCAGGCCCTTGTTTCTCATGCTCTACTAAGACTTTGAAGGGAAGCCAGCTAAGATTTATTAGACATTTTTATTATCTAGCTCACACCCCACCCATATCCAGTCACACAAATCACCTTTGCAGAACTAGTGAGATCTCTCCACCTGGCATTTAGAGCCTCTGTGTTTACAGAACAAGGAAGCCCAAAAGTTGAGAACTTCTGACAGCCATGCCTCTGTGGTTGTTCTTAATTTCTGGAAGCCCTGCTTACTTTAGCTCTGTGCTGTTTCTGCTATGCCTCCTGTTGCTAATTGACAGCCTCTGTCTGGGCATCATCTACCTCACCCCAAAGAAGCTCCCTGGACAGGAAAGGGCTTGAGTGCATGGTGGCTGGATGGGACTTCTCAATCTTGGCATCCATCTTGACCCTGCTCCTAAGTCCTTGGTAACTTTTGGGAATCCCTTTCCAAGTCTCTACCTTTGTAAGCAACCTCTTATGATTAATTCATGGTGTGGCTGAGAATAGTAAGATACACCTAATCCCACAAAGCTATTTGTCATGAATTTAAAGTCAGGTTTGGAAAAGAAGTTGGGAGACAGAGCTCTGGAAAACACTCCATCTCCATTCCTCATCTCACTTCTAAGGAAGGGCCACAGGGTAAGTATGATAAACACCCATTGAACCTGGTTGCTGATGAGATGTGGAAGGGACCCCAGAAACCCCCCATCCTTGACTGCTCACCTGTAGACCATGTGACCATCACTTATAATCTGGACAGAGCCTTTTCATCCTCAGGAAGATTTAGTCAATGAGCAGACAGGAGGAAGGATGCAGGAGGCCTTTTCTCTTCCTGACAGCCATTATCCCAAGGGTAGAAGTGAAAGCTGCCAAGGGACTCTGTGGACCCCATCTTCTGCTTCTTTTGCACAATTTTGTCACCAAATGTGTCCTCTATACTTCTATTCTCAGCCTGTTCATCTCTAGTATTCTTATTCATAACTCACACAAGGCTCTGCCACTCAGACTACTCCCCCACCACTTACCACAATCATCTGTCCAGAGCCAGCTCCCAGCTCATATCTCCCATGTGACCATTTTCTTCTTGGCAGATGACAACCTGGATATTCAGGACCTCCTCAGTCTCAGTTACTCTGAGCCACTGGGTAGCTCATTAGAATTGATAGCTAATGGGGGTGGGGGTTGTGGGGGTGAGGCCTGGACAAGGGACTCCACTTGTTCCCAAGATGTTGTTGATGCCTGGAATAAATAAAGACCTTGATACAGCCCAGAAAAGATGACCTGGAGCCTATAGCTGAGCTGGGGTGCTGGTCAAGGACCCACACTCCCCAGCAAAGAAGCACCATGCACTTGTGGAAGATGGGAAGAGATTCCTGTTACCATGGTAACAGTCAGACAGCCCAAACTGCTGCAGGCTGTGAGGGAAAGGCACCAAGAAATATCCTAGTGTGATGCAGGAATTCACCCACAGCTACTACCAAACCCACCATAGGTGTGGCCAAATCAAATAGTGCCCAGGCTGTTTAACAGTTGGGGTCCATGGAAGAGCCCCTGGGAACAGGACTGTCATTGTCCACTCCAGGATGGGGATGTGTTTGTAGGTGTGATGAACACTGGACTCATGCGATATCACTTTTGGGCAATGTCTCTATTTTGCAAGTAAAACAACGGCATTGACTGCCTTAGCACAGCTGGAGTCTTGAGACTGAGGCTGATGTAGTTGCTCCTCCTTCATGCCCTACAGCTCTTTGCCCATGCCTCCATTAGCACTAATTACACTGTGCTCTAATTATTTGTTTACATGTCTGGCTCTCTCTCAGTCAAGCAGCTTGTGAGCAGGGATGGCATCCTGTTCCTGTATGATTCTTAGCACCATCCTTGGCACACAGTAGGTGTTTAGAATGCATTTTCTGAACAAATGAATGAATCTCAGCCAAGGACAAAGTTGGGAACTTTGGATTAGAATAACAGTGTGTACAATCAAGGCCCACGGGGCAGTTATAGATGTATAGCTTTGCACAAAGGGCCAACAGCTCATGACAACAGCCTGGGGAGAAATATAAATTCACCATACAAAATGCAACTTCTGCTTGATGTATAGTTGCTGTTGCACCATGGTAAAGCTGGAAAGTCAAACTATCGTAAATTGAAGGCCTTGTATATTTTTCTAGGCAAATGACTATACCAAGCCTTAAAAAAAAATAATGGCTGTGCTAAGCACTTCATGGACAGCATGGGAGAGGGCATCACCTATGGGCAGGGATGCGACAGACAGAGTAATGTCAATGAAAGAGCTATGAGAAGATCCAATTCTAGTGGAGACGTGGACCTGAACAGGAAACTGGGCTTTTCTAATAGTTTAACCAGACTTAGGTCTTTGGTATGTCCCACTGGATTTCTCAAAGCAACAGGGAGAAAAGTTCAACAAGAGAGATTGGGTCACCACAGAGGAAAGAAATGGTATTGAATAGGTAACTCATCGTTAATCGGAAAGGTGTGCTGTCCAGGGGATGTGACTTGAGGGGGGGGGGGAGACAGAGCTTGCCCTATACCACAGGTTCAATCCAGAATTTTACCTTTGTTGTAGTTTTGATATAACACATACCCCACTTGGTTCCTAGCCTGAAGGCTGGAAGGTTGTGGAACCCTTAGAAGATGGAGCCTCACTGTAGAACATGAATCGGTGGAATCGGTGGGGTTTGATAGCCTGGCCACTCTTTCTTCCACTCTGTGACTGCAAACAAGATGTGACCAGTTGCCTCACACTCCTGATGCCATGTTCTTCCCTCCTGTGAGGCAGCAGTGAGGCAAAGAGAACCCTTTGTCTCCCAAGTTGCTTTCTGTGTGGTATTTCGTCATAGCATAAAGAACAGTAACCAATACAACCCGGTGGCAGTTTCCTCAGAGTACATCAACCCTTGTTTATTTATGCTTGTCCTCCATCCTCATCTGGCTCTCCATCTTCCATCCATCTATTTACCTCATAAAGTTTGAAGTAAGCAGAAAATTGATCAAATCACTCATATATGCACTTAAATATAGAAGCTAAAGTACCATTACTGGAAAGGGACTCTAAAAACACCGTCTAGATCTCAGTACAAATGCCCCTCAAATTACGACAGCTTTGTACCCTGATAAACCAATACATCTCATCTGTGGACCATCCAAACTCATGAACATAGTGCACCGAGAGGTCCCAGTTGTTCCCCTTATGGTCACGTGACTGACTGGAACCTGCAGCTCTCTGCTACTGCCCAGCATTTGAAGAGAGCCGCATAGCTCAAATCGCTAGCCTGGCAACAGATGGTAATTCAATATTCACAATACAATTGCTGCTTGATGCATGTCACTTCAGCACCACTGTAACATTGAAAAATCCTGTCAAACCCTGATAAGTTGAGGACCTTCTGTGCTTTTCCAGGCAACAAGCCTTTTGAAAAACCGTAACAGGTGGAATTGGGACATTTCCATGAGGGTTGGTCCTGAAGCAGCTCTGTGGGCTTTTGGCTGCCGGTTCCATGTTTACTATTACTGGGAACTGAGTTTGAACTTGGCCTCTGAAACCACCTTTAGAACTAGTATATGAGCAGCAGAAGCACACAACCCTCACTGTTCAAGCCTCACGTATTTTTTTGTCAAATATGTTTGCCCTTCTCTGACACTTCTGAGACTCGCTCTCCATTGATTTTTGTTCACCTACTGGCCGTCCTTGAGCTGACTGAATAGAGCAGTCAGTAGCGTTGATTTGGAACCTACTCTTTCGGAATAAGAAATAATTCAGACAAGTAAACTTTGGCCGTACACCTCCCCTCTCTCAGAGGAAGGATTTGTGAAGGGAACTAATCATATCTGCAAGTCAAAAGGAAATTATTTAAAGCTGCTTAAAAGAACACGCTGCTCCTGGTAACTGGCAGTCAGGGCGACACTCACAGCTGATCCAAGTGTGGGGAGCAAGTGACTGGTGAGCTCTCAGCCCTAAATTAGACATCTATGTCACTCTCTCTAAGGCTCTGAGAACAGCACAGAAGAGGCCAGAATGTAAGAACTGGATGGAGAACGGAAGCAGTATCTTCTGGACCCGGCGTGGCCACCACACCCATTAACTCACAGCTGCTAGCATAAGACCTGCATAAGATCAAGCCAGTAAGCTTTCCAGCTCAGGCGGGGAAGGGCTCATGAGATTCCACCCCTCACTGAGGGACTATGAGGCGGGAGGTGTCACTTCCCCCAAATTAGTCTAAAACAGATTTGTGCGCGTTAGATCCAACCACATGAAATTGGTGACATTCAACCAGTTGCTACCTAAACTTTTTAAAATAAGTTTAGATCCAATATATTTTTCTCTTCCCCCTTCCAATGAACTGAAAGAAGTTCACATTTCCATGTTCCTTTGGATAGCTGAAGATAGACGTAGAAGAGGGGTTGAGTGACCCAATCCCAGGCACCTGCCCCTCAGTGCACAAACAGAAACCAAGATGCAGAAGGGAAAGCCATTCAGAAAGCATGCTGTGACGTCACTCTGTGAGCAGTCTGTCTGATGAACTCCAAGTGCTTTTCTTTAGTTTCATGGTCTGTGCTTTTGGTATGGTGTTTTTGTAACCATTAAGAGCAATGTCAAGGTCCTTCAGCCTCTGTTTTGTCCTACAAGTTATGAAATGTCAGGTCTTACATTTAAAGTTTTGATCCATTTGGAGTTTGTTTTTTGTCTGGGAACTAAGACAAGGGTCTGGATACAGCCTTTTGTGAGCACACACCCAGCTTCACAGCGCTGTTTGTTGAATATTCAATATTCTTCCCCCCATGGCGTGTTCTTGGCATCTAGAGTGAAAGCCAGTTTGTGGTGTTTGTGCACATTTATTTCTAAGCTCTTTATTCTCATCCACTGGTCTCTGTTTCTGCCACAATCAAACTACTTGATTGCTGCAGCTCCGTCGTATGTCTTGAAGCCAGGAATGGCTTGTATTGCCTCCCACATTGTTCTTTCTCGAGGTTGCTGGACTTTCCAGTTTGGAGGTGCTGTGTTTGGTTTGGTTTGTCATTTCTTTGAGGTTTTGTGTGTGTGTGTGTGTGTGTGTGTTTTGTTTGTTTACTTTTATTAACACTATGTTTTCAAGCATGAGTTCGGGCATGGGCATGCCATGGCATGCTTTCCAGAGTTGTCTCTCTTCTTTCACTGTGGGTTTCAGGGGTTGGGGCTCAGAATGTCAACCCTGCCTGGTAAGTACATTCACCTGCTGAGCCATCTTACTACCCTGGTTTGGCTTTTTAAAACACAGACATGCTATGTAACTAGCTGAGGCTGGTTTTCAATTATTTAGCCTTCTGCCTCAACTTCCCAAGTCCTGATATTATAGCCAGTCCCCTGGCAAGAGGGATCCACCACACCTGGATCCATATAAATTATAGAATTATTGTTTTGCTATTTCTTATTAAAATGACATTGGAATACTGATGAAGTTTATATCGAACCTATAGGCTCTTCTGTGTGATCTATTTGTGTTTACTTTAATTCTCTTGTCAATGTCTCATGGTCTTCAAGTTTTGACTCCCCAAGTTAGTTTATTTTTTATCATTCTTAATTACAAATAGGCTTGTTTACCTTTTCCTTATTAGAGTATAGAAATGGGAACACTGCATGGCCAGGCCTCCTTCTCTGGCTCAGAACCTGAGAATGTCACACAGCTATTCTAACTGAAAGTTCTCTGAACAGTGTAGAAATGAGGTTACAGCAAGAGTTGGGGTGGCCTCCTTAAGCCAACTGTACGATATTTTTATTTGTGAGTTAATTAGAAGAAATTATAAAGAATAAACAAAGGACAGAAATGCAATAATACACAGAACAGGAGAGCAGCCTAGGGAACGCAGGCAAAGCCAAAAGGCCACCTAGGGGGATGGTAACTCGGTGGCTGATAGCAATAGCAATTCAATAGCAGAAGTCATGGTCACTCCATTCAAAACCATGGTGTGAGGAATTGAATACACAGTTCTCCAAAGAAAGCATGCGACAATCAACGGATGCATAGAAAATACCCCAAGTCGGTGCTCATCAGAGAAATGAGAATCAAATCCATGAGACTGTTTTTTAAGAACAAAGCCAACTGCTAGTGAAATGCTTAGGGTCTAGAGCCCTTAGGTTATGTCGGTGGGAAAGCTAAGGAATGTAGGGAGTAAATTCCTCAAAAACATGAGAATGTCATAGAATTCAGAAGTCCCCTGAGTATTTATCTAAAAGAACTGAAATCAAAATCTCAGACTCATTAGCAGTCCCATGTCCACTGTGGCGTTATTCACAACAGCCAATGAGTAGAAATGAGTTGACATTCATCTATGGTTAAATGGATACAGGGGCCAGGGTGGATCCACCCATCCCCATCCTATGTAGCCTTGGGAAAAAAAAAGTCCTGCACTGTGTGCCTATAGCAGGCAGCATGGCAGACAATGACACTGTGATGGATGGAAAGAGGTGGTTACGGAAAGCTGAAGACTATATGGATTATCTGTGATGGTCCAATTCACAGGACCAGAGTTCAACAGTGGTTGTCTGGGACAGGCAAGAGGGAACTGCAGAGTTACTAACCAAGGAGTAGTAAGCTCTAGTTAACCTAGATAAAGCAGCTGTGAAGATCTAGTGCAGAGTATTGTCTCTGTGACCAACAGCACTGTGTCGCAGACTTAGAAATGTTGGAAGGTGATTCTCATATGAAGTGTTCTTACCACAGAAAACAGGAAGTTTTAAAACCACACTGTTACTGCAAGCTGGGAGTGAAGAGAGGGAGACAATAGATAGAACACTGTGTGTGTGACGTATGCACGTACATTACATGTGTGCAGGTGCAGGAGTACACATCTTCATGTATGTCTGTGCATGTGGAGGCCAGAGTCTGATGTCGGGTATCTTCTTCAGTCTCTCTCCACCTTACATTTTGAGACAGGGTCTCCCACTGAACCTAGATTGTTCACTAGGCTGACTGGCCAAGAGGCTCTAGTGATCCTCACATCTCCTCCAACTCAGCTGTGAGATTGCAGGCATGTGCTACCACACCCAGGTCTTCAAGTGGGTGGCAGAGAGATACACTCGGGTCTCCTTGTGCTTATCATTTTACCAACTGTGCTATATCCCCAGCCACAAGTACAAATAGAATTTGAAAAAAAGTACTGCAGCTTCCGGGTCACCCAAACCTCTGTCCTTTTGAACAGCTCACACTGCACTGGTGGTTAGACAATCTGAAAATCACTTTGGACAAGTCATTTGAGACAGAAGCTCTATCTATCTATCTATCTATCTATCTATCTATCTATCTATCTATCTCTATCTATCTATCTATCTATCTATCTATCCATCCATCCATCCATCTATCTATCTATCTATCTATCTATCTATCTCTATCTATCTATCTATCTATCCATCCATCCATCCATCCATCCATCCATCTATCTATATCTATCTATCTATCTATCTATCTATCTATCTATCTATCTATCTATCTATCTATCTATCCATCCATCCATCCATCCATCCATCCATCCATCTATCTATCCATCCATCCATCCATCTATCTATCTATCTATCAATGTGATTCGGAACCTAAGAGAACCTGAGAAAAACTTCAACACAAGACTTCTGAAAGGGTTGGGAGAGACGGGGGTTGATGGAAGTGTTAAAAAGTGGATCCTGGGGAGATGAACAAATGTAAATTAAGATAGAGAAACAGAAGTTAATTCCCGTTTTCAAAGGGCGTGTCATCAATGTATTGGACAGCATTCTGAGAATCTGTGTTAAGGGTGTGAAGACTCAGAGTCTGCTTCTGGGCAGGGAAATGGATTTGCACGTTAGCAAGAAGTTCTACAGATGAGTGTTAAAAAAACTCCCGAGATTGCGAAGGTTGGAGGAAACAGAGGGGAGGGGATTACATTAGACTGTGAAATCTCTTTGTCCGGAGGTATTTCAGAAAGGAGTACTACCTAGACACATCAGGATTAATTCTGCCTTCAGTTAACACTCTCCCTTCTTACTGAGTCCCCAAGGCTGGGTGATAGACTGTCCTCTTGGCCACATGGGGTCTCTTTGTAGGAGCCATGACCACTGAGACAGCTACAGGCAAGTGCCAGACAAGAGCTTCCTCTGCAGGGCTGGGAGTTCCATCCAGCCTGTAGACTGTCTCCAAGATTTCCCTTCTCCCAAAAAGACCGCCTCCATGGCAGCCATATGGTGCCTACTGCTGCCAGCCACCCCCGGGCACAAGCAGTTCCTACAGTAGAGAGGGAGAATCGGTTACCTGCAGGGATTCCTCCTCCACTGTGTAAGGTGGAGGCATAGGGGAGAGTAATTGATGCTTAGTTTTACTTTTAAGCAACTGGCAGACATAGAGAATACAAAGGCAGGGTAAACTGGAAGCAGTCAAGTTTCGGGAAGAGTTCCTACACGCTCACTCTCCACGGGGCTGCTCTCTTCCCATATGCCTCCTGATACCCAAAGGGAGCACTCTCTCCACATGACTGAAAAGCCAAACAAACCTGCCACTTGCGTCCCCATCACCCGGTCACTTGGGCACAGAGTGGCAGTAGGTGGCAACTGAATTAATGTGGCTCTAAAGTAATTTGAAAACGCCAAGAGTAGCAAATGATCACATGAAAATGCAAATCGTTGCTTATCTGGACTGCCCCGCAGATGCTGTGATTCATCATTGACTGTTCAGCTGGATTTCCAAGTGAGATCTCAGTAAGCGGGTGGAAAGGGAGGGCTGGCCACCTTCTGCCTGCAGAGATTTATAGCTCCTTTTATCCAGATGTAAAGCACCCGGAGTTGGAAGGAAATATTAAATGTATAAAATCTCAATCTATCATGTAGTCCTATTCGAGGAGGATCAAAGGGCATACAAGCCTGCACTTACACCCTCCAGACGCCCCTCCCTCCACACATGCACACAGCTTTTGTGCAATCCAGCCATTATTTTGCTTCTTGCCTGAGTTGAGGCAAATTCTTCTACCCAATTGTCTACTCACCCTTCAAACTACCCATCCATCTATCATGCACTCATTCAGTCATCTACCCACCTGTCCATCCATCTTTCATTTGCCTATCTATCCATCTGCCCATTCATCCACCCGCCCATTCATTTATTCATCTATCTATCCATCCATTCATTCACCTACCCATCTACCACTTTCATATATATATATATACATACATATATGTATGTATACATGCATCTACTCATATCCCTATACATACATACATCTATTCATCAACCACCCACTCATCCAACCACCCATTTTTCTGTCCACCCACCAACATGTCCATACTTCTACCCATAAGCCCATCCACCCATTTATCCATCTGTCTATCCACCCATCTATCTACCTACTTATCCATCCATCCATCCATCCATTTATCCATCCATCTGTCCATTTATCCATCCATCCATCCATTCATCCATCCACCCACCCATCTATCCATACATCCAGAATTTCTTTCACACATTTGATTATTTAAAAAAATATATATTTGTTAATGAATCCACCAAGGCTTCCCTGCTGGCCATAAGCCCGTGCCTGGTTTAGAAAGGGACCCACATGCTCCCATGGATGCCTATACTTGTGGCTATATAAACATCACAAATTAGACTCAGTGGGTTATAAACAGACAAAATAACATGAAATTAGGAGGAGTGGATGATAAAGCCAGAACAGGGTGTGACAAGGTAAATACGATAAAAATACATTTCAAATAAATATAAAATTCTCCCAAAATTTGATAAAACATTTGTATTAAAATTGGGGTTTCAAGTGAGCTTGCCCACTTTCTCCTTTGTTCGCATTTGTAGAAATCCTGATCTAGAGAGAAGTCCACATCTGAAAGCTGAGCCGGGGTTGAGTGTGTTAACAATGAGTTAGCATTCAAGGCACTGAGCTGTAGATGGGCATGGAGTAGTCTCTACACTGCACCCTCTGTATACCAGCTGGCACTATACACTTCATGACTGGTTACTTACCCATGCTCTACTTCTGGGATCAGAGAGAAGCTCACTGTGCATCCCAAAGCGAAATCTCAGGTCTTCTGGATGCATCTCCAATGAATCCCAGTATCTCCAGAGGTCCTTCTGACTCGTGGTGTGTCTTATCCTCCCTCTCTGAGAAACTAACCAGTAAACAGCCATCTTAAATGCTATCCCACAGACAAGTTCCACATCCTGGCATTGCAAATGTGCAGAATTCCTGAAAAGGAACAAGGTTAAAGACAGTGCTGGGTGGCACCGGTTTGTTGGGTCCCCAGAAAAACAGAAATGTCTTATTAATTCTTTCTGAAGGCCAAAGGTTTGAGGACACACTGTTTGAATATGTCTGATTAGCAGGATAGGAGGTCTCAGACATGACCCCTGTGTATTTTTTCTACACATCTGTGGGACATGGATTTTGAAGGCCACATTTCTTGAAGGGCCAGCTCTCTGAATGCATGAGGGAAGCATTCAGCTTTCTAATGCACCCAGTTCCCAGTAGATCCTCAGTCTATTGCAGCACGCCTCCAATCTCTCTCTCTTTCTCTCTTTCTCTCTCTCTCTCTCTCTCTCTCTCTCTCTCTCTCTCTCTCTCTCTCTCTGTGTGTGTGTGTGTGTGTGTGTGTGTGTGTGTGTGTGTGTGTGTGTGTGTGCATACCTATGAAGACAGATGTGCATGTGCAGGCTAGAGGCCAGCCTAAGTTATCACTTTTGAGATACCATCCACCTATTTAGTTTGGAGAAAATGTCTCAAAGGCCTGGAACTCACTGATTGGCCTAGGCTGAGCAATCAGAAAGCCCTGATACCCACTGTCTCTGCCTCCCTAGCACTGGAATTACACACATACAACTTTTTGCTTATATGAGTTTTGGGGCTTGAACTCAAGTCCTCATTCTTAAAAAAGAAGGCACTTTGACCACTGAAGCATCTCTCCAGGCCCAGCCTCTCTGCCCCTTTATGGTGTTCTCACTCTTCTTCAGTCTGACTTCATCTCAACCGACTACACATGCAATCACCCTAGCTACAATAAGGTACTGCAGCACTGGTAGCCTAGGACTTGGACACACTCCTGAGGAAGTTACAAGAGACTGTCATGGGACTGACTGTAGCTCCAATCACAAAGCCCTGCATTTAAAATGTGGTGTTCAAAGTCCATGTCCCACAGATGTATAGAAAACATTTCATATGGGATCATATCTGAGACCTCCAATCCTGCAAAGCTGACATATTCAAGCAGGCCACGCCATAGCAGGTGTTCCCCCACTTGCTAAATGCACTGTCAGAGATGCTCCAGCCTGCTTCCTACTGTTAGCTCCAGGGTGGAGCCATGCTGAGAAAACTCAACTCTTGACATCCTTCTCACACAGACACCCAAGAGGCCCTCAGACCTCACTGTGCTATTTCTTTCTTCCCATCTCCCCAGGGTGCTCCACAGAGACCAGCAGTTTTCTAAAACTGCTGGCAGTGACTAAGGCAGGAGGACCCCCCCTATCCAACCCTCTGCCTGTAAATCAGGTAGAGGGCACAGTCCTTCAGTCAGCTTCCAGGACATGCAATTTACAATATAAAAGCCACAGAACTGCAGGCCTGACTCTGTGAGTTTTGAAAAATGTACCCAACACAATCCCATTATAGGATAGTACTGTGTTGGCAGTGTTCTGATGAACACTGATCATCTTATTGATATGTTGGCTGTAGACACTTGTTCTTCAGGACAGTATTTATTGAGATCCTTTGCCCATATGCATCATATTATTAATTTTTATAAATTCTAATCCATGGACATAGTACACCTCTCTATTTATTTACATATTCCTTGATTTCTTTTAGTATTAACTTGTAGTTTTAATTTAATTAATTTATTTAAGAATGCATCTTACTTCTTTTATTTGTATAACTGTGTGTCTGTGCCCTGTATCTGTGGTGCTGCATCTCCTGGTGCTGGACTTAAACGTAGTTGCATCTGTGATGTGGGTTCTGAGAACTAGACTCAGGACCTCTGGAAGAACCAGTGTGCTTAATCACCAAACCATCTCTCTGTCCCTTTGTTTTACAGACTTTAGTAGCAATTTTTTTAAATTTACATAAGTATTTCAGAGTTTCCTCCATTAACTGAGATGATTTTTCCACTTTTTCTGACCAAGCATTCCTGGGGTTTACTTTGCCAGTTGCTGAGTCCCATGACACATGACAGTAGTTTTCACAAATAGTATTAGAGGACTTCCATTTAATAATATTTTATTGGTGACATGTCTGCATTCATGCCGAATGGAGCAGGTTTCTTTTCTTGCAGTATGTGGTTGGATACTGTAAGATCAGGACTGAGAAAATTTTTTTAAAAAGAGGATCCCGGCTCTATGGAAGTAAAGTGTCTTTCAGTCAGAACAATGAAGGACCGTGGTCTCTTCTGAAGTAGAGATTGTGTGACCAGGTGAAGGGAGCTTGAAGATTTATAAGACAGAAAAGAAAGCCTTGGGAGTAGAAGATTCTGTCTGCACATCTGTTCCCTGCACCCTCAGAGTTGTAAGTGCCAATACCAAGGGGAGACAGAGTGTTGATCTTTTCATGAGAAGCTCAGCATCCTGGATCCTACATCTTCCAGAAGCTGACAATGTTTTCTCTGTAGTTCTCAATCCACTAGAGGTCATTAACACTTTGAAAATCAGTGTAGTTTCCCTCCCCCGTAAGATGTGTTGAGCATTCTCTCCTCTTCCTGGAAGGCTCTATGTTAATTTCTGTTGGTTTGTTTAATATTTGAAAGAATTCATTGACTATGCTGGTATTCTGTCTGGACTCCACCTCCACAGCTACCTGGCAAGGTAACTTTAGGGAGGAGCATACCTGGCTGTTACCAGGTAACTGGGGGGGGGGGGGGGTAGAGTCCAAACAGAATACCAACAAACTGGACCTCCAGATTTGGGTTTGGGGTTTTCATTCCGTTAGTTGGTCATTGTTTGTTTGTTTTTGTGTTGTTGTTGTTGCTGCTGCTGTTGAGTTCTATTTTTCTGGAAAAATAGATTTCTACTCACAAATCCACCTCCTTACTTAATTAGAGCATTCTCAGGTTCCTGGTTTCTTCTTCACCACCCTTGGGCCTTTTGTGTCTTTCCAGGACTTGGTCCATTTCATTAAAACTCTCGGATTGACTGCCATCAAATAAACTTTCCCATCGCTCAGCTGCTCTGCTCTATGCGATCTTTGGTAAGTGCTGCTGACAATCTGTCTTGTGTATCTGTTGAATTCGGTCAGTCAGCCTAGATGCTCACTGGGTTGGTTCATCTTTGCACTTTGTTGACAATGTGTTGCTTTGGTTTCCCTGATTTCCTTTCCTTTGGGCATAATGTGTCTTCTTTTGAAAGTTAACTTTTTAACAGTTTCTTGTATCGATACAATGTGTCGCAATCACATTCGCCTCACGTGACCTTCTCACATCCACGTTCCTCTGACCCCGCGCATCTTCCCCACGTGCCCCCCCCTTTCCTTTTATGCCATTTTAGGTGGGGTCTTAGGCAGGTCGTCATGCTGCCACATCTTCATGATTGCAAAGGCCATCTCGTCCAGCAGACCGAGCTCCCCCTGCCTTCAGCTCTTACAGTCTTTCCACCCCATCTTCTGCAGTATTCTCTCAGCCTTAGAGGAAGTGCTAGAGATATCTGTGTAGGCCTGAACACTCAACACGCACTCACTCTCAGCACTTGAACCAGCTAGGACTCTGTAAAAAGAAGTTTCTCTTGCCAAGGCCAGCACAGCTTTAGCCTAATCACAAATATTAAGAAGGTAATATTAATAATCATTACTAATGATTTACACTTCTAAATTACATTTATTTTCCTGGCTTCTTAAAAGGGAAGTTGTATCATTACTTTGAAAACTGTCTGGTTTTCTTCTATTAGTATTTAATGCTAACAATAGCGCTCCTGTCACTCCTGCTGATACCACTCAGTTCCTTTTCATTGTTCTGAAAATAAATCCTAGTACCTCATGATTCTTTATCTGACCCATGGTTTATTTTAAAATACTTCATTAACTCCTGGACACTTCAGGATTTTTCAGATATGGTTCTTTTGAAAGTTACTAATTTAATTTGGTCATGGTCAAAATGATTTCTTATGTAAGTTTAATCTGAGATTTATTTAGTCTTATTTTTATGTGTCAGCATATAGTCTGACTTTGTACACATCCCAGAGGCATTTAAAAGGGAGATACATTCAGCATTCATTGGGTAAAATCCCTAATAAATATTAATAAGGTAAAGTTTGGTAATAGGACTCAGGACTTCTACAGATTTTTGTCTAATTGTTCTATAAATGTCTACGTCAGACTGACAGGAGTCTCTGGCTGTAGCTTTGAGGCTTTCTATTGTCCCTTTCAGACTTATCCTTTTTATTTGTGTATTTCAAAGCTGTATGCCTAGGTGTATACTCACTAAGAACTTTTTATGTCCTCTTAATACATTGATGCTTTGGGTCATTGCCTAATATCCTCACTGTCTGTGGTCATTTTCCCTATCCTGAAGCCCCAGTTGTCTGACATTAATAAAGGCAACTGTGTTTTGCGTTAGTGGCTCATGGCATGCCTCCCTCGGCTCTCTTACTTTTTACCTGTCTTTGTCTCTACACAGACATGAGGTTTTCTGCTGGTTAATCTACTGTTAGATCCCATTTCCATTCAGCTAAAAGCAATGAGTGTTTATCGGGCATGTCTCTGAATTCATTTTTCTCATTTACATACTGGGGGCCTGAAGCAGATGACCTGTAAGCCTCTTTCTAACAGTCCATGGTCCTCACTCTGTCTATGAATTTGCCCTGTTGTGGCCTCTGCCCAGCCTCTTGTCCATACAGCCAGCATCCTCTCCTGTTGTTGTCTGAGCTGTGATTTAAGGACACCTCCAATTGTTCTCTACAGTCTTGCATCTCAGGGGTAGTGAGTGGACTCTGTGTGGGACAGCCTTCTCATGCTCTCATACGAGCGTGATTCAAGCCCATTGTCCTCCTAGGGTACTCCATATTGAAGAAAAGGAGGAGGAGGGGGGATAAGGGGGAGGAGGAGGGGGAAGGGGAGGAGGAAGAGGAGAAGGAGAAGGAGGAGAAGGAGGAGAAGGAAGAAGGAAGAAGGAAGAAGGAAGAAGGAAGAAGGAAGAAGGAAGAAGGAAGAAGGAAGAAGGAAGAAGGAAGAAGAGGAAGAGGAGGAAGAAGAAGAAGAAGAAGAAGAAGAAGAAGAAGAAGAAGAAGAAGAAGAAGAAGAAGAAGAAGAAGAAGAAGAAGAAGAAGAAGAAGAAGAAGAAGAAGAAGAAGAAGAAAGATACAAAGAGAGGCCCCATTTGCCAGGTTCTTCCTTTCCATCAACAATTTGCCCCCACGCATGTTCCATTATCCCTAATTAACTCCAACCTGAAAAATTCTTCATTTCTCTCCCCAAATGGCACAGAGTAGAAGCATTTCCTTTCCTCACTCCATCTGTTCCTGCCTTGGCAACTGCCCACTGGATGCGGCACTAGCCAATGCACAGCAGCTCAGAGCCCAACCCAAGGAAAGGAGGAATAAAGCCGGAGCCAGCAGAGGTTGCTAAACTGTCCACGTGTCTCTCCTCTTCAGTCTGCTCTGGCCTGTGCTGACCCTGTGTTGGCACCCCTGTTCCTTGGGCCTGTGGTCTCTGCCATCTGAAATGGGGTGTGCCATTGCCAGAATCTCCTTGAACTCTGGGCTATTGGTAGGACAAATAAGGTCACAGCTAAAGGACAAGAATTGGCTGGATTTAAGGTGGTCGGGGAGCACTGAGATAATTAGCTTTTCTATACTGGCAAGCTGCAGATAGACACTGGAACTTTCTTTTCCGTCTTTCAGGCTGTTAAAAGATACTGTGATCTCCAAGTTCACCCCTAGAGTTTCTTTGTGTCCTGTGAAGAAAAGAAAGCGGAGGGGGGTGCAATTGACTCCGTAGTTGCTATTTCAGTTTCCAGAGGAGCCCAGCTTGTTGATTGAAGAGATTGTTATCGTGTTTGGGGCTCCGTGAAGGTGACCTTCAAATCTTTTGCTAAACCAAAGGCTCCTCCCCCCCACAAACTCAGTCTGAGAAAAACTTAAAACAGGGAGAGTTGGGGTACTTGAAGAAACCAGGCTCTCTGAGAAAGGCTGAGGGAAGCAAAGGAGGCAGGTGAGGAGTTTATATGCTGCTCCCCAGAGTAAGGGATAATAGATTCCTAGGATAATGATTGGAGAAGCTGCTTTAAAAAGACTCTGTATGTGCACTGGACCACCCCAGGGAGCCAGTGGCTAACTGGCAGAGCTGGCTGGAGAGCTGGATTCATGTGCCTTGCATTGGTGCCTACAGATGTACTCCCTCTGCACTTCAGGACTGAGGAGGGGGACGCAACCTGCAGAACTCTAAAGATGTGGGGTTAGTTGTTGGAATAGGGAAGGGAGAAAGTGGGGGTAGATCTGTGTGGGCAGTGAATGTTCCAACCATAAGCCCACAAACACATGCACACGCACACACACACACACACGGGGGGGGGGGAGTGTGGGGGGGGCGGACAGAGACACAGAAACAGAGAAGGAGATTTTAAAGGGGAGAAGAGAATACACACAGAGGGACATATACAACCTATGACCCAGACCTTCCTTCCAACAGCTTTTCTGGGGTGGGGTGGGCGTGAAAAGGGGGTGCATGTGTGTGGACACCAAAGGACAGGCTCTAGAATCACTCCTCAGATGCCCCTCGCCCTGATTTTTGCAACAAGATTCCCCACTGACTTGGAAACTGCCAAGTAGGCTAGGCAAGCCGGCCAGCACACCCCAGGGTGAATCACCATACCCTACTTTCACCCTACTTTCCTAAATCCAGGTTCTCAGACCACAGTCTTACTATGTCTCAACACTTTCCTAAAGGAAGGGGCCTGGATGCTGTCAGCCCCAGGACAATCAGCAAGACAGCCCTTTGTCTAATCTTCTTCTTGCCACTGTCCCTATCCCCTGAGACTCTCTCTCTTCCCTCTCCAAGTTCCTTGGGTGTTCCTCATAAAATCTCCACAAACACAAACCACAGAAGGCCTGGCTTTCTTGAGAAGTCCACTGTGAGCTGCCTTTCCTGCAAGCTCCAGTTTCCTGTAAAGCCACCCTCACAGGGTACCCGAGGAGAGGCTCTGTAAGAGCATCACTTCCTTACCGTGAAGCAGTAAGGTACTTTCCTTCGATGCTGACTCTACCTTAAAGCCAGAAGAACCCTATCCCCCAGGATCCTCCATGAGGCCAGGGACCAGATTATAATAGTCAAGGGTTGAGTAAAGGTCACGTCTATAATGCTACCCTCTTATCCATACTCTGGAGACCCTGGTTGACTTCTGGAAGCTGAGGGGAGGGGTGTGAGCTCAAGTTCATATGCTGATTTTGCTCAGTGGATATCAATGGCTTTCTACAGTGATGCTTTTGGTAGCTGAGTCCTCTGCCAGCCTCTCAGTCAAATTACTGGTGTTATAGGAATCTGTTTTTACAGCTCCCTCTACAAGTCAATAGAATGTCAATTTAGTTCTTCTTTTGTTAAGTCTGTATAATGCCTGTCCTTTTCTTTGCCTGTTAAATGAATCTCAGGGTCACCTCCCAGCCCCGCTCTCCTTCACTGTCCTCAGTAGGCCATCTGCCCTTGAGCCTTGGGGCAATAAACTGCCTTATGTTCCCCATGCTGTTTCCCCTCCTCCACAGTCCCCATCCTCACGAAAGAAAAGTCACCAAGTAATGGCCAGAGGGTGAAGGTCATAGCATAGCTCAGAAGGTGGAAGGATGGAAGCCTCAGTCATGAAGAGACATCTGAACTCTCTCTTTTTTTAATTTTTAATATTTTTTATTATGTATTTTCCTCAATTACATTTCCAATGCTATCCCAAAAATCCCCCATACCCCCCCCCCACTTCCCTACCCACCCATTCCCAGTTTTTTGGCCCTGGAGTTCCCCTGTACTGGGGCATATAAAGTTTGTATGTCCAATGGGCCTCTCTTTCCAGTGATGGCCGACTAGGCCATCTTTTGATACATATGCAGCTAGAGTCAATGGAGTACTACTCAGCTATTAAAAAGAATGAATTTATGAAATTCCTAGCCAAATGGATGGACCTGGAGGGCATCATCCTGAGTGAGGTAACACAATCACAAAGGAACTCACACAATATGTACTCACTGATAAGTGGATATTAGCCCAAAACTTAGGATACCCAAGATATAAGATACAATTTGCTAAACGCATGAAACTCAAGAAGAATGAAGACCAAAATGTGGACACTGTGCCCCTCCTTAGAATTGGGAACAAAACACCCATGGAAGAAGTTACAGAGACAAAGTTTGGAGCTGAGACAAAAGGATGGACCATCTAGAGACTGCCATATCCAGGGATCCACCCCATAATCAGCTTCCAAACGCTGACACCATTGCATACACTAGCAAGATTTTGCTGAAAGGACCCAGATATAGCTGTCTCTTGTGAGACTATGCCGGGGCCTAGAAAACACAGAAGTGGATGTTCACAGTCAGCTATTTGATGGATCACAGGGCTCCCAATGGAGGAGCTAGAGAAAGTACCCAAGGAGCTAAAGGGATCTGCAACCCTATAGGTGGAACAACATTATGATCTGAACTCTTATAGCCTCTTCTATGTGTCACGGTTCTTGAATTACAAGGATTGGAAACCGACTCCCTTAAAGGAGACACTAGAGAACAGGAGCTAAGCAAAACCCTTGGGTTGTCCCAGCGGCATCAGTGTGTCCGTTGTGGCTTCATGCTGGGAATAGCCTAGTCACTGGCAGAGGCACCCAAATGGTTTCAGTCTCCATTTCTATGCCCAAGATCTGAATCCCCAGCAGGCACCTCTAACAGTGAGGCTTGTACCATATGTTCTTCCATTGTCTGGAAAAGGTAGAAATTCTGGTTATCTATCACCCCCAGTGTGCTCGTGGAGACCTAGGAAGCAATAAGCCTGGAAATAAACACGATAGATGCTGAGGCTCGAGTAAGAGTAAGGGCGTGTGTTATAAACTAGCTCCCCTTTCTCCTGTCAATCAAGGATTCTTGCTGTTGCCACAATAGTGACAGTCATAGAAGCCAAAAACAATACAAAGACTGCTCTTATATCCACAACTTAGTAGATCAATTTCCCGCAACAATATTCTCTCTTATCTTCACTCACTCTGCCTAAGGATCTCTAGAAACCTGGGCTTCAACCAGCTCTGTTCACCTTTGGGACTCAGGAATTCATTTGCCCAAAACAACTTTCTGTAGCTTTGACTGATAGCAAACCAAGACACTACTTGGCAAAATGAAATTAATGAGCTGGCTTTTCCATGAGTTGACTGATAGTGTATTTCCACGGGGCTCCCGCGCCCAGGACCACACCTGGAACCACCTTCTGAGAAGGTCAGAAAGTTCTAAGGTCTTCTCTAGCAGACAGGAAATCACGTCAAGTTTAGGAACCACCTGCTTGATCCCAGAAGCTTCTATTGATAACATGGTTCCACCCTTCAGAACAGCGTTAGAAGATCTAGAGCGCCTCCTAAGGGCTTGTGAGTTAAAGGCTTCATCTACTAATGGAGCTGTTGGTGGAACAGGTAGGAAAATTTGCTACATTGAGAGGTGAGCTCTCAGCAGTTTCTGCCACCAATACCCTAGACTTTCCCATGTTGCCCTCCATCCTTGTTTCCTACCTCTCTCCCATCCTCAGCTGGAAAGAACTGGAGGGCCATAGAGAGGGTATTTGAATTGTTGTCCTGCAACCCATCCAGATTCATCCCAGATGCTTATTTCTTTCATCTAGCACCAAGCAGTAGAGAACACTGAGGTTCTATGGGTTCTGTGAGAGTCTCCTGTGTGGCAGACACTGTCATAACAGTCATTTATAGACTCCACCATTTAGTCAGGACCTCTAAAGGTCAGGAGTTCAAATGGCCCATAGTTCAGAACTCACCCAGGATCCCACATTTTCCAAGCAGCAGTGACAGGCTCCACTATTACTTGCTTTCTTCCCAGAACCATTTGAATTCCTGCTTTGAAGAAGCATCCAGGGTTGTTGCTCTGTAGTATAAGTGAGCAGATGAAGTCAAGAAGCCAGAGGCTGGTGATTGCCTTCGTGTCTCAATAGAGCAAACTTCTCATCTCCCTGGTGGGGCACAGGACTTTCCTGCCCCAAATTCTTCAAGATCTTTCTATAGCTGTCCTAAAAAGTGATTTTCTTTTCCAAACATCTAAGGATTAAAGGCTTGCCGACTTCCAGGGTGCTCTAGGACTTCTAACCCCCTCTAAAATCTTCCTGATGTTTTCAGTTAGGTCATCTTGATGAATGGTCCAAGGTGACTGACTGATGGGTGGGCTACTGTCACAAGAGAAGAACTGACCAAGCTGAGGGATGGCCGCTGACATCATGCTTCCCTGTAACATAAACTCCTCCTAAGCCACTAGCTCCAGCAGTATCTGTACCTATCAATGCTGTTAAGCAGGAGGGTGTTGCCAACTAGACTATCAGCCAGAAACAGAGATGAGGCTGGTGTTTAGAATTGTCCTGGAATCAGATAAAAGTGTCAGTGTTCTACAGGAGGCTGAGGGACCCATAGTTGGGAGACAACAAATGCTGGCTCTGAGAGACAACACAGCTGACAGGGGGTAGTAAATCCACAATTCCTTTAACCCATGGCTATTCCTCTCTGAGGGAAACCAAAGCAGCCATCTTTTAACTATCTCTTAAGTGCCTTCCCTTAAGCCCCTGTTCTCTGATGGGCAGAATGTACCAGACTTCTAAGTGCTCCTTACCTTGATCATCACCCCTCCAGCTCTTCTCTACCTGCTAATAAATGGTCTATCTAAAGCAAAAGTCAGCCTAAGACACTACGTTCCTGCAGAAGTTCACTAAATTGGCATATCCACACAGCATGCTCTGGGGTGAAAGAAAAAATAGACAACCCACACTTCTAATGACTTTTCCAGAAACCAAGCAGAAATCAATGGAGGTTTTCTAGTACATAATCTGCATCTTAGCACTAACAATGTTGCTCAGCCATGAGGTTTCAATGGGGAATGGAACTCCTTTTTTTTTTTTTTTTTTAATAAGAGAGCCTCAGCTGCACTTAATCAGATTAATCATAATCCTTGACTCACATGTAATCATTAGTCCATCATTCATTTACATGTATGCTTTTCACAGTGTGATAAGCACCCATAAATCTACCCGCCAACCAGAAGGCTGGCATTTGGGAAGAATGGCCATCACCATATACAGACATCCCATCCTTTCCCCTGACTTCCCACCCCCTCCAGTCTAGGTAACCACCATTCTCATCACAGATGGGTCCGTTGCTCTCTTACAACATTTTAATATAGCATTAATTAATTATATCTCTTTAAAGATTTTTCGTGGTGGTGGTGGGGAGCTGTTATTCTTATTGTTGTCTGGGGCCATGGGGCTCAGACTCGGGATATTCTAAGCAAGTGCTCTACCACTGAGCTACGTGCCTTACTCAAAGGTAAGGATTTTGTTTTGGATGTTTTGTCATTTTGAAAAGGATGTTGTACTGTATTCCATATTTTAGGTTTGGTTTTGGGGTTTTGGGGTTTTTTGTCTTCACTTACTATAGCTTTGCAGGTATCTATCCGTGTTTCTGAATAGCCCAGAGTGTTGTTCATTTTAATGGCTGTGCAATATTCCCTTATGAGACTTTATAACAGCTTATTCATCTACATTTTTTCATGGGCATTTGAATTGTTTTCATTAATAGATAAAGCCAATTTAAAAATGTTTTAAGTAAACCCAACCAGCACAATCTTCACACACACACACACACACATTCTCCAAACAAACTCATATATGTATAAAGAACATAAAAAATTTCAATAAGAAGACAAATTATCCAATAAATCATGGATGAAAAAAAAGACTCAAATACTTAAGAAGAAAAAATCCAAGCAGGCAGTAAGCATATGAAACATTCAACATGCAAAGAAATGCAAAATATAAGTATGATAAGTTACAATCTCATCCAACACAATGACAGAAGAGGAGAGTGTCTGGGCTGGGCTGTAGTTCAGTGGTGGGACACTTATCCCACATTCAAGAGCTCCTGGGTTTGATTCCTAGCACAGAACAAAATGTAGAGATTAGAGAGACCTACACTACTCGGCTCTAGTTAACAGAGAAACTAGAATTGTTGGGTCTGCTGCTACTTCAGAAAACTGAAATTATCCATCCCAGTTGTACTCATGTAAACTAGAGACATGCTCTAACAATTCTAAACTACCCATGTAACCACAGAAGTTATCACGGCCTGGAAGACACATATAGAAATGAATTATAGATCTCCAGGTGCATATAGTTGTCCTTCAGTGTACACAAAAACTTTGGTTTCCAGATCCCTTACTTTGGTTTCCAAATTCATGGACATTCAAGTTCCTTCTATAAAGTGACAATATCCATGCTTGTCCCATGCACATCCTCCTTGAATATGTTAAATCAACTCTAAGTAATTTATACTAACACTATGTAAATGTGACATAAATATTTGTTTGGTTTATTACCTAGGGAACAGGGACAAACAGGGAAAGTCTATCCAGATGCAATTTAAGCACTTCTGATTTGTGGCTGGTTGAATCTATGGATGTAGAACTTGTGGGACTTGAGAACCACCTGTCCATGCTTTAATTTATAGGCATAGACATCCCTCAGCGTATCCACTGCCAACACTCTACAACAGGGTGTGTGTCAAAGTTATTTCTTGCTCAAGAGCAACTAGAAAAGCATTCCCACCCTTCATTTTACAAGTGTATTGTGTTCCTAGTATATCAATTCGAGTAAATAAGTATCTAGACAATAAAGGGTTTCTATTTAAATGGAACACATGGTGGTTTAGAGGCTACATGCCCAGCATTGGGTTATGTTAGTGCTTGGGCCCATTGCTAATAGTGTTGCATGTTGCATTCTCCTGGCCACTCTTCTCCCCTGAGGGGACCACTCTGCTAACCCTTCTGCTCCTCTTCCTTTTGATTTCCTGTCTAGCCACATCACCTGCAGTGCCTGCCTATGCTGCACATTTTACTCTCAGCCTTGAGCTTGACTGCAAAGCATTTCAGGATCTGCCTTCCTGTTCATTAGATTCTAAATTCACACTGCTATGTGAAGTTCATTCCTTTCCATTCCTGTCTTGTCCCATTTGCTGGATAATCACTACTTATCGATCCAGCCTTTGTCCCTCACCCCAGACTGTTGAGTTGTTTCTAGACACTACTGTTATGAAGTCTTGTCCATGACTGAGGATTACTCTTTCCTTGCAGCTGTTCATAAAGCCATGTTATAGCTCTGGACATGACTTTTGGAAAAGTGACAGTGGCGATTGAAATCTGGGATAGTAACTGCTGATGTTAGTCCGATGTGTCGCCTGTCTGCTGTGTAGCTCTTTCCTCCCAACTGAAATGTTCCCTCCTAGAAGACGAAGGGAAGCAAGAGTAAAGACAACATGCAAGGAACAAAAAGGTCCTGAAAGTTACAAGATTGATAATTTCTGGTGAGAAGAGACTCTCTCACAGGTCACACTGTCCACAAATCCTACAAAGACCTCCAGGGATGTAGTATTCATGAGTGTCACCCATGCTGGGGTAGGATTTTTTGGTGGACTTTGAGTCCCACATGTTCCTGTAAGAAACCTTTCACTCATATGCCTGTATATAGCCCCACAAAGCTCATTGGTTCGCTAGGTTGGACTTGAGCAGAATAATTTCTTATCTGGGGTTAACAGACATTTGTCAGTGTCTCCACAGGAAAAGTCACACACCACTGTCATGAAGCATTTTATCAGTATTACCTAGCTAGACAGTTATGAGCACAGGCGGGTCAATGAGGGGGTTGTGAAAACCAGCCAAATCCACATCCTTTTCATTGGTATCCAACCTTTGACATTGTAACATGATGTCATCCACAGACGTGTTGGGCCACACTTTTATTTCCCTATGATACACATATTCCAAAGGCCACAAATTAGACACAACTGCTTATATTTTGTTTAGTACTGTTATTCTGATCACCTCTAGGGCCTTGCTCTAAAGCCTAACTGCACTTGAATGAATCTTTTAAAATGGGCAGGACCTGTTACATCAGTGAGCATTTGAGAAAACCAATGCATCTAAGAACGCTATCTGGTTGACTAGGTTGAAAATAACATAAAGAATCTTTTCAGTTCTGCAGTCAAGGAGAGCACCCACAGGACCTGAGAGGACTGGGGCTGCCTGGGACATCATTCCGTGCACCACACACCCATCCACCCAAGATGACAGCTGGGTTGTCCTTGAGTGTTCCAGACTGTCTGCCCCTTCCAGTTCACACATCACAATCTTCTCCTTCAAGGCCAAGTTCACTCTGCGGCAGAATGCCAGACCTTCTCTGTTCCCTATCCCACCACTGAGTAATGAATACCAGCTAAGTGATGGGCTGGTGCCAGCAACCTCCCAGCAAATACTCCCCCTGGAGCTGGATCAATAACACTTAGCCGATCTTTTTCAGCATGGCAGGCATGCAACAGGAAACCCAGACTGGGCCCTTCCCTGAGGGAGAGGCTGTTCTGACATTCCAAGCCCACTCTTGCAAGCTCCTGACTGCTCCCATCCTCTCCAGAGCAGGTTGAAGCAATGTGTGCCCAGAAGACTAATCACTCTCCATCCTCAGCCTGGCACCCCACTTCCCAATAGAATGTGACGCTTAAGCTCCATCTCTAGGGCAAGGTTCTCATCCTGAAGGTTCTGGCTTTGGAAGCCACAGGAAGGAAAAGGACCCTCTTCTGGATCCACTGGGAGCCATGAGCCATCTCATAAACTTAAGATGCTTAGATTTGGATTAAGGGGGAAGAAAGAAGAAATACCTACACATAGGTGACAATATGACAACCCTGGTCCTGTTTCCTATCTAGTCTAGTCACTGCCAGGTCCAACCTGACCTCAGAGACCCTATGGAGACAAGGAATGGTGATAGCCAGCATCCACGGTGCTTCCTTTGTGCCTCTTCTGTTCTAAGCCCTTTGCTTCAAGCTCAGTGGATTTTGCCTCTTGTAACTCTAAGAAGGGTCACCATCCCTGCACGGAGATGGGAAAACTACAGCAACCAGAACTGAGGAGACTTGTCTGGGTTCACAAAGTTGAAGAACAGTGAGATCAGAGGTCAAGCCAGCTGAGACAACATCCATGACTCCTCCAATCTACCTCGGGGTTCTAGAGGGAAGGTTTCCTGGATGAGTCCAGTTGTTATTAATCCATGTTACAGTGGTTTCAACACTGCTTCAAAGGGTCCATATGTTAAATAAAGATGTGATCTCCAAAGTGATGGTATTGACAGATGCTGTGGACTTTAAGAGATGGAGCCTAGTGGAAAGTCCTTAGGCCTCTGGGGGTTTTTAGACTTCGATCTCTCACTCTCTCTGTCTCTCTGTCTCTCTGTCTCTGTCTCTCTCTGTCTCTGTCTCTCTCTCTGTCTCTGTCTCTGTCTCTCTCTCTCTCTCTCTCCATTTCCTGGCTCCTAATGTGAGCAGTTTGTTTCCTCCATGTTCTTGCTGCCAATCCATCAAGCACCCTCATTAGCAAGGGAAAGAAAATGAAGCCAATCATCTTAGACAAGCGTGTGATTAGTCTTGGATCACATGTGCTAAATTAAATTCTCTTTACTTCATAAGTAGCCTGGCTTGGGTATTTTGTTACAGTAACAGATAGCTGGTTAATATAGATGTGACAGGCAATGTTTCTAATCTATTCTCTTAGTCCCTTTTCATTATATGGAAATAGAAATAATACTACCCTCAAACATTATAAAACTGAAAATATAATAAATAACACACTCAGGCACAAAGTACTCATTTCCTCAAGGTGGGGAACAGGGCTGGAATCCCTTGATCATCACAGTAAAGACATCCTTTTGACATGAAGCAGGATGCCCCAGCTCACAGTTGGCATTCCTGATATTACAACCTCATGCTTTGTGGTGTCTATACTAGCCTCTACCTCTTGATACTTCCCTAAGGTCCTGGCCAGCCTCCTTGGCAGGGGTGTTGTTTTAACCACAGCCCTTCCCTGGATCTGTTGTTCCATCTCCACCAATCTCCCTGGCTATAGCTGGCACTTGCTTGGGTGGGTGTCTGAGGGAATCCTCTGAACAGTAGCAGTGGTACATCCTTCCCCCAAGGAAGCTTGGCTGCATGAGCATGAACACACTGCTTTGCTCTTATACCCATGGCCAAATGAGCTTCATCAAATGGAGTTTCTAGGACAGGGAGGTAGCTCAGTAGTAAAGCACTTGCCAAGCATGCATGAAGCCCTGGGCTCAAAACTCCAGCACTTCAAAAGAAAGGCAAGAGTGATGGCAAACTCATAGTACAAAAGGACCTTTCTCTCACTCGGAGGAGAGCACCTTTTATCGTCACTGCAGATTCGGTGCTTCAGCCTTATCACCTGTATAACAAACCACCCCAAGATGAATCACTACGCATGATGGCAACCATCATGTCCTCTCATGGGTTTAGTGAGCCAGGATTCTGAAGGACAGCTCTTCCCTGTGCCATTGTGCCTGGGACCTTGGCTGGAAGACTTGATGGTGGTGGCAGACTGGCTCATCTGAAGCTTGCCTGGGATTTGAGGACCTGGCTCCCAAAGTGGTTCATTCACACACATAACCAAAGGCAAGTTGGAGTGTGTTCACATGGTTCTCTTCACAGGGATTTGAGTGGTGTCCTGTCAAACCACCATAGATCACGTGATTTAAAAGGAAACTTACTTTCCTGAAATTCTGGAAAGTTAAGACCAAAGCATGTGCAGAAGTGTTGCTCTTCTAATCTTGAAAATGGCTTTCTCATTTCTTATCTGTTCCTTTAAATGGACATTCCCCTCCTTGTGTATCTGTGTCCAATCTTCCTCTTCTTATGAGAACACCAGTTATACTAGGTTTGGAGCAACCCCAAGATCCTTTTAAGCTTAACCCCAAGGCCCTTTAGTTTAAGGTCTCTTTAATAATCTCATCTCCAAATAGTTACATTGGAGATGCTGAGGGTTAGGACATCCTGTGAACTGGGGAAGATGCAATTTAACATAATAACAAGTATCCTCATGATACAGTGGCTAGTTTTCTCCAGAATCAGTAATCTGAGAAACCAAGATGGATGCTATGATGTCTTCTCGGGCTGAGATCAGAAGCTACACACATTAATTCTATCTACCCTGTTGGTTACTCAGAGCAGCCCTGTTTATAGCATGGGAGGATGGCATAGACATCCAGGAATTCTGGTGAGCAGTAATCTGTGGATGCTGGCTTGTTTCAGCAATCACATGTAAAAAGTGCAAGCCTTTCACCACATTTAACCACACCACAGAACAGTCATCTCCGAGGAACAGAGCTCAGAGAGCACAAAACCATTGTACCCCCAAGGGCCCCAGACACAACAGTTAGGTGGAAGCTTGTCTCTAATGTTTTGCCTTTTACACGGAACATCCAATTCCTTTCTCAGGAAGCTGCTAAGCTTCCATCTGTGAAGAGACTTTAAAGTCTAGTCCCTTGACTGCTCATCTGCCATGTTGTAGGTGGGCAACTCTTTAGTATAACCCCAAAATTGGGGCAGTATAACCAAGAGCAGTGAACACTGATGGATTCGACATTCACTCTTTGCCAGGAACTGGTAACGTGTGGTGCATGGCACAAGCGAAAAACCCAGTGTTAGCAGTGACTATGAATTCACAGGTCACATTGGACTCTAGTCACAGCAGAGGAAAAAGGGGTTCCAGCCCTTTGGTGTGAGTAGATGTTGTTCCTTGTCCCTGAACTGATCACTCTATAGGAAACAAAATTGTGCTCACCGTAGCATCGGATGCTATTGTTCTTAGAATCAAGATGAAGGTCTGACTTTGGATTATCTATAGTTCATTTACTGACTTTCCCAGACACAGAATAAGCCTAAGGTCATAGGTCAGTGCAACAGCTTTGAGGACTCCTGTCCTTCTTCGTGTTGATGGATCTGTAATGGATCTGGTTCTGGAGCCTGTCTTGGAGCATTCCACAGGAGTACCAACCTTCTCCTCCCTCTTCTTTCCTCCTCTGTCCTCTCTTGTCCCTCCTCCCTCTGAGGTTTTCACTGAGTTCCCCTAGTCTATTTGCCTTGCCTTCCTCCTAAACTAGCACTCACTGGCCTAAGTCTGAGGACCCAGAGAGAAAAAGGTTCATCCCTAGTCAGGCCTTCCTTTCATCAGAAATGGTGGGACTGGTTTAAAGTTCCAGAGCTCCTCCCAAGTAGAGAAAGGGGATGCCTGCAGCCCCAGCTGGCCACATCCCCCATTCACCTCATCCATCATCCCGACAGGTGGGCCCTTGAGAGAAACCACAAGCCGGACAAGGGTAATTAGGATCCATTAAGGAGATGAGGCTGAGCTGCAGGAGGGGGACTATTCATTCAACAGTGCTTTCTTCTAAGTGGGGCCATCAGGCACATGGGACTGGCTCCCTGAGTTCCTGGGGAGGCTAAGGCAGTTGAGCGATGAGCACTTTGAGGACAGAGAGGCCTGCAGCCCATAAGCCTGCTTTCAGGCGCAGAAGGCAGGGGGGCTCTGGAAAGGAGCAGGACCTCCCAGCAGGATCCCACACAGGCACTTGCTTCTGACTGGAGGCCAAAGCTTCTGACTGGAAGCTCTGTAATCAGCTGCTTTCAGCAGCTTCCCCACAGGGTCATGCCCAGGGTCAACTTTGCCATCTCAATGAAGGCACCACACTGGTGCCTGCACACTTCTTCTGGTGCTGTCTCCAAAAGACTTCTGTCAGAAAGCATCCTTCAAGAGGAGTTACAAATCAACCTCTTAGCAGCTCATCAAGCCTTCCCTTCTGATTAACCTGCCTCCCCTAGAGAATGGGAGAGAATCACAGGACTTTAATCAGATCAGAAAAACTGGAGATGAGGTAGACAGTGAGGTAATGGGAGGTGGGCAAAGGGATGAGGTCCTAAAAGCACTGGCTGCAGGAAACCAAAATCAGTGTCTCCCTTTCTCTTAAACCCAGACTGACTCAGCTGAAGGAAGGCAGGGAAAGGCTATTCCAAGTTATTGCGCCAACTCTGGACTAATCTAGAACCTTTATATGACACACAGAGAGACATATACAGACACACACACATACACACACACACACACATACACCCCAACACCAACTGTGTTCAAGGCCATGAGTCAGGGTTTCAGTCCCCAGAAATACTCAGAAGCTTTGCAATGGACTCCCTGTCTTACCAGTCAGTCTGTCTATCTGATACACTGAAAAAAGACAAGTGAGCCGTAATCCAGATACAAGCAGGTGGACACTCATGATGGCAACAGTGACTCTTGAATTTAGGAGCTATACTCTGCCATGTACAACTGCTCCATACTCTCAGTGTTAGCAGTACCTGCTATCCCACAGCTTACTAAAGCCAAGAAACAGTATGTCCCTAAGAGACCATGTCAAGGTCACCTAGCTTGTGAACAGCAACGTCTGGATAAAATGAGCTTATTTTAACTGTTTTAGGCATTCACATGGTACACACACATATGTGAAAGCACTAATACATGCACATAAAGTTAAATAAACTATTTTCATTAAAAATTAAAATTACATGTGTGTGGTATGGTGTGTGTGTGTGTGTTTGTGTGCACATGTATGCACACAAGTGTTTGCTTGTACACTGTGAGAGTAACTTGGAGGAATCAGTTCTCCTCTCTCACTATGTAGGTCCTCAGGATCAAACTGAAGTTGTCAGATTTGATAGCATGAACTGTCACACACTGAGCCATCTCAGAGGCCCCTGAACTGATCACACAGACACACAGATACACAGACATACACACAGACACAGACACAGACACACACACACACACACACACACACACACACACATGCACACTTCCCCAAAGAAAACATTCCCCTCCCCAAATTAGTTCAGGACCACAGACAGCAACACAGCCCCATTCCACTGTGTTCTTGTTCAGGACCACAGACAGCAACACAGCCCCATTCCACTGTGTTCTTGTTCAGGACCACAGAAAGCAACACAAACCAATTCAGCTGCACCCGGAGGAGACCCCTGGGGAAAGTTTCCTTCTGCTGATTTTTTTTCCTAAGGTCAGGACAAAGAGAGCTGGGGTGAATCACAGAAGGAGTGCCTTTGTCCAGCTGCCCCTACCCCCTGCAGAGATGGATGATCATATAGCCAACTACTAATATGACCAGGGGAGTTAGGGAGAAAGAAAACACACACTCACTCGTGTGGGCGTGCACACACACACACACACACAGACACACATAATTGTACTGAGTCATGATGGGAAGTATAAAGGGGACTAATAATTCAGACAGGCCAAAACTTCTGCATCTACAACAAAGCTCCCCAAGGCAGAATAGCGGTGAATGGCCACACACATTTGCATAATAAGCTCTTTGTTGTTCCTTTTGTTCTTTTTGTTGCTTCAACTAATTGCTTTTAAGCACTCTGTTATTTCCTCCTCCTCTGCAAAGAACCAGGCCAGTCATCCACCAAATGCTGACTTTTGCAGCCTGCTGCTATTTCCTTTATTTAAAACAATAACAACAACAACAAAACGTTTATAAATGTGGGGAAATAAGGCAAGAGACAAAGCTCTTGATGGGGTTAGCCCCAGTAGTGGCAGCTGGTCTCTGGGCTGGCTTCACAGATTTTCCACCTCTATAATGGGACACTGTGGCAAGAAAGGCTCTGCTGTCACTAACTAGCGTTTCTCAATGACTTTTAATGGGGCCTTTACAATGACATAAAATACTTAGCCCTGTATTTTATGCATGCTTCTACAAGTCACGTCTGATTGGAGTATTGCACACACAGTGACATTGTGATACCATGTGATAAAGAACCCAAGAACCAATTGGTCATAGCCTGTCTACTCTAGAATTTATAGAAGCATCTTTAGCATGTTTGTTGAGTATTGTTTCCTAGAAAAAGTGACAATCCCATTAGTCAGGACCCAGCCTAACTCTGGACTTCCTGAATTTGGCTGATCTTTCTCTTTCATGAAGAAACAGAGCCGCCGGGCATGGTGGTGCATGCCTGTAATCCCAGCACTCGGGAGGCAGAGGCAGGCGATTTCTGAGTTCGAGGCCAGCCTGGTCTACAAAGTGAGTTCCAGGACAGCCAGGGCTATACAGAGAAACTCTGTCTTGAGAAAAAAAAAAAAAAGAAAGAAAGGGAGGGAGGGAGGGAGGGAGGGAGGGAGGGAGGGAGGGAGGAAGGAAGGGAAAGGAAAGGAAACAGAGCCAAGAGATGCACAAAGACTTCTGTCTGGGTGGGGATCTCCATTGGTGAAATCACTTCTTTTGCAAACTCTGGCTGGAGCCCATAGAGCTGTCCTTGGTCCTGATGAAACCACTTGCCCTAGTAAAAGAACCAGGGAGCTGTCCTCTAACTCATGGCTCTCCTGCTCTCTGCCCACTTCTCCATTTCTCAAGGTGAACATCACTAATCTATTCCTAAAACAAGAAACACCCGACTTTTGCAGGCTTGATGGGCATTGGAGACCCATGAAGAGACAAGAGAAAACAAACCTTCATGGCTTCTGTGGTCCCATCTCAAATGAGACCCAAATATCATGCATACCCATTCCCATGTGGAAATGACTGATTCTCATAGTCTGCCTTGGTTGGCTCACTAAATATATGTTCCCCTTTTCTGACAGCCTGTGTTCAGCAAGCTTAATCTCCAGAGTTCATATTTAAAACTGAAAGTCCCATTTTCCCCCTCCCTGCATCTAAATCCCTATTGCAGCTCTGTGATGTTCCTCTCAGTGCCTCTCTCCTGCACCCATCTGGGGACTCAAGCCCTCCTTGGACTCTATGTTCTTCAATTATCAAGAAGATGTTATGTTTCCTAGCCTTCAAGTAAAGCTCAAAGAGATCTGTGATCTAGATCTCTGACCTTGATAGAACAGGGGCCATTTACTGCCCACACAGACCTACCCCCTCTTTCTCCTCTTGTTGTCTTGATATTTGTTTTTTCTATTAAACTATTAGTTGGGGAAAGTGATCTTCTACCCATTATCTTCCCTGGATCTTGATTGGCCTGTAGTAATCTCATTCTCACTATTGGGTCATGAAGGGTCATGTGAGATATACCTATACATATACACACATATACATATACACACATACACATGTACACATACACATGTGTACATGTACACATATACATACATATACACACATGTACACATACACATATACACGTAACGTATACACATATACATACATATGCACAAACACATACCACATACATACTTACATACATACATACGTACATACATACAGGCTTGGCCAGTGAAATGTTAGAGCAACAGTAAGGTGGATTAAAAAAATTCCAGCCGGGCAGTGGTGGCACACGTCTTTAATCCCAGCACTTGGGAGGTGGAGGCCAGCAGATTTCTCAGTTCGAGGTCAGCCTGGTCTACAGAGTGAGCTCCAGGACAGTCAGGCTATACAGAGAAACCCTGTCTTGGAAAAAAAGAGAAAAAAATCGAACTGATATAGACTGGCAGGAGGAGATAGTCCCTTTTCTTCAGTTGAAAGGTGCCTTGTCAAGACTAACAAGTTAATACTGACACTGAATGAGTTAGTAACAGTGGAAGGAAGTAGATTATTTAACAGAGACAGGTAGATATTCACTGAGCAGAAACTACCAAAAGTCTTGCTTTATAACTACAAAAAACTTACCATTTAACAAACATTTATTTGGTTTCCTGTTCTTTTTTTGCTGGAAATATCCTAAGTGGTGAGCACAGATTATCTTGTATGCAGTCTGTCTTGTGAGCTTTGTCTCATTACATGTTGGGCACAGGCAGACTCTGCCCTTGGAGCTGAGCTCTGCCATGAGGAAGGTGAGTACTTACTAGAAAGGGAATATTGGACCCCACTGTTTATGAGCTCCAGTTCCAATTCTATTCCTGACGACTGTGGCAGGAGGAGGTGTGGGAAAGTAAGGCTTTTTAACCTTGACCTTGGTTGCCTAATAAATCAAAGAACTCAATCTAGATCACCTACTTGGAACCAAACCTGTGTAAAACTGGGACATACAAAAAAATTGGTCTTGGTGTACCAAGATCTTTACTGTAACCCTGGTCAACTCATTAATGGCAAATGTATCCTAGACTATTGCTCCTGTTTTAAAAATGTAACTACTTGTCTTCTTCATTATCATCTTTTTTCTCCTCCTCCTCCTCCTCCTTCTTCTTCCTCTCTCTCTCTCTCTCTCTCTCTCTCTCTCTCTCTCTCTTTCTCTCTCCATGCATATCTCACGGTACATGTGTGGAGATTAGAGAACAACTTCTGGGATCTGGTTCTCTCCTTCCACTACAAGATCTGGGAATCAAATTCAGGTCACACAGCTTGAAAGGCAAGCATTTCTATCCACTGTGCTATCTTTCTGGCCCTGGGTCCTATTTTCTACATCCCATTCTATGCTCAACAAAAAGGCCTGTTCCTAAATGTTTTCATTTAAAAAACAAAGTATGTAGCCAAAATAATGAATCTCTAATGGAAGTCTTTTGGATCTTATCAGATTTAAATGGAGCAATTTTAGAGCAGAATGGTATTTCTAAAATTCTACCATATCAGTTGCTACCATTTTTTCCCACTGAAAGCAGTCTCTACTGCTTTTTTTGTCAAGAAATGTTTGCACCTTTCAGCTGTCATGACTCACTTCCCATTTCATTTTCTGTCCTAACACAGATTGAGGCTGATTCTTCAGGTCAGGGTGTGTCTGTCTTCCCTATTCTACAGAGTATGAGGTGGTGATGAAGACAGAAGTCTTCTAGAAGGCCTCTGTGTAGCACTGAATAAAATCTAACCAACACTTCTCTGGCTTAAAGATGCAGGAGGAAGAACAAGTTGGCTTTGCCTCCTGCAACGATTTTTTCATGACTCTGTGGCTGCCAACTCATGTTGAGAAGTTCACAAACACAGGAGCTTTCTGCAGACCCTTGTTTCTTGGTCTCAGATGAGGCTATTCGTAGAAAAGCCAGTCTCATAAGGTCAGGGGGTGGGATGTTGAGAGCACAGAGCTATTGCCATGGAGACCAGAGAATGGTGGAAGGGAGGCATAGGCTTCTCTGTTAAACCTTAATAGGAGAAAGGAAGAAAGGCTCAGGAAAAGCTGGAGGATCACTCCATCCATCACATCATCAGTTCACAATGAAGACAAGTCTCCTTTAGAGACTCCTCCCCCCATATCTTCCAATTTGTTCATCTCAATGGCCTGCCCCCAGAGTGGCATGGTGCTTTTCTGCCCACAGTTATATCCAGCTCAGAAGCTTTAGATTTCTAGACTAAAGCTGGACTTCAGGCAGCTGGCAGAACCACTCTTGACTGCTGGGCATCCTTGCCAACCATCCATAGCTGTGGACATCTCACGGAGAAAATAGGAAGGACTTCATAGCAGGTACCCTGATACTCACAAAGCATCCATGATGGGTACCTAAAGTCAATGTGAATACATACAACAGTGAGGATGGCGCCATAACCAAGTACCATGCATGGGCCAGTCTCTGATGTCCCATAGAGATGCTAAGAAGTGTGAGTGCCTTGTTTACTCTGTAATGGACAAGAAGGACACATGTACAGTTCCCCCAAACCCCTGGATACTCTGGCCTTGAAACTAAAATGTTGGGATGAGTATTGTAAAGGACTCTTTTAGGAGGTCCATTTTCCTAAACAGCTCATCTAGGTCACCTTAATTATCCATGGGGTGCCAATTAATGCAGGTGCCATGGTCCCATAAGAATACATATTTCTTGTCCTATACCTGATGGACTCATAGCCTCTCAGAAGCTCCCTGTTAATGAGGAGTGATCACAGAGCCTGTAACTCTGGTTCTCTGGGCCAGTGAGACAGCTCAGCAGGCACTTGCAGTGCAAGCCTGATAATGTAAGTTAGATCGTTGGAACCCTCATAAAAGTAGACAGAGAAGATTGACTCCACAGCATTGTCTTCTGACTGTACACACTGCTGTGACATACCTGCTCTCCCTCACATCAAGTGTGCAACACAACCGAGCAAGCATGAAAACAAGCAGCTCTGTTCTATAGACCTTCTTGGTATGATGGGCGTGTTTCCTATCTACACAGGCCAAGACATTACCAGCAGCCACATGTGGCTAAGAAGCATTGCAAAAGCAGCTAGTAGGACTGAAGAGCTTCATTCAAAACTTCATTTCACTTTATTAATTAAAAATTTAAATCCAAGGACTTGCCTATAACTATTGGCTATGCGGCGGGCTACAAGAGGATGTGAGGCCATCTACAGGCAATAGCAGGGGTTGTAAGTGGGTACAATGGGATACCCCCACTGCCAGAGAAACACTGATGGGAGTAAAATGTTTCTGGGGGAGGGAGCCACAACTCTCCCTTCGCTAAGTCCCTTTTCCTGCTAGAATATTCAAGAAGCTGGGCTACAAAAACCCAGAGATGTGTAGGGAAGGAAGTGTTTACACATATTCAAGTCAATACAAAAACTAAGAATAGCAGGAAGGGCTGGGATACACAACCAGCAGGCCTGGAGAACAGAGCCTAGAAACCCTTCATTTTCCTTAAGTCCTACAGGCACTTGACACTGTAGGAGCAACAAAGGCCACAATTAAACCCCAGTGTGTACACACGCAGGGACGTTCATGAACTGAAACCTAGCTTGCACTCCATTTCAGAAGGCCCTACTGGGAGGCCATCTCTCTAGGCGAAATGCCACTGTAGTAAGACCCTCTATTTTGTTTTGATATTTTCGTTCCTAGGAGGCTGAGCCAGAACCGAAGGTAGCCTTCCCTTCAATCACCAGGTAGAGCTGGGTACTAGGTAGATGCTAGGCAATTAGCATCTTGCTAGCTCTGGAATTCTGAAAGAGCAGGTGGAGTTTTCGTCTGCTTATATGTACTGACCTCAGGTTACTTGAGATTTCAGGAGCCAGTTAAAGGAAGGAAGCCTGGGTATCTAGGAGACACTGCTGTTGGGGCATGCATACATCCTAGGCAAGCACAGCACAGCAGAGAAACTATAAACATTGGGGGAGTGAGGGTCATTGGATTTACTGGTTCCTACCTTAAACCTGTAGGAGTATCCTTGATCTTTATAACACAGCCTACTGTCTGCTCACTCCCTAGAGAGACATGTTTAGGATCATCAATGATTCACCTTCAACACTGCTTCCCCTCACAGCCCATCAAATTAGTCAACAAAAGCTACCGTTCACTTCTAGTCATTTTTCTAGTTCTTCATCCTGGTCCCATTGACTCCATGAGGTCCACCTGTACCAGATCCTTACCTCTTCTCCCCCATTCATCTTCCCTTGCTTGCCAGGGCACCAGGCTAAAATTCAAACTGCAAGGTACCCATGCTTTTCTTTAAAATCTTGGTTCTGTACACTCCAAAGGATAATGCCAGATAATGCCAACATATTTTCTTATGTGTCAAGGAAGGACTTGAAAAAAGCTGATTCGGGTTCTTTCATTTCTCACGTCAGATAAGCCAGCATCCATGGATCAGGCTCCAGACCAGCCATTCTCCCAACACTGCTGTGGATGTATGCCCCAAGCTTCACTTAAGCATGCATCATCTCTTCTATATGATTGCTCTTCTCTGACCCACAAGCCCTTGTTCACCATCTGGCCCCTCCCATGGGGCAACATTCAGGGATGTAGGTGGATCTGGAAGCTAACATCCCTTTTCTCCCACAGTTCTCTGTGATAGATATGCTTCTTTGGTCCAAGGTGGTTCTGTCCTTTTGGCAGTGAGTTCTGAGTTCTGCAGCTCAGCCAACTGAGTGATATTGGTTTTGGAGAAAAGATTGGAATCACAGCTCAATAAATGGACATGACTCAGCAAGGCAAACTTTACTTCTGCAGAACGTGAGCTGGCACATATGGTTACAATGGCCTTTGCCTTTCATTCCTAACACAACAGGGAACTTGGCTAGTCCTCATTGACTGGGATCCAAACTTGGAATCTTTGTGTGATCTACTAGTTGGGAAAGTAGTTTGAAAGAGTGTTGGGAGGGGTGGTTGACAACCAATCATTCTCAGGAGTTGTGGTAATGAGCCACAGTATCAGACATATGGATGTTTCAGAAGACAGATTATATCTAGCTCAACACACATACATTCTTTCACTAGGGTGGACATGAGGAGAGACACTGAACTCTTTACACTGTGGTACAAATGAGCCATCTGTAGGGACCTTATTCAAAGATGGGATGAATATCAAGAGGTGACCAAAACCAGGACCCCTGCTGCCTCCACAGAATGTGGTATCACAGTATAGGGTGTACCTGTGTTACTTCAACACTGTCATTCAGAGCAGACAATTTCCCCAAGGCAAAGTTTTAAGAACACAGGGCTGGAAGAAGAAGCTGAAGGTGACCACTGTTGAGTGACAAGATAGTCACACAGCTTCAAAGTTCTCTTCCACAAATTTCTTGTGAAATACAAAAGGAAAAACAAAAGAGGAAAAAAATGTTAAGAGAAGCCTGGCTAATACCAACTTTACAAATGGGATCAAAGAGAATACCACCCACAGTAGGACAACCCATGCCCTGTGCTTCCTGAGGCTTTGCATTCCCTTGGAGATACAGCACAGCTTCATATCTGTATCATCCCTGACCCACAGGGACAGACAGACAACCCAAATTCAGAAACATTTTACAAATTAGGTAGTTTTGCTCTTTACAAATATCAAAGCAATTAAAAAAAACAGTGAAATAAAGAAAAAGCTAAAGGATGTAAGTAAGGAAGGAAAAACATAATTTCCTAACTGTCATGTATGATTCTGGACCAGAAAAATACACACTTTAGAGGAAATTATTTAGATTGTTGATAAAATTGGAATATGGGGTCAGCAAGATGGCTCATTGAGTAAAGGCCCTTGCCACACAAGCTTGTCAACCTCAGTTCAATCCCTGAAACAGATAAGTAGGTGGAAGGAGAGAACTGACTCTAAAATAGTGCCCTCTACTCACAAATGTGCACTGTGATATGCATGCTCCCACCACCACACATACACATCACCACTAACAACAACAACAACAACAACAATAACAATAATAATGTTTTAAAAATATACATACAAATAATATGAATGAAACATTAAATATCAATATCATACCAATGTTAGGTGCCTTGATTCAGTCTTTGTGATAAGGTTATGGGGGAAATACCCTTTTAGGAAATATATATTAAATTATGAAAGCATAAATGGACATTATACATGAGGCTTACTCATACATGTCTCAGAATAGAAATGTTGGTTGTATATGTGTCTTTAAAGAAGATGTAACATGGCAAATGAGATAAAATGCTAGAGTAAGCAAAGTTGGATAGACAGCATAAGCCCTCCTTTCTCTTTTAAAAAAGTAATCTGTTTTCAATTCAAAATAAGAAATGAAAAACGACAAGATCTGAGAAAGAACACTTTACACAAGAGACACATAAAAGAATAATTGAATTCCACTTGGAGGAACTTAGACCAAGAATTCATACAACCAGTCCTACTAAACTAATTAGTCACTGCGCTGGACTTAGGCAAAACCATTTCTTGGATCTGTTGTCAAGTCTTTATTGGGGTAAATAAATGTTTGTTCAAGTTTCCCCAAGAAAAGTCACACAATGAGGTGTCACCCCTCCCTGCTTATCGGTTTAGTTATCCTGTCTGAGACAATACCAGCCAATGACTGATAACTGCTAAGTGGCTGCTTCTCATCCCTAGGGACAATAACCAGGAAGAGTTCCCAGGCCCTAGGAGGCTGACCTGGTAACCAAGAATAGCACCGGACTTCATGGTACAACTACTATGGCCATTCAAGAGCTCCTCCCTCCAAGACCCAGAAGGGCAGGATCATGATTACTGAAAATAAGTCTGCTTAAGTCTATTCAGGCTGCTGTAACAAAATGCCAGAGTCCATAAGGCTTGCTCCTGGCAGAATCATCCCATTTCTACAAGCTGGAAGCACAAGACCAGAGAACACACAGTGAACCGACAGCTCAGTTTCTGGAGTAAATGGCACACCTTGCTCTGTCTCCACATGCTGGCGGGAGGGAACAGATAGCTGTCTGTCTGAGACCCACTTTTCAGACACCAGTCTGACCTCAAGACGTAATATTATCCAAAGACCCCCACCTCTTCAATCTCCCTCCTTGGAGGTCAGGACTTCAGTGTATAGATCTGGCTCAGATGGGTCACACACCACAACTAACCCAGGGCCTCCAGGAATTCTGCTTGTTGGCCTCAGAAACTTCAGCCTATGGCTATATCCCTTCATACTTTTAGATATCCCAAGTTTTATCAGCCTTCTTTCTCTAATTGGGGCGACAGTTGCCATTCTTTATCCTTAACTCCTCTCTCATGGTAAAGAAAGAAATGTCATGAAAAGCTGGACAAAGGCAAGACAGTACTAAAAGAACACCTGACGTGTGTTTTTTGACATATTTGTGTGCATGAGACAATAAGACAATACCTGTGGTGTTTAAAAAGAAAAAAAAAAACCTTTAGTCACTTAAATGTTGCCTGACTTGTCCAAGTTTATACATGTGACAAACACTGAGTCAGTGTTTGCTGATTGCCCAACATGCCAGGGACAAAAGAGAGATGCACAGAGTCCTTCAAGGCACAAGGGCTCTGGTCTCTGGACAGCTCTTTCAGTTCTGAGTGTTCAGCTCTGTGCTCTCAACTGAATCACTGAAGCAAGTAGCACCTCTTTTTCCCACATCTTAATAAAACATAGATGACAGAAAGATAGACCCACAGCTAGAAACTGTTGTAGGGGTAGAAGGAGTTAAGTGCACTCACAGATACCTGTGCTGTGTGCCCGGATGCACAACTGGACCTCTCAAACATTCCATACCCATGTGTCACCCCAAGCCTTGTCACCACACGCACTCTATCTCAGTGGGCCTGGGATATGCCTGAGGTTCTGCATGTCTACCAAGCTGCTGCTGCTGGTGCTGCTGGCTCACAGACCATACGTGGCGTCATTAAGATGCAGAGCTTCAGGGGGTGGGAAAAACAAAACCAATATTCCTGTCTACCACTCAACCACATACAGAAGATGTCTCCGCTGTTTAAAATGATGTTGCTTTTATCGCTGTAGAATATGCTAACCAAGCAGAAGTAAAGTAGAAAAGATATATATAATAGAATTCTTCAGTGTTTAAATATAGCCAGACAAGGAGAATGATGGAGCCTATCAGATAGAAAATGGGGCACAGAGAAAAGACACACTTGTTAGAAAGTATTAATAGAGGATAGTTGTGGGGATGGAATTAAAGCACTTGATTTTTTACTCCTTATAAGAATTTCAGTTTTTTCCATTTTCTACTATCACCATGCAGTCCCTTTATAACATTAAAAAAATGTATTTCCATCAATATGTGAATTCTCCAATTTCCTTAAAAAAGAGAGAAAGAAATACGCCTACAGGGCACTCCTCTATAATCAAGGTTGCAGCTCCCATGGGACAGCAGCTCCCATATGACAGGATCCTTGGCCCCCACTGAGCTCCTTGAGTTGGGGGGAGGCCATCAGCTGAGGAAAGCTCCAGTCCAGGCTGCTGCAGCCCCCTCTAACGCATGTCCCCAGCCTCCATGGACTTTTGCCACTGACAGTGCAGCTTCTGGGGCACCAGTGACAGGATGGGAGGTGAACTTGAGCCCTGGAATGAGGCCAAACACTGTCATTGAACTGACTGTGTGGCTAGAGGCTGGAGCAGTGCCTGTCACTCCCTGACTGACAGCCCCTGGATTAGCATTCCTGCTGAGTCCTCTGGCTTCTCCCCAAGGCTCCTTCCCTCCACACCAGTCTGTCTCACTCTCGCTCCTCTAAATAGTTTATTTAAGCCCTGAAGATGTTGTCCTTAATAAGTCCTCCCTTCTTTTCCCACAGGGACATACTCACCCTGATGAATCTAATTTTTAAGTGGCAAATAGGTAGAAAAGGGGACAGGCCCAGGGTGGACCCTGTAGCACACAGTACTGGTCATTTCCTAATGTGAACTTGGGAAGAACTCTCTGACCTTACTTCTCCTTTGCATTTGATATTCTGGAGCCCAGACCCACACCAGGGACTTGTTAGCAGAGATCTAAAGGGGAAGGGTATTTATCCAAGAACAGGCAGGCTCTCTGCTTAACCCTGGACCACGGCCCCAGATAAATACACTGTCTTTTCTTAGAAGCCTGGGACCAGAATGGTGGGCAAGGTCTGTGTTAACCAGGTAAGTATTACTGAAAAGGTAAATCTGGCACAGAGGGTTGGAGTCTATGGTTATAGAGAAATTTGGTTATTTAGCAATGAGCTGAGTTCTTCCCTTGATTTTTTTTCTTTTTTTTCTTTTTTTGATTTTTAATATTTTTATTACATATTTTCCTCAATTACATTTCCAATGCTATCCCAAAAGTCCCCCATAGCGCCCCCCACTTCCCTACCCACCCATTCCCATTCTTTTGGCCCTGGCATTCCCCTATATTGGGGCATATAAAGTTTGCAAGTCCAATGGGCCTCTCTTTCCATTGATGGCCGACTAGGCCATCTTTCGATACATATGCAGCTAGAGACAAGAGCTCCGGGGTTCTGGTTAGTACATCATGTTGTTCCAACAATAGGGTTGCAGATCCCTTTAGCTACTTGGGTACTTTCTCTAGCTTCTCCATTGGGAGCCCTGTGATACATCCAATAGCTGACTGTGAACATCCACTCCTGTGTTTGCTAGGCCCCGGCATCGTCTCACAAGAGACAGCTATATTTGGGTCCTTTCAGCAAAATCTTGCTAGTGTATGCAATGGTGTCAGCATTTAGAAGCTGATTATGGGATGGATCCCTGGATACGGCAGTCTCTAAATGGTCCATCCTTTCATCACAGCTACGAACTTTGTCTCTGTAACTCCTTCCCTGGGTGTTTTGTTCCCAATTCTAAGAAGGTGCACAGTGTCCACACTTTGGTCTTCATTCTTCTTGAGTTTCATGCGTTTAGCAAATTGTATCTTATATCTTGGGTATCCTAAGATTTGGGCTAATATCCACTTACCAGTGAATACATATTCTGTGAGTTCTTTTGTGATTGTGTTATTTCACTCAAGATGATGCCCTCCAGGTCCATCCATTTGGCTAGGAATTTCATAAATTCATTCTTTTTAATAGCTGAGTAGTACTCCATTGTGTAAATGTACCATAATTTCTGTATCCATTCCTCTGTTGAGGGACATCTGGGTTATTTCCAGCTTCTGGCTATTATAAAAAGGGCTGCTATGAACATAGTGGAGCATGTGTCTTTTTACCGGTTGGGACATCTTCTGGATATATGCCCAGGAGAGGTATTGCTGGATCCTCCTGTAGTACTATGTCCAATTTTCTGAGGAACCGCCAGACTGATTTCCAGAGTGGTTGTACAAGCTTGCAATCCCACCAACAATGGAGGAGTGTTCCTCTTTCTCCACATCCTCGCCAGCATCTGCTGTCACCTGAATTTTTGATCTTAGCCATTCTGACTGGTGTGAGGTGGAATCTCAGGGTTGTTTTGATTTGCATTTCCCTGATGATTAAGGATGTTGAACATTTTTTCAGGTGTTTCTCTGCCATTCGGTATTCCTCAGGTGAGAATTCTTTGTTCAGTTCTGAGCCCCATTTTTTAATGGGGTTATTTGACTTTCTGGAGTCCACCTTCTTGAGTTCTTTCTATATATTGGATATTAGTCCCTTATCTGATTTAGGATAGGTGAAGATCCTTTCCCAATCTGTTGGTGGTTTTTTTGTCTTATTGATGGTGTCTTTAGCCTTGCAGAAGCTTTGTAGTTTCATGAGGTCCCACTTGTCAATTCTCGATCTTACAGCACAAGCCATTACTGTTCTATTCAGGAATTTTTCTCCTGTGCCCATATCTTCAAGGCTTTTCCCCACTTTCTCCTCTATAAGTTTCAGTGTCTCTGGTTTTATGTGCAGTTCCTTGATCCACTTAGACTTGACCTTAGTACAAGGAGATAGGAATGGATCGATTCCCATTCTTCTACATGTTAACAACCAGTTGTGCCAGCACCATTTGTTGAAAATGCTGTCTTTCTTCCACTGGATGGTTTTAGCTCCCTTGTCGAAGATCAAGTGACCATAGGTGTGTGGGTTCATTTCTGGGTCTTCAATTCTATTCCATTGGTCTATTTGTCTGTCACTATACCAGTACCATGCAGTTTTTATCACAATTGCTCTGTAGTAGAGCTTTAGGTCCGGCATGGTGATTCCACCAGAGGTTCTTTTATCCTTGAGAAGAGTTTTGGCTATCCTAGGTTTTTTGTTATTCCAGATGAATTTGCAGATTGCACTTTCTAATTCGTTGAAGAATTGATTTGGAATTTTGATGGGGATTGCATTGAATCTGTAGATTGCTTTTGGCAAGATAGCCATTTTTACAATGTTGATCCTGCCAATCCATGAGCATGGGAGATCTTTCCATCTTCTGAGATCTTCTATAATTTCTTTCTTCAGAGACTTGAAGTTTTTATTATACAGATCTTTCACTTCCTTAGTTAGAGTCACGCCAAGATATTTTATATTATTTGTGACTATTGAGAAGGGTGTTGTTTCCCTAATTTCTTTCTCAGCCTGTTTATTCTTTGTGTAGAGAAAGGCCATTTATTTGTTTGAGTTAATTTTATATTCAGCTACTTCACCGAAGCTGTTTATCAGGCTTAGGAGTTCTCTGGTGGAATTTTTAGGGTCACTTATATATACTATCATATCATCTGCAAAAAGTGATATTTTGACTTCATCTTTTCCAATTTGTATCCCTTTGATCTCCTTTTGTTGTCGAATTGCTCTGGCTAGGACTTCAAGTACAATGTTGAATAGGTATGGAGAAAGTGGACAGCCTTGTCTAGTCCCTGATTTTAGAGGGATTGCTTCAAGCTTCTCACCATTTACTTTGATGTTGGCTACTGGTTTGCTGTAGATTGCTTTTATCATGTTTAGGTATGGGCCTTGAATTCCTGATCTTTCCAAGACTTTTATCATGAATGGGTGTTGGATCTTGTCAAATGCTTTTTCTGCATCTAACGAGATGACCATGTGGTTTTTGTCTTTGAGTTTGTTTATATACTGGATTACGTTGATGGATTTCCGAATATTGAACCATCCCTGCATCCCTGGGATGAAACCTACTTGGTCAGGATGGATGATTGTTTTGATGTGTTCTTGGATTCGGTTAGCAAGAACTTTATTGAGGATTTTTGCATCAATATTCATAAGGGTTATTGGTCTGAAGTTTTCTATCTTTGTTGGGTCTTTTTGTGGTTTAGGTATCAGAGTAATTGTGGCTTCATAGAATGAGTTGGGTAGAGTACCTTCTGTTTCTATTTTGTGGAATAGTTTGTGAAGAACTGGGATTAGATCTTCTTTGAAGGTCTGATAGAACTCTGCACTAAACCCATCTGGTCCTGGGCTTTTTTTAGTTGGGAGACTATTAATGACTGCTTCTATTTCTTTGGGGGATATAGGGCTGTTTAGATCATTAACCTGATCTTGATTCAACTTTGGTACCTGGTATCTGTCTAGGAACTTCTCCATTTCATCCAGGTTCTCCAGTTTTGTTGAGTATAGCCTTTGGTAGAAGGATCTGATGGTGTTTTGGATGTCTTCAGGATCTGTTGTTATGTCTCCTTTTTCATTTCTGATTTTGTTAATTAGGATGCTTTCCCTGTGCCCTCTAGTGAGTCTGGCTAAGGGTTTGTCTATATTGTTGATTTTCTCAAAGAACCAGCTCCTTGATTGGTTGATTCTTTGAATAGTTTTTCTTGTTTCCACTTGGTTGATTTCACCCCTGAGTTTGATTATTTCCTGCGGTCTACTCCTCTTGGGTGAATTTGCTTCCTTTTGTTCTAGTGCTTTTAGGTGTGTTGTCAAGCTGCTAATGTGTGCTCTCTCTAGTTTCCTTTTGGAGGCACTCAGAGCTATGAGTTTTCCTCTTAGAAATGCTTTCATTGCGTCCCATAAGTTTGGGTATGTTGTGGCTTCATTTTCATTGAACTCTAAAAAGTCCTTAATTTCTTTCTTTATTCCTTCCTTGACCAAGGTATCATTGAGAAGAGTGTTCTTCAGTTTCCACGTGAAGGTTGGCTTTCTATTATTTATTTTGTTATTGAAGATCAGCCTTAGTCCATGGTGATCTGATAGGATGCATGGGACAATTTCAATATTTTTGTATCTGTTGAGGCCTGTTTTGTGACCAATTATGTGGTCAATTTTGGAGAAGGTACCATGAGGTGCTGAGAAGAAGGTATATCCTTTTGTTTTAGGATAGAATGTTCTGTAGATATCTGCCAGATCCATTTGATTCATAATTTCTCTTAGTTTCTCTGTGTCCCTGTTTAGTTTCTGTTTCCATGATCTGTCCATTGGTGAAAGTGGTGTGTTGAAGTCTCCCACTATTATTGTGTGAGGTGCAATGTGTGCTTTGAGATTTACTAAAGTTTCTTTAATGAATGTGGCTGCCTTTGTATTTGGAGCATAGATATTCAGGATTGATAGTTCCTCTTGGAGGATTTTACCTTTGATGAGTATGAAGTGTCCTTCCCTGTCTTTTTTAATGACTTTGGGTTGGAAGTCAATCTTATCAGATATTAGAATGGCTACTCCAGCTTGTTTCTTCATGCCATTTGCTTGGAAAATTGTTTTCCAGCCTTTCATTCTGAGGTAGTGTGTATCCTTTTCTCTGAGATGAGTTTCCTCTAAGCAGCAAAATGTTGGGTCTTGTTTGTGTAGCCAGTTTGTTAGTCTATGTCTTTTTATCGGGGAGTTGAGTCCATTGATATTAAGAGATATTAAGGAAAAGTAATTGTTGTTTCCTGTTATTTTTGTTGTTAAAGTTGGCATTTTGTTCTTGTGGCTGTCTTCTTTTAGGTTTGTTGAGGGATTACCTTCTTGTTGTTTCTAGGGCGTGGTTCCTGTCCTTGTATTGTTTTTTTTCTGTTATTATCCTTTGAAGGGCTGGATTCGTGGAGAGATAATGTGTGAATTTGGTTTTGTCGTGGAATACTTTGGTTTCTCCATCTATGTTAATTGAGAGTTTGGCTGGGTATAGTAGCCTGGGCTGGAATTTGTGTTCTTTTAGTGTCTGTATAACATCTGTCCAGGATCTTCTGGCTTTCATAGTCTCTGGGGAAAAATCTGGTGTAATTCTAATAGGCTTGCCTTTATATGTTACTTGGCCTTTTTCTCTTACTACTTTTAGTATTCTATCTTTATTTAGAGCATTTGTTGTTCTGATTCTTATGTGTCGGGAGGTATTTCTTTTCTGGTCCAGTCTATTTGGAGTTCTGTAGGCTTCTTGTATGTTCATGGGCATCTCTTTCTTTAGATTTGGGAAGTTTTCTTCTATAATTTTGTTGAAGATGTTTGCTGGTCCTTTGAGTTGAAAATCTTCATTCTCATCCACTCCTATTATCTGTAGGTATGGTCTTCTCATTGTGTCCTGTATTTCTTGGATGTTTTCAGTTAGGATCTTTTTGCATTTTACATTTTCTTTGATTGTTGTGCCGATGTTCTCTATGGAATCTTCTGCACCTGAGATTCTCTCTTCCATCTCTTGTATTCTGTTGCTGATGCTAGTATCTATGGTTCCAGATTTCTTTCCTAGTGTTTCTATCTCCAGTGTTGCCTCATTTTGGGTTTTCTTTATTGTGTCTACTTCCCTTTTTAGGTCTAGTATGGTTTTGTTCATTTCCATCATCTGTTTGGATGTGTTTTCCTGTTTTTCTGTAAGGACTTCTACCTGTTTGATTATGTTATCCTGTTTTTCTTTAAGGATTTGTAACTCTTTAGCAGTGTTCTCCTGCAATTCTTTAAGGGATTTTTGTGCTTCCTCTTTAGTGTCTTCTGCCTGTTTAGCATTGTTCTCCTGTATTTCTTTAAGTGTGTTATTAAAGTCCTTCTTGAAGTCCTCTACCATCATCAGGAGATATGCTTTTAGATCCGTGTCTAGCTTTTCCGGTGTGTTGGGGTGCCCTGGACTGGGCGAAGTGGGGGTGCTGGGTTCTGATGATGGTGAGTGGTCTTGGTTTCTGTTAGTAAGATTATTACGTTTACCTTTCGCCATCTGGTAATCTCTGGGGTTAGTTGTTATCGTTGTCACTGTTTAAAGGTTGGAGCAGAAGCAGTGTTCCAATCACCAGCAGTCTCAAAATCCTGCTGCGGGGGTCGTGGGTAACTGGTGGTACCCCGGTGCTGGTCCAGCCGGAAGAGGCCTGTGGTCCTACTCAGGCCGGTTTTCTGCTTCCCTAACTAATGCAGTCTCTGGTCCCGCGTGCAATTGGATTGGAGCAGAAGCTGTGCTCCACTCACCAGAAGTCTTAAGATCCTGTGGCGGGTGTTGTGGGTAGCTGGCGAGTGTCAGCCGACCCTGCGCCCCAGCTGCCCTGGTGCTTTTCTGACCGGAAGAGGCTTGTGGCCCTATGTAGGCCGGATTTCTCTCTCCCCAACCAGAGCAGTCTCAGGTCCCGCGTGATTGGACTGGAGCAGAAGCTGTGTTCCACTCACCAGCAGTCCCAAAATCCTGCGGCGGGGGTCGTGGGTAGCTGGCGGGTGTCAGGCAACCCTGCGCTCCAGCTACCCCGGCGCTGATCCGGCCGGGTGAGGCCTGTGGCCCTACTCAGGCCGGTTTCTGCTTCCCTAACTAATGCAGTCTCAGGTCCCGCGCGCAATTTATTGGAGCAGAAGCTGTGCTCCACTCACCAGAAGTCTTAAGATCCTGTGGCGGGTGTTGTGGGTAGCTGGCGAGTGTCAGCCGACCCTGCGCCCCAGCTGCCCCGGTGCTTTTCTGACCGGAAGAGGCTTGTGGCCCTATGTAGGCCGGATTTCTCTCTCCCCTACCAGAGCAGTCTCAGGTCCCACGTGATTGGACTGGAGCAGAAGCTGTGATCCACTCACCAGCAGTCCCAAAATCCTGCGGCAGGGGTGGTGGGTAGCTGGCGGGTGTCAGGCAACCCTGCGTTCCAGCTACCCCGGCGCTGATCCGGCCGGATGAGGCCTGTGGCCCTACTCAGGCCGGTTTCTGCTTCCCTAACTAATGCAGTCTCAGGTCCCGCACTTGATTTTTTTTCTTAATCTTAGGCTTTCTACACAAAAATGACTGAGCAACATGCTAGAGTTTAATTAAATTCACCCCCACGATCTTGGCTCCGGGACTCCACCGAACTTAGTCTGCACAGGTGAGAGTGAGGACCACAGAGGCAGACAGCTTCTGGGACAGGTGGGAGCCACAGAGCCACTGAGGCAGCACCCTTTTGGGGCCGCAGACATCCGGCACCCTCCCAGCCGGAGGACAGTGATCCGCCCTGCAGGTAGCGCCATCTTGGCTCCGGCACTCTGCCTAACTTAGTCTGCACAGGTGAGAGTGAGGACCACAGAGGCAGACAGCTTCTGGGACAGGCGGGAGCCACAGATCCGCTGAGGCAGCACCATTTTGGGGCCGCAGACATCCGGCACCCTCCCAGCTGGAAGACAGTGGTTTGCCCTGCGCAGGAGCCCTCTGCCTCAGGAGCAGGGAGCACATCTTGGATCCAGGACTCCACCGAACTTAGGAACTTAGTCTGCACAGGTGAGAGTGTGCACCACAGAAGCTGACAGCTTCTGTGACCTGCCAAAGCAACACAGCATCTGGGAAGCGTCCTGTTTTCGGCCTTCTTCGGCCAGGAGGAGGTCCAAACACCAGATATCTGTACACCTTCCCTTTAAGAGGAAAGCTTGTCAGCAGAGAGTGCTCTAACCACTGAAAATCAGAGGAGAGAGCCTGTCTCCCAGGTCTGCAGACAGACGGTACTCAGAATCACCAGAAGAACAACCTCTGAACAGAGAAAACTATAACAACTCCAGAGATTACCAGATGGCGAGAGGTAAACGTAAGAATCTTACTAACAGAAACCAAGACCACTCACCATCATCAGAACCCAGCACTCCCACTTCGCCCAGTCCAGGACACCCCAACACACCTGAAAAGCTAGACCTGGATTTAAAAGCATATCTCATGATGATGGTAGAGGACATCAAGAAGGACTTTAATAACTCACTTAAAGAACTACAGGAGTACATGGCTAAAGAGTTACAAGTCCTTAAAGAAAAACAGGACAACACATCCAATCAGATGATGGAAATGAACAAAACCATACTAGACCTAAAAAGGGAAGTAGACACAATAAAGAAAACCCAAAATGAGGCAACACTGGAGATAGAAACCCTAGGAAAGAAATCTGGAACCATAGATGCGAGCATCAGCAACAGAATACAAGAGATGGAAGAGAGAATCACAGGTGCAGAAGATTCCATAGAGAACATCGGCACAACAATCAAGGAAAATGGAAAATGCAAAAAGATCCTAACTCAAAACATCCAGGAAATACAGGACTCAATGAGAAGACCAAACCTACGGATAATAGGAGTGGATGAGAATGAAGATTTTCAACTCAAAGGACCAGCAAACATCTTCAACAAAATTATAGAAGAAAACTTCCCAAATCTAAAGAAAGAGATGCCCATGAACATACAAGAAGCCTACAGAACTCCAAATAGGCTGGACCAGAAAAGAAATACCTCCCGACACATAATAATCAGAACAACAAATGCACTAAATAAACATAGAATACTAAAAGCAGTAAGAGAAAAAGGCCAAGTAACATATAAAGGCAAGCCTATCAGAATTACACCAGATTTTTCACCAGAGACTATGAAAGCCAGAAGATCCTGGACAGATGTTATACAGACACAAAAAGAACACAAATTCCAGCCCAGGCTACTATACCCAGCCAAACTCTCAATTAACATAGATGGAGAAACCAAAGTATTCCACGACAAAACCAATTTCACACATTATCTCTCCACGAATCCAGCCCTTCAAAGGATAATAACAGAAAAAAAAAAACAATACAAGGACGGGAACCACGCCCTAGAAACAACAAGAAGGTAATTCCTCAACAAACCTAAAAGAAGACAGCCACAAGAACAGAACGCCAACTTTAACAACAAAAATAACAGGAAACAACAATTACTTTTCCTTAATATCTCTTAATATCAATGGACTCAACTCCCCGATAAAAAGACATAGACTAACAAACTGGCTACACAAACAAGACCCAACATTTTGCTGCTTACAGGAAACTCATTGCAGAGAAAAAGATAGACACTACCTCAGAATGAAAGGCTGGAAAACAATTTTCCAAGCCAATGGTATGAAGAAACAAGCTGGAGTAGCCATTCTAGTATCTGATAAGATTGACTTCCAACCCAAAGTCATCAAAAAAGACAGGGAGGGGCACTTCATACTCATCAAAGGTAAAATCCTCCAAGAGGAACTATCAATCCTGAATATCTATGCTCCAAATACAAAGGCATCCTCATTCATTAAAGAAACTTTAGTAAATCTCAAAGCACACATTGCACCTCATACAATAATAGTGGGAGACTTCAACACACCACTTTCACCAATGGACAGATCTTGGAAACAGAAACTAAACAGGGACACAGTGAAACTAATGGAACTTATGAATCAAATAAATCTGGCAGATATCTACAGAACATTTTACCCTAAAACAAAAGGATATACCTTCTTCTCAGCACCTCATGGTACCTTCTCCAAAATTGACCACATAATTGGTCACAAAACAGGCCTCAACAGATACAAAAATACTGAAATTGTCCCATGCATCCTATCAGATCACCATGGACGAAGGCTGATCTTCAATAACAAAATAAATAATAGAAAGCGAACATTCACGTGGAAACTGAACAACACTCTTCTCAATGATACCTTGGTCATGGAAGGAATAAAGAAAGAAATTAAGGACTTTTTAGAGTTCAATGAAAATGAAGCCACAACATACCCAAACTTATGGGACGCAATGAAAGCATTTCTAAGAGGAAAACTCATAGCTCTGAGTGCCTCCAAAAAGAAACTAGAGAGAGCACACATTAGCAGCTTGACAACACACCTAAAAGTACTAGAACAAAAGGAAGCAAATTCACCCAAGAGGAGTAGACAGCAGGAAATAATCAAACTCAGGGGCGAAATCAATCAAGTGGAAACAAGAAGAACTATTCAAAGAATCAACCAATCAAGGAGCTGGTTCTTTGAGAAAATCAACAAGATAGATAAACCCTTATCCAGACTCACTAGAGGGCACAGGGAAAGCATTCTAATTAACATAATCAGAAATGAAAAAGGAGACATAACAACAGATCCTGAAGACATCCAAAACACCATCAGATCCTTCTACCAAAGGCTATACTCAACATAACTGGAGAACCTGGATGAAATGGAGAAGATCCTAGATAGATACCAGGTACCAAAGTTGAATCAAGATCAGGTTAATGATCTAAATAGCCCTATATCCCCCAAAGAAATAGAAGCAGTCATTAATAGTCTCCCAACCAAAAAAAGCCCAGAACCAGATGGGTTTAGTGCAGAGTTCTATCAGACCTTCAAAGAAGATCTAATCCCAGTTCTTCACAAACTATTCCACAAAATAGAAACAGAAGGTACTCTACCCAACTCATTCTATGAAGCCACAATTACTCTGATACCTAAACCACAAAAAGACCCAACAAAGATAGAAAACTTCAGACCAATATCCCTTATGAATATTGATGCAAAAATCCTCAATAAAGTTCTTGCTAACCGAATCCAAGAACACATCAAAACAATCATCCATCCTGACCAAGTAGGTTTCATCCCAGGGATGCAGGGATGGTTCAATATTCGGAAATCCATCAACGTAATCCAGTATATAAACAAACTCAAAGACAAAAACCACATGGTCATCTCGTTAGATGCGGAAAAAGCATTTGACAAGATCCAACACCCATTCATGATAAAAGCCTTGGAAAGATCAGGAATTCAAGGCCCATACCTAAACATGATAAAAGCAATCTACAGCAAACCAGTAGCCAACATCAAAGTAAATGGTGAGAAGCTTGAAGCAATCCCTCTAAAATCAGGGACTAGACAAGGCTGCCCACTTTCTCCATTCCTATTCAACATTGTACTTGAAGTCCTAGCCAGAGCAATTCGACAACAAAAGGAGATCAAAGGGATACAAATTGGAAAAAATGAAGTCCAAATATCACTTTTTGCAGATGATATGATAGTATACATAAGTGACCCTAAAAATTCCACCAGAGAACTCCTAAACCTGATAAACAGCTTCGGTGAAGTAGCTGGATATAAAATTAACTCAAACAAATCAATGGCCTTTCTCTACACAAAGAATAAACAGGCTGAGAAAGAAATTAGGGAAACAACACCCTTCTCAATAGTCACAAATAATATAAAATATCTTGGCGTGACTCTAACTAAGGAAGTGAAAGATCTGTATAATAAAAACTTCAAGTCTCTGAAGAAGGAAATTCTAGAAGATCTCAGAAGGTGGAAAGATCTCCCATGATCATGATTTGGCAGGATCAACATTGTAAAAATGGCTATCTTGCCAAAAGCAATCTACAGATTCAATGCAATCCCCATCAAAATTCCAAATCAATTCTTCAACGAATTAGAAAGTGCAATCTGCAAATTCATCTGGAATAACAAAAAACCTAGGATAGCCAAAACTCTTCTCAAGGATAAAAGAACCTCTGGTGGAATCACCATGCCGGACCTAAAGCTTTACTACAGAGCAATTGTGATAAAAACTGCGTGGTACTGGTATAGTGACAGACAAATAGACCAATGGAATAGAATTGAAGACCCAGATATGAACCCACACACCTATGGTCACTTGATCTTCGACAAGGGAGCTAAAACCATCCAGTGGAAGAAAGACAGCATTTTCAACAAATGGTGCTGGCACAACTGGTTGTTATCATGTAGAAGAATGGGAATCGATCCATTCCTATCTCCTTGTACTAAGGTCAAGTCTAAGTGGATCAAGGAACCTCACATAAAACCAGAGACACTGAAACTTATAGAGGAGAAAGTGGGGAAAAGCCTTGAAGATATAGGCACAGGGGAAAAATTCTTGAATAGAACAGCAATGGCTTGTGCTGTAATAATGAGAATTGACAAGTGGAACCTCATGAAACTGCAAAGCTTCTGCAAGGCTAAAGACACCATCAATAAGACAAAAAAACCACCAACAGATTGGGAAAGAATCTTTACCTATCCTAAATCAGATAAGGGACTAATATCCAATATATAGAAAGAACTCAAGAAGGTGGACTCCAGAAAGTCAAATAACCCCATTAAAAAATGGGGCTCAGAACTGAACAAAGAATTCTCACCTGAGGAATACCAAATGGCAGAGAAGCACCTGAAAAAATGTTCAACATCCTTAATCATCAGGGAAATGCAAATCAAAACAGCCCTGAGATTCCACCTCACACCAGTCAGAATGGCTACCATCAAACATTCAGGTGACAGCAGATGCTGGCGAGGATGTGGAGAAAGAGGAACACTCCTCCATTGTTGGTGGGATTGCAAGCTTGTACAACCACTCTGGAAATCAGTCTGGCGGTTCCTCAGAAAATTAGACATAGTACTATTGGAGGATCCAGCAATACCTCTCCTGGGCATATATCCAGAAGTTGTCCCAACCGGTAAGAAGGACACATGCTCCACTATGTTCATAGCAGCCCTATTTATAATAGCCAGAAGCTGGAAAGAACCCAGATGTCCCTCAACAGAGGAATGGATACAGAAATTATGGTACATTTACACAATGGAGTACTACTCAGCTATTAAAAAGAATGAATTTATGAAATTCCTAGCCAAATGGATGGACCTGGAGGGCATCATCTTGAGTGAGGTAACACAATCACAAAGGAACTCACACAATATGTATTCACTGATAAGTGGACATTAGCCCAAAACTTAGGATACCCAAGATATAAGATACAATTTGCTAAACGCATGAAACTCAAGAAGAATGAAGACCAAAGTGTGGACACTGTGCCCCTTCTTAGAATTGGGAACAAAACACCCATGGAAGGAGTTACAGAGACAAAGTTTGGAGCTGTGATGAAAGGATGGACCATCTAGAGACTGCCATATCCAGGGATCCATCCCATAATCAGCTTCTAAACGCTGACACCATTGCATACACTAGCAAGATTTTGCTGAAAGGACCCAAATATAGCTGTCTCTTGTGAGAAGATGCCGGGGCCTAGCAAACACAGGAGTGGATGTTCACAGTCAGCTATTGGATGTATCACAGGGCTCCCAATGGAGAAGCTAGAGAAATTACCCAAGGAGCTAAAGGGATCTGCAACCCTATAGTTGGAACAACATGATGAACTAACCAGAACCCCGGAGCTCTTGTCTCTAGCTGCATATGTATCGAACAATGGCCTAGTTGGCCATCACTGGAAAGAGAGGCCCATTGGACTTGCAAACTTTATATGCCCCAATATAGGGGAATGCCAGGGCCAAAAGAATGGGAATGGGTGGGTAGGGAAGTGGGGGGCGGTATGGGGGACTCTTGGGATAGCATTGGAAATGTAATTGAGGAAAATATGTAATAAAAAATATTAAAAATAAATAAATAAATAAATAAATAAATAAATAAATAAATAAATTCACCCCCACAGACCTCCTAGCTAATGCCTTGACCTGTTCTAATCTCGGTTCTCTATTATAATGTGGGACAGAGTCAGTAGTGACCTGTTGGGGTTGAACAGTCAGATAGCTGACCAGGTACAAGAACAAATGACCTGGCCTTACAGGATACTGAAGGAAAAACCCCTGCTTCAATACTGTCTTAAAGATCCAGACGTATGTATGGCCTTCCCCAACAGAGTTTAAAATCCACAGGAAAACTATCATGGCTGAAGCTTTTCCCACAGAGTGGGAAGCAGACCACAGTGGGTGACTTTTGACCCCCAAACAGAAAAGATAGTAAAACTAAGCTCTAAATAAAGGAGTATCCACATACCTTAGAAAGGGTGGACATCCTGAGGCAAGGCTGGGGGCAGCAGGCTGCGGCTGGCGACATAGTCAATAGAGGTCATCCAAAGGGAAGTTTAGGAGCTGGCCAGTCTATGAGAGTTCAGTGTTTTTAGGACAAATCCGTGGATTTAAGGCATTCGGTTCCAAAGCTGGATTCAAACTGGCTACATTGAGCCAAGACAAGCTCTTCCCAACTGCAGACCCCTTGGAGTCAAACTCTTCTCTGTCACCTGGAAAAGAGATACCTTGTGTTGATCCAGCCTACAAAATGACATCTCCTCTCCTCTTATTCATGTTTGCAGGCCTCCTCCTGGTTTCAGCCTAAGGGATGGATAAGTGGTGAAGGAAAATATAACTACTCTTCAGAGGTCAGCTAGGTGGGGCCAACCTCATCCAGAATATTAATGCAAACCCATAGACACATGGGCTACTGGGGTGGTTTGAATATGCCTGGCCCATGGGAAGTGGCACTATTAGGATGTGGGGCCTTGTTAGAGGAAGTGTGCCACTGTGGAGATGGGGCTTTGAGGATACACACACACACACACACACACACACACACACACACACATTCAAGTCTAGCCTGTGGAATAAGAGCCTCCTCCTAGCTGCCTTCAGAAGACAGTATCCTCCTTGAAGCCTTTGTATCAAGATGTAGAACTATCAGTTCCACCAGTACTATTTCTGCCTGCATGCAGCCATGCTCTTCACCATGATGATAATGGACTGAACCTCTGAAACTATAAGCCAGTCCCAACTAAATGTTTTCCTTTATAAGAGTTGCCTTGGTCATGGTATCTGTTTACAGCAATGGTATCTGTTTTAGAGCAAAAAACTCTAAGACAGCCACTATGGGTGTCATAATGCAAGACCTTTTCTGTCTGTTGTCACACACACACACACACGCACACATGCATGCACACACATGTGTGCATGCATGCTTTTGGATAGCTAGCCAAGGAATAGAGGAAAATCTCCCATCTCTGTCCCATCTCTTTCCAGATTCATCCTCAGAGTGGCCACACCCAGAGTCTAGGTCCCCTCAGGCTGGTGGGCTCGGGCGAGTGGTACCTTTCACCTTTGCTGTATGACTGTTGTCCAGACAGCCCCACTTTTGAAGGAAACATTTTTGATGCTAAGAGTCAGAGGAACTCTCAGAGAACCTTTGCCTGCTGCCCTGCCTCTGGGAAAAGCAGGTTGCCTCTGAACCATCCAAGACAGATGGGAATCTGTCCTAGTTTTAAAGAAATATCCATAAGATGTGCCACCATCTCTTTAAGTAGTTAACTGTGTGTAAAGACCTGACCAGGCCATATAGGAGAGTGCTGTACCACCCCTGGAATCGTCAATGGGGGAAATAAAAGTGAATCTCTCTAATTGGAACAGCACTTTCTAGTTTGTGAAAAGCTTGCTACCAAGATTTTCCAGTTTTCAAGAAGCTTATCACTTAAAGAAGCAATTTTGTTTTTAATCGCAGTGCTGGGGGTGAAGCTGAGTTACAGCCTGGCCCTTTGGTGTCTGGGAGGATGTCTCACTCTACAGCTCAGGCTCTCCTCAGATTTATTCTGACACCCAGGCTGACCAGCCCTCATGATCCTCTTGCCTTGGCCTCTATAATGGGCCACCATATCAGGCCCATTCATCTCCAAGATTTTCAGTGAGTGGGTGTGCAACATAAGCTGCACAGTTGTGAGATAACTCCCAGAGGATTCGGACATCTATCTACTAACACATCCTGGACAATTCATTGCTCTTCATGACCCTGAAAATTTGGCCAAGGCACTTGTCTCTAGACCCCATTGGTGGATAGGAAAACTAAGACTCAGAACACCAAAATAGCTTGCCAGAGCAACACATTTAGCTAAGAGAACCTCTAGGAACTCAATCCCAGTCTTCCAATCTGCTGGTCTGTGCCTCCATCGTAGTTCCAGTCACAATAGAAGCAGAATGGGAAGGCCTGTAGAAAGCTCCGTAGCAAAAAGAGGCGCCATGAGCCAGCAAGACCTTAATTAATGAATTTAGCAAGTTCTTAGCACAATACATCACATCCAAGCTTTCAACCACTGGAAGGAGCAAGGGCACTGCAGACAGAATGTCATTCTCTCTAGTCAGAAGCAGAACGGATTGAAGGCTAGCCCGGCCAAGAGTGGCAGGAGAATGCTCATGCCCTTCAGAGCAGTTCCCAAGCTATTCCGATGACAAAAACAAACAAAACAAAACAAAACAAAACAAAACAACAAAACTGAGGCTGTACTCAAGCCATGTTTTGTAAAATTAGAAACTAGAAAAAGAAACACCACAAATGACATCCCAAAAATCCCTAGATAGCATCTCCAGGTGAGGGGCCTGAGAAACTGGATTGTCCACAGGTCCATGGAAGATCCTCACTGGATGAGTGACTGTGTGCACCACTGTGACAAAATATCTGGCAAGAGCCACTTACAGAAAGAAAAGTTTACCTTGGCTCATAATTTAAGAGGTACAAACCATTATGGTGGGGAAGGCATGGTGGCAAGAAGTGGCTGGTCACACTGGCTCCACAGACAAGAAACAGAGAGTGAGAAGGAAGTGAAGCTGGGCAAGACAACCTCAAGTCCCACCCCCAGTGACCTAGTTCATTCAGCAAGGCTCCATCTCCCAAAGGCTGTGCAGCCTTCTACCAGGGCCACCCGCTAGGGACAGAGTGTTCAAACATTCAATGAGTCTATGGAGGGTTTCACATCCAAACCTCAATAGTCACCACTACAGAAGTATAAGGGACATTGTCCTGGGACAGTAATGCTCAGCCAGGCATGGTACACGTTCATGTACAATGGACCGTGGCTCGGCACTTTGTCCTTCCAAGTTGTCTCCAGTTAGCTAGAAAGATCTTTCTAGAGCAGAAACTCTTGGGTTTTCCTGATAATAGTGGTGGTGGGGGTCCTGCACATCTGAAGCTGTGGAGTAGCACCTTGGTCCCTGTACCTAGAGGATGACAGTATTGTACATTTAGCCGTAACAACTGAGAATGCTTCCAGACAGGGTAAAGCTGCCTTGGTGGAGAACTAGGAAAACACTGGTCTAGTGGAAGGTTAGAAGCCTTCCTGTCTTCTGCTACTGGTGAACCACCACAGAAAGTTTGCCAAAGCATCCGTTCCTCCATATGTGATGAAAGGACAATTTCAATCTTGCACCCATGTCATGAAGGCAGATCTGATACCAAAGTTGGGGATGCAGACTCAAGCATTCAAAGGCAGAGAGACTAGACCATATTACCCCCAGACACCCCAAAGTTTACGTAACAATAAAAATGTTCTACATCTGTCTCTGTTTCTGTCATCATCTGTTTCTGTCATCAACTTCATGACCCAAAACAACCTGGAGGAGTAAAGGGTTTATTTTGCTTACAGACTAGACCCAAGGAAAGCCAAGGTAGGGACTGAAGCAGAGGCTGTGGGAAAATGCTTCTTACAGGTGTGCTGCCCCTCAATTTCTATCTTGTTTATAAGTCCATGACCACCTGCCTACAGAGGGAACCAACCACCCACAGTGGGCTGGGTTCTCTCACATTTATCAGCAATCAAAAAAAATCTATCGACATGCCCACAGGCTAACCTGATGGAGACAATTTCTCATTTGGGACTCCCTCTTCTTATTCATATCACCATGTGGAAAGGACTCACAAAAGTCATCATTCCTTCCCCACCATGATGGATTGTGTCTCTTAAATTGTAAGCCAAGGTAAACTTTTCCTTCTGTAAGTGGCTTTTGCCAGATACTTCCTCACAAAGGTGCAAACAGTAGCCATTCCAGTGAGGCTGCCCATGGACCTGTTGAAGCTACAGTTTCTCATTTGGGTGTCCTCTTTAACACCTCATAGAAGTCGCTTCCTTGACCCTTTCACCAAAACAGATAACCACCTGAGCAATCACTGTAGATTCTACCCAGGGCATTAGCCACTTTCACCACTCTGTGACTCTGTGGTCCTCTCCACTGGTCCCTAATTCCTTCCATTCTTCCTTGAGTGGACTGGGGTGGGGGGTGATAAAAGCAAATCCCACAGGCCCCCACAAGGAAGCCATTTTAAGGCACTGACTGTCCTCTGGAAGCACTGTGCTGACTCACCCACTGTCCCTTAGCCTCCACCCTTCTTCAGTGCTGAGCCAACACACTCAGTGACCCTCCACCAACAATGTCTAGGAGGAGTGGAGTTTTATTCAAGGTATCAAATCCTGCAGAGTAACAAGGCCTTGCACACTGTTCTAGTGTGTGTGTGTATGTGGTGGGAGGACATCATGAGACTGTGATATCCCAGGGTTAAAAATTAACCAGCCTTTTAGCAGAGCCTGCCTACAAGTGCATCTTTCCTAAATGGTACACCTTGGAACAGAGGGTTTACGAATATGTTATAGAGCACAGATATGTAAAATACAGGTGACCCTCAAGTAACACAAGCACATAAAAGCTAAACCCATCCACAGGCCAGCTTAACTTACACAGAATGCACAGTAGGCCAGACACAGCTGTGACTGTTCACCCACTTGTCTCTCACACTGACTCTAAGAAATTAGTATTACCATATGATTTTAAATATGGAAACTGGGGCTTACAGAGGTAAGGGTCTTCCCTGGAGTGCATAGCTCTTGAGAAGGAAATCTGGAAGTCAAATCCAAGGATTTTGGGCACCTGGAGGTTGGTATGCACATACCAAGTTCAGTCCCTCCCCACACACAAGAGCCCAGAATACTGAGCAGAACACATTGTTCCCCACAAAAGAAGAACTGTGTTATCATAGGGAACACACAAGCTTTGAATTCGAGTTGTCTGCAATAGGAAGCCTGGTTCCTCCAACCATGTGGTTGTAAGTCATTTAGCTTCCTTGAGCCCTAGGTTTTTCAACAGTAGACATGTTTTATGTAATTGTGCAATTATTTTAAGTAAAACATGAGTTAGGAACCAAAGCAAAGCATCCATGTTGTTCTGAACATTTGGCAGGTCTTCAGTGAACATGTTCCTAGCTAAAGACCTTGTCTCTGGACCTGACTTCATCCCTCCTGTGCTACATCCAACCTCCAGATCCAGCACAGTACAGCACATCTTGCAAGAGGGCCCAGCCTAGTGGCTTCATCTTATCTTACCTTCCTTGCTGTATGTACCCTTCCCAATCTGCAGATCTGTCCCAGGTCCCACATCCACTGCCCCAACTTAGTCTGGTCATCCTTTCCCACATTGTTCCCAGCTTCCCAGCTTGGACCATGATGCATATCCTACAGGACAATCCAACCTACTGTGTCTACCTGACTTCACCTTATCTATGCCATATCCAATTTTCAGGCCAATCCAACCAACACATCTGTGCTCTTTCCCAGTCTTCTGTGTTCATAGCAGATCAGAACTAACAAATAAGTACACATGCCCAGATTTGGTCACAAAAATACATAGACTACGAAAGGTCAGGACCCCCCCCCAAATCCATCAGTCCTATAGAAATGTTTTTCAATGATAATTACATAAATGAACTCCATGACATAGGATTTCAATAAAGAATAATCCTATGTGTCATTAAAGAATTTAGGAGTTTAAAGAAGACACAAAGAAACTACTTAATTAATTTAAAGAGAATGAACTTAATGAGAATTAATTCCTGAGTGACACCCTGGAAAACACAAACATAAAGCTAAATAAAAACTATAATGATAATCCAGCATTTGAAAACTCAATTCAACAAAAGGATAAATGTTGACGAGAACTCACAAAGAAATGAAGATGGAGTTGAAAACCTCAGCAACCCAACAAGAAAATTCAAGAGAAAGTCTTAAAAGTAGACTGGATCAAATATACAATGGAATGTCAGGAATTAGACTACACAAACAAAGAATAGAAAAAAATATAAACCGAGGAGAAGAACATACAGAAACTATAGGATACCATGAAAAGACCAAACCTTTTAGTTTTAGTAATAATGAGGGAGTAAAAATCTCAGGTCAACAGCATAAAGCAGATCTTCAACAAGATCACAGAAGAAAACTTTTCCAAACTAAGAAAAGACATGCCCACCCAAATAAAAAGCACACAGAAGCCCCCGACTAGCCAAGGTAAGAAAAGGAAACACCTCACAGCATATCACAGTCAAAACACTAAATATTCACAACAAAGAAAGACTATTGAAAGCTTAAAGAGAAAACAAACAAAGAAAAAAGTCATCTATGAAGGAAGCCATCAAAATTCTCAAGGGAAGCTCTGAAAGCCAGAAGATCTGAAGCAATGAGCTCCACATTCTAAGAGACCTCAGATGCCAATGTAGATGACTGCACCCTGTCCTACTACAACTGTATTGCACGGTTGTCTAGACCACTAGACAGCAAAATTATCTGTCATAACTGAAGGAAAATAAAATTTTTCCATAATGCAAACAGACAAAAAGAATTCATATCCAGCAGAGAAATTCTATACTGAATGCCAGAGGCAGTGCTTCGGACTGAAAAGGAGAATAAACACAGCCAAGAAGTGCAGGGTAAAAGCCAATGAAGTTATAATTCCTGTAAACACAAAGTGCAACCAAGAGCAATGAGGAAAAATTGAATAGCTTCAATCAACACACATATTTCAATAATAACTTTAAATATTAATGGCCTTAAATTACAATCAAAAGACACAGGCTAGTTGTTAAATGGAATAAAAAAAACCCTAATTTTCTTTTTAATCTACAAGAAATATATCTTAGCTTTAAAGGTAGGCACCACCTTACAGTAAAAGGACAGACAAAAGTACTGAGTCAAATCGGACCAGCAAGCAAGCGAGCATTGCTATCCTAATATATAATGAATAGAGTTCAAAGCAAAACTAATCAGAAAGAGATAAAGAAGGACATTTCATTCTAATCAAGGAATAGTTACCATTATCTATCCTAATAAGACATTATCATCCTAAACATATATGCACTCGATTCCAGAGCATTCAGTTTCTAAAAATCATATTACAGGAATTAAAGACACAGATTGGCATCAACCTACTATTAGGAAGTGATCTCAATACCTTCTTTCTCCAATAGACAAGTCATCTAGACAAAAAACAAAAATAGAGAAAATCCAAATTAAATGGTATCAGACATCAAATGGACTTAACATAGCTATAGAATATTCCACCCAAACACTAAAATATACGTACATACATACATACATACATGCTTTCTACTCAACAGACCACATGCTGGGACACAATATTTTTATAATTCAGAAATATTTAAATAACTCTGCATCTTCAGACCATAATACAATACATAATACAATAAAACTTAAATCTACAGCAAACAAATCTCTAGTAAGTACACAGAGATTAAACAATTCACTACTGAATGATGGACCAAAGAAGAAACCATGAAAGAAATTTTAAAATTTCTGGAATAAATTAAAACACAACAAAACCTCTGGCACAAATTAAAAGCAATCCTTTAAGGAAAAAGGAAATACAGGTCAAAATGCCTACGTTAAAAAAATAAGAAAGAGCACAAATAAATAGCATAGCAATGGGACTCCATGAATTAGGAAAGACCAAACAAAGCAAAAGCAAACACAGTGGATAACAAGAAATACTAAAACGTGAAAATCAAAGTAGTTTATGAGCTAGGGACAAAGAAAACAATACAAAAAGCCAATGAATCCAAGAGCTGGGTCTTTGAGGAGAAAAGGCAAGATTGACAAACCTTTAGTCCAACTCAGCAAAAGACAGAAAGAGTTGACCCACACTAACAGAATCAGAAATAAGCAGGCAAAAACAACAACAGACACCAAAGAAGCTCACGGTATTATATGAGGGAAAACTTTTTCAAAACCTCTTCTCCAATAAAAATCATTAATTAAAAAATCAAAGAGAAATAGATTAGTTTCAAATGCATTCAAACGACCATAGTTGGGCCAAGAAGAGATCCAACAACTAAAATAGACCCATGACAAATTAGAAGAAACAGAAATAAGAAGCCTTCGGACTATAAAAAGCCTGATCCCAGATGGACTCACAGCAGAACGCTCCCAGACTTTCAGAGAAGAGCTACAGCTAATACTCCTCAAATTATTCAAAAAATAAAAACAGAAGGAGCACTTCCCAAACCCCATAAATCCAGTATTATTCTAATACCAAAGCCAGATAAAGACACAACAACAAAGAAAATTAGAAGTCAAAATCCCTGATGAGCATTTAAAATTTTTAATAATATACTTGGAAATAGAATATAACCATGTATCAAAAATCTTGGATATAACCATGATCAAGTTGGCTTTATCCCAGAGGTGCACAAATGGTTTATCACACATAAGTTACTAAATTTAATAAGTTACAGAGGAGACTTAAAGACAAACATTGCTATTGCCCTGGCTGCCTCCCAGGGGTTAGAGGTAAGTCCTTATTGCTGAAAATAACATGCACTTCAGGCACAGGACTTGGAGGATCTGAGCTAGATCTGACTTGAAAGCCTTGTCTCGGACTAGCTTTCATAGCATAGGTGTTATGCAAGTCTCCCATGGAGGTAAGCAACTGGTAGACATACTCAGCTGTGATGCCTGTGAGCCATAACCATGACCAGCATGGGAAGATATGTGCAAAAGGGCAATAGTGACACTCATATCTTAGCAGTAACCAACACCTATCTAACTGGACTTAAGGACCAGTAGGAGGGAGATCATAAAACCTAGCCAAATACCTGAGACTAGTGAGGTCATGGATGTTAGGAAACTCATACTGCCATTATGAGACCAGCATAATTCATAACTGCGTTCTCAATAGTTTACACCCACAGATAAGCCTAGTTCTCACCCTTGATCAAAACAGCTTCTCTTAACAGCAGACTGAGACCATTACAGAAAGCCACAACTGGTCCGGGTGCAGAGAACAGCTGATCCTGGAGTCTCATGAGATGCTCCTACAACACAACTCCTACAGCTAAGGCTCAGGGATCATCAACGAAGAGAGTGGAAAGATTATTAAACAAAACCAAACAAAAAACCAGAAGACCAGAAAGTTTGCTGTGAGATGTCTCCTAGATATGACAATACCTCAACAATGTGGCCGCCTAAACGAATAACGAACAGAACAATACCTAAAATAGATACACTAACACAGGGGCAAGGGAGGGGGTACAAGCCCTAACCTTAGACGAATAACTACAGACCAGTAAGAAATGCCAAGAGTGGGAGAAATAGCCTACCTCAGGGAGCAACTCCCAACCCCTTGATTTGATTATCCAATACCAACTACTCAACTCTGAAATCAACACTAAATGGACTCTGTAGGTTGTATTTATATTCGTGTGTGTGTGTGTGTGTGTGTGTGTGTGTGTGTGTGTGTGTACATGTAACAATAACAAAGATAAAGAGTCCACGAACTTGGGAGAGAGCATGTGAAGGAATGACATAGAGGGATTGAAGAAAGAAGAGTAAAAAGAGAAATAATATAATTATATTTGAATTTGAAAAAGAAGACCTCGTTACTGATTGCTGTACAAAAGAAGCCCCTCTCTCCCATCCAAAGGCATCTCCTCATCCAGTTGTTTCTCAGAAGATCGTCTGGAGTCACAAGCTGCTCAAATTCAGGCCGATGGACACACAAACCAAAGACCTTATTGATCTCTGTGTTAAACTTGGCCCCATCACCTTCTTGTGACCCAGATGTGAGTAGTTGTTATATGGCAAAATGTTCCAAGCCACAAGTACCCCAGTGAACGACACATAGACAGATCACATCTCCCAGAGAACGTACTTTATAGACTTGACCACCCCTAATGTGCCTCCAGGGTTCTGTCCCAAGGACTATTTTGGTCCTATTGTATGATTTGAAAGGACTTTGATTGATGAACATAAAACCTAAGCCATTCGTTCAGTTTAGGGATTATACTGTAATATATTGCATCACTGATGAACCCCTCATCAGTCATGGAAGTGAATGTCTTTGGGCAGGAATGTATACCATGTCCTGTCTCCCCCAACCCCATTTCTTCAGATCTATATGTAATACTTCTATGAGGCCCGCCACGTGGCCCCTACAGAGCCAGGTTCCTGTACCACCATTTCTACCTTTTAAGGAGTTGGTGGAAATGAGGCAATGGGGTAGAAACCAGAGCTTTCTGGGTGTGCCACTGTCACTCTTGTAGCCTGGTCTAATTCCTACTGAGAGAGCCAGGGAGAGGTAACGCCCTGGGAAGCAGGCACTGAGTCTACAATCCAGCCTCCTTTAGAAAATGTACCACCTTGCTCTGTAGTCTCCTGATGTTATGGATACAGAGATGTGTCATTCCTTGCCTTGGGGAGAGAGAGGAATTGAATCAAGAGACACCACGTGGATCATCTTAACACTGCCTCCTATATTTAAAAAAAAGAAAAGGAAAGGAAAGGAAAAAGAAAAGAGAAAAAAAGAAAAGTGCCCTCCCAAAGAGGCAGCCGGCAAATTAATTGTTTTCCTGATTAGCAAAAATACAATTAAGCCCCAAATGCTGCCGCTTGGGGGAAGGTTATTTGCATTTTTTTTCTGGGGACTGTTCTGGCCACTGAGCAATGACAGCTTCATTCTGATCCCTACAAGACGGGCCAAGAGAAAGAAATAACACCACAAACTCATTATGGCCACACTATCTAATTCTTCCCCAGGGAAAGCAAACCAAGTCTCAGTCAGACGTAGGAGCATAAAGGCAAGCAGGAAAATTGTCACTGAATAGAAATGACAGCAATGAGGGAGTGGGCAGTGGGCAAGAGATACGCATTCCCAGGGTGTGTGTGAGGTGACAGAGGCCAGCGGGATGGCTGCTGACTTGTGGACAGTAGAGGTCAAATGTCAAATGGCTTCAATCTGCTCTGTGCAGAAACAACGTAGCCTGTCAGTGAATACTCCCTGATTTAGGAAAGGATTAAGGAGGGCGGAATAAAGGGAAGGAGGGAGGAATGAAAGGAGACAGGGCACAACGGAGTGGAGTGAGAGCTAAACAGAGGTATGGAGGAAAGGATGGAGAGGGGAGGAAAGCCATAACTGAGGCATCTTCATGAAAACACACACAGGGAACCAGAGCCTAATACTCGGGTTTGAACATAACAATAGTAATTAATAACAATAATGCTTCCCACTTAATTGTCTGCTCTCTGCCATGCCTCCCCCAACAAGGCCATACCTTCTCCAGCAAGGCCACGCCTCCTCCAGCAAGGCCACGCCTCCTCCAGCAAGGCCACGCCTCCTCCAGCAAGGCCACGCCTCCTCCAGCAAGGCCACGCCTCCTCCAGCAAGGCCACGCCTCCTCCAGCAAGGCCACGCCTCCTCCAGCAAGGCCGCTCCTCCTAATTTTCTTTTTTTTTTTTTTTTTTTTTTAATATTTTTATTACATATTTTCCTCAATTACATTTCCAATACTATCCCAAAAGTCCCCCATAGCGCCCCCCACTTCCCTACCCACCCATTCCCATTCTTTTGGCCCTGGCATTCCCCTATATTGGGGCATATAAAGTTTGCAAGTCCAATGGGCCTCTCTTTCCATTGATGGCCGACTAGGCCATCTTTCGATACATATGCAGCTAGAGACAAGAGCTCCAGGGTTCTGGTTAGTACATCATGTTGTTCCAACAATAGGGTTGCAGATCCCTTTAACTCCTTGGGTACTTTCTCTAGCTTCTCCATTGGGAGCCCTGTGATACATCCAATAGCTGACTGTGAACATCCACTCCTGTGTTTGCTAGGCCCCGGCATCGTCTCACAAGAGACAGCTATATTTGGGTCCTTTCAGCAAGATCTTACTAGTGTATGCAATGGTGCCAGCGTTTAGAAGCTGATTATGGGACGGATCCCTGGATACAGCAGTCTCTAAATGGTCCATCCTTTCATCACAGCTACGAACTTTGTCTCTGTAACTCCTTCCCTGGGTGTTTTGTTCCCAATTCTAAGAAGGTGCACAATGTCCACACTTTGGTCTTCATTCTTCTTGAGTTTCATGCGTTTATCAAATTGTATCTTATATCTTGGGTATCCTAAGATTTGGGCTAATATCCACTTATCAATGAATACATATTGTGTGAGATCTTTTGTGATTGTGTTACTTCACTCAAGATGATGCCCTCCAGGTCCATCCATTTGGCTAGGAATTTCATAAATTCATTCTTTTTAATAGCTGAGTAGTACTCCATTGTGTAAATGTACCATAATTTCTGTATGTTCTCCTAATTTTCAAATAAGTAAGCCTTTAAGAGACATCTTCATTCAGACCACCAAGCCTTTCATGATGGACTACATCCTCAAACTTTAAGCCAGAATAAACTAGTTCCTTCCATCTTAAATTGCTCACTGTCAGACATTTTACTACAACAATGAAAAAAAAAATAACTAATACACGTACAGTGCCTTGTCCGACGTCCTCACTCTGAGATGCTGCCTCCCATTGGAACTTGTTGGTACTTCTCCATTATCAGACTGTCTGCATCCCATATTTGTATTCAAGGAACTCTCATTTTATTTAACAACAGCCCCAAATCACAAGAGTGCTGATACAAAGGAGGCAGCAAAGCACACAGCATAGAAGAATCACTCAGCTCTGATACTTGACGGCAATGCTCCAAGTAATATAGGAAAAACAGTATGTACGAGGCTTGGTAGTATCTTAACTTCAGGCATCTACTGAGGGTCTTCAGATATTCCCTCTATTGGTAAGAACTACTACTGTAAACTCAAAAGCAAATATATATCAAGAACAAGTTTCCTTCCTCCAAGAGGAAGAGACAAAGTACATGTAACAGGAACCCGATTCCTTCTGTTGTCTTCTCCACCTGACCTCCTCCAGGGACAGCCACAATTCACAGGAGCTATACGACAGGCCATATAATTGCCATAAGTGAAGTGGGGGCTTCTGGGTACTGATGAGCTGGGATCCAAGAGAACACAGGCTGTGCAAACAGCGTGTCATCTTCTGACTTGAAACCTCAGTGTTCCACTGTGAAAAGCACTGGCCATCGTCTCACCCACCTCTGTCCAGAACTGACATTATGAATTCGTTAATAGAAGGTTCTGGAAATACTCTAAGAACCATGAAAACATGGATAGGCTCTTGAAGGCAGGCTTGGAGAAAGGTATCATCCATGGAGGAAAAGGAAAAGAGGTCTTTTCCACCTCTGCTCTGAGGAAGAAGTGGGAGAAATCCCATCCCAGAGTCCCCTTCTGTCCTGTGGCATCAATCCACACATAGCTGCTGTCTTCACCCAACCTCCATCCACCATTTATCACATTACCATCCAGGAGCACGTGATCTCCAAGGATGGAGATCTCCCTGTGCTCCAGATAGAAGCTGAAGATCCTGTCACTGTGAGCTCTATTGACACCCCTGTTAAGGATAGCATGTATGCAACAGCATAGATAGATATCTCCTATGCTGGCCCTGGACAGATAGATGCCAAGGAGAAATCACACAACAGCATACACAGGCATATACAGGCATGTCATCTCCCACTGCTGAGGCCACTGAAACCACATTTCCTCAGCCACACCCTGCCTTCCTTACTTTCCTGCCTGTGTCTTGGAGGAGCAGATCCCAATGTGGGTTGCATCTAGGAACTTGGACTCAGGAAGACCTAGGCCAGGAAGATGAGCCTGTAAAAGAGAACCCTTCCCGCACCCTCAGCCTGGAAAGGAAAATCACAGGAGACAAGGGAATGGCTTGTGTCATTCAAATAGACACCCATGAACAAACCCAGCCTGGCTTCTAGTCAGGCCTCAGGGGCTAGGGCAGCAGTTTCCTTCCAGGCCCTCCTCTCTCAGGAGCATGTCTCTCAGCTAGATTCTAGACACTTCTTGGAAAGAGGCTGCCCTGTGTGGATACTCTGTGCTCTCTCTTAGTTTCCTCTGTGGCTTGGTGTGAACCTGTTTTCCATGCTCACCTATGCTCTCAGGCAGGTCGTCTATTCTCTCCTCCCTCCCTCCCTCCCTCCCTCCCTCCATCCCTCCCTCCCTCCCTCCGTCCTCCTTAGGGTGGCTTTATCCTGTTCTCACTTTGTATCCAGAAATGAAAGATAAAAATAAGTTTCCCTGCATACAGTGCCAAGGGGAGGGGACAGGTGTGCAGAGGGACAGGTTGGTCCCACAGATAATAGGCTATTGTGCCTGGGGGGCTTCCTGTACTCTACAGAACCCCTTCCTGCCCATGATCTCTTTTAATTCATGCATTTAATTAGCAGATGCTCCCTGGGGACATAGGAAGTGCCAGGTGCTGATGCAGGCAATGGGGACACCTGGAGGGCAGGTGAAGTCCCCATTCTCATAGAGTGGGAGCCAGGCAGCAGCTAAACGTGATCCTTTTAGACAATGGCAAACAAACCGGGGAGCTGGCCAACAAGGGCTTTGTCTGTGTCACGGCAGGAAGTCAGCGCTCACACACAGACAGGGTGGTCAAGACCTCTCCTTAAGGTGACATCTGTGGCAAAGCCCACAGAGATGGACCCTCTCTGGTACTCTGGGGACCCTGTAGATGAAAAGCTATGAACATGAAGGCTCTGGGGCAGAAGTGAACTTGAACTTGGCATGTTTGCAAGATATTTACAGGATGCTCTGAGGGAGAGTGGAGAAGACACTGGAGGGGTTGACAAGGTCTAGGAAGCAGGTCTAAAATGTGACCGCCTAACATATCGATTCTGTAGTTGAGAAATGTGAGACCCAGGGAGGTGAAGTCACCAGTCCCATGGTGTGTGTACATGACACTGGCTTTCTTCCTTGTGTACTGGTCAGTGGCTCTCCTGATGCCCCTATACCAGACATCTCCATCGACCACAGCCATTGGGAGGAAAGTGATGGCTCTACTTATAGGGTCTGTAAAAACCAGCCTTCTCATGCCTACACCATTAAACCCATCTTTTATCAGCCTTCAAGAACTCACATTCATACATTCATTCAACAAACACATGTTATAGACATACTATGTGCCAGGACCCTTTCTAGATGCTGGAGACACGTCCATAAACAAAATGAATAAAAAACTTCTTCCCCCATAAAGCTGACATCTGAATGAAGAGTTAGAAAGCAAATAAACATCTATAAAAAAGTGCTGGGGAGAAGACAAGCTGGAGAGAGAAAGAAAGCAATGCTGGTGACAGGGCTCACATTTCACTAAGAGGTACAGGCAAGTGACAGCTGGCTGCACAGAGATCTGAAGAGAGAGAGAGAGAGAGGGGAGCCATAGAGCTACCTAGGGGAAGAACATTCCAGGCGGAAGACATAGCAAATGTCCTGAGCAGAGAATGCTGAGTTTGAGAAAGAGGAGGTCATGAGGATCCAAGAGGAGGTCATGAGGATCCAGATGTAGAAGTTAGGTCTGGTCCTTCATCCCAGCCCTACGCTCTCAGAAAAACAAAAAAACAAAAAAAAAAACAAAAAAAAAACAAAAAAAAAAACTTCAGACTCAAAACATATTTACAGAAACCTTGGCCATATAGCTAGGTACTTCTCTGACTACATCACAACTTATAATAACCCACATGGCTGGTTACCTGTGCTCAGGTGCCATGTGTCTGTCTCCTCCCATCTTCCAGGGCAAATCTCCTGTGATCAGCACTATTCCAGAATCCTTTCTGCCTCCCAGATGTCCCACCTCCTATTTCCGGTCTAAGCTATAGACCTAAGACTTATGATTGATGGGCGCCATATCCATACAGAGACAAGATATTTTCTTTACACCCAGAACCTGCTACCCCACCTTCTCGCTCTAACCCTATAGGTAGAGTCATCACTGTCCTTCAAGTACTTCCCACCCACCAAGCTCCTGGACCTCTATTCAATGTCTTCATCTACCCAGAGGCTGGGGTCCCAGCACAGCCTCGTTGGGAGGTTGGGATATTCAATAAGAATGCCAGGCTCCCAGCTGGGGCTACACTTCAACAGCAATAAAGCACCTTACCCTGCTTGCTTCATCTCAGCTCTTCAGATATTTTATGCATTACAGAGCAACCAGATCTTAATGAAAGCTGGTTACATAAATTTGGACAAAACAGCAACAAAAGCACTTCTTATAGCAGGAGACATCAGCTCTTTTGTTTCGTTGCTCTGGGCATGAAAGTGAGTTACTGCGGGCAGGCACTTCAGGAAGAAACATCATTTTGTAGCTTTTTACCTTACCACAGGGTACCGAGTGAAAGGATCATTTACCATTAAAAAATAAAATCCCTTTCCAAATATCCTTTTTCGCATTTGAAAAAAAATAAAAAAGCATCATCCATCAACAGACAGGTACTTGCATCCTTACCAACTGCTTTAGAAGGCTACTGAAATCCCCTGGGATGATTCTAGACTTCAGTACCACCTAGAACATTTTATAAACATACAGGTAGATGAAATTCTATACAGTGAAGCACAGAGAGATACAGTGGTATGTGGTAGGGACTGGGGTGAGTATGACCTGTGACCTGACGTTGGACTGACCTGGGCTCTGGTTTCGGATGTGACACTGACTTCCTATTTGGGCTGCATCCCTCTCAGGCAGATTAACCCTCTCACCTTCATCCTAGATCGTCAGAGATTTGGAACAACAAAGAACAGGGAGGTCTTAATAAAAGCTGTGAACCTGCAGCAGCAACTGAAACCAAGCCTAGGTTACCCTAGTCTACAAAATGGGAGTGGTGTCTGACACCAAGTATGGAGATATTCAATAACCATTTTGAATTAATTAGTGTCAAATCGCCCTATAAACTCATCACTATTAGGCTCTTGGTATAATCATATATTAAGTTAATCAGATGGAGTTGGACATGTTTACTATAAAGAAATCCAGATGATCATGGTGCCACATGTCTAAAACCCCACCACTCTAGGGGTAGAGGTAGGAGACTCAAGAGTTCAAAGCCATCCTTGGCTATATAGCAAGTTTGAAGCCAGCCGAGAACACTGAGATCTTGTCTCAAAGGAAGGGAGGGAGGAGCGATGTAAGAGGAAGGAGGGAAGGAAAGAAGAAGAAAAGGCACCAAAGGAAGGAAAAGAGAGGAAAGGAAGGGGAAGTCCAGAGACATTGAAATCAACTAAAACATGGTCATAAATATTTTGAAACTGGATTTTTGACTTTGGCATGTAGGCCTCCTAGAACACCTTAGCCTCAATCATTGGGTTCATTTGGGACCTCCTTAGTGGCTCCTCTATCCAATGGGTTATCCACATCTCTAAACAGGACCTGGTTGCAACTTTACCCCCCAAAAGATCGCCTTCTGTTCTCCACAGGACAGAAGAGAACTCCACTTGTAATCAAGTGATTCCCTTATTCTTGGTAGGTAGACTTTGCTTTACTACAAGGCAGCTTTTGTACTTCTTTCCTCACAGACACACACACACACACAGATGAAGACATCCATGCTTATCTGTAAACATTCTCACACCTACACATGAGTGCACACAGGCATAACCCCACACCTTCACACATAGGTCCCCACACCTCTGCTTCAGAGGCGTTGGTTGCACACAGCAAGGTGACTGCGATTGCCTGTGAGAACTGCAGCTGCTGACATTGCTGCATCCAGGGGAAGATGCTGGCAAGTCTCCCACAAATTGTCTGGAGATGGAGAAACTGCTAAATGCCCCCACTGGAAGAAGAGATAGGCAACAGATGTGTGTCCTTGATGCCCTTGCCCTGCTTACACCAATTTTCTTACTGAATATTCTCTGATCCTAACACTTGAACCAAATACAGGCAGATACCCAGGCCCTACGGAAATGGAGCTCAGGGTCCCTGATGGACAGACAATCCTTTCCACCCTGGACAGCAGAATCCAAGCACTGTGCTTGGTGACTGAGTGCCAACCCACTGCTGTTTTAGATGGTCTTCCTGGGCCTCTGTTTCACACCAGCAATTCAGTCCTTTATACAGAGTAACAGGACTGAGACCACAGTATGCACTGGCTTAGTACACCAGTCCCAAACCTCGGGAGGGAACTCAGAACCTGTGCTGCTGACTGTCAAGTGATAAACCCGCTCATTTCTGTGTGGCTGTAAACTTGGTCTGTGTTCACTTTAAGTCTCACACCATCCTCACAAAGCTGTGTTTCTTGAACTTTAGTGTGGACCAGCATTCCCTGGAGAGCTTGGAGACCCAACAGCTGAGCCTTTCTCCTGTAGCAAGCAGATGATACAGAAATCTTTGATGTGCCCTGGGAATTTGAGTCTTATAACCCAACCATGAGCAGGTGCTGATGCTGGTGCTCTGGAAACCACAGTGTTACCTTAAAGTTAGATGTGTAGAGCATCTCCCCTATCAACTTTCTACAGTTCTTAAACCACGTATGGTGGCTAGTTTTATGTCAACTCGACTTGAGCTAGAGTCCCTAGAAAGGAGGAAGCCTCAATTGAGAAAATGCCTCAATAAGATCAGTCTACAGGAAGGCCTGCAGGGTATTTTTTTAAATCAGTGGTAAGGCCCAAACCATTGTGGGTAGTGTTATCCCTGGACTGGTGGTCCTGAGTTCTATACAAAAGCAAGCTAAGCAAGTCATATGGAACACACCAGTAAGCAGCACCCCTTCAAGACCTCTACATCACTTCCTGCCTTCAGGTTCCTGCCCTGTCAAATTCCTGTCTTGACTTCCTTCAGTAATAAACAATGGTGTGGAATCCTTAGCCAAATAAACCCTTTCCTTCCCAACTTACTTTTGGTCACGGTGCTTCGTCACACCAACAGTAACCCTAACGAAGACATCATGCACAAACATTGAGCTGAGCATGAAACTAAGTCAGATGCCTTATGTCATTGCTGGATGTCTCATTTCCTCCTAGAGATGAGCCGAGTGCCATGAACCATGAAGCTAGCCAGATCCCAAAGCTTCTGGAACAGTGGAGGATAGAGCCAGGACTGGAAATAAGAGTCAGACGATCAAGGCTCACGAAGAAGCTTGGCAGCTGCCGAGGTCAACTTCTGCACACAAGATGTGTTGACAGAGGTTATTCAGGATTGTGTGTTTGCACAATCAGTGCTCCCTTCAGCCACACGTGGAGACATACTGAACATGGAGGGAGCCCCAGAATGCTGATGCATAGACTTGCCAAGGACAGTCTCTAAAAACCATAGACCGAGGGACCGAGTCTAAACCTTTATGGCGCCCCTTCACCTGCTTGCTGTGACTTGGTTTCCATGTATGTTAAAAAGGAAAATGATTCCTGTCACCTTAAGATCTCTGCTTGACTGAATAAAGAAGCAACATTTAAAAATAAATATCCACTACTAACAGCTCTTTGGTATAGAGTGTCTATAAATACCACCCCCCCCCATCATCCTTATTAGCACTGCAGAGTCCTCTGAGTTCCAAGTTTTGCTCAGCACTTTCCAAATGTCATTGATGTCAGCAAGAGCTTTGAAAGATTCCAGAATGGATGTGTTTCCTGCAGATTTCTACTTCAGCCTTTCTCCTGGGAGTCTGCTTTAAAAATAAAATAACTGTTCTACTAAGTGTTTCTCCCATTTCAATAGCACTGACTTCTGGTCCCAGCACCCCTGTGCCTGCCACCACCCAGAACCATATGAAGATTAATTAAAAGCAAAACTAGAACAGCAAGGCATGGTGATACATGCTTGTGATCTAGCACTGAGGAGACCGAGGCAGAAAGGTCACTGCAAGTTAGAGGTCAGCCAGGGGCACATAGAAAGACTCTTCCTCAAAACAACAAAGATAGTGATAATAATAAATCATAATAAATAGTAATAATAGCTACAATAATAATAATACCAGGCCAGGTGATGGTAGCACACGTCCTTAATCCCAGCATTCTTGAGATAGAGGCAGGTAGATCTCTGAGTTCGAGGCCAGACTGATCTATAGAATGGTTTCCAGGATAGTCAGAGGTACTCATAGAAACCCTGTCTCAAAAAAAAAAATACAGAAAAGAAGAAAAGGAGACGGGGAGGGAAGGGGAAGGGAGGGAGGGAAGGAGGGAGGGAGGGAGGGAGGGAAGGAGGGAGGGAGGGAGGGAGGGAAGGAAGGAAGGAAGGAAGGAAGGAAGGAAGGAAGGAAGGAAGGAAGGAAGGAAGGAAGGAAGGAAGGACCTGGCATGTTAGTGAGACATCAGTCTAATGTTGCTCTATTATTACAATTAGGCAAAGTGGCCCCTAAAACAAATACAAAGTCTCAGTAAGAAGTGTTGCATTAAGGAGATGAACAGGCAGGGCAACACCCTGTCAGGAGGTTGGGTCCAGCCGCTGACAGAGATGCCTGGTCAGCCCAGGGTCCCACAAACCAGTGTGCTGGCTAAGACATGTGGACTCCAAAAAGCCACAACAGCATTCTCCCATGTCCCAAAGCTCACAGGGCCAGACAAAGGAAACCTCTGCTTTGCTTCTCCTTTGAAAACGGCATCTTTTCAGTATATTTCTCCTTCAAAAAGAAGAGGGAGTGAAGGCAGCGACTCCATGCTGCTATCAGAGTTCCCAGCCTGAGGCTCTGCGGGGTCCCAGCTCTTAAAGCCAGCCAGTAGCAAATGGAGCCCTTTAATAAGTGTCCAATTGGAACCTCTTAGTGCCCACCCACACAAGGAATGTATGTTTACCTGTGGGAAGCTCAGGCCATCTGCTTCGTCCTCAAGTCAGGAACCTTTGTCTTCATCCTGGCACTGGTAGACATCCAAAGTCCCAAAACAGTTTCCAGAGACGGGGACAGAGAAGACAGGCTGGACCTCTCATCTCAGCAGTCTGGTCTAGGCACCACCTGACAAAATGACATCTATGGATTATACCCTGACTACAGTCGCCATTCCTTGCCCAAGAAAAGCATCCTTTAAAAAAAAATGAGGCAATAACTTTTATGCGAGCATCCTATTCTCTCTTTTTTAACCCAAATTGGCAGACACCTCAAAACTTAAACTTTAAATAAGAGATACAGCTAGGGGTAGAGCACGTGCTTAGCACATGCAAGGCCCTGAACTCATTTCCCAGCACCAATAAACAAATACTAAATAAGTAATAAATAGTCGCAGAGCTCGTGAAAGTGACTAGAGTCTCCCGGGTTTGGGTCTGATTAACTCTGCTCCTGCTTTGATATGGTTCTGGGTTTTTATTCTATCTAATGAAATGCTGTTGTTGACAAGAAATCAGGCTCTGAGCTGACACTAACAACCAGTTTTCATCTGGGATGCAAAGGAACTGATAAAGTCTCTTTTAGATTTTTAAGAAGTGTGTGTGTGTGTGTCCGTGTGTCTGTGTATCTGTGTATTTGTACGTTTGTGTGCCGGTGTTTGTGTACATGTGTGTTTTTCTGTGTGTCTATATTTGTGTGTGTGTCTTTATGTGTGTCTGTGAGCCTGCATGTGTGCATCTGTGTGTGTCTGTCTCTCTATGTGTGTCTGTGTATTTCTGAGTCTGTATAATTGTGTGTCTGTGTCTGTATGCATCTGTGTTTTTCTGGGTCTGTGAATCTTTGTGTGTCTGTGTATTTGTTTGTCTCTCTGTGTGCTTTGTTTGTTTGACTGTTTATAAGAAAGGTCTTACATAACCCAAGTTGGTCTCAAACTCTATGTACCCAGAGCTGTCCACAAGGTCCTCCTCTTCCTGTTTCCACCTCCTAAGATCTGGCATGACAGGAGTGTGCCACTATGCCCAGTCACTTACAGTGTGTTAAGGAGCTGGAATCCCCAAACTCATTAGTGCACTGAACAACAGACCAACCTTCCTAACAGGGCTCTACGGAAACCAAACAAGAATTCTGACGCCATTTGTCTAATGTCTCCTATGCCCCAACCACCATAGCTGTCTTATTTCTTACAATGTTCCCAACAACCTCTGGAAACTAGAGAAAAGCATCCCTCTAACAATTCCATACGTGTTACCTGGAAACCAGCTTCTTGTTCAAGTGTTCAGAGCTCATTACTGGAGCTGAAATCTATACTGATGTCTCTGTCTAGAAATGCATTTAAGTTCGCACATCCGGCACTGCTCGTCTGGACGGTGCTTTCCACCTCATACACTGGGTATTCTGCACTCACGATCCTACAGTGACCCAGACACAGTCCTTATACAAATAGTACATAGTGCCTAAGCTAGAGTGAGCACGGGGCTACAAACACTCTGCTCTGTGCTCAGAGACAGCTCTAAGGTGGGCCACCATTAGAGCAGCCCATTTGACCACTCACATTGAATGGGAAATGGGTTAGGACTGATGGCACTCCCTAGCACAGTCTACAACCAGCTACATGGGAAATCTGGGGACTAGGAAAATAGAATCATGAACTAGAAGGATTCCAGTCCCTGGGTGGTTTTGGGGGGTGGGGACAACACTTGCTCCGCTCCACCCTTTTCATATCTCACTAGGCTGTGATATGAGGGAGAAATAGAATTTGTTCTGTGCTATAACATCTTTAGAGTATTGTCTTATGTGATTTACCCTCGTGTTACCACACCCTATATTTGTCTGTGCCAGGACGGGAATACTCTTTCTTCTCCTAGATTCAATGACCCCATGAAAATAAAGAAGGACCCTCCCCCAGTAAGAGCCCACCTTCCTTAAAGTGATTGTAGTCTTCAGATCCTGGGGAAATGTGTCCTCTCTTTTTGTGTTTGTGGCAGGAGTCACACACACACACACACACACACACACACACACACACACACACACACACACACGAAGATCCAAGAGGAAAAGCAGTACTTCTATCCAACTAACAGTGGGTGGGATAACAGTGGGTGGGAGGGAATGAGGAGCAGGATAGGGGCAGTGGGCGTGTCCCAGTCTCTCCTGACACAGCTGGGAACACTGCTGGAAGAGCCCCAGTTCAGAAGTGTCCTGCTCACTGAGCCAGGACTCCCAAAGCAATTACAATTCTGTTCTCTATTCAAAAGGCAATTTTCTCTGAGACAGCAAAAGGCCTGTGCCTCGATGTCCCCAGCTCTATAAAAATCAATGATTCGTAACACAGAAAGCCAGCGGGGATGTTTCATCTCACCATTTTGCATACTCAAGGAGCAAACCCAGGCTCAGAGACAAATAGGCCTTTCCTGGAATCAGAGGGGGTCTGTGGCAGAGGCTGATTTCAACATACCACATGGGGCCTGGTCATGCTGCCAAGGACCCTAGAAAGGTCTGGTGACAGAGGCTGGAAGACTTTGCGAGTACTCAAGCCTGTGAATCTTGGGAACCTGGTCCTGGCAAGAAAGGAGCTCCCTGCCCCTGAGTGTCCTAGGGAGCCTGCAGCAGAGGCTTAGACATTGCACTGGCTCCGCAGTTCAACCTTACACTGGCATCTTCAGGGATGACTGGATGAAGATTCTGGCCTGCCCAATTCCTAGAATGACTATGAGAATGTCAGAACTCGAGAGTCAGTTCAGCCATGTTTTCAGAGAAAGAACTATTCATTGACTCTCATGCAGTTTCCTCCATGGCTTGAGAAGTGTTTGAGAACGAGAGAGTCAATGATATGGCCTTTCACATGAGCAGCTTATTCTCTGCTGTATTGGTCAGCATGCCAGCCCATTCCCCCAACCCAGCAGCTGAGGACACATGACTCACTAAGGCCGTTTGGAGCAGAGAAGGGTGTCTTAGAGCTGGATACAAACTGTGGTAGTGGGCATCCTTCTCTTGGCTTGAGGTCACCCCTGCACCATCCAGTGGCCTCTTCCATTCTAATTCCAAGGCCAGAAGCAGGTGTTTGCCTAGTCTGGTGGACTGTCTCAGGCAGACCAGCAAGACTTGTTCATGAGCCTCTTACTCGGTGATCACCGGCAGCCACACTTCTATACACTTCTGAGCTTCACACCAAATGCCCTGAGATACATCTCAAGAAGTAAGTTCCAGGGATAGATAAACACACTCATTCATCAGGAACCCATAACTTCCCACACAGCTAGAATCTAGTTGGACCTTCTCCAAAGCTATCTATCCTTAGATACACTTACGGAGGAGACAGAGGTATGAACGGATTTATTCCAAGTGCATGAAAACCTATGAACAGGATGTTTGAGAGGCACCAGGAAGCCATTTGCCTTTGCCACACCCAAGAGTCTCCCAAGGCTCTACCATCGCATCCCCTCAGACACAAGGGCCAGACACGGTCCACACACAGGCTCATCCCACCCCAGAGCCTCTGCACCTTATTCTCTTCCTCAGTGGAGCAATTCTCGCCTGATCGTTCCTTGTCTAGGATGCTTCTTTGTTATTTAAAAAATAGTTGTTTATTCTTCATTTTAAAGTCCCAAGCTGTTCATTTTAGATATTTGCCTTGACGGTACAGCCCACCGAGTCATGTTCTTTTATCTCCGTGTCCTTGGAGGCAGAATCTTCGTTTTTGTTCCCTAGCAACTAGAACAATGTCTCACATGTTAGGGAAGCTTAATGAGTATTTGTTGGATGACTAAATGAATGATATTATCTGTTTAGTTCTAAGATTCTCTTATCTGTTTGCTTATCACTTATCCCCCACCAGAAGAATGAGAATTCCCTGAGAGCAGAGGCCTCTCTGTTTTGTTCCCACCAGGGCTTCTTCAGTGCCTAGAATGGTATATGACCCATTGTAAGTGTTGAATAAAGAGTTGCTGAATGACGGACTTCATCTGGGGATGCTAATACTGTTTCAATCAGCAAACACTTTTACTTATCTACAAGAAACATTTTTATGCCCACCTTATTCCTCCACCCCACCCCACCCCACCCCACCCACCCCCCGCCCCCCTGCCACCCCTGAGACAGGATATCACTATATAATTCTAGCTGTCCTGGAACTCACTACAGTGTAGACTAGGGTGGCCTAGAATTGGCAGAGCTCCACCTGCCTCTGACTCATGAGTCCTTAGATTAAAGGTGTGTGCCGCTATGTCTGGCTAAGCAAAATTTTTAATAGGCATCGTATCTTAGGGTTTCTATTGTTGTGAAGAGACACCATGACCACAGCAACTAATAAAGGAAACATTTAATTGGGCTTTGCTTACAGCTCAGAAATTTATTTAGTCTATTATCATCATGGTAAGGAGCATAGCAGGCAGACATGGTACTGGAGAGGTAGCTGAGAGTTCTGTACCTAGATCTGCAGGCAGCAAGAAAAGAGAGAGGCACTTGGAGCTGGCTTGAGCATTTGAAAGCCCAAATCCATATCCCCAGTGACACACTTCCTCTAACAAGGCTACACTCCTAATCCTTTCAAATAGTGCTCCTGAGGTAAGTCTATGGGGTCATTTTCATTCAAAATACCATACATAGTATATGGACCTTTTCCAAAGCTATCTATCCTTAGATACACTTACAGAGGAGACAGAAGTATGAACAAATTTATTTCAAGTGCATGAAAACCCATGAGCAGGATGTTTGAGAGGCACTGGGAAGAAGCCATTTCTTACCCAAACAGGAAGTCTTTAGAGAACACATTGCATTTAATCAAATCTTAAAGGATGAGGTGAAGTGGGTGGGGGTCCTGAAGTTAAGGAATGGTTCGAAGGCATCCAGTCTGGGGAGGAAAGTGGTGGATAGGGGCATGGGTCTAGAGGACACCAGGCCAGAAAAGTGGGGGAACTGCGATTATGGATTCTCATCTGCAGGCCTTTAAACAGTTCAAGAAGGGAAGATCTTTCCATTATTTAAAGGTCCTTTATAATTAAGCTGTATGAACACCAAAGATTTATTATAGAAACTGAATAGAACTTTAAAGTCTACGAAATATGAAGTCCCTGTTTTTATTGAGACACGTGAGACAAGAGTCAGAAATCACACACACACACACACACACACACACACACACACACATACACACACACACACTATTCTTCAAGGGAGACTCTCACTCTACAGCCCAGGCTAGTCAAGAACTCACTATGTAGCCCAGGTTTGTACTCAAACTCACAGTAGTGGTCTTCTAACAACAGCTTCTCAAGTGCTGGGATTCTAGGCATAAGCACCACACCAGGCAATGCCCTGATTTTAAAAACGATAATTTGGGGCTGGTGAGATGGCTCAGTGGTTAAGAGCGCTGACTGCTCTTCTGAAGGTCCCGAGTTCAAATCCCAGCAACCACATGGTGGCTCACAACCATCCGTAACGAAATCTGATGCCCTCTTCTGGAGTGTCTGAAGGCAGCTACAGTGTACTTATATATAATAAATAAATAAATAAATCTTAAAAAATTTTTAAAAACGATAATTTGTTCATGTTTCACTGGCCCTTGTTCACTTGCTAAGATGTATACTTTAAAAGCTGACTTGAGATGGCTCAGTAGGTAAAGTCACTTGCAGTCAAGCTTGCTGACTTGAGTTTGCTCCTCAAGACTCACACAGTAGAAGAAGATAGCTGACACCTTGCCAGCTGTCCTCTGATCTCCACACACATGCAGCAGCCTATGTGCTCCACCCTCAAGATAAGTAAGTATAAAAGATCGAAAGAGAACCTCTGTTCTGGGACGGGATGGGGATTTCCTCGGTGATTCCTAGGACAGTCGAACTCTTACTCTGCCTAAGTCTGTGATGACCGCAGCATTCTTTATACATTTCAAGCATGAGACAAACCACACAGAGTAAACGCTGATGTCAGCTACAGACTTTACTAATAATGTATGGATACTGGATCACCAACTGCAGTCAGTGCCTCACTAACACAAGATGGCAATAAAACAGGACAGCAAGGGGCTGGCTGAGAGAGTGTGTGGGAACTTTAAAAACTGCCTGTCTCAAAGACAAATACCATTTTTGAAAAATTACATATATAGTTACATTTTTCTTATATGCTTTCTGATCCTCAGGGCCAATCCTCAGTACTGTAAGAAAAAAAGTTTAAATTTTAAGTACACCATTCACTAGAGGTTGTCTCGAAAATCCTTTGGGTTGGGAGATGGCTCAGTGCGTAAAGTACTTGCTATTCAAGCTTAAGGACGTTAGTTCAAGTTTTCAGGACCCATGTAAAGCCCGATACAGCAGTGTGTATCTGCAATACCAGCACTCCTATGGCCAGATGGGAAGTAGACACCAGAGAATCCTTGGAAGTTCACAGGCCAACTAACCTGCCATATAAGGCAGTGAACCACAAGAGACCCAGTATCAAGGTGAAAGGGCTGAGCTAACCTCTGCAAGTGTTCACACACACACACACAGAGAGAGAGAGAGAGAGAGAGAGAGAGAGAGAGAGAGAGAGAGAGAGAGAGAGAGATGCATACCACACAGAGAGGGAGGGGTTTTCTGTCAGGGAGTAGGCAGCAGAGCAAAATGATAGCCAAGAGCTGACAAGGGTAGAACTTGAGACTTGAGAGGCTAACCAGAAGCATGGCAGGCATGGAGAAGACAGGGTTATAGGTACAGGTATCAGTGAGGAGCCCAGGTCATACAGACATACTCACAGACATGTTATTATCTAGACATGTGTGGAAAACACAACTTTATAATGGAAGATGTGGGTTTTGGCCCCTTGTCTCCCCATCTCCCACCACAGCGCTGGAAAGGTACTACTGGCTTCAGTTCCACAGGCAGAGCCTGCCAGGTAAGTTGTTTCCTTCTAGACTTGTTAAGATCACACTGCCATGTAGCATGCTTTCTTACTCTCCGTATTAGTAACACTGGAATGTCAGAAAAAGATTTTTCTAACACCATCATTTTTAGTTGTCACATAATATTCCACTCTAAGAATGCCCTGTCATTTACCATTCTCCCATTATTGGACACTTAAAGTCTCCAGTATTTCACTGTTATGAACAGCCCTGGGATGGCCGTCCTGGGTCATAAATCTCGGTACACAACTTTCATTATTTCCTTGAGGCAGATTCTTAGACGTCTGATTGCTGGAATGTTCACTGTTTTGATGGATTTCACATCTCACTGTTCCACCTCTCTGGAGTCGTAATGGCAAAAGATAAACACTTGTGACAAGATGCATGTGCCGGGCGGGTGCATGGAGCTCCTGCTGACCAATCACAGAGCAGGCAGCCATATTCCCAAAGGCCAGTCTGGATCTTTATTTATTGTGGCATTGACTCCTTCTCTACAGAGGGTATTGACAGCCTACAGGGGGAGCTATTAGTTTCTTTTGAAAATGTCCAGAGATGGGAAAGAATGGGTCTCACAGATATCCAAGACCCAAGACTCAGGAAACAGAACAAAGTGTCTTTTCAGCATCCCCTACTGCTGGGCTCACCAGAAAACACTCAGGATGCCCAGTTCACTTTCACTTTAAAAGAACAATGTAAATACATTACATATATGTGTGTATGTATATACACATATATGTGTTTGTGTGTGTATATATATAGTCCAAGTGAGTCTATGCAATATTTAAGATATACTTACGCTAAAACCTCACTGCTGAGCTAAAAGTACAATGCAATAGGTAGACATCAGGATCTTTCTTTGCTTCTTTTAGCAACCCTACTTACCAGTTGCACATCAGAAGCCATGGAAAAGTCACCAACCACATAGCCCCTGAGGTGGAGGAAGGCACATAGGAATTGAGAGGCGACAATGTGGCATCTGGTAACGAAAGGAACCAGCACTTCAGCCTCGTGAACTGTGGTGGTTTGATTGACTCCATCTTAGAGCGAGCCACAGAGAAGTCAAGAGATGCCCTAGTGTCTCAGGCTGTGGACTTCATGGGACACTAGGCTTTTTTTTTTAATATTTTTATTACATATTTTCCTCAATTACATTTCCAATGCTATCCCAAAAGTCCCCCATAGCGCCCCCCACTTCCCTACCCACCCATTCCCATTCTTTTGGCCCTGGCATTCCCCTATATTGGGGCATATAAAGTTTGCAAGTCCAATGGGCCTCTCTTTCCATTGATGGCCGACTAGGCCATCTTTCGATACATATGCAGCTAGAGACAAGAGCTCCGGGGTTCTGGTTAGTACATCATGTTGTTCCAACAATAGGGTTGCAGATCCCTTTAGCTCCTTGGGTACTTTCTCTAGCTTCTCCATTGGGAGCCCTGTGATACATCCAATAGCTAACTGTGAACATCCACTCCTGTGTTTGCTAGGCCCCGGCATCTTCTCACAAGAGACAGCTATATTTGGGTCCTTTCAGCATAATCTTGCTAGTGTATGCAATGGTGTCAGCGTTTAGGAGTTGATTATGGGATGGATCCCTGGATACGGCAGTCTCTAAATGGTCCATCCTTTCATCACAGCTACGAACTTTGTCTCTGTAACTCCTTCCCTGGGTGTTTTGTTCCCAATTCTAAGAAGGTGCACAGTGTCCACACTTTGGTCTTCATTCTTCTTGAGTTTCATGCGTTTAGCAAATTGTATCTTATATCTTGGGTATCCTAAGTTTTGGGCTAATATCCACTTATCAGTGAATACATATTGTGTGAATTCTTTTGTGATTGTGTTACTTCACTCAAGATGATGCCCTCCAGGTCCATCCATTTGGCTAGGAATTTCATAAATTCATTCTTTTTAATAGCTGAGTAGTACTCCATTGTGTAAATGTACCATAATTTCTGTATCCATTCCTCTGTTGAGGGACATCTGGGTTCTTTCCAGCTTCTGGCTATTATAAATAGGGCTGCTATGAACATAGTGGAGCATGTGTCCTTTTTACCGGTTGGGACATCTTCTGGATATATGCCCAGGAGAGGTATTGCTGGATCCTCCGGTAGTACTATGTCCAATTTTCTGAGAAACCGCCAGACTGATTTCCAGAGTGGTTGTACAAGCTTGCAATCCCACCAACAATGGAGGAGTGTTCCTCTTTCTCCACATCCTCGCCAGCATCTGCTGTCACCTGAATTTTTGATCTTAGCCATTCTGACTGGTGTGAGGTGGAATCTCAGGGTTGTTTTGATTTGCATTTCCCTGATGATTAAGGATGTTGAACATTTTTTCAGGTGTTTCTCTGCCATTCGGTATTCCTCAGGTGAGAATTCTTTGTTCAGTTCTGAGCCCCATTTTTTAATGGGGTTATTTGACTTTCTGGAGTCCACCTTCTTGAGTTCTTTATATATATTGGATATTAGTCCCTTATCTGATTTAGGATAGGTGAAGATCCTTTCCCAATCTGTTGGTGGTTTTTTTTGTCTTATTGATGGTGTCTTTAGCCTTACAGAAGCTTTGTAGTTTCATGAGGTCCCACTTGTCAATTCTCGATCTTACAGCACAGGCCATTACTGTTCTATTCAGGAATTTTTCCCCTGTGCCCATATCTTCAAGGCTTTTCCCCACTTTCTCCTCTATAAGTTTCAGTGTCTCTGGTTTTATGTGAAGTTCCTTGATCCACTTAGACTTGACCTTAGTACAAGGAGATAGGAATGGATCGATTCGCATTCTTCTACATGTTAACAACCAGTTGTGCCAGCACCATTTGTTGAAAATGCTGTCTTTCTTCCACTGGATGTTTTTAGCTCCCTTGTCGAAGATCAAGTGACCGTAGGAGTGTGGGTTCATTTCTGGGTCTTCAATTCTATTCCATTGGTCTATTTGTCTGTCACTATACCAGTACCATGCAGTTTTTATCACAATTGCTCTGTAGTAGAGCTTTAGGTCCGGCATGGTGATTCCACCAGAGGTTCTTTTATCCTTGAGAAGAGTTTTTGCTATCCTAGGTTTTTTGTTATTCCAGATGAATTTGCAGATTGCACTTTCTAATTCGTTGAAGAATTGATTTGGAATTTTGATGGGGATTGCATTGAATCTGTAGATTGCTTTTGGCAAGATAGCCATTTTTACAATGTTGATCCTGCCAATCCATGAGCATGGGAGATCTTTCCATCTTCTGAGATCTTCTATAATTTCTTTCTTCAGAGACTTGAAGTTTTTATCATACAGATCTTTCACTTCCTTAGTTAGAGTCACGCCAAGATATTTTATATTATTTGTGACTATTGAGAAGGGTATTGTTTCCCTAATTTCTTTCTCAGCCTGTTTATTCTTTGTGTAGAGAAAGGCCATTGATTTGTTTGAGTTAATTTTATATCCAGCTACTTCACCGAAGCTGTTTATCAGGCTTAGGAGTTCTCTGGTGGAATTTTTAGGGTCACTTATATATACTATCATATCATCTGCAAAAAGTGATATTTTGACTTCATCTTTTCCAATTTGTATCCCTTTGATCTCCTTTTGTTGTCGAATTGCTCTGGCTAGGACTTCAAGTACAATGTTGAATAGGTATGGAGAAAGTGGACAGCCTTGTCTAGTCCCTGATTTTAGAGGGATTGCTTCAAGCTTCTCACCATTTACTTTGATGTTGGCTACTGGTTTGCTGTAGATTGCTTTTATCATGTTTAGGTATGGGCCTTGAATTCCTGATCTTTCCAAGACTTTTATCATGAATGGGTGTTGGATCTTGTCAAATGCTTTTTCCGCATCTAACGAGATGACCATGTGGTTTTTGTCTTTGAGTTTGTTTATATACTGGATTACGTTGATGGATTTCCGAATATTGAACCATCCCTGCATCCCTGGGATGAAACCTACTTGGTCAGGATGGATGATTGTTTTGATGTGTTCTTGGATTCGGTTAGCAAGAACTTTATTGAGGATTTTTGCATCAATATTCATAAGGGATATTGGTCTGAAGTTTTCTATCTTTGTTGGGTCTTTTTGTGGTTTAGGTATCAGAGGAATTGTGGCTTCATAGAATGAGTTGGGTAGAGTACCTTCTGTTTCTATTTTGTGGAATAGTTTGTGAAGAACTGGGATTAGATCTTCTTTGAAGGTCTGATAGAACTCTGCACTAAACCCATCTGGTCCTGGGCTTCTTTTAGTTGGGAGACTATTAATGACTGCTTCTATTTCTTTGGGGGATATAGGGCTGTTTAGATCATTAACCTGATCTTGATTCAACTTTGGTACCTGGTATCTGTCTAGGAACTTCTCCATTTCATCAAGGTTCTCCAGTTTTGTTGAGTATATCCTTTGGTAGAAGGATCTGATGGTGTTTTGGATGTCTTCAGGATCTGTTGTTATGTCTCCTTTTTCATTTCTGATTTTGTTAATTAGGATGCTTTCCCTGTGCCCTCTAGTGAGTCTGGCTATGGGTTTGTCTATCTTGTTGATTTTCTCAAAGAACCAGCTCCTTGATTGGTTGATTCTTTGAATAGTTTTTCTTGTTTCCACTTGGTTGATTTCACCCCTGAGTTTGATTATTTCCTGCCGTCTACTCCTCTTGGGTGAATTTGCTTCCTTTTGTTCTAGTGCTTTTAGGTGTGTTGTCAAGCTGCTAATGTGTGCTCTCTCTAGTTTCCTTTTGGAGGCACTCAGAGCTATGAGTTTTCCTCTTAGAAATGCTTTCATTGTGTCCCATAAGTTTGGGTATGTTGTGGCTTCATTTTCATTGAACTCTAAAAAGTCCTTAATTTCTTTCTTTATTCCTTCCTTGACCAAGGTATCATTGAGAAGAGTGTTGTCCAGTTTCCACGTGAAGGTTGGCTTTCTATTATTTATTTTGTTATTGAAGATCAGCTTTAGTCCATGGTGATCTGATAGGATGCATGGGACAATTTCAATATTTTTGTATCTGTTGAGGCCTGTTTTGTGACCAATTATGTGGTCAATTTTGGAGAAGGTGCCATGAGGTGCTGAGAAGAAGGTATATCCTTTTGTTTTAGGATAGAATGTTCTGTAGATATCTGCCAGATCCATTTGATTCATAATTTCTCTTAGTTTCTCTGTGTCCCTGTTTAGTTTCTGTTTCCATGATCTGTCCATTGGTGAAAGTGGTGTGTTGAAGTCTCCCACTATTATTGTATGAGGTGCAATGTGTGCTTTGAGATTTACTAAAGTTTCTTTAATGAATGTGGCTGCCTTTGTATTTGGAACATAGATATTCAGGATTGATAGTTCCTCTTGGAGGATTTTACCTTTGATGAGTATGAAGTGTCCCTCCCTGTCTTTTTTAATGACTTTGGGTTGGAAGTCAATCTTATCAGATATTAGAATGGCTACTCCAGCTTCTTTCTTCATACCATTTGCTTGGAAAATTGTTTTCCAGCCTTTCATTCTGAGGTAGTGTCTATCTTTTTCTCTGAGATGAGTTTCCTGTAAGCAGCAAAATATTGGGTCTTGTTTGTGTAGCCAGTTTGTTAGTCTATGTCTTTTTATCGGGGAGTTGAGTCCATTGATATTAAGAGATATTAAGGAAAAGTAATTGTTGTTTCCTGTTATTTTTGTTGTTAAAGTTGGCATTCTGTTCTTGTGGCTGTCTTCTTTTAGGTTTGTTGAGGGATTACCTTCTTGTTGTTTCTAGGGCTTGGTTCCTGTCCTTGTATTGGTTTTTTTCTGTTATTATCCTTTGAAGGGCTGGATTCGTGGAGAGATAATGTGTGAATTTGGTTTTGTCATGGAATACTTTGGTTTCTCCATCTATGTTAATTGAGAGTTTGGCTGGGTATAGTAGCCTGGGCTGGAATTTGTGTTCTTTTAGTGTCTGTATAACATCCGTCCAGGATCTTCTGGCTTTCATAGTCTCTGGTGAAAAATCTGGTGTAATTCTGATAGGCTTGCCTTTATATGTTACTTGGCCTTTTTCTCTTACTGCTTTTAGTATTCTATCTTTATTTAGAGCATTTGTTGTTCTGATTATTATGTGTCGGGAGGTATTTCTTTTCTGGTCCAGTCTATTTGGAGTTCTGTAGGCTTCTTGTATGTTCATGGGCATCTCTTTCTTTAGATTTGGGAAGTTTTCTTCTATAATTTTGTTGAAGATGTTTGCTGGTCCTTTGAGTTGAAAATCTTCATTCTCATCCACTCCTATTATCCGTAGGTTTGGTCTTCTCATTGTGTCCTGTATTTCTTGGATGTTTTCAGTTAGGATCTTTTTGCATTTTACATTTTCCTTGATTGTTGTGCCGATGTTCTCTATGGAATCTTCTGCACCTGAGATTCTCTCTTCCATCTTTTGTATTCTGTTGCTGATGCTCGTATCTATGGTTCCAGATTTCTTTCCTAGGATTTCTATCTCCAGTGTTGCCTCATTTTGGGTTTTCTTTATTGTGTCTACTTCCCTTTTTAGGTCTAGTATGGTTTTGTTCATTTCCATCATCTGTTTGGATGTGTTTTCCTGTTTTTCTTTAAGGACTTCTACCTGTTTGATTGTGTTATCCTGTTTTTCTTTAAGGACTTCTACCTGTTTGATTGTGTTATCCTGTTTTTCTTTAAGGACTTGTAACTCTTTAGCCATGTTCTCCTGTAATTCTTTAAGTGAGTTATTAAAGTCCTTCTTGATGTCCTCTACCATCATCATGAGATATGCTTTTAGATCCGTGTCTAGCTTTTCCGGTGTGTTGGGGTGCCCTGGACTGGGCGAAGTGGGGGTGCTGGGTTCTGATGATGGTGAGTGGTCTTGCTTTCTGTTAGTAAGATTATTACGTTTACCTTTCGCCATCTGGTAATCTCTGGGGTTAGTTGTTATCATTGTCACTGTTTAAAGATTGGAGCAGAAGCTGTGTTCCACTCACCAGCAGTCTCAAAATCCTGTGGCGGGGGTCGTGGGTTGCTGGCGGTACCCCGGTGCTGGTCCAGCCGGAAGAGGCCTGTGGTCCTACTCAGGCCGGTTTTCTGCTTCCCTAACTAATGCAGTCTCTGGTCCCGCGCGCAATTGGATTGGAGCAGAAGCTGTGTTCCACTCACCAGAAGTCTTAAGATCCTGTGGCGGGTGTTGTGGGTAGCTGGTGAGTGTCAGCCGACCCTGCGCCCTAGCTACCCTGGTGCTTTTTTGACCGGAAGAGGCTTGTGGCCCTACGTAGGCCAGATTTCTGCCTCCCCAACCAAAGCAGTCTCAGGTCCCGCGTGATTGGACTGGAGCAGAAGCTGTGTTCCACTCACCAGCAGTCTCAAAATCCTGTGGCGGGGGTCGTGGGTAGCTGGCGGGTGTCAGGCGACCCTGCGCTCAAGCTACCCCTGTGCTGATCCGGCCGGATGAGGCCTGTGGCCCTACTCAGGCCGGTTTCTGCTTCCCTAACTAATGCAGTCTCAGGTCCCGCGCGCAATTGGATTGGAGCAGAAGCTGTCTTCCACTCACCAGAAGTCTTAAGATCCTGTGGCGGGTGTTGTGGGTAGCTGGTGAGTCGGGACACTAGGCTTTAAGTGGGAGCTGCCATCACTGGCCCTGGAAGTACAGAGGGTGCGTGTAATTACACCAAGGCCACGTGTCTTTGCCCAGTGGAGCGTGAAGAGGACAGCTTAGGCCACAGACCCAAAACGTAATTCTACCTGCGGACTGCCTTCTTTAAAGGAGTAATAGAAAAGGACCTCTCTCTCTCTCTCTCTCTCTCTCTCTCTCTCTCTCTCTCTCTCTCTCTCTCTCTCTCTCTCTCTGTCACACTCTGTGTGTGTGTGTGTGTGTGTGTGTTTGTGTGTGTGTGTGAGAGAGAGAGAGAGAGAGAGAGAGAGAGAGAGAGAGAGAGAGAGAGCACCTCTGACAGGTCGTGCCTTGGCAGTCCTTTTCACAATAGGCTCTAAATTAATAGCCTCGGGAGATAATGGTTTGTAAAGCAGGAGTTTGTATGCAGCCAGGGGAAACGTTCTGCTGCTTATTAGGAAGCTATATTTATTTGCAGCCAGATTATGAGCAAACAAGGTTAAATACCACAGAGAGACAGAGACAGAGAGACAAAGACAGACAGAGACAGACAGACAGGGACAGAGACAGAGAGACAGAGGCAGACAGAGAGACAGAGACAGACAGACAGAGACAGACAGAGAGACAGAAACAGAGAGAGACAGGGACAGACAGAGACAGAAAGGGACAGGGACAGAGAGACAGAGAGACAGAAACAGAGAAACAGAGACAGACAGGGACAGACAGAGACAGAGAGACAGGGACAGAGACAGAGACAGACAGAAAGAGAGAGAGACAGAGAGACAGAGAGACAGAGACAGAGAGACAGGGACAGGGACCCACTTGGTGACACTGCCCCACACACCCTTTCTCCTTGTCCTTTCTCCCTCCTTGTTTCTCCTTTGGTTATTCATTTCTGCCCCATGCTTTCTTTTGATACTTTTTTAATCTCTCCTCTTGAGGCAGGAGAATGGCTAAATCCAAAATGAATATAAGCTCAAGGAATGAGAGAACTGGCAGTTACTTCAGCAATGTCAACAGATAATTTTGTTGTGAAGAGAAACTGAGGCACAGGAAGGAGAAGGGACCCAGGATCCACTCTTTAGGATTGGGGGTCTAAGCTCCTTCTTGTGCACACAGTGCCCTCTCTAATGTACCAAGCTATTCATGGGCCAAACAGTGTTTGGTAAGTTCAAGGATTTCTTTTATGGTATGAATTATACAACTTAAGAAGACATATTAAGGGGCTGGAAAGATGGCTCCGCCATTAAGAGCACTGGCTGCTCTTCCAGAGGACTGACTCAATCCCCAGCACCAACATGCCTACTAACAATCGCCAGTAACACTAGGCCCAGGGAATCTGGTGCCCTCTTCTGGCCTGTCTGAGTACTACATAGACATGATGCACATAACAGACTCAGGCAAAACTTTCAAACACACAAAACCAAATTAAATCTTTTTTTACATTTTTTAAATAAACAAATAAAAAGATCTATTAACTTCCTAACCACCCCTATCTCTGTGACCTTGTTTAGAAATAAGGGCTTTATGGTTATAATCAAGTCAAATCGAAGGATAGAACAATTCACTAAGCAGTGCCTTTCTGATCCAAAAAAGGCCATATGCAGACTCTGGGACACAGAAACAAAAGAAAGAATGACACAGGATGCAGTGACCAAAGCGATGCTATAACCAACCAGCGTGGAATGCCAAGGGCAACCAGCAGCCACCAGAAGTAGGAGAAAGGCTATGAACACATTTTCCCCAGAGCCCTTTACAGGAACCAACTGTGGCGATGCCTTGATATTGGACATCTGTCCTCTAGCCCTGGGAAAGCGCGTTCTTCTTGCTTTGCAATCCCTGGGTCTATGGTCTGAGGTGACTCTTCAAAGCCTTGGGAAATGAACAGACCTCCTGCTGCTCACACAGCTACTCACACTAGCGGTAAGGTAGCCACTGAGGTCTACAGGAAGCCCACCCTCTCAGCTTACAGGGGCAAGAGGATAGGGCAGCCAGCTATGTTTTAGCTACAAAGTGTTACAAGACACAATCCTCACCATCAAGGTGTTCCTTTAGACTAGTACTTAAGAAACAGCTAAACAAAGAGATGGTGAAGGGAATGTCAAGGAAGAGCCTGGGTGACATTACTACAGATCCAATGGTTTATGCAGCTTGCTCTCCAGAGAACAAAAGGGCAGCTGGACTCCTCCAGTATAGGAGTACTCTTCTGATGGAGTTCACGTCCCAGTCTGGCCAGACCACGGTCCCAGAAGCCTATCATTGAGATGTGACAGCGGGCTGGTAGCCACGGGGAGCCTGGAAACTCCATCCTGAGACTTGTCTTACTACCCACCCATTCCTACATCTCAGGAGATCAAACGCCGCCTGTTCTAGACCTGGCCTGTGCTCCTTTAAATTCATGGCCCCAAATGAGTTCAAAGGGGAGACATCTTCCCATGTGTCTCTCAGTGGCCTAATCGTCCCTCTTGGAATACGAATATGTCACATCCCTTTGGAGGTTAGTATCAGCTGTAACTCAGATTCAGGAGGAGGGACCAGCCTGGCCTAAGCAGAGCCAGGGCCTCCCTTGCCACATAGGGAGTGTGCTTCTTACAGAGAGGGAATGTTCAGTGGCAGAGGCAGGCCTGAGGCAGTTGGCACTTCAGTTCTTCTCAGAGACTTTTACTCAGGTGAAGCCAGGCTTCTTCTTCGCCACAGAAAAGAGTTTTAGAATGAGCCAGTATGAAACAGAATTACAACTTCTTAAAAGAAGATTTTTAACATAGATCAAAAGAGAGAGAGAGATGCTTTAAAATTAAGACAAGCACAGATTACGAGAAAGAAAGTGCTCTGGGGAAAAAAAGATAAGACCCAGCCAAGGTGGTTGTGGGCTTCTCAAAGGGCAGTGCTTTCGCGCCTTTACAGCAGCCATGGGTGTGACTCTGTGGCTTCTGAGGGCTACTAAGGGGACTTACAGTTGTAAAAACTCACATGGTGACCACTCAATGGTATAGTTAAAGGGGAAGTGTTTATTGTAGTCAAGAGAGAGAGGACAGCCAGAGGAAGAGTCCAGAGTCCTGAGCATGGTCAGCAGACTGGATCCAGTTAAGAAAGAGAGCAGCAGGAGGTGGGACATAGAGGGAGAGGGAGATAAGCAGTGGGGTAGGAAAAGGAGACAAAAAGAGTGAGCAAAGCTTAAATAGCAAGGTTATAAGGGTGATGAGTGGCTGCAGGGAGCGAAGCTAGTGAGCTGGAGAGAGAAGGGAGGAGGTGGGAAACCCTGCCCTGCCAAATGGACCTTGAAATGTGTAACAGGTACTTGTGATACTGAGGGAGCCTGGGGGCCATCATGCACCCTGGGGTGCTAATAGGCACCAAGGATAGCCATTTGTTTGTCCCTCTGCCTCTTGGAATCTGGGGAAATGGAGTTTCCTTTGGACATGACAATAATGTTCCTAGTTCCCTGGGTCACAGCTGAGTTCCTTGTCTCCTGATCATGAAGAATGATGAGCAAACAATCCATGTGTGATAGAGAAACAGAGTGACAACAGCCCTCTGAGTGACAACAGCCTGCAGAGTGACAGCAGCTCCCTGAGTGACAGCAGCCCCCTGAGTGACAGCAGTCCCCTGAGTGACAGCAGCTCCCTGAGTGACAACAGCCCCCTGAATGACAGCAGCTCCCTGAGTGACAATAGCTTCCTGAGTGACAACAGCTCCCTGAGTGACAGCAGCCCCCTGAGTGACAGCAGTCCCCTGAGTGACAATAGCTTCCTGAGTGACAACAGCTCCCTGAGTGACAACAGCCCCCTGAGTGACAACAGCTCCCTGAGTGAGTGACAGCAGCTCCCTGAGTGACAATAGCCCCCTGAGTGACAACAGCTCCCTGAGTGACAACAGCCTGCAGAGTGACAGCAGCTCCCTGAGTGACAGCAGCCCCCTGAGTGACAGCAGCTCCCTGAGTGACAACAGCCCCCTGAATGACAGCAGCTCCCTGAGTGACAATAGCTCCCCGAATGACAACAGCTCCCTGAGTGACAGCAGCTGTCACTGACTGGCTGTCAACTGTTCCCTGCAGCAGGGGAGGGATCTGGAAAATGGGTTATCAAGTAGAGTTTTACAGGGGAGTTTTTATATCCTGGGAAATTAGTCGATTGGATCCAGCTGAGATATAAATGAATCATTGAACTGAGATAATTTGAATATATAGAGAGAATTCTGACTGGTCAGTGGGTCAGGTGAACAGAAATGCAGGTTCAGGAAAGCTCATTGCAGTGGAGGACAAAATAAACAAAAACAAAACAAACAATGCTCCCCAAAGCCCCCAGGAGGTTGGAGTGGGGTAGGGTGCAATGGGTACCAGGAAATAAGACTTTCACTGGTTTGGACTTTGGGGGTTTTAATTCTTCAGCTCATTGTGAACCCCTTGGTGTTGACTGACTGCTAGTGCCACCAGGATAAGTGACACTTTTGATTTCCTTGGGTCTGTCACCTTGGCTAACTGTCTACACCATGGGACTGTCTTGTTCCGGTTTCCTAGCAGTAGGGAGGCCCCTGAGGAGCCTTGAGGATGCTGATGGCTGATAAGGAACAGTCCCACAAGATGCTTTCACTGTCATCAAAAGGCATGGTCTTGTTTGTGGCTGACTTTCTAGGACAACATCTAAGAAAGGGCTAAGAGCCTTGAGCATGCTCTATGACTAATTTAATACACTTATCTGGAAATCTCTCTGTGCAAAGTCTCCATGTTCTCAATCTTTGGAGCAAGTGTGGTTGATTAGATTTGAATTTTTGATCGACAGCTGGCAAGAAGCTTTATCCAGATGCTCAAGTGAAGGGCTCCTCTCCCATCCCCTTAATTTCCCTGTTTTTCTACCCCACCTCATTCCCAAGAAGAATTGGCAGGGAGAGAGAAAGCTAACACACAGGATCTGCTGGAAATTCACTCAGAGCCCTGGGGCCCTCTTCCATTTTGACAATGGCTGAGGTGTCTGATCTTAGCTCCTAGAAAATTAAAATGTCCTTTATATTTATAACAGGGACAATAATCTGCCTTAGGTTTTGAAACCCAAGCAGAATACAGTCAATTCAGCTCGCTTGTCAGATGCTAATCTGACCCTCTGATAATAAAGAAAGCAGAAGGGGGGAGGAGAGAAAGCCCAAAAGCCAGGGCTGTGTCGTCTGAGGATTTACTGGGGGTGGGGGAGGGGGCTTTGAATTAGAATTAAATATTAGGCGGTAGGGAAATGCAGAAGAATGGTCTGTAAGTGATACAGGAATTGGGAGTAAAGAACCAGAGGTGGGGGTGACAGCTGGGTGGACTCAGGCAGAAAAGAATCAGAGGAAACAGAATAATAAGGCTGCTGAGTGCATTATTAACCTGGAGTCAGCTTATGACTTCCTCTCCTGAATTAATACGGAAGAGGGAGGCAGGGAGGGAGGGAGGGAGGGGGGGGGACGAGGTGGGTGGGGCTGCTGAGGCAGGATAAAGGATGATGGGTTTCTTGGGCATCTTTTTGTTTGTGTCTGTTTGGGCTCTGCTGGATGAGGGGAGGAACTGGTGCAGCATTAAAAGTTAACGAGGTGAGGGACAATGGGGTAGCTAAGTTCCTAAGAGTGTCTGCCACAGAAACGTGAGAAACTTAGTTTCCCCAGCTCCCAGAAAACTCCACTGGATGGAAGCAGGTAGGTCCTTGGAGCTCACTGACCAGCCAGTCTAGCCAAACTGTTGAGTTCTGGGCTCAGTGAGTTCCTATCCCAAAAATAAGGAGCTGGAAAGAACACTCTACATAAAGAGTTCTTTTTATTCTCAGAGAAGACCCAGGTTTGGTTCCCACCCGCATCCATAATTACAGTTTCGGGGGATCTGACACTCTCTCCTGACCTCCAAGGGCATCAGGCATGCATGTGGTGTGTGTGTGTGTGTGTGTGTGTGTGTGTGTGTGTGTGTGTGTGTACACAAGGAGACCCAAGATTGACAGCGGATGTCTCCCTTGGTCTCATCCACCCCACTTAGTGAGACCTGAATTAACCCTTTCAGCTAGCCTGGTGATGCAGCTTTCTCTGGAGAGTTCATGACCTGGATGTTTGGGCATGCTGGGTTTCCATGCCACCTGGCTTTTGCATGGGCTCTGGGGATCCGAACTCTGTTCTTCACACTTGCACAACAAATATGTTACTTGCTGAGGCATCTCCCAGTTCAGAGCTTTTCATTTTTACCTTAAGAACTGGACAGATCAAGAGGTTGCTCTGTTTCCAAAGATTAACTTTGCCCATGGCCCATGGCCCATTGCATAACCCTAACCTTACCCTTAACCCCACAAGTGTCTTCTTATTCTCTCTCTCTCTCTCTCTCTCTCTCTCTCTCTCTCTCTCTCTGTGTGTGTGTGTGTGTGTGTGTGTGTGTGTCCTCTTCCCTCTGCTTCCTGACCACCACAAAGTGATCAGTTTTGTCCCACTCCACTCTCCACATACTATTCCTCCTTGCCACAGGCCCCAAGTGACCAAGCCAAATTACCACGGGCAGAGGGGGCAGAGACACCTGAAATTATTAGCCAAAAGCAACTTTTCCTGCATGCATGTTGTTCATGTCAGGCATTCTGTGACAGCAACAGAAAGCTAGCTGATCCACACTGTGTTGTATAAATTCACCCTGTTCTTTTCATAGGATGTGGTAGGGGAGAAAAAGGAGCCACACTGTACACGGAAAGCCTATCTTGTTGTGGGATTATTCTGAATTATTCTGACTGTAAACACATTGCTCCTGCACATTGTGCCTCAACCAGCTGCCCCACAAGTTCCTTCTTCTGAACATGCCCTACCATTTCTATGTGGCAGCCACCCAGTGCTGAAAGGGACTTTCTTGCCCGGGATGTTTCTCTTTGTTAAACAGTGCTGGCGTGTTTTCCTACGGTGTGAGCATTAGTGATCTAATCTGAAAATGAAAATGCTATGAAATCTGAAACCTTTTATTATTGTTATGTGTGTTAACATGTGCATCTGAATGTGTGGAGGGTTTGTGTTTGTGTGTGTGTATGTGTGTGTGTTTGTGTGTGTGTATGTGTGTGTGTTTGTGTGTGTATGTGTGTGTGTTTGTGTGTGTGTATGTGTGTGTGTTTGTGTGTGTATGTGTGTGTTTGTGTGTGTTTGTGTGTTTTTGTGTGTGTGTATGTGTTTGTGTGTGTGTGTGTGCGCGCGTGCGTGCATGCACACATAGAGAGAGAGCATCTTCCTCTCTTGCTCTCCACCTCAGTTTTTGAGACAGGCTCTCCCACTGAAACCAGAGCTCACTCATAGGAGCTTCACTTCCTAGCCCAGGGATTCCAGGTATATAGTCCCTTACCTTGCCTCTTATACGAACTCTGGCTCTCACGTTTGCACAGCAAGTACTTTCCCTACTGAGCCATCTCCCTGCTTTCTCAAATTTAAAGGTTTTTGAGAGTTAATATGATGTCACAGGTGGAAAATTCCACACCTGACCTAGTGTCATCGCCAAAACACAAGTGCTCTAAAAGCATTTAATAGTATTACTTTCAGAATGTATACATGAATTTTATAAAACATAAATGAAATCTCGTGTAGACTTGGATTTCATTGCTAAGTTATCGCATTATATACATACTAATTTTTAAAATCTCTGAACTGTACACACTGGGAGAGTTCTTGTCCTAAGCAGTTTGGACAACCTGTGTATCATGATTTCCAGTTCTATGGCCATTCGGTCAGATACAGTTTGCCATGTCCCTTTGAATCTTGGTCATGGTAACAAGACATTATCTTCCTTCCTTTCTTCTTTCTTGGGATCCATCCTCCACACTGCTACATGCATTAAGTTCATTACAGAATCAATGCACCCTCCAGCTGCTCCCTGCAGAGCAAGGGCTCCCCCACTGTCTGCATGAACATCTCCTAAGCCCTTAGAATCTCTCTGATGTCTCCAGTGGTCTCCTAGCCAGAGCTCCTGGCTCATTCTCAAAACACCTACTCTATAATTCATTTTCCAGAGCAGAGATCATAGCATCTCCGTTGAATATTACCTCATGGCTCACGCCTTTAATCTCAGCACTTGGGAGGCAGATCTCTGTGAGGTCGAGGCCAAGGCTACACAGAGAAACCCTGCCTCGAACAAAAATAATAGTAAATTAATTAATTAATTAATTCCCACTTACTTGGAATGAAATCCAATATCTCCCAAAATTCTGCAAATCCTTCTTGAAGCATCTTGCCACCTCTGCAGCATTGCCCCAATCAGCCTCCCTAGCCCCAGCTCTAGCTCAGCCTTCCTTACAGGCTTCCACCACCTTCTTGGCACACACTCACTTTACCTGCCGCTCCCTCTGCTACAATGAGCTTCCCTTGCTCTTCACAAGGCTGTCTCCTTCTCACTGTATGTGTATTGGGGATCTTCTTTGAGAAGCCTGTTCACACCACAAACACATACACCTAGAAACAATGTTCATATTTAATACAGTTTCCTTTTTTAATTATGATGTTTCAAATTTGCTACAAGGGGATTAGAACTCTAGACATTTATTATTATTTATCCTAGTATAATGTAATCTCCATAAGGACATATCCATATGGCTCAAGAACAAGAATCTAGCCCATGTCTGTGCATTCAAAGTACTCAATAAGTATGTGTTGGGTCAAAGGTCTCAAAACACCTAATATCTTATCCCCTTCACTCTCTGAGACCCAGATCAAGAATCTAGTATAAGATTATCTTTGACTTCAATACTGCTGGGCACAACAGGCACTGCCCACATGACAAACACACACACACATCCTTCAAGGATTCCACAGCCCGGGGAAGTGCCAGGGGAAATACCTACCCAGGATTTTCCCTCCTAAGATACCTCTGTCCTCTGATGCTTGCCTCCACACAAAACAACAAAAGTCCTCCCTGGAGAAAGCCCAGTTATTGAGCAGCACCTGCCACACGGGTTAGTCCAGCCCCAGACTTTTCTTTTATGGCCAACCACATTTCAACCACAGCTGATGCTCCACCCAACCCTTTAGAACTCCTGAGAAACGCAGGGCAATAAATCGCCATCCTCCCAACGCAGCCTGGCTCCTGGCCACCACACTGCCACCGCCGCCGCCTGCCCACATATTTCAGAAGAAAGACTTTACAGGAACCGCAGATGATGCTGAACTTCAATTAGGCCCTGCTGGCAAATTAGTCACGCAGGGTGACATTTTCCAATCATGGAGCATTAACATCCACTCTAATTATGAAATTGTGGTGCTCACATGTGTAGGAGCAAACGAGACCTATGTGCCCAGCGGCTTGGGTGTGTGAAAACACACCTGTACATGTAGCCACACGCACAGACATACCACTCGCACACATCTAGGATTGCAGGATTTTTCACTTCCTTACCATTTCTTAAAAGTGGACTTGACACTTTGTTTAAGAGAGACGAAAGCCACAGGACATAAACCTTTCCGTACCAGGGATACCCCTGAGCAGCTAGTGGTCAAAAAGAGTTTCAGAAAACAATGGCTGCTGTGCTAAGAATATTAAACTCCTCAGCCACTTTGCTCAGTAGAAGACACCACCGTAGTCTATCCTCAGAGTGCTCTGACCCGGTATCCATCAATGAGACCATGACATCCACCAACTCCCAGGCAATACTAGCCTTGTCCTCCATCAAGCATGTAAAATAAGAAACAGTTCCCCTGTTGGGTTTCCCTCTCTGTCTTCCTTTCTTCTGGTATCACCTCAGCACACAGTCTTAGTCGGGTCCCAGGAAATTCTAGAAGCTGGAGACAACCCAGGAGCCCTGCATACTAAGAATGGATGGAGCTATGAGCAGCGGCTCTCATCTCTATCTGCCCTCTGTGGCTCTGGGATCACGGTTCTGGTTGTTACCGAGAGTATGAACTTCTAGTCCAACACCTTTTCTAAATGACTTGTTCCCTTTCGAACTGAACCAAGACAAAGGATACCAGCCTGGCCCCTAATCTATGGTGTGCTGCCAGTCACAAAAGTGCCACTGCAATCTCCCTCCCTTTCCTCATCCCCCTCTCTTCTCTCTTCTCTTTCTCCTCTCTCCCTCTTTCTCCCCTTCCCCCTCCTCTTTCCCTCCCCCGACTCTCCTTGTCATCTCAGACTGATCTGCCCATGAAATATTTAGACACTCGTGCACCTGAGTCATATCTCTCAAGAGATAAACAAGGAGGAACTGAAGATATAGACATTCCCAGCTAGGACCTCAGGAGAGACAGAGGAGCCACAGGAAGGGAGCCCCACCCTGGGTCTGTAAACCTCTGCCAAGATCTGACCAATCAAATCTAGCAAGTTCAACACAATTCACTGTAGAGCTCAAGGAGGGCTGTGAGAGACAGGGGCTGCCAAGATCAAGGAAGGCTGAGAGGGGCAAGAAAGTCATCTTCTGATGGCCAAGGTCATAAGTCTGCTCAGCCATTCGCACTGGAGCAGGCTTCTAACAACCAAATGGCTTCTCCATCCATTGTCTCTTGTCACCCTCTTAGTTCACCTCTGGAAGCTAAGTATGCCAGTAATGTGGCATGACGCCCACTCTCTTATGTGATTGTCACAACAATCCACCATAACATGGAAATTAATCTCCCAATTTACACACAAGAAAGCTGAAGGTCACAGAAGCCCAATGAATGGTTAGCCCAAGGTCACTTGGAAATAGCCTCTGACTACAATCCTTTTATCTCAAGTCCCTGTAGTGTTTTACTTGATGCTATATTTAGCCAAACAGCAAAGAAATACACCAGCTATCCCTAAAAACCCACTAATAACCTTAGAAGGGTACCACCCATGGTACCACTCTAATCTCAACGTTGATCACCTCCATTATGAATTCTTTTCCTTCAATAACTCCGCAAGTTCTATGGAAGCTTCCAGAATTACTTGGAAAGTTCTGCTCAGTTCCTGATCCTAGGAAGAGGTCAGAGGCCAGGGATAGAAACTCTCAGCTCCCTGCCTGAATGCTTGCTCTGTATTGTTAAACCTTCTGGGCCTAGTTCTACATTTGCTAAAGCAAACTTCAGAATATGGAGGTCCATTTGTTCTTCACAGACAGCCTAAAGGCTGCTAGTTTCTATGTGTGGACTTTGATGCCTCCCCGACTACACCTGCTATTCCCTTGGGAAGCACAGAGGCTTCCCATGGCTCTGCAAGTCTGCTCCTTCACTAGAGACACTCTAGACCAAGGATTACCTCCTCTGTATCAGGCCATGGATCAACCTTGTTGGGACCACAGCCACATACCTGAGCCTAATGATGACCCAAGGTACCGAGACAGATTCTATAACAACAGCCTCTTGGACCTGATTACATACTTATAGCAGGGGCAGAGGCAGATATTATATCTAGAGCTTCTATAGGGTGGCAATAAATACATAATTTTTAAAATGGCCTAAATAGTTTCCCAAAAGAAAAAGCAATGCCTTTGGGGGTGGGGGGTGGGGAGTCAGACAATCACATTAGTCGTCTACATATAAAGACAGACAGAATCATAATTTTATCTTTCTGGGTTGTTGCTTGCTTGCAACAAAGTTCTTACAATCCAAGTTCAAGTAATAGTCGGGGAGGTAGCTAAGTCTAAGACGCTTGGCCTAACTTACAGTCTCCAAACCAGAGGTTTCTAGGGAAGGCTGACCATTGGAGTAGTAAGGAGCTTGCCTAGCCTCTTAGAAAGTATGTGTCTCCATGAACTGTTGCTCAGTAGTCAATATTGCATGTCCTTGAGGGAGAGCAATGGCAGAAAATAGGAGGCATGGAAAACGCTCCCTCCAATTCTGACAATCCCTTACCCTGCTGTGCCTTGTCACCTGACTGCACCCAGGATTCTCCTTCTTTCCTGAGCACACCATACACATGCAGACCAAAGGAAGTCATCAGGAGGGAAAAGGGGAGACAAGGACTGAGAGATAAACAGTCATAGGGGGGCTGGCAATACTTATACCAGAAAGGACAACTCCAAACCCTGTAGAACATGCATTCCTTTCCTACAAGCCAACTATACTAGGGTGCTTCCCACATCACAGCTGATGCTGTAAATAGCAGTGGTAGACAGTGGTATGAGACAGCTCCAGGTCAGTATTTGTTGCATAGCTCTCCAGCAAGTCCCTTAACATTAGTGACCCTCGGTTTCTTCCTCTGTAAAATAGGAGTTGTCATTGGTATATGTCTTACGTACTCACCATGGGGATCTATAAATGATGCCTTAAAATGATTAGACTGGAGCCGGAGAGATGGCTCAGTGGGACTCCAGAAAGCCCACATTGAAAGATAGAGTATGGCTCTCACTGCCCTTGGGGATCTTTGGCTGATATTAGTCTAAGAGGGAGAGAACAGACAGGGTCGGGGGCTGCAGGGAGACTGATCAACTTTACTTAAGGCAACTCAAGGCTTATATAATTTTGGGGGACTAGAAGTAGGAACACCCAGGATTGGCTGAAGGCTTAGGGTACTGAAATACCTTATTAGCATGGGGAAACACTTGAGGAATCTCAGGTTCTAGCATTTAAAATGTAAATGAAGAAAATATCCAATAAAAAACAAGAAAGAAAGGAAAGAAGAAAGAAAGAAAGAAAGAAAGAAAGAAAGAAAGAAAGAAAGAAAGAAAGAAAGAAAGAAAGAAAGAAAGGGTTCTTATCCAGAGAAAGGAACTTGAACCTATAATCTTAACCAGGGCTATGTGACATTCTGCAGGTAGAGCTGTCAGGTTTTTGAACTCTCCAGACAAGGGCAGAGAAGGAGAAGCCCTGCCAATGAAGGGAGTCCTCCATATTGGGCTGAGCCCTAGAAGGCCATCCAGTCAATGGTAGACTTCAACCTTAATTAGCAGGGCAACAATAGACGGTAGTATAAGGGTCTATAATCCCAGTTCGCTCCTAAAAGGAGCTGGCAAGCATAGGCAGGAGAGTCATCAGAGGCTCAGAGGCCAGCTGGCCTGGCTTATGGTGCAGCGAAGAGATGCTATCTCAAACAAGGTGGGAAGTGAGAATTAATATCAAAATATTGACCTTCACTTCCTCAATGTATACACATATACAGCCTCAACAGGTGATCATTTAAGTGCACTCAATACCATACCCATAGTCCTATTATATTCCAATTAAAAGCTTCTTAAACCTCAAAAAGGCTGAGAAAGACCAATATATAACATCACATTGTCTTAGATTCCAGAGTAATAAAAACTCAAACAAAGAACTGATGGCTTGATCTTTGTTTTCAAAACAGTGAAGCTCTTTCTCACTTGCCCTTTGTGACTGCGGCTGCAGAGAAATTAGGTAGACTCCCCAGCAGCAGCAAACAGGACGCATCCCTGTTTGTCCTGTGGGTTTCACTCACCTAGATGGATGGCCAGGAGCCACAGTGCCAGAATGACTCCCAACCCACAAAAAGCACTGCTACTTAGATGCCATGGGGATAGCATTAATACCCAAGCACAAAGGCCAAATAAAAAGCTTTAAGCCACTGAATGGCCTTTAGATTTCCAAATGATCTATTTGAGGGAGCCTGCTAAGTGATGGTGGTTGCAGTCCACCTCAGAGAAACCTGTGCTTCAGCGCAAAGCTCGCAGGGCTCAGAGTCACCTCTAACTGCAAACTGCAGTGACAGCATTGGGGACAGTCCTATCTACAGTGGAAAAATTCTAACAACTACATGCACATTTACACACATTACTGTGGCCCGGTTTCCCTGAGCCGACAAAAGTGCAAAGTTCACAGTAATTTCCAGGTTTTGTCTCCAAATCAAGCAGGAAGCACCGCAGTATGCCATGGCCAAGGGCAGCTTCTGGATTCAGTGTCCTTCCAACAGGGCACATCCTAAGTCAGTGACTGGCCCAGGTCTTCCTCCCCTGGAGTCTCCAGGCATGGCCCTGTCTCTTTCCTCTTTTGACTCTTGAGCCTTCCCTGGTTTTGTGAGATTCTTTAGTATCCCTCCAGAACGTCCTTCGTTTGCTTGAACCAGCTAGAACTGATGTGTATGGAATTGTAATTTGAAATCCTTTCAAATTATGTTCACATGTAAAATATTCTGAAGACAGCAGTTGGTTTGGGGCATCAGGCTTTAGAATATACTTTTATCTAATAGAATATTCTTTTATTGAATGCAGCCCCTCGATCGTCTATAATCTCCATTATGTAAAAGACATCTCTCAAAGAAAGGGAAAGACGGCCACTGCAATGAGATGTCTGTTGTGAGCTGAAGGACCTCTCCCTTGGCAAGATTTCTTCTCTTTGCAATCAAATCAGGAATGACCAAGGTGGGGGAGACTGGAGTCCACAGACAAGACTGCAAACATTACCTCCCAGATTCCAACCCAAGCAGTTTCTGCCTCCCTGATGCTCAGGAGGCAGGATGAGGCCAAGGGTTTCTTGCTATTCCTCAGCTCTTGGGCACACTGTACGTCGGATCTCCTGCCTCAATAACCTGTGTTTGTGTGGCTTGGGGCAGGTGTTCAGTTTTAAGGTAAGGACCTTGAGAAAGGTACTTAAACCCCTGAGCCTTGGTACCCTTGCCTTTCAAAGGAGACAATAACGGCCACTTCATAGGGATCTTGTCAAACAAGATGTAAAATGTGTCACGAAGTATTCAAAAACCACGTTGATACACCAACGCCACTCCGCGCAAGAAAGTTAACAAGAAAGGGAGAAGGGAGACCAGTATAAAAAGTACTTTTTCTTCCTGAAAAAAAATTTTAAAAGGTTTCTTTTTTTGTAAAAAGAGCTGTTATTACCCTCTAGAACTAATTAGAGAAATGATGAAATACTTAACGCTTTGCCTCCAATAAATCCTAAGAAGGATTATTAGATGGGCCAGCAGGAGAAGAGCTCTAAGTGATTTTCTGAAAAACTAGACAGCCGGCGGAGGGCGGTTCTGACACTTTCCCACCAAAAGCAAGTTAAGTGTCCTCCAAGTGAAGTAGGGAGATGGTGAGGAGGTTAATTAATGGCCCGGGAGGGTAAGATAAAAAGGTACTTAATTTGGAGGCAGACATCTTTATTTCTCTTCATATTCTCCTATACCGTTGCCCTTGTTTTGCCTCAGAATTAAGCAGCGTAGTTCTATTAACAGAGAGTTATGTGTTTGTAGGAAATTATTTAAGAGACTCGATCAACGCACACACCCATTCCATTCCAAAACTGCACATGGTAGAATTTGGAGTGTCCAACCTTCTCACACTGCTGAATGATGCTGCCTACAAATGTGATGGGCCTCACTCATGGCTAACCTGATCTACATGAAGCTGCGGGATGCAGGTCAGCTAGATAACTCCAAGTCTTGTCTGTCTGTCTGTCTGTCGTCTGTCTTTATGTATGTATGTATGTATGTGTATTATGTGTGTATGTATGTATGTGTGTATATGTATGTATGTGTGTAAGTATGTGTGTATGTATGTGTGTGTATATATGTATGTGTGTGTATGTATGTGTGTATGTACTTGTGTATGTGTGTATGAATGTATGTGTGCATGTATGTATGTATATGTGTATGTATGTGTGTGTATGTATGTGTATGTATGTGTATATGTATGTATGTGTGTGTATATATATGTATGCATGTGTATGTATGTGTGTATATGTGTGTATGTATGTATGTGTGTGTATGTATATGTGTATGTATGTGTGTGTATGTATGTATGTATGTATGTATGTATTGACAGGGTCTCATGCATCCCAGGCTGGACTCAAACTTTGCATCGGAGCATGAGACCTTCATCTAATCTTTCTGCCCCCATTACCTGAGCACTGGGAAGATGGGCAAGCACCAACCATGCCAGGCTTACATGCGCTGTCGCACTCAAGGCATGGTGCATGCTAGCTAAGTATTCTACCAGGTAAGTTTCAACCCCAGCCCCAGCAGTTCTTTCAGTAAACTGCACCATTCACACAGGGGAAACTGATGTTTGGATCACTGTGTCTTTTACCAGTTATTTCACTCCATGTTCTATTTTCCTCCACTTCATAGAAACTTCGTGGCAGATTTTGCTATCCTAATTTCACACAGAATAGAAATAAGAACTCGACGAGATTTGTACTAGTGAGGAAGCAACAATAAGAACCAACATTTTACCAGGACAGATTTGCAAGAGGGAATTTCATTTGGTCTTCATAGCAATCGATTATTTTACTTAGACAGGTGCAGGCTCAGCAGTGTGTCAGCTCCACACAGATACAGGAGGACAGGGGCTGTATCCAAGCCTGGCATCAGATCTAGCACGGAGCACAGCACCAGGCCAGGCTGGGGCAGAATATCCCTGAGGATCTTTCTTTCTGACCTCTGCAACCCTTGAATGTCCCAGCAAGAGCAAGCTTAGTCCTTTCAGTAATGAAAAAAAAACATCTTTCTAAAAATGGTGGAGAAAAAAAAATAAAGCTGTTTTCAAAACAAAACCTTTTGTGACGTATGTTACGGACAGCTTTATTTCTGTTGCTCAGAGTCCCTCGTAGCCTGGCTCAGGGCAGCGATTATATAAAATCAAAGGAATTTAGCAAGAAGGCATAGGCATGGATTCTTTTCCTGGGACCCAACAGGGCTTGCTTACCATCTCCAACACCATTCACCTCACCTGCCCAGCAGCTGCAGTGCCCACCACTCAGAGAACATATATGTGTGGCCCCAGGAGCTCTGTCTTTTCAGTTCGCAGAAATCTTCTATGGAGAAAAAGCTCACCAGAGGTTCCTTACACTTACACTTTGGCTACAGTAATGACACAGTTAATACAAGTCTAACGTCTCACACTCAAGCAGGCTGTTTGGGGAGGCCCCTCCTGGGACACCCTGTCCTTCCATCCATATGGCTGTTAACCTTACTGTTTCTTGTGTCCGTTTACGTCTCTATGCCAAAACCCCTTTTAAGAGGCTTTCCACACTGAAATGTTTTGTCGTTCCGTTGGTATGCAACTTCCTGCAGACAACTTGAAAACAAGGAGGGAAAGCAAGCACTCCTCCCTTTGGCAGCTGGCGTGCATATTGTGCACGGGCACGGGGGTGAACTTGGGGCCTCCTAAGAACTAGAGCAGATGGGCTTTGATTGCCTGGTGGTGAGAAGGGACGTGCCTGGGAGCTGGGTGCAGGGACAGGAGATAGTTCTAGTAAGAGGCTTCCCTGCTTTGCCTGAAGGTTGAGTCAGTAACAACAGGGTACACACACACACACACAATGCCAGGTCCATCTGTTCTACCTGACATAAATGTCCTTTGAGGTAATGACCAAAAGCCAAATGGTGCCTGCAGCTTCCTCTACCAGCAGTGACCCTCACGGGATGCTCAGAACAAGGAGCACTGGCCACCAAAGTTGGCAAACTCCCCAGTGCTCCTTCCATTCCTTATGGCATAAGGCATGTGCCAGTTTGGGTACCCTGGGCTAATCTAGGTACTTGAATACATGACTGAGAAAGAGACAGACTGTCTAGTTATAGCGCTGAACAGGCACACTCAAAGACACTGGCATTCAGAATCTCATTCATCTTGGACCCCAAAGAGCCACACAACACAAACGGGGCAAACACAAACTTCCCAGAAGCAAACTGTATAGAGCAAGGGATGCTGGCAGGTTCATGTACTCTGCCATGACCACCACTGGCTCCCACCCTCCCACCCCCGCCCCCAGGGCCACCTTGCTAGTAAGAACAGATTTTTCACACTGCTGTTGGGAGAGTCTTACTAAGCTGTCAACCCAGCTCCCCTTCATTCTCAATAGGAACTCCATTTTCTTGACAGTAGAGTTGACCAGAGGCCAGACATAGGCAGGTTCTAGGGACACAAAGAAGGCAGGAGTGCTACGGAAGATTAGTGCATCCCTCGAGGTGAGTCACAGCCACGCACATAAAGTCTCTTTTCTCCTATCCTGAGGGGCAATGCTGCAAGCTCACATTCCAACCAAGCTTCTAAAAGGCGGAACCACAGGAGTGAGCTCTGCTCCTCCTCTGACTCAGCCTTCCTCCGATGGGAGCAGTCTGTCCAGCAAGAAACTGTCTGTCTCTAGAGCTGTCTTTCAAGTTGAAACTGAGCTAATATTACACATCAAAAAGGAAAACTAATGTAAATGATTTCCATTTATTTGGACTGATTGAGATGGATAAGTCACTGCTGGCCTGTGGGTAATGACAAGGTCAAAGCCAATAGTGTCCACAGGAGAGTCTCTTCATGTCTCAGGGGGAAGGCACTCGGCTTCAGGATACCTCATGCGCAGGGATCTTCCCTCTGCTTCTGCCTCTCTCAGCCCCGAGCTTCAGACTTCACTGCTGAGCAGAGTGATGGCTCCACGGGTGGAAGCTGCCGTTTTGCCTGGGGTGTAAAGGAAGGTATGATTGACATGCCGTGTGTATATTTTCCTGGGAGGAGCTGAGGAGTCCCTGGAGCCCTCCCCAGGGGTAGAATGGCAGAGAGAGGGAGTACTCAGAGAAGTCAGGCAATCTACAACATTAGCAGACAGGCCAGCCAAACCTCTCCCTGTCTCCAGCCTTAGCTTTTCAGATGCTCAATATAGACACATCACCTGGATCCCTCACCTGTTACAGCTCTTCTCCAAATTAAGTTAATTTTATCCAATTATCAACCTTAGCATGAAGAAGTTAGAGACCATTCATATAAAATTCTGTCATCTTGTCTGTCACGGCAATGTGAAGATAAGCCTTATTGAGTCTTACAGAAAACTGATTCATGAAAAAGGTAAGATAAATAAACAAAAATAAAATAACAGCACAGGGACTGGGTAGATAGCACACCTTGTAAGGTGCTTGCTGGTTTTTTGTGCAAGCATGAGGATCTAGGTTTGATCCCCAGACCTATATTAATAAATAAATAGATAAATGAAAGAAAGAAAGAAAGAAAGAAAGAAAGAAAGAAAGAAAGAAAGAAAGAAAGAAAGAAAGAAAGAAAGAAAGCTGGGTGTGATGGCATACACTTGTAATTCTAGCTCTGGGGAAGAAGACACAAACACATCCTAAGGATCAATAACCAGCCAGCCTAGCCTAGGTGACAAGGTTCAGGTGAGTAAAAGACCCTGCCTCAAGCACACACAAACACACACACACACACACACACAACCACCACCACCGCCACCAGCAGCAGCAGCACAACAGCAACCAAAGAAGAATGGTGTATAGTTGCTGACGAAGAATGCTTAAGGTTGTCCTCTGGCCTTCACATGCATGTGTGTGCATGTACACCCATGCACTCATGAACATCCACAGACACACACACCTACAAAATTATAGTAATAACAACATTTCACAGAGACAAGACTAGAACCGAGATCTCCACACTTGATTCCTCTGGGCTTTCTATAAGTATTCATGCATCATTCACTCTTGGTTTTAAAACATTTGTTTGTTGGTTTATCATCTATTTGTTTAGTGTGTGTGTGTGTGTGTGTGTGTGTGTGTGCATGTGTGCACACGTGCACAAGCTTGAGCACATGTGTACCTGTTTTCTACAATACAGTGTACACATAGAAGTCATATAATTTGACAGAGTAAGATCTCTATGACCATATGACTCCTAGAGGTCAAACTCAAGTTGTTGAGCCACCTTGCTGGCCCCACCATCAATTTGGGCTCATCTTGCATTTCCTTGTCTCCTCTATCCCCTTGAAGAGCCCTAAAAGAAACTACAGACATGCCCAGATGTTTTTAACTATTAACGATGTCTAACTATTAATGAATCCCTTAGCTATTTTCTGTCTGTTAACATGATATCAATGTTGCACTGTATTCTGCATGGAAATAGACAGAACAGAAACTTACAAAATTATCTACTTCTGGAATAAGTCCATCCCCAAGGGAAAAGAACAGAGAGGAGCCTGCAGCAGAACTGTGGAGTAGAAGGTAATCAGTGGTTCAGGTCAGGACCTGCCTCTCCAGTGTCCTCATCTCCCGGCTGAGAAACTTTTAACTAGAAGTACCTTTCCTCTTTCCTAGACTAATTTCTGAAAATAGCTCAGATGTTAGCATCCTACTACCTCCAAATTCTTAAATGGATGGCTCCAGAAAGAGAAGATGGAGACCTCCCATGTTTAGAGAAGGGACTGTAGCTATTCCAAGGGAGAAAGGACAGAAAAGGAAGCTGGGGGCAGGCTAGGTGGGAAAGAGCTGCTGGTTAGAGTTTGGACAAAACAGTGGTCCCCTGCTGTGTGTTAACAGCCTGGTCTCTACGTGGCACTATTGTGAGGTAGTGGGAACTCAAGAGGGACCAATCTATAGGGTATAAGGAGAGATCTGAGATATTCCCTCAAATAAGATAGTGGGAGCTCAGCCCCTTTCTTGAACTCTCTCTTTATTCCCTGGCAGACAGAGAATTATTTTTACCCCAACATGTTCCTGCCATGATGTATTGCATATCAAAGCAAGGCCAGCTGATCATGAACTAAGGTCTCTGGAATAGTGAGTCAAAGCAAACCTTTTCTCTCTATAAATTGATGATCTCAAGTACTTTGTTATAGCAACAGAAAGCTGACCAACATCCCTTCCTACTTATCTGAAAAAAAAAAAAAAGAAAGACTCTCACAGGTTTGTTAAGATGGAGGTTGGAGTGAGATAAGTTTTAGTATGGGTGATAGTGGCTCTTTCTGTGAAATACAATAGGACCTTCTGCCCCTCTGAGATTGCCACCTGGTCCCTGTGAGAGTAGAAGCCACTTAGGCCTGCCATGGGCTCTAGGGTGCAAAGACCTTTAAAGGCTTGGGGACCAAAGATTCTGCATATGATCTCCCTCCCCCTCCCCCTCCCCTTCTCCTCCCCCTCCCCTCCCACCTCCAGCTCCCTTAAACCTAATACCACAATCCCTTACTGATATTAAAAACTGACAAGGAATTTTGCCACCGGCAGAAGCATTTTAATATTGAAAGGTTGTGAAATCTAATAAGAGATACAAGGAGGTTGATGGAGGTAGAGTTATTTGCCCCCCTTTCGTGCTTCAATGGAACTGGGATTCAATAAGCAAATGTGACAGAATGTGTAATTTCCCCTTGATCCACCACGGCCAGGCATTTCCTGTTTAATAACCTCACACCAGCCTGTCTCCCCTTCCCCAAGCCTCCTCCTCCCAGAAAATCTCCCTCCTCCATCTTATCAGAATAACCCTTCATTTGAACGCAGCTCTGACTGGCACTTTGGTGGTACCTTATCACCGCTTGAAGACACAAAGGGAACAAGCTGAAATATTATTTTTCCCCTTTGTGGAAAGGTGTTAATGAGATCTTCCTGCTGTCTCCCGGCCTGAGCCCACGGGGGACCCACCCTGATACTAACCATTCTAGTCAAAGCCCAGCTTTAAAACCTGCTCATGAAAGATAGGGTTCCTGGCCCATACCCAACCTGCAGCCAAGGAGAGCTGAGACAGATTGCCTGGTGAAATTTTGCAAGTGGGACGAGTCCCTGACTGGACTGGGTGGCTGGGCTCTGAGTGTCCATGTCAGTAGCAATCAGAGCCATGTGTAACAATGACAACCTGTGTTCCTGTCTGTCACATCTTACCTCCTAGAGCAGGATCAGACAGTGAAGGGATCCTGAGAGTGCTCTGTGGCAACTACCAAGTGCAAGGTGGTTTTCCCTGTGGTCCTCTGCCCCAGCCAGCTGGGACCCCAGTCCAGAAGAGCTAAAGTGGGGACCCCTGGTGAGCTGTGCACGTGCAGAGACAAAGAGAAATCCCTCGGCCTATTTCAGGTTTTTTCTGGAGTAGGACAGAGTTTGTCAGTCCTCAGAATAAAGTCCTTTAGAAGCCTGAACACTGAAGGAAGAAAAGTACTTTGTGTTGATCAACAATACTGGTGTTACTAACTATGCATGGGGTATGGGCTTATCCTAATCCCAAAGTTCCAAATCCTTACCCTGTAATCCTAACTCCAAACCCAACTGTAACCCCAACTCTAACTGCAAGTGAAAGGAAATAAAACTTGAGACCTGTGATTCATGTAATGTATGTCAAATAGCCCAAAGAGTTGTTTGTGAGCTTTGAAACCTGGGACTGAGAACATAGCAGAACAGACCAGGACATGCCAGGGCAGGCCCATCGCCTCCCTATTTCCCACCCCTCTGACCTAAAGTTAAATGTTAACAGGCTGCTGATGTTTAAATGGACCAATCATGTGAAACCGCGCCAATTCCTCCCCCAGCCCCATTCCTTTTCTATAAAAACCCCTAGCTTCCAAGCCTCGTGGTCGAATCCACTGTCTCCTGTGTGAAATACATTTCCACCCGGAGCTCCACAATTAAAATACCTCGTGTTGTTACATCAAGGTGTTGTGTTCTATTCGTGATTCTTGGGTGCACGCCGAATCGGGAGTTGAGTGGGGGTTTCCCCACTAGGTTCTTTCACAAGATGTTGTGCTGAGTCATTGCTAGATATTGTGCTAAGTCGTCATAAGCATTTTGCTAAGTATCTGTTGGCTCTTATTTTGCTGAGTCATCATGATTTTTCACAGTCATTCCTGGGAATTTTTGCAGAGAGTCATCATTATGGGTTGTTTTGTTTTGTTTTTACCAATTCATCACTGGATATTTTTCTAGAATCATCATAGGGTGTTCTGTCAAGTCATCACTGGTCAATTATTTGGTGAGAATAGAGTGATTATTGCCCAGCCATTGCTATATACTTTTGTTGAGTCACCACTGAGCATTTTTGCTAGTTAACAAAGAGTATTTTACTTTGTCGTTTGTGGCTGCTGCTGCTGAGTCATTGTTGGATGTTTTTGCTGTTTGCCACTGGGAATTTTTTTTGCTGATGTGTTGTTAGGTATTTTGCTGAGTCACTGCAGTATTTTGCAGAATCATCATTAAGCATTTTCTGGAGTCATCATTGGACATCGTGTCAACTTACCACTGTGTTTTCTACTGAGTCATCAGTGGACAGTATGGAATTTTTAGAAATCTATCTCAAGGTATGACTAAGTATATTTATATTGTCTCTATATGCATTCTTTTTATTGTTTGAATGATATCAAATTGGCATGTAAGTTAAGTCACAGCACAGAAATCAAAACTGTTAAGTTAAAGCCACTTGCTTTTAATCCATAATGTAATTAAAACTTTAAAACAGAAGGCATGTGAGTTCAGGGACTGAATTTATGTCATTAGACTTGGTGGCAAGAACCTTTAACTGCTGAACCATTTCAAACACCTCTAAGACTTAAATTTTTGTCAAATTGATAAATTTAAATTTGTTGGTTACAAATATTATCTGCATTGTGCCTTCTGTGTTCTCTCTCCTCCCATCAGATCCCCACCCCTCCATGGTCTTTTACAAGTTTCCTGGACTCTGTGGATATCCCAGTTTAAACACACATATCTGAAGATTCACTGTCATCCATGAATGAGAGAGAATACATGATGTTTGCTTTTCTGGGTCTAGGTTACCTCACTCAGGATGAGACCTTCCAGTTCCATCTATTTACCTGCAAATTTCATAATTTCATTTTTCTTAACAGCTAAATAATATTCCATTGTATAGATTGAATATTTATGCATATTTTCATATAGGGAGAATAGAGAATAATAGAGCAAGAAGAATTAAGTGGAGATGGGAGGCAAGGTAGAAGAAAGAATATAGGGAGGGATACCTAACACTAAATACATATCAAAGAACTGCTATGGAGTCTTTCTCAAATACATATATATACATATAAAGAATTTTAATGAGAGGATAATGTCCCCCTTAGACATTATAGGGTATTAAATAAAAAACTCAGTACCAGGAATTACCTCTTTGGGAGTTGTTGGTCAGTGAGGTCTCATACACATACAAACATTACAGGCTAGCACTATTGCTCTTGGTTACCTCCAGAACTTCATGGTAAGACCCTGTGCTGAAAACACCCTGAGCTGTAGAATATGGAGAAATCAAGTTGGTATCAACCTAGAAGCTTCATCCCTACTGGTTAGCTTTTGCAGAACTGGAGGTTGCTATGCATGCTACTGGAGGGGGAAAAAAAATTACGGTTACTCTTATTCATCTCTTATTCATATGTGAATCCTGCAAGCTTGTGGTGGTTTGAATGCAAATTGCCCCCATAGGCTCGTATATTTGAATGCTTTGTCCCCAGTTAGTGGAACTGTTAAAAGGATTAGGGCATTTAACCTTGTTGGAGGAAGTAAGGTTTTTGTGGATAAGGTGTATCATTGGCTTATTATCTTAAGCGTGAATCTACAGAGTTTTAAACTACCAACATTTTAAGAAAGGAATAAAGAAACTTTCACTCGAGCATTCTATAAATATCTTTTAATATCTTGTTCAAAGGTTCCAAGTCGCTATAACAGATAACAGTTATAGATCATAAAGGTCTCTCTCTGCTCATCTACTCAATTACAGAGCACACAGCAATACTGACACACAAGACATTCTTTTCCCGGCATACTCACCCTGCAAAGGAATTACTATGTCATTACCCTTATTTATCTATTACCAAAGGAAACAGAGAACCAGCCAGTGATTCGCTCTATGGCTATGTATGTAGGTGCTTGGCCCATGACTTTTGGTTCCAAAACCTGAGCTCTTCACAGAGCCAGGAAACACCAGCAAAACTCACAAATATTCCAGGACTTATACCTGCACTGAAAGAGACCAGAAGCTGTCTGAGTAACAAGACAGCCACTTCTCTGAAGGAATCTGGGCAAGGAAGGAGGAGAGGTAGATGGTTGGCGAGAAGAAGGTGGGCTGGAGAAAGCTGGGGAGAGGGTGTGTGGTTAGGGTATGAGACTCCAAGGCAATGGCTAATGAGAAGGGGTTAATAAGTGGAAAGACTAGAGATGCTGTGGTGAAGCCCCAGCATGGGTGATGGAGAAGCTAACCGGGGAGCATGGAAGGACCGCTCAGAGGGGCAAAAGAACACTGGGTCCCTACAGTATGTGCTCTGTAATTGAATAGATGGGCATAAACATCTTTATGATTTATAACTGTTATCTCCTATAGAGACTTAGAACCTTTGAGCAAGATACTAAAAGAGGAAGGTCGAGAAAGGATCTAGATAACAATCACTCAAAAACAAAGAACTGAGAGGCCTCCTACCACTGGCCCCACTTCTCTTCCTCCCTTATTCTCAAGGACATTTCCATGGCTAGCCTACAACTAGCATTTTCAGATTCAGCCAGTTCTTCCATCTATCCTAGAAGATGGCATGCATCCAAGTCCCTACCAACAGGGACAAAGAGTCATAACATGTTTTAGGAGGTGACAGCTTACAGGCCTTTTGAGGAGGTTACATTTAAACACCAAGCTTTAAAAGAGTGACTGTGAGCTTTCTAGGGAAGACAGAATAAACTGTGTAAGCCTGAGAGAAAGTGTTGGAGAAACTGGCTGTGATGTGTAATCTTATTGTCTATTTGACTAGGTCTAGAACCACCATGGATATATACCTCTAGGTATATCTATGAGAATATTTCCAAAACAGTTTACCTGAGGAGGAAAGATGGTTTGTAGCACCCCTTCTGGCCTGGGATCCAGGAATGAATAGATAGGAGTAAGTTAGCTGAGCACTAACATCCATCCTTCTCTGCTTCCTGACTTTAGTGCAATGTGACCAGCTGCCTCACATTCTTGCCACCATGATTGCCTGCCATAATGGATTATACCCTCCAACTGTCAGCTAAGATAAACCCTTCCAGCCTTCCTTGGGTTGCTTTTGCCAGGTATTTAGCCCCAGGAACAAGAAAAGGCATTTCAGTGGCAGATCACTGATACTCAGGATCACAAAAGTCACATTGGGACAACTGTGAAAGAAGGAAGCTGGCTTCTCTTACAAACACCCCTTAAAGCCCCCTAAAAGAGAGGGTCCTTGGGATCCTGATGAGCAGAGGGGCTGGTGGAGCCCATACCCACATTGGCTTTTAAAGTTGCCAAGCACCATGTCAATCTTCGTGTTCTTAGTGCTCATGGTTCTATAGCAGAGAAAACAACAAGCGGGTGCAAGACTGTCTAAGGCGTGGTTCTAATGATCTAGTCAGGGTGGGAAAATTCCTCCTGAAGAGGACCAGATAGCACAGATTGTAGCTTTTGTAAGCCATACTGTCTGTGGCAAGTACAAAATGAATGGATCCTCTGGGCGCTAGTAAATCTTTATTTATAAAACAAGATAGCAGCCTGAATTTGTCCTGAGTGCTGCAGCTTGTTAGGAGTGGGTCAGCCCAGGACAGATGGACAGAACAGATGTAGATGACATGACCTGCTTTAGCGGCATGCCCTAAAAACACAGCAGAACTGTTAGAGGGGCAGAGAAAGGCGTCGAAGAAAGGACAGAGAGGCTGGACATGATGGGGCAACACTCCTAATCCCAGCACTCGGGAGGTTGAGACAGGCAATTTGAGGCCAGTCTGGTCGACATGGTGAGTTTCAGATCAGTCAGAGCTACACAGTGAGGCCCCATCCCAAAGCCACAAAAGCAAAAGCAGATGCCAGCCAGTCTGAGGGTAATGGGAGCACACGTGGTCCAGCCATGGCGCTGGTCAAGGGCTCGTCCCTACCTCCCCAAAAAACTCAGGATCTTCCCAAATCCCACCTGCATGGTACATTTTCTTCCTGACTTCATAGGTTAAGACACTAAGCCGCCCACTGAGTGAATGGATGCCACACAAAAGGAGGACACTAAGCACACAAGGGCGTTTCTTCTGCTCCAGAGACCAGCACAGTGTGGAGGAAAGGACAAGGAAACAGAAGCCCTCGTCTCCTGCCAGTTTCCTCACTGAAACAGACAGAGGAGCCTTTCTCATATCTGTAGACAAAGCACTTCAAGAAGCTGCAGAGGGAATGAATCCATCTTTAAGTCACACTACAGCCCCCTCACTAAAGCACTGAAAGGAATGCTACTGTGCAAGGCCATGCATACTAACTTCAAGGGTCACACCTTGCACTCCTTTGTGAAGGTAAGGTGTAACGCAAATTATCAGGAGCAGACTCTACTAAGAATGGCTTCTTGTCACAGGGCAATTTTTTAAAAAAGATTTATTTCTTTATTTTATGTAAGTACACTGTTGCTGTCTTCAGATACTCCAGAAGAGGGGAGTCAGATCTCATCATGGATGGTTGTGAACCACCATTTGGTTGCTGGGATTTGAACTCAGGACCTTCGGAAGAGCAGTCAGTGCTCTTAACTGCTGAGCCATCTATCCAGCCTTTTTTTAAAAAAGATTTATTTATTCATTTAATGCATATGAATACACTGTTGCTGTCTTCAGACACACTAGAAGAGAGTAACATATCCCACTATAGATGGTTGTGAACCACCATGTGGTTGCTGGAAATTGAACTCAGAACCTCTGGAAGAGCAGTTAGTGTTTTAACCCCTGAGACATGGCTCCAACTCACACATTGGGCAAATTTTGATCTCTCTCTCTCTCTCTCTCTCTCTCTCTCTCTCTCTCTCTCTCTCTCTCTCTCTCTCTCTCTCTCTCTCCCCCTCCCTCCCTCCCTTCCTCCCTCCCTCCCTCCCTCTCAGAACCTCAATTACCTACTAGAAGTGATACGTACCTCTAGATTTTCAAAATGATGTCATGATAGACAGTATTTCTTTTTAAATTTTCTTTTCTTTTTAAAATTAATTTTATTTTTAATTATGGCTGTTTTGCCTGGTTGTATGTCTGTGCACAATGTGCACACATGGTGCCCAGGGAGGCCAGGAGATGGTGTTAGATCCCCCTGGAACTGGACTTGCAGACAGTTGCAAGCTGCAATATAGGTGCTGGGGATTGAACCCTGGTCCTCTGGAAGAACAGCCAGCACTCTCAACCAGTGAGCCATCTCTGTACAAGCCTGACACTCGGGAGGCTGAGGCAGGAAGTGAGAAGATCATGAGTTTTATACATGGTGAGCCTGAGATAATGCTAGGCTAGAGACGTGTCTAAAACATCACTATGTATTTCCCATAGAGAGGTGGCATAATGTGGGTGAGCCAGTACCATAACAAATGTCCCAGCAATGGCATCAAGATTGGGAAATAGTCATTCCCAATCAAGGTGACCTGAGGTGTCCTTGAGACCCTGATGTAGCTATAAAGTCTGTAACTAAATCAGTAGCTCAAAATAATGTTGTGTAAACCAACAACATGACTGCCTCATGGTATCATGAAGGTGAGGGTTTTTCTTGTAGATGCGAGAGAGATCAGCCAGAGGTATCTGGAAGGGTTCAGAGCAGAGAGCAGTTTGTACAAATGTCACTCTCACAAAACTATCTCCCTTTTCAAGGTCTCCCACGAAGTTACCACATTTATGCAAACTCATCCCTTCTTCTACGTCTCAGGCAGCAGCACCCAGAAAAGCCAGCTGTGAGCTCATCCGGTCATTCTGGTTCACTTGGTGCTGTGGAGAGAGCAGCAGGAGCAAGCCCTAGAGTCAGCCTGGGGTTGCTTTCAGCCTGGGCTGTGCTGTTGATTAGCTGAGGGCTTTGGACATGCTGTTTAACCTCTGATAATATATGCAAAGCCTTTAACATCGTGTTCAGCAAGTCGGAAGTGTGTTCACAGTCAGCATTATTATCAGCTCATCGGGAGAGAGGAGCACCAGGCCCTGCGCACACCAAGGCACCAGGTTTTATTTTGATGGTAATATCAGCTTTCTTTTAACGAGCGCTTTAATCACTATAAGCATGCTCGACTAGCTCCTTCGTGTACTTTAATCCTTGCAAGTCTTTGGGAGTACTTATTACCCCCATTTTAAAGATGACGAAATTGAGGCTTGTGAAGATTAAGACATTTGCTCGCTGTCATGTAGCTCCATGCAGGAGAACTAAGACCAAGTCCTGTTTGAGAATGAAGCCTGGCTGGGTTCATGACATTAAATCACTGCTCCTCCCTGGATTGCGAGAGCATCTGGCACCTCCAAGATGATTCTTCTCCCAGGGAGAAGAACGGAAAAGGGTCAGGGGACTGGCTTGTCTCCTTCACCACTGTAGTTCCCACTATACACACTTCACACAATAAATGGACATTTTGGGTTAGGGTTCAGTCAGCTGTAAACTGGCTTGAGCAATGGTTTGCCCAAATGCCTGGACTGTGTGTCTCAATGCTCAAGCCTCACTCTGCTAAAAACCAAGTAAATCCCCATCTCAGGCTGAACTGTAGCTAAAGCATCTTTTCTTTTCTCTCTCCCCAGGGGATAGTAGTGCATAGCAGGGTCATGTGCACTGGGTTAGGGTAAACCAGCAAGGCTGTACTAAATAACACTTGCAGAGGATGCTTCTGACCCTAACTATCCTTAGGTTTGAGGCTTGTTTACTATGGGCAGGCCCATCCCCACGAAGAACACCAAACTGTCAATTATTCTCAGATGGGTGTATTGGAAGGAAGCTTAGGTTCGTGACTATGGCTGTGCCTCTTCCTAAAAGAAAGATACAGTGCAGAAGCCTGGGATGGCCCCACTCACCTCCTCCCCACTATCAGGCCTGGGAATCAGCCTTTTTAATACAGACAATACCTTTGAATCTGGACTATTCTCAAAATGAATAAGGCATTGCCTGGGATATAATGAGTCAAATAAAATTTTATAGGTCTCTATGGGAAGGCTGACTGGCGGGGACATGGAGGGCAGCTAGAAAGGCTGGAGGATAGGAGAGGAGGGGCGGGGGAGGGCAGATGGATATTGGCTGGGGGAGGAATGGGGAGCTTTCCCCCGGGGCAGATAGTATGGCTAATGGTATGGCTGAAGTAGAATCCTCAAGAAGCTGGCAATCAGCAGAATTAGCATACAAACTGCCTCCTCCAGCCATCAGCCCTGGCAGCTAGCACCCGGGAGGGGCAGCAAGCTCTTACCTCTGCACTAAAAGCTTAGTAAAAAGTATCGATGCCAGAGCTCTCAGGAGGCCAGAGTGGAAGCCACCACTGTCTGGGGTGAGTCTGGTTTGGGGCTTCAGAAGTCCTCATCAAGAAGGCCAGGGACTGAGGACAGAGTTTGACAAGGGGCGACTAGGAAGCCAAGTCATGCCTAAGTGCCACATTGGTGCCCAGGGAAGGGTAAAATACCAGCCCCTCTTTTGAGAGCCTCCAGGTTGCTGAGCCTGCCAGGAACACTCAGGATAGACTGCTTTCAGAAAGTAGGCAAAAAAGCCACGCCCAAAGGGAAGTGCTGTGATGGGATTACCTGTGGTAATCACCTCAAACAGCAAGTGACCCAGAGGGACTTAAGGTTCCCTCAGCCTCACTGGATATTGGTCAGGCTCCTTCCCGCCTTAGACCCTGACCTCCCTCTGCCTCTGGAGTATAATTTCGCAAGCTCACAGCCCAAACTTCTTTCTTTGCTCCTGGAGGCATAGACCTTCCCCGATTCTGTTTTCCCTCTCAGGAATGCTCAGCCACCTCACTGAAGCCCAAGCATCGGGGAGATGGGGCCCCTATCACCAACTCTGTGGACAGCAGGACCTTGCCTTCCAGATAATTAGCAAACACAGATGTTCTGCAATCTTCTCCCCCTGGCCCCATGAGACTCCCATTCCTTGAAACCTCATAATATTTAGAAAATGCCAATGATTGCAGTGTTCATAACGGGGTTCCCCTAAGTCCTGAAGTCTGCCTCCAAGCCAATATAATAAGGACCCTCCAACAGCGTGCCAGATTGCAGAAGCCTAGGCTATTCTTAGTCACTTGGAACTGCTGGAGAGTTGGAGACAGACAAGCAACCCTGCTTCCCTGTATGCCCACAGCCCTGTCCTCCTCGGTGGCCCTTGAAACAGAAAGCACTGCCCTGTCTGCACCCCTCCCCGCCACTTCAGCATCAGCCCTTGGTGCATCCTTTCTGCTTTGGTACCCCCACCCCCACCCCAGACCACAGCCATGCACTACCTCTCCCCAATCAGAAGATAAATATCTTCCCTAAACATGACTTTCTTTCAGGGTCCCCCCCCCCCCCCAGAGAGCATGGGAAACAGAGGAATATGGCAAAGCAGAGAAGCGCATCACTACAGGTAACCTACCTAAATACAGATTGCTGTACACAGAGGTCCCAGCTTAAGCTCCACAGCTACTGGCCATATAGACTCAGATTCTCTGCTTTTTTTTTTTTTTTTTAACTCCAGCAACCTTTCAGGAGCAGCTAGCTGAGCCAGTCACCAGATTTTCTCACCACATCAGTCTTAGCCAACTGTTACACATCACCATTGTCCTTGTCGAGGGTTAAAGGTTTAGGTATCTACCAAAGTTTTAAAAGACAAGATGTCTGGGGCTGGAGAGATGGCTCAACAGTTACGGGAGCTTGCTGCTGTTGCAGAGGATAAGAAATCAGTTCCTCGAACCCATGTTGGACGGCTCCAGCTCTAAGGGATCCAATGCCCTGGTCTGGCCTCTAGGAACACACACACACACACACACACACACACACACACACACACATCTAGAAATAATCTAGTTTATTAAGATATTTAATGTTAAAACTGTAAACTTTAGCACTTCTAAATTCTGTCCTCTGTGCACTAAATGTCAGGGACGGGTTGGATCACGTATTCTGGCTCAACATGAAAAAGAAAGTTAGAACTTAGCGAATTTGAGCTATTTGTCCATGTTCACACATTTAAAAGTGTTAAAGTCAAGATGTGAACTGGCCTGGATATGGTGCTACACAGTCACAATTCTAGCTCTTGGGAAGTAGACGTAGGAGGAACAAGAGATTGAAGCTAACCTGGGCTACGTATTAACACACTGGCTCAAAAAAAAAAAAAATCATACATAGAACACACACACACACACACACACACACACACACACACACACTGAAGCCAAACAACTGAAGCTCAGTCATCACACCCATCTTCCCTTCCTCACAACCCGTTAGCATCCACTCCTCCCACCCCAGTTTCTCTCCTCTCTCCCACCAGCCACATCACAGCTCAATGTATTTGCTTGAGCTCTTCCTGGGGAAAAACCAGAAAATACCAGCTGTTTAAAGGAGAACTTACCAGTTAGCAGGCCCATTGGTCCACTGCTCCAGGTCTTAACAATATACGTCCCCCAAATACCTGTGCCAATTGTTTGCCATATTGTGGTAACCACACAGTCCAGATATTACAGATTCATATTGTCACCTATTTTTTTAAACAAGACACAAAACCTTAGAGATTTTATAACATGCTCATTCAATTCAGACCCCCTCAGTTTCTTGGATGCAAATGGACCCTAGATTCCTTCATGAGACCTCTAGAGTGCTGAAAACATAGTCATGGCCTCCTGGGCCCTCACAACACAGCCATGGCCTCATTGGCCCTCCTTAGAATGATGAGGTAGTCTCGGCCCACTTACTCTGGCCAAGGCTCATTTACACTTTAGCAAAGTGATTGTGGCAAGTGATATAATCAGGAGAGCTGAGGCAGAGCATCTCTGAGCCTTAGCTCTGCTGTCTAATTAGCCTCCGAATACCTATTGACTGCAGCCATCATCACACAGTCTATTCTTCCTCGTTACAGACTTCTGCTGGTCTGCTACTACTATTTTCCAGCAGCCAGTCTCCCCCCCTCTAGCAGCCGGTCTCCCCCCTCCCTCCAAGCCCCCAACCCCTTCACAACTCTGCCCTAGAGAACAGACAGCAGATTGTCATGAAGCACTGAAGCAAGTCCTTGCCATTACCCACGTCATGCAGCTGTGTGGTGACTATAAGCCCTGCTTACAACTGGCCGGAACCCGGGAGTTGGAAGCCTCGCTAGTGCCAGGAGCACACGTGGCAAGGCATCCTGCAGGCACTGGAGTTTAGATCTAGACCCCACAGACCTGGCTACTTACCTGTCCCCTACACATGTGTTTACACAACCCTCTGCTGGGCTGTGTCCAAGAAACCCTGGAAACATCCCTGGCCAAGAGCCATAGCAGGCAGGATCTGAGTAGCTGGCTCTCATTTCCAGGCAGAGATATGCATTTATTTTTCACTCTCTGAATCCTCCTCCAGGTGACCTCTCAGCGACTGAGCCCTTAACGGATGTCATCACCTTTCTGAATGCTGTCTCACTTTGATGGGTAGATAATGGTGTTAATGAATCAAGAGACATGGGACATGTAGCCGAGGAGACCAGACACACCCTCCCTCCTCCAATAACTTAACATTTTTTTGGATACATTTTCAGTGGTTTTGGCTCTTTGCCTTTGAAACAAAGGTAATACAAATTAAGATATAGCAACACAGGGCTGAGGATGTAGCTTAGAGTGTCTAACTAGCACTTACAAGGCCCTGAGTTTAATCCCCAGTGCTACATAAAGTGGGTGTGACAGCCCACACCTATAACCCCAACAGTCTGGCTATAGGAACAGAGGATTTATTGGTCAAGGTCAGCCTGAACTACATGACATGTTGATGGATGCCAGCCTGGGCTTCTGATGCCAGCACAAGCTATGGTATTAACTGAAAATCCAAAGCTGTGTAGAATGACTAACAGTGGAAGGCTGAGGGGCTAGGATGAAAAGACAAGACAAGGCAGAAGAGGTCAGTGCTGGAGAAAGATTTCAAAGGGGGAGGGGAGGCAGGTAGACCAATGGTCTGGAGACACAGCAGATTGCAGCAAGCCTGACTCTATTTGGCTGCCAGTGATCCATCACAATTTCAAGAAGGTTCATCTTCTGCACCTCAGTTGACCTGTATGGCTGGTCAGCAGAGCAAAGCCACCACAAGCTGTCAGTGATGAGCAGTTAGTGATAAAAGCTCAAACAGAAGGTGAGTGGTATGGTCAGAACAAAGCCCAGCAAGATGCCAAAAGCCAAGTCTCCAAGTCTATGTGTCAGAGTGGCGACCAGGGCATGGGCACATCAGATGCTAAGAGAGCACAGCAAAAGGTGACAAGTGCAGCCACGGAGGAAGAATGGAAGCCGGCACCCTGGAGATCAAATTGGCAGGAAGCAGGAGGGATGTGCAGACCCCAGAGTGAACTGGGGGCAATCCAAGTGAGTGCCTGTAGCGTCACTGTGGGAGTGACCAAGGTCACTCTCTCACCTTACCATAAGCCAGAATTTTAATGCATCTAGTGTCTACTCTTTCAATAGTATATGATCGTAAAAATGAGTACAGTGGCTTTGTGTGCACGTGTTTTTTTATGTAAATGTTATTGACTCTTTCAGTCAGCTCTTGATTGTCAAAACCTTTCCATATTGTTATGTGTGCATCTAATTCTGTTCCTAACCACTCCACATGGCAAGCATCTGCCACATCGCAATATCCACCCCACTGGGACAATGACCCAGGTTGTCTCCAATTAACCTACCCCATCACAGCCTGCCTGGCAAAACTCAGAGGCTGTGAGCCACCCCCTCAGTGACACCACTGTGGACCTGCAGCAGAATTTATTTGGGACACATTTCCAGGAGAAAGAGTAGCTGGGACTTGAAAAAATCGTATTCCTAATAACAAAATCGTGGAATATGGTTTTCCCAAAGGTTTCACAGTAGAATAAAATGTTTTTTGATGGCTAGGAGTTTTCTTTGAAAAATCTGACTGCCCCTTTCCATTCAGTCTCCTCCTGTCTGGGCACCAAACACAAATCAGACATGTTGCAGAGGACCTGGCTCCTAGCACCCACATTAGATGGCTCACAGTCACCTGTAATTCCAGTTCAGGGAGATACAGTGCCCTCGTGTGGCCTTCACAGACACCTGCACTCATGGTGGATATACCATGAAGCCACACACAGAGACACATAAATTTGAAAACTAAATCTTTGTTTTTTTTTTTTTTTAAAAGAGTAATTTCCAAGTCCAAAATAACCAAGGTATATCTGTAGGCAATGTGTCTCAGACCTAATCAAAAAACTGTTGAGCCTTCTGGCTGCAATTGCCAATATCAATTGATGTCTGTAATAAAGTGACAGTTTAAAAATCTATGCTGTCTTAACTTTAGCTGTGTCAGCCTAATAATTTTCTATACTAACACATGGACTTTATATTGGTATTTCCATTAACCTGTCTTGTCCTTATGTACTAAATACCTTCCCAGGCTCCACTTTAACCGTTGATATTTTTCTTGGATTATTTCATTCTTACAAGTGTGTGTGTATGTGTGTGTGTGTGTATAATTGAGATATCTAATAGATTGACCTAACCTCTGTTGCCAAAACATTAATCGTTAAAGAGTGTGTGCGTTGGAGTACACCTATGTCTACTTTATTTATCTCTCCCTGCTTGTATTTCCTTCTGCCTGACAGTGACCCCTGAATAATCTAAGGTCATTGAGTATTCCTTTCTTCTCATATCTTCATTCTTTTACCACTAACTTGGTGATGGTTTATAACAGTGAAGAAGCTGATAACTAGCCCCCACAGCCAATCTTCCTGTTTTACCTAGTCATAAGTCATTACACATGTGCCTGGGTAATTCCTACATTTCCACTTTTCTTGCATTGTGTTGGCTTTAAGTGAAGGTACTTAGTTCAACCATTCCTTCCCAGTACCCTTTTATCAAATAGAAGGTGTTGTTAAGTTGTTGGAATTAATTTTTCTAGTAATCAAATATAAAGGACACACAAGTTTATTTTATTTAAATTTTATTTATAAGCCAAATGCCTAGATGGGCAGAACTAAGGCTATTCTAACTTATTCACCAGCTATAAAGCGCCTTGTTACTTGCTGTTTCTCCTGGCCACACAGTTCTGCTTCTGGTCCATTGTGGCTTCCTCATCTCTCCCTCTCCCTCTCCCTCTCCCTCTCCCTCTCCCCTCTCCCTCTCCCTCTCCCTCTCCCTCTCCTCCCTCTCCCTCTCCCTCTCCCTCTCCCTGTCCCTGTCCCTCTCCCTGTCCCTGTCCCTCTCTCTCTCTCTCTCTCTCTCTCTGTCTCTGTCTCTGTCTCTCTCTCTCTCTCTCTCTCTCTCTCTCTCTCTCTGTGATATTTGCATAACAATACATGTATATATCCCAGGGGTCCAGGGGTCAAGCAAACGTTTTATGTAGTAACTATGCAGGCTTTAAAGGGCATACTATCTCTGTTCAGCTTTGTAGCTCTGCTCCTTTAGCACAAGTGCAGCCATAAATAATACGCAATCAAATGGGTGTGGTACATTTTTTTAATTGTATTTACAAAAATAGACACTTGTTATGTTGGTGTTGACCTATAGGTTGTAGTTTGTCATCCTTCAAACGGGGTGTAATTTACCTGTTTTGTATATAAATGGCACCTCACTCCAAGACTTCTCCAGAGTTCGTTATCTTTTCTCAGCTTTCGGTTTTTGAGGCATCTGTGTTCGCCATGTGGATCTAGCTCCATTGCCTGTATCATCAGAGGCATCAGCTTGGAATGAATGTTTCTCAGTTGATTTGTTCACACTCCTGCTGATGGTCAGTTTGATGGTTCGGGCTGAAGAATTATGTTGATGGTCTTCCATATTGCTCCTCATTATTTGCTGTCACAATGTGACAGGAAAGTGCTTCCTGGCCCATGCCAGGGATTTCTCTAGAATTCACACCTGTGCGTGAAATTACTATATCCATATGATGCACATTTTCAGCTTTATTGGCCATTTCCAAAGTTTCTGGGGTGGCACCGTAGAACCATCCATCAGTTCTCCAATAGTCCATCTTTCTGTTTTACCTAGCAGGGAGACTTTTACTGAGCACACAGAAGCCTCAGTAGTTCTGGCATTTCCTAGCTCTTTTGAAGGCAAGTCTGGCCCCTGCTCCACATCCTTCCTTACAATTGCTATCATCAGACTTGGAAATGCTGTCAATCTAACAGGTTAGAGATAAACTCCCTGTGATTTCACGTTACACTTGTCTATTCACACAGAGGCAGAATGCTGCAGAAATATGAATGCAGTCTTCTGTATTTTGACTTTCATTTTGTAAAAGTCCCTGGTAATATTCCTCACTTCTCCTTGTCAATTATTTGTATTATTCATGTTGGCTCATGAAAGGCTTTATCAAATTCTGAATACTAATTATTTATCTTTTATAACTGTAAAAAAAAATCCATCTTTTCCAAGTCTGTAAGTTTAACCTCTTTCCCTTGTGTTTTGATAAATGAATATTTGTAATTTTTTAATGGAGTCAAATGAATAAAAACTCTCATTTTTTGCTCCTGCTTTTGGCATCTTATTTTAAAAACATTTCCTACTTTGAAGGTCATGAAGACATTCTCTTACATTTTCTTCCAATATGCTGAAGTTTTTTTTCTTTCATCTTTTCATCTTTAAACACCCTAGGATCTGTTTTAGTACAGATCTGAACTAGAGAGAGAACACTGTTTTTCACTCCAGATTGCCACATAGACCAGTGTCACTTTGTAATTACCTCTGTGTTCCAAAAGATGTGCAATGCACCCTGTACCACTGTAAATTGCTACCTACATACTGCATTGCTGTTTTATTCCTGGAATCTCTTTTCTGTTCCTTTGATCTTTTTCCTCTTCAGTGCCAATACCAAACAGTGCTAATCATTATAGCTTTATAATAGTCTTGAGTTCTGATTTCTAAAAAGATGCATTCCCTCTGTTCTTGTTATTTCTCCCTCAATCAGTACATTCCTGTGCTCTTCAAATGAAACTGAGATTCAGCTCATCAGGTTGTATGAAGGAAACTTGTTGGGATTTTCCTAGAACTGCATTCAACTTAAGAATTCCCCTAGAGATACAGGATATCTTTGCAGTGCTGTCTTCGTCATTGTCATTTACATTCTTCCATAGCACTCTGGCCATTTGAACAGCTGCAATCAAAGAGTGTTGATTCGTGGCTCAATGTCAATGAGAATAAAAATTTCTGCTGGTTGAATACAGGAGTATGTCCTTGACTTTATCCTTTCAAAAATATTTGCCAATCAATTATTCAGATGACACCAATCTGGAGAGCAATTGTCAGAAATGATATAATGAAAATTCAGAACGATCTCAACAGTCCATGTGCACGATCAAAGCCAAGGCAAAATTTAACAAGTAGAGAGGCTGAGCCCAACAGAAGTCTATGAAAAACATACAAATGCAGAATGGTTGCAGAGGGAATATTGGTTTGATATCAAAATATGTGAAAAGAATTTTTGTGGCACAAGGATAGAATCCAGGTGGTCACCTATCCTGCACAGAATATGAATGTGACCATCTAAGGCACCAATGAGAACTTTCTGATGTGCATTATTCAGTTCATGTGAATTCCAAGTTACCCATAACTCACATCCACAGCACATCTTTAGGTATGTTGTATGATGCTACTCATGGGGAGACATGAACAAATACCTACTCACCACATATAGAGAACTTACAACAGAGCAGGGTAATGATGCCGTCAAAGTCCAACTTGGTGAAGTAGTAAATTTATTAGGGTTACTTAAAGGAGTATGGACAACTCAGTCAGCTGCATAACCAAAGGTCCACTAAGCTGGGTGACAACTCACAGGTAGAGCTTATAGACAGCAAGACACAAGAGTCAAGCTTCTATAACCTTGGCAAGTAAAGGGCCTTAAGAATGTACTAAGTTTCAGGGACTTCCTGAAGTGTGTAAGTTGTTTACTTTCTAATGCTTGAGGAAACTTCCTTTAAAATTTCTGAGTTTCAACCAGCTTTCTGCTAGTATGGAATGTTGAAGTTGGAAATTGTTGTCTGGTGGAATGCCACAGCAATATATCTCAGAGGACTAAAGGCAATAAACAAGAGAGATGAAATGCTGCCCATCCATGATCTAGGTCAAGAGATACCTACATTGTTGTTGCTCTTACATCAAAGCCACAAAGCAAAACTCATACTATCCTGCCTACATGGGCGAAATCTGGCTCACCCTGAAGATGTCCCCAGCAAGGGATGGGTTAGGCACACTGGAGGTAGTGACTATCTACTGGAATTTTGCTGGCAGATTATAGCAGCCCCCATCTCCCACGAGTACTGTAGGAACCTGGCATCAGGTGTTGCTCTGTGTGGTGAGTTGTCACCACTGTAAAATTATCCTCATCTTCTGTCTGGCCAGCTAAAGATTCTCCCATCATTGATCTGAGGAAGAAACAAGGAAAAGCAGGTTAAGGCAGAACCTCAGGAGACATCTACCTTGAATTTTTTTTTTTTTTTGAGACATGGCCTCTCATTGGCCTGAGGCTTGCTAATTAGGCTGGCTGCTCTACAAGTCCCTGGGGACCTTCCTGTCTCTGCCTCTACAGCACTGAAATTGCAAGCCAGGCACATGTCTTTCACTGATTTTCTACCTTATTTTTAGCTAAACTGTCAGACTAGTGAGTCCCAAGAATACTCCCATCTCTAACTTCCAGCAATGCGAGTTACAGGTTTGGGCTGCTGTCCCTGGACATTTAAAATTTTTTTTCATTCTTTGACAATCTCATAAATGTATGTAATTAATTTTATCATATTCACCCCATTATCCTCTCTTATCTGTCCCCATTCCCTCTGAGCCTCTCCTTCCTCCTGACAAGTCTACCTCCTATTTTCATGTCTCTCTCATTTTTAAAATATTTTTATTGATTATTTGAGAATTTTACACCATGAACCTCGAGCACACTCTCTTTCCGGTTCTCTCAGAACCCACCCTCACCTTTGACCTACTCCCGTCCCCTCACCCCAAGAAAAAGAAAAACAAAATGTCCAATTTGTATTGCCCAAATACTACTAGAGCACGGTCAAACTCCCAGTGGCCAGTCCCTTCAAAAAAAACTGAGTCATTCTCCACAACCCCCCCCCCAGAAGCCATCAATCATGTAGAGCAGCACCAAAGAGTTCTCTTTAATGGCTTTCTGCCTAGGCTGTTACTTTTTGGGTGGGGTGGGGGAGGTGAGGGTAGGAGTTGTCGCAGAAGCCTTCTATGCCCCTCTTTCTCAACTGCAAGTCTGCAGTCAATACCATGACAAAATTAGCCTCCTTGCCCTTTACTCTCATAGTGGGAGCATGGATCATAAACTTACACATACTTTCTGGAAACAACACAGACCATGGGCATACTCATGATCACCATTGTCAGCACAAACCATGTACCTGAGCATGGTCTCCTGTGGCAGTACAGACCACGGACATCAACACAGCTCTCTGTGGTAGTCGGAACATGGACCCAGACATGGCAGCATAAATGTGGGTGTCACCATGGCTTCAGGTGACAGCACAGGACACTCACATCAATATGGCCCCTGGAGACAGCACAGTCCATGGATGTCAGTATGGTTTCAGGCTACCACAAATATCTGTATGGCCTTCTGCATAACACAGGCCACAGACATCAACACAGACCCTGGCTGCAGTAGGACCAGGGCCCAGACATAGCCTTAGGCAGCAGCACATAACCTCCTTAGGTGGCAGTGCAGACCACTAGCATCAGTTTGGCCTCTCAGGTGGCAGCCCAAAACAAGGACATCAGTACAGCCTTTGGTGGGTACCTCTGGCTGGGGACACTAACACAGCTCCCAGCTGCTATAGGACCACAGACATCCTCACAAATCTCGTGGTTCAACATGGCCTGGAACGGTGGACCACAGATACCAAAATGGCCTCCTGGGGCAGCATAGACCATAAGCTCTTTCGAGGAGGTCCAATGCAGAAAATGACCTGTTCTTTTTCTTGGACATCCTTTTGATGCTCAGAACCAGAGTGATCAGGAAGCTGGGCAGCATGTTCACAGGCTGAGTCTGAGTACAAGCCACCTCTTCCCGCATCTCCCCTTTCACTGTAGGCTTCCCTTACACCTATCACTGCCATCGTATTTCTAGCTCCATTGCCCCACTGCTCACTGCCCCATTCCTCTATCTTCCCCTCCTCTCCATCAAAGATTCACTTATCATAGCGGTATTGGAAGCTGCAATGTGTCACGTAGTAATTTTTTCCCATACAGCTTTGCATGCAAATATTCATTGCAATGAGTTGTTGATCAGATTCAGGGTTTCTGGTTTCTGAAACACCATAAATACTGGACCATCCCCAAGACTCATTTTGTATATTCTGCTATTGCCAGAGTCATGGTAATCCTACCGCTCTGGATCTGCAGGGCCAGCTTCTTCATAAGCTCCAGCAGCTCCTAGATGGGGTAGATGTTGAAGTGGTCCAACTCAAAGCCCTGGATCTGGGCCCAGATGGTAGCCCAGATGAGTTAGCCAACCAGCTGCAGGCAAGTCCAAGCCTGGCTGACTTTCTTTCTTTCTTGTTTGTTTGTTTGTTTGTTTGTTTTAAATAAAAGCAATGTTTTATGATGAAGCATGAACCTGGGTTGGGAGTTACATACAGAGCATGAGCTACAGCTCTGAAGATAAGTGGCTCCCCTTCTCCCCACAGCCTGTAACTCTTCAGTAAGGTGGGGTCTCATGAGCACATTCTTCATCCTTGACTGAATGGTGGTGGGCTGGTTTTGTTCAGATGGTATTCAGAAAGCCACAGCTGCTCCAATGGTTGCAGCAGCCATGTCAGGTGCAAATGACATCATTTCCCTGAGCCCCTCCCCATCCTCAAGCTCTTGAATTCCTTCCATTCTGTCTTTGGCAATGTTCATTACACCTTTGAGGAGGTGGCATAGATGTGTAATTTAGGCTGCTGGGTTGCTTTGTTTTAAGTGGATCTTGGGGATCAAACTCATATCTTCTTGCTTGTGTGATAACCCTTTACCAACTAAGCAATTGCCCTATCCTCTTGGAGATTTGGGTATTATCAAGCTTTTAATTTTTGATAATTTGATAGTGCTGTTGATGTGGTAGCTTGAATAGGAATGACCCCAATAGACTCAAGTAATTGAATGCTTGTCTATAGGGAGTGGCACTATTAGGAGGTGTGGCCTTGTTGGAGTATGGGGGCCTTGTTGGAGGAAGTGTGTCACTGTGAGGGTGGACTTTGAGGTCATACAGACTCAAGAGCTGCACCCAGTGAGATACTGTCTCTTTCTGCTGTCTGTGGATCCAGATGCAGAACTCTTAGCACCATGTCTGCCTACACGCTGCCATGCTCCCTGCCATGAAGATAACGGGCTAAACCTCTGAAACTGAAAGCCAGGCCCAATTACAGGTTTTTCTTTATAAGAGTTGCTGTGGTCATGGTGTCTCTTCACAGCAATAAAACCCTAAGACATCTAACATGCACCTCATTGTGGTCTGGAGTTTCATGTTCATTTATATTTCATAGGCATTTTCTGGGTACTAATAAAAATAAATTTTTTCACATATTTACTGGATAGTAAGAATCCTGTCCCTCAGGTACTCCACAGGAAGACCAACAGAGTCAACTAACCTGGACCATTGCAGGGCTCCCAGAAACTGTACCACCAACTAAAGAGCAAGCACGGCCTGGACCTAGGGTCCCCACCCCAATATGTAACAGATGTGCGGCTTGGTCTTCATGTGGCTCCCCCAACAACTGACTCTGTTGCCTGCCTCTGGTTCCTGTTCCCCTAACTGTGCTGCCTTGTCTGACCTCCATGGGCGATGATGTGCTTAGTCCTGCAGTGGTACCTTAATGTGCCCCTGAGGAGGTGGTCAGGGGAGAAAGGGAGGATAATGGGGAGAGGATCTGTATAAGGTGGTAGTGGGAGAAGCAGGGGCACTGATATTGGGATGTAAAGTGAATAAATAAATTTTTTAAATGTTAAATATGAAAAAAAAGAAACCTGTCCTGTGAATTGGCACATCTTTCTCTTTTAATAGATGGTAGAGATGTGTTTTATATTAATTTATATCTTTTTTCCTAGGTCCAGGATATTTACCTTTAGTCAGTTAAGTGTGGAGAAGTCTTCTGTGACTTCATTTTCCTCCTGGCTCTGTTCTGCTTCTATCTCCCCTCCTCACCTGACTGTTGTCCCCAAGTGCTTGCAATGGTTGCTGCCACTCACAAGGCATAGCCTTACCAAGGTCTAATGGAAATCAGTGGCTTGTTTTGCTCTCTAGCACAAACCCTGCAGCTCTGGTAACTTCCACGGATGGTGCTTTGGTTTACCACACAGGAGTCAGGAGAAGCTGGCTTTCTAACTAGGTGAGCTTTCACCTATTTTATTTTTGTCAAGACATTGGATTCCTTGCTTCATAATTAACAATGGGGAGTTATCTAATAGGTTACAAGCAAAAAGAATCTCGTACATCAAGACACATGGAATTTGCATCATAAACCATCGTGAGGGAAGCAACCACAGTTTATCCTTCCTCTAGCTTCTTTATGATATGCATTAACCCCAGTCAGTAGCCAGCCTTCGCTGTTCAGCCTGCTGTCTAAAGGCTGCCAGCAGCAGTCACTCCTCTGCTTGTGGGGCAAAACTCATGGCAAGAAGGCCTCAGTGCTGGGGATTGTTAGCTCACTGTGATTATCTTAGCTCTTCTCTTCATTCCTGCTTGGAGCCCATCTCTACCATCTATACAGAAAGGCCCATGTCACAAAACCCAGACTGTCCACTTCTGGCCACCCTGCTCTGTTCCCCACACTCTCTCAGCCTCCGTCCCAGATGCTTTCCCAGTCCTGCAGTCTCTCCCTCCTGGGGCCCCAAAAGCAAATGAACCTGTGCATCACCACTTGGTGCGAATTGTTCGGAAATCCCTGTCTAGACCATAGACTCTGATTAACAAAACTGCATACCTGACTCAGACGCATTCTGTCAGGATGCTAAGGACTAAGAGACAGGCCAGGGCCCATGGGACACTCCCTCTTCATTGCTTCATTATGTGACAGGCTACTTTGTCGTTTCCTGTGGCTCTTCACACATGCTAAGGATTTTATATCACATACACATTTTAAAATGGCCTTAGAATATTATCCAAGGCTTACAAGGGGAGGAAATCTGTAACCATGCTACAAAGTAGATGAACCTTGAGAACATACAGACTGAAGGGAGCCAGAAAGGCAGATGCTACCTGATTCCTCTTGCACGAGGTCCTTAGTATCTCCATAGAGACAGCCTGGAGTGATGGTTACCAGAGGCTGCGGAGGGAGAAGGGGAGAGTTGTTTAATGGGCACAGTTTCTGTTTTATGAGATGAAGAGGTTTTCGAGATTTGAGGACAGTTACACCGTAATAGGAATGTAGTTAATGCCACTGCACTGCTGGATGAAGAGAGGGTAAGATGGTAAATTTTATGTTATATATATTTTACCACATGTTTTTATAGTCAGTTTCTTTTGTAGATTCCAGGCAGTGCCTTTCGAGGCACAGATAAATGCTGCTTCAGGTCCTCAAGACATTTCACCCATCATTTAACCTTTAGGATTCCCACACTATTACTTTGCTTCATCTTCACCATAAATGTGTGAGGTGTGTAATTTTAATATAACAAATGGGTAAGAAAACCAAGGCTCAGCAACATTGTAGACCCTGATCACAGTCGGCTGGAAATAAACTAGGAGAAAGTAGGTCTTCAACTGCAGGTGAAATGTGTGTCCATGGTTGTTACCTGCAATTGTTTATCAACTTGGAGATCCAGAACCAATCCTTCAGGCTCATATTCAGAGTTCCAGACATCTCTATAAGAACAATACTGAGCCTCAGGAATAGTGGGTATGGGGTATACATGCCTCTATGCGTGTGTGTGTGTGTGTGTGTGTGTGTGTGTGAGAGAGAGAGAGAAAGAGAGAGAGACAGACAGAGACAGACAGAGACAGAGAAAGACAGACAGACAGAGACAGACAGAGAGACAGAGACAGAGAGACAAAGACAGAGATTACTGTCTGAAGAAAAACCATCCCACTTCATGTTATGGAGAGGGGGAAGCCTATCAAGCAACATTTAATAGTTTATGCCTTAAACTCTGTTGATAGGAATGTGAATTAGTATAGCCACTATGGAAAACAGCACAGACAATTCGCCAAAAAATGAAAAGTAGAATTGCCTATGATCTATCAATGTAATATCTGAGGTATATATATTCAAAGGAAATGAAATTTGTACCCGATAGTGATGTCTGTTCATTGCAGGTACTATTCATAATAGATAGGATATGAAATCAATCCCAATGTCTATCAACAGATGAATAAAAAGCCAAACCACAGTACAGGAAATATGCACAATCCAGCCTTTAAAACAGAAGGAAATCCTGCCATTTGTGAAAACGTGGATAAAACTAGAAGACATTATGCTAAGTAAAATAAGCCAGACACAGAAAGACAAACCGTGCATGATCTCATTTATGTGTGGGATCTAAAATAGGCACGGGCGCACAGAAGCAGTGTTAAAGGATGGCGGGCAGAGGCTGGAGGGAAAGGAAAGGTGAGGAGATGCTTGTGGAAGAGCACAAACTCATTATACAGGATGGCTGTCTTCTGGGGACCCGATGCATAAGGTGGTGATTCCAGTTCACATACCGCATTGTAACTTGAAATCAAAATCATCTAGGAAGGTAGATCTTAATTGTTCTACACACACACACTTGCACACTTGCACACACATTCACATATACACATGCACATACACGCTCACATGCACTCACACATACTCACATGCATACACACTTACATGCACAGATGGGCACACAAACATGCACGCACACTCTGTCTCTCTGTCTCTCTGTCTCTCTCTGTCTCTGTCTCTCTCTCTCTCTCACACACACACACACACACACACACACAAATGGTATCCAAATATTATGATGTGTGTAGGGATTTTTTAGAATGTACAAAATTGTGTGTCTAAGTATTGTGTTATACTTTAAACATAGACATCGTTATTTTTATTTATCAGCTATATCTGAAGCTGGGGATGGGGTGGGGGCAGAGAAAGCACAGTAGTTTTCAAACACAGGCAGCCAAGTCAGAGGCAGAATTGGCCTGGGAACTGGTTGCCATAGGCAACATAATGCAACCTAGTCCCCAAGTCCTTGGCATGTGTGTGGCAAACTATCCTTGGGCTTTGCAGCCTGAGGTGCATCTGAGCCAGGAGAACAGGCACACAGCAAGGGACAACCTGTTCTCAAACAGCCCTGTTAACTCCCAGACAGGGTGCTCAGGGAAGAGCCCTTCTTGAAGAAAGAGGAGGGTAGATATGGGCCAGGACAGAATATTTGGGGGTGGGGTGGGCTTAAAACAATTCTGATGAAAAGTCAGACTGTTTCTTGTTGACATAAGATAATAACAGTCACGCTGTGGGGTCTCTGCCTGGGTCACCCCTTGTCCATCTATTCTCTATTTAAAGGTAAGTGGTGGTCAGTATGAGATTCTGATGTGTAATGGTTGCTGGCCCTCCTTTTAACAATATAGTTTTCTATAAAGAAGCAAGGCAAACCAAACCTGCTCTTCTGACCCCTACTCTCAGACCCTTAGTCTGTCCTTCATCTCTCGACACTAGAAAAGATTCAGAGAAAGGGAGGTGTGAGTGAGTGAGTGTGTGTGTGTGTGTGTGTGTGTGTGTGTGTGTGTGTGTGTGTGAGAGAGAGAGAGAGAGAGAGAGAGAAACTACCCCAACATGTCACATGAAAATAACATAGCCCAGGCCTTCTCCTGAGCTATCTGTGATGTTCGTGAATGGACAAGGCAAAGCTTCCCAATTTCTTTATTATTATTATTATTATTATGTTATCCCCTTTCCTCATTTCCCCTCCCAAATTCCCCTATCCCATGCCCTCTCCCACTGCTCACCCACCCACCCATTCCCTCTTTCCTGTCCTGGCATTCCCTTACATTGGGGCATGGAGCCTTCACAGGGCCAAGGGCCTCTCCTCTCACTGATGTCCCACAAGGCCATCCTCTGCTACATATGCGGCTGGAGTCATGGGTCCCTCCATGTGTACTTTGGTTGGTGGTTTAGTCCCTGGGATCTCTGGGGCGTACTGGTTGGTTGATATTGTTGTTCCTCCTATGGGGCTGCAAACCCCTTCAGCTCCTTGGGTCCTTTCTCTAGCTCCTCCATTGGTGACCCTGTGCTCAGTCTAATGGTTAACTGAGAGCATCCACCTCTGTATTTGTCATGCACTGGCAGAGCCTCTCAGGAAACAGCTATATCAGGCTTCTGTCAGCTAGCACTTGTTGGCATCCACAATAGTGTCTGTGTTTGGTAACTGTATATTGGATGGATCCCCAGGTGGGGCAGTCTCTGGATGGCCTTTCCTTCAGTTTCTGCTCCACACTTTGTCTCTATATCTCCTCCCATGGGTAATTTGATCCTCCTTCTAACAAGGAACAAAGTATCCAAACTTTGGTCTTCCTTCTTCTTGAGTTTCATGTGGTTTTTTTAATTGTATCTTGTGTATTCTGAGCTTCTGGGCTAATATCCACTTATCAGTGAGTGTATATCATGTGTGTTCTTTTGTGACTGTGTTACCTCACTCAGGATGATATTTTCTAGTTCCATCCACTTGCCAAAGATTTCATTAATTCATCATTTTTAATAGCTGAGTACTATTCCATTGTGTAAGTGTATCACATTTTTTGTATCCTTTCCTTTGTTGAAGGACATCTGTGTTCTTTCCATCTTCTACCTGTTATAAATAAGGCTGCTATGAACATAGTGGAGCATGTGTCCTTGTTATATGTTGGAGCATCTTTTGGGTATATGCTCAGGAGTGGTATACGTGGGTCCTCAGGTAGTACTATGTCCAATTTTCAGAGGAACGACCAGACAGATTTTCAGAGTGGTTGTACCAGCTTGCAATCCCACCAGCAATGGAGAATGTTCCTATTTCTCCACATCTTCTCCAAGCATCTGCTGTCACCTGAGTTTTTGATCTTAGCCATTCTGACTGGTGTGAGGTGGAATCTCAGGGTTGTTTTGATTTGCATTTCTCTAATGACTAAGGATGTTGAACATTTCTTTAGGTGCTTCTCAGCCATTCGGTATTCCTCGATTGAGAATTCTTTGTTTAGCTCTGTACCTTATCTTTTAATAGGGTTATTTAGTTCTCTGGAGTCTAACTTCTTGAGTTCATTGTATATATTAGATATTAGCCCTCTATCGGATGTATGGTTTGTAAAGACCCAACAAAGAAAGAGACCTTCAGACCAATTTCCCTTATGAATATGGATGCAAAAATACTCAATAAAATCCACGCAAACTGAATCCAAGAACACATCAAAACAATCATCCATCATGACCAAGTGGGCTTCATCCCAGGGATGCAGGGATGGTTTAATATATGGAAACCCTTCAAAGTAATCCACTATATAAACAAACTCAAAGAAAAAAAACACATGATCATTTTATTAGATGCTGAGAAAGCATTTGACAAAATCCAACACCCCTTCACAATAAAGGTCTTGGAAAGATCAGGAATTCAAGCCCATACCTAAACATAGCAAAAGTAATATACAACAAACCGGTAGCCAATATTAGACTAAATGGAGAGTAATTTGAAGCCATCCTACTAAAACCAGGGACTAGACAAGGCTGTCCACTCTCTCCCTACCTGTTCAATATAGTACTAGAAGTCCTAGCCAGAACAATTAGACAACAAAAGGAGATCAAGGGGATACAAATTGGAAAGGAAGAAGTCAAAATATCACTATTTGCAGATGATATGATAGTATATTTAAGCTACCCAAAAAATTCCACCAGAGAACTACTAAACCTGATAAACAATTTCAGCAAAGTGGCTGGATATAAAATTAACTTATACAAATCAGTGGCCTTCCTCTACTCAAAGGATCAACAGGCTGAGAAAGAAAGTAGGGAAACAATACCTGTCACAAATAATATAAAATATCTTGGTATGACTCTAACAAGCAAATGAAAGATATGTATGACAAGAACTTCAAGTCTCTGAAGAAAGAAATTAAAGATCTTAGAAGGTGGAAAGATCTCCCATGCTCATGGATTGGTAGGGCTAATATAGTAAAAATGGCCATCCTGCCTAAAACAATCTACAGATTCAGTGCAATCCCCATTAAAATTCCAACTCAATTCTTCATAGAGTTAGAAAGAGCAATTTCAAAATTCATCTGGAATAACAAAAAAACCCAGGATAGCAAAAACTATTCTCAACAATAAAAGAACTTCTGGGGGAATCACCAACCCTGACCTCAAGTTGTACTACAGAGCAATAGTGATTAAAAACTGCATGGTATTGGTACAGTGACAGGCAAGTAGATCAATGAAATAGAATTGAAGACCCAGAAATGAACCCACACACCTATGTTCACTTGGTCTTTGATAAAAAAGCTAAAAACCATCCAGTTGAAAAGAGACAGCATTTTCAACAAATGGTGCTAGTACAACTGGCGGTCAATGTAGAAGAATGCAAATCAATCCATTCTTTTCTCCCTGTACAAAGCTCAAGTCCAAGTGGATCAAGGACCTCCTCCACATAAAACCAGATACACTGAATCTAATAGAAAAGAAAGTGGGGAAGAGCCTCGAGCGCATAGACACAGGGGAATATTTCCTGAACAGAACACCAATGGCTTATGCTCTAAAATCACGAATTGACAAATGGGATCTCATAAAATTGCAAAGTTTCTGTAAGGCAAAGGACACTGTCAATAGGACAAAAAGGCAACCAACAGATTGGGGAAAAATCTTTACCAACCCTACATCCGATAGAGGGATTTCGAATATCTAACTCAACTATCTTCAGCCATAGTCCAAAATATGGCTACTGTGTCTCCCTCAACAGCTCGACATGAATGTAGAGAACATGAGGAAACAAGCAAATATTGTACTATCCTTGCTAACTCCTTCACTGAGGTCTCACTCAGTTTGGGGGACAAGACTGACACATGGAGAGTAGATTTTCCTAGTAGCCACATAAGTCAGAAGTTGTCAGCATCCCACCAACAACCTATGGTGAGGCGCTTCACACCTCGGATAAAACTGAAGAGAAAGGGAAGAGGGACCCCCGCTCTATCCTCCCAGGGCCTCATGAGAGCAAAAGTCTCTGCAAACACTATTGGAAAGGGTATGTGAGGTATCAGCCCTTACATCCCAAGTATCATGGTCCCCTGTATCCCACCACACCCTCTCCAGGATGCGGGTGTCATAGTCCCAGGAGGCTTGTCTATTGGACTGGGGCATGGTCGGGGCAGAGAAGCAAGAGAAGCCAAAATTAATGAGTTCTACAGACGTGCTGGAATGTTCTGTTTATAAAAAATGTACACAGGTATAGGATAGCGCCCTCAAATGCCAGCTCCTATTGCTGCGGCAGTTAGGGCCTGTTCCCCACAGCTTCGTGGTGCTCAGTGGACAATAGCATACACTGCCTTTGAAGGCAGTTAGAGCATGCCTCAGGGGTACTGGGAGAGGGTGGTTCTGACAAGGGCCAGAAGAAGTCTATGGCAGGCATGCCTAGGGCTGTAACTTATCCTGGGGGTTCATTGCATTTTATGAAGGGACTGCAACTGAGCTCTCGAAATGGTATTTGAACTACTGTTAGTTACTTCCTCCAGAGTCCTTATGCTTTATCATAAAGAGCCACCCTGGGCCATGCCACACCGCCTACTGTGTTTCAGAAAAGTCTGCTGCTAGGTCTACAGGGGCTCCTTGTGACTCAGGTCAGCCAGACAGGTCATTTGTGTCCATCTGTCAGATAGGATTCTTCAGCAGGCCCAAGTGACAGAGTCTTGTCTCTTCCTAGAATGGAATGCAGCAAAACTCATCCCTCTTTGGAACAGAAGGGAGGTCCCCCTTCCTCCTGCAGCCTCAGTTCCCTGCTTGATGGTAACCATCTCTCCCAGAGAAGCAGCTTCTATCCATCCCAGGAGTGACTCCATTGCTGTTCCCTCCCTGTCATGACAGCCAGAAGCACTCACAAAGGCCTCTGTCAGGGCCAAGCTGCTTTCTGGCAGTTTTCCTGTCCTGTGTTTACTATGTAATCCTCACCCAGACTTAACGAGTTTTCTTAAGGCAGAAGCCAATGTGCAGCCCAGGGATATTTATATTTCACACATAATTTTATCATGTATCTATGATCAAGGGGCCCATGAGATCAAGAGCTATGATGTTTCAGGGATTTTGCTAGGCAGGAAGGCTGGTCCATGGGAAGAGAACTGGATAAGAATAACAGGTAGAGATTCCTCTTGAGAGCCCATGTTTGCATGCTATGAACAAAGCTGGCTGTGTTCACCATTTTCTCGGTGCTGTGACCGTAAACTGGTCCTGTGGATTGGGGATCCACAGACTAGGTGCTGTGTCCACCAGCCCTTCAGGACTGGCTCTTAAATGAATGGAGATATTGCAGAATCCCTTCCACTGGGTTTGTTCAAATGTACCCTGCCTATCCTCTGTACATCTCAGAAGTTTGGAGTAGCACCGACCCAAGCATACTACTAGACATTGCAGGTGGCCTTACTACAGGTAGCCCAGGGAACTCACTTTGGGAGGCACAGCTTGGCTGTTGGGAAGGAGTTGCTTTGTTCCTCTAGCTGTGGTCCCTGCACATCTGCATTATCAGTACAGAGCCTTTGTGCTCTCTTTAATCCAGGTGTTTGATTCGATAGCACCCCCCTGGTGATTCCTTCACAATGAAAGTTGTGGGGGCAAGGGGTGGGTAGAGCAGTTCTCAAAGTGGCATGAATTGGAGGGCTGCTGAGACATATGTACCAGACCCTCCCTCCAGCTGTAAGTTCAAGGTCATGGATGGGGCAGGAAGTTGGTCGATGATAAATTCCCAGGGACTGTTGGTACTGGTACCCAGGGGCCCACATTGAGAGTCACCACTACTAATTTAGAGGGTTTTCTCAGCCCTGCTGTGCATTGTTACCATCCAAGAATTGTTTTACATGCATGTATTGTGTGTGTGCCACAACTCCCATGTAACGGTCAGAGGACACATTGCAGAAGTCAGTCCACTCTCCTTCTACCCTGGGAATCCCAGGGATCAAACTCAGGCTGTCAGGCTTGCCCAAAAGCCGCTGAGTCATCTCTCAAACTCTGGTCCGGGCCAATCCTGAATGCACATCTTGAGGTCTAGAGGACCCCTGAGTGAGTTTAATGTACAGGTTAAGACTGCCAATCATTTTTCTAGAACCAGACAACTGATGCAAACTCTCACTGGTAGCCTGAGAAAGGTCACTTCACCTCTTCAAGCTTAAATCCCTTGAAGTAAAAAGTGGATGAAGAAGGGGCTGGAGAGATGGCTCAGCGGTTAAGAGCACTGACTGCTCTTCCAGAGGTCCTGAGTTCAATTCCCAGCAACCACATCATAACTCACAATTCCATGCCCTCTTGTGGTGTGTCTGAAGACAGCTACAGTGTGCTCATATACATAAAATAAATAAATCTTTTTAAAAAGTATAGGAAGATTCCTAAATAATTAATGATATAATGAGAGTAAATCCTATATTCAATTCTTGCTTCCCTACCATGCCTGGACACAGTCTTCATTAAGAGTCCCTGGCTGACCCTTGACCCCTGACTCCCAGATTCTGTCCTCGCCACGTTTTTTTTTTCTTTGTTTTTTTTTGTTTGTTTGTTTTGTTTTGCTTTTTAAGACAGAGCTTCATGTGTCCTTGCATCTAACTTCATTTAATTAAGGATGACTTTGGACTTCTAACCCTCTCTCCTACTCCCCACGTGAGGGATTATAGGCATGGACCACTGCACCCACTTTTATCTTGTTCTGGGCATGAATCCAGAACTGGACAAATTGTACAAACTGGGTTCCATCCTCATCCCTTCACATGCTGTTGTTGCTGTTGTTGTTGATGATGATGATGATGGTGGTGGTGGTGGTGATGATGATGATGATGATTTTTCTGGCTTGCTTCATTCCGGGGCCCCTTTCAGGTGTTAGGGATACAGAAGTAGGAAGAGGGACCTGGCCCATTAATGTCCTTAAGCTGATCAAGAAGCTCAAAAAAATAGGAACAAAATAGAATTGAAGTTTCAAACGTGAGACATTCTAAGAAAGAAACAAGAAGCCGGATTCTAATGATAGTGGGAATAAGGCATTTTCCATGGGAGGTCACATTAAAGAAGGCCTTTCTCCTACCTGGACCCCAGGGAAAGAGGATTCTTATCAGTTCTGTGGCTCCTTTGAGGGCCGGCCTTATTAGTGAAGGACACAGGTCCTCCCCAAGGCTGCATCTTCCAGGCTGGCTGCAGGCAAGCCTCCCCTAGCGGTGAGTGCAGAAGAGACTGGAGGAAAACTGTGACTCTGTAAGACACTGACATGGGCTACAAACCATAACCAGACTAAAATGGTCCAACAGTTTCTGAGGAAAGCCTGCTAAAGCCATTGTCCTAAGACACCTTGCATGTTCCATGAGTACAATCTCACAGCACAGGGCTGTGGTGATTTTGAATAAGAATTCTCCCCACTCCCCAGGCTTATATATTTGAATATTTAATCATCTGAGAATGGCATTACTTAAGAAGAATTAGTAGGTGTCACCTTGTTGGAAGAAGTGTGCTGCTGTGGGTGGGCTTTGGGATTCCAAAGCCCAAGCCAGGCTCTCTCTCTCTCTCTCTCTCTCTCTCTCTCTCTCTCTCTCTCTCTCTCTCTCTCTCTCTCTCCTGCCTGAAGTTCTGGATGCAAAACTTTCAGCTACATCTCCAACATTATGTCTACCTGCCTATCACCATGCTCCCTACCATGATGATAATGAGCTAAAAGTCTGAAACTGTCACGAGTCCCAATTAAATAGTTCTCTTATAAGAGTTGCCTTGATCTTGGTGTCTCTTCAAAGCAATAGAGCACTGACTAAGACACAGGCCAAGAACACAGCAAGGAGGATATGGGGAGTAAGACCCCCCATTCAAGGCCCCCAAATGAGCAGAGATCTGAGAGGAGGGGTGAGGCCATAGAAAGTGACAAAACCTTGCTTCTCCAATTTGCCTTTAGCTATTTCCAAGTCAGCTTGGTGCTGACACTTGATTCTGCAATCAGACGATCTACCCAAAAGTTCAAGTCCAGTGACTGGATGGTGAGAAGCAAAGACCCAAGACCCAGAGTGAAGACACTAATGTGATCTACAGAAATAATTAGAGGCCCCAAACACCAAGCTCTACCAATAAACAAAACTGCAGAATAAGAACAAGCATTGCCTCCTGCCTGCTTGAAACCCCTATGTGCATCAAAAAGGCCCCTCTCCCTAGGAGTCCAGAGCTCTCTATAAACTGAACCTGTTGAGCAGAGAACAAGCCCCGTATGTTTAGCATCTTATCAGAAGACTCTCGATTATATTGAAGCTCCTTAAACCGTCATGATCTCCCCAACATCTGCCAAAGCATCCAGGTCTACACTGCAGGCAATGTTTACTCTTCCAGCTGCTCTAGAAGACTTTTTCTGCCTATCTCCACCTACTTGCCTGGATGGGAGCCTACTTCATCTATCCATGAACTTTGTCTATGAGGATGGGATGGAAATGGAATATGTGTGCTTTATTGTGACTCCATGGAGGTGTCAGCAGGGAAGTCTTTCCTGGTGTCCATTTCATGCAGCCCTGCTGCCATGCTTTCTGTGTGTTTCTCTACCTCTCTAGTACAGCCTACCTCCATGCACCAAGATAAGGAAAGTGATTGGTTTGGACATTCATCACCTGCCACCTGTCTTCAATGTATCATCTCATTTCATCAAAACCATCCCTACCCCATAGGGTACATATCTAAATATGCCAAATTTCTCAATGAAGAAACTGAGGCATGGAGAGATCAAGTGTCTCATCCAAGCTAGTCCATCTAGAAGCAAAGTCAGCACTTGAACTCCAGACACAAACATAGTTGTCACTGGGCCTGCCACACTCCTTTCCCCTTGTGCCAATCTGCTCATCCCACCTCAAAGCTTCTGCAACACAGTGGGCTAGGGAATCAGAGGTCAGCTCAAGGACATAGCCCACCCTCTCAGGTGAGTTTGATCTTTTGGGCCCCCAGTCCTACTTGAAACACAAGTTGGTTCAGCATCGTTCTTGACCTTGAGGTGTAGCCGTAGTTCGAATAAGGCTACATTTCCCAACAGATCCAGATAGATTTTTGTCAAGACATCAGAACAAAGCTGTCCTGCTAAGCCCTCCGTGAAGGTGCAAATTGCTAACCTGATTTGAATATGTCTCCAGCTTGCTTGGGTCCCATCAAAAGGTTTTGATACAGAGCTGAAGAATAATAACAGATTCTGATATGGGTTCTACTCATATTTGAGCTTGAAATGAATTCTGAGTTGTCTGTGGTGGGAGCCAATTTCGGTGTTTTCAAATGGAGTTGGCAAGCAAGGCAAGGCTAAGACAGAAATGAACCAATAAAATCAAGGGCAGATTAATTAAGGTCCCAGAGCTTGCTGCAGAATGGTGACAAAGGAAGATGGCAAGCAGTGCTTTCTCTATGAAAGACAAGGTGGGGTATTTTTATATAAGTTTCTAGAAAAATAATTTAATTTTGACATCATCTCCACAAATCAAGTAGGCTTATCTTTCTCCCATGGAGAGTAGAGATTGCCCTCCTTCTGGCCAGAGGGGAAGCTCATTTCCCCTTGCCTTATCATTTATTAGAAATCAAAATATTGTTTCAAATGGATGTGTTTAATATTTCAGACTCTGTAATGTGCCCGGCACAAAAGGGCAACTATGGTAAGCAGGGGACAGAGGTTGGAGAGATGAGAAATGACCAAAGACGTTCTCCAAGCCATAACTCCTCATCCGCTGAGGCTTGGCTAATTGGCTTCCACTCAATCTTGAATTTTCTCCACCCCAAGAATGAAGAAAATAAGACTAGGACTCCTTCCTCTTCTCAAAGTGCAGACACACCCACATAATTCCAACTGTAGCACCCACTGCTCAGGAGGTTGGATGAGAAAAATATGACTTAGTTCATAGTTATTAATAATATGCTCCAAACTAATCATTTTTTCCTTTCAGTATTTTTATCTTTTGTGTGTGTGTGCATATATTTGCATGTGTGGATGTATGGGGTGCACGTATGTATTCAAGGTACATGTGTGTAAAGGTACATGTGTGTACAAGTGTACACACAGAGGAGACAGAGGTCAACATCAAGTCTTCCTCAGTCACTCCCTAGCTTATATTTTGAGACAGAATCTCTTACTGAGTCTGGAGCTCGACAATTGACTTGACTGACAGGACACTCCAGGCTCCACTTCCTCAGTGCTGGGACTGCTGGCTGTGTCACTGTGCCCAGATTTAAAAAACAAGATTTTATATATATACATACACATATACACATATACACATACACATATACATATTGTAGCTGTCTTCAGACACACCACCAGAGGGTATCGGACCCTATTACAGATGGTTGTGAGTCACCATGTGGTTGCTGAGAATTGAACTCAGGACCGCTGGAAGATCAGTTAGTGCTCTTAACCAATGAGCCATCTCTTCAGGCCCCCTGTGCCCAGATTTTTATTGGGTTCTGGAGATCTGAACTCAAGTCCTTGTGTCATCTACTCAGCTCCTCCTTGTGACATTTCTCTCTCAGGGTTCCCTTCACCAAATGGCTCGTCCCTTTCCTCACCTCCCCTCCTATGGATATTTCAAGTGCTGCTGGGCTATTTAAAATGCTGAGCAGAGCCACCCAACCACACTATGCCTCAAACCCCATTCCTTGCACGGAATACCTGATGAAAAGCCCAAGTCCCATGCACCTTCCACTCTAGACTACTCCGGGACAGTAAGATGAAATTCCTCCACTGTATCAATTTGGCAAGTTTGAAATTCAGAGTGTCAAGTTTACCTATAATGAGGGACACCTCTACTGACCCAGATGACAGGTTCAGCCTGAGGGATGGTGACAAAGCAGCTAACTCAATTACCAAGTGTTTGGGACGTGTGAAGCACTGTGCGAATGCTAAGCAATAACATTATGGCTTCATCTGAAAGATGTGCATATCACCCAGGAGCATCAGTAAGTCAGGAACATAATTTGCAATAAGTCATCATTAATTAACGCTAAATTGCCAGGCCCTTCCTGGGGAAGCAGCGTATTAAACTGACATCGGTATGTGAAGAGTTCATTACGGTTAATGCTGTGCGAACACAAACCGAAGGACTAAATAGTGGATTAGAAGGTGTTTGTGTCCAAACACCTCCATGCCAGCTCCACAGCTGCCACACTCCAGCGGAGACACTCGCTTGTTGCTAAGGAGGATCATGGGAGACTTGGAAACTGGGGAGGGGGGGGGCTCTCACAATGAGGAATAACAGGGTACACGGAAGTACATACCTGAGCCAGCACTTGGGCAACACAGACAGGGAGATGCCAGTGGCAGTGGTGGTCACCTAAGGCAGAGGGGAGGGGGAGGCTTACCTCAGGTGAGTCTGGTTTTCATCTATTCCCTCTGCCTGCACCTTGCCTACTGTTATAAAATAATTTGCCCCAGAGAAGGATGGCTTCAGACTTAAAGTGATCCTAACATACATTCATTAAGTTCATGGCCATCAGCATCGGCCTAAGTATTATAACCATTAATCTATATACACTAATCTATGCACATATTTACATATATATTTTGTTATAAAACAAACAAAGTTGCCCACAGCACACAAGCTGAGTCTCCGACACTCACTGTAATAAAAAGCAGAAACTCCTGGACTGTAAGCATTGGAACGTTACACTGTGGCTCCAGCCCAGAACACTGCCTTTATTTCCCCAAGGTAGAAGGTCTGGTAGCAAATACATTTTTTTTCTAAACCTCTTTATTAGATCATAAGTGCTGATTAAAAAGGAGACACTTTTTTCTCCAATACTAATAAAACATTAGCATAAAGACAAAAGTGTGACAGCTAAGGAGAGACACTGTTTGACGTGAGTTCCTTCACTCACTGAACACGAGCATAGCATGCATGGCAGAAAAAAGGAGCAAGAGAAAAAGGCATGCATGTGTGCGTATGTGTGCACGCACACACATACACACATACACCACCAACATCAGCACTTATGCTGGCTGCAGGGACAGCCAAGTACACAAATGAGCAAACAGATAAACAGTAGAGGAGAGGAAGGTCTAGGATTGTGTAGTAATAGCTTAGACAGGAAAGGGTGGTGGCTGGGAATGCCTCTTGGGAAAAGGCACAAGAATGCTGAGGGTTGTCTGGGAATCAAAGCCTAGGCGATCCCAAGCAAGAAGAAACTGAAGCAGAGACAGGAAGGCCTGGATCCTTCTATAGCGTGAGCAAAGGGGGCAAGCAGGAAGCCCTCTCAACTACCAGCCACAATTGGCCAGGGGAGCATCAGACCGGCGCTATGCTTTCTCTCATAGAATGGCTTATGAACCACCTGTCCTGAAACTGAAAACTCAAGAGTCAAGCCGGCCACTTGGAGGCTAGCTAGAGCTACAGGGAAAAGGGCCTGGAAAGTAGCAAACACTGCAGATGCAGGGCAGGCTCAGCATGCTGTGCACTTCCAAAGCAAGGCAGACAGAAGAAGATGGCTTCCTGGGACCCAGTTCTAGATTTTAAGAGGCTCTGATCTTCTGATGGGCCTTGAGTTCTGCGCAGGACTTTCCTTTGAATAAAGTTTTCTTAGTTTCAGACAGCTGGATATCTAAGTATGTTAGCTCGTCCTGTAATCTCAGAACAAAGGAAGCTGAGACAGTGGAATTACCTTAATTTCTGAGCAGTGTGGACTACATAGTGAGTTCTAAGCCTGGTCTACAGAGTGAAAGCCTGCATATCTCTCTCTCTCTCTCTCTCTCTCTCTCTCTCTCTCTCTCTCTCTCTCTCACACACACACACACACACACACACACACACACACACACACAAAGACAGACAGACAGACACTCACACAGACACACTCGGGAGAGACACCTAGACATAGAGACAGACACACAGAGATACAGATACACACACAGGAGAAAGAGACAGACAGACAGACAGACAGACAGACAGACAGACAGACAGATACAGAAAGACAGAAATACGACACAGACACACATGGGAGAGACAGACAGACAGACAGACAGACAGACAGACAGACACACAGGGAGGAGAAAGGGAGAGAGAGAAAAGAGAAACACAGACACACACAGAGGGGAGACAGACAGACACACACACAGAGAAAGAAGAAGATACAGACAGACAGACACAAACACAGACACACATGGGTGAGACAGACAGACAGAGACACACACACAGGGGAGGGAGACAGGCAGACAGACAAACAGCAAGGGAGGGAAAGAGAGAGGGAGAGAGGGAGAGAGGGAGAGAGGGGGGGAGAGAGAGGGTGAGGGAAAGGGGGGGAAGCAGGTATTATCACAGACAAACCTAGGCTGTCCACTCCAGTGATGACTTTAGAGCCATCCTGTTAATCACCTGAAAGAAATCAGAAGACTGAAGACAACTGATTGGATTAGGGACAAAGGGGCTGGGTTCACCATGAGGTCTCCTCCCCTACTCATCAGCTGTTCCTAGAGATAACATCTCAGAAGCCCTAGCACTTCTCTGGAGAGAGACATGAGATAAATAGAAGGCATTGTTAGCCAGAATGTCTTTCTTCTTTATTAGAAAGCTATCAGAAAGGAATTGCTTTTCCAGGCCACAGGGAGCTGCAGTTCTGTCTCGATAGGTAACCTTGAAAGTCAGGCACAATGGCCTCCCTTTACTCAATGCTTCCTTTACACATCAGTCTTCCGAAGGCACGTTTAACCATTCAGGCCCCTTGTGTATGGAATGGAACCACCACACCCTCCTCTACTCAGGCCTATCTGGGTGGACTCTACCCTGTTTTGTCAGCTGAGTGTCACCTGTTCTTCCAGCTACCAAGCACAAAGCTTCTGAAAACCCTTTGTTTTAAAGGAACAAAGGGAAAGATACTCCTGTGTGGTAGAATTCCTTCACGATTCTGTGGAGATGACTCACCTGTGTGCCAATAAAACATTTCAAATGATTCATATGAATGTGTACACATGTATACAGAAACAGGCATGAGCAGAAACATACTTCAAGTGTGTATTGCCCACCTACAGAAGGACCTGAAGAACAAAAATGCTGGGCATAAGGAAGATGAAACTGCTGCAAAGGGAAGCATGGGATCCATTGGCTTTGTGAAACTGAGGCAAGGATGCCATGGGCAAAAATCAAGGTATAAGGTAAAACTCAAATGCTTAAAACATGTTTAGAAGAAGAGTCTGCCCTGGGGACAAAAGCAGGAGACTGCACTCAGAGTGTTCTGACTATGGCCTCACTCCCCAGCTAAAGAACTCCTCATCCCTCTGTGGAATCTACTGGGGACACAGGACTTTGAGAAGCACTTAGGAAGAGCCCCTGACCTTGAATTTGTGGCCAAATCTCCTAAATGCTCTCCAGACTTCAGAGTCCTAATGATGCCCAGTAAGACTCAAGTGTGACAGTCTTCTGTGCCTAATTTTTTATCCCAGGGATATTCTCCAAGACTGAGCCTTCTCTATCACTACCAGCTCTTTAAGACCTGGAGGAGCTAGGCACTTCATGGCATATGTTCAAAGTCATTATCTTTTAGAGTTAAAAAGGACATTCAATCAACAGACACACTCTCTGCATATCCCAGGTTATATGGCAAATGTGGGTGCTTGCTATCCTTTTGGGTTCTCTAGAATGAAGTTGCTCATTTGCATTTCATATATGTTCATTGACGTTATTAGCACTTAATCTGTCACAGCATATGGCTGACATACCCCACTTCTACCACAAACTCTCTGGCTCAGGGCCTGGGCTGCCCTTCTCCTAGAGGTTCTTCCCTATATAATCTAGCCATTTTGGCTACCTCACATCTTTGCCTTCTTGGCTGCTGTACTTGGTTCCCCTCTCTCTCCTCCCCCTCCCCCCCAACAAGGTCCAGCTCAGTCAGAGTCATGTTCACTCAGGACTCTCCCAGATGTCTTTGTCTCTGCCTATGCTCGTGTAGAGAAATTTTAATCCAGCAACATTGCTGCTTTGTCAAGGGATCACATTCAAAGATGTAAATCTGTGTGAACTGATTGGAATGCAGACATACTGAACACCTTCAAACCCTCTGACTGGAATGCAGACATGTTCTTAGTATACATCTTCAAGGCAAAGTTAGTTTGTAGAAGGAAGCAGCCATGTTAGGAAGTGATGACCAACGGAGAGGCAGACAAAGTGATGATTCAGAGAAAGATTTGACAGAACGCGTTAGAGATAGGATATGCCAACTCTAATGAGAACAGCACAGAAAAGAGAAGCTATTTAAGAGTAGCACAGGGAGAGAGAGTCGGTCAGTTGGGAGTCAGTGCAGTGAGTGCATTGAAGTGGAGTTGAGTGTGTTAGTGAGTTTACACAGTTCAGTGCAGGTTAGCAGAGGCAGTTAAAGCCAGAGACTGAGAAGGAGCCAGAAGATTAGAGCAAATTGCCAGAGTTAGTTTGAGGCCAAGCAGAGCAATTCAGTGAGAAACTGAGAGAAGCTAGATTGAATCAGTCAGCTTGGAAAGGCGTTTGAGCCATAACATCTGAGTTGGACCATCCAGGCAGCATTCAGAAAGAGCTAGAAAGGCTGAGTAAGTGTCTGAGATGACAATTATATCTGGTGAATAAGTTACTTTTACAGCTCTGCCCTTTATTTATATTCTTCCACCATAGCTAGGAGCAGTCATGAACTTTCTTTTTATTTCGCTTTTTCATTCACAGTTCGACTGGTCATATGGAAGAAACAGCAACTACTCTTCTACTCACCCTCGATGCAGGAGACTAGTGCCTGGGCTTAAGTAAGTTCTGCATAGAGCTTCTTGATTCACCTGTTCTAACCTCTCAGGTAACCCTGGGTCTGTGCGTCAACATTTGTATTATCCAGATGCCCATGCAGCTGACATCTATTTCCTTGTATTAAGTTACCCTGTAGTTTGAAGACTCTGAAAGCAGCATATGGTTAGTAGCTCACAGTTTCTGTGTGTCAGTGATCTAGTGAGTTTAGCTAATCATTTCTGCTTTGATGGGGTTCACAAGTTACATCGACGGCATTCACAGAGCTACAGCCAACTCCAGATTCAACTGAGGAATGCACACTTCCCAAGCTATAATAGTTGGCCATTAGCAGGATTCTTTTCTAAAAGATATCAGGTCACACCCTCTATTCTCTCCTGGATATTGGCTAGAAGCCTCCTTGACACATGAGCCTATTCATAGAACAAACCACAACATGCTACTTAAATTAACATCAGTGTAGGAGGAGAAAAGGAAGAGGACAAGTAGGAGAAGAAGGAGAAGGAGGAAGACAAAGAAAAGGAGAAGGAGCAAGAGGAGGAGGAGAACAATAAGGTAGACAAGAAGAAGGAGGAGGAGACAATGACTACAAAGAGGAGAGAGAAGAGGAAGGATAGTGAGAGGAATCTAGGGTTGGCCCACTTTCACAGGGGGTGGGATCCCAGGATACCAATCCTTATGCAGTAGTCTTAAAACTGCCTCTCACTTACTACTTTCTTTTCCTATTTTTGGACAGTGTCTCACTCCATAGCCCTGGTTGTCCTGGATCTCACTATGCAGCCTGGATTGACTTTGAGTATGCAGTAATCCTCCTGCCTCATCCTCCCAAGTGCTGGAATTCCAGGTAGGAACCATCTACCACATCCAGATTCCACACTACTTCATGGATTAGATGTTGCGAAATCTTCATCTGAAGATCTATGGACCATTCTTTCAGATATGGAAGAGTGTTGTTGTTTTGTTTTGTTTTGTTTTGTTTTCTGATTTAGGGATATTTGCAGTGCCTTTTCTAATTAACTATTTTGAAACCCAAAATCCCAAATCTGAAACATTTTGAGTGAACATGTTGGAGCTCATAACATTTCCAATTGGAGAGCATTTGAGATACCTAACTTCTTTACCTTCTTCATTTGAAAACCCCCAACAAATAAACAAAACCACACTCCTCAGCAACACAGTGGCCCTGGCTTTCTGTCGCTGTGGGTGACTGCTGGCACCACAGACTGTGCTGAAAGTTGATACCAGGCAGTCTTGTCATATGTGACCTTCCTTGATGTCATTTATGTTAGGGGTCAATTGGATTCCTGGTGGAGAATCCTTGGCATGCACAGTTAAAGTGAACAGTCATGAAGAAGTGTGATGGAGTGAACTTCATATTCTAATAAAGTCCTGCTTGAGCTGAATTCATGAGACTGTAAAAATGAGTCTCTGACAGAAGCAGCCCATCTAGAGAAAAGGTGGTCAGAGAAGTGCTAGGGCATAGGTCATAAGGCCTGGAGCCTGCATGGACTTATAGAGAAACACACAGCCTTATCTCCCTGCCCATTCACCCTTGGCAGAACTCCATACTCTGCTTGCACCAGACTCTTTGAGTTTAGTTGCTCACTATCCATCTCTGGCCTAGGTCCATCTCAGTCTAATGCTTTAGGCAAACAGTTAATGCAGATTTGATTTCACCCCAGAATATGACCTTAGGAGATAGGAAGTAAAGTACAGAATCTAAGCAAGGCATGCTTGTATGAAAAGCACAGATAGAATAAGATTCCTCCCCACAGGCCTGGATTGAGAATATCATGAAAGCAATGGGAACTTGATTGACCCTAAATCAGACTGTGCAGTGGTCATTAAACAGAAACAAGAAGGTTAATATATTTAGGCCTCTTGACCACAGCAACTTACAAAGTAAAAGGTATGATATTTTATTTACTGTTCCTCCCATCACTGCAACAAAATAATTGAGAGGAGAAACATAAAACAAGAAAGATTTTTCTTGGCTAATGATATGCAAGGGTACAGGTCATTGTGGCAGTAAAAGCTTCATGACATCTGGAAAAATCAGGAAACAAAGAAGATCAAAAAGTAGGATTAAGCTATAAACCTCAAGGCTACATCCATAGTGATCCACTTCCTTCAGCTGTGCCCTACATCCTAAAGGTTGCAAGACCTCCAGCTGATAACCAGATGTTCAAACACATGATCCTATGAAGGGCATTTCACAGTCAAACAGCAACAGTCACATAGTGACATATGAATGTGTGCATATATGTACACAAACATGCATGACCAGAAACATACTTCCTTAACCTGGAAGAACAAGGACCCAGCACCCAGCCACCTCTTCCCTTCTCCTAATACATCACAAGACAAGATGTAGCCCATGAGTCAATGCTACAACGATTTTGTGTTCTAGAGCACATTTTCTGAGCACTTGACAGTCTGTCAATGGAGCATGCAAGTCAGAGTGTAGTTTACAGGACTCCTCCAGGCAGTTCACGTAAATATTGCAAACAGCAAGTTCCTGCTGCCAACTCACTGCCGAAACCCAGAAGAATAAGGTTTTTACAAGCTTACTTCCCAAAGGAAATCAGGCTGCAGATATAAATTTGAGCATTCCTGGGATGATGCTGCCCCATCACAGATGTAACCTCAAGGAATCTGCCTTTTTTCATGTAAATAATGATTTTAAATTACAAAGGTAATACTTGCTCAGTTAGAGATTCCAAGAGATTCAGGAGCTGATCCTATACTATAGCTTTTCATACCAAAATACCACTGGGAGAGAGCTGGTCTTCCAGGAGTGCTGGTACACCTGTGAGCACAGGTTAGACCACCATTTCTATTCAAATTCCTAGCCTAAGAGGGACCCTCCCAGAGCCATCAGGACACAGGAACCATGGAACAGCTGGGGACAGGATCCTTCCAGCTTCCATCTGTGCCCTGGAGCTAATCTGGTGCCATAACTCACCATACCCAAATTCCTCCACGAGAGAGTTGGTCTCCCAGGAGTGCTGACACAAGCTTACAGACTCATAGGAGGAACAAGCTCCAGCCAGAGACCGCAAGAACATCTAACACCAGAGATAACCAGATGGCAAAAGGCAAATGCAAGAATCTTACCAACAGAAACCAAAACTATTTGGCATCATCAGAACGCAGTAGTCCCACCACAATGAGTCCTGGATATCTCAACACACTGGAAAAAGCAAGATTCAGATTTAAAATCATATCTCATGATTCGGGCAAAGGATTTATAAAAAGGACATTAATAAATCCCTTAAATAAATACAGGAGAACAGAGCTAAACAGATAGAAGCCCTTAAAGAGGAAACACAAAAATCCCTTAAAGAACAACAGGAAAACACAACCAAACAGGTGAAGGAATTGACCAAACCATCCAGGAGCTAAAAATGGAAGGAGGAACAATAAAGAAATGACAAAGGGAGACAACTCTGGAGAAAGAAATCCTAGGAAAGAAGTCAGGAGCCATAGAGAGAAGCATCACCAACAGAATACAAGAGATAAAAGAGAGAATCTCAAGTGCAGAAGATACCATAGAAAACACTGACAAAACAGTCAAAGAAAATGTAAAATGCAAAAAGCTCCTAACCCAAGACATGCAGGAAATCCAGGACACAATGAGAAGACCAAACATAAGGATAATAGGCATAGAAGAGAGCAAAGATTCCCAACTTAAAGGGTCAGTTAATATCTTCAACGAAATTATAGAAGAAAACTTCCCTAACTGAGAGAGAGAGAGAGAGAGAGAGAGAGAGAGAGAGAGAGAGAGAGAGACCCATAAACATACAAGAAGCCTACAGAACTCCAAATAAATTGGACCCAAGAAGAAGTTCTTCCGATCACATAATAGTCAAAACATCAAATGCACAAAATAAAAAAAAAAAAAAAAAAGAATATTAAAAGCAGTAAGGGGAAAAGGTCAAGTAACATATAAAGGAAGGCATATCAGAATTACACCAGATTTCTGACCAGAGACTGTCAAAGCTAGAATATCCTGGGCAGATGTCATACAGACCTGTCTTAGTCAGGGTTTCTATTTCTACACAAACATCATGACCAAGAAGCAAGTTGGGGAGGAAAGGGTTTATTTGGCTTACACTTCCATGCTGCTGTTCATCACCAAAGAAGTCAGGACTGGAACTCAAGCAGGTCAGAAAGCAGGAGCTGATGCAGAGGCCATGGAGAGATGTTCTTTATTGGCTTGCCTCTCCTGGCTTGCTCAGCCTGCTCTCTTATAGAACCCAAGACTACCAGCCCAGAGATGGCACCACCCACAAGGGGCCTTTCCCCCTTGATCACTAATTGATAAAATGCCTTACAGTTGGATCTCATGGAGGCATTTCCTCAACTGAAGCTCCTTTCTCTATGATAACTCCAGCTGTGTCAAGTTGTCACAAAGCTAGCCAGTACAATTGACCCCTTGTCAACTTGACACACAAACACATCACTAGTAAGCCTCAAACCTTGCATTCTTATTCATCCCCAAGATCTAAATAACTTTAAAAGTCCCACAGTCTTTACATATTCTTAAAATTTCAATCTCTTTAAAATATCCATCTCTTTTAAAATCCAAAGTCGTTTTACAATTAAAAGTCTCTTAACTATGGGCTCCACTAAAACAGTCTCTTCCTTCAAGAGGGAAAATATCAGGGCACAGTCACAATCAAAGCAAAAATCAATCTCCAAGTGTCCAATGTCTGGGATCCAACTCACGATCTTCTGGGCTCCTCCAAGGGCTTGGGTCACTTCTCCAACCATGCCCTTTGTAGCACACACGTTGTCCTCTGGGCTCCAGATGCCTGTACTCCACTGCTGCTGCTGCTCTTGGTGGTCATCTCATGGTACTGGCATCTCCAAATCACTGCATGACCCCTTCAGTCCTGGGCCTTCAATTGCAACTGAGGCTGCACCTTCACCAATGGCCACCCATGGGCTCTCACAGTGCCGAGCCTCAGCTGCTCTGTGTGACCCCTTCATGCCTTCAAAACCAGTACCACCTGGGTGACCCTTACACATTACCAAGTCCCGCTGCAGAAGGAGTACAACCTTGCCTATCTCTGGAACACAGCCTCTTTGTACTTTAAGAAAACACTTCCCAGAAGATGTCACCTCAACGATGCTGGTCTCTTCTTAATCACTGCTAATTTCTTAGCTCCAGCTAACCAGCATCAATAGTCCCAGTAATGCAAAGTTTTTTGCTTTAGTAGTTCTGGTATCTTGTTAATCACAGCTGATCCTTCAGCCCCAGCTAACCAGAACAACAAAATCTTCACAATCAAAACAGCAATGGCCCTGAAAAGAGTCTTTAATTTTCCCTCTGAAATTTCACAAACCAGACCTCCATCTTCTGCACTGTTCTCAACATTATCTTCCAAGCTCCTACACAACATGAGACAGAGCTCTTAACAACGAATGGATCTTCAAGCCCAAAGTTCCAAAGTCCTTCCACAGTCCTCCCCAAAACATGGTCAGGTTGTCACAGGAATACCCCACTATGCTGGTACCAATTTGTCTTAGTCAGGGTTTCTATTCCTGCACAAACATCATGACCAAGAAGCAAGTTGGGGAGGAAAGCGTTTATTTGGCTTACACTTCCATGCTGCTGTTCATCACCAAAGAAGTCAGGACTGGAACTCAAGCAGGTCAGAAAGCAGGAGCTGATGCAGAGGCCATGGAGGGATGTTCTTTATTGGCTTGCCTCTCCTGGCTTGCTCAGCCTGCTCTCTTATAGAACCCAAGACTACCAGCCCAGAGATGGCACCACCCACAAGGGGCCTTTCCCCCTTGATCACTAATTGAGAAAATGCCTTACAGTTGGATCTCATGGAGGCATTTCCTCAACTGAAGCTCCTTTCTCTATGATAACTCCAGCTGTGTCAAGTTGACACAAAACTAGCCAGTACAAGACCCTAAAAGAACACAAATACCAGCCCAGGCTACTATACCCAGCAAAACTCTCAATTAGTGGAGAAACCAAGATATTCCATGAAAAAAGCAAATTTACACAATGTCTTTTTACAAATCCAGCCCTACAAAAGATAATAAATGGGAAAACTCCAACACAAGGAGGGAAACTACAACCTAGAAAAAGCAAGAACGTAATCTTCTTTCAACAAACCCAAAAGAAGATAGCCACAAAAACATAATTCCAACTCTAACAACCAAAACAACAGGAAGCAACATCACTATTCCTTAATGTCTCTTAATATCAATAGACTCAATTCCCCACTAAAATGACATAGACTAACAGACTGAATATGTAAGCAGGACCCAGCATTTTGCTGCATACAAGAAATGCACCATAGTTTCAGAGACAAAAACTACCTCAAAGTAAAGGGCTGGAAAATAATTTTCCAAGCAAATGGTCCCAAGAAACAAGCTGGAGTAGCCATTCTACTTTCAAATAAAATCCACTTTCAACCAAAAGTTATCAAAAAAGATAAGGGAGAACACTTCATACTAATCAAAGGAAAAAAATACCAAGAAGAACTCTAAATTCTGAATATCTATGCGCTAAATACAAGAACACCCACATTCATAAAAGAAACTTAACTAAAGCTCAAAGCACACATTTCACCTCACACAATAATAGTGGGAGATTTCAACACCCCACACTCAGCAATGCACAGATGATGGAAACAGAAACTAAACAGAGAAAAAGTGAAACTAACAGAAGTTATGACCCAAATGGATTTAACAGATATATATATAGAACATTTTACCCTAAAACAAAAGAATATACATTCTTCTCAGCACCTCATGGTACCTTCTACAAAACTGACCATATAATCAATCATAAAACAGACCTCAACAGATCCAAGAAGATTGAAATAATCCCATGCATCCTATCAGATCACCACGGACTAAGGCTGGTCTTCAATAACAACAAAAACAAAGAAAGCCCACATACACATGAAAACTGAACAATGCCCTACTCATGATAACTTGGTCAAGGAAGAAATAAAGAAAGAAATTAAAGACTTTTTAGAATTTAATTAAATTGAAGGCACAACATAACTAAGCTTATGGGATAAAATGAAAGCAGTGCTAATTGGAAAACCCATACCTCTGAGTGCTTCCAAAAAAAAACTGGAGAGAGCATACACTAGCAGTTTAACAGCACACCTGAAAGCTCTAGAACAAAAAGAAGCAAATACGCGGTCAAGAGGAGTAGACAGCAGGAAATAATCAAACTCAAGGCTGAAATCAACCAAGAAACAAAAAGAGCTATACAAAGAACCAACAAAACCAGAAGCTGGTTCTTTGAGAAAATTAACAAGATAAATAAACCCTTAGCCAGACTAATCAGAGGGCACAGAGACAGTATCCAAATTAACAAAATCAGAAATGAAAAGGGAGATATAACAACAGAAACAGAGGAATTTCAAAAAAATCATCAGATCCTATCAAAAAAAAAAGTCTATACTCAACAAAACTGGAAAATCTGGATGAAATGGAAAATTTTCTAGATAGCAAACTTTAATCAGGATCAGATAAACCATCTAAAGAGTCCCAGAAGCCCTAAAGAAATAGAAGCAGTCATTAAAAGTGTCACAACCAAAAAAAGACCAGAACCAGATGTTTTTTGTGCAGAATTCTATCAGACCTTCAAAGAAGACATAATAACAATACTCTTCAAGCTGTTCCACAAAATAGAAACAGGAGCACTACTCAATTCATTCTATGAAGCCACAATTATGCTAATAGCAAAGCTACACAAAGACCCAACAATGAAAGAACTTCAGACAAATTTCCCTTATGAATATCAATGGAAAAATACTCAATAAAATTCTCACAAACCAAATCAAAGAACACATCAAAATGATCATTCACCACAATCAAGTAGGCTTCATCCCAGGGATGCAGGGATGGTTCAATATATGGAAATCCATCAACATAATCCACTACATAAACAAATTCAAAGAAATAAAAAAACCACATGATCATTTTATTAGATGCTCAAAAAGCATTTGACAAAATGCAACATCCCTTTATGTTAAAAGTCTTGGAAAGATAAGAAATTCAAGGCCCATACATAGACATAGTAAAATCAATATACACCAAACCAGTAGCCAACATTAAACTAAATAGAGAGAAACTTGAAGCAATTCCACTAACATTAAAGACTGGACAAGGGTGAGGGCTTTGCCGGAGCATCTGCAGAAGCCATCTTCGTTCCAGGATCCCGCCAAGACTAGTCTGCACAGGTGAGAGTGTGGACTACAGAAGCTAACAGCTTCTGGGACAAGCAAGAGCCACAGAGCTTCTGTGGCAGACCCCATTTTGGGCTCCAGACATCTGGGCACCTTCCCTGCCAGAGGAGAGGTGTCCACCCTGCCCAGGAGGGTTTTGATGGAGCATCTGCGGGAGCAATCTTCTTTCCCGGATCTTGCCAAGACTAGTCTGCACAGGTGAGAGTGTGGATGAAAGAAGCTTCTGGGACAGGCCCTGTTTCGGGCCTTCATCTTCTGCCAGGAGGCAAGTCCGAACAACAGATATCTGTGTACCTTCTCTGCAAGAGGAGAGCTTGCCTGCTGAGAGTGCTCTAACCACTGAAACTCAGGAGAGACCTAGTCTCCCAGGTCTGCTGGTAGATGCTAACAGAATCACAAAAGGAACAAGCTCTAACCAGAGGCACCTATAACAACTGACTCCAGTGATTACCAGATGGCAAAAGGCAGACTTAAGAATCTTACTAACAGAAACCAAGACCACTCACCATCATCAGAACGCAGCACCCCCACCTCAGCCAGTCCTGGGCACCACAACACACCAGAAAAGCTAGACCCAGATTTAAAAGCATATCTGATGATGATGGTAGAGGACATCAAGAAGGACTTTAATAACTCACTTAAAGACAATACAGGAGAACACTGCTAAAGAGTTACAAGTCCTTAAAGAAACAGAGGAAAACACATCCAAACAGTTGATGGAAATGAACAAAACCATACTAGACCTAAAAAGGGAAGTGGACACAATAAACAAAACCCAAAGTGAGGCAACGCTGGAGATAGAAACCCTAGGAAAGAAATCTGGAACCATAGATGCATCAGCAACAGAATACAAGAGATGGAAGAGAGAATATCAGGTGACAAGATTCCATAGAGAAAATCAGCACAACAATCAAAGAAAATGCAAAATGCAAAAAGATCCTAAATCAAAACATCCAGGAAATCCAGGACACAATGAGAAGACCAAACCTATTGATAATAGGAGTAGATGAGAATGAAGATTTTCAACTCAAAGGGCCAGCAAATATCTTCAACAAAATTATAGAAGAAAGCTTCGCAAACCTAACGAAGGAGATGTCCATGAACATACAAGAAGCCTACACAACTCCAAATAGACTGGAGCAGAAAAGAAATTCCTTCCGACACATAATAATCAGAACAACAAATGCACTAAAAAAAGATAGAATATTAAAAGCAGTAAGGGAAAAAGGTCAAGTAACATATAAAGGCAGGCCTATCAGAATTACACCAAATTTTTCACCAGAGGCTATGAAAGCCAGAAGATCCTGGACAGATGTTATACAGACACTAAGAGAACACAAATGCCATCCCAGGCTATGATACCCAGCCAAACTTTCAATTACCATAGATGGAGAAACCAAAGTATTCCACAACAAAACCAAATTCACACATTATCTTTCCACAAATCCAGCCCTTCAAAGGATAATAACAGAAAAAAACAATATATAGACAGAAACCACGTCCTAGAAAAAGCAAGAAAGTATTCCTTCAACAAACTTAAAAAATACAGCCACAAGAACAGAGTTCCAACTTTAACAACAAAAATAATAGGAATCAACAATTACTTTTCCTTAATGTCTCTTAACATCAATGGACTCAACTCCCCCAATAAAAAGACATAGACTAACAGACTGGCTACACAAACAGGACCCAATATTCTGCTGCTTACAGGAAAACCATCTGAGGGAAAAAAGACAGACACTACCTCAGAATGAAAGGCTGGAAAATAATTTTCCAAGCAAATGGTCTGAAGAAACAAGCTAGAGTAGCCATTCTAATATCGAGTAAAATCGACTTCCAACCCAAAGTCATCAAAAAAGATAAGAAGGGGCACTTCATACTCATCAAAGGTAAAATCTTCCAAGAGGAACTCTCAATGCTGACTATCTATGCTCCAAATACAAGGGCAGCCACATTCATTAAAGAAACTTTAGTAAAGCTCAAAGCACATATTGAACCTCACACAATAATAGTGGGGGACTTCAACACACCACTTTCATCAATGGATAGATCGTGGAAACAGAAACTACACAGGGACACAGGGAAACTAACAGAAGTTATGAAACAAATGGATCTAACAGTCTGACTAAGGGTTTATCTATCTTGTTGATTTTCTCATAGAACCAGTTCCTCCTTTGGTTGATTCTTTGAATTGTTCTTGTTTCCACTTGGTTGATTTCGCCCCTGAGTTTGATTATTTCCTGCCATCTACTCCTCTTGGGTGAATTTGCTTCCTTTTGTTCTAGAGCTTTTAGGTGTGTTGTCAAGCTGCTAGTGTGTGTTCTCTCTAGTTTCTTTTTGGAGGCACTCAGGGCTATGAGTTTTCCTCTTAGAAATGCTTTCATTGTGTCCCATAAGTTTGGGTATGTTGTGGCTTCATTTTCATTAAACTCTAAAAATTCCTTAATTTCTTTCTTTATTCCTTCCTTGACCAAGGTATCTTTGGAGAAGAGTGTTGTTCAGTTTCCACGAAAAATGTTGGCTTTCTATTGCTTACGTTGTTATTGAAGATCAGCCTTCGTCCATGGTGATCTGATAGGATGCATGGGACAATTTCAATATTTTTGTATCTGTTGAGGCCTGTTTTGTGACCAATTATATGGTCAATTTTGGAGAAGGTACCATGAGGTGGTGAGAAGAAGGTATATCCTTTTGTTTTGGGATAAAATGTTCTGTAGATATCTTTTAGCTCCATTTGTTTCATAACTTCTGTTAGTTTCACTGTGTCCCTGTTTAGTTTCTGTTTCAATGATTTATCAAAGGATAAACAGGCTGAGAAAGAAATTAAAGAAACAACACCCTTCTCAATAGTCACAAATAATATAAAATACCTTGGCATGACTCTAACTAAGGAAGTGAAAGATCTGTATGATAAGAACTTCAAGTCTCTGAAGAAAGAAATTAAAGAAGATTTCAGAAAATGGAAAGATCTCCCATGCTCATGGAATGGCAGGATCAATATAATAAAAATGGCTATCTTGCCAAAAGCAATCTACAGATTCAATGCAATCCCCATCAAAATTCCAACTCAATTCTTCAACAAATTGGAAAGGGAAATCTCCAAATTTATCTGGAATAACAAAAAACCTAGGATATCAAAAAGTCTTCTCAATGATAAAAGAACCTCTGGTGGAATCACCATGCCTGACCTAAAGCTGTACTACAGAGAAATTGTGATAAAACAAACAAAAAAAACAAACAAAAAACTGCATGGTACTGGTATAGCGACAGATAAGTAGACCAATGGAATAGAATTGAAGACCCAGAAATGAACCCACACACCTATGGTGACTTCATCTTTGACAAGGGGGCTAAAACCATCCAGTGGAAAAAAGACAGCATTTTCAACAAATGGTTAAGGAACTCCACATAAAACCAGACACAGTGAAACTTATAGAGGTGAAAGTGGGGAAAAGCCTCAAAGATATGGGCACAGGGGGAAAATTCCTGAATAGAACAGCAATGGCTTGTGCTGTAAGATCAAGAATCGACAAATGAGACCTCATAAAACTGCAAAGCTTTTGTAAGGCAAATGACACTGTCAATAAGGCAAAAAGGCCACCAATAGATTGGGAAACAATCTTTACCTATTGTAAATCAGATAGGGGACTAATATCTAATATATATAAAGAATTCAAGAGGGTGGACTCCAGAAAAACAAATAACCCCATTAAAAGATGGGGCTCAGAGCTCAACAAAGAATTCTCACCTGAGGAATACCGAATGGCAGAGAAGCACCTGAAAAAATGTTCAGCATCCTTAATCATCAGAAAAATGCAAATCAAAGCAACCCTGAGATTCCACCTCACACCAGTCAGAATGGCTAAGATAAAAAATTCAGGTGACAGCAGATGTTGGCGAGGATGTGGAGAAAGAGGGACACTCCTCCATTGGTGGGATTGCAAGTTTGTACAAACAATCTGGAAATCAGTCTGGCAGTTCCTCAGAAAATTGGACATAGTACTACCAGAGGATCCCGTAATACCTCTCCTGGGCATGTATTCAGAAGATGTTCCAACCGGTAAGATGGACACATGCTCCACTATGTTCATAGCAGCCTTATTTATAATAGCCAGAAGCTGGAAAGAACCCAGATGTCCCTCAACAGAGGAATGGATACAGAAAATGTGGTAAATTTACACAATGGAGTACTACTCAGCTAATAAAAAGAATGAATTTTTGAAATTCCTAGCCAAATGGATCGACCTGGAGGGCATCATCCTGAGTGAGGTAACCAAATCACAAAAAAAATCACATGATATGTACTCACTGATAAGTGGGTATTAGCCCAGAAACTTAGAATATCCAAGATACAAGATACAATTTGCAAAACACATGAAACTCAAGAAGAACAAAGACCAAGTGTGGACACTTTGCCCCTTCTTAGAATTGGGAACAAAGTACCCATGGAAGGAGTTACAGAGACAAAGTTTGGAGCAGAGATGAAAGGATGGACCATCTAGAGACTACCATACCCGGTGATCCATCCCATAATCAGCTTCCAAACGCTGACACCATTGCATACACTAGCAAGATTTTGCTGAAAGGACCCAGATATAGCTGTCTCTTGTGAGGCTCTGCAGGGGCCTAGCAAACAAGAAGTGGATGCTCACAGTCAGCTATTGGATGGATCACAGGGCCCTCAATGGAGGAGCTAGAGAAAGTACCCAAGAAGCTAAAGGGATGTGCAACCCTATAGGTGGAACAACATTATGAACTAACCAGTACCCCGGAAGAGCTCTTGACTCTAGCTGCATATGTATCAAAAGATGGCCTAGTCGGCCATCACTGGAAAGAGAGGCCCATTGGACACACAAACTTTATATGCCCCAGTACAGGGGAACATCAGGGCAAAAAAAAATTGGAATGGGTGGGTATGGAAGTGGGGGGGAGGGTATGGTGGACTTTTAGGATAGCATTGGAAAATATATTGAGGAAAATATGTAATAAAAAATATTTTTTAAAAAGTCTTGGAAAGATAAGGAATTCAAGGCCCATACCTAAACATGATAAAAAGCAATCTACAGCAAACCAGTAGCCAACATCAAATCAAATGGTGAGAAGCTGGAAGGTATCCCACTAAAATCAGGGACTAGACAAGGCTGCCCACTTTCTCCCTACCTATTCAACATAGTATTTGAAGTCCTAGCCAGAGCAATTCAACAACAAAAGGAGATCAAGGGGATACAAATTGGAAAGGAAGAAGTCAAAATATCACTTTTTGCAGATGATATGATAGTATATATAAGTGACCCTAAAAATTCCACAAGAGAACTCCTAAACCTGATAAACAGCTTCAGTGAAGTAGTTGGATTTAAAATTAACTCAAACAAGTCAATGGCCTTTCTCTTTTATCCTTGAGAAGAGTTTTTGCTATCCTAGGTTTTTTGTTATTCCAGATGAATTTGCAGATTGCACTTTCTAATTCGTTGAAGAATTGATTTGGAATTTTGATGGGGATTGCATTGAATCTGTAGATTGCTTTTGGCAAGATAGCCATTTTTAAAATGTTGATCCTGCCAATCCATGAGCATGGAAGATCTTTCCATCTTCTGAGATCTTCTAGAATTTCTTTCTTCAGAGACTTGAAGTTCTTATTATACAGATCTTTCACTTCCTTAGTTAGAGTCACGCCAAGATATTTTATATTATTTGTGACTATTGAGAAGGGTGTTGTTTCCCTAATTTCTTTCTCAGCCTGTTTATTCTTTGTGTAGAGAAAGGCCATTGATTTGTTTGAGTTAATTTTATATCCAGCTACTTCACCGAAGCTGTTTATCAGGTTTAGGAGTTCTCTGGTGGAATTTTTAGGGTCACTTATATATACTATCATATCGTCTGCAAAAAGTGATATTTTGACTTCATCTTTTCCAATTTGTATCCCTTTGATCTCCTTTTGTTGTCGAATTGCTCTGGCTAGGACTTCAAGTACTATGTTGAATAGGTATGGAGAAAGTGGACAGCCTTGTCTAGTCCCTGATTTTAGTGGGATACCTTCCAGCTTCTCACCATTTGATTTGATGTTGGCTACTGGTTTGCTGTATATTGCTTTTATCATGTTTAGGTATGGGCCTTGAATTCCTGATCTTTCCAAGGCTTTTATCATGAATGGGTGTTGGATCTTGTCAAATGCTTTTTCTGCATCTAACGAGATGACCATGTGGTTTTTGTCTTTGAGTTTGTTTATATACTGGATTACGTTGATGGATTTCCGTATATTGAACCATCCCTGCATCCCTGGGATGAAACCTACTTGGTCAGGATGGATGATTGTTTTGATGTGTTCTTGGATTTGGTTAGCAAGAACTTTATTGAGTATTTTTGCATCAATATTCATAAGGGATATTGGTCTGAAGTTTTCTATCTTTGTTGGGTCTTTTTGTGGTTTAGGTATCAGAGTAATTGTGGCTTCATAGAATGAGTTGGGTAGAGTACCTTCTGCTTCTATTTTGTGGAATAGTTTGTGAAGAACTGGGATTAGATCTTCTTTGAAGGTCTGATAGAACTCTGCACTAAACCCATCTGGTCCTGGGCTTTTTTTGGTTGGGAGACTATTAATGACTGCTTCTATTTCTTTGGGGGATATAGGGTTGTTTAGATCATTAACCTGACCTTGGTTCAACTTTGGTACCTGGTATCTGTCTAGGAACTTCTCCATTTCATCCAAGGATAAACAGGCTGAGAAAGAAATTAGGGAAACAACACCCTTCTCAATAGTCACAAATAATATAAAATACCTTGGCATGACTCTAACTAAGGAAGTGAAAGATCTGTATGATAAGAACTTCAAGTCTCTGAAGAAAGAAATTAAAGAAGATCTCAGAAGATGGAAAGATCTCCCATGCTCATGGATTGGCAGGATCAATGTAGTAAAAATGGCTATCTTGCCAAAAGCAATCTACAGATTCAATGCAATCCCCATCAAAATTCCAACTCAATTCTTCAACAAATTGGAAAGGGCAATCTGCAAATTCATCTGGAATAACAAAAAACCTAGAATATCAAAAAGTCTTCTCAATGATAAAAGAACCTCTGGTGGAATCACCATGCCCAACCTAAAGCTGTACTACAGAGCAATTGTGATTAAAAAAACTGCATGGCACTGGTATATTGACAGACAAGTAGACCAATGGAATAGAATTGAAGACCCAGAAATGAACCCACACACCTATGGTCACTTCATCTTTAACAAGGGAGCTAAAACCATCCAGTGGAAAAAAGACAGCATTTTCAACAAATGGTGCTGGCACAACTGGCGGTTATCATGTAGAAGAATTCCAATTGATCTATTCCTATATCCTTGTACTAAGGTCAAATCTAAGTGGATTAAGGAACTCCACATAAAACCAGAGACACTGAAACTTATCGAGGAGAAAGTGGGGAAAAGCCTCGAAATATGGGCACAGGGGATAAATTTCTGAATAGAACTGCAATGGCTTGTGCTGTAAGATCGAGAATCAACAAATGGGACCTCATGAAATTGCAAAGCTTCTGTAAGGCACCTTCCCTGCCAGAGGACAGGTGTCTGCCCTTCCAGGAGGGCTTTGCTGGAACACCTCAGGGAGCCATCTTGGTTCCCGAATCCCTCTGAGACTAGTCTGTGCGGGTGAGAGTATGGACTACAGAAGCTAACAGCTTCTGTGACAGGCCGAAGCAACACAGCTTCTGGGACAGGTCTTGTTTCAGACCTTCATCTTCTACCAAGTGGGAGGTCCAAACTCCAGATATCTGTGTACCTTCTCTGCAAGAGGAGAGCTTGCCTGCAGAGAGTGCTCTGACCACCGAAAATCAGAGGAGAGAGCTACTCTCCCAGGTCTGCTGATAGAGGCTAACAGAATCACGAGAGGAACAATCTCTAACCAGAGACAACTATAACAACTAACTCCAGAGATTACCAGATGGCGAAAGGCAAACATAAGACTCTTACTAACAGAAACCAAGACCACTCACCATCATCAGAACGCAGCACTGTCCCCCCATCGCCCAGTCCTGGGCACCCGAACACACCTGAAAAGCTAGACCCGGATTTAAAAGCATATCTCATGATGATGGTAGAGGACATCAAGAAGGACTTTAATAACTCACTTAAAGAAATACAGGAGAACACTGCGTAAAAGAGTTACAAGTCCTTAAAGAAAAACAGGTAAACACATCTAAATGGATGATGGAAATTAACAAAACAATACTAGACCACTTCTGTGTTTGCTAGGCCCCGGCATAGTCTCACAAGAGACAGCTATATCAGGGTCCTTTCAACAAAATCTTGCTAGTATATGCAATGGTGTCAGCATTTGGAGGCTGATTATGAGATGGATCCCTGGGTATGGCAGTCTGTAGATGGTCCATCCTTTCGTCTCAGCTCCAAACTCTGTCTCTGTAGCTCCTTCCATGGGTGCCTTGCTCCCAATTCCAAGAAGGGGCAAAGTATCCACACCTTGGTCTTCGTTCTTCCCAAGCTTCATGTGTTTCTCAAATTATATCTTATATCTTGGGTATTCTAAGTATCTGGGCTAATATCCACTTATCAGTGAGTACATATCATGTGAGTTCTTTTGTGGTTGGGTTACCACACTCAAGATGATGCCCTCCAGGTCGATCCATTTGCCTAGGAATTTCATAAATTCATTCTTTTTAATAGCTGTGTTAGTATTCCATTGTGTAAATGTACCACATTTTCTGTATCCATTCCTCTGTTGAGGGGCATCTGGATTATTTCCAGCTTCTGGCTATTATAAATAAGGTTGCTATGAACATAGTGGAGCATGTGTCCTTCTTACTGGTTGGGACATCTTCTGAATACATGCCCAGGAGAGGTATTGCAGGATCCTCTGGTAGTACTATGTCCAATTTTCTGAGGAACTGCCAGACTGATTTCCAGAGTGGCTGTACAAGCTTGCAATCCCACCAACAATAGAGGAGTGTTCCTCTTTCTCCATATCCTCGCCAGCATCTGCTGTCACCTGAATTTTTGATCTTAGCCATTCTGACTGGTGTGAGATGGAATCTCAGGGTTGTTTTGATTTGCATTTCTCTGATGATTAAGGATGTTGAACATTTTTTTTTCAGGTGTTTCTCAGCCATTCGGTATGCCTCAGGTGAGAATTCTTTGTTTAGCTCTGAGCCCCATTTTTTAATGGGGTTATTTGATTTTCTGGAGTCCACCCTCTTGAGTCTTTATATATATTGGATATTAGTCCCCTATCTGATTTAGGATAGGTAAAGATCCTTTCCCAATCTGTTGGTGTCCTTTTTGTCTTATTGACGGTGTCGTTTGCCTTGCAGAAGCTTTGCAGTTTCATGAGGTCCCATTTGTCAATCCTCAATCTTACAGCACAAGCCATTCCTGTTCTATTCAAGAATTTTTCCCCTGTGCCAATATCTTCGAGACTTTTCCCCACTTTCTCCTCTATAAGTTTCAGTGTCTCTGGTTTTACATGAAGTTCCTTGATCCACTTAGATTTGACCTTAGTACAAGGAGATAGGAATGGATTGATTCGCATTCTTCTACATGATAACAACCAGTTGTGCCAGCACCATTTTTTGAAAATGCTGTCTTTCTTCCATTGGATGGTTTTAGCTCCCTTGTTGAAGATCAAGTGACCATAGGTGTGTGGGTTCATTTCTGGGTCTTCAATTCTATTCCATTGGTCTACGTGTCTGTCGCTATACCAGTACCATGCAGTTTTTATCACAATTGCTCTGTAGTACAGCTTTAGGTCAGGCATAGTGATTCCACCAGAGGTTCTTTCAATCTCTTTAAAATATCCATCTCTTTTAAAATCCAAAGTCTTTTTACAATTAAAAGTCTCTTAACTGTGGGCTCCACTAAAATAGTTTCTTCCTTCAAGAGGGAAAATATCAGGGCACAGTCACAATCAAAAACAAAAATCAATCTCCAAGTGTCCAATGTCTCGGATCCAACTCACGATCTTCTGGGCTCCTCCAAGGGCTTGGGTCACTTCTCCAGCCATGCCCTTTGTAACGTACATGTCATCCTCTAGGCTCCAGATGCCTGTCCTCCATTGCTGCTGCTGCTCTTGGTGGTCATCTCATGGTACTGGCATCTCCAAATCACTGCATGACCCCTTCAGTCCTGGGCCATCAATTGCAACTGAGGCTGCACCTTCACCAATGGCCACCCATGGCCTCTCACAGTGCTGAGCCTCAGCTGCTCTGTGTCACCCCTTCATGTCTTCAAAACCAGTACCACCTGGGTGACCCTTACACATTACCAAGTCCCGCTGCAGAAGGAGTACAACCTTGCCTATCTCTGGAACACAGCCTCTTTGTACTTTAAGAAAACACTTCCCAGAAGATGTCACCTCAACGATGCTGGTCTCTTCTTAATCACTGCTAATTTCTTAGCTCCAGCTAACCAGCATCAATAGTCCCAGTAATGCAAAGTTTTTGCTTTAGTAGTTCTGGTATCTTGTTAATCACAGCTGATTCTTCAGCCCCAGCTGACCAGAACTACAGAATCTTCCCAATCAAAACAGCAATGGCCCTGAACAGAGTCTTTAATTTTCCCTCTGAAATTTCACAAGCCAGGCCTCCATCTTCTGCACTGTTCTCAACATTATCTTCCAAGCTCCTACACAACATCTGACAGAGCTCTTAACATCGAATGGATCTTCTAGCCCAAAGTTCCAAAATCCTTCCACAGTCCTCCCCAAAACATGGTCAGGTTGTCACAGGAATACCCCACTATGCTGGTACCAATTTGTCTTAGTCAAGGTTTCTATTCTTGCACAAACATCATGACGAAGAAGCAAGTTGGGGAGGAAAGGGTTTATTCGGCTTACACTTCCATGCGGCTCTTCATCACCAAAGAAGTCAGGACTGGAACTCAAGCAGGTCAGGAAGCAGTAGCTGATGCAGAGGCCATGGAGGGATGTTCTTTATTGGCTTGCCTCACATGGCTTGCTCAGCCTGCTCTTTTATAGAACCAAGACTACCAGCCCAGAGATGGTCCCACCCACAAGGGGCCTTTCCCCCTTGATCACTAATTGAGAAAATGCCTTACAGTTGGATTTCATGGAGGCATTTCCTCAACTGAATCTCCTTTCTCTGTGATAACTCCCGCTGTGTCAAGTTGACACAAAATTAGCCAGTACACTCATGGAATTGAAAAGCTTCTTAAGGCAAAAGAAACCATCAATAGGACAAAATGGCACCCTACAGAATGGGAAAGAATTTTCACCAACTCCATATCTGACAGAGGGGTAATACCCAAAACATATAGAGAACTAATGAAACCAGACATCAACAAATCAAACAATCCAGTCAAAAATAGGGTACTGGTCTGAACTGAGAATTGTCAACAGGAATCTCACATGGCCAGGAAACACTTTAAAAATGTTCAACATTCTTAGTTATCAGGGGAATGCAAATCAAAAGGACTCTGAGATTCCATCATTTGTCAGAATGGCTGAAATCAAGAACACAAGTGAATAGCTCATGCTGGTGAGGATGTAGAGCAAGAGTAACATGCCTCCATTGCTGCTCCATTGCAAACTTGTATAGCCACTTTGGAAATGAATATGGCAGTTTCTCAGAAAACTACCTTAAGATGCTGCTATACTACTCCCAGGCATATACTGAAAAGATAATCCGTCTTACCACAAGGACACTTGTTCAACTATGCTCATAGCAGCTTTATTCGTAACAGCCAGAAACTGGAAACAAGTTAAATGTCCAACAATTGAAGATTGGTTAAAGAAGCTGTGGTACACAATGGAGTATTACTCAGCTGCTAAAAAATAATAATAATAACATAAAATTTGCGTAGATCATAGCATAGATTGTTTTTTCATAACTACATGCTACAGATGGAACTAGAAAACGTTCTGAGTGAGGTAACTGAGACCCAGAAAGACAAACATTGTATACACTCACTTACAGGTGGATGTTAGTAAAGGATAATCGATACAATCCACAGGACCAGAGAAGTTAAGTAACAAGAAGGGCTGAAGAGAGGATGCATGGATCTCTCTGGAAAGGTAAAATAGAATGGATTTTTGAGGAGGATTTGGAGAGGGTGGGATAAGAACAGGAAGGATCAGAGGAGGATGGAGAGAAAGCATTCTGAGAGAGACAATTCGAACTGGGGGTGAGTTAGAATCCTAGTACAAGCTGGCCATGGTGGCACAAGTCTTTAATCCCAGCACTCAGGATATAGAGGAAGGGCTGGAGGGGCTGGAGAGGCCAGAGGCAGAGGCAGGCAGACCTCTGTGAGTTCAAGGTCAATCTGGTCTACAAAGCCAGTCCAAGACAGCCAGGACTGGTTACACTGAGAAACCCTGTCTCGAAAAGCAAAAACAAAAAACTAATGAACAAAAAGAAAAGAAAAGGTAAGGAAAAGAAAGGGAGGGAGGGAGGGAGGGAGGGGGGAAGAGGAAGGGAAAGGGAAAGGGAAAGGGAAAGGGAAAGGGAAAGGGAAAGGGAAAGGGAAAGGGAAAGGGAAAGGGAAAGGGAAAGGGAAAGGGAAAGGGAAAGGGAAAGGGAAAGGGAAAGGGAAGAGAGAAACCTAGTGTAATGGAAACTCCCAGAAATCTACAAGGGTGACCCTAATGAAGGCTCCTAGTAATGGAGGATGTGGGGTCTGAACGAGCCATCTTCTGTAGCCAGGCAAAGCTTTCCGTGGAGCAATTGGAACACAAAATCTTGGACCTACCACTTGACCTTCCTGAAAGATGTGCTGAAGAAAAGCTGGGACAGGAGTTAAGAGAGTGGCCAACCAATGACTGGTCCAGCTTAATACCCATGCCACAAGAAGGGAGCCTATGCTTGGCACTGCTTGGAGGTCCAGGAAAGAGAGGTTGGATAGCCCCAGACACCTAGGATAGAACTAAACACCACTGGAGTCAAACAAAAAGTCAAATAAATGATTCCTAATGATACTCTGCTATACTCACAGACTGTAGCCTAGCTTAATCATCATCAGAGAGGCTTTATCCAGCAAGTGATGGGAGCACATGCAGACCCAAACATTAGGTGGAGCTTGGGGAATCCTGCAGCAGACAGGGGAGAATTGTAGGAGCCAGAGTGGCCAAGGACACCACACAAAAACCCAACAGAATCAGCTAACCAGAGCCCCTACATAGAGATTGAATTGACAAACAGAAGGCCTGACTGAATCTGACCTGGGTCTTCTGTGTGTGTGTGTGTGTGTGTGTGTGTGTGTGTGTGTGTGTGTGTAATTGCACAGCTTGGTGTACTTATAGGACTTCTAACAGACATAGTGGAAACTGTCCCTGACTCTTTTGCCTGATTTTGAGACCCTTTTCTTCCTACTGGGTTGCCTTGTCTAACTTTAATATTAGGACATGTGCCTAATCTTGCTGCAACTTGATATGCCATGTCTGCTTGATATCACCAAATATAAACCCCAAATAAGGAGGGCTGCCTTATTCTGAAGGGAAATGGAAAAGGAGTCGATCTGGTGGAGAGGAGGGGGTGTCTTAGGGAGAGACTGGGCACAGAAGGAGGAGAAACTGAGGTAAGATTGTAATATTTAAGAAGAGAATTTTAAAAAAAAGCCAGACATGGCCATCTATGTAACCCCAGCACTAGAGATGACAGAACCAGGGGATTCAGTGAGGCTTGCAAGCCACCAACCAATCCTAGCGACAAATGTCACCTGTAGGTTCAGCCGCAGACCCTGTCTCAAGGGACAGGGTCTGTGAGGATAGTAGAGTAGGACACCTTATGTACTCTCCTTGAATACACCATGTGTATACACACACAAAAACACACACAGAGACACATACACACGCATGCATGCACACACACGCATGCACACACACATGCACATACACACACACATACACACTAAACTGAAAAAACTGACAATGCTTTTAAATGCTAAGATGGAAGCTGGGCTAACTGGTACTCTGATAGATACATAAAATGGTGTACATGAATTGAACCAGTTTGGCAATGTCTTACGAAGCAGAACACAATAACTCCCAGTCTAGCTGACAACTCTCCTTTTGGATATTTACTCAAAGGAATAAATGCATATATCCATATAGAATCAAAATCCGCATGCACACACCCATAGCTGCTTTGTTCATGTGAACACGGAACCAGCAACAGCACAAACATTCATCAACAGGAGAATGGCTGAACACCCTTGATATATAGTTCTTCAATGGAGTACTACACAATAACACAAAGGAACAGCTAACATAAGCAATGACATACATGAACTGCAGAACTCTTATGCTGTGTGAAAGAAGCTATATAGAAAAGACAAATGCTGGTATTTTCCACGTTCATGAACTTCTAAAGGGCAAGAATATAATCTATCACTATAGAGAGGGGTTCAGTGGTCTCCTGGGCCTGAGAGTGAGGAAAAAGTAATGAGCACAAAGGTGCATGAGAGACTATTGGAGAGTGATGGAGATGTCTGTCACAGTGCACATGGTGGTTATGTGGCTAGGCACGGCTATCAAGTTATACACGTAAAAGATTAGTTTATCATATGTGAGCTGAGCCTCGGTGGAGTTTAAGAATAGAATAAAAACCATCATTCGACTCCTTAAAATGGAAGCTTTTTTGCCTGTAAATTGCTTCTCAAGAGAACTGAGCTTTTTATTAGTTTTATTTATTTATTTAGTGTGTGCACATACATTTATGCATGCCAGGCAACACACATGTCGCAGAGCACACGTGGAGGTCAGTTTCCTACACCGGAAGGTTCCAGAGAACAAACGTGTGACATCAGGCTCAACCAGCGCTTTTACCCTCTGAGCCATCCTAATGGCCCTAGACTTGAGGGATTTTTTTTTTCTAATGAAAAAAAAATGTTATATTCTATTCATTTTCATGGGTCATTAAATATTTTCCAAAAGTATCTTAAATTGAATTTTATGCAGCAATACTACTCAACATTATGGATGACCCATAATTTAATTGGTCTGTGCATTATTGCTGAACACTCATTTTCTCCCTTCATATCTTCCTTTATTTACTTCCTTTTGCATTAAAAAAATTGCAGTGAACATCTGCACATATAAAACTTTGTGTCTTAGGGTCAGAGGGAGGAGTCAGAGACCTTTTCGAGCCTCTCAATACATTCACAGTGGCTTCCAGAAGTTGATGCTTCCTGTTCTCAATGCTATAGCTATCCGTAGATCCTGGCCTGCTAAAACATAGCTTCTCAAACTGTGTCTTGTGAACACTGCCCCAAATACCTCAGCTCGGATTCCGGATGACTTCCTTTAAGGAACTGCAGTGGTTTCACCGTATAGCCAGGTTCCTGCTCTTGGAGAAGTGTAACAGGATCCCAGACCTTAGTAGACCCCTAGACCTTAGCACAAATGACACCATGATCGAAGTACCATTCAGGCTTTGGAACCCAGAACATAGGCAGCAACACCAGCCAAAACAGGCATAGGCCAGTTACAGACAGTTATAAGTTACAATTTGCTGAGAACCAAGCTTGGGTCCTCTACAAGAGCAACAAGTGCTCTTAACTGCTGAGCCATCTCTCTAGCTCCAAAGGAACTGTCTTAAAATATTTTTTAGATTATCTTATTATCAGTAAATGGTTTGCATGCTTATTTTTACATATTTGTATCGAATGGAAATTTAACCCCCAAGCAGGCATCCCATCCCTGAGTTTCGAGTATGTACCCTGGGCAAGGATGCTCTTGGGTCTATTGCTTCAGTCTCCACCTCCCCAGGGAAAGGGAACTTCCAGACCTCTAGCTGTCATGATTGCGTACTGTGTTTCCCACACTTGCTGGCTCCCCACACTATCATCTCCCTAGTATAGCAGCCAAGCCCTCCACAGTGCCCTGACTGCTTGGTTTGGCTTTGATCCTCCTGTTTCTCCCGAGCCACTTGCATCACACCCTCCAAGACACACTGGTGACAGTGCGCTCCCACCTCAGGGCCCTTAGTAATGCCTTTTCCAGCTTAAATCCTCTCTGCTGCCCCTGCTGCCCTCACTTCCTGTCTTTGTAGAAACTTCACCCACTATTCAGGGTCCTGTTCATGTGTGAAGCTCACCCTTTTCAGACTTCATCATCAAAATGCCTTTCTTAGCTGGTCACAGAGCTGTGGGACCATACTAGCAATTCTTGGGAGATTGAGGCAGGTGAACGATAGATTTGAGACCATTTGAAAACAGAACTGAATTGTGGTACAGTTCTCTGGTCTTAGCCTGGGTGACAAGTACTTGTATCGACATGTCTCCTCCAGGGAACTTTCTCCACATGATCCCATTTCCCTCCATCCTTCTCTTCCCTCCCGTGTCCCTATCTTGCAGTCAGTGCAACATGATTTGTGTGGAACTCGATTTTCCAAACCTGCTGTGGAAATTAAGGAGAAATGATGTGGCCAGAAGCTTGGAGCCATAGCAACCTGAGAGAGCAGAGGAAAAAAATCTTCGGGAGATGGACTCTCCCCCCTGGGTCAATGTGATTGGCAAAAGGGAGGGATGCTGGAAATGATGCTCTCAAGAGAAGAGAGGAGAGACTGTGCATGCCAATGGTAAAACAAGAACATGGAAGAAGGGCTGATGCAGCTCAGTTCTCGGCTCCCAAATATCAGGCACGGTCAGCAGCCTGCTACCATCCTGAGGAATCGTCCTGACCCCTGGTACCCAGCGGCATAACAACCAGCCAGTTTAAACTAGGCTGTAGGATAAGGTAGGGAGACAAATCCTTCCATGGCACTGTCTGCTATAGCAGAAAAATGATGGAGCTAGAAGAAGAATGGGCTGGGAAAGCTGATCTGAATCCCTATAAATACCCACGAGGCCAGAACTTCCAGGTGATGGAGAATGAGCAACCTCAGCCCTGCTCTCCCTGGGAAGCAGATTACAGAGTGAGAATTAAAAGGGGAGGGATTTGAGCGGCTTTTTATAGCCCCTAATATTGCTTCTGACAGCAGCCTATGCAGCCTCCCTGGGCTAAGACGCCAGGAAGATGGATGGATTTGTCTTTCTGTTAAACACCATTACCCTGAGCACTGGGGAGAATGAAGAATGGGTTGTAGACTCACATTCCAGGTTCCATCTCTTTTCTCCTAATTAAGAAAAAAAAAAAGCTGCAAAAATAGCTTCCATGTTTTCCCCTCCAGCCTCAGGGGAAGATGGGTGTTCCACTAAATTACACAGATGACCCCTCCACACCCACCAGCCCCAAGAGCTAAAGTTCAGAATCAGCCCATCCGAACTGGCAAGTCCTCCCTAAGTCAATAACCTACTTCAGGATCCATTAAGTCACTTGAAGAAGCCCGGACATCTTTAAACCCCAACAGCTGTTTCCATTAAGACAAATCCCAAGGGTCTGTTGTTCGCCACAGGGTACAAATGACTGCCTGTTAGTGGGACTCTCTGTTGCTGCTTTTGTGATCTAAACCATCTATAAACGTCACAAGAGAGGAAGAAAAAGAAATAAAATCAGTGGTCCGACTTCCAGCTAAGGACAACCACAACAACAGGTGCAACCACTGTGTGTCAAAATGGCTGTGAAAAATGTACAAATTGTTCACTTCAGGGATTAGAAGAACTGCTACAGATGTAGCAGGGTCGTAAAACACAAAGTTACCAGGCAAGAGTTGATTGTGTTTTTCTATACCAGCAGAAAATAATTGGAAAGTGAAAATTTTAAATAGTTTTGTTGCTTGTGGCGCCAGGCCTAGAAAAGTTGTAGAAGATGTTGAAAACAGTAGAATACAACCTAAGTGTGTGTGTGTGTGTGTGTGTGTGTGTGTGTGTGTGTGTGTGTGTGTAATACCTAAGTAGATGGAGTTAGCCTACATTCAGTGTCGGTAAAATAGCTGGTCTTCCTAAACTAATCAGCAGAATCAACCTCAGGGGATTCCACTCAAAATCCCATCAGGCTTTGTCTGTGGGCTGATAAGGTTTGGATCTAAAATGTCAATCAAAGACCTACGCAGGCTAGAGTATTGTGGGGCCTCATTGGAAGAAGTTAGGTCATTGGAGCTGTGAACTTAGAGGATGGTGAGATGCTGGCATCTTCCCTCTTCTCTTCATTTCCAGCCATGAGATGAGTGGCTTGGTTACTGCTGTGATGTGCTGGGTCACCATTGGCCCAAGACAAATAAACTTCCTCCCTTTACAAGTGGGTTTATCTCTGGTACTTGTTGCACTAACAGAAAGTTAGTGTGTTGACAAACTGATTCAAAATTCATAGGTAAAATCCAAAGATCTAAAATTTGTGGGAAAAAGTTATGCTAATTTCAAGACATCCCAGAAAGCTCACAGTATGTACTGACACCAACTTAAATATCTAAGTTGTATTTTCATTTGTTTCATTTGTTTGTTTGTTTGTTTGTTTGTTCTCAAGGCATAATCTCACTATGTAGCCCCAGCTGGCCTGGATCTTACTGTGTAGTCCAGGCTGTCCTCAAATTCATGAAGACCCACCTGCCTCTGCCTCCCAAGTGCTAGAATTGGAGGTGTAGAGCATCATACCTGGCCTAAAATAGATCAGAGACCTAAAAACGTAACTTGACTATAAAGCTTTGAGAGGAGAAGGTAAGATCTTTGTAATTGGGCATAGGTAGAAACGTTTCAGAACACAAAGAACATGAGCCACAAAAGAAGCAAATCAATAAATTGAACATCATCTCAAATGTGAACAGCTTTTTAAAAGTCATTACTAAAATATATGAAACGGCAAGCAGCAGACTGAGAAAAGATATTTGCAATGTTCATAGGACAGCTCCAAATATGAGGCTATAAATTCATATCAAAAGAGGATTTATTAAGAAGATAAACTATGCATATATGTGTATATATATCACTGTGTGTCATAAACACAATTTTTACTTGTCAATTCTAAAACAATTTAAATGTAAGAAACTCCTTCAATGCACTAGTGACAGGCAATGCAAGTAACCCTGTGTTCAGAGCACAGCCATGACACAGCACTGCCACCTGTCTTCCTGTCTCTTCTGTGTCATTCTGAGGTGAAGCCCAGGGAACACCTCTTCTGTGAAGTGCCCCCCCAACCCACCCCTCACAGGTCTCCAGTCAGGCACCTAGAATGTATGCCAAGCACTGCCCTACAGCTTCTCCCTGTTGGAGGGGTAGATATGGATAGAAGACTTCCTAACTAAAAGCAATGTTATCTAAGTCTCAGCACTGAGCACTATGTAAATAATTTATAAGCAAGGGGACTGGGAGTGGAGGGTGTGTGGCCACTACAGAGTAGGTAGCCGGGGACAGCCTCACAGAACAAATGGTATAAAGATACACGGGTAAGACACCAAGGCCTTGCTGTTTGTGCACAACTCAAATTCATGTTAAAACCCTAATCTCAGCCTAGCCAGACTTGACTAAACAAGATCATGAAGATGAGCCCTAGTCTAGTATGACCAGTTTTCTTATGGGAGGAGACAGGGGGCTCTCATGCCCTCTCTCCCCAGTCCCCTTCACCCTCTCTGTTCTCCTTCTTCCTTCTCTCTTCTTCCTCCTCTGTTTGCATGTCCTCCTCCTCCTCCTGTTGCTCTTCCTCTCTCCCCTCTCTCCCCTCTCTCCCTTCTCCCCTCCTCTCCTCCCCACACTAGGTTGAGGACACAATAAGAAGGTGGCTATGTAAACGTTTAGAAGACCTCAAAGGCACCTTAATCTTCTTAAGATGTTTCTCCATCTCTACTGAGAAAACCAAGGTCTGTTATGTGGCTTTCCCTCTCTGGGAGCTGCTTCAGTGCTCCTAGCTAACCACACGGGCTGGAGAGTGAACTAAGCTCACTCAACAAGAACAGGTAGTGACGTCAGAGGCCCCCAGAGGTCACTGCAGTCTCAGGTGTCACTCTGGTAAGTCATGGTTTGACTCCCTCTCCTCTTCATTTTGCAGTTATGAGACTGAGGTAAGACATGGGTTAGCTCAGAGGACTAGGATGCTAACCCAGCAACAAGCCCTGAACTAAACTCTGCTCACAGGTGTCTGAATTATGAGGCTGAATCAATCCCCTGGGAGCTGAAGCAGGATCTGCAGACTTAGCCTGGACTCCCATGAGACTGGGGTCACATCTGGCTAGCCAGGATCTCCCATTGCCTGAGAAGTGTCTGCCAGCAGAACAGACATCGGGTCCAGATTTGCTTCTCAAGTGGCACAGGGCCAGAAGGCTCAAGGAGACACAAAGCAGCCACCAAGCAAACAAAACAAATGGGAGGGATCATTGTGGAACCAGAGCCACTCAGAGTCTCACACTGGCTATTTCACTGTTAGAAAAATCAAAAGACAGAAGAGTAAGAGCTGGGCAGGACTCAAGTCTAGAGGGTCTGGCCTTTTTGGACTACTACCAAACACTCAGACCCCCAGGCATGGAACAGCATGGAGTGTGAGGGCTCTCAGCCAGGCAGAAGTCCAGCTTAACCTGACTCCAACACCCCGGACCTGTGCCGGAGGTATGACTGCCCAAAAAAAGCCCATGAATTAGAAATGGGCTGGGAAGAAAAGGGTTAGCCAGGACTGTCACTGGGGCTGATGAGTTCTACTCTAGCCCCAGCTCCCTTACCTTTGCCAGGAGCAACTTAGAAAATGGAATCCCAGGTCTCACCCAGTCCCACCAAATTAGAGTTTGTATATTGTTAAGAGTTCCTGATCATCCTAGTGAGACTGAGCAGCTCTGTCCTCTGGCTTGCCAATTACCTGGGATGTGGGTGGGAGTCTGGAAGGTTTCTGGGAAAGAATGGAATCAATGAGGTGGGGGGAGATAAGGAAGAGAGTAATTCAGAGGGAGGGACAATTATGAGCAAGGTACAATGGTATGCATGTGGGAAGTGTTATTATGAAGCCCATTATTTTGTATACTAAAACATTAATTTCAAAAACGAACTAAACAAATAGGCATGGTAATATATGCCTGTGATCCCAGCACTTAGCACTTAGAATGTGAAGGCAGGATGGTGCCAGATTCAAGATCATCTAAGTCTGGGGTTGGCTTGGACTATACCTGACCACATCTCAAACAAAGGGCTTTAAAATAACAATGTTAATACCATTTGTATTTTGTGTCTCTAAGACATTATATTATTATCTCATATGCACTTCCAAGAAACCTAAAATAGTTGTAGCCATGAGTGACCCAGAGAACACAATCAAAACTTGAGGTGTGAAAAGGCTTTGGGGTCAGGGAAGGCTTGTGAAGGGGCTGTTGAATGGCAACCTTCACTTCATGCATCTGCCCTACCCTCATCTGTAATTGCAACGTGTGGCCCGATGACAGCCAATCAATCATCAATCGGCTGCACAGGTGTCTCTACAGCCACCTAGAAAGTCTTACTCAATGGAGATCTAGCAAAATCTTAAATCTCGGAAATTTGAGATTAGAGAAGAAAAGTCCTGAGGTACATAAATAAACACAGTCACTTTGGGAGCAATATAGAAAATGTCTATTTGAATTTTAAAATGCATCTAATTTATTGCTCAATAATATTCTCCTTGACATTTTATATCGCAAAAATTATCCAATTTTTTGAAGCATTGCCTATAAACAAAACTTTAGAACTTGGAAATAACTTAAACACCCAAAGAAAAATGTAATATGTGGCACAATAGAATACTAACTAGCAGTCTGAAACAATAAATTAGGAATATATGGATTAGTGAGGCTAGGTTTGAACCGTACATAAAAATACAGGTTCCGGAATCATTCATCAAGAATGTTAATATTCAATATGGAGTTTGCATTTTTTTAGCAGTGTGGTGATTTCTAAGCCTAGTTAACCATACCACTGGCAAAGAAACAAAACATGCTAGATAAGATATTTTTCAAAAGTGCCCAAGTTCAACAATGAGCTGAGAGGTACAGGTAGAAACGCCCGACCGGAAGTGAAGGCTGAAGCCCAGCGTGTCATGGAGCATGGAGCTATGAACCTGCTTCTGTCAGTGTACATTCGCCTAACCTTGTGGATGTAACCTTCCAAGTTCACAGCTTCACAGGGAGGACAAGATGTCACAGACAAAACAGAGGTCTGTCGTTCACTAACTATAAGTCGTTCCTGGACGTGACATGCTCTTCCTGGCTCTCATTCCACTCCAGTGATGCTTGTGCCTCACTTTTCATCAAAAAATGAGCTACTGCACTGGATTCACAGTCAGCTTTGAAGCTAGCAATCACAATTCCTCCAGCAATGTACGTTATTTCCAGTTATTTTAGATACTTAGATTCTGTGTTTTCCTACAAATCTTAGAATTAGCACAGCGTTTTCACGAGGCGAAACTTAGAAATTTCGTTAGTGATACATTGAATCTGTTGATAATGAATCAATTAAAGGGCAAATGCCACTTGAACAACACTGAAAGGTGATATGTACCTTGAGATGATGGTTTCTATTAGGTATTGAAAGATAACCAGTCACACAGAAGGCCAAAGGATCACAACAGAAACCCAGAGACACACTGAAACAGACCCATAGGGTTACAGGGAGAAAGACATAAAACATTTGGGTTTGGGAATTTCTTTTATCGAGAAAAGTGAACTAGTTTTCATACAAATTACTTCTCTTATTGCTGTAATACCCAACAAAAGCAACTCACAGAAGGAAGGGATTATTTGAGTTCATAACTTGAGTCCATCCACCACTGTAGATAAGGCTTGGTAACAGGAGCTGGAAGGAGCTCTGCACCTGCAGTTAGGAAATAGTAAAGATGAATGCTGGACACAGCTTACTTTCCCCTTTTGATTCGGTCCAACACTCCAGCCTAGGGAATGGTGCCACCACATTCAGGATGAGTTCCTATCTTAGCCCAATCCAAAAATGTCTTCATAGATGTGCCCAGATCCTTGTATTCTATGTGATTCTAGATCCTGTGAAGTAGACAAATGATATTAACCATCACACTCAACTTGAATGCAATGTCCTTCTTGATAAGCATAGAAACATAGCCCGTGTGTTATCTCTCCATCCTCTGACTTCCTGTCTTTAGTCTGCTGGCATTTCACCTCAGGGTAGTCACAATTATGAAACTTCATATGAGATTAAAAAGAAGCAAAAAAAAAATCATAGAGAAATTCTCTCTGTCCACAGAATCAGAACACTGGCTATTGTAGAAGGAATGCTCAGTGCTTTTTTCAATTTTATTTCTCTTCAGAGAATGTCCTTAAAAGGAACCTAATTTTAGAACTGTGAGAATGAAGCAGGTAGTTATACAAGCAATGTGTGTGTTTGTGGTCCCAAGAAAAGAGCTCCTTGGTCAGAGTATGGGATAAACACACATCATTTTTCCATTACTTTTTCTCTTATGATGTCCCAAGAATCATCTTTATCCCTTGAAACTACATGGTAGTTCTGTAAGACATTATGAGTTTCCAAAGAAGAGGAGAGGAGGCCTCTGGGAGATTGTCTTGGTTAGGGTTTTACTGCTGTGAACAGACACCATGACCAATGCAAGACTTATAAAGGACATTTAACTGGGGCTGGCTTACAGGTTCAGAGGTCCAGTCCATTATCATCAAGGCAGGAACATGGCAGCATCTAGGCAGGCAGGGTACAGTAGGAGCTGAGATTTCTACATCTTCATCTGAAGGCTGCTAGCAGAACACTGACTTTCAGGCAGCTATGATGAGGGTCTTAAAGTCCACAATCACAGTGACACACCTACTCCATCAAGGCCACACCTTCAAATAGTGTCACTCCCTAGGCCAAGTATATTCAAACCATGACAGAGACTGATAGTCTTATTGGTCCAAGAGAAGAAAAGAGTGGAAAGAAGATAAATCTTATGCTTTGTGAGCTGCACATGTGAGAGGCAGGTCCAAAGTGGCAGTTGAAGACCTAAGAAGACCTGACATTAAAACAACCAGCTACAAAAACTGAAGTGAAACTTATATTCTGAGTCTGACTGAACTGATCATCACCTACTTTAACAAAAATCAACATTCATGTCATATTTTAGTGGGAGTCATAAGCTCATAATGCAACTTCCAAAGTGTTTGAGAAACAATCCAAAAGTACTCAGCACTCAGAGAATTATAAACACACAGCCAACACTAGATAATGAGCAGGTGCTAAGATCAAAGGGACAGATACTAGACTGAACAGACTAACTTTAAAGCAGTTGTTATAACTGTGCTTTAAGATGTTTGGATGGTTCCTTCTGGATTTAAAAACAAAAATATTTTAAGTCCTAGAAAAGACAAAAGATTATGTAAAAGGAACAAATGTAAATTTCATAACAAAAAAAATTTGCAATGTCTGAAATAAAACACACTTGGACTGGCTCAATAGGATAATGGAGATGGCAGAGGAAAGGATCAGTGAACTTGAAAGCAGATCAATAAAATCACCCAATCTGAGTAACAGATAGATCAAAAGAAAAAAGGGCTTCAAGGACCCATAGGAGAAATCAAAGGTTGCACCATTCATGTCTTTTGAGTCTCAGAAGGAAAGAAAGAGATTGGACAGAACAAAATAATTGCACAGACTATGACTGAATTTTTCCCAGGTTTGATGAAAGACATAATTTTATAACTCAGGGAATTCAGCAAATCTAAAATAGGATAAACTCAAAGAAAGACCCACCTAGATATATAATCAAACAGCCAAAAGATAAAGATATAGACAAACTCTAACTATCACCCAAAGGGGAAGAAATAGCATCAGGGAACCAAACTTCAGAATATGAATTTCTCACTAGAAACATGGAGGCCAGGAGACTGTGAGTGGAATCTTTAAAGTGATGAAACAAAAGAGCTGTTGGCAGAATTGTGTATTCAGAAAAGACACTCGGGGGATTACAGTGAAATGAAGGCATGCTCAGATGAAGGGAAATGAGTAGAATTTCTCATCAGCAGATCTGTTTTAACAGAAGGGCTGCAGGGTGAAGGGCAAGAACAGCATAGAGATACAAAAAACATCAAGAAAAGAGCCTCGGTGACCTAAAAACCAGAGAACATAATGAGCTTATGGGGTTTTTATCTTTGTACGTTCTTTAATTTTGTTAAAATGTAGTATTATATTATTGGATGGAGTTCTCACTACAGGTGGGCATAGCACGTGCCAAGATAGACATAACATGCATAATAGCTATTATGAAATAGGCAAGGAGTTTATGTTGTTTCCACATTTCATTTGATGTGGTAAATTCTTAATTCTAGTTATATTTTTAAAGTTTGTTTGTGTGCATATAAGTCCTAGAGTAGCCACTGAAAACAGTACAAAGAAATATAAATCAAAAGTCAATAAATAAACCAAAGGGGGACAGTAAATAAATATCCAAATAATTCTTTAAAAAGTAGGAAAGAAAACAATGGAAAACAAAAAGAAATGTTGGAGTGCACTGTTTCAATAATGCATTAAATGCAAATGTTATAAATACACAAATTAAATAGCAGAGATGAACAGAATGGCTAGTAAAAACAAGTTCAAACTAACATGATTTCTATTAAGAAACCAGTTTTTAAAACAAATTGCAGGATAGGTCAGAAGTGAAAGCTACACCATGGACGCATTGATGAAAAGACAGTGGGGACTGGTAAGAGGGCTCACTGGGTAAAAGCACTTGCCAGCAAAACGGACAACCTACAACTCACATGGTGAAAGAAGGGAACTAGCTACTGCAAGCTGTCCTCTGACCTCCACATAAGCACATGACACATGTCTGCACACACATACTACACAAGAAAGACAGACAGACAAAGAGGAAGAGAAAGGGAGGGAAGGAGGGAGAGAGGGAGAACATTAAGTTAGTTTGTCTGTTTTTTATTTTAAATGGAACATCACCTTGCATTATGAATGGAGTTTATAATTCTTAAATGAGAGTAGATAATCCCGATGAGTCTAGGGAAATGAGAATGGATGTATGAGAGCCAAGGGATCCCTCAGATGATGACAGAAACAGGATAAAGACTAATTGTCATTGAAGTAGTGAAATGAGGGCTGGGTATAAAAGGTAAGTAGCAGAGAAGGAGACAGTGAGTCCTGATACAGTCATCTTCATCATCGCTGATGCCAAAAGTGGCTGTGTCACTTAGAGCAGAAAGTAGAATGAGGAGCTGACATACAAAGATAATATGAGTTAACCATGTACAACAAAATGCTATGGGGTATAAGCTATGGGCTATTTCCTGGGAAACTCTGCACCTGACTCTCCCTGCACCCAGTGGTCTGCGTGCCAATTGTAGTATTTTATATAGTACATGGCCTGAGACATTAGCAAAATCCTAAGGTTTAGTGCTGGTCAAAAATGAAATCTCTATTAGAAAACATGACTCCATTGCTGCTTCACTGGGACACAGAAAATGACAGTCTAAAACTAAATACAAGATTCCTTTTTTTCTTCCAATTTTTTATTAGATATTTTCTTAATTTACATTTCAAATGCTATCCCAAAAGTCCCTCATACTCCCACACACACACTCCCCTACCCACCCACTTCCACTTCTTGGCCCTAGCGTTCCCCTGTACTGAGGCATATAAAGTTTGCAAAATCAAGGGGCCTCTCTTCCCAATGATGGCTGACTAGGCCATCTTCTGCTACATATGCAGCTAGAAACACAAGCTCTGGGAGTACTGGTTAGTTCATATTATTGTTCCACCTATAGGGTTGCAGATCCCCTTAGCTCCTTGGGTACTTTCTCTAGCTCCTCCATTGGGAGCCCTGTGTTCCATCCAATAGCTGACTGTGAGCATCCACTTCTGTGTTTGCCAGGCATCGGCATAGCCTCACAAGAGGCAGCTATATCAGGGTCCTTTCAGCAAAATCTTGCTGGCGTATGCAATGGTGTCAGCGTTTGGAGGCTGCTTATGGGATGAATCCCCGGGTGTGGCAGTTTCTAGATGGTCTATCCTTTCGTCTCAGCTCCAAACTTTGTCTCTGTAACTCATTCCATGGGTGTTGTGTTCCCAATTCTAAGGAGGGGCAAAGTGTCCACACTTTTTTTGGTCTTCATTCTTCTTAAGTTTCATGTGTTTTGCAAATTGTATATTTTTACGGAACAGAGTCAATGGTTTGAATGAACGTCCAATTTTGTTATGCTTCTGACATAGGAACCACAGGGAGAAAACCTAGCACCATGGACAGCACCCCAAGGCCCTTCGTAAGTCACACAAAACCTTTTGAAAACTGAGTTCTTGGCAAATTCTTTCTCTATACCAAACTCTGGGTTATGCAAGTGACATCACTCAAGGTCCCTGCCCTTGAGGACATCCTGGCCAAGTGTAAAACACAGGTAATTGAGTACAAAGGCCAGCATATGGATAGATATGTAGTGTAAAAATGCTGTTGAACTGTACAAATGCACAATGAGACAATCAGTTTGACCTGACAAAGATTTCATGCAGGATTCACTGAATATGAGAGTAAATGCTATAGGGTAACACTTCACTGAGAGGCCAAGGGAGAAGCTTCCATAGCTCACACTTTCCAAGGGCCACAGGGAAGGCCGCAAAGCAGAGTTAAGAGCCACTAGTATGACATCATATCCAAAAGGAATAAAGGCAAGGGCAGTGGTATGACTCCTATGTTGCTGGACCTCTTTTACTAGCTCCCACAAACCAAGGCAAAGAGTGCAGAAAAAAATCAAAGTGATATGGAAGAAAGACGGTAAGACCGCATTTAGATAGTTAGCATCTAAGGTACTCTGATGGGTTGACCCCCTCTGACAGCCTGATGAGATATAAAATCACTTTGAACACAAGTATGCCCGTGGGAGGTTATCATCTTGATTATGCTTCTTGAGATGGGAAGACTTCACTGCAAGGTGGCACCATGCCCTGGATGGGACTTTGGACCTTACTATAAACAAGGAGAAAGTGGGCTGAGCACAAGCATTCAGTGTGCTGTTTTAAGTTCCTGGTGTCTTGATTTTCCCACCGATGATGGACTGTTCCCTCAAACTGTGAACCAAAATAGTCTTTCTCTCTTAAATTCCTTTTGTTAGAGTATAGTATTTTACGATGTCAACAGGAAAAGTAATTAAGGCAGGCAACTATACAACACAGTGGTTACAAGTGCCACAAGCAATCAGAAGGGTGGTCTTAGATTCAAGGTGGGCATGAGAAAAGACAGAGGAGAAGCCGTACTCTCACCTGAGGAGGCTGTCTTAAGTGAGAAAGAGGAAATCTCAGAGGCAAAGAGCCTCTGAGGGTTACTTGGGAACATGCATGGTCTGTGGTATCAGTCAGTGTGCCAGCACTCAGTCAAAATGGTCAGAGAGTTGGGACAGAGAGGCCCAAGGCTTTCAGAGCATTTGGACTATAAAACCTGCTCATTGGTGCCCATAAAGACAGAAGATGCAAAAATCTCAACCCTCCAGCACTGGAGGATTTTGTGAACATAAATTGACTCTCTCACAAAGCAAGAATGGTCAATACTGACGAGTAGGGGTGATCCTGGGAGACACAACCCCAGAGAACCCCAACTGTCTACATTTGAGTACAAGACACAGGAGACTTCTTAAACACGGGAGAAATGTCTCCTTCAATTTAGGATCAATACAAACTTTCCCCTATGGACCAAATTTCAGTATATTTTTATTTAAAAGGAAGAAAACTCAGCCCTGTAAGCTATGATCCACCTTGGCAGAAGCTCTGGGCTTTCAGAAGCATGGACAACAAACCCAAGCCTCCTATGTGTTGAGGTTTGCTCATTCTAGCCTAGGTGAGGTTATTTAGTAACATCACTGACAATCCTTAACGGCCTCTAAAGGGGTACGTGAACTGAAGTGTTTCTATCAAACCATCTGCTCTTTGGAATCAGGCGAACCCTGCTTAAAGTCTTTAGGAAGCGATTTTTCTAGCATCTCTTAGGACCTCTTTTCCAAAAAGCTCAATCAAGAGGATCCTGAAATGGAAACAGGAAGAACAATGAGCATGAAATCCTCATTAGAAGTCAATCCTTATCAATAGCAAGAAACTCCTCCCATGTCCATCACTAATGATGGGTGTAGCCAGACTTTGACTACTTGGTGGGTTCTTTCTTCCACCTTTCTCTGGGCTTTTTCCTGCCATTTCAACTCCTAACACTCAATATGGGAGGAAAAAAAGGATCGAGGGGAAAGAAGGTAATGTTATCTTTAGACTACTTCCTGTTGACTAGAGTTCCTTGGGCAAGTTTGATCTTCACCATCAGGATAACTAATTTCTTATTTCTTCTTTATTCACGACTACTTAACAAACAGCAACCAAACAACAACCAACAACAACCCTGCCTCTCAGGGCCCTAGCATTTATACACCTTCTCAAAAGTTCCCAGAATTCCAAATGTCACACAATCGCAAAAGCTGTCTGCAGCTGGCAAAATCACACCCCTTCCAGAGGCAAATCATAGTCAGCTGCTGTGGACAATCTGCAGCAGCCCTACAACCCACACCTGGGATTAAAGCACAAACATATTCTTACCACATTTCAGTGTTTTTCAAAGAAATCAAAAGTCCAAAATTGTCCCTACAGACGGGCCTTTCAGAAATCCCATCTACTGACATGAGACAGAACAGACATGTATGCTGGGCATATGAAGACAAATATGCATAATAATATAGCCTCACCTACTGCATACTGGAAGGTGTGCTCCCAAGGAGTAATGCATAGAGATGATTCATTCACTTTTTTTTTAAAAAGTGCCTATGGCAGACGACTGGCCAGGCAGGCGCTGACATGGATGTGCTGTAGGCTTAAAATTTTATTTGCAAATCATGATATAATGGAAATGGACATCATACTTTGCATTTATATAGCAACCATTTCTCCAAGGACCTCAAAGGATTCTGTAGCCATTACCTGACTCATCCTTGTTACCGGCTTGTAAGATGAAGGAGAGGCCAGGATTACTCATCCCATCTCATTATAGAGGAAGTAGGTGCCCCAAGGGGATTTACAGATGGGCCAAGGACATAGAATGAATCATTTGTTTGCTCTAAACTATGGGCAGACTGAAATTTAGTCACAAATTGTTCTTAGACTTACCAATTCTGACCCATAGGCTTCTGAGATGGCAATGATTCCGGTGGTTAAATGCACAGTGCAGAGGGGAAACACTGACTTGACAAGCAGAGGGAGCAATGCCCAGAAGTTCATATGTCCTTCCCTGGGCTACTGCTGCTGGCATTCTTCCACACAAGCAAGCATAGCACTCTCACAGCAGAGAGGTGGAAATGCCCCTCCTAGTTTTGTACTGGACACAGCTCTATGTTAATAACAACCTCAAATGACTGTCCATAATGCACATTTCACATACATTGAGTCCATCTTACAATGGCTATGTCAACTTTACTTCCTTGTAGAAGTAAGAGAGAGGCTCAGAGAGACCTGGAGACTTATCTATGGTCATGTGCCTGACATGTGTAAGCTCAGGACTGAGTGTGCTTGACTAATTTAAATACATTTATTTCTTCCATGCTTCCCATTAGAAATTCATATCCACACTGTAAGGGCCCCAGTGACAGAGCGACTCACCAAAACTATATCAAGTAAGTCGTAAGTATGTTCCCTGGATTCAGTCACTCACTATGCAGATAGGCCTGAAAACACTATATTGTATGGGATAGTACACATGATTTATCTATTAAGATAAACACTGAGAAGCTGGAGCCAACTGGATCCCCCACCACCCACTTACAGTCTTCCTTTGCCAGAAGGGTCCACATGGCACAGACCCACCATCTGTCCAATGTCATCACCAGGTTGCTTTAGCCCTCCTGGTACTAGAGTCCACCTGAAGGAGACTCTGGCATGAGTTGGTGGCAGAACCCCACCAGCAGGGGTGGGCAAGAGTGTAACCTGGAAGTGGATTGCTTGACCCAACACCACCAGTTAGCATCTGAGATCCCATGATCCACCATCACTGGGCAGAAAGGGCAGAGAGCTCTCTCACAGCAGTAACACCTTCATGGAGATGGAAACTGATGCTCAGGCCTCCCGGGAGTTAGCAGAGAACAATGAAAGTGCATAAGCAGCAAGGACACATTCTCTGGAGTTTTTTTTTCCCAGTTTGGCATTTGGTCACCACCAGCTGGTACCACATTTAGCAGGGAATGGAAACTGGGGTAGGAAAGCAAGGGCCACATCTACATCTACTGGGGACTTCTTTCATTTTGCATGCTTTAGATGGGCATGTCACTTATTGCCACAGCTCTGAGATGCAGGTATTAAGAACTCCCTCTTCTCCCTCCCCACCACCACCCCAGTCTCCCACTACAGAAGGCAAAGCCCAGGATGTAAAAAGCAAAGCTAGTGTGGAGGTGGGAGGGGATGCTGTGCACCAGCACTATGTCTCCTGGGGCTGGGACTGAGCTATAGCTTCAGCCATGGACACAAACACACCTATGTGCACTTTCACAGGGGCCCCAGATATAATCCACAATGCAACCTTAAAGCTCCTGGGAGTTATGCAAAATTATGGAAAAGAAAAGATGTAGCATAAATCATACTGACATTTTACTTAAGTCAATACACCCAATTGATTATCATTTCAACATATAATCAATATAAAAATAGATATTTCACATCTTTTTTTTTCTTTATGCTTTTCATTATGGGTCTTTGGAAACTGACTGTACTTTCTATTTATGATACTTCTTCACTTAGACAAGTTGCAGCTGAAGTGTTCAGGAGTCACAGAAGGTGTGTAGCCATAGCGAATAGGCAGTGTGGATCAAGATGAATGTATGAAGCTTGGGGGATGAGTCTGGAGACAACCACCTACCAGGATGACAGCACAGTGGTTAGACAGCAGAACCATGCCCTCTTGGTTGTGTGTCCATCTGCAGAGTCTGCCAGCTGCACATCTATGGCAGGCAGGTTCCTCAGCCTGAGCTGCCTTGAACGATGATGACGATGACGATGATGATGATTGCAAATAAAGATGCTCAAATCTTCACAACAACTATTTTTGCTGCTTGAGGGCACCCAGATGTCTAGCCTCTTTCACCTAGATGCCAAATGGAAGTTGCAGAGATTGAGGGAGGAGACAACCCAATGGGTCAGGTACCTCATCTCCAGGGAGGCTGGCAACAGAGATGGAGTCTCCAGTCCATCTCTGGGCATGTTTCTCATTCTCCCTCTAGTCAGGATCCAGGAACTGGAGTCTGCTGTTTCTTGTGGATGGTGGGTTTCTGAGGGCTTGGTACCTGGGATTCTTCCTCTTCTGGACTCTGAGCAGAAAGATGGCAAGGCTGCTCACCTTGAAAGATGAGAACAAACCAAGGCTGTGCTGAATCCCTGCCAGCTGTTTGTGAGAGTCATGATTGATCACATCGGCAATCTCCTTTCAGGTGCTCCCTGGAGGAAAACTGCTCCCACTGATGTCCTGTTGGATCCTGAAGCCCAGGACCATGCATGAGGAAGTCTCGGAGACCCAACAGTGAGCTATTAAGACAGAAAGCACCACTTTCAGTGCCAAGCTGTTCTAACGCTCAGAAGCCTGGGCTATTGTTGGTGCCAGACAGTGGTGCCTTGTGCTTCTCTAACTGAATTGGACAACTGTCTTCATGTCTCCCAGATATCATACCTGAAACACTTCAACATCTTGATCTGGCTGAGGACTGAGTGCTTGTGTTCTTTTAAATCCATCTGTTGAAATCCCAACAATGATGGAACTATGGTAGGGTAATTACCTTGGTAGGGTGATTGAGACTGTGCCCAGTTGCAAGTGTGGGGCCCTCCTGCATAGGATCAATGCCTTTATCAGTCTTGAGATAGTTTGCTGCTGCTGGCTGCTCTCTGGCAAGTAAGGTTTTAGGAAGTCTTCGGTCTATTCATAAAGACCTCTGCTGTGCAGGCATCCCATAAGGCTTCCGCCATGTTGGCATCCTGGCCTCAACATCAAGTTTTAGAGCTGTGAGACATAAATTTCTGTGACTTAGAAGCCACCTAGCCTCTAAGAGACTGAGTAAGACCTTTACCTCGGGCCCTTACTAAATGCCAAGTCCTTTCTTAATAGCTTTGTGGCTTGTCACAGAGTCTAGAACACATCCCCCATTTTAATATGAGTGGCTAATCATGCACTGATAAAGTGGAGTTCCTTCCCAGAATGCTTTGCCCAGTTAGTGCCATCAGCTCACACCCATCACACCACACCACCCACTCCCAAGTAAGATAGGGAGACAAGGCAAGGTGGGGATTGCTCTTCTTCCTGCAGAGGCCAACCAGCTTCACCTCAATTTGGGTGATTTCCCAGAGGATTCTACTGGCCCCTGAAGACTCTGATCAAGGGTAGTGGACTGTGGAACATGCGACTTAGAAGCCAGCTAGGATCCCTGGTCCCACAGCCTTTAGTTAAGTGCACCTTCATACTGAGAGAAATCACCATCTGCTTAGCTTTCCCCACAGCTCTGTCAATCATTCAGCGAAGACAGTTCTTGCCACCAAGGCCCAGAAATAGGCCCCAGGGGGGCCACTAGAAGTTCTAGCTGCAAATGTGTTTACACAACATAGAACTCTCTTTCTTGCATAACTAACCTGACCAAGCCGCATGGGCCTTGAAGATATATGATCACCCTGTTGCATCCCTCCACCAGGTAGTGTCAGGCGTACAGCACATGCCAGGCTCCCAACTGTTCTTCTCTGCCTACTGGTGCTGAAACCAGGGTTCCCTAGATAGTGCCTGGGATAAGGGCCTCATGAGGAAATGTGAGGTGGGGACAGGAGGGGGCAAGGCAGTAGGCACAGAAAGATCAAGCTTGCACAGAGGTGACCATATCCAAAGGACTCAAAGGACCAGAGTTCCTAAACTGAAAGAAAGTTGATCATCCAGTCCTCCTACCCACTTAGTGAGGGAAGACCCAGAGAAAATAACTAAATAGCATAATAACTAGAAAACATAGAGGTACTGGAAACATGCCACAATCCCAGCATTAGGGAGACCGAGGCAGGAGAATTACAGAGAGTATGAGGTCAGCCTGGATACAGAGTGAGATTCTGTATTAAAAAACAAGAAAGGGATAGACAAAGTTTGGAGCTGTGATGAAAGGATGGACCATCTAGAGACTGCCATATCCAGGGATCCATCCCATAATCAGCTTCCAAACGCTGACACCATTGCATACACTAGCAAGATTTTGCTGAAAGGACCCAGATATAGCTGTCTCTTGTGAGACTATGCCGGGGCCTAGCAAACACAGAAGTGGATGCTTACAGTCAGCTATTGGATGGATCACAGGGCTCCCAATGGAGAAGCTAGAGAAAGTACCCAAGGAGTTAAAGGGATCTGCAACCCTATAGGGGGAACAACATGATGTACTAACCAGTACCCCGGAGCTCTTGTCTCTAGCTGCATATGTATGGAAAGATGGCCTAGTGGGCCATCACTGGAAAGAGAGGCCCATTGGACTTGCAAACTTTATATGCCCCAATACAGGGGAATGCCAGGGCCAAAAGAATGGGAATGGGTGGGTAGGGAAGTGGGGGGGGGGTATGTGGGACTTTTGGGATAGCATTGGAAATATAATTGAGGAAAATACGTAATAAAAAATATTAAAAATTAAAAAAAAATAAGAAAGGGAAAGAGAATAGGGGTAGGAGGAGAAGGAAGGAGGAGAAGGGGGAGGGGAAAAGATGGAAATTAAAGCAGTATATTGTAAGGGCTTTGGATAAGACTAAACTTAGCAGAACACTATCCTTTGCCTGCTCGATAGACTTCTCCATCACCTTTTAGCATCCACGTGTGTCTCATTTTTCTCACCACTGAGATGAAGACAATAAATGTATCCTAAGTGATGATGTGTGGGACCCGCTTGGGAACATGAGCGAATAAAGCAGGTAACACTTAACCTGTGCCTAGGAAGGTGGGGAGAGAAGGGAAGAGGGAGGATCGAGGACTGGTGCAGGAGCAGTGGACAAGAGGAATAACATCGGATGTCTGAGCTCACTGCATCACTGTGAAATTAACTATTGCAAAAGATCAGACAGAGAATATAAGGGGAGCGTAGTCCAGCAACAGAAGAGTGGGTGGTTCTGAGATGGGTCCTAGCAGGGGATGGAAAAAGAGAAGGAGGGAGGGAGAGAAGGATTCTCAAACCCACTCCATGAATGGAGAATCTGAGACCCAGACCAGTCCCTTTGATCCACTAAATAGCCAGAGTCTTCGGCCCCTTAGCCTAGAAGGGAGCAGGCCATTCCCTGAACTGCCTCCATCTCCCTCCACTTCACTGGGTTTTATTGACAACCACTCCTCCTGGATTGCTCTTTGCCTCTGTGGTTTTTCCTCATAACTCATTCACTTGTGGGTGAGATCTTTTCAGCACGGTCAAAAGGCAAAAGAAAGTAACATGAGAGAGAACAGCCAGACCCAAGGAATGTCTCCTCCCATGATAAGCCTCAACACCCAAAGTCAAGGAGCAGCCTAGAGAGGAAGCCAGTTCTCTGTGTTGCATCCTCTGTCCCTGAATTGGGTAGGCCTGCTTTTTCCTCTCCTGCTGGGTAAGTAGAAAGCAGTTCTGAGAATGCCACACAAGAAGGGTGCTCTCTTCTCCTAGCCATGAACATGCATGTGCCCAAAGCCTGATGAACAGTAAATATGACCTTTTACAATGTTACTTGGCAGGTTCATGTATGGCATCTCCCAGCCAGAATGTCTTAGGCCATGGCTGTTTGTGGTTTGATGACGTATTTGTTTGGTCTGGTCTTGATAGCTCCCCCAGAACTTCTGCAACTGGCTCTCACTTTCTCTCACTCTTCAACGCTAACTTTTGCTTGGGTTTTTAATCAGTCTTGCCGGGAAGCAAACATGAATATATTTATGAATCTTGGTCCCAGAGTTGTCATGCACGCTGTATTAGCTTATTACTGTATCTCCAAGATAATTCTTCCTTCTCATCTCCTTACACCTGTGCTTTTGAGTTCGGGGAGATCGCAGCTCAACACAAATTACTTTTAATGTTTGGTTTGCAAAGGGGGCTGCTTTGAGGGTTTCTGTCTTGAACAGGTGTGTCTTCTCCTTGCATCCTTATTGCCTTTGCCTTTGTTCTTCCCTGTCTCCAAAAGAGAAATCTGGTGAATTAGATTTCAACCCCTAGAGGTGGCTTCAGCCCGAGAATATAACTAAACCTAATGAGCAAAGAGAACCGTGTATAGAGGGAAGGGCAAGACACATGCATTGGGGATGTAAGTGGGCCATGAGCCACTGCTCCCTGGAATGGCATGTCACAGAAGTCAGCTACCACTTAACTTACACAGAAGTGCCAGAGTATCAGAGATCTAAATTTTTCTATGACAGAACCTAGAATGGTCCTTGGAATAAAGTGTATTTTGTAGCCATAGAAAATGAAGGGAAAGACAGCAGTGACCCTAAGATCCTCTTTCAGAAGTGTAGGGATGAGAGTGTAGATTAGGGGTGATGCTTAGATTTTAGGATAGAGGCTCTGAGCTTCTGGAAGCCACTCTCAGGGAGCTGTTCTGAGTGCTGAGTGCCCCCACCTCTTTTCCCAGACCTACAATCTCACCACACTGTAAGACCTCACTGTGTTTGTATACTGGCGGCTTTGAATGACACTGGAATGGCTTTGCCTGCAAGAAAGGACAGGAAAAGCTGGCAGCAAAAGCCAAGTTGAGGCAGGAGAACAAGGACTGGAAAGGAAGCCAGTCCGAGAAACACATCATATCCCAAGGAAGGATGACTGAATTTGCCCAAGGTTCATAGTCAACGAGATAGCTGCACTATGAGCTCAGAAGAACAAAGGAAGAGACAGTGCCAGAGTGAATATGGGATCCGGGATGCAGACAGAGGTGATGGAACCAATGGCTGGGGGACCTGAGGGTCCTTCAGTTTCATGCCATTTTGTGGCATATACCAATCATTAATGGGAGGATTTGTTTCCCAGTCACTTGGGAAGCAATGACACACATCCCACCTTTGCCTGTCCTGTCAAGGAGAAAGTCGAATGGAGCTAAGCAGAGTTTTCGTTCCAATGACACAGCTTTCAAGGCCACTCACACAGTGTGACAGTTGCATTCCAGGACCCCAGAGCAGTGAGTCCCACTTCTGAGACAGAGACAGATGTCATCTCTGTAGTGCCATTTGAAGGACAAAAGGGAAGCTGTGTAGCCTTCCTATACCATACCCACTTCCATCCCACCATAGTGCCTGAAATTCCCGTCACCTGCTGCTTAGGCTTTCAGGGCAGACACACTAGGAAAGGACAAATGGTACCCAGTAGTCGGGCAGCTGTTGCAGAACAAAAAACCTGAAAGTCAGAACAAGCTTTCAGACCCCAAATTAATTCTCCCTTCAACCACACACACACACACGCACACACACATACACACACACAGAGAGAGAGAGAGAGAGAGAGAGAGAGAGAGAGAGAGAGAGAGAGCTGATACCTCTCATTTGGCATCCTAAAGGCTCTGTGTCCTTGTTTAGGAAAACATAAACTCTACTAATTTTGTATTTATGACTGGCATGCACAAGGAGCCAACATGGGGACAGGAACACATACTGAGAGAAATGTTTGTCCATTTTACCACTGTCTCTATGAACACTGAAAACTGGTATGGTAGGTAAAGCCTAGGCAAGAGGCAAGAGCCATGGTCTCTGCTAATGAGTTGTTTGACCTTGGCAAAGTCATTTTTCTTTCCTGGCCTTAAACTGGATTCATTCACTTAACAGATAATATTTGGAGCTAAAGAGATGCCTCTGTGGATAAAATACAAGTCATCTCTGTAAGAGGGGGACTGACTGCAGTTTGGATCCTCAGCGTCTACACTCAAAGCCAGGTGGGCATGATGACTTGCCTGTCATCTCAGGGCTTTAAAGGAGGACAGTGGATATCCAAGGCCAACTTGTTAGCTAGACTAGCCTAAAAGGTGATCTCCAAGTTCAACAAGAGACCCTGCCTCAATAAAATACAGTGGAGAGTACTCTAGAAGATACCCAGTATGAAAATTTCTGAATACACCCACATAAGCAAATGTATGCACCCACACACATACACTCATGCAACACACACACAATTGAGTTTCCAATATGTGCAGTGTCCATCTGTTTCTGTGATAAATAAATCAATAACTATGTGAATGAACTAGTGGTAAGCAATAGGTAGATACAGTATGACCTTATGGTGGAGAGGTCCTGGGTGGCTACTTTAAATGAAGTCCTCAGACAGACCTATAAGAAAAGGTGAATTTTATACTGAAGCCTTCAGTAAAAAGAGACCAGCCATGAAGAATATCAAAAGGAAATTCTGGACAGCTAGAAGGGCAGCAAGCGCAAAGGCTACCTCCGAAGGAAGGGTGGGTGACTTATGAGTCCTTTCTAGGTCCCTCAGGATTCTCTGTAGTCTCTGTGGTCAGGACATGACTTTTGTGTAGGACACAGGGATAAGCCAGGTGAGAAGTCTCTCATGGGCTGATTACCATCCCTCAAAGGTGGAGGGGACCAACGTACTTAGACTACTCCTGCTGAGGTCCAGCTGAGCAAGGGAAAACTCAGAGCCAAGACTGAAGAGAGAAGTGCAGCTAAGAGAGAAAAGAAACAACCATGGTAGGGACCAGGGCTGGCTTCCTTTTGAAGAACATGGCAGGTGTCCATCACAACACCCAAAGCAGAAGCTGCCTGGATAGCTGGGTGCTTTTGAACCTTCTTCATTGGAACTGAAAAGAGGTAAAACCAAGTCATTGAGTCAGGAAGAGGCTCCCCAGATGAACATCGATGTAAGGGTCTGGGCTAGGAAGACTGATGCAATCGATATTTATTAACTTGATCAGTCACTTATTTAATAAACATCTAGTGAGGAGTCAGTCAGTCTTCTGGGCCTGTTCTCCTTGATGGAACTTCATCACACAAAGCAGACAAAGGTCCCTAGATAAATCCTAATTTTATGGAAAAGGAGATAGGTATGTATCAAAAGCCTGAGGTCTTAAGTCTAAAGCCTAGGCCTTCCATTTAATCTGAACTTGATGTGCCCAGTCTGTGTCTAGGGTATGGCTGTTGCTCACTAAACCCAGGCTGGAGAAGGCCCCAACCCTCAAAGCTCTGCTGTCCTTTCACCATTATGCCACTGAGGAGCTCATAGAGTGAGCCAGGGTGCCCAGGCTCACACTGCTGAGGGTCTAGGCTCCCTCTCTGGGTCATCTCAAAGGGTAGCACTCACTCATTTGCTCCCATAACCTATACTGTTGTGTGTGGAATTGACCCATCAGAACCCTCCCAGACTGCACTGGAGGGAGGCCCTACAGTGAGATGGGCAACAACAGCTCTGTGTTATGTGGGGTAGCTGCTGCTTCCAGCTCCCTGGACAAAGACCAGGACTGGTGGTATCACTGCCTGCTCATAACAACAGTGGAGTCTTCATTGACTTGGGGGTTTCTTTGTCTTGTTTTTATTTTTTGTTTTTATTTGTTTTGTTGTTGTTTTAGCAGAGCTTTCAATCAAACTTATGTGTGTATGTGTGTGCGTGTGTGCACGCATACATGCGCACGCATATGTGAGACACATTCAAGACACACACTCTACAACTAGCTATCTTAGCTTTGTTGTGAGATTTGGAAGGTTGCTTCCAGGTGTGCAGCCAATTATCTGGACCTGACAGGCCTTCTGAAAATATTCTGAACAGCCCATGTTAATTTCAACAAATTCACCTTTACTTAAAGTTAACAAGATTTGGTTTCTGTTACTTAAGGCTGAGAACTATGACCACTGATCTTCTAAGTCCATTGGCTCCTCTTTATCACTACTTAAAATGACAAGAGTGGTCTTTCCTGTCACAGTAGCCACTGGAGGGTAGCAGGCATGGCTCTGTCCTACTCCATGGTCTTGGGCCTCAACATGGGTCACATGACGAGTGTCAGTAAGGTGAGATTCAACAAACATACCAGATTTGTGAGACATGATCTAGGGTTGTGTGGCTTGGCACCTTAAAAGCAATGCCCATGAACAAGCTATTCAAGGGCTGGAGAGATAGATGGCTCAGAGGTTGACAGCACTGACTGCTCTTCCAGAGGCCCTGAGTTCAATTCCCAGCAACCACATGGTGGCTCACAACCATCTATAATGAGATCTGGCTAAATCTTCTAGCATTCAGGCAGAAGGCAGAAAAATGTGTACATAATAAATAACTCTAAAGAGGAGGAGGAAGAGGAGGAGGAAGAGGAAGAGGAAGGAGAGGGAGAGGGAAAGGAAGGAGGAGGAGACGGAGGAGGAGGGGGAGGAGGAAGAGGAGGAGGAGGAGAGGAAGAAGAAGAAGAAGAAGAAGAAGAAGAAGAAGAAGAAGAAGAAGAAGAAGAAGAAGAAGAAGAAGAAGAAGAAGAAGAAGAAGAAGAAGAAGAAGAAGAAGAAGAAGATCAAAGTGTCTAAGGGCAAGCAAGCTTTCAAGTTCATTGAAAAGAGGCTGTGGCCACACCTCAGGCCAAGGGGGAGCAGAGAGAACTGCACAATTACTGGAGGCCTTGAGGAAAGCAGCTTATTGATTTTACCCTGATTGTCCCTCTCTCAATGAATCTTTATACTGGAAACAAATAGATGCACTTTGCGTGCATCTTGAGTGCCCTAAATTTTCTCAAGATTTTTAAATATTTTAAGCAAGGTGAAGATGGAAATATAATGTACCGCAATTTGTAGATGCGTCAACATGTGGGTTTCTCAGGAACCTGATAGTGTGTGCCAGGCATAGTGGGACTGAAGGAGACAGAGAAAACAAAAAGCTTTAACACTAATTAAATATGATCAACAAGTTTACTTAGAGGCATTAGGGTGCATAGAAAGAAGAAAATAGAATAAGGAACTCTGTCTCATCCCAGACAGCAGGAGGCAAAACGGAACTACTGACTTCTCTACACCTTCTTTCCCCTTCTTGTTTTCTGGAAAGGCACGGACAGTGAGTTCTGTTTGCTAAAGATAAAATTGTCTTAACTAGAAGCCTGCACATTTCAGTGTGTCTAAACCTCAGCTCTAAGGAAAATGTCCTTTAGGATGAAGGAGAGAAGAACATCTTGGGGTGGTTTATGGTCACATACTCACGATTATGACAATGACTATGTATCTATAAGCTACAAAATATTGGTGATTGGGACTGGGTTCTTAAGCAATAGCTAGAGGCTATGTCTTTGTGCTAATTAAAGAGCTTTTCCTTTTATCTCTTGTTGAAGAAAGGTAAGCCCCCCCTAACAGTACAAGCATGTAATGCCTCCTGCTTGGGAATCAAAGGCAAGAGGACCTAGAGTTCAAAGTCAATCTTGAGTGCATAGCGAGTTTAAGGGAAGCAAGAGCTATATGAGACACTGTCTCAAAACACACACATACACACATGCACACACATACATAGACACATACATGCACATGCACACTCACATACATGGATACACACATGCATGCACACCACATGTGCACTCACACACACAGTCATCACACATACTTTATACACATATACACACATAGCACACACATGGACACACATATTACACACACACATACACAAAAACACACATCTCATGCTCTACACATACATGCACACTCACACACATCCACAGACACAAAACATTTAGACCTACAAATACACACATTGACGCATACATCACCTACACAACACACATACTCACATACCACACACACAGACACAAACATTCATTCACATACACCACAGACACACACTCAAATACACACATAAACCACACATCTCTCTCTCTCACACACACACAAATACACACACACCACATACACCACACACTCTCACTTATATACACCACACAGACAGACATACACATACATATATACCATATGCACACTCTCAAAAACACCACATACACCACACAAACACACACACACACACACACACACACTATAAGATAGAAAAGAAGAAAGACATAAACCCACATAAATCCAATCGTCTGAGTGCCCATCTCAGGAATCTAAAGTAAAGAGAACAGCATAAACCTAAAGAAGCTAATCAAAGAAATAGTTTAATCAGAGCAGGAGCAGGAATCAATGAAATGGAAACAGGAAATCAATACAAGAAGTTAAAAATCAAAAGCTGAGTCTTTAAAACAAAATATTAGGTTGCTGGAAAGGAGGCTCAGTGTCTAGGATCACTGGCTGCTCTTACAGTGGACCCAGGTTTGATTCCCAGCACCCAAGGCAGGGTCAGGGGAGAGCACCCTTCATGCGTGTGGTGCACAGATACACATGCAGGCAAAACACCTGCACTCAAAAATAAGATAAAATCATTTTTAAGACAAGGTGCTAGTCAGGTTACAAATTATCGACATGCAAATGGGACAAAAGCTGAATCAACTGGTCTCAGGGGTGTGAAAATGGAATGATGGAAGATTGCAAATAGCCATGTGCCTGCATGTCAGTTACCTTACATGAAATGAACTAATTCTTTGACAGATACAAACTATCAAAATGTACACACAGAGAAAGGACAGATGAACAGAAAGAAGTTGAACTAATAATTAACAGCCTTCGAAAACAGTCCGAATGGTTTCATGAGAGTCCTACAAAACAGTGAAGGAAGAGATGATACCAAGTCTCTGTTTCTTGTAGTAAGCAGAAGCAGACTGAACACCTCAGGATACTCTGTGAGCTCCTCACTACCCAGACACCAGAACCAGATAGAAATATTACCAAAAAACAAAACTAAAGATCATCTGACTCATGAACACAGATGCAAAAATATCACAAATGCAATTCACTTGCACAGAAAAAGAATTTACATTTGGAGCTGATGGACTTGTTTCACTGATTCAAAACTCAAATGTCCCTGGGTGTGATATCTTCCATTGCAGCACTCAGGAGAAAGAAGTCGGTAGATCTTTACGTTCCAGGCCATCCTGGTCTACAGAGTAAGATCCAAGACAATCAGGGCAGTTGCAAGGCATTTGATCAAATTGCGAATCCCTAGATTGTGAACTGGAAAGACCTGTTTCTTGTGGTGGTGTGGTTTTGCCCTAGCACATATCTTTAATCTAAGATCCTCCACTCCAGCTGTTAGGGGACCCACATGAAGATCGAACTACATATCTGCTAAATATGGGCAGGGGGCCTAAGTTCAGACCATGTAAGCTCTTTGGTGGGTGGTTCAGTCTCTGGGAGCCCCTAAGGATCCAGGTTAGTTGACTCTGTTGATCTTCTTGTGGAGTTTTTATCCCCTCCAAGTCCTTCAATCCCTTCCCACAACTCGTCCACGAGCCTCCCTCAGCTTCATGTAATGGAGTTGTGGGTCTCTGCATCTGTTTTTGGTCAGCTTCTGGGTGGAGCATCTCAGAGGACAGTTATGCTAGGCTTCTGTCTGCAAGCATAACAGTATCATTTAAAGTGTCAAGGATTGGTTCTCAACCATGGGATGGGCCTCAAGTTGGGCAAGTCATTGGTTGGCCATTCTCTCAGTCTCTGCTCCATCTTTACCTCTGCATTTCTTGTAGGCAGGACAAATTGTAGATCAAAGGTTTTGTGGCTGGGTTGGCATAGCACACAACTTTAACTCAAGAGCTTTCTGTAAACAAGATCTAAACAAAGTCAACAATAGGTTAAGAGGTTGAGCAAGCAACCAGTTGGTTGAACATTAAAAAAAAAACAAAGTAAGAAAAGCAGAAGGAAAGAGAAGAAACCCTTCCCTTCTGAGATGTCAGTGGAGTACGGAGGTCAGCCGGGTGCTTCTCTGCCTCTCTGAGCAGTCTTTTACCACAGTGTCTGGCTCCTGAGTCTTCATTTGGTAAATGAAATGTTTGGGATTTTGTTTTAAAAACAAGAACACAGGCTACCCTTAGAAATTTTGTCTTGAAAAAACACAAAACAAAAAACTTACAAGTCAGTGCACGTAATCCATGATATCAACAGACTAACAAAAAAATGCATGTTCATATCAACGGATACAAAAACATCTGATAACATTCCTCACCCACTCATGGATTAGAAAACAAAACATAAAACTAAAATGGAAGGGACAGTTTGGTATGGAAAGCCCACACTCCAAAGCTGGCATTGAACTTAATGATGAGACGCTAGCCGATGCCCCACAAAGACCAGGAACATGAAAGGAGTTCTCTCATCATTCTACACAGTCCGGGTATAAAACAAGTTCAAAACTGGCCTGGGCTACATAATATTATAGTTCAAAACCCAGAAGCACACAACAGTGAGCGTGTATGTTTGAACAGAAGAAAGGTTTCAAATCAATCCTCTGGAAAAGTTTACGGAATAAGATAAGGATGCAAAACTTAAATCAGTGGAGAAAAATAACAAAGTTGCCTCTTGTTTTTAAAGATGCTATGATTGTATTGAAAATCTTAAGAAGTTGACATCCTCTGATACAGGAGTTGTGGGAATGTCTAAGCAGGTAAGGGGGCTTGCTGCCAAGCCTTGAAGACCTGAGTTCTATTTCTGGAACCCACATCTTAGAAGCAGAAAACTCTCACAAGTTGTCCCCATACCTCCACATGTGCACCATGGCATAGGTACACACATAAATTAATTAATTACCTATTAATTAAAAATTAACTTACTCCAAAAAATCCCCTTAGAATTAACAAACAACTACAAGGTGGTCTGGCACAGGTTTACCATACAAAAGTAATTGTTTTCAGATATACCCCACAATGAGCAATTAGAATACAAAACTTAGGACATGATATTATCCACATGCATTTCAACTAAATACTTAGGTTAGAGACAGCAAAATATATACAGACCATAAGAGGAAACTATGCAATTCTGATGAGAAAAATCAAAGACATGAATAGAGGCATATCATATTTTCATGGGAATCTTAAACTCTGATGATTAAAAATGGTAGTTCCATCTTGCTCAGACTTCATACCCACACCCTTCTGAATAGTCCAGTGGGCAAAACACATTTGAATATCACCAGTCACCACAAAAGAAAACATGTAGAAAAGCTTTTTAAGGAGATGCATGGAAGAGCTATGTGGTTCCAGCTCGCTTTTCATTAATAGCCAGTCATCCAGCCACGCCCACCTTAAGGAATGGGAATGTAATTACATCATGTGCCCACAGAAAGAAAATAAAGTCTAAAGCCCAGTCATTAGCCCTAATGACTGCTACTTCCTGTGCCTGGGCCAAAATTGCCACCAGGAGATGCATGCGCAATAACACAGAGAGGAAACCATGCTGGCTATGAAGAAACATGGCAGCTGCTCAGAGACAACGCAGTGAGTCCAGCAAGCCTAGCAACTGACAAGACTATGCCTCAACCAAGTCCCACCCGCATAATTGCTTCCCTACTCTGAAATCCCTTCTGAAAACCTTAGCTCTTTGCTAAATTCTCCCTTGGCTTCAGACTCTTGATATCAATTTACAAGAGGGAACACGTCCAAAGAGCAACAGAAGGAAGGAAGGCTGAGAAAAGTGTTTTCAAAAAGGCTTTGTAGGTAAGATCAAGGACCTCCGTACCAGCTTTCCCTCCACTGAGCTCTGCTCAGTGGGATGCTTGACCGGCCTCTTCACCCGCAGTCACAAAAGCAGATGGTGTGCTACAAAAGGACATGGGAGTTGTAGAGAATTATAAAGTCTCCTTCTGTTGATGATGGCCCAGAATGCCTTAAGTGTTCTGAAGCTGAGATGAATGGAAGAAACCGTGTTACTGAGGACTACTTGATTTGCATGTGACAAAAAAAATTAGCTCAAAACAACTTAAGCATAGTGAAAATGAGCTGTTCTGTAGATCCAAGAAGCCCAAAAGATGGGCTGACTGGATGGGTTTACTGAGATAAATCCATACCAGAGACTTCCAGGAAGAGACAGACAGAAACACTGAGGCAGAAAATACCTTGGATATTTTCTGGATATTTGGAAAGTACCCAAGGATACTATGGATGGGCATGGATTAGATCATGTGACCATCCTTGAGCCAATCTCTTACCATCACCGTGGTTACTGGATTAACATAGAATTAGTTTCTTTTGTTATTATTATTTTAGGGGTTTGATTATTGCAGAGTTGAGTACCAAATCCTCAGCGTGGTATACACGACCATTACTGAGCCCTCAAAATAGGTTTTCTAGAAAGGACATTGCTGTTTCCAAAGTGAGGAAGAGATGGATAAAGCTACCAGAGCCTGCCATGCCAGGGGCAAACTGTGGTGGCCGTCTTTCAAGGCTGATGAAGACAGAAATCGGACTCTCAAGCAGTAGCTCTGTCACCATCCTCCAGAAACATGGGACCTGCCTAAAGACACCTCTCTCCCAATCTCACTTTCTTTCATTGAAAAGCTCCTTTGTAGTGTGCTGCTAACCTCACATCCCCCAGGAGAACTAGAATATCTTGGGGGAAATACTGGTCTTTGCGTCCATCACATGGCCCAGAAGCAGCCATTTGGCTAATATTGTATGCCCGCCTGGATCTATGAATCCATGGCTAGATGGAATAAGGAACTTCTAAGAAAATAGAAATACAATATCTAGATTTGGGGGGGTCTTCTTTTTTTTTACTTTGTCTAGGATAAATAAGAATGTCTGTTAGTAAAAGAGAACAGATTTACAATAAAAGCAAGAACAAGAATAAATTAACAGTGTGTGACTTAAAAAAAAAAAAACAGTGTGTGACTTAAGCCAGAGAGTGATCAGGCTATGCCAGGTGAAGAAGTAAACAAAGCCAGGTTCCTGCTGTCAGGAGGGGCGCCTGGACATGGCTTTTGCTTCTTCTCTGCACTCAAAATCTTAATCCTGGCCAGCTATGTGAGCCACAGACAGATAAGACACATGGTAGATGCAGAGAGCAGCTTGGGTTGCAGAAGGGCCTGTGGGGCTTTGATGAAAGCAAAGGAACAACCCCCAGGGCTTTAATTCCTGTGCGGGTCTAGAGAAGTCCATGACTCCCTGCTTCCTTAGCCACTGGTACCCCACCCATCTCACCAGTCCTCCATCTGGGAATGTGGGATTTCTCCATTTGCCCAGAGTCAAAGTCCCTCCCACCCTTCCTCCTCAACATATGCGGGCGACACATTAGCATGGTAATGTCTCGTGCCATTAGTGAGTAACGTGCTGAATAATTAGGCTATGAAAATCTAACGGCAGGGATTTTTGTTTTATTAGCAATTTTCCGTCCTATTGTGTTAATTTCGGCTCATGTCAGCCAGCTTTCTAAGTAAACAATGATCACAGGCAGACATCATTTCCCAACGCATTGTGCTGCCAGGGTGACTTAACAGACCAGAAAATGGCTTAAGTTGTCTTTTGTCTTCCAGTCTCTGCCTTCTGATAATGTCACCGTATATCTCATCTTTGGTTTCTTGTGACCGTGGGGTATTCATTTCCTTTTTGTGTCTCTGGCTCCCTCTCGGTCAACCCATCCATCTTGCCTATTCCTATTTCCTTCTTCCATCCTCGCTCGCTGTCATCTCTTCTTCAGGACCTCTGCATGACAAGCTGCAATGGCATTCCCCTGTCAAAGCTTACTCCTTTCCAATAATTTTCTCAGTCATTCTTGTATCCCCTGGTCCTGCTCCCCCCACCCCCCATCCATACATTGTATTTAATTTCTTTGTTTTTCCTTCCCAATTCTTTTGCTTTTTCTTCCTAATGGGTTATCTTACAGTCATTCCACGTATCCTCCCCAGTCCTTCCACGTTTCATTCTTCCTAGCTCTTGGAATGATCTCTCAACACTCACTTCACATATCACACACACAGTGCAGAGACAGGCACAGACACAGAGACCCAGTTAGAGACAGGGAAACCAGCCGACATGGGGAAAGTGGGGAGGGGGAGAGCTACGTCCTCGTCCCCGCTCTCAGAGATTTTCGGCTAACAGATGATTGCCACTGGGCCCAGCCTTTCTGAGAAAAGCTTTCTCCATAGCATCATTCTGTACATCAGACATCTGCAGGTTTCTTCCAGAGCTTCAGACGAGCCCTTCTTAGTGCACTGCTGTTGTCCAGGCTACAGAAGCAGCTGCTGAATTCCTCAGAAAGGTAATGTCATGGCATTCACATGGGACAGATCTGGTTGGGGGTGGGGGAGTGCTGATCAGAGACCCTTCCTGTCTTTCTCCTTCATCTTGGCCTCCAGGAAGTATTAGACCTCAAGGCAAGATCAAATTTATTGGCCAAAATCAAATATTGAGGCCGAAGAACTAGACTAATGAGGCACTAGAGCCAATAACTCAGTCACGTAATCTTTGTATCCATAAAAGACCAATAACCTGGCAAGCTGCCATCTGGGGCAGCCATTTAGGACAAGCCAAGGTAATCCATACTTTTCATAATTAACTTGTAAAATGCAATGTAATTAGCATCCCTGAAAAGGAGCATAAATATTGTTTTCTTTTGATTTCACCAGCCCGTTCTTCCTTGCTCCTCAGTAATACTTAACACATTTAGAATGATTCAACAGCTTTTAAAACTTCAACTGGCTTAACACATAAGGTTTTTTTTCCTAAGACAGCAAGGACAATCATGGCTCTGGTGAAAAAGTAACCCCAGAAAGTACAATAAACTCTTGGAAGCACAAAAAAAATGCAAAAGGATGTGAGGTCTTTTTGCAGATCTATCATGTACCCAGAATTGCACGTTTGTGAGAACTGCAAATGAAATGGAACAATGGGAAGGGAGCAGAACACGGTTTGATCGTCAGAGATAAGCTACATAGATTACCTGTACTTTAAAAGAGAAATGGTGTAGTTTTAGGAAGGCAAAGAAATTGAAGGCCGGTTTTAAGCACTGCAGACTAGAAAACCAAACCAAAAGAAGAAATATGAGTGACCGAGGATCATAGGACATGAGGCCCTACTGTAACACCACTGGAACATAGGAAGCTATTGGGCAGTTCTGGCTTCTGGCATGGCACAACCACCTAGCCAGCATCGTCCGTGTCTAGACCCCTTAGACCATTATGCTTCATTTAACATGGACCAATATTAGAACGAGAAGCGGACTGGATGACCTCACTCTTGCCTTCTTCCATTCTGCCTTTATCACGTGCCTGGGCTGACATCATGCACCAGACACTCCAGCAGCTTCCGCACAGACTGCTGCACTAGCAAAAATCACCCGCCACAGCCAACTTTGCCCTGTTTCCGCACATCAGCATTCAGCACCACGGTCAGTGCCGGAGACAGCAGGAAGGAGCGAGGCCTGGTAGAGGCTTCCAGGAGAATGTAATCAGCCTCAGTTATCAGCCATGGGCTCCTGTTTCTGTCTCCTGTTTTCAATGCCTCTTCGCTCTGGTTTTATTCTCAGCCACTGTAGCTGGGTGTTCCTAAAGAGAGACTGTGGTTTGTTAACTTAGTCACGACAAAGAAAACACCTTTTCTTCTATTTTGTGCTTAGCTCCCTCCTCTAAGAAGCTGATTGTGCCTGACAAACCCTGCAAACTCCTTTCTGCATCCCAGTTTGCTGATGGAGAGGGCAGGCCTTGCATTGCACATGCCCAGATACCCAGGCTAAGCTCTTCTGCATGGTACCTGCATAATCTTGGGCAAAGCATCTACCAAATGTAACACTACTGTGTCACTGGTTTTGTTGATGCTGTCATTATGGCTATTATCTGGCCATATGTCTCCGTTGCTATTGTTTGAATCAACTCCTACCTCAGAGTCTTGCATCTACTATTTTCTATGAAGGGTGTGTGTGAGTGTGTATGTGTCTGTGTGTATGAATGCGTGTGTATATGAGTGTGTATGTGAGTGTTAGAGTATATGAGTGTATGTATGGGAGTGTGCGTGTATGCGTGTGTGTGAGAGTGTGTATATGTGAGTGTGTGAGTGTGTATGTGAGTGTGTGTGTGAATTGTGTGAGTGTAAGTGTGTGTATGAGTGTGTGTGAGCATGTATGTGGATGTGTGTGAAATTGTATGTATATAGAGATATGAGGCTAACACTGGGTCTCCTCCTCTATCTCTCTCCATTTTAGTTTTTTAAACAGAATCTTTGACTGAACCTGGAATTCACTGATGGTCTGTGTAGACTGGCCAATGAGCTCTAAGAATCCATTTATTTCTGTCACATGCACCGGGGTTCCAGGCATGTGCCATCACACCCAGTTTTTGCCTGAGTGCTGGGAATCCAAACTCGGGTCTTCACACTTATTCATAAAGTACTTTACCAAATGAGCCATCCCCCCAACCCCATATTTCTTATTCTCAGAAGCTCGCCCCCAGGTAATTGTGCGGGCGGCTCCCCCTGCTCTCTCAGATTCTGCTTACACACCGGCAGGACTCCTTTCTTTTTTTTTGGTTTTTTGAGACAGAGTTTCTCTGTGTAGCCCTGGCTGTCCTGGAACTCACTCTGTAGACCAAGCTGGCCTCGAACTCAGAAATTCACCTGCCTCTGCCTCCCAAGTGCTGGGATTAAAGGCATGTGCCACCACACCCAGCCTCTCCTTTCATTCTTGCTTCCATGTTCTTCCTGATGTTTATCACATCCCATGTGCTAAATAGTCTTGATTTTGCACTTTCAGCTGCCATTTTCCTTCTTAGAAGATAAGTTCCATGAAGGAGGAAAGCTGAGAAAAGGAGCCCAGCTGGAAGCCCTCGCAAATTGGCATCACGCTGGCAATGCCCAGCAAAGCTGCCCTGGATGGAGCAGTAGAAACTGGCAGGGAAGTGTTTCTCTCGTACACTGTGAACCTGCAGGGCCTGAAGAGATTGCTGTACAGTGCAGAGTTCCGAAGAATGACCAGGAAAAGCCTTACAACCTCCCCTTCCCCACCTGCCACACCCCCTCACACGCAGAGGCTACAGAGAGCAAGGATTCCCTGCCCCAATCGCTGCCACCACCACACACTACTGCAGAAAACCTGCTCCAGCCCTGGAGAGCTGAAAAATGTCACCTTTCAACTCAGCACAGCCGTGCTTGCAATTCACTTCATATGCATTCTTTTTACCTCTTATTTTCTATAGTTAAATTTCCACTCTTACACATGGGTCTTGGGATGGTTTTGCTCTTGTTTGTGTGATGCTCAGTTTCATTCTGGGATGGTCGCTGATGCTTCTCCACCCAGTGTACTATGTACTATGGTGCATCCTGCTGCACTCTTCAGCCATATCTCATTCACTCCCTCCTCTTATTCCCACCTCACCTCTCTCTCTCTCTCTCTCTCTCTCTCTCTCTCTCTCTCTCTCTCTCTCATAATTTTTTTCTTCTCTCTCTATTTCTTACTTGGAAACGTCATGCATTTAACAGTCTCTAAAATCCATAGGCCCTAACCATATCCCAGCTTTCCCTTCTAGTTACATCCATCTCCTGTTTTTTATTTTGTTTTTAAGTGGATCTAGGATTTATTTCTTATCTTTATCCACACTACTTCCCTCTCACTCTTAATCTTATTAACTGAAATCTGAATCTACTACATGTCATCCTTGGTTTTTCTTTATCCACCAATAGTTATTGAAGTCAAAGGGGCGGCTCTTCTTAATTAGCTAGTGTGACAGTTGCACAGCTGTACCCTCACACAGCCTTGGCTACTCTCACTGTTAGCATCTTACTCCAGGAATAATATAGAACCTGCACTGAAACCCTGAGATTCTGAGTTAATTTCTGAATTAAATACTCAGTTCTACTGCATCCAAGACCCTTTTGAAGATGACAAATACTTCAACTAAAAGAATAGATAGTTGATTTTTGAAATAACAAATCAAGTAATAAAATAACACCAGATACTGAAATTTCAACACTAATAGAAGAAACGTAAAGAAAAACATAATTCCTTAATCCTACCGTCATGGCTTCTAGCATGAGTGAGTTAGACGAAATCCCAGAAAGAGAATTCAGAAGAATGGTTATATGTATGTTCCAAGACACAAATAAATAACTGAATTAAATAGGGAAGGTTTATGTATGATATAAAAGGGGAATTTAATGTAGAGATTAAAAATGCTAAAGTAAAACCAATCTGAAATTCTGGAAATAAAAGAAAAACATAGTCATAAGAAAAACAAACAAACAAACAAAACAAACCCCACCTCTTTGGAGAGGTTTAGTATTCGACTAGATAGAGGAGAGAACAGGTCTGAGCTTAAAGACGAGGTAGAGAAACTGGAACTACTCTACAAAGACAAAGATAAAATAAGAAGAAATCAGTGTAGATTCCAAGATACAAGCTACACTCTGAAAAGATCAAATCTACTGATTATACGGTAGTAAGAGGACTCTCATTCTAACGGCATAAAAATAAAATTCATAATGAAAAGTATAATAATGAAATTTTCCTATGGTTAGGAAAAGACATGTCAACACAGATACAGGAAACGTTTGGACACCACACCATACCAGGAAAGAACATCCTCTCATCAGATTATGGAGAAAATATTAAATATTCAGAACAAGCAAAGTATGCTGAAAGTGGCAAGAGAGAAAAATCAAGTCACATAAAAGGTAGGTCCATTAGAATCACACCAGATTTTTAACTCAAACTTTAAAAGCCAAGGGAGCTTAGAATTATATATTTCATGTTCTGAAAGATAATAGCTGCCAAGCCAGACTACTATACCCAGAAAAGCTATCTGCTGTAAGTGAATTCAATGATTCATAGACTGAAAGAATCTATGATAGCCAAGCCACTTCCACATAATGTCCTGTATAATGAATATTTACATTATGATTCATAAGAATAGCAAAATTATAGTTACGAAGTAGCAGTGGAATTATTTTGTGGTTGGGGGTCACCACAACATGAAAAACTGTATTAAAGGGTCACAGCATTAGGAAGAATGAAAACCACTGTGTTAGACTGAAGAGAAAAACCAAATCTAACTACATGGCCTCAAGAAAGAATAAGCCTTGCTAGAGTAATAGTTAAAAAAGAGAAGAAGAGGGGGGAAATTAAAAGAAAACAAAAAACAAAAACACAACAGTAAAAAATTTTCAATAAAACTGAATTTTGAAGGTCTCAGATCCAATCAAAAGTTTACAGGCGGGCTGGTGAGATGGCTCAGCAGGTAAGAGCACCCGACTGCTCTTCCAAAGGTCCTTAGTTCAAATCCCAGCAACCACATGGTGGCTCACAACCATCCGTAACAAGATCTGACTCCCTCTTCTGGTGTGTCTGAAGACAGCTACAGTGTACTTACATGTAATAGATGGATAATCTTAAAAAAAAAAAAAAAAGTTTACAGGCCAGTAGACTGGATAGATCAAAAAGCAAGAGCTATCTATTACCTCAAAAAAATGTACCTTACCACAAAATACAGACATTCTTAGGGTAAAAGGATGGGGGAAAGTAGACATAGGACCTAGGCCCAACAAATAGACCTAAGAAACAAGCAGATGTTGCTATTCTAATATCTGATAAATAGACTTCAAACCAAAACAAATACAAAAAGATAAGGAAGGTCACTTTATACTGATTAAGGAAAAATCTGTCAAGGGAACATTATTATTATTCTAATTCCACCCTGAACTCGGGTGTACCCAATTTCATAAAAGGAATACTACAAGATGTAAGTCACAGATAAACCCCAGCACAATAGAGGTAACCTCAATAACCCTGTCACCAATAGAAAGGTCATTCTGACAAAAAGCAGAAAGAGGAACATCTGGATTAAGTCACACCATAGAGCAAATGGGCTCAACAGACATCTATAGAACATCCCAACCAAACACTGCAGAATACATGCAGAATTCAGAAGCCCATAGAATTTCTCCAGAGTAGATCGTATATTAGAACACTACTTGAGTTTTTAGAAATACAGGAAAATTGAAATCAATCTTTGTATTCTATCTGATCACAATGGAATAAAATTATAGATCAACAGCAAGATAAACTCCAGACCATGCATCAACTCATGGAAATTAAACAACATACTACTGAGTGATGGATGAATGGGTTCTTAGAGAAAACAAGAAAGAAATGTTTCAAAAAGCACTTCTAGAGTCAAATGAAAATGAAAACACAATATACCAAAACCTCTGGGGTACAATAAAAACAATCCTAAGAGGAATGTTTATACCTCTAAATGCTGATAATAAGAAATCAGAAGGGCGAGGTAGTTCAGTGGTTAAAAAAGCTTGCTGCTTTTCCAGAGGGCCTAAGTTCAGTTCTCAGCTCCAGGGGATCTGATGCCCTCTTGTAGCATCCATGAGCTCCTGCACACACATGGTGTATACACACACACACACACACACACACACACACACACACACACATGCACATTTTTACAAATAAAAGTTAAAAAGATACAAATCAGAGAGAACAAACTTACCTCCAAAGCAATAAGTTGAAAGAAATCTTAAAATCAGAGGAGAAACTGATAAAATTTAAAAAAAAAAAAAGTCAGTTGAAAGAGTCAATAAAACAAAGAGCTGGTCCTTTGAAAAGATAAAAAAAATGGACACACCCTTAGCCTACCCAGAAGAAAGAGAGAGAAGACCCAACTTAACAAAATGATGCATGCAAGGGGAACATTACAACACATACTAATGAAGCTCAATGTATCATTACATCTTACATCTTAGAATTCAATACATTCTACTGTCTTAATGTTTCCATTGCTGCAATGAAACACAATAACCAAAAAGCAAGCTGAAGAGGAAAGGGATTATTCAGCTTACACTTACACAATGAGGTTCATCACTGAAGGAAGTCAGAACAGGAACTCAAACATGGCAAGAACCTAAAAGTGGGAGCTCATGCAAAGACCATGGAGGGGTGCTGATTACTGGCTTGCTTTCTTTCTCTTTTTCTTTTAATATTTTTATCGGATATTTTCTTTTTTTACATTTCAAATGTTATCCCCTTTTCCAGTTTCCCCCTCCCAGAAACCCCCCTCCCATCCCCCTCGCCCTGCTTCTATGAAGGTGTTCCTCCTTCCACCCACCCAGTCCCACCTCTCCATCCTTGATTTCCCTACACGGGACCTTCATAGGACCAAAGACCTCTCCTCCCATTGACACTTGACAAGGACATCCTCTGTTACATATGCAGTTGGAGCCATGTGTACTCCTTGGTTGGTGGCTTAGTTCCTGGGAGCTCTGAGGGGTCTGCTTGGTTGATATTGTTGTTCTTCCTATGGGGTTGCAAACCTCTTCAGCTCCTTCAGTCCTTTTTCTAATTCCTCCATTGGGGACCCTACGCTCAGTCCAATGGTTAATTGCGAGCATCTACCTCTGTATTTGTAAGGCTCTGGCAGGTCCTCTCAAGATACAGCTATATTAGGCTCCTTTCAGGAAGCATTTCTTGGCATCCACAATAGTGTCAGGGGTTTGGTGACTATATGGGATGAATCCCCAGATGGGACAGTCTCTGAATGGCCTTTCCTTCAGTCTCTGCTCTGCAGTTTGTCTCCATATTTGCTCCCATGAGTATTTTGTTCCACTTTCTAAGGACTGAAGCACCCACACTTTGGTCTTTCTTCCTCTTGAGCTTCATGTGGTCTGTGAATTGTATCTTGAGTATTATGAATTTGGGACTAATATCCACTTTTCAGTGAATGCATAACATGTGTGTAATTTTGTGATTGAGTTACCTCACTCAGGATGATATTTTCTAATTCAATCCATTTGCCTATGAATTTTAAGAATTCATCATTTTTAATAGCTGAGTAGTACTCCATTGTGTAAATAGACCACATTTTCTGTATCCATTCCTCTGTTGAAGGACATCTGGGTTCTTTCCAGCTTCTGGATATTATAAATAAGGCTGCTATGAACATAGTGGAACATATATCCTTGTTATATGTTGGAGAATCTTTTGGGTATATGCCCAGGAGTGGTATAGCTGGGTCCACAGGTAATACTATGCCCAATTTTCTGAGGAACCTCCAGACTGATTTCCAGAGGGGTTGTACCAGCTTGCAATCCCATGAACAATGGAGGAGTGTTCCTCTTTCTCCAACATCCTCGGCTGTATCTACTGTCACCTGAGGTTTTGATCTTAGCCATTCTGACTGGTGTGAGGTGGAATCTCAGGGTTGTTTTGATATGATATCCTTGATGACTAAGGATGTTGAATATTTCTTTAGGTGTTTCTCTGTCATTCGATATTTCTCAGCTGAAAATTCTTTGTTTATCTCTCTACCCCATTTTTAGTTGGGTTATTTGATTCTCTGGAGTCTAACTTCTTGAGTTCTTTGTATATATTGGATACTAGCCCTGTACGGAATGTAGAATTTGTAAAGATCTTTTCCCAATCTGTTGTTTGCTGTTTTGTCCAATTGACAGTGTCCTTTGCCTTGCAGAAGCTTTGCAATTTTATGAGGTCCCATTTGTAGACTTGTGATCTTAGAGCCTAAGTCATTGGTATTCTGTTCAGGAAATTGTCCCCTGTGCCCATGTGTTTGAGGCTTTTCCCTACTTTCTCCTCTATAAATTTCAGTGTCTCTGGTTTCATGCGGATGTCCTTGAGCTTTGTACAAGGAGATAAGGATGAGTCAATTTGCATTCTTCTACAGGCTGACAGCCAATTGAACCATTTGTTTAAAATGCTGTCTTGTTTCTACTGGATGGTTTTTGCTCTTTTGTCAAAGATCAAGTGACCATAGGTGTGTGGGTTCATTTCTGGGTCTTCAATTCTATTCCACTGATCTTCCTATCTGTCTCTGTGCTGATACCATACAGTTTTTATCACTATTGCTCTGTAATGGAGCTTGGGATCAAAGATGGTGATTTCCCCAGAAGTTCTTTTATTGTTGAGAATAGCCAAAAGCAATCTACAGATTCAATATAATCCCCATCAAATTTCCAACTCACTAACTGAGAAAATGCCTTATGGTTGGATTCCACAGAGGCATTTCCTAAACTGAGGTCCCTTCCTCTTTGATGACTCTAACTTATATCAAGTTAACACCCAAAACAAGTACATTCTACTAACTTGGAAAATCTAAAAGAAATAGATGAACTTATATACACATATGACCTTCCAAAATTCAAACAAGATGAGATAAACAATTTAAGCAGATCTGTAGCAAGCAGTACAATTGATGCAGTGATTAAGAATTTCATAAATTACAAGTGTCTAAGCCAAGATGGATTGTCTGGTAAATTTTGCTAGACCATTAAAGAAGAATTAAGACCAACACTTGTTAAACTATTCCATAAAATAAAAAAGAAAAGTGAAGAAGCAACTGTCTGGGGCTGGTGAGATGGCTCAGTGAGTAAGAGCCCCCGACTGCTCTTCCGAAGGTCCAGAGTTCAAATCCCAGCAACCACATGGTGGCTCACAACCATCCGTAACGAGATCTGGCGCCCTCTTCTGGAGTGTCTGAAGATAGCTACAGTGAACTTACATATAATAAATGAATAAATCTTTAAAAAAAAAAAAAAAGAAGAAGCAACTGTCTTAGTTAGTGTTTTACCGCTGTGAACAGACACCATGACGAAAGCAACTCTTATAAGACTAGCATTTAATTGGGCTACCTTACAGGTTCAGAGGTTAGTTCATTATCATCAAGACAGGAGCATGGCAGCGTCCAGACAAGCATGGTGCACGAGGAGCTAAGAGTTCTACATCATCATCTAAAGGGCAATAGAAGAAGACTGGCTTCCAGAAAGCTAGGATCAGGGTCTCAAAGCCCATGCCTACAATAACACACTTCCTCCAGCAAACCCACACGTACTCCAACAATGCCATACCTCCTAATAATCCCATTCCCTACCCCAAGCATATACAAACCATCGCAGGAATGTTACTAAACTTTCTTACAAAGTTAGATTTTTTGTTTGTTTGTTTGTTTGTTTTTGTTTTTGTTTTTCGAGACAGGGTTTCTCTGTGTAGCCCTGGCTGTCCTGGAACTCACTTTGCAGACCAGACTGGCCTCGAACTCAGAAATCTGCCTACCTCTGCCTCCCAAGTGCTGGGATTAAAGGCATGCGCCATCACACCCAGCTAGTTAGAATTATCCTAATACCAAACCAGATAAAGATGTAACCAAAAAAAATATAAACAAATATCCATGATTCACATAGATATTATGAATCACATAAAAAATCCTCATTATTCTGATTCAGTGCTTTACTTTCTTTTCATAAGTTGGAAATTTAGCAGGGTGGGGTCTAGCCCTGGGGTCACCACGCCCTTTATTCCCTTTTAATATCAGACTGTCTAAAAAAATATGTTTATCTCCTTGAGCATAGGACTTAGCTCCATTGCACTCCCTGGTGCCCCTTTCTCCTCAAGGTTTACATTTTCTATTTTTTTTTCTTGCTCAGCTTGCTCCTTTTCATTATAGATCTGCATACAAGTGAGCACTAATAACCATACAACAAAGTCTATACTAGGTTGTTTTAAGATTCTTCTGTCAACAGAATTAAAACTCTTGACTATAGCCTTGGGAAGACTTTTCAGACAAGGCCAAAACAAAGCTACATTCTTCACCAAAATCTCACAATCTCTGAAACCTCTTAAGGGGTTTGGCCCCTGGCTTGGCCCCCACAGCTCAAATCACCCTCATCAGAACTGTGCTCCATGCTCTTACTAGTATGGCCTATTAAACTGTGTGTAAAGTAGTCTGCTACTTTCCTAACCCCAAATCCCAAAGTCTACATTCCTCCAAATAAAAACCTGGTCAGGTCTGTCACAACAATACCCCACTCTTGGTACTAACTTCTGTCTTAGTTAGGGTTTCTATTGCTATGAAAAAACACCCACAACAACTCTTGTAAAGAAAAACATTTAATTTGGACTGGCTTACAGTTCCAGAGGCTTAGTTCATCATTGTCATCATGGTGGGAAACATGGTACCATGCAGGTAGTCACATGCTGGTGCTGGAGAAGGAGCTAAGAGTTCTACATCTTGATCCTCAGGAAGCTGGGAAAGAACTGACTTGAGCGCCTGAGATCTCAAAGTCTGCCCCCACAGTGACACACTTCCTCCAGCAAGGCCATACCCACTTCAACAAGGCCACACCTCCTAATAATGCCACCCCTCTCCCCCGAGGGTCTTGCATTCAAATGCAGGAGTCTATGGAGGACTTTCCTATTCAAACTACCACAATCCCCAAGTTATGAGTCAAAATAAAGTCCCTCTTCCTCTCCAGTCACTTTTGGAGGGTGTCTTGTCATAATGGGGAAAGTATCTAATACAGTGTTAATACTAAATGAGGTCACACATGATTTTACTGCATCTCTTCTAATGCGGCATCAGGAAAGTCTCTGCTCATGGGTTTTCAGAGGGGTGGGTATGGAAAAGGTGTCAGTGATAAAAGCTTGGTCCTCTCTTCCATCACAACCTGAATCACTGCCAATGCATGTGATGGCCAAGGGACATGTTCTTTGGTTCAGACAGACTCACCAAGGGCAAAGCCATGTCTGTATAGATCCATCATAGCAGATCCTGGTTGGACCCTTTACAGATGCTGAGTGAACACCGTGTGCCAAAGCCCACGAGGCAGAACTTGGCAGTCCAGCTTGGCAAACTGTAAACACCACAGCTGTAGACTGGCTTCCTACCCATCTGCACTATGGAAAGAGTCTGGCCACCACAAGCCCTTCAATAACAGCCCTCATGAAGTCAACCAGCACAGGTACCAGCTTAGCAGCTACCTTGAAAAACAAAGATCTATTGAGCATCTGATATTTTATCCACATTCTCCTAGAGTATGCAAAACAGTCCTGGTGACAGGAAATCTCTCTAAAGAGACCTACCTTCAAGAGTCTGTTCAGGAAATTCAACAAAGGAGGCTTGGGACTGAAACTTGATTTAGCCATTAACATGCAATGATCTCCCTGGCCTCTGTATCTGAATCTGAAAGGGGCTGGGGGAGGTGCCACCTTCCAGCACCGTCAGTGACAATAAATGAAATCATGCATTCTCTGTCATCAGAGCTCCCAGAAGTAAGTATAATATGCATGGCAGGTGGTATTATTAATGACATCCTCAGGTGTTTTCTAAAGTTTGTAATTAGCATGTAAGGGTAATGGTGAAGTGTCAGCTCCTCAAGACTTCCCCAAGCAGAGCATCCCAGCTTGAAAGGAATGGCCTGCTGCTCTAGTCTTTATCTGAATTTTCGCCATTTGCACTGGCTTCCTGATGGCAGACGATACAGCTAAGAGAGTTAGTTCCAAGAATATTAATTGACTTCTCCTTATTTGGAGTGATACTCATCCTTCTCCTCTCCCCGCCTCCCTCTTTTGTTGAGTTGATTCAGGCAACACTCCCTAAAAGCTGTGGGCCCAGCAGCCCCAGCAGCAGCAGGTAACTGCAGCCCCAGCAGCCTAAGAAAAGGCAGCAACAGTGAACAGGGTGTTGGAAGCATTCCTTCTCCATCCCAGGAAGTAGGAGATCCTGTTCTAAGCACTAGCAAGTGGAACCTGACTCCTCCAGAATCCCAGATCTTCTCCAGGAGCCTGGCACCAGGTACAGGAGTTACCATGAGCACATACACCAAATATGGCTGCTTCCAACTGGCATAGAGAGCTTTGGGGCAATGCTGAGGAAGGAAGGGGACCACAGCCAGCTTCTGGCTATAGCTGAGAACAGCATGACAGGAGTGGGGGTTCTCGAAGCCATAAGGCAGCACCATGAAATTCGACACAATCTCTCAAAGGAGAGTACAATCTTTCCAGAGAATTCGAATTCTGTATCAGAACTATAAAAGAAGATAGCACAGGCCAGGCAGTGGTGGCACATGCCTGTAATTCCAGCACTTGGAAGGCAGAGGCAGGCAGATTTCTGAGTTTGAAGCCAGCCTGGTCTACAGAGTGAGTTCCAGGACAGCCAGGACTACACAGAGAAGCCCTGTCTCAAAAAGAAAAGAAAAGAAAAGAAAAGAAAAGAAAAGAAAAGAAAAGAAAAGAAAAGAAAAGAAAAGAAAGAGAGAGAGAGAGAGAGAAAGAGAAAGAGAAAGAGAAAGAGAAAGAGAAAGAGAAAGAGAAAGAGAAAGAGAAAGAGAAAGAGAAAGAGAAAGAGAAAGAGAAAGAGAAAGAGAAAGAGAAAGAGAAAGAGAAAGAGAAAGAGAAAGAGAAAGAGAAAGAGAAAAGAGAAAAGAGAAAAGAAAAGAAAAGAAAAGAAAAGAAAAGAAAAGAAAAGAAAAGAAAAGAAAAGAAAAGAAAAGAAAAGAAAAAAAAGAAAAAGATAGCATGGGCTGGTGAGATGGCTCAGCAGGTAAGATCACTGACTGCTCTTCCAAAGGTCCTGAGTTCAAATCCCAGCAACCACATGACAGCTCACAAGCACCCATAATGAGATCTGAGAGGGGGGGAGGAGGAGGAGGAGGAGGAGGAAGTGAAAAACCCACAACCTGAGGACTCCCCCACGTTCTGACTCAGGAGAGGCGACACCCCAAATCACTCACAAGAAACAGTCTTGCTGCAAACTGCAAGAGGATTTTTATTTAAGAGCGCTCTCGGGCCCATGGTCATACACCACACAGGGGTAGAGGACTGTGACGCCTCGAGTAGCTGGGTAAGGGGGTATTTAAAGGAAGAAACCACAACTCAAGGAAGTGGGGAGGGCATTGTTGGAAAATACCAAAGATACCAGTTAAGAGTCACAAGGAAGTGCAAAGTCACAAATGTTTCTAAGAGCCCCTAACAATAGCACATTCTTTGAATGAACACTCTTTGAACCCAGGAAGCAGGTGGGTGGAGGAATGTCGCTATCTGTTTTATGATTAGCATACCTTGGAGCATTGAGTCACAAAGGTTACATTCCCAAGCCTGGGCCTAAAGGCCTAGAATTTTGTTTTTACGTTTTACTTTTTCAGGGGAGGAGGAGGGGGAGGGGGGAGGGGGAGGGGGAGGGGGAGGGGGAGGGGGGAGGGGGAGGAGAGGAAGAGGAAGAGGAAGAGGAAGAGGAGGAAGAAGAAGAAGAAGAAGAAGAAGAAGAAGAAGAAGAAGAAGAAGAAGAAGAAGAAGAAGAAGAAGAAGAAGAAGAAGGCACATAAATAAACCAAGACTTTTGTCAAAGCATAGAAGTCTCAAAGTTCACAGTAGAGAAAATTCAAATAGTGCATTAAGGTTTGGAGAAGAGATAGAGAGATGGAGAGATGGCTCATTGAATAAAAAATATTGCCAGTTGCCAGTTTTCCAGAGGACCTGGGTTACAAATTGTCTGTAACTCCAGTTCCAGGAGCCTCATCGCCCACTTCTGATTTCTGTGGGCACTGCATGAATGTAGTACACTGAGTACATGTGTATAGAACATTCCTACATATAAAATAAAATAAAAATCATTAAAGAGACTGGAAGAAACTCCCTAAAAATGCTTTCAGACTTGGCCCTGCCCAAGCTTGCAGACATGCGTAAGTAATTGAACATGACTTTGCACTCTATACCTTCCTGCCTCCACCTTCCAAGTATAAGGATTACATTATAGGTATGTGCCATGACATTGGGCTGGCTAAGGTGTTTGAAAACTCCCTGAATCCTAAGCTAGAGAAGCCCTCCTCTTTTATAGTCCTTGGCTCCTTGGTGGGAAGTGACTCTCAGAAAAGCAGGCAGGGATGGGGAGACACTCTCCCCCCTCCCTGCACACACACACACACACACACACACTCCCTGATTTCTTCCTTCCCCAGAGCCAGCAACTCTTCCTTCTCAGGCTCTCCTAAGTCCACAAGACACCTGTTGGGGAGAGTCAAATCTTCCTAGCTCCCACAGCCCCCTGCCACCTCCCCAACTTCCATCCCAGGATCTCTTTCTTGAGCAAATCAGCACCTGTATTTGTTAATCAAGTCACCGAGGACTCAGTAATTGCCCAGCAGAAAACACGGGTGCAGATGTTAGGGAGCACAGGGGCAAAAGCACTAAATGAGATTCTTGTTTTCCAAACAGAGCCTGAGATTTAATTACAGCCTTTCCAAGTGCTTATTAAAAACCCTTATTTTTTTTCCTTATTGTTTTCCTGCATGGCGCATATTGAATCAGCCACTGCTGTTGTCTTGTTTTTGGAGTGTTCATAAAAAGAACCGATGTGGAAAATTGCAAACACAGATTGTACCCAAACAATATCTTCTCCTTTTGCTTTCCCCCTCTTCTTTCTTCCTGCTGAATAACAACATCCGTCTGTGTATTCAGAGCACATCCGGGCTCTTTCCCAACAGTCAAAGGGATTCTTTTTGGCACTCACAGATCACCCTGCAAGGACCTGAGAAAGAGCAAGAATGGCTGGGTGTGGTGTTGCATGACTGTGATCCCTGTGCTTAGGAGGTCGAAACGGGCAATTAGAAATTCAAGGCCATTTTCACCCTTACAGCTATAGTGAGCTCAGGAGCATCCTGGGCTACCTGAGACCCTGTTTCAAAAAGGCAAGCAGGAGGTGGTGAGATGAGCCAAAGGTTGCTGCTCTTCCAAATAGCCTGATTTCAGTTACCAGCACCCATGTTGGGCAGTTCACCTATAACTCCAGCTCCAGGGAATCCAGCATCACCTTCTGGCCTTCTTAGGTATATGCAATATGTCACACACACACACACACACACACACAGAGAGAGAGAGAGACAGAGAGAGAGGTATACACAGAAATAACCATAAATAAAAGTGAAATAGAGGGAGGGGAGATGTGCATGGAAGACCTAGAACTTCAGACCACTGGAGCCTCTCCCACCAATGGAGAGTGAAGGTAACACTGACCCAAAGAGGCAACATGATAGAATTGAGACCAAAGTGGTCCCCTTAGCCATTTGGAGGTAACCTTCTACCCTCTTGCTTCTTCTGGGGCTCCTTAAGCCTATAAAAGTCTTCATTCAAAATAGAAGCTTATCTCCTGGTGCTTCCTCAACCGGAGCAACCCATGTCCATAACCAGCTGTGCCCAAGGAAGAGACTCAGAAGCACAACCAGAAAGAGTGCCACCCCGGGGCTCATGCGTGGAACAGCCACTTAATCTCTGTAGCATGCTGGCCTTTGGAAGAGGAAGTCTGCTTCCCACCCCTTCCTCAGAAGGAAACCTGCAGATTCAAGGGGCAGCAGATAGGGTGTGAGGGCACCTAGAGCCTTTCCACATGTCCCCGGGCCCCCAGCAGAGCCCCCTTACCTTACTCTCCCCACATTCCCTACTTGCCGTCACCATCACCACTTAGAAGGGGAGCTGGCTTTTAAAAGAGGCAACCAGTCCCTTCCTGCTGCTCTGCCGACAGGTATGTCGGGAGGAGGTGGCAATTAGTGCCAATTTGGAGGACTGACGCAGGCATGGGGAAGGTTTCTCATCCAACAGTGTTTAAATTCCATTCCATTCTTTCTCCCACTCCTCACAATACAACAGCATCAGCAGGATCCTGCCCTCTGCTCTGCTCATTATCTCCAGATAGCTCTGGTGGGCAAAGAAGCAGAGAGGAGAGACAGAGAATGGAGCCACCTGCTTCTCCCTGCTGCCCACGATAGGAGCCCTGCTGAACTCACAGCCGCCTGGGTAGGAGGGGCCCCATGCGCTCGCGCTCTTTCTCTCTCTCTCTCTCTCTCTCTCTCTCTCTCTCTCTCTCTCTCTCTCTCTCTCTCTCTCTCTCTCTCTCTCTCTCTGTGTGTGTGTGTGTGTGTGTGTGTGCACATATGTGTTACACACTTGGAAAGCAGAGGTTAATATTGGGTGTTTTTCTTGATCACTTTCCACCTTGCTTATTGAAACAAGAACTATCACTTAAACCTGGTCTAACAAGCTTGCCCCAGGGATCCCCTGTCTCCCCAGGAACCCCATCTCTACTTCTGGAGTGCTTGATTGCAGGTAGGCCACTACTACACCCACCCAGCATTGACTTGAATACTAGAAATCCAAAATCAGCAAGTATTGTAGCAACTGAGCCATCTTCTAAGCTCCTAAAATTCTAATCTTTATTCTTATACAGGGTGAGACTTGGGATGAGAGGAATCCTGGAAAGAGACAGAAAAACTGGCAGATTCCCTCCTGACCCTCTCCCCTCAGAAGTGACACTCAGGGAACATTATAGTTCCACCAGCCTGGAGGACTCTTTGTCCCTTTGGGGATGTGGGCTATGAACGGAGGCTAATCAGACAAAGTATGGCAAGATCAATGGCACAATCAGCGGAATCTTTAAAAAGTGAGATTTCTGGGGCTGGAGATATATACCACAATTGGTCGAGTGCTTCACCGGTGTGCGTGAAACCTTGGGTTGGAGTCGAAGCACCTCATAAACTAGGCATGGTGGCTCAAGTGTTATAATCAATCTCACAAGTGCTGGGGAGGGTGAGACAGGAGGATAAGGAGACCAGGGCCATCTGTCACCACATAATGAATTCAAGGCCACCCTGGAAGATGGAAGACCATTTTTTTAAAGATGGTCTTTTCTACTGAGACCCTCCAGGTACAGTCCCTCTCCCAGAATCATGGGACTCTGGAACAAAAAAAGACTCAGATGGAGTCTCCCACCTCCAGCAACTGCAGGGTTAAACCACTGCGTGGGTCCTGTTGAAACTCTGGTCACTGCCTGCCTATTGAGATATTAGTGCCAGGCCTGGAGGCTGGAGCCTGGAGCCTGGAAGACACCAGCCCTCTGCAGCGGAGAGGTAGGACTGCAGGTGGACGGACCATCAGTGCTGCTGGGGTACACTCCAGAGCCCACAGTCTTGTCACTAGCTTCAGGATTGTGAGGTACTATGACGGCGTCTGTGTAGACAGCAGCAGTTTCCTGGCCTGATGGCCTTCAAGTCCTTTCTTCTTTCTATGTTGGTAATATAAACACCTCCTTCTCCTTATAAAATCCCTTTCTGTCTGAGCCTGCAGTGGTTTCAATTTCATGCCTTAGATCTCTTATGTCCATTTCATGGATGGAGTTCCCAGAACTGAAGTGACTTGCCCAAGGTCCCACCCTAACTTAAAAGGCAGAGTTGATACCTAAGTCAATTTTCCCCTCCAGAGTTCTTCAGTGATAGAATGAAAAGTGACTGTCTCCTTAAGTCTTCCTGTCCGCCTCAGCCCAACTCAGCACATACCCGTGCACACGTGCACACATGATATGTGAGCCACAAGATATATGGGCTCTCGTGTGCTTTAATTTAGTGTGTGCTTTTAATTCAGTACTGGAAGGTTTTGTCCCTGGAACCACTAGGAATCCAGATGCCTTCTCTGCCACCTGTGCATTGTGCTCTGATTAAAGATCTTTCAAAGGAACAAAACTTTCATTTCTCGGATGATACAGAATCTCTGTAGAAAATTGAGATTTTTGCTGGGCATTTTCCCATTTGAGACATGGTCAGAGTTTACCGTGAAAGCACAGAGAGACAGTGTAAGTCAGCTGGTAGGAACCACAAATAAAGCTGAACCAATGGGAAAAGTCTCTACAGAGGACCAGCTAAGATCTGGCTTTCCCTGGGGAGTCTGTTATTAGCCTGTCACCTGAGGTCAAGGAGAGACCCAGCAGGCAAAAGCCAGGGAGCAGGCTGGCTGCAGGGAGCTCTGGACCTGGCATTTCTCAGCTGGAGGCTCTTGAAGTTGTGCTCAGGCCTTCAACTTGAGCAGAGTTTCCTTCTCAACATGCAAATCCAGTCCATCCTCAAGAAGTAGGAAGTGTCCCCGACTGCCACAATAAAAGGATGTGATTATTCATTGAGTTGAGAAACACCTCAGGGGCTAGAGAGAGGTCTCCGCAGCTGTGCTTGCAAGACAAGGGCTCCATTCCCAGCACCTGTGTGATAGCTTTATCTGTAATTTCAGTTCCAGGGAATCAGATGCCCTCTTCTGACCCTTATGGAAACCAGGCGTGCATACGGGGCACATACATACATACATACATACATACATACATACATACATACATACAGGAAAACATTCATACACATAAAGCAAACCAAATAAGTTGTTTTTAAGAATTTTAAGAAACATGTTGCATATTAATGAGGCATACCTTTGGGTATGTTTATGAGGGTGTTTCCAAAGAGATTTAAACCCTAAGCAGGGAAGAATCACCCTGAACATGGGGTGACTCTGTTCCATGAGCTGAGAAACTCACATGAACTCCCATCTCCACTTCCTGATCCACCCAGATGTGAACAAGTTTCCCCTACCTTTGCAGTCCCCCAACGCCTGCCTCCACAGCTCCCCTGCCTGCCACGATGGACTGTATCCCTCCTGAACCAAGAGTCAAAATAAACTTTCCCCTGTAGCATGGCTTCATGTCCTCCATTTGTTCACAGCAATGAGAAAAGTAGTGCCAAGGGTGTGTTGTTACACACAGGGATGGAAGTCCGTTCTCTGGGGAACATCGAGTCCGGCCTTCAGTGAATAACTGGTTACTCTTGCTCTCCACACCTCCCTTTCTGAGTCCAGCATTGATTATTTATCATGAGGAGTCTAGTCTGCTTTGAGAAGATTCTCCAGCCTGGTGTCTCTCAACCCAGAAATGCTTACATCAAATCGTTCCCTAGTCTCTCTCCATAATCCCATGTCCCCGGATCTTGGATGCAGTACGCATAGGGTGTGGTATGTGCTGTGTGGGGTTGGCTGTGTGGTGAAGAACACAGTATGGTATTCAGTGTGGTGGAGTAGGGTGTCTAGTGGGATTGGGGTATGTGGTATGGTGTTATATGTTGTGTGTGGTGGTGTTGTGGGGGGGGTGTACTTGTGGTTTGTGGTGTGTACATGTAAATCCGTCAACTGACCTTGCTTGGTAAATTATCCTTTGTTCTGAGGTTGTCCCCTTCCTTGATATAGTCCCTTTACCTGGTGAAATATTGTTTCCTTTATAAATTAGTAATAGTAATTAGATTGCTATTGTTTCAAATTTGGAGTTATTTCTTTTCCCTTTCTAACTGTCTTCCTGATGGAAGGAGTCAGCTTCATAGTTTCAGTCAGGTGTTGTTGGTTTTCCTGTTTTGTGCAGTGTACATGCCAACCATGCCCGTGCATGTGTGCACACTATGTGACACACTCTTGCAGAACAGATACTCAAGCCGGGCCAGAGTCATCCCCTCCCTCTCTGCTTTCTACACAGGTACCCACCTCCATGGAGTAGCTGGGACTCTGAGGCTCAGGCCTGGGCTTCAACTGACCTAAGGATGCCAATCACAGGTACTTAAGACAGTTGCAAGAAAAAAAGGGAACGGGGTCCCACCTTCCTGCCTCCTGTATCACAGACTGTAAATATAAAGCCACACTTCTGACATCAGGCCTTTCAGAATCATGTCAGTCTCAGTCCCAAGGAAGGATCAAAACAAGGCTATTGAAGTATATAAAATACACAGCCCATCCCAAAGCCAAGCTAGGTCTCCCTCCCAAAGACTCCCAGATGAGACCCACCCTAACTGAGCAGAAATATCATACTCTTGCTCATCAAGCTTAGCTCGTGGCAGAGCCTGCAAATGGCAGCTAAGAACATTCGATGTCAGCTCCTCGCCCTTCTTTTCTCATTTCTTAACTCAAGATGTCACCAAGAGGACAAGAGGGTAACAGCTTAGAAATAGTGTGGGAAGGAGCTCTGAGGCTCGTGGGCTTCCAGACACTGTTCAGGGCAGTTTCTCCAGCTTCGGGATGTTATTCCAGACTCTCCCCAGGATACCACCAAAGCCTTCTATGGCAGCTAGTGGTGAATACAGATCAAGAGGTCAGAGCTGGGAGGAAAGATCTCTGGAATCTTCAAGTTCAGTGAGAGGCTGAAAACAAGATGAAGAGGTTCCTAAACCCCTGTGCTACAAATTCAACAAGGGGTGAGGACAAAAGAGGTCCCCAAAACTATATTTCAGATTCATCAGAAGCATGTAGATAAGGGGAAGGAATTGCAAAGACCTGTCGTGGCTAGTTTATGTCAACTTGACACAAGCTAGAGTCATCTGAAAGGTGGGAACCTCAATTGAGAAAATATCTCTGTAAGATCCAGCTGTAGGCAAGCCTGTAGGGCATTTTCTTAATTAGTGAGTGATGGAGGAGGGCCCAGCTCACTCCGGATGGTGCCTTCCATTCCATAAGAAGGCAGGACAAGCAAGCCATGAGGAGCAAGCCAGTAAGCAGCACTCCTTCCTGGCCTCTGTATCAGCTCCTGAGTTCCTATCCTGTATGAGTTCCTGTCCTAATTTCCAAGATGAACAGATATAGAAGTGTAAACCAAATAAATCCTTTCCTCTCTGGCTTACTTTGGTCAAGGCCTTTCATCATAAAAAATTAGCAATCTTAACTAAGATATAGCTCCAGGCTGTAAGTTCCCTAAGAGGGTTGGGTCAGGAGAAGGCAGTTCCCAGGCCTCTGTCTTCTCACCCTCTGGAAGGGTGGAAACAAAGAGAAGAATGTCCTCAGGACACCAGGCTGACAGTTTACAATCAAGCAGGGGACAAAAGAATGTTCTTCCACAGAGCTTGGGACCCATAATGTCTCCAGGACATGCTCAGTGAATTGCACAGAGTACACCCCCCCTCCAATGCTCTCTACCCCAGCCACAAAGCTCCTTCATGGTCTCCTAGGATAATTCCCCAATATGATTTGCATGTTCATCTCCCACATACTTATCATCTCCCTTCTCCTTCAGATCTCAGGATTCTCAGGCATGTCCTGAGGGACTCAAAGGTTTCATGCTCCAGATGACATCATGACCCTTCTCAACCAGAACTCAGGACGGCCCTGCCTCCAGCTGCCTGGCCTCATTGCCCATCACACAGTGAGACCATGATACCACTACAGAGGCAACACCCTGCCCCCTTCCTCTGCTCTGAGTCAGAACCACAAACACCTTTGTTCATCCCCCAGGGGTGCCTCTATCCCTTGCATTCTGCCAGGCCAAAGCCCAACTTGATTTGAGTTGCCACAGAAATTCAACCACACTCACTTAAGCCTTGACCCTAGAGCTACTGGACTAGGGTCTGTGCTCTTCTGTCTTTGCTGGGAAACACCCTCGAGGCTGGTAAGCACAGGGATGTCTCAGGCAGAGAAGTGCCTGCCCTGTTGTGGACCTCTAGTTTTTCTTGCAATATGGAATTTGAGTAAATGAGCAAGGAATTTGATGTTTCTCAAAGCTGCCTATTTTTCTCTGGTGCTGTCTGCTGCTTGTTCAGACCATGTCACCTGTTTCTACACCCTGGATTCAGCTAGTGGCAGACAGGACAAAAGAGCAGAAAAGTAGCCCACTTATGGTCTCCTTGACTCTGAGACAGGCCCCCACCATCTCTTCACCCACGTGAGCTGTTCTGTTCCTGCAAATGAATTTCATGAGCATCTGTGATATTCACTGTGAACTTTTTTTCTTGGGGTAAAGTCCTTTCCTGGTGACAGGTCTCAGTCATCAGGTCATCTGGCCATCTCTTCAGTGCCAATTACTCCTTCATCCCCAGCCTTCGAACCCTGCCCTGCCCTCTGATCTATCCTGTATCCTTGCTGCAATGTACTTCTGCCCTCTGAGTCTGTGCACATGCCATCCCAGGGCTATGTTCCCCATTCCCTAGTCTACGTAAATCCTGCACAGCTTTCAAGTCCCAGCTTAGACCTCACTTACTGAGGAAGCCTTCCCTGTCAGCCATGCCAAATGTCCATAGCTCTCTCCACTGCTCTGTCCCTGCCCTCTGATGCTAGGTCACATTTACCCTAGGGATCTAGGGTTGCCTCCCCACCAAGGCCAGATCCTGAAGAATGACCGATTTTGCTTGTCTCTCTTCAGACAAAGCCCGTATGTGCCCATGCACACACATGTACACACACGTACACACACAGGAATTCAGTGTATGAGCTAGTAAAAGGAATGAAACTGGGAGTGGTGTCTGCATGGGCGACTGTGAGCAGAGCATCCCAGATACAGAAATCCCTCAAGAGCCTGAATGACAGTACAGCTGTCTCTGCTTGCAGAGTCGCAGATAAAGCTTCACAGCTGAAACAATCAGCACAAGTTACCCCTACATTCACAAAGAAGCTTCCAGAAACACAAGAAAGCCCTGCCTCAACTACAGTCACAAAGCCATTCCTTAAATTGGTTTGTATCAACAGAAATCAAGGAAAAGAAACAAGGTCATTTTCAGGAACATTGTTGCAGACCTGTGTTGAAGAGTTCATGCCCCTCCCCGTTTTCCCTGTGGAGGGAAAAGATGGCTACATCTGAGTCAGACGCTAAAGAGACAGGTCAGCAGGTAAGAGCACTTACTGCCATTCTGGAGGACCCAGACTGGGTTTCCAGCATTCATTGGGAGGCTCACAACTATCTGTAACTAATTCCCGGGGACCTGATGTCCTCTTCCACCCTTCAGTGGTACCAGTCACATACATGGATCCAGGAAAAACACTTATACACGTAAAATAAAAGGAAATACATCTTTCAAAGGAAAGAAAGAAATCTCAGAAAAGTGAAGAAGATGCTAATAGAAACACTCATGGAAGCTACCCGTCTCAGCAACAGCATGTGTGATGGTGGGGCCCAACTGGTACCTCCTCTGAGTCTGTAAGATATCCTTCCCCAAGGGGGCAGCAGAGAAGCAGCATCTACAGCAACACTAAGAAGACTCCTGACCCTGAAAATGGCAGCTTTCACCCAGCACTCTAAGAGGCCAAACCGTGCTGAGCTGAGGGAGAACTGGACCACTGAACTGGATGCAGGATGGCCTAACTAGATTGGTCTATGATCCACACAGCCAATTGCCTCTTACATTCTCAAAGGGACCTCAGTTCACAATGTCACCAGGAAGTGGTGTGGGACACTCATCCCCACTGGTTCCTCTGCATCCCTCTCTGTCAGAACTGCTGGAGACAATAACTCCATCAGGAAAGAGAGATCTATGAATCAGCCAAGGCTGGAAAATTTTGGAGACTAGGAATCTAGTCACCAGAAAATTCTTCCTAGGGTCTGGAGATGGGTGTATCTGCCTCTGCAAAGCCCTGGGGGAATCTCTTTCCCTCCATCCAAATGCTATTTTGATATTTAACAGGGATGCAGCGACTAAGAGAGAGAGAACCACATGCTCAGATGTCATTGAGGCTGCTTCAACATGACCAGAAATGACCCAAATGGGCGCGGCACCTGCCTGGGATATAACCACCATTCCTCATTCAAACATTTGCTTTGGCCTCTTGAAAGCATCACGCATACTTAAATTCACAACAGGTCCAACCCAGCCAGCAGACACGGTCCCTCATTGCCACTCAGCCTTGGACAAGAACCCAGCTCCCAGTTCTCCATCTTGGTGTCCTCTTATCTTAAAGCTGCAGCCAGAAATCCCCAGCAGCTTCCATCACAAGCCCAATCCAAGAGAAGAATGTAATTCCTTTCTGGTTTTTAATGTGATCTAGTTCCTTCTCTTCCCTCTTCCCTGCCTACAGCATCTTTGGTCTAAGTATTTATGACGTCATGGCCCATTAACATTCCCCTCAGGACATCTTTAATAAATATGCCAGGGGGAGCGGCAGCTTGAATATTAAACATTAAATTTATAAGACACATAATCCTCCTAATTAAGTTGAGTTTAGTCCTGGGCATTCGATTAAGGGAGAAGGGGGGAGGAAGCAGTGTCTACTGGAATAGCTAAGGAGCCAATGTGGAGCTTGGGCATCTTTAAAACTTCAGCAGTCACCTCCTCTAATCTTCAGGACACACAACTTGACAGTGTCTCTGGGACCAAAACCAGAAACTAGGGAGGAGAGAAATAAAGATTTCTTCTTCTAGTCTTATGCTCCCTTCCCTATACAGAGAGGCCAGACTTCAAAGTGCAGCCCAATAGGACTATGGGACTCCTCCAACAGCTCAAGCCAACCTAGGCCTCAGAGCTCCTTTCTATGTTCCCTAGGGTGCTAGGTCACAGAATTTTATGATAGAACCCACCAGAAGCATTGCAATGATTTAAGGTCTCTCTGGCCTGTTTAAATGGCCCCTCAGGGACCACTGGGAGGTATCCTAGTGAAACCCTGGAATAGTCTGTACCACCTCCTCCTTTCCCTAGAGAGAGCCCATGTCACTCTGTGTCACCTCACTTATTGTTGAGTCCTACTACCTGCTAGTCATCTATCCAATCTGTAAGAAACGCCCAGAAGAAGCAGGGTTGGAGGTCCACAACCTCCTTCCATGGTACCAGCTACTCCATGCCTTGGGATCTCTGACTTCCTTCCCTTGAATGGGAACAAGGAAAGATGCAGCCCGCAGGTATCCCAAGAAGGGGGATGAGGAAGAACCAGCTAGAGCCCACTCAGCCTTCGGACAGCAGGAAGGGTACAAGTGGCCCCAGCTCCTGCCTGCAGAAGCTTCTGTCCTTGGTGTCTAAAGGAGAGCAAGTGGTAGTGGGTGCTAACCTTCATGGCGGCCAGGCACACCTGTCATTTGGAAAGCCCCAGGCAAGGGGATAAATAACACTACCAAGGACCATGGCCAGAAGCCAACAGTCCTTGTCTCCTAACTCCTTTTCTAGCCCTAAGACATGTTGGTCCGCATACCCAGTCCCCAGCCATCCCTCTCACACATTAATCTTCTAAGGACAAACACTAACTGCCAGGAGTCACCTCAGGACCTGGCAAGGAGTGGTCACCATTTGAGTAGGTAGCTCTGTTACATCAAATACATGGAACAGATAGGCAGTGCCCTGTGGAGAGGGAGACAGCATAAGGAAGCCAGAGAACATGGGCCCAGAGGCATGATGGGAATGCCATGTGCTGAAAGAATTTGGGACAAAGGGCCTAGAGAGAGAAGAAGGCTTTTGGGTGGAGGAAGAACTGAGTGAAACCTACTGGGAGTGGGGTTTTGGGGGAAAGACAAAGGGTATGTGACATTTATGTCATAGGCAAAACCTTTCACACATGGCACACTGTGTTGCTGAGGTGCCTGGAGCAAAGCACTGCTGTGCACTGGAAAGTGTTACCAGGCAGAGAAGACAGTCAGGTCCTTCTAGAGTCTTCCAGTGCTTCAGTCCCAACAGGAAGAGAGATTGGCTTTGTCTAGACACACACACACACTCCTCCTCCTCCTCCTCCTCCTCCTCCTCCTCCTCCTCCTCCTCCTGCCTTCCTAGGACCATGCTGGCCCAGGTAATGCTTTCTGGCAATTCAAGAGAAATGGCCATCTGTATGCACCAGCCACCTTTTGCAAGCAAGCAAGAGCCAAAAGCCTCTGGACCTTTCTGTGAAAGAGAAATGTCCTGAATTCTAAATGGAAAAACACAACAACAAAAATGGGTTGTCCAGAAAACAGAGAACAGAGGTAGACTCTGCTCCCTAGAGCTGGAACCTAGGCTGTCCTTGCAGCTAATAGCCAGGTGGGGTCAGTGTTCCAGAGCAAAGAATGAGCCCACTCAATAAGTAGAGCTACTACAAAGGTGAAGAGGAGTTGGGCTTGAAGCTGGTGAACCACAGAGGAAACAGTCAGTTTCCAGTTCTCAGAGGAAGCAAACCTGGTCTGGTCTAGGATCAGACTGCCTGGAGGAAGCTGGAACGACCTTTACCCTCACAGAGCTGAGGTCCCATGTCACAAGACACATAGTGATGCTTCCTTGGACTTGCAAAAGCTTCTAGGTGTGGACTCGATAGACTTATGGCTGCAATTCTGTATAAATGTGAATAGAAGACCCGAAAGGAGACACATCTAGGGTTCACCATGCTGTCACCCAGTCACAGACTCAGGGGTGGTAGTGTGATGTTCAGTTTTTGAAGTAGAGTCTCACTCTGGTTCAGAAGTCACTATATAGTCCAGGCTGACTTTGAACTCACAGCAATCCTCTTCCTTCCGCCTCCTACATGCTGGGATGGCCAGCATAAGCCACTACCCTCAGCTAAACTTTCTACTTAACGGTATATGCAACTTCTCCATCAATACTCACCCCTAATTATCTTAGCATTATGGTTTTTTTTTACATTTTCATGCATGTGTAGCTCATAGGACAATTTTCAGGCATTAGTTCTCTCCCACCATGTGGGTCCCAGCAATTGGACTCAGGGTGTCAGACTTGGCAGTCAGTGCCCTTACCTTCCCCCAAACCATCTTGCTGGCACTAGCTTAGCATTCTTTGGTGTCTAACCTCTGCCAGTCCTTAGGTTTTGGGGCTCCTGGAGCATGTGAAGTGTGCGGTGAGGAAGCATTCTATCAATTGCTTCCCACAAGAGAGTAAGAAAAGGCAACCACTGACTGCGACTTCGAGCTGTAGCTCCAGACAGACTCGGGAGACAGACAGCTGATGAGCAGAGCTGGGTCTGCAGGTCAGGGCCCTTGGAACAGTGCCCAGCTCTCCATATCTGGAGGTTACAAGTGAACACACCACCAAGGAAGCCAGCCTATGCCAAGCCTGGGAGACATGTGCCCGAGATGACACAGATGTAAAGCATCGATCTGGAGAAACTGCTTGACAAGAGGACCCGCTGTCTAAGAGAGAGATAAATGGATGGACAGAGAGGATGCCAAATAAAAGACATGTGTGGAAGAGTAGGGTGAAACTGGGCCCCATGGGGATGGACAGAAAACCTTGGGCAAGGGAGAGTATAGGTGGGCATGGGGGCCTGGGGTCAAGCTGGGCCTCTTCTAGATTCATCCTTCAGGGATAAACTGACGGGAGCCTGCTTGTTGGAAAGCTAGTGAAGACTCATGAGTCCTCTGGCTCTGAGCCTCTGGCTTGGCATCCACTGTGTTTCAGGGAATTGGATTTTAGATTCCTGAGCAGGAAACGACAGACCAGGGTAACAGGATTACAACACTTTCTGCATCTTCAACATACACAGAAGCATCGAGGAGGGAAGGGGAGCACCCCAGAGGCTGTCTGAGCAGCAGAGCCTCTGGCCTCCTGCAGTCACTTCACAGGCTATGTGAACTGCGAAAGCTGCAGCCTAGCCACCCTGTAGGAGCTCACGACTCTCTCATCTCTCAGCTCACAATAAACAGCTTCATGTACAATGTGCCTGGAGGGGAGGGGACAGTGATAAAGCTCCCACTCGACACCCATTCCCAGCTGTGACCCCAGGCCAGCTTGTCTGGGATCCGTGCAACCAGGTTCAAAGGCTTGCCTGCACCACCTTCACCACCACAGACCCCATGAATGATGAGGTCTTTGTGTTCACTTATTCTGAGGTTTTTATGGAGTCACTAATTTGGGGCCACAATGCAGACAGGGATATTCCCCTCACTGAGCTTATGTTCCTGATAGGGAACACTCAAATAAGGAGAGTGGGGGTGGGGGAACCAAGAAATGGAATTTTATCTTCTGCGCCCATTAAATTTAGTGTTCCCAGACTCCATTCTTCCAGATCTTCTCTTCCTATACCCACTTTTGTGGTTTGAATGTGGAATGCTCCACCACGGCCCCATAGCTTTGTGTACTTAACACTTGCTCCCCAGCTGATGTTGCAGGTTGGAAAGGTTGTGAAAAGGTGTAGAAGATGAAGCCTTGCTGGAGGAAGTGATCACTAGGGGCAGGACTTGACATTGTATAGGCTATTGATACTTCCCTGCTTCCTGGATGTGGGTTCAAAGACCAGCAGCCTCTTGCCCTCTCAGCCATGTCTTCCCCGCAAGCTGCCATGTCTTTTCTGCCATGGTAGGCTGGACTCCTCAAACCGTCAAACAAAATAAACCCTTAAGAAGCCCTTCCTCCCTTAATTTGTTTCTTGTCTGATATTTTGTCACAGAAATAGGAAAAGCAACACACACACGCTCACACACACACACGCTCACACACACACACACACACAATTCCACTTCAAGGTCATACCAACCTTCTTTCTGATAACCTACCTTCTTTCTCCTTGTCTTGATCTTTTAAACATTCTCTTATATACCAATTATGCCACGCTGAAGGGCCAAACCATTGACACATAGGCCTTTGGAGAACGTTCTAGATCCTAAGTGTAGTCTTAAATTTAACATAGTCCAGACAGAGCTCCCGATCTCCCCACTCTGGGCTGCCTTCTGCACTGGCTGCCTTCTATCACTGGTATGATAATACCTGACAGAAGCAACTTAGGAAGGGTGACATCTCACGGTCTGAGGGAATGTGGTTTGTCTTGGTGAGGATGGCATGGTGACGGCTGTGTGAGATGGCTGATCACACCGTATGTGCAATCAACATGCAGGAAGGAAAGCTATCACTCATCTCACTTTCTGTCTTTCCCTTTTTGTTCAGTCTAGGACTCTGGCCATGCAATGGCTCCATCCACATTTAGAGTGGTGCGTCCCTCTCTGGTTAAACTTCTCTGGAAATGGCCTCATGGAGACACCCAAATGTGTGTCTCCAAGGTGGCTCTGAATCCAGTCAAGCTGAGAATAATGGTCAGCCATCATACTGGCCACAATTTGCTCTCCATCCCAACCCCTCATGTCAGTTGCTGTTAACATATTTCCCTTCAGTTGCGAGGCCCAAAGCTTTGAAGTCATTCTTGATTATGTTCTTTTTCTCGTATCCTGTAACCAATCTCTTAAGTGGCCCCACTGACTCCACCTCCTGAATATACTCATAGAGCAGTCACTTGCCTCCATTCCATGGGATTCTAAGCAATCCCAACACCTTCCCTGTCATCTAGATCATTATAATTGCCTTATAGATTATCTCCGTACATACTGTACCTCCAGTTGTTCTCAGTTCAGCAACCAAACGGTCATACAGGATAGGTGTCAAATCTCAAAATTTCCAGGCATAGACAGCTCCTTGCAAATGACCAAACAGGAAATGTTAGGAACACAACATAAAATTTACCTCAAGGGGTGGGGTGGGTCCTGGAGAAAGCATGCTTGGTCCAAAGTCCTCTAGCTCACAAGAAAAGATTCTGATGTTGGATATCAGAGGCACGTCTCCGGAAGAAGTCGAGGAAGTATTCTAGCAGAAGATGGCCCAGATGAAACCTTCCCAGCAGAAAGGGAAAGCCTGACCACTCTCCTTAAGGAAGTACTCATGCCTCTTTGGCTGAGAGAAACCAAGACTGCACTCTCTGCTTCTGCCTCAAGTACCAACAATAAACACAGACACCAAAGACCAGGCCAAGGAGGTGGGGCATATGGTAAAAGATATGAGAATTAAGGAAGCATGGAAAACTGACCTCCAGACATTTAACTCTTGGCTCTAGCACTTCACTCAATGGCCCATTCCTAGGAAAACTAAACAAGAGGCAGGGTGGAATCAGTGGAAAGGAAAGCTCTGGCTGCCAGAGGACTGAGTTCTCTTCATTGGCTTCCTGTCTAGGCTGTGACCATTGAGGGATTCCAGTAGAGGTTGTCGCAGAAGCTTTCCATGTCCCTTTCTCAACTGTGACTCAGCAGACATCAAAACCACTGGAAAAGTAGCTTCCTCGCCCTTTACAGTCAGGAACACGGGTCATGGGCTTCCACATGGATTCTGGAGACAGCACAGATCATGGACACACACTTGGTCTCCAGCATCAGCACATGCCACAGACCTCAGTGTTGTCTCTGATAGCAGTGCAGACCATGGGCACCATTAAAGCCCTCAGCAGCCATACAGGTCAAGGACATCAACATGGCTTCAGGTGGCTGCACAAGCCATTCACATCAACATGTCCCCCACCCAAAGCTACAGTAGAACTATGGACAGCAATATGGCTTCAGCTGGCAACACAGATCACAGACATCCAAAATGACCTTTGGTGGCAACACAGGACATGAACATCAACATGGCCCATGGACCTTGACAAAAGCACAGATCACAAGTAACAGCAGTATGGACCACAGACATCACACGGCCTTCAGTAGTAACACAGGACATGAACATCAACACAGCCCCCGACTGGAATAGGACCCAGACATGGCCCTCAGTGGCAGGATAGACTACAGACATCAACATAGTCTCCAGTGGCAACCTAGACCAGAGATACTAACATGGCCTCCCACAATAGCACCTAGATCAGGCAATAGCATGGACTGTGAACATCCACATGATCTGCAGTGATAGCCCAGACTATGGTTCATGTGGATACATGAACCTCAGCTTCAACAGAGTCCAGAGCAGCAGACTACAGACACCAGCATGACCTCCAGGGCAGCATGGACTGTAAATGTCTTTCAAGCAGGTCCAATCCAAAAAATGAACTGTTCTTCATCTTGGACATCCTGTCATTGCCCAGAACTATGTCTCCCCCCCTCCATTGTGCATTTGTTCATTATAATGGCATTGGAGACTGCAGCATGTCACACAGTATTATTCCCCAGACACCTTTACATGCAAATATCCATCGCAAGGAGTTGGGGTGGTATTGCTGCTGTCCAGGGGCAAGTTCTGTTTGAGCTCCTGGCTGCTGCACACTTCTCCAACCTCAATTTTAGCTGCCCCAAGGCTCACAAGGGCTCGATCTTTGTATTTGTAGGTTATAGGCAGCACTCCAGGCTGGCCCTATTCAGTGTTGACTCTAGGAGCTCTAAGCCACAACAAATCTCCTTGTCACTGGTGCCAGCAGCCAGAGGGCTCATCAGGAGCAACCTTTGTGCGTGTAGCCTACTGGTTGAAACAAGGCAGTGAAGGGTACAGGTTTGTCATTCTCTGCCATGCACATGGCTCTGTTCTGCTGTCTTCTTTTCCAGTTTTAAGAGCTCACTTTTTAAAAGCATCTCACCATGAGACTTGCCTTTTTTTCTGTTGTTGTTTCAGAGCCTCCACGGGCCTCTCAGACTCCTCAGCCGCAGCTGGTACCAGCAGCTGCCACCATCTTTGTGTTCCCATCAGATTTTTTTTTTTTTGAGACAGGGTTTGTCTGTATAGCCCTGGCTGTCCTGGAACTCACTTTGTAGACCAGGCTGGCCTCGAACTCAGAAATCCACCTGCCTCTGCCTCCTGAGTGCTGGGATTAAAGACGGGCGCTACCACGCCCAGCCAGATTTTTTTAAAAAAAATTATGCATTCTTTCTTTAAAGAAATAAAGGGAAGCTTTTTTAAAGTCAGCAGGGAAACAGACACCTATTTGCCAAATACTTGGATTAGAAAAAGAACTAAATTGAAGTTCTAAAATTGATTAAGTGGAATCAGAAACTCAGTACAACCTGCGAGATGTCTCAGGAGGTAAGGGCACTTTCCACCAAGCCTGATGACCTCAGTCCAGTCCCCAGAATCCGCATGGTGGAAGGGGAGAAACAATTGCCACAGTTGTCCTCTGACCTCCACATGCACACTGTGGCATGCAAACATGTGCACACAAATACACACACAAACACACACACTAAATAAATAAATGTAAAAACGTTTTAAAATGATTTGTTTATTTTATGTATGAGTGCTCTATCTGCACATACACCTGCATACCAAAAGAGGACATCAGATCCCATTACAGATGGTTGTGAGCCACCATGTGTTTGCTGGGAATTGAACTCAGGACCTCTAGGAAAACAGACAGTGCCCTTAACTGCTAAGCCATCTCTCCAGCACCATAAAAATTTTTTTCAAAAACCTCATTGGATAGATTTATTCATACTTCAGACCATGTTAAAAAAAATTGCCAAGGCAGAAAATGGATCAAGGGTTATAAACAGAAAGAAAAATAAATAAAGGAAGAAGAGATAGGTCTCTGGGTTCAAAGGATATAGGAATTCGGAATCAAGTATCATCACCAAGCAATCTGAAAACTGGCCTCTTTGGTTTTGTTTGGTTTCTGAAAATGAAGCTGCAGGCTACAGGGTAATCTGGAATCTCAGGAGCCTGCTACCTCCATGGAGAGGGAGAGCATGAACATGGAGCCAGTCCCTCCAGATGCCACATGAGACAACAAGAGGAAGCCAGCTAATGTATGAAATCTGTTGCTAGAGGTCAAGATGAGGGAAATAAAAGGTTTGCAAACTCCTCCTCTGGCAGCTCCCACACCAGGTGCATACAGATGGCTGAAGTGATGGGAAACTCGAACATTGCTCCCAAGATCCAAGCCTGAGGGAGGGGACATACAAAGAGAGGACTCACAAGTAAATCATGATCTAGGACCATCATAAGGTGAAAACAGAAACAGAAATAGAGACATTTAGAAAACCCAGAAAAGTGGTTGAAAATGCAACCAATTTCCAAGACATCTCTGGATCAAAGTCAGAATCATAAAGAAAATTAGAAAATATTTAGAAATGAATGAAATAATAATCAAAATGCATGTGGGGCATGGCTTCAGTCAAAGGCATGGTCTCTAAACATAAAGAAGAGCAAGGTAAAATTAAACCAAACAGTAAGGAGGAAATAAAGACAAAATGAGAATCAGGCTGGATATGTAGCTTAGTAATAGGGTTTACAATGTGGAAAGTCCTGGGTTCAATCCCAGAACTACCCAAAATAGAAGGAAATTAAAAACGGGGAGAAAATAAAAAATCAGTGAAACAAAAAATATTTAATTATATTTGCTTAAATCAATACAAGCAATAAATTTCTGTCTAAGGTGACCAGAAGGAATGGTAGATATGACTATAGACCTTATGAGTATTTTTTAGGTGAAACTTTAAAATGCTACCAAGAACTCTATTCTATCCTGAATATTCTCATATCTATCCTTTTTACTGAAACCTTAGATGAATGGAAAAAGAAACAATAGGGTCTTTTTTTTCAGCCTTAAAGAAGAACAAAATTATATCATTTTTAGGAAAATGATGGGATCTGAGATCATCATAGTAAGAACATAAGGGAGACTTGAGCCAGAGAGATAGTTCAGCAGGTAAAGAGCTTGCTGTTAACCCTGATGACCCAAGTTCAATTCCCAGAACCCACATGGTAGAAAGAAAGAAGCTCACTCTAGCACTTTTCCTTTGATCTCCACACATGCCTGCCTCAGCACACCCATTCCTCACACCCTCCATGTAAGGAAGTAAATGTTCTGACTAGCTTTATGTCAACTTGACATCACTAGAGTCATCAGAGAGGAGGGAGTCTCCATTGAGAAAATGCCTCAGTAAGACCTGGCTGTAGGCAGGCCTTTGGGGCATTTTTCTAATGAGTATTAATGGGGAGGGCCTGGATTACTGTTGTGGGGACACATCTGGGCTGGTGGTGTTGAATTTTATAAGAAAGAAGGCTAAGCAAGCCATAAGGAGCAAAGCCTGCACTCCTTTGTGGCCTCTCCATCAGCTCCTGCCTCCAAGTGTCCTCCCTGACTTCTATTACAAGTGATGTGAACTGTATGGCAGATAAAGCTTTTCCTCTCCATATTGCTTTGCTCATGGTGTTTCATCACAGCAACTGTAACCCTAAGATAGTATGTGTAATTTTAATAAATAAATCTCAAAAGCACAAATATCATCCATCATTTTCATCATTTGTACCTAGATGGTACATACACACACACACACACACACACACACACACACACACACCATGGAAGTGAAGGGAAAAGGAAAGGGACTAGAAGGAAACCCAACAGGGACAATGGGGAACAAAGTCAATCAACGCTTATAATACTTATGAATGAAATAAATGAACACCCAGCTGACTGTGTTGCCCCTGAGGCTACTACACTACATGTTAGTAGTAGATACTGCCGATGAACACTCTGGTGTAAAAACATGAATGTGTGGTTTAAAATCTTCCAATACTGAGGAAGTCCTTCCTTGTGTTGACTCTTCCTCTTTGTAGACTGGACCCTGGCTAAGATCCACCCAGTAGAATCTCCATGGCCACACAGAACAAGAGGGAAGATGATTCATCAGGACTGCAGGGTATTTTTAGAGATGCCCCACAATCCCCTGGGACCTTGTTGACCTTGAAGGACAAAGGACAAAAGATTTTCCTTTTGATTCCTTTGCCAACATTAGTGTAGCCCCTATTATGGCTACTGAACACCCAGAGGTCAGTTACACCAGCCTGGTAGTTTCAAATACTGTATAATGTTTAGATAAAGGTCGGTCAAGACCCCAACACTTTGAACAAGCCTCTAGCAGACACATAGTTTATTCTTTAAGTCAGTATTTGTAACTGCCACCAAGAACAGATCAATAACTTAAGAGAATGCTATTAATATAAGTAGAAGTTTAATATCACTGTATTGAATTTTGAACTGAGAAATTTTAAGATCATATATATACTACCTCAAAAACCTTATCTTTTACATATAACTTACCCTGACCTTCACAACTCACTTGGCCTTTCCAGCTCTCTCTCTCCCACTCTGGAAAAACATGCTGGGTTCATCATTCCTGAGTCCATTTTTGGAGGACAGAGGAAGAAATGAACAAGAGCCCAGTGGATGGAGCAAGTGGATGAAGACTCCTGAGCCCATCAAGAGATGCTAAAGACCTTTGGTTTGAACATTTAAAGACTTTCCTCTGCTGGCTTCTTCCTGTCGTTTGCCTGTGATGCCAATAGCCCTGCCTTTCTTCCCTCCATATCTTTGCAGGCATCAGTCAAGGATTTCCTTTCTTCCCTACATCGACAGTTATACAAATGAAACAACTGCTGTGCTTTAGGAATCTTCCAGGTAGGCCAACTGGAGGGTAGCCCACCTGCCATGCCAATGTCCCCACTGAGTTCTGAGAGACCAGATGGGACATCTTCTGGACTTCTTAGTGGCAGTTAGAGAAAAGAACAAGCGGCAGCCACTGGCTAAGCATCTCAGGGTAAAAAGACCCCAAAGAAGAGTGACCAGTTTCTTTGTTGGTTAAAAGCTGGAAATGCCTTGGCCTGTCTCGGATGGAGGTAAAAAATGTGAGAAGTAGGGTTCAGACCCCTGATCTGGCTCCTAAATTATTTTAGGGTTACCTCTTCAGAGGAGAGGTGAACACAGCAGCAGTAATGATCCACTAAGGGAAAATTCCTGGGCAAGGGAACAGAATCTCAGGCCTGGGAAGAGACCGAACATTTCATTTGGTCATTAATTGTAGGAAGGTAGGCTTGCCTTAAGCCATGCAAGAGAAGTAGCCAGAATAGCTATCTCTTTAATGAAATAAAAACAAAATTATAATAAAAGGGAATGCAAGCCAATATCCTTCACATATGCAGTTTCATAAGTCATAGCTCAAAATGAATAAAAGACTTAACTGGAAAAGCTAACACTATAAAACCTCTAGAAGAAAAGAGTAGACCATGAAGGCCTGAGGCAGCCATTCCTTAGCAACCAACTGACAGCCTGAGAGAAATCAGCAATCAGACTTTATCAAAATTTAAAATTTTTTTGCTTTATGATTAAAAGAGTGAAAATGCTTGCTACATACAGGAGAAAATATCTGTGAATTACTGGCAAAAGATTGCCATCTTGAACTCATAAACACTTTTCAAAATTCATCAATAAACAAACACGCTATTTGTGTTATTTGTGTTGTTGTTATTTAGAAGAGGAGGAGGAGGGAGAGGGGGAGGGGGAGGAGGAGAAAAAGAAGAGGAAGAAGAAGAAGAAGAAGAAGAAGAAGAAGAAGAAGAAGAAGAAGAAGAAGAAGAAGGAGAAGGAGAAGGAGAAGGAGAAGGAGAAGGAGAAGGAGAAGGAGAAGGAGAAGGAGAAGGAGAAGGAGAAGGAGAAGGAGAAGGAGAAGGAGAAGGAGAAGGAGAAGGAGAAGGAGAAGGAGAAGGAGAAGGAGAAGGAGAAGGAGAAGGAGAAGGAGAAGGAGAAGGAGAAGGAGAAGGAGAAGGAGAAGGAGAAGGAGAAGGAGAAGGAGAAGGAGAAGGAGAAGGAGAAGGAGAAGGAGAAGGAGAAGGAGAAGGAGAAGGAGAAGGAGAAGGAGAAGGAGAAGGAGAAGGAGAAGAAGAAGAAGAAGAAGAAGAAGAAGAAGAAGAAGAAGAAGAAGAAGAAGAAGAAGAAGAAGAAGAAGAAGAAGAAGAAGTTGTTTTCTGAGGGGCTGGAGAGGTGGCTCAGAGGTTAGGAGTACAGTCTGCCCTTCTGGAGGACCTGAGTTCAATCTCCAGCAACCATATTGGCTGACGCACAACCTCCTGTAACTCCAACTCTGAGAGCAGATCTGATGTCCTTTTCTGACCTCCACAGGCACCTACACATGTGCGAACACACACACACATATAGATAGATAGATATACTATATAGATGTATCAATACCTTATTTTTAATAATGGAAACAATGAAAGTGATACTAGCCATTTGACAATACGTGCAGCTTTGTTCACAAAAGAGAAACACAGATTAAGCTACCCTGAGACACCGTCTCTCACCTGTCAGACTGGCAAAAAGCCCCAAAGTATGACATCAGACTCCATCGGAGAGCCAGTGGAGAAGCGGGTACACTCATGTATTGCTAATGAGAACACAAAACTGTGCACCCCTATGGAGGCAATTTTGTCAATAATCAAATTACAATGCATTTATCCTTTAACTCTGAAATAAGCATTCTAGACATCTCAAAAAGACATTAGTTAAAATATAAAATGACACAAACACAGTTCTGTTCACTGTAGCACTCTTAGTAATAAAAAGCCTGGAAGCGAGCCAGCTGTCCATCATCAAAGAACTGATTGTATCATCTACAATGCATTCACAAATAGACTATGCAGCCACAAAAAGGCATGATCCAGCCTACATGGCTAAATGAATAAGGAATGGTAGGGGGGAAACGGGCTTTGTGTGTGTCTCACTTTCTTTTCTGTTGCTGTGATAAGATACCCAGACAAAAGCAACTGAAGAGAGATAGGGTTTATTCAGCCCACAACTCTGGGTTCTAGTCTATCATTACAGCAAAGTCAAGGTGTTGGGAGGTGGAAGCAGCTGGCCGAGTGGCATCCCCAGTTAGTTATAGAGCAGAGAGAGAGGGAGAGGGAGAGGGAGAGGGAGAGGGAGAGGGAGAGGGAGAGGGAGAGGGAGAGGGAGAGGGAGAGGGAGAGGGAGAGGGAGAGGGAGAGGGAGAGGGAGAGGGAGAGGGAGAGGGAGAGGGAGAGGGAGAGGGAGAGGGAGAGGGAGAGGGAGAGGGAGAGGGAGAGGGAGAGGGAGAGGGAGAGGGAGAGGGAGAGGGAGAGGGAGAGGGAGAGGGAGAGGGAGAGGGAGAGGGAGAGGGAGAGGGAGAGGGAGAGGGAGAGGGAGAGGGAGAGGGAGAGGGAGAGGGAGAGGGAGAGGGAGAGGGAGAGGGAGAGGGAGAGGGAGAGGGAGAGGGAGAGGGAGAGGGAGAGGGAGAGGGAGAGGGAGGATTATCAATTGCTCCAACTCTTAAGTCCAGGATCACCTGCCCAGAAAATGGTCTCATCCACAATTAAAATGGGTCTACCCACATCAATTAACATAATCAAGATAAAACACACACACACATACACACAGGGCATGCCCAGAGGCTCATCTCCCTTGTGACTCTGTCAAGTTGACAATTAGCACTAAACCTCACGGTATGTCAATGTTTTATTTACCTAAGAAAAGGCAAGAGATTATGAACTTATATACACTTTTGCCTATATGAACAATAAAATAATAGAAAGAAAAAGCATAAACCTATTTCAGTTATTTACCATAAAGAAAGAACACAAATAAGGCTGGAGAAATAGGTTTTTAAAGGGGGCAGGTTTTGTGGAAATGGAGAGCTATGGAAAGAATTTACACAATGTTCATAAATATTAAAATCTGGGTTGTATAAGAAAACCTAAGAAATGTGTCTTAGCTACTGTTTTATTGCTGTGAAGAACACCATGACCAAGACAATTCTTATAAAAAGGAAGCATTTAATTGGGGATTTGCTTACAATTGCAGACGATTGTTCCATTATCATCATGGCAGGGAGAGTGGAAGGCAGGCATAGTTCTGGAGAAGTAGCTGAGAGCTTTATGTGTGTCCTGATCCACAGGAAGCAGGAAGAGAGAGAGAGAAAGGCGGGGCACTGGGCTTTATACAGGCTTTCAGAATCTCAAAGCCCAATCCCCAGTGACGCATTTCCTCCAACCATCCCATACCTCTTAATCCTTTCTAGATAATTCATCAGCTGGGGACTAAGCATGCAAATACTTGAGCCGATGAGTAGCATTCCTCTCATTCAAATCACCATACTATGTCTTATGATTTGAATGTGCAATGTACTCACCCACTCATGTGTTTGAACATCTAACCTTCAGATGCTGCTGCTGTTCGGGTTGTGAGGTTTTTAGGCAGTGGATCCTGGCTGGAGGAAGTGATGGATGCCTTCTGGGGCAGGGTGGGCTCTCTGCTTGCCATCCCCACTGAACTGTAAGCAAGGGAGTTGTCATAGGCTCCTGCTACCCCAAAGCCACCTCTGCCACACCTTCCCATAACGATGAACTGTATCCCCCAAAGTATGAAACAGAATGAAGATCCTATGTTGCTTCCTGTCAGTTATTTTATCATAGCAATGAGAAAAGTAATGAATCCATGAGGCTATAGCTGGCAGCATAAACACTAATTATCAGTGTGAATTAACTGAACAATTCATTGTTGAAATAATAAAAGGCACAAACACATGTGTGGGTGGGAAGACACACACACACAGAGAGAGAGAGAGAGAGAGAGAGAGAGAGAGAGAGAGAGAGAGAGAGAGAGAGAGAGAGACCTAAACAGTTAGATATACATACCATGGGGAAATCAAAGGAGAGTGTCTATAGGTATGAGAAACCAGGATTTTTGGTGTGATAGAATAGAGGACAGTAAGTAAAAGTCTGTAACTCAAAAATGAAAAAAATATCAGAATAAACTTGCGGCATATCATTTTTAAATACATATTTAATGGCTCTGTCTATTGAAGAGACTATGAAAATTATAACAATGACTAGTCCAGAAACAAATTGGTCAATAGCACCCAGGTTATGGTATGCCTCAAACACTATCCATCCTGGCCAGAACAGCCCATGAGTAATGGAGCCAACTGCCAATCCTGCCGACCTGAGTCTGGTCTCTGGGAGTTACATGGTGGAAGGAGAGACCCACCTGACTCGCACAAGTTGTCCTCTGCCCTCCACATGCCCACTTTGGCACTTTCAATGCCACACAAAATATTTTTAATGTAATCAAATGCTATTTCTTGCTAAAAAGAAACCAGAATTTCTTGAAGTCCTTATTTGAGTAAATCCAAGTCAAAGCAGGAAATGTCATAAAATGGAGGCAGCATTTTTTTTCACAAGCAAAAAAAGCAAGCAAGCATGCATGCATGCATGCATGCATGCATGCAGGCAGGCAGGCAGGAGGCAGGCAGGCAGGCAGGCAGGCAGGCAGGCAGGCAGGCAGGCAGGCAGGCAGGCAAGCAGGCAAGCAGGCAGGCAGACAGGTAAGCAAGAGAGAGAGAAGCTCATACAGACTCGGGCACCAACTCAAGGACTGTGCTGGGCAAACATGAATGGTTTAAGCACAAGTAAGGCTGGCCATCACAGTGACTGGACCATGTCAGATTTTTGCTTTTAATTCACTGGTCACTTTGGAAGACATCAGAGAACAAAACTGACAAAGTGAAGGAGTTAAGTCCTCATTTTGCCTTACTGCAGTTTGGCGTAGGCAAGCAGGGCTTCTCCCTGTCAAGGTACCCCTGCTAATGAATGAAGAAAAAAACAATAGAATCAAAGTATTGCCACGTCGTCTCGCCCCTGGTGAATGAATACATCAGTGTAATAATGACTAATGTCAGCTAATATCATAAAAGGAAAATGAGAAGAGCAGACACTGGGAGATTCCTGGTAGCAGTATGCAAAATAACCCATCAGATGCTCTTAAAAAGACATCTTAATCAAATCAAGTCTGGGACCAACTGCTCATTTACAGGTAGCAGAGGAAGTGGGAGCAGGCTCACGGATGCGGTATGAAACCAGCAGGGCACAGACATCGGAAACAGGCGACAACCCACCCACTTCCTCAGCAGTCACACACAAAGGCGAGCCGGAGGGAACCTAGATAGCAAAGGACATGTTAGTGACTTGTAACTCATGAACCTTCATCAGATCAGGTTACAAATGAAAAACCTGTAAAGGCAAAAGAAACAAGGAATCAGAAAAATGTGGAGACCAGGTATTGAGAAGATTCATGAATTGTTTACGTTTTGGGTGGAATAGTGTATGGTATGTTTGAAAACTGGATTTTAGAGACGCAATCTGAAATATTAAGAATGAAATTAAATGACTTATTTGTCTTTTGACAAAGGACAATAGGTAACGGCCTTATCAGATACAGCTTTTCAAAATAATCTGAAAAAAATAAAGAAACAGGATGAAAGTATAAATGAGACTAGATTAGCCATATTGAATCTAAATATGGGCCTTTAGGAGTTTGTTATAGTTTTAAAGAAAGACATGTCCGACTGATTCATAAAGACCTAGTAAAAGAAACAGAGAGTCTGGAGAAATGGCTAAGTCAATAAAGTGCGCGTGGTACCAGCATAAGAGCATGAGTTTAGTTCCCAGCAGCCACATAAGAAAGTCAGCTGCAATGGTGTTCAACTATTACACCAGTGCTGGGCTGAGGAAGGAACCAGAGGGTTTGATAACCATCAAATCTAGCATCAGATCTAACACTGACTCAAAAAGTAAGGTGGAGAGCTTGGGAAAGATAACATTGACCCCACACCTTTACATAGACATACATGTTTGCATACACAGCTACATTTCATGTCTATGCACACACACACACACACACACACACACACACACATGAAAGAAGGAAGGAAAGAAGCATAGAACAGGCAAGAAAGATACACTACGTAGTTGAGTGTGGTGACACATGCCTGTCACCCCACTCTTGGGAAAAAGAAGCAGGAGGACATTGAGTTCAACGGCAGCATTGATACCTGTCAAGACTTTATCTTAAAAAATAGGACACTTGAGGTAGGCATGGTAGCTAACATATGTAAGCCCCACTCTGAGGAAACTGAAGGAGAAGGTTTAACACCAGCTCAAAGTCAGCTTAGGCTAAATAGTGTGTCCCAGGCAAACCTGGGATACAGAGTAAAACTCTGTCTCAAAAACAACAACAAAACAAACAAACAAACAAACAACAACAACAACAAAAACTTCACTGAGCATTGTGTGGTAATGTACACCTTTGATCCCAGCACTCAGGTGGCAGGTAGATCTCTGTGAGTTCAAGGCCGACCTAGACTATATAGAGAGTTCTCTGAACATCCAGGGCTACATAGAGACCTTGTCTTAAAACAACAACAACAACAACAAAACTCAACAAAAAAATAAATAAATAAAAGTGAATGCATACCCAAATAAGCCAGGAATTTGTATAATTAGTATACTAAATGTAAATAAACTGCATGATGGGTCAAGCAAAAGTCAACTGCTATCATATTGTATTTTTAATAAAATATAGGGGCTGCTTTCAAGATACATATCAAAAATAAGGTTGTCTTCAAACCTTATTTATCAAAGGGAAACGGATTAAAAATTGTATAATGTAAATGTTTGTCAAAGAAAACTACTCTAGTCACACTAAGCTAGAACAAAACCATTTTTGATGAATGAGACACCAAAATCAGGCCGGCAGCTGCTTCAAGGAAGTGGCCATGGAAGGAAATGTAAGGGGGGGATACGCACACAGGACCTTCAGGGTGGCTTTCCATTTCCTGGTTGGTGGACACTCGAGGCTCTTTTCATATTCTCTGCCTTCTGGTATGGCTTGAATTTTTTAGTTTCACTTTTATTAACTTCTTATTGTGAGATCATCACTTATCCACAAGAAGTGGTGAACACAGCACAGCGTGGTCCCCTCCATCCTTGGTGCAGTCCTCCCCACAGATTCTATAAAGATGATGCATATTAAAAGGACAGCAGTGTTGATCCATGCAGGTGTGAGGTTTCTCAATCAATTTGCCAAATGTGTAGATTCCCATCTGTAAGTGAGAATTTTGGTTCCTTTAAAAAAAAAACACAGAAATATTATAAAAATGTGTTTTCATTTTTATCCAGACTGTCCACAGCAGGTGACTATGATTTACCTTGTGTTCTAGCAGGTCTGTGATTTTGCCAGGTGCAGATAGTTCCTGTGATTGTGGGACCTTTGGAATTCTGGGGACTCTTGGGGGCGGGGGAGAGTGTATAAATGCTAGGGCCCAGAGAGGGTGTGAATTGGTGATGGTGGTTGGTGGTTGGTTGTTGGTGTTTGTCGTTTGTTAAGTATTTGTGTGCAAAGAAGAAACAAAAAGAAAAGCAGGTCAGCAGCTACTTCAAAGAAGTGGCCAAAGAAGGGAACGTAAGGACATGCACACTGGAGCTATATATCTTGACAGCAAAATTTCTCCAAGGAACTCAACGCCCTGAATCACCAGGAAGAAATCTAATGATAGCTTTACACTCTTTCACCCCTATCCTTTTTTCTATTGTATCTAGTGTTGGGAGGTTGAAAGGCTAGAAGAAGAGGAGTGGAAAAGGGTGGGGGAAAAGAACCCACAGAGTAGCAGAACGGCTACAACCCTCACGGCCACAGACAGAGCTGTTAAACAACCACAGGGCTTTCCCTGGTGGGATACCCACAGAATGGCAGGTGGTATCCCAGTCCCAGCCCCTAGCAACTGTCACTCCCCGAAGTGCTTGTCACCATAAACTCTAATACAAAACTATCATGGAGAGTGCAACCTTTTGAGACAAATGTTTGTGCCTTGAGGTCACCCAAGTTGTTTCACAGATGAACTGTTCTTTGCTGTTTCTGAGTAGCTGCCCATAGACTGTGGACTTATTCACTGAGCTATTGTAGAACATTCTGTCTCATATGTGTCTAATAGAAACAAAGCCAATATAAGCAATCACATTGTGTGTGTGTGTATGTGTGTGTTTGTGTGTGTGTGTGTATTTAATTTTACAGGGTGTAATTGTGTTGGGTTATATAGGATTCTTGTTTTTCAATCTTTTTCTAAGTAATTCTACCATTTTACTTTCCCAAAAACAAAACATGAGAGCAAGTTCCCCACATCCTCGGCAGCGTTTAGGATTGCAGTTATTGATACCGTTTATCTGAATGGATCTCATGGATGTGTGATGACAATGTTCTCAGTGGCATTTCTCTGACAACTAGCTATGCTAAACATTTTCCACACACTTGTTTATTGTCTGCAGTCACCTGTGACAAGTATCATTCCCAATCTCTTGCCTGATTCCTTGTTTGTTTGCTGTTTTGTTGAGAGTCCTTAATATAATCTAGATATGACTTCTTTGTCTGATATATATGTAGATGTATATTATGTATATATATGTATATATATGCATATGTGTGTATATACATATACATACACACAAGCACATATATGGCTTGCAGATGTTATTCACTGCTATATCTTGTCTTCTCTCTCCCTTCACAGGATCTTGTATGGTGCCAAGTGTTTTTATTTATTTGGATGAACTTTTGTTTATCATTTAGTATTCCTTTTGTAGATAGTGCTTTCGTGTTCTGTCTCCGAACTCTTCTCAAGGTCCTACATTGCATCTCAGTGTCTCACAGTTTTTAAAATCACTTTGTTGTAATGAACTCACTAATTAAATCATCACAGAGCTAGATCCTAGAAACCACCCATTCACCCAGTCCCCAGTTCTATGCCAGGGAGCCTCTATTCAGTTAGGTGGTCATTCTGAAGCCATGGAGAGTTAAGCACGCTCTCACTGTCAATTGCATTTGTATATATGCTAGCCTATAATATATACATGTCTATATGTAAAATGCTATAAGTGTAGGTGTGACTACCACTTAGAAAGGAGACCAAGAGAGGGTGATAGTGGGTGGTAAGGATGGACAGAATGCAGGCAACAGACAAGGGAGACCTAACCTTTCCTATTTGAGGCTTCCAGAGGCCTCACTGTCAACTTTACTTACATTATGGAAAAATCTAAAAGTCCTAACCAAAGATCATATAGGCAACATATGTGAGCTGTGAGAAGAGAATCTAAAGCTAGTTCTCTTCCTGGCTTTAACTGTGTCTTGACTTTTTTTTCTTCTGTTTAAGTGACTAAGTCCATAAAGGTTTTATGAATTTATGGTTTACATTTACATCTGTAATCTATTTTAGCTAATGTACAAAATGGATCTTGTGGTATTATGTCAAGGTGTTTGGGGTTGACAGGATTTCGTTTTATGCTTTGCTCCCTCTGTCAAATTACTTTTACACTTAAAAAGAAAAAAAAAAACCCGGTGTGTCAATTAGGAAGAAATTAAACTGTTTCAAACAGCAAAGGACATGACCATCTCCGCAAAGCTTTCCAGGATCTTTGCAACCAAGGCTCTTAGAGCCAGCGAGGGAACTCAGCAAAGTCGCAGGGACAATCTCGGTGTTCCAGAATCAGTGATAGCTATTTCCACTAGCAATGGAGACATGGAAGCCAAAAGTAAAGTTATGGAGCTACTTATGATCACTTAGGCATGAATCGAATGCATGGCCTGGATGATATTAGACAAGCGCTGTGCCACCGAGCTAACCCCCAAGCCCTTGTGTTTGAGACACTGGTCTCTAAGTTACAGTTCTCCCTCTTCTGCCTCTCTGGTGCTGGGATTTTTAGATATGTGCCCCCATGCTAGGCATAGGCATATTTTTTAATCAGCATAAAATAGACTTCTATGATGAAAGCTACAAAATATGAATGAGATAAATCAAAGATATAATTAAGTTGAGTGACACACCGTGTTCATGAATTGGAAGACTCGGCACAGTAAAGACATCAGTTCACCAAACAATATGTAGGTTTAGTACAATTATTACCGAAGTATCGTTGCTGCCAGCTTTTTAAAAAAATGTACTAAAGCATTTTTTACAGATTACAGCTGAAAATATGTCTGTGCACATATACACATGTGTGTATGTAAGTGTAAGATTGGACTTCCCATCACTAAAATACTGTTGTGCTTGGGTATTTATAGAGGGAGGCTGGTTAAAAAAAAATAACTCCTCTCCTTTAAGTTCAATTAAGGTCAATTTACATAAAATACAAATTAGAACCGCACAAGAAATGAAGTCTACAAGCCACCATAGGTCAGGCCTTTGCCAGTTGGAATTTTCTTCCTTCTTTTGCTCTCACCTGGGACCCACCTGGGGGACTTGACTGTCCTTGCAACTGCCTCTCGGGATACATGAAGTCATCCGGTAACTGCCATCAGTCTCCTCTTGGCCCCTGCCAAGCTAAAAGAGATCAGCCATCTGATTGGGCCATCTGAGATCCACAACACCCTCTTTGCTGCATCTTACCCAGCCAAGAACGCCACTCATTCTACTGTCTTCCAGTGGTTGCTCTCAGCCTCCAAACTCCCACAGGCACACAAGAGTCCCAGTCTTAAGCTGAAGCACCCGTCAGCATTCACCACGGATACCCTCATGGGTGTACTCTCTCCCCACAAATGTGTCTAGACGTCCATGGATATCAGCAGAGGGAAGTAGATTAAAAATTACCTGCGAGTGAACAGGGAGGGCACGGAGCTCCGCGTGGAGCCCCATTCTACTGCTTGTGGGAGCGAGGGAGCATCTGGAACGTTTTGACTGTGAAGCCATTCACAAGTCAGTGCGACAAAAGAGCTTGTGGAAAAGTCCAAGTCCGTTAAACATCTACAATTATCAATATTGAGGAACTACTTTGGATAACTGATCACCCGAATATAGCTCACCAGACCTTGCCACTCCTGCTTCAATGAAGAGTTCTTGATGCTCTGTGAATACTTCTCCCACTGAATTCTCCTATTCAGACGATCTTCAAGGGAACCTTAAACAGCATTAAATTCTCTATATAATACAACCAATACACGGGGTGCTGACTTTACTATCCATTGCAGATAAGATAAATTATTAATAATAAATCCTGAGTGTGGGCCACCCCAGCCCTCTCTGAACACCACGTCAGGACAGACTAGCCATATTAGAAGGTGATCCACAACACCCTCTTTGCTGCATCTTACCCAGCCAAGAACGCCACTCATTCTACTGTCTTCCAGTGGAAAAAGTCAAAAAGTCATGGCCTCTGCTTTCTAATGTCTTACTAAATTCTGGTGACTGGAGATAAGAGGTGTCACATAAAAAGCCTACCTCCGCCGGGCGTGGTGGCGCACGCCTTTAATCCCAGCACTTGGGAGGCAGAGGCAGGCGGATTTCTGAGTTCGAGGCCAGCCTGGTCTACAAAAGTGAGTGCCAGGACAGCCAGAGCTACACAGAGAAACCCTGTCTCAAAAAACCAAAAAAAAAAAAAAAAAAAAAAAAAAAAAAAAAAAAAAAAGCCTACCTCCTACAGGTAAACTAGCAGGGAGTGGCCAGAATAAATTAAAGTAAGAGATGACATCATGGCCAGGCCAAGATTTTGACTAAATCTTGTAGAATGGCTGATGGTCGGATGGATGGATGGATGGATGGATGGATGGACGGACAGATGGACAGACAGATGGACAGATGGATGATAGAACAGAAGCTATCTGAAGCAGAAGGATCTCACCATCCCACAAAGAGGGAGTTACTCTCCTTCTTACTGTACCGAGAGCTACTGTGATTCACTTCTCAACACTAGGTAGAAAATATATGGAAATGACGGCCACCTCGCTGACACACACGGACTCCCATCTTCCTGGAACTTAGTCATAAGTTACCGGTACCTCAGAGAAGGACAGTTTTGTAAGGGAAATACAGACTTGATGGTAAGAGCAGCTCAAGTCATTACTAGAGCAACCTCAGGCTACTCTTTCTCTGTAAGCTTCCGTCTCTTTGTGTGATAAACAAAAGGATAATGGGGCCAAACTCAGAGGATTGTTGTTTTAAAAAAAAAAAGTGAATAATGAATACACCGAACCTGGGAGGTAAGGCGCCATTTACAAGAATGACTCTTGCTGGTCAGTATCCCTGTACATTTATTTATCAGCCTGGTACACAGTCACCCCTGCATCTCACTCCATCCTGCATTCCTGTGGTTTTATGGGATCTTTTACCTCTTTCACTTTTAGGTGGTGGTCGCTGTCATTGCTCTGTGTTCTGCGTGCGATTGATCCCAGGGCTTCACAGGGCTATGCAAGTGCTCACCATCAGTGTCTCCTTCAGGGCCCATCCCTCAGCCCTGAAGAGAATCTTCAGTGTAGGAATCCAGGTAGACAACAGTTCCCTTTAGCATTCAGAAGATGAAACCACATTGGTGTGGCTTTTCATCTCAGCTGAGGGGTCAGCTGTTAACCTCCTTGCTACTTGTTTCAAATTCCTGTCTCATTTTCCCCTTGGGGTGCTCTTGGAGTTTTCTGTTTGATCACCCTAAAGTCTAATTTAATGCTGACTCAACCATGGCCCTCATACTTCTAAAACTCTCTTCCTTTTTTCCCAAATCATTATCCCCTTTCTAATGTATTCTATAATTTTCTTGGTCACACACTTTCTTATGCGTACATATAAATATATATGTGTGTGTTGTGTGTGTATACATACATGTATGTAAATAAATACACACACACACGTATGTAAGCACACAGAGACACACAAGTCTAAGCCCATCAGGAGGAGAGCTCCTTCTCTGTCATGCTCACTGATCTTTCTCCAGCCCTGTCAAAGTCTCTGGTCCCAGAACAGAACTGCTTAAAACCCTCCCCTGACTGTTCTATCAACCTTGTTTACGTAAGTAGCATATGTGCCTCCCATCTTTCATCCAGGGACTCAGAACATACTGATGCTCAACCAGTGTGGGCACTAACCTTAGGGGCTGCTACAGGCCTGGCTCATGTCTGCTCTTGTGGACCGGGACACCCCTTCATCCTGCATCTTCCCTGCTGGCCCCCTCCCCTGAAGAGATAGTCTATTAAACAGGCAAAGAAATCAAGTCATGGAAACATGAACTTCCACTGGACCCTGGGAAATTGAGACTGTGCAGAACAGAAACTCTAGGTCATATAAATCTGTGGAAATGGAATAAAAATAAATCTGGAGACACAATAAATCAAAAGCTCAGTGGGTCACATGGCTTCCTGATGCTAAAATGTAAACGTTAACCCAAAATGTCATGCTTCTGTTCTCTGTGGCCCATCTCACGTCTAGGATTTCACATTACCTTCAAAACAGGTCTAAGATGCAAATCGTTCCATCTTAGAAGAAGCAAAGCTTAGGAGAAAGAAAAAACAATGCCAATAATCCAAGGAACCTCATGGCGAAGCCAGGCCAGACTCCTTCAGTCCTGGAACAGGGTTTCCTAACTCAGGATCTCCATGCAGTGGACTTAGGGTCACAGCAGAGATGTGGTATACCTTCCAAAAATATCAACGCTAGCCCAAAGTCCACGGAAATAAAACCATTATTTTCTTATTAAAGCAAATATGTTGTTTTGAAGGTTTGTTGTTGTAGCTGTTGTTTTGTTTTGTTTTGTTTACTAAAGTGTCACCATGTAACTTGGGCTGACCTCAATTTTAACATTCTCCTGCCTCAGCACGGCCCCCATCACTGGGATTGCAGACATGTACCACTATGGGTAGCTGAGGATGTGACATTTTAGGGCATTGGGCAGCGGTGATGTGTGCACGAGGGTGCTTTGTGGAGCGCTCCTGTGTGGAGGCCAGAGGAGAGCTTTCGGGCAGCTTTTCCACCACGGTTCCAGGAATCAGACTCATATGTTTGGTTATGCAGCAAGCACTTCACCTCCTAAGGCATCTCTCCAGCCTACGTGTAAGTTTTATACAAAATACAATCCACAGCATTTGTGTGAATTATTAAGATAAAATCATTGTAGGAGCTGGAGAGATGGTTCAACAATTAAGAACACTTGCTGCTCTTGCCAAAGACCCAGGTTCGGTCCCTAGCACCTATATGGTGGATGGCAACCATCTGTAACTCCAGTTCCAGAGAATCCAGCGCCCTCTTCTGGCCTCCACTGGCACTACATGCACATGGTACACAGACATTCATTCAGGTGCAACATGTATACACACAAAATAAAAATAAATGAACCTCTTTTTAATAAGATAGAGTTTGCCTGAAGGTTGCTTTCTACACTGGCAGGCGTCCTCTTAGAGACCTGTGGAACACTTCCACCTGCTAACCAGTACATGACTTTTAGCAAAGCCCTTAGCTTCCCCAAGCCTCATTGTTCTTGCCTGTGTAACAGGGGACAACACTGCCTTCCTGACAGACTCACCATCATGAAAACTAAATGAAGATACAGGAAAGAAGGTCCCAGACAGAACCTGACATAAGAGGAGAAGAAGTCTGAAAACACTCCCTTTTTTTAAGTCACCAATCTGTTGGAAGATTTTTGAAACATGTGGAACCCAAGTAGCAATCATCTCATTAAAGTCCCCAAACTCCTAATGTGTCCAATTTAAAGTTTCACTTGAGAAGCAAGAGCTGGGAACAATTTATAGGATTGACACTGAGCAAATGATTAGAGATTAAAGAGCCCAAATAATTGAAGAACGATGTAGGTTTTTTTTTTCATGAATTTTCTGTGAACTTGAGGAGGAAAGGGTAGAAAGAGACTTAAAAAGTCTTTACCCACTGTGGATACGGCTGAGTGGGTGAAGTGCCTATCGATTAAGCATGAGGGCCTGAGTTCAGATCCCAAGCCTCCGCATGAGAACCGAACACAGTGGCACACACCCGTAACCCTATCACTGATGGGACAGAAGCAGGAGGAACCCAGGGCTGGCCAACCTAGCCAATCGGAAAGCTCCAGGTTGAGCAAGCTAGTCTCAAAAAGTAAGATGGCGATACAGAGGAAGATAGCCAAAGTTGAGCTCTGGCTTCCATATGGGCATAGGTGAGCTCACATCACACACACACACACACACACACACACTACATGCACACACACGCATGCACACATGCGCACGCACACACATACACACACACACACACTACATGCACACACACACACACACTACATGCACACATACCTTTAAAGGGGTCAGGGAAATAAGTCAGTGGTAGACTATTTGCTTAGCATATGCAGAGCCCTGAGTTCAGGCCCCAGTACTGACAAAAAAGAGAGAAGAGGGAAGGAGACAAAATGCAGAGGGCTGAGGAAGGAAGGAAAGAAGAGAAGGAACAGGAAGAGAGAAGAAAGGGGAAGGAAGGAAGACTCCACTACTGTCTTCCCATCAGAGGTGGGAAGGCACACCACACTCAACTGAGAGAGCAAAGGAGAATCAGGCATCCAAAACCCTGCTTGGCCTCTAGGCTCTCAGTAACACCTATAAAAAAGCAGAACCCAGTTCCTTACAGACCTCCTAAAATCTTGAATACAGACTTTTGGGTGAGGACAAATCGGCCTCTAAGCAGTAAGCATCCACATGGTGAGGGGCATAGAGTCAAAAAAATCCTACAGTGTCCCCTCGTCAACCCTGCCTGCTCAGCCACGGTCTTATGCTAAACTATTCAAGGTTCCCACCTGGAAGATGTATAGCCATTAGCAACTGTCAACATGGCACTCATTCTGCAGATGGCACCCAGCAGAAGGCTCAGGAAAGGGGCACAGAACAAAGCTGTCTTGAACCCCTGGCCAGAGAAAGGCAGAGATGCTGCCTGGGTAAGCTTAGGGTACACAGACACCAGGGCCAGGCTGGCAGCCCTGGAGGAGCTCAGCGTGGTGCATGCAGGAAATGCTCAGGACTGGACATCACACACACACACACACACACACACACACACACACACACACACACCAGTGCCGCCAACCCACCTTTGGCTCCCTAAGCAGCAGCTCCTTGAAGGCACAGCTCTGTCTTTTTTTCATGTTTCCAGAGAACACCTGGTCCACCCTCCAGTCAGTGACATGCAAAGCACACAAGCTCTCAGACCACTTGTAGGGCTGCTCTTACCAACAGCAGAAAACTGGGATTGTGGCTGGAGCTAAGACCTGAGGCCCCTGGAGAGCTACTTCAAGCCCGCTAGTTCCAAACCTGAACCCCAGGCTCTCTTATTGGACTGCCACAAGGTGGTGCTCCCACCAGCTCTCCTCCACAGACCAAGTCCCAATCATATTGGTTCCATTTTCCCAGAGTTCCTCATCAAGGAATGAACCTCCCTCCTGTTCCTGCCTCCTCCCTCTCCCTGGTCTGGCCCACCGGTCGATCTTTCCACACCCTTCAGTCTGTGCTGCCTCCTGCCTTGTTCTGACCCACACTCATCCCCATATCTGCCTTGCAATACACCCAGGTTGTTCCTGGTGTTGTTTCCCTGTCATCTGGCTCCATCCTCCTCTAACCCTCTGCCTAGCCCCACATCTGGAGCCACAGCTGGATCTCATCATAACGGTAAAGCTTGACTATTCATGGGGCCTAAAATATGACAGCAATCCACGAGAGGAGGAAGGGTGTTAGCACATGGTAAAAACTTTAAAACGATATGTGCACACGGGTTCAGCTAAGGACTGCGTGGACAAATGCTGCTGAGTAAATGCTTTAGCAATTGTGGTGGCACGAGGCAGGAGGAAGATAAGAGTAAAGAGAACAAAACAGCCTGCAGCCTCAGCCCAGAATACTCCAAGGCCTGGTGCGTGTCTCAGATCTGAGTAAACATTATGTTCAGTCCTTGTCGTTTAGGGAGGGGAATCCTGGGAAGACTCTGCTATCACCTTTGAGGAGCTGTCGAGACGTGCAAAGCTCAGGTCATGGCTAGCTATAATTTCTGATGGCAAAGAACAATACGATCAAATACACACACACACACACACACACACACACACACACACACACACACACACCCTTTAAGGCTCCTTAAAAACGTCTTTAAGCCAAAGAGGAGAAGCCTAACCTTCATCAGTTATTAGTCCCCATAACCCTGGACCAAGCCCTCTTGGGTCAGCACACACCCTCCTGGAGCATCATCCTGTAAGGGCCCCAGGTGCTAAATTAGAGGAACAGTCACCAGGACCTGATGCTGGAGTAAGTTTAATTCAGTAGCTCCTGCAGTCACATCTTGGGCACAGAGAAATCCACAGGAGGAATTTGAGGAGGGCATAAGATGAGGCTTCTAGGATCTGGGTCCAGGGGCTGGAGCTGGAAACAGACTTTGAGTGGAGTAGGAAGGCCAAGAAGAGACCCTGGTAGGGAAGCTGATGGTCCTGCTGGTGTGTCCCGCTTGGGCCTTCCCTCAAGGCCTGCATCTTGTCACCATCTGCTCTCAGAAGTAAATTGTAGAAGACCCAGGCAGGTGGCTCCCTTTGGGCTCAACTGAGCCTCATCTGTGGCCACTGTCTCTAGAGCAGGTCTCAGTGGAACACCAGCCGCCCCATGGGCAGCGCTGGGAGCCTCACCATCACTTAGTGTTCTCCAGAACAGTTTCCCTCCATCCTCTACTCCTGAAGCAAATCAGTGCCTATGCCTAGGCCTGACTGCTGGCATGGTGCTGCCACACCAGGCTCTTGGGCAATCCATTGCAAGGTGCACAGGTCATTAAGACATTCTCGATCTGCCTGGTGAACACCACACACACTGCTCAATGAGGTGGCTTTCCTGCCCCATCCCAGCGCTATGACCTGCAAGCATAGGCAGGAGACTGAGGTGTGAAGTGCCACTGCCCCCTGCTGGTACTCTCGAGAATCATCTAAGCTAGTACCAAAGAGAAAATGGACCAGACTAGAAGGGCACGGTCCCCTTCCTCCATTCACCTTTCAATGGGGAATAGATACACAGGCTTGGTGCCTTCACCTGAAACCATGGGACTGACTGTCCCTAAGAGAGATGACATCTCAAAAAAGAGGAGACAGGCAGCAGAGGAGATGCAAGGGGGGATAGGAGAAAGAGGGGTCCTACTTTACCAAAAGAAAGAATATAATGACACTCTCCACGTCTGCACCATGCTACACAGGGCACAGTGTATTCACAGTTGCCGGCATCACACCTTGCAAAAGGAGCCCTGAAGGCAGGGCAGGGTGGAGTGGGACAGGGGGTGGGGCTTTCCATTGCACAACTGAAAATGGAAGATCAAAGATTGTCCCCTTCACCCACACCTCCCCCCAGAAAACATTACATAGCCAGATTCTGAAGGAGTCCTAGGGCTTTGAAACGTGTTACTTTGTGTTTCTTTTCTTTTCTTTTCTTTTTTTTTTTTTTTTACTTTTTATTAGGTATTTTCCTCATTTACATTTCCAATGCTATCCCAAAAGTCCCCCATACCCTCCCCCCCACCCCCTACCCACCCACTCCCACTTTTTGGCCCTGGCATTCCCCTGTACTGGGGCATATAAAGTTTGCAAGTCCAATGGGCCTCTCTTTCCAGTGATGGCCGACTAGGCCATCTTTTGATACATATGCAGCTAGAGTCAAGAGCTCCAGGGTACTGGTTAGTTCATAATGTTGCACCTATAGGGTTGCAGATCCCTTTAGCTCCTTGGATACTTTCTCTAGCTCCTCTATTGGGGGCCCTGTGATCCATCCAATAGCTGATTGTGAGCATCCACTTATGTGTTTGCTAGGCCCCTACTTTGTGTTTCTAACAGGCCCTAGAACATCCACAATACAAGACCTGGTCCTTGTCCGGTCTTCCTGGACCCCACTTGTCACCTGGTGAAGGGATCCTGTGATCTGAAAGAAGCTATGTTCGATGCTGCCCTGTGACTCTGTAGAAGATGGGAAATTGTGTTGCAGAGACCTGAGAAAGCAACAGTCTCTCAGAGAAGGGAGGTCCCTCCCAGCGTAGCTGCAATTCATGCCCAAGGTTCTCCTGTCCAGGACAGACCCTGCTGCAAGGCTGGAGCTCCAGTCACTGCTGTGTCATGTGAACTCCTGTGGATTCCCCACACGTGACCAACAGAACTACCACCAGAAGAGGACAGAGGTATTTTGATGAAATTTGGCTGCTGCCCCAAGCCCACCATAACCTAGACCACCTCTTCCACTAAAATAAAAAAAACCCTCACCTTCTTCCGTTTCTTTCTCTCAGAGGCAGATTCTGTCCTGGACAGCTTCTTCAGCCTTCCATCCCATTTGATGTGGTCTGATTTTCTCCTGCACTGCTTCAGCCACAGCCGGTCTTCTTCTTCTAGAGTCCCTCCCTAGACTATAGCAAGACTAAACCAATCGGACAGACCCATCTCTCCTCCCTGTGTCTGAGTCAGCCACGTGCAACAAAATGCATCCTCTTTCCTGGACCATTGTGGGCCCGCATCCCACCCCGTGGCAGGGCACGGCCACTTGGGAAGAGAAACGCAGGGAGCTTGACTACGCTTATCCCACCCACGCTGCTGCCTGGCAGGTGCTGGGCTTCAGTGAAGCACAGAGACGCCGCTCTGGGGGTGGGAAAACAGTCTGAGATGTGAGCAAGCCGAAGCTGGTGTTCCCTAACTTCTGAGCATCTAGTCGCTGCTAGAGAACCACACAAAGTAGTTGCGAACGAGGTGTCAGGGGTCCAAGGGCCACAACAAGGCCAAAACCACTGGGGGCTGTCAGGCTGAGAATGGCATGTCGCCCAGGCCTGGGGCTGGGAGCTCCAGCTTTGCTCATTGGCGAAGGTAGCAGCAGTTGTCTGGGGGCCCAGAGGGCCCTCCTATGGGAGACTTAGGCTGTGTGGCTTTGTAGGGGAAGGCCTGCTCCGTGCTCCCCATGACTGTGGTAGATGAAAGAGACAGTCCTTGGTTCCAAACTATTTATTGATTGTTCATCCTGGGAAATATTCATATCTTCTTCTCAGGGTGGACCTGAGATTAAATACCATTTGCAGGGAGGAATGTCTGGGAAGGAAAACTTATTGGCTAATCCCTCAGTGCCTGTAGGTACCTCTTTAGCATGGAGAACTCTGTTCTGGGCGAACATCACCACAGGTCACATTTCCTTACGTGGGAAGTGTGGCAGGTGTTCCAGACCAGGTATCTGGCAGGGAGCAGGGAGGCACCTACTATCTCAGGTGTGAGTTTCCGGGGTCTCAACCCGCTCTACCCACCAAGCTTCCTGGCATGGTTTACTGTCCCACAGATCATGGAAGAGGAGACAAGTGTCTGACTTGTTCTTCCTCTGGATTCCTTCTTAATGCTCAGAGAGGAGAATATTTATTTATACAGATCTGTATAAATGTGCTGCCACCTGAATCCATGATAGTGTCCGTGGTCCATGCCCAGGGTCATGCTGATGCCCATAGGCTGTGCTACCACTGGAGACCACGTTGGTGTCTATGCCCCATGCTACCACCAAAGGCCATGTTGATACCTGTGGCCTGTGCTGCCACAGAGGACCATGATGGTGTCTGATCTGTGCTACAGCTGAGGACTGTGCTGATGTCTGTGGTCTGTGGTCCCACAGGGGGTCATATGGATGGCCGTGGGTTTGCGTGTCCCCAGAAAGTATGTGGGGATCCATGACCCATGTCCTGACTGTGAAGGACAAGGAAGCCTCTTCTGCAGTGGCCGTGATGACTGCAGACTCACAGCTGAGACTGAGAAACATAGAAGTCCTCTGTGACAACCTCTTCCACCCCAACCCTCACGCCTACCCCCTCCCAAAAAAGAAACACTCTAGACAGGAAGCCATTGAAAAGAACTCTTAAAAATTGTGATGGAGATGCTGAAGTATAGCTCTTCACAGCTGATGGCTTTTGATGGGGGTGGGGGTGGGGAAACACTCAGTTTTCTTTCAGAGGCTGGCCACTGGGAGTTTGACCATGCTCTAGTGAGTATGTGGGCAATACACAATGTCCTTGGTTTTCCTCCTCCTCCTCCTCCTCTTCCTTTTCCTCCTCCTCTTCCTCCTCTTCCTCCTCTTCCTCTTGTTCTCTTCTTTTTTCTGAGATAAGGTCACAAGAGTTGAGGGCTAGAGCTGGGAGGCCTAGTAAGTGAGATTGGGGTACAGTAAGTGAAATTCTCAAGTAATCAATAAAAATGTGATGTTACAACAAAAGACTGTGACCTCATGGCCTCTCCCATCTCCATTACTCACAAGGACTCCCTTCCCTCCATGGTTCAAACCAGTGCTCAGCCTCAAGGGACAGAGAGAGGGAGAGCCCCCACCACTGCCATTGCTGAACTCTTCTGCCTTCACTCTCAAGAGAACGTTGGTGCGCTGACGTCATCCCTGATGATGGACCTTAGTTAAGAGCTGGTCTTTAATATTCATAATGATGAAACCTAGGGTCAACGTGTTGTCAGCTGACCTGGCTTCAGTCTGATTCTGAGACTGTCCTGCCTACAACTGAACAAAGGCAGGCCCCTCAGCCAGGCCCATGGGCAGTGGTGATCCGTCTCCGAGGCACAGACGGACCACTAGCGGGGTCCTCAGAGCAGAAGGTGTGGCCCTGACACCTCCAGTGATGCTCTCACGGACCAGTGTCCTCTCAGATAAAAATGGAGTTAACCCCCCCCATTTTGAACAATGAATCAGAGAAGTGGAGAATTGACATGATCCAAATGAGATCTTTCCTGTGTCAGCCGGGTGGGGTGGCGGGGTACCTTATAATGTCACCCCACCAGGGCAAGCGCGCCCACAAGCTATGTTCTGTTCCATGTGCTTTTAGACGCTGGGAAACGTTTGCCTACTCTTCCTCGGTGAGAATGATTGTAGGCAGGCCTAATTCTTCAGTCTAACGCTCTTCCCATGCAGACCTAATTCTGATCTGCAACCACTGTCCTTTAGGTCTCGTATGTGGGGCTTTCTCGCCCTCTGGTGGAGAGACTTTAGCACTGCAACTATGTCCCTGCTTAACCCGAACGGAGATACCGACCTAGTTCTTTCAGTCTCTGAGGCTTTTCCCACAGGATCCCACCTTCAGGGCTAGGCGATGGTGGCAGGGGGACCTGCTCTGCCCATTTCGTCCCTGCTCCCCTCACTTTCTGCAGACCAGGCCACCGCTTTTCTGACACTACCATTTACAGACTGCCAGACTTAGTATCCAGCTACTGCATGTGACTAGTCCTCTGCCTCACACACTAACAGACCCCCGCCTGCCCCATGACCCTTCTCAAGCCTCCCTGAGCCAATCTCCCTACTGGGGTGATCGCTTTCCTTCCTTTCTGGGCCTGACTCAGCCAGCTTCCATCTGCAGAGCACTTCTCCTCTAACTGGGTGCGGTAAGCAGTCATAATCATTGGGTGACCGTGGCCTAGGGGACCTAGCAAGAGGCTTCTTTGGGGAGTGGCAAGACTTATGGGCCAGCTGCGAGCTGGTTTTCCCAGAAGAGGGGAGGGAGGGCTGTCTGTGGCTACTGTCTTTACCTACTTTATTTCTCACCTTCGCCCCAACCTTAAGGATAAACCAGGATCCTTTTGCCAGGTGACACTGTCTCGATGCAACAATGTAGCCAGTCTTGGTTCTAACAGCCAAAGGACTACTGTGGACTCCTCTCCCCCACCCCCATCCCCACCCCCAGGACCTTCTACCATACTATATTCTGTCCCTTTTCTCACAAAGCATGGAGCAAGAGAGCACGGGAGGTGGCAGGAGGCACCACTGGTGTGAAGAAAGAGTGTATGCAGATGGACTGAGACGCAGCCGTGGAGGGGCGTGGCTAACCCTCTCAGAGGACAATCCTGGGGTGGTTGGCCACATGACAGACAGTAGCCTTTCTGATCTTCTAGGGTAATTGGAACCCTTGACTTTTTTCTTAGTTTTTATCACCCTAATAAAAACCTACATCTCCCGTTGCTATGGATTGAAGCCATCCCCTTCACATATTGAGGTATTTGGAGATACAGCAAAAGCTCAGTCAGTAAAGTGCTTGTCAGGTACTCATGAGGACCTTAATTGTACTCCGGGCATACCATGTAAAAAGCTGGGCATGGCAGCCGTGGGTCTGTAATCTCCGCACCAGGAAGGCAAAGCCAAGAGGATCTCAGGGACTCACTGATCAGTCTAGCTCCAAATTCAGCAAGGAACACGGTCTCAAAAAATTAAGGTGGAGAGGCTGAAGAGGTGACTCAGTGGTTAAGAGCCCTGGCTGCTCTTGTAGAAGACCCACGTTTGAGTCTCAGCACCCACACAGCAGCTCACAAGCATCTATAACTCCAGATTCTGGGGATTGGATGCTAACTTCTGACCTCTGAGGACACCAGGCATATATGTGGTATACATACATATATATGCAGGTAAAACATTTTGTACTTAGGCTAAAAATAAATACAAAAAAAAAAGTAATTGCATCACCAAGACCATTTATGCCTGCCTCCAGCCTTTCTTTACCCAAACCTCATCAGCAATCCTGCACTAACCACCCTTATGAGCTGAACTCCTAGCATCAATTAGGGATTAAATGCAGACAGTCTCTCTCTCTCTCTCTCTCTCTCTCTCTCTCTCTCTCTCTCTCTCTCTCTCTCTCTCTCTCTGTTGTGTGTGTGTGTGTGTGTCTTTCTGACTCTCTCTGTCTCTTCTCTCTCTCTCTCTCTCTCTCTCTCTCTCTCTCTGTGTGTGTGTGTGTGTGTGTGTGTGTGTGTCTCTGTCTCTCTCTCTGTCTCTCTGTCTCTCTCTCTCACACACACACACACACACACACACACACACACACAAAACCCACCCCAATTCCCTGGAAAAGGGATAGGTCTCTGTCCTCTGCACGGTGCCTGGCACAATAATGGGTACCCCACAAATGTCAGTATACAGGATGCCCCTCCATTTCTCTTTCTAAAAACACCTTGTGGTCCCCCTGAGTCACAGCTCTAGGGTGAAACAAAGCCAGCACAGGGCAAGGAGCCTCCCGGGAGTGACTGCCACTCTCTGTGGGCACACACCCATTCAGAGCTCCGATTTTCAGGAGGTAACAGGTTTCTGCAATCTTACTCCCCATTTGGCCGGGGAAAAAACAAACCATGAAGCAAGCAAGCTCTCTCAAGGATGCTTAACTGGAAATGTTCTGCACCTCAAAATTTAAGACTCCATTTCAGAAATGATTCAGCCTTAGATGAAAGAAGACAAATGCCCCTATTTTTATCCAGAGAAAGTTATGAAACACTACGCACATCAAATCTCCATATACCTTTTCCTCCTAATGCAGCAAAATGATACCCTTATCATCGTTCAATCAGAGGCTTGCTAAGTCGGCGCGGGGAGACGAGACTGCGACAGCAATCATCGATGCTTCCTGCAGCCCCTCACGCCCGATCCGATGCACAGCACCGCCATTATCAACACATGAAAGGCTTCCTCAATTTCACTCTTGATCATCATCAGCCACAACAGATATTTATTGACTGGCTGTTGTGTGCAGGAAATGTGGCCAGGTGCTGAGGAAGAAAAACTGGGCGAGAAAATTCCCCCAAGGATTTTGAAAAGGGGAAGAGAGGTACCATCAAGCAAGTGATCTGCCTCCAAAGTGTTCTGGGTGTAGAAAGAAGACAAACGCGGTAGCTTTGATAAAGGAGGATGGTCCGGACTGACAATGTATACTTTCAGGTTGCTCCTCATGTGATTTTTGCCAAATGCAAGAAAATGATACCAGCCTAGTTTCTCAACTAAATGCGGAGTGGCTGTGGGAGGAAACCCTGCTCAGAATATATCTGCCTCTTCAAATTTTTTCTTTGTTTTGTTTTAATAAACAGTTTCATGCAGCCTAGGTTAGCATTAAACTTGCTGTAGAGAGTCATTGATGAATGTATTGGTGCATGCGCATGGGTGTGGAGGCCAGAAGTTAGTCTTGAATAGTATTCCCCGGGTACCATTCACCTTGGTTTGGAAAGGTTTATTTAAAACAAACAAACAAACAAACAAACAAAACAGGATCTTAGGACTCCCATTGCTGTGATAAAACACCATGACCAAAAGCAACTTGGAAAGGAAAGAATTTATTTTATCGTGTACTTCCAGGTAACAGTCCATCACTGAAGGAAGTCAGGACAGGAATTCAAACAGGGTAGGGACATGGAGGCAGGAACTGAAGCGGAGGCCATGGAGGTGTGCTGCTTACTGGCGTGCTTCTCCTGACTTGCTCACTTGATTTTCTTATACATCCCAGGATCCCCCTAGCCCAGGACCCCCAAACACAATGGGCTGGGCCCTCCCATGTCAATCATCAATCAAGAAAACGCCCTTCACAGACTTCCCTACAGAAACCTCCTTTGGTGGTGCTTTCTCCATTAAGATTCCTTCTTCCCAGACAACCCTTCCTTATGTCAAATTGACTCAAAAATTAAGAAGGGGCATGGGAGTGCATCCCTTGAATCCCAGCACTTGAGAGACAAAGGCAGATGGATCTCTGTGAGTTCAAAGCTCCTTAGCTCTAAACAAACAAGCAAACAACCCACCCACCCCACCCACCCCACCCACCCCACCCCCCAAAATACCAAACTAGTCAGCAGTCTCTTGTGTGGTTAGGCCAGTGAGCCCTAGGAATCAGAAATCAGCTTAACGCTTCCCCTTCCACAATAGGACTTCAAGGGCACACTATCGCACCCTGAGTTTAGATGGAGGTTCTCAGGGTGGAAAGCAGGTCTTGCATGCAGCATGCACAGTTTACCAACTGAGCTATTGCAAACCTAGCCAAGGATGGACCTCCACTTCTGGGTGCTGAAGTTACAGATGGATACCAACCACCATGTGCCTCCCAGCATCTCATGAGTCTGGCCTGGCCCTGCTGTGGTGATTGACATTCACCTGAGGTGGGTCATGTGCTGAAAGCTTGGTCACCAGCCTGTGACTTTATTAGGAGGTAAAGGGACCTGGGGCCTTGCAGGAAGAAGTTTGGTTGTGGGTTCCTACTCTTGAAAGACACATTGGAACTTGAGCTTCTAGTGAGCCCGCACCCCCCTCTTCTCCTCAGCCATGAAGTAAGCATCTTTACTGCATCACTTGCTCCCCAACATGATGTTTTTATTCACTACAGCTCAAAATAATGGAGCCAGCCAGGTAAGGGCTGAAGCCTGTAAAAGTGTGAGCCTTGTGAACCTTTTTTTTTTTTTTTTCTCAAAAGTGAATAGCCTTGGGTACTTTCTCACTACAACTAAAAGTCAACTAGAAGTTGACCTACACCCCTGTCAATACAAATGGGCAAAAATGCCCCACAGTCTTGGTATCCATTTGGTCCTGAAATCATAGTGATTGGCGGGGGGCGGGGGGGGGGTTGTTCACTCGTTTGTTCGTTCATTCATTTGTTTGTTTTCTCAGAGAGAGTTTCAACTGTGCAGCTCTGGCTAGCCTGGAACTCCCTATGTAGACCAGGCTGACTTCAAACTCACATTGATCTGTCTGCCTCTGTCTCCCACGTGCTGGGAGAAGCGCCACCATGGCCAGCTTTAGCCTGCGCTTTAAAGTCAAGCTCTGCTAGACAGCAGTCTGCATCACAGCTGCTAGAGCTGTGTTCTCTCAAATGCCAAGCTCATTAACAATCTTTGACATTTGAAATGGACTTATTTTTGGATTCAAGTTTAAATGACCATGTATCTTCTTTAAAAACCAAAAAGCAAAACAGTAACGAAATAAAACCTCACCTTATGTATCGTGAAAAAAAAATAAATAAATAAAGTCAAGCTCTGAAAAGAGCTCCTTAGGGCTGTGATCAGTCACACAAAGAGGGAAACCAAAAACAACAGTGTCAGAAAGAAGAAAAATAACTCTAAGCACAAAAGTCTCTGCGTGCCTTTTAAAAAAGATGTTCACTATGTATACACATGAGTTTCTGTGTGGGGGTTAATGCATGTGAAGCCCAGCAGAGGTGTCATATCCTCCAGAGCTGGATTGCAGATGGTTGTGAGCTACTTAACATGGGTGCTGGGAACCGAACTCAGGTCCTCTGTTAGAGCAGCACGCACTCTTAACCTCTGGGCCGGCTCTCCAGCCCTCAGCATGTCATTTTTAATGTGTTTTTACAAAATGATAGAAACACTGTCGCCACCCTAGAGATGCTCACTGAGTCACAGGGGTGATGCGAGCCTCTCAAGACTCTCTTAACCGCCTTTCCTCATGCAAATCATTTAAGCATTCACACTAGCAAGATATTAACTCTTGCACTATCTTACTCATTTGTGCAAGAAGGGTTTACATTTGTTTGGGGGGGGGTTGGTTTGGTTTGGTTTGGTTTGGTTTGGTTTGGTTTGGTTTGGTTTGGTTTGGTTTGGTTTGGTTTCAAGACAGGGTTCACTCTGTAGACCAGGCTGGCCTCAAATTCACAGAGATCCTACTGCCTCTGCCTCCTAAGTGCTAGGATTAAAGGCGTGAGTCATCACCATTTCTAAACCCTGCTGGAGAATTAGAAGATTGGGCCCAGGAAGGAATATCACCTGCCCTATAACATGTCACAGAGGGGCAGATTGCCTAAGCATGACCCCAAGTCCCTACCCTGGTTACTTGGATATGAAGACGGTCATCCTTAGCTTCTCCCCTGAACCCCAAACCCAAGAGAGTTTCCACCCTTCGCTCCACCCAGCCCTCTGCAAAGAGACTGCACTGCCTGATGGGTTCCCAGTCTCTAGGGCCAACTGTTTCCCTAAGAAACTCTCAGGGGCAGCTGGCATTAAAAGCCAGCCCACCCAGTACTGCACAGTAAGATTTCCTTCACTGCCATTGCATCACTCTTAAGCCTTGCCCATACAGAAGTTGATCCCATGTGGTAGGGCTTCCCGTGGGAATCTGTGACAATGTCCCACTTACCCAGCAGAGCACCCAACCCAGCACTCCAATGCAAGGATTCTGAGGGCAGGCACTCGCATGGCTTCTTTCTGCTAACCCAAGCTTTTTTCTCTCCCCACCTCCACCAAACGAGCTCTTCTGTTGACTTGTGCCCTGTGACACTGAGAAATGTGTACTGAGTCCTCTCACACCATGGATAAGCCCTCTGGAACCTCTTGTATGACTACGGGAGAAAGGATGAGCACTCGGGAGCCATGTGTATGTGATGGCCACAGCGAGACATCTTCTACCGTGCAGAAAAGTCAGGTAAGGAGAGCGGGGAAGGAGATCTGGACTCACAGTCTACTACATCTCACCATAGAAAATGCTTCAGTGTGGAAGCAATCCATATAAACATGCAAGAATCTCATCTACATAGCCCAGAGAAGGGAGGCAGTTAGCATCTGAAGTTCCTTCATGGGAAATACTCAACAGGGGTTGGTCATTAGACTTGAAATACTCTCCTGAAAAACTTACATTCCGGCTGCTGCTTCTGAGCATTCAGACCAACATGATTTCTGATCATCCCTACAGCTTTGGTTAGTTAGTGTAATGGATGTGAGAAAATGGTTCACTGCTGAAGTGGACACAGGCGAAACATCTCTAAGAATTCTCATTCCATTGTGGAGGAGGCATAAGAGACCTGTGGAGCCAGTATTTCTGACCTCCAGAATAGCAGCTCAGGTCTACTGTAGCTGTCTTCAGACATACCAGAAGAGGGCATCGTATCTCATTACAGATGGTTGTGAGCCACCATGTGGTTGCTGGGATTTGAACTCAGGACCTCTGGAAGAGCAGTCAGTGCTCCTAACTGCTGAACCATCTCTCCAGCCCCCACAGCTCAGGTCTAAAGGGTCCAACTAGGACTTGTTGGAGATTGCCACCTGACCCAGCTGGAAGGTCAACACTCCATTCTGCTCAGGCAATACTTCATCTGCCAAGTGTTATAAATATATATATATATATATATATATATATGTATATATATATATATATATATTAAATTAACCTGGCAAGGGTTTCTTCACGCCTTTGAACATTTATGTTCCCAGATGAAAGACATACACAGAGACTATACGTTTTAATATGCCCTAGGCAACAAAATAGCTGGGCATCTGTCTATCCTCTGTGTTGTTAGAGTATACCTCTTATCGATAATCCCATTATTATTTACCGTGTTTTATCATGGCTGCTCTTAACCCATTGGACAGCCCTCTGGGCTACATTCTCTTGGCCCTTAGTCCATGGTGGTGCTCAGTCTCCTTCCTGCTCCCTCCTCTGCCATAGGGGCTCCTTCTGCCCCTCTCCTCCCCGTGGTCTCTTCTTTATTCAAGTTCCCTCCCTGTCCAAAGTATCCCTTAAAATGACAGCACATCTATAATTCATAAAATAACCAGAGCCTAAAGAGAAGCCAAAGGGTGGGAACTGGGCATCCCAGAGCTAACACGAGAGTTTTATGACTCTTTCTGCTGTCATGTCTGCTAAGGCTATGCATCTGACAGAACTGCTGAGATTTCCCTTCATTGGAATATATCATAACATAAAGTTTAGCAGGCAACAAATAAATGAAACAAGTCTATACACACCCCACCCCCATCTATCCCTAAATAATGCACGTGATCACTGTTAGGCAAGAGAACCCTTAAAGAGTTAGAGGCCTGGCGGCTGGGGTAAGTTCACAACACTATCCCCACTCTTCCTGTGCCATCCTTTGCCCATCGTTAGCTTTGTCCTGCCAAAGGAGGAGAGTCAGAATTCAAATCCCTTTATCAGGCCAGAACGTCGGCTGCAGACATCACGGCAGAATTCTACAGAGATAGCTGCGAGGTTCCATCGTCAAGGTCACAACTTGTCAATTATCAAAATGCAGGAAAAGAAGAGAGTCTGGGGTGACAGCAGACTTGAATCAGCATCTATGCATGCTGATGCCCCAGAAGTATTCAGATGGCATCCACAGACCAGAGGCAAGTGATTTCACAGCATCCTGCCCTGGCCAAACTGCATCTGGAAGATGGTGATAAATTTTTAACATATGGGATGCATATGTTAAAGGGCACTGTAGCGATGATATCATGTTAAGACGAGAGTGGCGAGGGCATGGTGACCCCATGGGAGTCGTCACTGGAGAAGAGACAACAAAGGGAAGATTATTTAAACATCAAGCAGCTAGAGGTGTTAGGAAGAAAATGCTTGACAAAGTAAGCAGATAAAAGATCTAGATGAAGCAGAGAGTTAGAGATGGAAGTGTCTCAAGGTAGGATGCTACTGTTTGTAGGTGGTCCAGTCAGTAAGTGCCTGTCACACAAGCATAAGAACCTTCATAGGATCCCAGAATCCACATAAAGTCTGGGTGTGATGACACACCTGCAAACCAAGCACAAGGCAGGAGATGGATTCCTGAAGTTCATTGGCTGGTCAGCCTAAACTGATGAGCATCGGGTCCAGTGAAAACAATAAAATGAGAAGGGCATTGGGGAGTGGGGGAGGACAGAAGGGCAGAGGATGGCTCGGCAGCTCTGCCCACCTGATGTGCAATCCTGAGGGCCAGGGTTTGTATCTGCTCTAGCTTCATTTCTGAAGCTGCAATTAAACGCCCTGACCAAAAGCAGCTTGCAGGCAGGAAGGGGTTGTTTGGTTTACAATTACAAGTTACAGCTTCGTTTTAAAGGGAAGTCAAGGCAGGAACCTAAGACAGCTGGTCACACCACATGCCCAGTCAATAGTCGAGAAAAATTAATCTGCCCATGTTGTGTGCATGCTTGCTTGCTTCTGCCAAGTGCTCACCAAATGCCCTTCGCTCTTAACGTTGCTCATGGTTATCGAGTGGCGCTGCCTACAATGGACAAGGTTTACCTGCAGCAATTGATAGTTTAAACAAACCCCACAGAAGTACCCACAGGCCACCCTGGTCTAGACTATCCCTTAACTGGGGTTCTCTTCTCATATGATCCTAAGTTGTTGCAAGTTGACATCTAAAACTAACCATTGTGAGGCCCCAGCACCTACATGAGAAGCTGAGCATCCTACAAATGCCTGTAACTACTTCAGCTTCCACGGATCTGACACCCCCTTCTGGATTGCTTGTACATAAAGGCATGTACACGCACGTGTATGTGATAGTCATGCAAACACAATACACATATACACACAAACAAGGTCCTTAAAAACATCAAAATATAATAAATAACGGTCAAGAGTGATCAAGGAAAGACACTCAGCATTGAACCTGAGGATCTACATGCACATCCATGCACACACATACACATAAACATGAACACACACATATGTGTGGTGCACACGCATACACACATACCCAGCAATGGAAAGTAGTATGTAGTTGCTATAGTTACTGTTGTCTGTTGATCAAGATTAATGACATCATCATCATCACCATGGAGACTATCGTCATCACCATCCACATCCTCGCCACCATCAGCAGCACCAGCACTGTTATCACCACCATCATCAGTATCATCGACATTATCAACATCATCCTGGTCACCGTAGGTGACATTAGGACTGAGACAAGTAGACCAGTTCATTCCGTATCGTGTTATTTTCAATTACCTGAGGAGCTCTGTCCTACTGTCCCCTCTTCTGATGAAAAGGTAAGTCAGGGAGCCACCTCCAGGCCTCCTTTGCTGCTTCTCACTTGCACCTATTGGCAAAGTCGACTTATGACCCTAAGCCCTGATATTAGGTAAATCCTGTAGAGTTCAATCTACAGATCTACCAATCACCAGCTGTGTGACCAAAGACAGTTAGTCCCTCTAAGCCTTAGCTTCTCACCTATAAGTAAGGGTTTATAAGAATTAATTTCCCATGGAGTTGATCTGTGGATTCACTAAGCAAGGCACCTACACCACTAAGATACCCATGCACATAGCCAATCACTATCCACCTTTAATCTGCTGGGCAAAGTAAGGACACACGAGGTCCCATTCTACCGATCCAGCTGCAAAAGTCTCTTCTTCCAGGAAGCCCACCTTGGACTCGGGGCTCAAAAGCTGAGCAGAAGGTCGGCAGGCCTAGAATTCTGAAAGGGATCAAATGTCCACTTCAGATTGGCCTACAAGTGCACGCCTCTGAAAAGTCTGTCTCCCTCCTAACACCTCCAGCAGGGCCCTCTCCCTCAAGGGTCTCCTCTTTCCCTTGAAGATTAAAGCTTATCTCTGCAGGACGGCCCTGGGCTGCATTCTCCCCAGATGTGGAAACCTCCAGCCACTCAACAAATAGCAACTGTTTGTTTGGTTTGGTTTGGTTTGGTTTGGTTTGGTTTGGTTTGGTTTGGTTTGGTTTGGTTTGGTTTGGTTTTTCCTTTGCATAATGCTAGGTATCAAACCTAGGGTCTTGAACACGCTTGGCAATTGCTCTACTTTTGAACTGCTGTTTTCCATGGTGAGAAAATTACAATTTCATTTCCTTTTTGCAAGTCACATGACTGTTCAATTCTTTGCTTTCCCCAACATTGTAAGAGCACCTAATCAATTGCTGACGAAATGAAGTTGTGACTAAAAATAAATATTAATAAGCAAATCAACAAACTCTATCATGATGAGGTTTGGAAGAAATATAAGAAACCAAACACAAGAGAACAAAGACTCCTTCCTCTTCCTACCCTGTTACCCGTGGGAACAAGTCACTCAGTGCTTAAGTCCGTAAAGACAAAAACATGGCCACAGGGCACATACTGAATACTGTCCAGCTCAAGCCCTTGACCTAAATTCATCAACTGGAAAGTTGTATTTCTACGTTTTAATTAAAGCGTATAGTTGTTTTTGATCAATCGACTATTAGCAGTAATTGCCCAAAATAATTCAATCTGGAAGAAATACATTCCACACTTATGGATTTATGATCGCAGGGAATGAAATTTAATTTTACAAACATGTTTGGATCTCTGTGAAGTATGGGAGAATGATCAATAAAACACTTTCAAAGGCAAAGCATTACATCAGGGCGAAGTTGCTCAGGGGCGAGTGGATTAGGAACATTAGTTCAAAGAGAAAAATGATGTCGCGCTTCAAACTTTTAAAGAAGTCACGTGTATGCTTTCTAACGAACGAGGGCTGTTAGGAAAATCACTAAGGCCTTGTGATCACATGGAATCATCTAATTTTTAAATGGAAATGTTTCAGATATGTTGGAAATTACCTTCTACAATTACTTGCATTTATTTTTTAAAGTGTCCATATGATAAGCTACAAGACACGTCATTTTTCAAAATTCTTCCAAGTAGGTTAAGAAGACTGAGATAGGAGCTTGCTCTTCACCCAAAGAAACGGGCTGCTGATTAGCATGGCCCACTCTGCTCTCTGCCCACTGCTCCCTTCTGTGCAAGAAGCAAACGTTCACAAAAAGAAGGGTCGGGCAACTGGAAGATCCGGAAAGAAGAGGATAGAAAGACATACAAAGACTGGGAACTTTTTTTTTTTAATGATTCAAAGTACAGCTAGCTGAACTCACTACAAAAAGTAAGAAGGATTCCAAGGTCCTAGGAGGCAAGTGGGTCCAGGAAGCATGGGAGCAGGGTAAGATTGGAAGCTGCTGCCCCCCTGAATCCAGGATGGTTCATCTGCCTGTTCCTCCTGCAACCAGCACTTGCCTCTACCCAAGCGTAGGGAGCCAGGCTCTGGAGGGTGAAAGGCTAGTACTGAGATCCCCCCATACAAGCAGAGCTCTCAACTGCACACACCTTCAGGGGTGGGTTAAGGCCTGGCGCTGTGGCACATGCCTATAATCCTTTGATCTGCCCCTCATTGTCATAACAAAGCTGCTTAATCAAGCTCCCAGGACTCGGTAACGCAGAGATGAGAAACTGCTCACTGTTCAGGGCATCATCAGCTGTGTGACTTGATGATTCTGAGCTTAGTGTCAGATGTTCTTAGATTCTCCAATGACAAGAGAAGGGCAGGAATTGCATCCCAGTTGCAACACATTACAAGCCTTAATGCATGTGACACAAGCTAACATCCCAATGGTAAGTCACCCAGCTAGGCCCAGTAACACTGCGGTGAAGAAACCCACTCTGACATCACCATGGAGAGGGAAGGAGACACATTCACAAAGTCAAAAGCCCTGTCTTCCACTACCCAGCCATCACAGAGGAGCCATCGGTGTCAGGATAGCTCCCTCCTTTTTCCCTTGGCACAGTTGTCCCTCCTCTGCCACCTTTCTGGCAGGGGGAATTGGAGATGAGGGTGGGGGCAGAGAATAAAGGAAAACACAAGATCTTACTTAATGGTCTATGGGCCATGATGTACTTGAAGGTCTCTCTGTGAATATTCCCTTAGGTTGCAGGGTCTCTGGAGATCTTAAGGGTTTTAGTATCCAAATGCCTGGCAATATGTGTGCCCTTGGCCCTGGGCATCTAAGACAGGTAGCCCCAAAAGAAATCACTTCTACTCTTTTACCTTCAAAGGAGTTAGCCAGTGGTTAACAACCCATTATCTCTCTTCAGACATTGTCTAACCCTAGCCCCAAGTTCATACCTATATGCTGAGGGTATTTGTGAAAGCTTCAGGTGAGAGCTACACACACACACACACAGAGAGAGAGAGAGAGAGAGAGAGAGACAGAGAGAGAGAGAGAGAGAGAGAGAGAGAGAGAGAGAGAGAGAGAGAGAGAGAGAGAGAGAGAGACGGTGCCTAGACCACATACCACATCATCTCTCGTGGGAGATGTGATGAGTAAGAACTAAGGATTCTACAATTCATCCTCCTTGGTAAATCTAAGGTCACACTCCTCAGTGGAAACTGTCCCTTGACCTTGATAGAGATGCACATACCTAGGTTTTCCTATGAAAACACGAGGAAGAACAAAATGCTGAGACTTCCAGGAGGCTGCTGAGGCCCCGTGAAGAGAGGAAGGATGGAAGAGCTGAGGAGAAGGCACATAGTGACTTCTATTGATGTTGATTCTCTAACACAGAGCATCATGCATGTTAAATACTTGCTCTGCCACTCAACTACACCCCTAACTCTGGGATAGTGGATTTTGTATGTCAACTGGCTGGGCCACCATGCCAAGATATTTCACTAAATACGATCAGTGTTTAGAGGAAGAGAATATTGTACATAAGATGAATATGTTAATCAGAAAACTTTGAATAAAGCAGATTAGCCCGTGGGATACGGGTGAGCCTCATCTAGGCAGTCAAAAGACTGAGTTCAGCAAAGACTGACCTGCCCAGGCCAGAGGGAATTCTTCCCAGCAGCCTAATTGTTATTCTTCTTGGTCACCAACCTGCAACCTAGCCTAAGATTCAGAATTTAACAGCTTCTACAAATAAATTTAGATGATTATTTTAAATAGATGGGAAGGGAGAAGCAGGTAGGGGAAGCAAAAGATGGTAGATAGATAGATAGATAGATAGATAGATAGATAGATAGATAGATAGATAGATAGAGATTAGATAGATGATAGATATGATAGATAGATGATAAATATATAGTATCTTGACTGACAGACAGGCTGACAGACAGACAATGGATGGAAGGCACACTCCTTGCTTTTCCCTGTCTCTCTGGAAAACTCTATACAAGGACTCCATTATAGAAAGTGGAGTGAAACAAGTCGAGCTTCCCAACTCTACAGGTCTTTTTCTCTCCTTTTCTTTTCCTGTTAAACCCTCCTAAGCAGTTCCTCTGGGCTGACAGCGCAGATGCATTTGATTCTTGGGTCAGGTTATGTTGCTCTTGGCCAATGACTGCTTAGAGACAAATGCATTCCTGGAAACTACATTGTAAATCCAATTGTCATAAAGCAGCTCGGGCTTTCCCATGGAAACAATGATGGCAGGAGGGATAATACTCTGATTGCACGGCGCTTTGTGCTTTCAAAGAGGATCCACGCACACATGCTGCTGAGCTTGTCCTGGATGGTGGGCGATATGTTCTCTTCATTGTACAAAAGGAGAAATGGGGGCTCACAGAAGCACTTTGCTTGGATCACATGGCTCCTAAGGGGCTCTCGCCTTAACCACGCGAGCTCTCAGCTTCTATCGAATTGTTTATACAACAGAAAGTGAGGCCAGATGCAAGGACTTCAGAACTCCAAGCCTCCACAAGAATTTCCAAACGATAAAGCTCTGCTCTTGAGTCACATAAAACAGGCAAATGAGTGGGTCGGTTCCTCCAGGCATTCTTGAACTACAAAGTAGCCACATAATGCATAAACATCCAGCTCTGCCCACCATAGAGCATCTTACCTGAACTACCACACTGAGCCCCCATCCATCCAGAACACGTAATGAGCAGCTGATCACTACAGGACAGAGCACTGCAGTGCAGAGGGCCCCACACACGCACTCCAGATCCACGCACTTGGGGTTTAGCCCCCTTTAATGCTGCTTGCTGTTTTGAAAACAAAATTAAAATTCATAAACAAGCTTGTTTTTTGGGTTTCTGGCTTGAGGAAGGAAACAAACAGCACAGACATCCTTCAAGAAGGGCTGGCTGGGGCTCGGGCTGCGGGCTGGGGCTCAGGCTGGCTCAGTGGTTAAGGGCATTCGTTGCTCTTGCACAGAGGCAGGGTTCAGTTACCAACACCCATACAGTGGCTTACAAACATCTGAGAGCCCAAGTCCAGTTCTAGGAGACTGGATGTCCTCTTCTAGTTTCCTTGAACATAAGGCACATACACACACACACACACACAGAGAGAGAGAGAGAGAGAGAGAGAGAGAGAGAGAGAGAGAGAGAGAGAGAGAGAGGTAAAATACCCACAGGTCCCATGAATCAGGGTCAGAAAAGATGTAGAGGACAGGACTGGGAGCCCAGTGAAGGGTCACTTGGAGCTTTCCCATCCAGACTGAATGTGATTCCCACCCACCCCACCTGTCAATAAAAAGAGCTTTCAGATTTACAGAAAACACAAACTCCTCCGTCTGCTCTGCTACTCCTACCAGGGCAGCTTTGCAGACTCTAGGACGTGTCCAGCTTCCTCTTGTCACTCTCCTCTCTCAATGTTGTCACCTCCACAGATTTAAGTAGGGAGGGCCCAGGCTGGAGAGTGGTCCTGTCCCAGTGGTTGGGGGATAAAGAACAGGTGCCTGGTATGAGGTCAGTCTAGACCTCTGTGGCTCTCTCCTCTGTCCTCCGTCCTCCACTCACCTCCGTCTAGAGACTTTACATTCTGGAGAGGAAATGACTGTGAGTCAGATGACTGCCTGGGGATGGTCTTTGCTGTCACACATCTGAGCTAGGGTGGCCTTTGATTGTTCAGCTCCCTGCGTAGAGCACCAGGCCTACTGCTCATCCTGTCCCTGCTCCTGGGCAAGGTGGGGGTGGGGAGGTTGCCCAGTGCACTCCAACTCTAGATAGCACCTGAACCTAGGCTGTCCACTGTTTATGACCGCTGGCAACCCTCCAGGCACAGGGCCCAGCTGGCTGCCAATTCCCTACATCATGGAGTAGCTCAGCAGCCTCCAGAACTCAGGGAGTAAATACCTGCTGTCCCTACCGCATCATGCTCCGGAAAAGCTTTAGACACAGAACATCTAAGCAGTAACTCAGGATAGCCAGGAAATAAAAGGATAAAACGGGGGCTGTAGCTCAATGGGTAGGTGCTTGCCTAGCATGCACAAAGCCCTAGGTTCAACCCCAGCATTGTAATGGTACAGTCGGTACTGTACCGTCACTATGGTAGAAGAGGGAGGATCAGGCCACTCTTGTGGGCAGTAAATTCAAGCTTGAGCTACCTGAAGGACTGCCTCAGAAAACACAGAGGAAAACTCCAGTGGCTGGAGCTGCAGAGTCCTAAAGCATACCTACCCAGAAACTGAAACCCCAGAACCACTTAGGTTCAAGGGCAAACAGGACAGAGGTGTCTGCTTCTTCAAGCAGCCAGGAGGCTGCTCTCCTGAAGGCCACATGAATTTACTAGCTACTAACCTAGCAGCTAGTGGAATGGATCACCCATGTGTCTTCCCTCAGACTCTGGGCTGTCAGGGTTACTCCAAGCAGACCCGGGATTGTTCCATCCTGGGCCTTGGAAATCAGAATGCGTATGGATGGGCTGAGCCCAGCCAAAGCACAAAGCACATTGACAACAAGCAGCCTTTGTAACGACAGCCCTGAGGAGTTCAGAGGTGCAGCATGCCTGTGTAGCCATAACACTGATAATTTACACTTGATCTCAATATGGTTGGAGATAGCAAATGCAGGGAATGGAAGACTGGATCAGTGTTTTTTCAAGTGCACCCAAGACTACTGTTGTACACCTTAGCAGGAAGCCAAGTTCAGGCCTCCAGTGTGAACTATTGACTGAGACTTCATCCATGCTAATGTGCTAACTGACTGCAGCATATAAAAAATACACTCCTAAACAGCTTTTAAAAATTGGGGGATGGGAAAAATGGCTCAGTGTGGTTAATGCATGCTGCTCTTGCAGAAGATAGAGTTTAGTTCCCAGCACCCATGTTGTGTGATTCACAACTGCATATAATTCCAGCTACGGAGGATCTGATGTCCTCTTCTGTCCTCTGAAGTCACACACACACACACACACACACACACACACACACACACATCCTTTACAAAGGAACAAAATGGGGCTGAAGAGATGGCTCAGTAGTCAGAAACAATTATTACTCTTACAGAGGACCTAGGTTCAGATTCTAGCCCTCATACATGGCTCACGGCTATTTTTCTTTTCTATTTGTTTTTTATTGTATTTATTTAGTGTATGAGTGTTCTGCTGCACATACACCTGCAGGCCAGAAGAGGGCATCAGATACCGCTGTAGATGGTTGTGAGCCACCATGCAATTGTTATGGATTGAACTCTGGACCTCTGGAAGAGCAGCCAGTGCTCTTAACCGCAGACCCATCTCACCAGCCCCTCACAACTAGTTTTAACTCCAGCTACAAGGGACCCAGTGCCCTCTGCTCTCTACAGACCCCAGGCCCACACATGTCGTATATGCATACCTGCAGACAAAAGAGCTCATATACATAAAAAATTAGTTTAATTTTTTAAAAAGTTGGAGGCTGGCAAGAGAGTTAAGTGAGTAAATGTGCTTGCCACCAATGCTGACGACCTGAGTTTGGTCCCCAGGATCTACTCACATAGCAGGAGAACCAACCTCCCTCACATTATCCTCTGACCTCCACACAGTTGTTTGATTCCACTCCAGAGTCTAAACTGATTGGGTTAGGGTTCAGTCTAGGCTGGGGACCCCAAAGCCTTCACTGCACAGGCAAGAGGACCCCACTGCGAGAAGTTTTGAATACCCTTCAATTTCTTCCTTCCCAAAGACCCTTGAGTTTCTTGCTTGCAGAATTTATTTCCCCAGCTTTATATTTTTTATTACATTTATTTATGTGGGGGAGGAAAACAGGGTTGTGTGGAGGTCAAAGGACAACTGGCAAGAGTCAGCTCTCCACCATGTTGAGTCCCAGCGATTGAAGTCAGATCATCGGGCTTGGCGCCAAGTGCCTTTACCCACTGAACCACCCTGCTGGGCCCACTTTCCCAGGCACCACCTCAGTTCTGGGAAGAGCAGGCTGCCATCCAAGTACAGCATGACATCTACGTGCGGTTACAACTCTGCAACACACAGCTCTGCTTCGAAACAAAGGGGAGAGGACGTTGGGAAGCAACCTTCCCTACCCCCAGCCAGGCACAGACTCCAAGGGGTTGGGGGCGGGGCTGCAGTGCAGCTGGGTGGTGGAGATCCCTACCGCCCCAGTCCTCATTTCCTGATCAGCTCAGAAAGCATTTCCATGTTGGCCCAAAGTTTCTGTTTCCTGTCCCCTCCCACACTATTTTTAGGCCCAGCAGGCATTTCCTGTGTTGGCCTGTCCCACCCACCTCGGGTCTGAACTGGCTTCTCCTATCAGGATGCCTGCAGGGTGGGCCTGACACATGTGATTCCCCTCGTAAGGACCCTGGTGTCCCTGGAAACAGGTTGGTACCCAGCAGGTGGCCCGCAGCTGCCAACTCCCACTTGGTGCCACCCACCCAACGCAAGACTTGCTGTTTCAGAGTCAGCCCCTTCCCTTAGGCCTGAGACTCTCCTATCTCTATGTAGCCATCAAGATCCGCAGGTGCTGCAGGGACTCCCCAAGAGTGGGCAGTGGCACTTAAGGCCTGAAGGTTGGCTTTTATCCTCTGATATCCTATTCTTGTTGCCATAGTATGGGAAGAACCTGTCAACCTGTGGGTCGTGACCCTTTTGACAACTATCCCTGAAAATATGTACCTTATTATTCATGACAGTTATGAAGTAGCAATGAAAAATATTTAATGGTTGGGGGGGAAGGGGACACCACAACATGAAGAAATGTATTAAAAGATAGCAGCATTAGGAAAGTTGAGAATTCAGGGACTTCCCAGCCTAGACCCAGTCCTTTTACCCTGAGTTGCTCCCCATGCAGCTTCGAGTTTTCAAATACCTCCGTGAGTTAATGACTCCCTCCTGTGCCTAGAACTCCTGTGCCTAGAATACAAGGCTCTGTTTACCCAGGCTGAGGTAGACAGAAGAGGACCCTAAAGCTCAGAAACAAGGAGGCTTGAGATCCATCCATCCATCCATCCCCACCCCCGTGAAAGGATCCACACCACAGATCTCAGATCTGTGTTCTTCATGCCTGCCCTCCTAAGGAGTCTGTATAGACAGCTGACTTTCTTGCTTTCTCCCTCCTCAGGAAAGTATCACACCACAGATACACTGCGTCCATGCCCACTGCATAGATATAAATATAAAAAGAATAAGATGTTTCCACATCTTCAAGAACTAATTGCAGGGACTGGAGCGAGAGATGAGTCAGTGGTTAAGAGCATTGGCTGCTTTTCCCGAGGACTTGGGTTCAATTCCTAGCACCCACATGGCAATTCATAACAATCTGTCAGTCCAGTCCCAGGGGATACAATGCCCTTTTCTGGCCTTCATGGGTACTACTTGCACATCTGGCATGGACATGCATGCAGGCAAAACACTCATACACATAAAAAAATGGTTTTTATGTTACACATTAAAAAAATAGTTTTAAAGAACCTTTTGCAGGAGGCAGGGGCAGAAGCAGGTAGATCTCTGTGAACTTGAGGTCAGATCAGTCTAGATCGCAAGTTCCAGGCTATACAGGGCTACACAGAGAGACTCTTTTAAAAAAATCAGGCTGAGGGTGGTATCATAAACAAGCAATCCATGCAATCCCAGCACTTAGAGACTGAGGAGCAAGGACCAACTTCAAGGCCAGCCTGGCTTCATAGTGATACCATAGAAATAGACAAACAAATCTCACCCTTTTGTGACCCTTTACTCTAGCTAAGGAAGAGTGAAGACCGTATTTGAAGTCAGACCACAGCGTTCTCTCTGGTTCTTGCTCTCACTGTATCACCAAGCTGTCTCAAGTCTCCCAACTGCTGGATAACGGGCCTGAGCCGCTGCAGGAAGCTCAGCCTCTTCTCTTTGCATCAGATTCAGGTGGAAAGAAGCCACTTCCCAGAGCAGTGTCTCCAGAACTCTCAAAGGGAGATTGCCAGCAGTGCTCTGCAGCCAGCTCCTGTTGGATTCAGTAACCCCTACCTGGAACATCACATTGCCCAAACACCTACAGAGCTATTCTTACACCAAGTCCTAACCAACTCAAAGTGGCTACCAAATGAACATCTCCTCTATCCCATCTCTGTTTTTCTTTCTCTCTTAATGGCATTTGAAACCAATGGCTATGAGTCACTAGTCTCTGTCTTCTTGACTCCAGAACTTGAGTTCACTAATGGATGGCCTTTCTCTTTCTGGGTGTGAGTCTTTCTGGAAATGTTGCCATCTGTCCATCTTCTTGGTTAAATGGTTGAAATAATCTATGCAAGAACGCCTAAAAGATATACAGCTCTCAGCTACTGTGTGTCATGTACACACAGGGCTGCGGGGACTGAGAAGAGCCACAATATAATAAAATCTTTTAAAACCCTTGCTATTTTGGGACTAGAAAGATGACTCAGCAGTTAAGAGCTCTGGCTGATCTTGCCGAGGATCCAGGCTTAGTCCCCAGCACCCAAATGATGGCTCAGAGCCTGTAGCTCCAATTCCAGGAGATCCAACCCCTTCTGGATTCTGTGGACATTACATCCATGTATGTAGCACACACACATTCATGCAGGCACAAACTCATGCATATAAAATAAAAACAAACAAAGCTTTTTAAAGAAGAAACATCTTACTACTTAACACAATGTACCATCCACCTAGTGCCAGAGAATGGAGCTGCCCTGGCAAACCCCAAGGACTGTGCAGACAGCTGCCACACTGTAACAGCTGGCAACAGTCAATGCAGAGGACCGGGACAGCTTAGACTCTAAACCTGAGCCGATCAACAGAGGAGCCCAGCTCTCTGAACATTGCTCTGTGCTCTGCCCTGTGAGGCCACCACCCTGTCAGCCCTACATCTCTTGTACTGCCTCTGTAGTCTGGTCCCGGCCATGGTTGAGAAAAGCTGGTTTCCTGGGAGCCTTATAGAGCACTCATTCCTGAGCTGGTAGGTAAAGCCACCAACCGACAAGCCTGAAGATCCAAGTTCAGAACCTACACAGTGGAACAGAAGACCTGATTCCTGAAAGATGTCTTCCAACCTCTACCTGGTTTTGAGGAACACCCACGCACATATGCATAGTCACAAAATATTTTTTTACAAAAAAAAAAAAAAAAAAAAATTAGCCGGGCGTGGTGGCGCACGCCTTTAATCCCAGCACTCGGGAGGCAGAGGCAGGCGGATTTCTGAGTTCGAGGCCAGCCTGGTCTACAAAGTGAGTTCCAGGACAGCCAGGGCTATACAGAGAAACCCTGTCTCGAAAAACCAAAAAAAAAAAAAACCAAACAAAAAAAAAAAATTAACTGAGCAGAAATCTCATTCCTGAATCCAGCCCAGACCTGTTTTATCAACATCGCAGAACATTTGATGTGAGTTTCATATGGATGGGTCAGGGAAAAACTCTACTGGGGTCTTAAACCATTTAGGCTAGCAGCATGCCCCACTCCCCCAACACGCCCCAGAGAACAGGACACTGGCGACCTGAAGCCTTGTGCGAGCATTGATCCTGAAGCCAGGAGGCAGCTTGAGTTTTATCCACTTCACCCCCAGAGTCTAGCACAGCAGCAGACTTGGTCTGAGCATTCTGAACCTATCTGGTGTTTGTAGCCTAACCCAATGCAACAAACGAATGAAGGAGTCACCGGCAGTGGACAGAGTCACCAGCCCATGCATCGGTATCTTCTGAGCTGGGGCCAGCTCTCTGCAGGACACCTGAACAGTCACAGCATTAGTGACCTGATAAAAACACACGGGGTGACTTTTTTGTTAATCTCAAATAATTCCCATGGTTCTTTATTAAATCCTTATTAGAAAAAATTAAGCCATTGCATGTGTGTGAAACATAAATTCCTAACCCCAGACCCCTATCTATCACCCAAGTTCTGGCAGAAATGGATTCTGGAGGAACCATTAGCCATTAGCCAAGGACCACCAGACTCTCAATGGGTGCCACACTGGCACTGCCATGCACAAGGGGCTTGCCAGCTTCCAGGCCCCCTCCTCACCTCTGTGTCAACCTTCAGCCATCTAGAAAACAGGCTGCTTGGGAGTTAACTGTCCACACTTATTCCAGAAAGTTGAGGAAACCTAGAGAGAAACTCACCCTCTAGGTTCAGAAGCAGAGGAGCAACACACACGCACGCACACAAACACACACACTCAGCTATGATGGAGAAGAGTGGCCCAGTGGCCAATTCACTGTACCACTCTGGGCCACCAGATGGCGGGCACAAGCCACCTGACCTGACCATCGTCCCACTCAGAAGCAGCTGTTTAAAGGGCAACTTCAGTCAGAGGCCACCCTGAAAGGAACCCCAATAACTCACACAACACACCTACATTCACATTCCCAACTTCACACATAACACAAATAGACAGTGCATACACAATATATACATATTTAGTATCATACACAGTACACACAATATAAACACTATAGTAAACATACACACTCCGTATGACATACAACACACTCAATAGACAACAAGCACACATACCCAACATCACACACACTATATAATACATATTCAATGTACATAGTCTCAATATTATGCACAGTACATACAATATAAACGCTACAGTACAGACCACACATCAACATCACATATCAACATCATAAACACAATATAGCATGACACATATATAATACTCATTACATCATGCAACAACACACTACAACACAGAGTACGACATATACCACACACAGCACACAACAATGTATGCAACATTTCACACACCACATGCACTTCACACAGAAAATACAATATAGACAACTCAAGATGCAAGAGGCCTGGTCACATCCCACACCCCACTTTGAGAGCCGCTGGTTTCTATCTTTGGCTCTCCCCCTGTTACCAAGGGTACCTATCAGTTCCCAGGGTGACCTCCCTCCCCCATCACCTCCTCCCTCTCTCCTCCCAGACAGGAGGCAGCCTCCACCACCACTTTCTGCTTCGTTGGGTACTTTCCTTCTGGTTGCTTTTCTGATCAACTAACCAGGCGATCCCGAGACACACAATACTATCATTGCTTTATAGGAGGAACAGAGTCCAGACTGACACCTTTGCCCTCATGGTGCGCAGACAAGACTCCACTGAGGCAGACCCCACAACAAAGCCCTCTCCTGACACACCTGCTCCATCCCCATACCATGTTGCTGAAGTCCTATTAGGGTAGGAGAGCCAAGTGAAAGGAATCCGGGTTCCACCCCCAGAGCCAGCGGCCCCTCCCAAAGGGCTTCACTGAGAGACACAGAGGGACAATAAGTAACTTGGGACACCATACTGTGTGCCTGAGGCTAGGTCTCTCCGGTCAGCTCTATCCTGGGGCCCTCCAGAGCTAAGCCCTGGGAGGTTGAGCCCATTTCAGGATATCTGGTGAATCTCAGAGCTGGGAACAGGCCTCTGGCCTGAATTGGCTTCTCTTTTGTGCTGAGCCTCCAGCCAAGGACCAAGAAAAGGGAAACAATATTCTTCAGGCTCCAGTAGAACAGAGGAAAGGCTGTGCGCTCTCTGAGCAGGGTGTCATCACCTGATGTAACTATTTATCAGGCAACCCAGGCCTCACCCCTTCCAATCTTCCCATCCTGCCATACTCCTCCCTCCCCAGGGTCCTAGCCCCGACTGCCTCAGCCCCAAAATGGAATGAAAAATTGCAGTCAGTGGTAGAACCAAGCGAAGTAACTTGGAATCTCCCAACCCTTAAAAGTTGCTGGATTTTTGTTTGTTTGATTGATTTTAACTACAAAACCTGTGAATGTTATCGTGTTTTCATTTTGAGAAGCTCATCAGAGTAGGCTCACAGCTAAATCCTTTGTTCAGAAGTAGTAAACACGGCAGGAATACAGAGGTTAGTTACAACTACAGATCATGGGAAGTCGGGGAGATGAGAGACCGCCAAGTCCAGGGGTCTCTCAGACACGAAAACCTCCTCACCTTTTAGTGAGATCAGACAGACAGACTCTCAGCCGATCGAGGACTCAGGCACGCCCTCTGTGGGTAAATGGAGGAAGGCAGATGTGCTGTCTCCACAAGGTGAGCTATTACTCGGCCTCACAAAAGCAGGGGATTCTGACCCAGGTACCAGCCCTTAGGAAAGTGGTGCCCAGTGGGGGGAGGGGGGGACCGTGTCATACAGGGGGAAATGCTGTCTGAGCCCAGTTACAAGAGACACCCAACCTGGGCAAACCTGTGGCAATAGACAGTACGATGGGAACTGGTTGGATACAGAAAGCTTTAATGTGAGGGCGTCAAGTCCAGCACCTGTCCCAGCCCCTTCCGTTTCTCAGACACCGTGGCGTCCAGACGGCCTTTGGCTTCCTCCCTCCTCAGCCTCAGACCACCCCAAGCTCTGAGGAAACTGAAGCTCGAACTTTACGTCCTAGCCTGGTCATACACTTGCCTCCACACCTACTTCTGAGTTTCGTCCATTTCTCTTGTATCTTCCCCTCCCTTGCCAGCCCTCAGCTTGTTCTGTAACTCTGACCACAGACTGCCTTCTAGAACTGTATCTGTCCTCCTCAACTTTTGCACAGAAGAAAGGGTACGAATCAACTACGCACAGCCACCACAAAGCAAACGAAGTCTCTAAAGACCAGGAGTGACTCCCAGGACAGTCAGGGCTGATTCCAAGGTTGGGCTTGGAGAAGGGAGACATTCCTGGGCCCTGAGCAGGGAGTCCGGGTTATCTGGAGCTGATTGCACTTAAAAGCTCTTGCTTTACTTCAAAGGAGTCTTCAGGGTGCACTCTGGCCATCCGAGCTGTCTCTCTCGGATAGGCAGCAGTAAATCCTTGAGAAGGAACAGAGCCCGGCTGCCCCTGCTCTGGTCCACACGGATCAACCTGTCAGGGCAGATTCCAGAGCTATTTACAGCCCTGCCTGGGGGTCTTTCTTCTTCACAAGTGGCCTGTCTCCTGGCAGAGGGACTGAGGTGGGGAGCAGGTCTTCTGTCCTCTTTCTCAGTGCTGAGGAGAACTGAGCATCCTGGTGGTCAGACTTAGTCTCCTCACAGCCTCCCATGGTGTTGCCTTCCTCTCCCCATGGCCCTCACACTACCACCAATCCTTAGAGAAATACAAAGGCAACCACAAAGAGAAATCCCATCGCTCCCATTAGTGATGGCAAGGAGGCGGTATAACTGGAGATCCTAGTGCATTGTGGGTAGAGTTGCAACATGGCAGCTGCTAAGAACAGCATGGAAATTCCCTGAGAAACTGGGTGGCAGAAAATAAGCATGGCTTCACATATTTACTGGGTGGTGAGGTCTGTAAATAGAGTGAACTTTAAAATAATTGGGATAGAAGCTGAACATGGGGGCACTCGTCTGCAACCACAGCACCCCGGAGTCTGGCTTTGAGGCCAGGAGATGGAAGAAGACCGTTCAGTGGGTAAAGTGAGGCTGGGGGAGTAGGGGGACTTGAGTTTGGATCTCTGCATTGAATATAAGCCAGATGTGCTAGTGCACATCTGTAACCCCAGCGCTGGAAGGGAGCATTGGGTGAATAGAGGGCTTGCTGACCAGTCAGTCTAACGAAAATAGTGAGCTCCAGATCCAGGGAGAGATCCTGTCTCAAAACCTAAGGTGGACCCTAAGTGAAGGAGAAAGGCCTCCTGCCATTGCTTTGTAGCTCCGCATCAGAATACACTCACACACACACACACTCACAAGCACACACACACACACTCACAAACACACACATGCACACACACACACACTCACAAGCACACACACACACACACTCACAAACACACACATGCACACACACTCACACACACACACGCACGCACATGCACATACCATATAAATATACACATAAATAAATAAATAAATAAATAAATAAATAAATAAATAAATAAATAAGAGATAAAGTACAAGTCTAGCCTGAGCTACTTAGCATGACTCTCAAAAAATGAAACATAATTTATTATACTTATTTACATATATAAATACATGAATGCTTTTATATGTACATGCCCACTTTTGGTGTCTCATGTAACTGGGCTCAGACAATATTTTCCCCTTTGTGACATATTTTTTCACTTGGCATATATATATATGCTTTATATATTATTTATATATTATATATATTTATATATATTATATATATACATATGCTTTTTTAGAGCAGAGATTTGAAAAATTATGTAAACACCTATGTTCACAGTAGCCCAGTTGTGACAGACAAAAGGTAGAGGTACCCTATGCATTTACATATAGATTAGTGAACAAGCAAAGCCTGGAGAGGGCAGGGGCTGTGGCCAGCATAGCGTGTGTGAAGGAGGTGTGTGAAGGAGAGCCCAGCACTAAATTCAAAACAGAACAAAATATGGTATATCCCCCACAGGCTTGTTTGAACACTGGTTCCCCGCTGGGGGTCCTGTTTGGGGAATTGTGGGACCTTCAGAGGTGGAGCCTCATCCGAAGAAATGGGCCACTAGAGGAGGCCTTGAAATTTTGTAGCTTTGCCTCCTTCCTGTCTTCTCTCTCCCACTTCCGGCAACTATGAAGTGATGTAGGCCAGACATTCACTCCCATCACTCTTCCATCCCTCATGATGAGCTGTATCACCTCAGACTGTAAGACAAAGCAAAGCCTTCCTCCCTTAAGTTTCTTCTGGTCACATATTTGGTCACAACAAGTAAAGTAACTAATACAGTGTCCAGTGGAAGGACACTGATGCATGCTACAGTGTGCCCGAACCTTAAGGGCACCATGCTAGGTAAGTCAATCACAACCAGACAAGCTTGGCCTGGAGGATGGGCCTGGAATCCCATTTGCTCAGGAGGCTGAGGCAGGATGACTGCTAAGTTCAAGTGAATGAGTGCAAGGCTAGCCTGGACCACTTAGTGAGACCCTGCTTCAAAATAAAAAGAACCACGCCTACCACCTTGCCAAACCAGCATCATCGCTAACTACATTCTACATACTCTTCCTTATACCCAGAACAGTGTAGTCTCTGCTCCTGTGGCATCAACTACAGGCAGCTCAGGAACACTGAGAGCAGGGGAAACGGTCTTCCCCAGGGAGGAGCTCACCTACTAGTTACCTAATGCCAAATGCTCTGAAAACATGTACACACATGTAACATATGGACAGAGCAGGCTATATACATACACACACACACACACACACACACACACACACATATATATATATATATATGCAACTAATTTTAAGGAGAGCAAAGAGGGCTACATGGGAGGCTTGGAGGAGTGAAAGAGAAAGGACAAATGATCTAAGTATAATCTCAAACGAAAAAAGGGCTGGGGACCTAGCTCTCATGGTAGAGCTTGCTTAGCATATTTGGGAGCTGGAATGCTCAGATCATAGAGACATGAGGTAGAATGGTAGGTACCAGGCCCCTGGAATGGTGGGATCAAGGAGGCCTTGCTTCATGGTAGAGTTTTGGTTCCACAGAATAAAATGAGTTCTGGAGGCAGATAGTGGGGACGGTTCAACAGAACTGTATGCACAAAATGGTGAATTTTTATGTCATATGTATCTTATCACTATTTACTTACTTATTTATAATGGATTTTCTTTCTCTTTTATTATTTTATTTTATTTTATTTTAAATTTTTGAATTTTCAAGACAAGATTTCTCTATGTAGATCCCGGGCCGTCCTAGAACTTACTTTGTAGATCAGGCTGGCCTTGAACTCACAGAGATCCATTTGTCTCTGCTTTCCAAGTGCTGGGATTAAAGGTGTATGCCACCACTAAACGGTCCTTAGTTTAAATTTTTTAAGATGAACAAAGCTAAGAATCCAAGATTAAGAAACTCTACCTAGAAACAAAAAAACAAAACAAAACAACAACAACAACAAAAAATGGGCAGTGGTGGTGCACACCTTTGATCCCAGCACTTGGGAGGCAGGGGCAGGCAGATTTCTGAGATCAAGGCCAGCCTGGTCTACAGAGTGAATTCCAGGACAGCCAGGGCTACACAGAGAAACCCTGTCTCAAAAAACAAAACAGAAGGAGGAGGAGGAAGAGGAGGAGGAGGAGGAGGAGGAAGAGGAAGGGGGGAGGAGGGAGGAAGAGGGAGGGGGAGAGGGAGAGGAAGAAGGAGAAGAGGGAGAAGAGGAAGAGGAAGAGGAAGAGGAAGAGGAAGAAGAAGAAGAAGAAGAAGAAGAAGAAGAAGAAGAAGAAGAAGAAGAAGAAGAAGAAGAAGAAGAAGAAGAAGAAGAAGAAGAAGAAGAAGACTCTCCTAAGAGCAGCCTAAGAATTGAAGTCAGGTTTATTTGGGGCCAAAACATGAGCAAGCTGCCATGCAGCCTTGCCCCAGTCAACAGTTTCTGCAGAGCCAGCCAGCTCCTTGTTTGTGCTGCTGGTGACAGATGTGTTTTCCTGGATGGTAATCCCAGGCCTGTGTTACAGTGGCAGTCAGACCATACTGAACATCTGTGAGCCAGCTCTGTCAAGCACCAGAACATAACAATAAATAAGCCACCAAATGCCTGCCTTTCAAGACACTCACATTATGGAAGCTTTGAAAACAGAAGCCCAAGAAAACGATAGTACTAAGGTCTGTTGAGGGCATAACCCATTCATGAGAAGAAAACCAAGAGAGCCAGAGAGAGGCCATGGCTTTAGCTGGACTTAGCAGGGAGGACTCTCTGGAGAAGGGGCATCTCATCTGGGTCCTATAGATTGCTGGTGAGAGAGTGCTATAGAGGACACAGCCCATCTATGGAGTTGATGCCAGGAATGGTCTCTGTGGAGTGAGAGAGAAAGGGTGGCCGGAGCAGGCTGGCTGGAGGGAAGACGGAGCGAGACAGGGTTTCTCTGTGTAGCCCTGGATGTCCTGGAACTCACTCTGTAGACCAGGCTGGCCTTGAACTCAGAAATCTGCCTGCCTTTGCCTCCCAATTGGTGGGATCAAAGGCGTGCGCCACCACTGCCCATCTTTTATTTAAGAGACGCAGGAGTGTCAGCACAGGGACCTCAGAAGATGGGCTGTAGAGTCTGAGTGGTGGGTAGCAACTAACTGGAGGGATTCAAGCAAGGAGTGACGGAATGAGATCTTTGCCTGAGATTGACTAGGGGTGGGTCTTAACCTGTTCATCATCAAACCTCTGTTCTACGAGGTGGAGCACAGAGCTTGCCTGGGATCTCCCAGCCGCTACACCCTGGGAGCACATTGACACTTCCGTGGGGACACACTTGAGAAGAAAGGGGCCTTGGAGATGGCAGCTTGTCCCCAAGGAGCTGAGAGATGCTCTGTGCTGACGCTGTGGTCCTGGCTCACCCTGCTCTGCATCCCTCATATGTCAGGTGGAGACTGTGGGAAGGAGGGATTCTCCAGATGCCTCGTCTCTGAGAAAGAGTCAAGTCAGAAGAGGAACAGAAACTGGCTTCTCCTTAAACAGTAGGACCTGTTCAGCCTCCTGTGTAGCCCTGGCCTGCCAGGAGCATCTCATACCCGAGGCAGCTGAGTGCAGAGATGGGACTAATCACTGACAACCATCGAGAACCCAGGTGTCAATTCCCCACTGTGGCAGTCCAGGGTCCCCTGTGTCTGCTGTGCCTGTAAGCAACAGCGTCATGATAATTACTTCTGCCCTCACCAAGGCCTCTGAGTCTTCTCTGCTCTGTTACCTTGCCCTGACACAGACCCTTGTCCATCTACCTCCCATGTCACAACTTGATGGAAACAGGTAACGTTTTCATTAGCCACCCTCTCAGCTGACATCAGACTGAGTCTCTTTCCGTTAGGTGCTGTTGATAAATCCAGGGTGCTTAACTTCTGAATTCACCATTTGTTCTCCTTCGAGGGCAATGGCTTCTGTCTGGGGGGTTCCCCACTTAGACTCCAAGTCCTTCTGCCATCCCTCCTTTCTGATCCCTACCATACCCATCCATCACTTAAAGAGATGCGGTCATATCTCCAGACTCTGGACACTCAACTCTCCCCATACTCTCCTGGGGGCTGCTTCCCATTAGCTGATGCTGCAGCCCTGAAATAATAGTGGTGATAGTGGTGGTGGCGCTCCTCCCCCCCCCTCCTCCTCCTCCTCCTCCTCTTCTTCTTCTTGCTCAAGCCAGGTTTTCTTTGTGTAACAGCCCTGGCTGTCTGGAACTTGCTTTGTTCCTTGAATTCACAGAGAATTCACCTGCCTCTGACTCCCAAGTGGTGGTATTAAAGCCATCTGCCACCATGTCTAGCAAGCCCCCTGAACTTAATCTACTTCCCACTGTCCATGTTGAATACGTTCGCTGCTATAGGACCCCTCTCAGTTAATGTGGTCCTCAGACCACAGCTTGACTGGACCATAGTAATGTTTTCTTACCCAAACAGATCTCCCTTCTAGGGTCATCATCGGTGGAGACCGTTTAGGTGATAGAAGGCTTGGCTAGCATGTATGGAGCCCTGGGCTCTATTCCTAGCACCGCGTGAACCAGGTGTAAGGATGTATAATCCCAGCATGCAGGAGATGAGGCAGCAGAATCGGTTCAACGTCATCCTCTGCTATGTAGCCAGATGAGACCCTGTCTCAAAAATCAGTTATTTACTAGCCAAGTGCTGCCTATCACTGCTGCCTCCCCATAGCTGTAATCCTAGGCCAAGTCGTACAATACTGACAGTCCCAATGTCAATATACACACTTGCTGACTCGCCCTCTTTCTGCTAGGGCCCTTGCTTGGGCTTGTGCTATCTGTCGCTGGGATCGCTATCGTCTCAAACAATCCCTAAACTTGTGACTCCGTCCCGCTGCACCTCCAGAAGCACCTTTCTGAGCCCAAAGTCTGATCACGTTACCGACTTCCATCCAAACCCTTCCTAGCTCCCCAGAGCCTGCAAGTCTCTTTCCTAACACTTGTGGAGGCCACCTCTTAAAGGCTGCATGCCCTACTTTCTTCTGCCAGCTCGAGATGACTTCCCAGAACCATGTTATACATTACAAGGACATATTCCCCTGCCCCATCTACAAATTCCAGTGTGGGCTCTGACGCTAAAGTTGATAAGAGAGTTATTCACCTGTGCCAAGATCCAGTGACAGCCATCACATTTGAGTTCACAGACCTTGTCCCCTATGTGCATACATACCTGGGTTTCCCCTCAAGACTGCCCACCATTGGCAATAGAAGCCTGAGTCACCTGGCTCCTTTCTAGCAACATAAATGGCTCTCTTCTCAAGATAGAGCCCATGACCTCGTCTGCAGCTAGAGGGGGGTGTCTGGGGTTGGGGGACCCAGCACTGGAATTCCAAGGCTCTTACCAGCTCAATTTGACATCATCTCCTAGTTGTACCAGGAGCAGGAGACCTAAGCATGTCTGAGGTTTGTCTAAACAGCAGAGCCCTGGGTACGAGGAGGCCCCAGCCGCAGCCCCCAACCAGGAGCTCAAGAGTTCGTGTTTGGCCTTTATCTCCTGTCAGCCCTGCTAGAAACAGGGACTCCTCCACGGGGCCAGAGCAGGTGGGATGAGGAGCAGGGATGATGGAACACTTTCCCTGCAGCTGTCAATTAAGGAGGAGTTTAAAAGGTATTGTGTTATTCCACTTATGAGAGGAATGTTGCCAGGAGCCTTGATTGCTTACCTGCTCTCAGCTCTGATGTTGCTGAAGCCAGGACCACAGAGGGAAAATCAGCCAGTTCTGGCCATTCCTCCCCACACCTGGGCTGCTCCAGGCAGCCCATCCACCAGGCCCCTCCTCATGCCCTTTCACCTTTATCTTCTTCACCTCTTAGGATGTGCCTAAAGCCACCCGACCCCTGACAGGCGACAGGCAGGCCATGTGAGCCATGAGGTTTGAATGGACAGGCACCCAAGCCCACTCAGCTTTGCCTGGGATTCTAGGATTGAGCAGATGGATAAAACACCTAAAACTGGACCTTTCTTTCCTTCACTTTTTTTTTTTTTTTTTTTTTACTTTTTTGAAAATCTGTGTGTATATGTAAATGGGAGGGGGGCTACAAACACAGGTGTACACGCAGAAGCCAGAGAAAGGCTGCAGGCATTGGTCCTAGCCTTCCAGTCTGTTCAAGACAGTGTCTCCTGTTCACTATTCTGAATACCAGGCTAGCTGACCCCGGATTTCTTTCTGTTTCTTAGGGGGTTATGACATGGCCTCACTATACAGAGCAGCCTCACACTTGTGGATATGTTTCTCCTCTCCCTTCAAAACGCCAGGGTTACAAATGTACTTTTCAACTTGAAACCTGTGTCTTCAGAGTCCTGTCTACCTTCCACCCATCTGCCCCCCCCAGATTGCCACAGGTTGGCTCCAGTGGCAGCTTCCTACCCTGCAAGGCATGACCCTTGCTACAGAGAAGCCCGTGAGAGATGGGATCGCTGTCAGTTTTGTACACGGCTCAGGAGTTGATGGGTCCTAAGCTGTGTGTACCAGACAGTAGTACTTACCCTCTCTGGGCCTATTATACTGCTTCTAAAAGAAGATAAGATCACATGGTTCCCAGCTCTGACGTGCTGGGCTCTGCATTCACCGACCCTCCTAGGCAAGGGCAAGGTCTGGCTCAGGCTCATCCTGTGCTAGCTCCAGTCAGCTCCCCTGTATATACCAAGGTCAAAGCCTTCAACCGTCAGTTCTAAATTGCTCCCCAATTCTTCTCTCCACTCAGTCCCGCAGGCCTAAGCCCTGCGCATCAATATTCCTGGTCCATTTTGATTTTGCCCTCATCCAACACCACACAGCTCTTGTAGCCTTTCCCTCCCCTTCTTTCTCCCCAGAGGACTGGACAGGACACCTCACACATTCTAGGCAAGTGCCCTACCACGGAGCGACATCTCCCTAGACCTCTTTGTTCTCAGTCAGTTGTTCATATTGTCCTTGAACTCACCCTGTAATCCAGACTGGTTTTGAACTTGAGAACCTCCTGCTTCAACCTTGGAAGTAGGTGGGATTACAGGCCTGTGCTACCAGACCTAGTGAGCCCTCCCGTGCCATTTGGCCACTCCCTGGGTCATACACTCCCAAGTCTCTAGGTGCATACAGAAGTAAGGTTGTATCTAACCAGAGTCTGTTTGCTGGCCTAAGGCTCACATGGATTACCCAGAATCTCCCTCTGATACCAGCACCGCAGGACCGCAGAGCATCTAGCACCCTGAAGTTGAGCTTCCGCCCCTCTCAGCTGCTTCTTATCCCATGCTCCTGACACTGCCCAACATCTAGACCTGAGCCTGCACCTAGGGCCTTTCCAGTGGAATAGTTTCTACATTCTTATGGACATTCAGAGGCCCTAGTGCCCAGGGATGACAGAAATTCCTTCTTGCAAACAGCCTTGACCATCAGCCAAATGCTTTCTGGGTCTGGTGGGCAAAGTGTGGAGGGAGGTGTCTTTTAATTTAGCTGCTTTTCTGTTTCTTTATTCTCCCTTGTGATTCATTTATCTTGAGAAGTCTTTAATAACTGAACAGGCATGAAACATTCCTTCTCTGTTGCTCCCACATGAGTTTCTGCTGCCCCCACACCACGGAGGAGGGCATCTAGAGCCCCAAGCTGGCGCTGGTCTGGGTGTCTCCCACTGCAGCTGCTGGCTCACGGCCCAGGGCAGGAACTGGAAGAGAGGGTCCTGGAGCCTCTGGGAAATGAGATTTAAATCAGAAAAGAAGGTCTGCCTGCCAGCATTTCCGCCCCACCCTACACACTTGTGCATATATGCACACACACATGTACATACACACTTCTATACCCTCAGATTCTCAGCCAGCAATCCCTACGTCACCATACGGGGTCAGGTTCCTGAAGTCTCAGAGGACAAGGAATACTGATGTCTACAAGGTACAAAACCAGGCATCTTCCCATAAATCACCATGAGCGCACACCCCCCCCCATAGACAGGATATCACACAGTTTGAAGAAGTAGACCCATGCACCCCAATGGCTGCTGTGGGGTATCCGGGATCTCTAGGCCACTTCTTGAACCATCTGGCAAATTTCATGACAGGGACAGGAGATGGAAAATGTTGTAGTTAGGACCACAGAAGCCTGCATGGGGACAGAGGTACCCACGTGGAAGTTAGTCCTCCACTGAGGGGTCCAGGCCAGGCACGATGCTGATTGGGTTCTGCTATGACATGAAAATGAGCTGCCTGTGTCTTACCAGACATGGCATTGGGCCAGGCATGAGACTCTGAGGTGTGGCTGAGTTGTCCTCTACAAAAGGGTCCAGGAGTGTGAGCCTAGGTGCCCAGTACAACTAGAACCAGGCCAGAGAAGCTAGTGGGTGACTTCAGCAAGTGGGGGAGGCTACAGATAAGAACAGAGCCTGGTCCAAAGGTCCCAATCCTGGGACGAGAGCTTGACCGGCCTCAGCTTTGGGAAATGGACTTCAGCATTTTAGTACTTCTAGCGTCATCTTAGAGTCATTAGTTGAAAAGTAATAATGATGCCGGGGCCTAGCAAACACAGAAGTGGATGCTCACAGTCAGCTATTGAATGGATCACAGGGCCCCCAATGGAGGAGCTAGAGAAAGCACCCAAGGAACTAAAGGGAACTGCAACCCAATAGGTGGAACATTATTATGAACTAACCAGTACCCCGGAGCTCTTGACTCTAGCTGCATATGTATCAAAAGATGGCCTAGTCAGCCATCACTGGAAAGAGAGGCCCATTGGACTTGCAAACTTTATATGCCCCAGTACAGGGGAACGCCAGGGCCAAAAAGGGGGAGTGGGTGGGTAGGGGAGTGGGGGGAGGGTATGGGGGACTTTTGGGATAGCATTGGAAATGTAAATGAGCTAAATACCTAATAAAAAATGGAAAAAAAAAAGACACCAAGCAGAACATCAACTTAAAAAAAAAAAGTAATAATGACAGAGTTGTCGGTACTTACTAGTATTGTCAAAACTTACAGAATTGGGTCTGGTAAGATGACTCAGAGATTAAAAGCACCAGCTGTTTCTCCAGAGGATTCAAATTTAGATCCCATCACCTACTTGGCAGCTCATAACTGTCTATGACTTCAATTCCAGAGGACCTGAAACCCTCTTCTGGCCTCTGCAGCATCAGACATGCATGTGGTGCATGTACACACATGCAGGCCAAGCACTGATACACATAAGATAAAAATAAATCTTTTAAGTTATAGACTCAATTTTAGGTATTTGCAAGAAAACCCACGTTTTTAGAAAACAGTGCGCTGCTCAGAATGACAATGAAGAATACTACATTAAAAGTGTGACATAAGTCTATGTGATGCGGTGGTACACACCTGTTATCACAGCACTTGAAAAAAGGAGGCAAGGGGACCAGGGATTCAAGGTTACCCTCAGCTACTTAGAAAACTCTGAGATACATGAGACTCTGTCTCGAGAAAAAAATAAAGCATAACTGAGTTTCAAACCACTGAGAAGATTGGGGAGACAAAGATGGGGAACTCTAAGAGAACAGAGACAAGGGTGGGTGCGGCTCAGGGGCAGAGTATGTGCTCAACAGGAGGACGTCCTGGCTCCATCTCCAGCACTGACCCCCAAGAAGGTACCTTTAGTTCATGTACATACTGCATATAAATATACTGGCCAGATGAGGGTGATGCATACCTTTAATCCCAGCACTCAAGAGGCAGAGGGAGGTGGATCTCTATGAGTTCAAGGCCAGTTTGGTCTACATAGGGACTTCCAGGACAGCCAAGGCTCTATACAAAGAAATCCTGTCATAAAAAAACAGATAGATAGATAGATAGATAGATACATACATACATACATACATACATACATACATACATACATACATAGACATATAGATACATAGATATTTAAAGTAGATAGATAGATAGATAGATAGATAGATAGATAGATAGATAGATAGATAGATAGATATTTAAAGTAGATAGATAAGGTAGATATGGGATTCCAACATCCATGACTAAGTATAAAATGTTTCTTCACATACAAAGTAAACTGACAATTGGAGTTACTAACAAATACAGAAACACTTTGAATATTAAAGAGAATGGGTGAACACTCCGAGTAACACAGCAGTGCTCAATCTTTTCTATAATTTTTATTTTAGCATTGGCCTGACTGTATTGACCTGACTGTATTGACCTGACTGACCCAGAACTATCTATGTAGACAAGGCTAACCTTGAACTTATTATGGGATTCCTCTTTTCACTGTCTCCCAACTGCTGGTATTAAAGGCATGTGCTACCACATGTAGTTAAAAAAAAACCCTTAGTATTATGTCTGTGCACATGAAGGGTGAGGAAGAGACGTGATGCCAAGGCACTCGTGTGAAGTACAGAGGACAACTTTGTAAAGTCAGTTCTCTTCTACCTTTCTGTGAACTCCAGGGGTCAATCTGAGCTCATTAGGCTTGTGTGTAAGCTACCTTTTTTCTACCGAGCCATCTCAGCAGCCTGTTGCTCTCTCGATGTTATAGAATAAGCTCATCTTACACTCAGTGACATCCCAGAAGCAATGTGATGTAATTAGGACTGTATGTGCCTCATAAGCTTCTAGGGAAAGCTAGCATGTTCAAGAGCCCTGGGTTAGCTCCCACCATGGGATTCCTGGTGGGGCATGTTGAATGGGATGTTCATGAGACAACCAGGAATTTTCTGATGAGAGGGTAGAAATGAGCTGAAAGCATCCAGGAGTCAGGGAAATGAAGGAAGGGCAGGAAGGAGGCCAGGAGCCAGGCCAGTTCCTGCCAATGAGCCACTGCCTGTGTCACCCCTATTTAGTATCTGAGGTCATTCTGCACTTCTTACTCACGCCGCTGAGCTGCAAGGCAGGGCCACTCCGTTCATCCTCACCGTTACATATTTGTTGCATGGCGTGCTTCCACTTGGGCACCACCCTCTTCATAGAAGCCACATCTGCGGGCTCATTTGCTCTTCACAGTGGCCGGCACTCTGCCGTGGTGATGATGGAACAAAACTGAATAGAAAACCAAATGAATCACAAGGAAAGATGCCGGCTCCGTGCAGGCTCCAGATGAGGAAGATAGAGAAACAAAGGGGAGATCAGACAGGGCGGCGAGCAGGAAGAGGTTCGAGTATGGCTGTGAGACCAGATGGGTCATCTCTCCTTTCGTTTGTGTTCCCATCCACAAATCCTTCCCCAGGAAACCCAGACTACTCAGCTTTCCAAGTTCCAGTTTTCATACCCGAGACAACGTCTGAAGGGATGAAGAGAGTCCTGAACTCCACTCAGGCTCCGACTGAACGATCCAGAGCCATACACTTCACCTTGTTGCCGTGGCTTGCTTTCTTTCATCTCCTTCATAACTGGAAACTTCTAAATCTGTTTCCTTGGGGTGAGGAGGCTCCTCAGCTGTTCAGGAGAACTGACTACGTGACCCAAACCCACATCATCAATGTTTTGTGAGCACTCTCTTTTTCCTGTCCTCCTTTTATTTCTGGATCTTTCTCTTGCTCCATCTCTACATCCCTTGCACCTCTGCCTTTGCCCTTGCTCTAAGTCCCAGGAGCCAATTCTCTGATCTGCATCACACAGTGGGTCTCAACTGATTGAATTGACTTTGCTAGTCACCCAAGTCAGCTGCAAGGTTGCTTGGTACTTGGTCCAGAACCCCGCATCTCCTAGATGTTTCAGATTTGTTGTGTAACTTGCTCCTGCTTGGGTACCACCTTCTCATCCCCTGACTCATTTGCTTTGCATGGTGGCCATTCACTCTGTGCACACTGAAGACAGAGCAAACAGTCCTGTAACCTTTTGTCCCTTACCCCATGACCCACAGGCCTGGCTGTCACTCCCAGGCATAGGGCCTGAGAAGCATGGGACTATGCCTGGGAAATGGTGTCTGTTAGCTACTGTGAGAGTCCCCAGACAACGAAGAGATCATGTGGCAGGATTAGTGCTGGGATAGACAGCAATGTCAGGAAGTCCACAAAGAGACGTTTTCCAGGAATATAGGAATGAAGCTCCAGCCAAGGCCCTCAGTGCATGCCAGAGGGAGTCCTTGAAGGGAATGGTGGGCATCTAGCACTTAGGGACTCCCAGTCTATGCCGCTGGATATATAACTATGCCATGGCTCAGTAGTTAAGAGCACCAGCTGTTCTTCCGGAGCACCCAGATTTGATCCCAGCACCCACATGGCAGCTCACAACCATCTGTAACTCTAGTTCTGATGCCGTCATCTGACCTCCTCCGGTGCCAGACACACACACAAGGTGCACATACACACATGCAGACAAGGAGATAAAAATAAATAAGTACTAAGCAAGTATATGCTCTGATTTACCCGTGATTCGGTTCTTCAGAAGGGAAAGCCCCGAGGAAGACCCAGGAAAGAGAAAGGAAAGCAGCACAGGCCTTAGAGATGTGTGCATCTGTTACTTTTCTCATTGCTGTGGATAAATACCTAGGGGGTGGGGGGAACAAATTCATGAAGGGAGAGTTTATTTTGGCTCACAGTTCAGAGGAGCGCAGTCGGTCATGGTGGGGAAGACGGAGAGCGGCTTGGATCCTGACTCTAACCAGGAATCAGAGAAAGGGGAATGTCAGTGTTGGGCTGGCCCAGGAGCTTCAAGACTGTCCACTACAAGGTTGGGTCTTCCATCCTCAGTTAAACTACGGGTAACTTCACGGATACACTCAAAGCTATGTTTTTCTGTGCCCTGACGTTTCTTCATCCATGTGAGTTGACAATTCAAACCGACCTCTGCCATAGCACACCTGGATGAGTGGAGGACAAAGGAGGGCAATGTACAGCTGGGATCAGGGAGCTAAACCCCAGAAAAGTTGGTTGTCATTGTTGGTTTGGTTTGGTTTGGTTTGGTTTGGTTTGGTTTGGTTTGGTTTGGTTTGGTTTGGTTTTTTTTCTTTTAGTTTAAAATTATTTTTAATACACATAAAAATAGGCTGGGTGTGGTGGCACACGCCTTTAATCCCAGCACTCGGGAAGCACAGACAGACGGATTTCTGAGTTTGAGGCCAACCTGGTCTACAAAGTGAGTTCCAGGACAGCCAGGGCTACACAGAGAAACCCTGTCTCAAAACAAACAAAAACAAACAAACAAACAAAAACCACATAAACATAATCCATACACGGGATATTTTGCCTATAATGTATGTCTGTGTTCTTCATGTGAACCTGGTGCCCCCAGGGGCCAGAAGAGAGTTTTGGATGCCCTAGAACGGAGTTACATACAGATGGTTGTGAGCCGCCATGTAGGTGCTAGAAATTTAACCTGGTCTTCTGGAAGAACAGCCAGTGCTCCTAACCACTAAACCATTTCTCCAACCTCAAAGTTGATTTGTTATGGTCTTTGGTATGTGTCTTGACCAATGGTTTGTCCAGTTTTGTCTTTTGTTTTATGGGGGTTCATTCTCTCCCTCTCCCCTCTCCTTTATGTGAATGTACATGTGTACAGTTGCACATGTGTAAGCAAACGCATGTATGTGCTCACGTTTGTTCCAGTTCACATGTGTGCATGTGTGTGTAGACAACCCTATGTGCCATTCCTCAGAAGCCATTCCCCTTGCCTTTTGAGCTAGAGTCTTTCGTTGGCCTGAAGCTCACCAAGTAGGCTAGTGTAACTGACCAGTGATTGCCCCAGGGATCTGCCTGTCTCTGCCTCCTCAGTACCAGGATTGCAAATGCACACCACTGAGGCTGGGCTTTCTTCTTACATGGGTTCTGGGGAACTGAACTCAGATCTTCATGCTAGCATGGCAAGGACTTCAGTGGCTGGCTTGTATCTTTAATTTATCTAACTCTGAATTCTCAACCTCATCCAGCCTGTATGAGTTTCTCGGGTCAGAGATGTGCCTGCTCCTGGGGGGGGGGGGGGAGGGGGGCGGGGTCATCCTTCTATTCATCTCCATTCTGTCTGCATGATCTGTGGAACTGGAGCATGGGACTGACCCATCAGAACACCTGTCACCTGTCACACAAACCCTAACCATTATCTGGGTTTGCTTTATTACTAATTTGCCCCCAAGAAATACTTTTACACTGAAAGGGTTGAGTGAGCAACAGTTCTCTGAAGGGAAATATCAGTCCATTTTTTTGGGCAACTGGATTGACTTGGAGCCACAGATGGCTTTCTTCTCTTTGAATTTGGTCCTAATGAGGGCTCTGAACTGGCACCCAGAGTCAGGAGCACCATCAAGTAGAGCCGCTGGCCCCAGATGCCACTGATCCTGCTGGCAAGCTTGTGAGCAAGCTGGCTCCAAGGTCAGCAGCTGGACCCCGCTGTGTTTTCAGAACACAAGTTGACCCCTGGCATCAGCAAATAGCACCCGAGTTTTAATCAGAAAGCAGGGACTAAATAAATAAATAAGAAAGCAGTGACAGCTGCCTGCCATCAGTCTAATTAAAAAAAATACACAAACCACCATGATCAGCTTTCTGCTGAATCCTGGGGGGGGCTCCCTCCATGTATATGCAAGTCACAGGTCACCTGTGTAGAGATGCAGGTCACTGTCCTGGGAGCATGGCCTGAAGTCCAGACCCTTAGTAAGTTACTCGGAGGGGTTTGGCCACAGAGGATCCTCATTCTGCTGGTGCCCCCTTCTCTGATGGCCCTACTTTTTCTTTTGAGTAGGTCTCTACATTAGTAACCCCCAACTGTTTTGCCAGGGAAAGGATATGCCTGTATGTGCAGGTACACATGTGAATGGTACATATACACAAGTGGAGATCAGAAGACAGCCTCTCTCACTGACCAAGGAGGCTAGACTGATTGGCCAGGGAACCCCAAGGTCTCACCCTTTATCTCCCTAAAGCAGGGATTATACACTCCTCTGTCTTTTTAAAAATATTTATTTTTATGTATGTGATTGATCTGTCTTCTCAAACACCCAGAAGAGGGTGTCAGATCCCATCACGGATGATTGTAAGCCACCATGTGGGTGCTAGGAATTGAACTCAGTACCTTTGGAAGAGCAGCCAGTGCTCTTTTTTTTTTTTTTGATTTTTAATATTTTTATTACATATTTTCCTCAATTACATTTCCAATGCTATCCCAAAAGTCCCCTATAGCGCCCCCCACTTCCCTACCCACCCATTCCCATTCTTTTGGCCCTGGCATTCCCCTATATTGGGGCATATAAAGTTTGCAAGTCCAATGGGCCTCTCTTTCCATTGATGGCCGACTAGGCCATCTTTCGATACATATGCAGCTAGAGACAAGAGCTCCGGGGTTCTGGTTAGTACATCATGTTGTTCCAACAATAGGGTTGCAGATCCCTTTAGCTCCTTGGGTACTTTCTCTAGCTTCTCCATTGGGAGCCCTGTGATACATCCAATAGCTGACTGTGAACATCCACTCCTGTGTTTGCTAGGCCCCGGCATCGTCTCACAAGAGACAGCTATATTTGGGTCCTTTCAGCAAAATCTTGCTAGTGTATGCAATGGTGTCAGCGTTTAGAAGCTGATTATGGGATGGATCCCTGGATACGGCAGTCTCTAAATGGTCCATCCTTTCATCACAGCTACGAACTTTGTCTCTGTAACTCCTTCCCTGGGTGTTTTGTTCCCAATTCTAAGAAGGGGCACAGTGTCCACACTTTGGTCTTCATTCTTCTTGAGTTTCATGCGTTTAGCAAATTGTATCTTATATCTTGGGTATCCTAAGTTTTGGGCTAATATCCACTTATCAGTGAATACATATTGTGTGAGTTCTTTTGTGATTGTGTTACTTCACTCAAGATGATGCCCTCCAGGTCCATCCATTTGGCTAGGAATTTCATAAATTCATTCTTTTTAATAGCTGAGTAGTACTCCATTGTGTAAATGTACCATAATTTCTGTATCCATTCCTCTGTTGAGGGACATCTGGGTTCTTTCCAGCTTCTGGCTATTATAAATAGGGCTGCTATGAACATAGTGGAGCATGTGTCCTTTTTACCGGTTGGGACATCTTCTGGATATATGCCCAGGAGAGGTATTGCTGGATCCTCCGGTAGTACTATGTCCAGTTTTCTGAGGAACCGCCAGACTGATTTCCAGAGTGGTTGTACAAGCTTGCAATCCCACCAACAATGGAGGAGTGTTCCTCTTTCTCCACATTCTCGCCAGCATCTGCTGTCACCTGAATTTTTGATCTTAGCCATTCTGACTGGTGTGAGGTGGAATCTCAGGGTTGTTTTGATTTGCATTTCCCTGATGATTAAGGATGTTGAACATTTTTTCAGGTGTTTCTCTGCCATTCGGTATTCCTCAGGTGAGAATTCTTTGTTCAGTTCTGAGCCCCATTTTTTAATGGGGTTATTTGACTTTCTGGAGTCCACCTTCTTGAGTTCTTTATATATATTGGATATTAGTCCCTTATCTGATTTAGGATAGGTGAAGATCCTTTCCCAATCTGTTGGTGTTTTTTTTGTCTTATTGATGGTGTCTTTAGCCTTGCAGAAGCTTTGTAGTTTCATGAGGTCCCACTTGTCAATTCTCGATCTTACAGCACAAGCCATTACTGTTCTATTCAGGAATTTTTCCCCTGTGCCCATATCTTCAAGGCTTTTCCCCACTTTCTCCTCTATAAGTTTCAGTGTCTCTGGTTTTATGTGAAGTTCCTTGATCCACTTAGACGTGACCTTAGTACAAGGAGATAGGAATGGATCGATTCGCATTCTTCTACATGTTAACAACCAGTTGTGCCAGCACCATTTGTTGAAAATGCTGTCTTTCTTCCACTGGATGTTTTTAGCTCCCTTGTCGAAGATCAAGTGACCGTAGGTGTGTGGCTTCATTTCTGGGTCTTCAATTCTATTCCATTGGTCTATTTGTCTGTCACTATACCAGTACCATGCAGTTTTTATCACAATTGCTCTGTAGTAGAGCTTTAGGTCCGGCATGGTGATTCCACCAGAGGTTCTTTTATCCTTGAGAAGAGTTTTTGCTATCCTAGGTTTTTTGTTATTCCAGATGAATTTGCAGATTGCACTTTCTAATTCGTTGAAGAATTGATTTGGAATTTTGATGGGGATTGCATTGAATCTGTAGATTGCTTTTGGCAAGATAGCCATTTTTACAATGTTGATCCTGCCAATCCATGAGCATGGGAGATCTTTCCATCTTCTGAGATCTTCTATAATTTCTTTCTTCAGAGACTTGAAGTTTTTATTATACAGATCTTTCACTTCCTTAGTTAGAGTCACGCCAAGATATTTTATATTATTTGTGACTATTGAGAAGGGTGTTGTTTCCCTAATTTCTTTCTCAGCCTGTTTATTCTTTGTGTAGAGAAAGGCCATTGATTTGTTTGAGTTAATTTTATATCCAGCTACTTCACCGAAGCTGTTTATCAGGCTTAGGAGTTCTCTGGTGGAATTTTTAGGGTCACTTATATATACTATCATATCATCTGCAAAGAGTGATATTTTGACTTCATCTTTTCCAATTTGTATCCCTTTGATCTCCTTTTGTTGTCGAATTGCTCTGGCTAGGACTTCAAGTACAATGTTGAATAGGTATGGAGAAAGTGGACAGCCTTGTCTAGTCCCTGATTTTAGAGGGATTGCTTCAAGCTTCTCACCATTTACTTTGATGTTGGCTACTGGTTTGCTGTAGATTGCTTTTATCATGTTTAGGTATGGGCCTTGAATTCCTGATCTTTCCAAGACTTTTATCATGAATGGGTGTTGGATCTTGTCAAATGCTTTTTCCGCATCTAATGAGATGACCATGTGGTTTTTGTCTTTGAGTTTGTTTATATACTGGATTACGTTGATGGATTTCCGAATATTGAACCATCCCTGCATCCCTGGGATGAAACCTACTTGGTCAGGATGGATGATTGTTTTGATGTGTTCTTGGATTCGGTTAGCAAGAACTTTATTGAGGATTTTTGCATCAATATTCATAAGGGATATTGGTCTGAAGTTTTCTATCTTTGTTGGGTCTTTTTGTGGTTTAGGTATCAGAGTAATTGTGGCTTCATAGAATGAGTTGGGTAGAGTACCTTCTGTTTCTATTTTGTGGAATAGTTTGTGAAGAACTGGGATTAGATCTTCTTTGAAGGTCTGATAGAACTCTGCACTAAACCCATCTGGTCCTGGGCTTTTTTTAGTTGGGAGACTATTAATGACTGCTTCTATTTCTTTGGGGGATATAGGGCTGTTTAGATCATTAACCTGATCTTGATTCAACTTTGGTACCTGGTATCTGTCTAGGAACTTCTCCATTTCATCCAGGTTCTCCAGTTTTGTTGAGTATAGCCTTTGGTAGAAGGATCTGATGGTGTTTTGGATGTCTTCAGGATCTGTTGTTATGTCTCCTTTTTCATTTCTGATTTTGTTAATTAGGATGCTTTCCCTGTGCCCTCTAGTGAGTCTGGCTAAGGGTTTATCTATCTTGTTGATTTTCTCAAAGAACCAGCTCCTTGATTGGTTGATTCTTTGAATAGTTTTTCTTGTTTCCACTTGGTTGATTTCACCCCTGAGTTTGATTATTTCCTGCCGTCTACTCCTCTTGGGTGAATTTGCTTCCTTTTGTTCTAGTGCTTTTAGGTGTGTTGTCAAGCTGCTAATGTGTGCTCTCTCTAGTTTCCTTTTGGAGGCACTCAGAGCTATGAGTTTTCCTCTTAGAAATGCTTTCATTGCGTCCCATAAGTTTGGGTATGTTGTGGCTTCATTTTCATTGAACTCTAAAAAGTCCTTAATTCCTTTCTTTATTCCTTCCTTGACCAAGGTATCATTGAGAAGAGTGTTGTTCAGTTTCCACGTGAAGGTTGGCTTTCTATTATTTATTTTGTTATTGAAGATCAGCCTTAGTCCATGGTGATCTGATAGGATGCATGGGACAATTTCAATATTTTTGTATCTGTTGAGGCCTGCTTTGTGACCAATTATGTGATCAATTTTGGAGAAGGTACCATGAGGTGCTGAGAAGAAGGTATATCCTTTTGTTTTAGGATAGAATGTTCTGTAGATATCTGCCAGATCCATTTGATTCATAATTTCTGTTAGTTTCACTGTGTCCCTGTTTAGTTTCTGTTTCCATGATCTGTCCATTGGTGAAAGTGGTGTGTTGAAGTCTCCCACTATTATTGTATGAGGTGCAATGTGTGCTTTGAGATTTACTAAAGTTTCTTTAATGAATGTGGCTGCCTTTGTATTTGGAGCATAGATATTCAGGATTGATAGTTCCTCTTGGAGGATTTTACCTTTGATGAGTATGAAGTGTCCCTCCCTGTCTTTTTTAATGACTTTGGGTTGGAAGTCAATCTTATCAGATATTAGAATGGCTACTCCAGCTTGTTTCTTCATGCCATTTGCTTGGAAAATTGTTTTCCAGCCTTTCATTCTGAGGTAGTGTCTATCCTTTTCTCTGAGATGAGTTTCAGCCAGTGCTCTTAACTGCTGAGCCATTTTAACACGAGTTCTAGAGGCTAAGATCAGGGCCTCATGATTACAAGAGAAGCTCTTTACTACCTGCGCTATCTTCCCCAGCCCCATTGACCTAACTCTTCTTTACAAAGGAAACCCTTGTACGCGGCTTTCATTGCTTATGCCTTTCCTCCATCCATAGAGTCCCATTAACACAGCCTTAGACAAGCTCCCTTTGCATGACCCCAAACAGCCCACAGAGCACAACCCTCCTCGGTGCTTTCAGAGCACCCATCCCTATTTTCCAGGGCAGTAGCTAGGACTCTGGGTCATGCACGGAGCTAGGTCAATGCTTTACCACGAGCTGCAGCGCCAGCCCTACGTTAGATTATTTTTACATGTCTTTCTGTCTGTCCCTGCCCCACGCCTTACCCCCTTGTCCTGCACATACATCCATACTCCCAGGACAGACACTGGTTCACTGTCATCTCCCGCGCTGCTTGAACAATGTCTGGCACACAGCAAGTGTTCAGTCAATATTTACCGAATGAACCAAGTGTTATTTCTTCCGTGCCGAGAGGACCCATCCACCTTACAGTTAGCTGTAAGCTGTAGTTTGTGAGCTCTTTCCAGTAAAGGGTGGGGTATAAGGTGTTCCTGGTCATTCTTGTCACGAAGTCCCCAACGGGCCAGCATCTTTAAGCCAGGCCCTCTGTGAAGGTTTCTGAGAACTAGAGCCTTTATCTTTAAAGTAACTATAAATAGTATTTTTATTCCCCTCTTAGATGAGAAAAACAAAATAACAAAACCAGGACTTCCAGAAGGAACTTGAACTAATCCTAATACCTAGGAAGTGGAGGCATGAGGATCGGGAGTTCAAGGCCAACCTTGGCTTTGTCACAAGCTTGGGCTACATAAGACTCTGCTTTCAAAAATACAAACAATAGCACAGCAGCCCCACACTTACACGCTCATCCGTGATGCGTCTGACTTTAAAGCTTTCCTGTGTCTAAGAACCCTTTTTCCTGGGATGAAACTCAAGCCATAAAATCAGCCCTACTTAAAAGTGTTCTAACCCCTAAAGACCCTGTGCTCTTTCCCTTCCCCGGAGCTCAGGCAACCCAAGGAAATCACCTTTGCCACCAGTTTTCCCTCCCAGCAGTGACAGTCATCCCCAACCCCAAGTTTCTTAAGCCTGGGAGATGGGAAGAGAGAGCCGACTCCATTACTCAGCAATAGCCTATCTAAGCAATGTTTGCATATACCACTGCTCAGCCAAGGGGCTGAGTGAGCCCTTTCCCCTGACCTGGACTGTGATAGTCATAGCCTAAATGAATCATCACAGTTACCTAAGGAAACGCCAGCCCAGCACAGCTGGACTCCTGAAGCCCAGGCAGCAAGCCTCCGGGCAATTGGGCAGCGCTTCCGGTAAGGGAGAGCAAAGGGGGAGGGGGAAGGCAGGGTGTGCGCTGGCCATAAAAAGCAGGAACTCTGTGACAGGGGCAGAGAGGGAGCCCCAGGGGTCTGGGAGGCAAGCCCTAAGACCCTAGAGCTGAGGGATGATTCATTGTGTGTCTCAAGACAAGTTCCTTTTTCTTCTGGGATAGCTTTGTCTCTTCCCCAAAGGTACGGGCCCATCCTACACCCAATCCCCGAGGGCCTAGAGGAGATGGGCAAGGGAAAGGAAGACAGCAGCAGTCTGAAATGGGAAAGCCCTAATAAAGGCGTGTTTCCCAGCCTATGAAGCACTCTGTATACCTTACTCGGAAATAATGTCTCATCTTAACCTGGACAGCATCCATGGAGGATATGTGTGTTGTTCTTCACCAAGGAAGACACAGAAGCTACATACAGATAAATGTCTTATTCCAGGCGTCTCTGCCTTGCCAGTCTCTGTCCAGACGCCCTACATTCATTCTTTTCACCGTCAAATAGAGGCCAAAACCCTACAATAAACCTTTTTGTTGGGTATGGGAATGGTGCTGCTTACAAGAGCCTCCTTAGTCCCATCTAGACCGCATCCAATATGGGCATACGGGTGAATGTGAGGGATGGGGACTTTCGTGGTTCTTCCTACCCCTGCTCTATGTAATCTCTAGTTTCCGGCGACAGTTTGATGAGCTAGCTCTCTGAGTTGGGGAGAACAGGCAATTGAGAGATGTGAGTTTCATGCTCAGAGCTGCCATTCACTGGCAAAAAATCACTTGTCAGAGGATGACCAACCCGGCAGTCTTTTTTAGAAGGTCCCTGAAGAATATGAACAAAGGTATCTGTGATAGCAGCACCTCCTCAAGTCCTGATGGAGAACAACTTTCCACAGGAGACATTCTCCACCTGACTCCATCTGCCTCCATCTGCCTCCATCCGGCTCCATCCAGCTCCATCCAGTTCCATCCAGTTCCATCCAGCACCAGGACCTTACCCAGGGTGCATACACTTGAGAGGGAACACCAGGATGCTAGGCTCCCTTCCATCCAAACATGAGTAGCCATCTCATACCTGTCCCTCTCTTTGTACTATCTATTTAACCACACAGTTTATCTTAGAACATTCTACTAAGCCCCTCAGCCCAAGAGACCCCAAAAGCCCATAGAAAGTCTGTCAGCCACAGAAGACTAGGTCACCTCCACCTTGTCGAACCTTGTCCCCAAAGCACCTCCACAAGGACCACTTCCAGAGAAGTTTTTCATTTGAACAGGACTCTTAACAGCATCCAGTCACAAAGCCCCAGCTGACTTTTGTAGATGTCACACTGGAACCCCAGCAGACCCTATGAGGTTCCTGTCAACACTATTTTTGTCAGCGTGTCTGGGAAAACTGACTGAATTTCCTTTTATCTGGAAGCGAGCCCAACTCTGAAGTCGGGTGGATGCAGCCCCGCTTCCGCACCCAAGTTTCCGCAGGTTTGAAAACAAGGCTTGGGTGTTGCAGAGAACAGCTGTGCTAACAAGCACAGCTCTTATCAGTCCATGCCTAGTCCTGCCGGGGTGTCCTGGAGAGCCAGGGCAGTGACTAAAGAGTGGACAGCCACACCCAACAACAGAGCCCGGGGGTGACAATGAGATCAGCCAGAGCAGGAGGGGGACAGCTTCAGAAGAGGAGCCCCTGAGGAGACCTTAGAAATGACAAGGAGAGTCAGTTCCCCAGTGGGACATCACCCCCAAAACTGCCTCCAAGACCTTCAGAAAAGCCTGTCCTGATGGCCTTTCCTTCCCTCAGTATTTCTGTGTCTACTCTGTCATGTTGGTTGGATGTCACACTGGGTACTCCCATCTTGGATGTCACGCTGGGTGCTCCCATCTCTATGTACTGGTTCTAATATGCTTCTTTTTATTTCTTTCCCTTAAAAAAAACTTTCTAAATTTTATAACAGTTTTAAGAATTGAGCCCCGAGCCTTATACATGCTAAACACTGAGCTTGCACAACCTTTTTTTGTATTTTTTATCTTGAGACAGATACTTCTTAAGTTGCCCAAGAAGGCCTTGAACTTCCTATCCCCCTGCCTCAGCCTCCAGAGTAGCTGGGATAACAGGCCCGTGCCACTAGATCAGGTTGGCTCTCAAACTTCCAAATCAGTTTAGAGGCCTTAGAGAAGTCAGCCAATGCCTGGTAGAGTGCAGCCTTTTGTCACCACAAGTCTTGTATCTCTGTCTCCCCCATTGCCTTGATGGAACCATCAAGGATATGAAGGAATTAATGTTGTCCCAAGCTCAACCCCCAGAAGTTCTGGTTTGGCTGGTATAGCATTCAACCCAGGCCTTGGTGCTTCTTCAGACATGCACCACATGCTGAGGACTCCTGCTAAGGACTGTAGATGCCCATCAATAGTCAGCAACTTCCAGCTCCAGGTGGAAGTGGGCAACTGAGGAGAGGGGTGGCATCACTCACAGTTAGAGAGACCAACATGGCGGGCACCTCGCCACATCTAGCTATGGCTCTGGAAAGGGAAGTGGCCAGAGCTGAGACCATGATTTCCAAGGTTCTCATTTACTATTCTGCCATTTGCCGGCCAGAGCAGCTCTCTGGTCAGCAGGACAGACAACTAGCCAACTGCACTGGGAGAAATGCTGAAGGCCAAACAGCTTTGGAGTTTCTGTGGTTGCCCTTGAAAACATGGCAAAACAGTCCCCTCTCCACACATAAACAACTAACATTTTGTAAAGATCTATCTACTCTTTTTAAGAGTGCAAAAGGGGGTTCAAGGCCAGCCTGGTCTACAGAGCAGTCCCAGGATAGCCAGGGCTACAGAGAAAAGCCCTGGCTGGAAAAACTAAGACCCAAAAACCAAACGAACAAACAAACAAAACAAAAAACGGGGTACAAAAGAGGGCTGACAGGATAGCTCAGTCATGAGTCAGCAGATAAAGGCACTAGCCACCAAAGTCTAATCATGGTGGAAGGAGAGAACCCACCTCTACAAGTTGTCCTCTGACCTCCACTCTGTAAGAGTGCTGTGGTATGAACAAGCCTCACTTCCCCCATGAATACACAAAAGAACAAATAACAGTGTTATTTAAAAAAAATTTAAAGAGTGTAAGTGGAATTTGTTTATGGTAGAAAATCCAGGAAAGCGTCAAAAGAGACCCAGGTTACCCACAATGCACCACTCAGCCAGGCTACCCACAGTCCACCACTCAGAGGTTACTAGGGTAATCACACAGGACAAAGTGGCTTCCTCACTCCTTCCAGGAGGCCCAAGCATGTCTCTCCTGGCTGGCCTAATCTCTCCCCATATCTTTCTGTTGCCCTTTGTCCCTAAAAGAGTAGGAAGGAGAAGAACTTTAACCCTGCTTGACAAAGGACTTCCCAATGGCAGATCATCTGCAAACATTCCTGGGGCTTAAGGAGTCCTTGAGGAAGAGATTCCTGACCCTGAAGGCGCCGCTGTGTAGGTGAATAGTTAGGCAGACCTCTCCCCAGCTTCAGAGAACACAGGAGTTAATAGCTAAACTGTGCTTAGACAGCTGGGGGTGTCTCAACTGAGAGTGCTTACCTAGCACACCCAAAGCCCCAGGACCACACGAACGAGCAGAGTACCATGTGCCTATGATATCAGCACTCTAGAGTTGGAAGCAAAAGGATCTTCCTTAGCTATATAGCCAGTTCAAGGCCAGCCTGGATACAAAAACCCCTGTCTCAGGTAGATAGGATGTAGGTAGTAGATAGATAGATAGATAGATAGATAGATAGATAGATAGATAGATAATAAAATGTGCTTAGAATCAATCTGGGTGGGGGAGGATTGTAGGTGGGAGTGACAGGAAGGGGAGCAGTGAGTAGGATGTAAAGTGAATAAATAAAATAAAATAAAAGCGGGAGTGGAGGGGAGGGTATGGGGGACTTTTGGGATAGCATTGAAAATGTAAATGAGGAAAATACCTAATTTTAAAAAAAAGTCAGTCTTCTATAAGCCAAATAAGTAAATAAATAAATAAAATAAAATAAAAGAGTCATATTCAGAAAAATAGCAATCACCGGTAAGTACTCGCTATAACATTATTTTTATTACCAAGACATTGGTATGTATACGCATGTGTTAACAGGCTAATAACAATCAAGAGAGTCTTTGTTTTGAGGGAGAAAAAAATGTTGAGGTTTGGATGGTAGAGGATGGTTTCTAGATTTCAAAAATGGTCTAAGACCTTGGCCCTGTACTTGAGAAATGACCAGCAACCAAACCCAGAGTACACGGGGCTTGGGCAGGTCATTGACTGGCCCCGCACACCCTACGGTAAACCGCTGTGGCCCCAGTGGAGCATAGGGACCTGGGTAAGTCTAAGGGACACAGGCAGTCTCAGATCAGCCACCTCAAGCTCCTTTGACTAAGTTTGGCTGGGGTTCCCTCACTGAGAGTCACATGTACAAGCCAAGGGACTTCCCAAGGAGGCTGGTAGAAAGGATCTGGGAAAGGCCCCTCCACCAGGGAGAAAAGAGGGGTTTCCAAAGTCTGAGTGGGGAAGAGGCAGGGACTAGAGGTCTCCTAGGTTGCATCTAAGGTGACGAGCTGCCGAGTGATTGATGTGTGCCCTGACCCGCAGTCCCACACCTCCAGGAATATCTAAACGTGTCCCAGGGCTTTGGGGTCAATCTGTTTTTAGAGGTTGTTACAAAGTATCCCAAGACCCCTAAGCAGGGCAGCGGCAGGCACAGACAGTCCCCACTAGGTGCAGGTCATGCCCAGATCGGAGGAAGCTGACACTGCCCTTCAGTTCAGGCCAACCCGGGCTTGTCAGGAGAAAGCAACAGAGGAGTCAGAAATAGAAGGAAAATTCCTGGAAGATCTGACAAGATAGGAGGACAGCGGGACACTGGGTGTGCTAGCTGGCCTCCAGTGAGAGGGGTGTTCGAGAAGCTTGAAAGGAGCAAAGCAAGCACCCTCCTTATGCATAAATATCTGTCTTGCCACTGCTGCCTCTGGGTCTTAGAGCCTGGATTCCGGGTGTGTACGGGGTGAGCTCACAGCAGCTTCCTCTCATCTCTCTCCTTATCTACCCTGAAGGAGTGTGAGGCCCAGGACTCCCAGCTCAGCCCCTTCCCCAGCTGGGCCAAACCTATAAATTATACAGTCTGCCCTCCCACTTCAGAAGGACTTCGGTGGTAGAAACACAGTCCTAACCTGTACCAGCCTCTGCCTCCCCCAGGCCCTGGGGATTAGGCTGTAAGGGGCTTCTGCATTTCTTTGGACCACCTTCCCTCTTGAACCCTGACTGTAGCTTCTCCAGCTACTATGGGCCAGAGCCAGGGCTTGCCAAGTCCCCCAGGGAAGGCAGTGCAGCTGAAGCCAGAGAAATGAGGAAGTGAACTGTTTCTCTCCAGGAACCGCAGGCTTTCCTCTCAGACAAGCCCTTTCCCATGGCGTCCACCTCACACTACCTCTGAGTCAACCCCAGTGCCCAGAGCCAGGAAGAGTCGTCCTCGGGGGCACAGCGGTTTGCACCCGCAGCTCCAAGATGGAAGGAGCCAACCAACAATGGCTCAAGATCGCTTTCACCCACGGCTCTGTCTCCGATTTCAAAATAGAAGGGTTCATGTCCCAGGTGAAGGCTGGGCTGGCCTTTTTATCCTTAGGGTCTGTACTTGGCATAGCCTTTGTCAAAAAAATGTCTTCAAGAAAAGGACTGTTCTGAAAGAGTCCTCTCTCCACAAGATGAGTCTCTTTTCTTCTCTTTTGTCAAAACCAGTCCTTATCCTAGGACCAGAGCTGAGCCAAGAATTGGTTCCCCGAGTCTGACCTGTTCTGCTCTCTCCATCAGTAGCCACATGGGGTCACCTGCAAGTATGGCACCCTCAGCCCGGTAGGGAGGGAAGGTAGGCTGAGCTCCTGCCAGGCGAGGCACACTGCCCCCTTGCCAAAGGCCCCTTTCCTCCGGGATCTCAGATAACTTGCAAAGACACTGGCCAGCTCTGCCGTCAAGGAGCTGTCCCTCTTGAAAGGCTTCCAGCAAATGTTTCCTTCATGGAGGAGATAAGCAACCGTCGCTGATAAGGTGGGGCGGGCAGCCTCGGTTCCAGGCAACCCGCAGCACTGGGGGGAAGAATTCTCTGAATTCAGTGCCATTTTATCGATGGCACAGACTCTCACCTTGACTTTGAGGTGGGTTCGATTCCTAGAAACAGCCCCCCACAAGTAATTAAAATAGAAAAATAAGCAAGGGCCGGAGAGACAGTTCAGTGGTAAAAGCTTTTTGCAGAGGACCCTGCTTGGGTTCCCAGAATTCACCTCTCAGCTCACAACTGTCTGTAACTCCAGTTCTCAGCAAGCTGATGCTCCCTGCCGTCACTGATCCACACGGTACACATACACATGTGCAGGCAGACATCCATTCCCGTGCAATTTTAAAAATTCTTTTCAAATTCTAATCAAGTATTTTCATATATAATGGGTTCGTTGTTATTCTTTTACATGAAAAATGAATTTTTTTTCCTCGTTTTAAAATTTTTTTTAATTAGGTATTTATTTCAGTTACATTTCCAATGCTATCCCAAAAGTCCCCCACAAGCTCCACCACCCACTCCCCCACCCACCCACTCCCACTTCTTGGCCCTGGCGTTCCCCTGTACTACTGAGGCATATAAAGTTTGCCCGACCAATGGGCCTCTCTTTCCACTGATGGCCGACTAGGCCATCTTCTGATACATATGCAGCTAGAGACACCAGCTCCGGGGGGTACTGGTTAGTTCATATTGTGTTCCACCTATAGGGTTGCAGATCCCTTTAGCTCCTTGGTTACTTTCTCTAGCTCCTCCTTTGGGGGCCCTGTGATCTATCCAATAGCTGACTGTGAGCATCCACTTCTGTGTTTGCTAGGCCTCAGCATAGTTTCACAAGAGACAGCTATATCTGGGTCCTTTCAGCAAAATCTTGCTAGTGTATGCAATGGTGTCAGCGTTTGGAAGCTGATTATGGGATGGATCCCAGATATGGCAGTCTCTAGATGGTCCATCCTTTCGTCTCAGCTCCAAACTTTGTCTCTGTAACTCCTTCCATGGGTGTTTTGTTCCCAATTCTAAGAAGGGGCAAAGTGTCCACCCTTTGGTCTTCGTTCTTCTTGAGTTTCATGTGTTTTGAAAATTGTATCTTATATCTTGGGTATTCTAAGTTTCTGTGCTAATACCCACTTATCAGTGAGTACATATTGTGTGAGTTCTTTTGTGATTGGGTTACTTCACTCAGGATGATGCATCATAACAGCCGGGCATGGTGGTACACGCCTTTGATCCCAGCACTCGGGAGGCAGAGGCAGCCCGATTTCTGAGTTCGAGGCCAGCCTGGTCTACAAAGTGAGTTCCAGGACAGCCAGGGCTATACAGAGAAACCCTGTCTCGAAAAATAAAAAAAAAAAGAAGAAGTAAATAACATATTTTATTAAATACAGTTATGTTCCAAAACAAAACACAACTTTGAAAAGAGTAATATTTTTGCCTACCTGCAAGGCTGTCCTAGTTAACAGAGGCCTCCTGTCTTCCATGTGTGTCTCTGTATTCAGCCTCCCTTGACTCACGTTTTATTTGAAGAAGACAGGGGAACCAGGTGTGGTGATTCGTGTCCTGTAATCCCAACACTTGAGAGGCTGAGACAGGAGGATTGTCACAAATTCAAGGCCAGCCTGGGTTATCTAGCAAGTTCTAGGCCAGCCAGAACTACATGACAAGACTTGTCTGAAAGAATACAAATCCCTCACTTTGCAAACTTACACCTGAAAAGAAATGTTTGAGAACAAATTCAGGTAACTCTAGGTACCCTTCTCTGATACCACATCAAAATTCAACAAGAGTCCATGTCTTATGTGTAGGAAGGGTGGAGGGTATGGTCCTGGAGACTGCATGCTCTTGTGTGACACTATTCCTGTGGAGACACAAACATTCATCTCAGATAGGGAACAAATAGCAGGCCCAAGTCAGAGCTCCCCCAAGGTCCAACTTGGTGAAGCGGTGAATTGTACTGAATTACATGGGCGAGAGGTTCCTTACAGGGAGAAAAGGCTCAAAGACAGCTGCAGCACCAAAACCCCACTCCAGCATGGGTGATCACTTTATAGACAAGCTGGAAACCGGTGCGCAGCCTGCAGGCAACTCAACAGGTCGGAGAGTCTCTTCCAGACAGCTCTCCCAGCTGATATCTGCCTCTACCAGGTAGCATGACTAATCCAGGTTGGTGTCTATTTCACACACACACACACACACACACACACACACACACACACACACTATTATTACTATTATTTAAGTCTTTGTCTCTCTCTCCCTTACTCTCTCTCTCTCTGTGTCTATTTCACACACACACACACTATTATTACTATTATTTAAGTCTTTGTCTCTCTCTCCCTTACTCTCTCTCTCTCTCTCTCTCTCTCTCTCTCTCTCTCTCTCTCTCTCTCTCTGTGTGTGTGTGTGTGTGTGTGTGTGTGTGATAGCATATCTAGTTATCTCTCAATCCACCCATCTGTCCTCTTTGTGCGTGTGTATTCGGCACATCTGCAATAGCGGAGAAAGGGGACTTTTCTAAGGAAAGAGTGTGCAAACAACAAGGTGTGGACCACTTATAAAGCTGGTGGCTGCACATGAGAAGAGGGACCACTAGCCAGGGGGAAGGCTGGCTGGGGAGGCAGGGTAACAGCCTGAACCATGGAGATGGGAAGCTGACAGAAAGTCACGGTGTATGCAGGGAAACAATAGTGTATGAAAAAGGTTACAGCGTGAAATAAAGGCACTATTCACAACAGGTGGACAGGGTTAAGGGAACTCGAAAGACAAGTCACAAAACAGCACAGCCACAGTCACAGCTAGGAGCCATCAGTCTGCCCCAGCCTGAGCGGGGAGGAGAAACTGGAGATGAAAATCTCTTAAGAAGCGACCTGACTGGACCACAGGTGGCCCAGGGAGGAGAGCCAGTGGGCCATATGCTCTAATCTCACCCTTCTCTTGGTTCTTATACCCCATTAACAGAGCCCAGCAAGAAGACAGAAGGAGACTTCCTTCCATAGCTCATCAAAGAAAGAGGTTTTTATGAGAAGTCGCTACTAGAAAGTCAGAATGCTCTCTGGGATGGGTACCCAAGATAAATCAAGGCTGGGGGGGTGGGGGGAAGTGTCTCTCAGAGACTGAACCACCAACCAAACAGCATGCGTGGGCTAGACCTAGGCCCCCTGCACATATGTAGCAATGTGCAGCTAGGTTTTCATGTGGTTCCCCCCAACAACTGAAGCATGGGCTGCCTATCCCTAAGGCTGTCTGTGGATCCCACTCCCCTAATTGGGATGCCTTTGTCTGCCTCAATGTGAGAGGATGCTCTTAGTACTGCAGAGACTTGATGTGCCAAGGTGGGGGAATACGGGGTGGGGGAGGGTTCCACTCTCTCAGAGGAGACAGGAAGGGCAGGTGGGGGAGGTACTGTGGGGTGGGGACTGGGAAGAGGGGAACAAGGCAGTGGCTTCTTGCTACAGGAGCTGTCAGTGTATCCTTTAGGCATTCACGAAGGAAGTATTTTCTCTTGAAATTTTTTTTTAAGTTTTCTCTTAATTTTGAAATTAGAATTACATCACTTTCCTGAGATTCCCTTTCCTTCCACCAAACCCTCCCATATACCTCTCCCTGCTCTCTTTCAAATTCAATATAATCATGTATCGCAGCTGGCCTCTAATTCTCTATAAAGCCAATAATGACCTTGACTTTTTAAATTCTCCCACCTCCATCTCACAAGTCCCAGGCTTACAGGCATGGACCACTGAGTGTGGTTTTATAGAATGCTTGGGAGTAACCTCAAAGCTTTATGCTAAGAAAACACTAGACTAAGCAAGGTCTCTTACTAGCCCCTCATCCTTCTTTGAGGCAGTCTCAAGTTGTCTGATAAATTGTGATTCTCCTGCTTCGTGCTAGGATTATAGACTTGCATCCTCACACCAGGCAATGATGCTTTTGATGAGGCAATAAAAATTATTCATTGTATTAAGCCTTCGCTATGGCTCTTTTTCTTTCTTTTCTGTTTTCATGGCAGTGTTTCTCTGTAGCCCTGGCTGTTGGCAACTCAGTCTGCAGTCTGTAGACCAGGCTGGCCTTGAACTCACAGATAACCCTCTGTCTCTGCATCTTGAGTGCTGGGATTAAAGGTTTGCACTACCGCTGCCCAGCTTGCTCTTTGTATTTTTATGTGCTGAAACAAGAACTGTGCGTGTATTTCTGGTACATGCTAATGTGTGGTTGTTGTCTTAACTCTAAACACTAGTTTTTAAGTTACAAAAGTCATTCAACACTTTTTTTTTGAAAGAATGACTGATAAATCATGGCTGTTCAGACTTAGGGAATTTTGTGGTTATTTCCTTGACAATGAGCAGGTAAACCTGTCCCTTCAAGGAAAACAAATGATTTTGTTTGTTGCCAATTATAAAATTTTAGTTGTAGCAGGTGGTGGTACAGATTTAATCCCAGCACTCAGCAGGCAGAGGCAGGCAGATCTCTAAGAGTCTGTGGCCAGCCTGGTCTACAGAGCTAGTTCCAGGATAGCCAGAGCTACACAAAGAAGCCTTGTCTTGAAAAGCAAAACAAACAAACCAAAAACAACCAACCAACCAAATAAACAAAAACTTCATCTTTAAAGATGTAATTAGAAGTTTTCAAAACTTCTGCATCTGTGTGGCTGCCAGTACTCAAAGGGTTCTCTGACAAGCTTGTTGCAAATGGGAATGAAAGTGACTTTTATGAAGTGGACTCACACTCAGGACATTTTTATAATCCATGGGTCAGTATTTCTCAAATGGCTGATACAAGAGATTATAGAATCGTGAACACATAAAAGATCCTTTCAACATGCAAAAGACACTAATGTATTTTATTGGGACAGAAAATAAAAGGTTCACTAATACATATTCAGACTTCTCATGCCAAGATATTTCTTGGAAAGGACCATATGAATGTTGGATTTGGAGGCATGTACTTGTAATTATAATCCTGAAGAGGCAGAGGAAGAAGGACTGTGAATTTGAAGCCAGCCTGGGCTACATGGGGAGAACTCGTTTCAAAAGACAAGCAAAAACTCAAACCATAAGGAAACCAAAGCAAAAAGCTGTCTGTAAGAGCCTGGGCTACTGCTGTGGCTCGGTGCTGGAGAACACTCCTGGTACACGCTGTATATCCATGCTTTAGAGTTCAAACCTCTGCCTTGGAGGCAAGCTCCTCAAGACGCAGGAAGTGAACCACTCACCAGCTTTGGGAAGCCATTGAAACTGATCCCATTCCCTGGGTCCCTTCCTCCCCAAGCTTATATAAACAGCTTGAGAGATACTCTCAAATAAACCAGGCTGCCTATAAAAGGCTGGGGCTCAGTCTCCAAGCAAAATATCATAAAAAGTCAAAAACAAAAATACATTTAAAAATAACACAATGAGTAGCCATGTATGAGAAGACCCGTTGGACCTCCTGCTCATCCTCTACCAAAAGGAAAATGGTTTTCAGAATGTATTAATACTCCCTTGCTTTTCAGTATATTTTCAGTGTGAATGTACATATCTCTAAACAAATTTCAGTTTTGTTTGGTTTTGAGACAGGGTCTCACTACGTAGCTTTGTTTGGCCTGGAATTTGCTGTGTAGAACAGGCTGGCCTTGAACTCATAGAGATCCCCTGCCTCTGCCTCCAGAATGCTAAGATAAAAGGTGTATGCCACGACACCCAGTTAAGCTTTTTTCTTTTTGCCACCTTTCCTGTCCGGGTAAGTGGGTTGCACTACAGTGACTAATCCATCAAAATGAGTCAGGATGCCATGACCATCGGGTGATTCTATGTGGCACTTCTAGGCTACTTCTAGACTGTTTGAAGCTATTAGGTAACACACATATTTGATTTCTAAAATTACTATTTCTAGGGAACCTTCTGAACACAGAGCCCGGGCACCAGAGCTTGGCAGGTAGGGCTACAGATCTGGTCTGCCACGTTCTGGGGCAGTGAGAAGCTGGGAGCTACTCCCTCTCCATCCATTCAAGTGGAAGAGGCAAACACAGAGCAAGCAATCATATGGCCAGTAGATCCCAGGTTGTCATACAAAACATAAAACAGGATGATAGTACAGCCAGGGTGTCTTAGGAGCATGTCTCTTCTTCCATGTCCCCATTTGCTAGACTAAGATTCAGGGGATCATATCTTAAAAGGAAAAAGGTGAGGGGCTCCCAGGGAAGAGAGGAGGAAGAAAAGAGAAAAAAATAGTTCAAAGATCTGGGTAATGCAGAAGTTATGGGGTCATACCATCTTCCCAAGTGGCCTCTGCCAGCACTGGTCAGCCAAGCCTTGTTAGGGACAGACACTGCTACTCTCCAGGACCTTTGCCTTACCTGCTGCTCACTGGAGTCTTCCCCTCTGCCTCTGGTCTTCTCTCCATGGTTCCCCCCACACACTTGAGATCTAGCAGAGCCTCACAGAGGCCTCTGAATGACTCAGGCTGGTACTTGAGTATTGGAGGCCAATCATGAACAACCCAAACCCCAAAATGTCCTGGTTAGGAATATCTACAGATCTCTGACAGGAAAGCAAAAAGCAGTAGACAGCATATCACCTGAAACCCAGGGACACTCAGGCAAAGCAAGTGTCACTTTGTAAGGGCCAGACAGATGCAGGCTCCAGGTTATGCCCAGAGTCCCTGAGCTTCCTGTTAGCACCATCAGTAACAAAGCCGAACTTCCAGGAGCTGTGTAGCAGTACTGCATAGCAGCAGTGTGTACAGCCTGGGAATAGCCAAAAACAGAAGCCGGAAGGTCACCCAGAGCTCAGGCAAAGCAGGAAACACAGAGCAGCGATGGGGGTGGGTCGGCCTGAACTCTACCTGGTGCCAAACCCTCCCAAGTAACTGAAGGTCACTCCTTCATCGTTTCCTCCCAACATCCAGTGCACCTCTCCATAATTTACAACTCTCTGAACTCTTGGGAATAGTTTGGTAATCCTGTTCAACAGTCAATGGCATTGCCATGCAACAGCCCATACAGAAAAAATCCCACCCCCTAACACAGGGTCTCACATATCCCAGAATGGCCTCAAACTCAAACCGTTGGGTCATTTGGCTCCACCTCCTGGATGCTAGGATTAGAGATGTCTGCCGCCAAATCTCTGTGCAGTATTGAAGCCAGGGCTTCGTGTCTGCTAGCCAAGCACTCTACCAACTGAGCTACAACCCCGGCCTGGCGACCCTTCTGAGTTAGCAGCAGTAAAGGCTCATTAAGGTAAAACTATTCAATCAGATGAAATCTCTGACTTGGGTAGAGAGCTAAGATACCAGTTAAGCAGGTTAAGGGACCACCTCTTAGGATGACAGGTTCATCATAAACCATGATAAACAAATTGGAGGCAGAGACAGACAGCAATTGCCCATGGAGCTTGAAGAGTGTGGGGCACCTGAATGTGTACACACGTTCATATATCACACACATGCATGTATGTAACAACATATGCATATTCCATGTCCAGAAATAAAAATATTTTGGTCCTGACTCTTAACCCGGAAAAAGAGCAAATACAGGAAGAGAGAATCTGGGGTCTGACTTACCTGTTGATCAGCCATGTTGGAGAGGTGAAAGGTGAAGAGAGATGAAGGAAGATGTTTCCTTAGCAAGCACTATAGCTACCATGTTCACCAAAATCAAATAAATGAATCAACCCACCATGTCCCACCTCCATTGCCAGTCCCTGTACTGACTGCCCCGTAGCAGTTGCTGTCTGTCTCGGGCTTACAGTCTTAGCATAACCACCTCAGCCAAGCTGAGAGAGGGTGCCTCTGGGGTCCTGTTCCTATTCAACAGACAGGCAGCTGGCACCTCCCTTTTCTCCAGGCACCATCCCCACTGATCTGCGCTTGGATGAGCTCTCCAAGCTGCTGTTTTAGCCCATTCCTGCTAGACCGACACCTACTTACCCAACAAGCACAACAGCCCCTTCACACACGTGCTGTGTTCAGTTGCAAATGCCACTGGGTGAAAGAGGGTATCAGGGTGGCTTCAGTTAGTACAATCCCTCTGGGAAGATACCTCCAAGCCCCTTCCCTGGCCCAGGTAGGCTGGAGCAGGGGGAGTGGCAAATGTTGTTCCAACGATGCCACACGTCCACCAGAATCCACGTCTGCTGGAGAGCCACCCGTCATGCTCAATGCCATCTCTGTTGTGAGACTCTTCCTGAAAAGCCCCTGTGTTATGGATCCCGGCTTCAGCTAGGGTTTCAATACAAGGTCCCCATTCATTCAAGGCTCACCATTCTTGGCCACACAGGCTGCTGGCTGCCTGAGGGAAGCTGCCTGGGTGCAGAGTGATCTTCCCACTTGGCATCTAAAGAGGCAAGAGCAAGCTGACTGAAATCTCCCTCTTCACCCCAGTGGCCTTCTGGGAAATCCTGGCAATGTATGCCAGTCAGCCAGTCTCTGAGGAGAGTCCGCATATCTCTGCTAGGATCTCTGTCAGCCTCCAAGCTCCTGAGTAACATGATGTCAATGGCTAGATACACAAAGCACACAGAAGGAACTTTTTAATCCTCTGATAAGTTAGAGGGGAGGAAAAGTGCTGGCTCAAAGATACCTGGATCTGAGGACGGAAGAGGAAGTTGGTTCTTAGGGAAGGGGCAGGTGGAAAGTGCTTGCTTACTTGCTTGTCTGCTTGTGTAGTAGTAGTCTGCCAGTGAGCTACACTCTTAGTCCAGATAATTAATTTCTTTGAGCTCAAGTAGACTATTTTGGCAGACTGTTTTTGCTCCCAAAAGAATCTCACACTAGTACATAGGTACTCAGATCGCCAAGGTACGTTAGAATCATCTAGAAGGTTTATTAAAACAGTGCTGAGCCCATACAAGAAATGGCTCTGTGGGACCGATACTGAGAAAAGGGGGTGTGAGAACCACAGATGCATGACTCCCAAGGACACAACAGGATGCTCATGTGAACTCCAAGAGACGGTGCCAGCACACACAAGCTCTACAGGAGTTCAAACCAGGCAAAGTCTCAGCACTGAAAGGGAGAAGTGGACTTGGAGGCAGGGGGATCCCATCCCTAATCAGGAAATGATCTGCAATTGATAGCTGCTGGGAAACAGAAAATCAGTTTTCTCCAATGAGTGTCCAGGACAGGCCCCATGGGCTCAAAGTAGTACCAACCAAACAAATAAAATAAAATAAAATGGACTCCATGTGTTTTTTAGTGTTTGTTTGTCTTATTGTTTTTTGTTTATCTTTTATTGTTTCGTTTTCAAGAAAAAAAGAACAGGAAGCTGGGTAAACAGGGAAGAGAGAAATAGTTGGGAGTGGCCAAGGGGGAAAGAATATGATCAAAGCATACTGTATAAGAGTTTTTTCTTTAAAAAAGAAAAAGAAAAGAAAGGAAAGAAAAAGAATTATGGACTAATTAGTACTGGGCTGGAGCCTGGCAGTCTGCATTCCTGACAAGCAGTCAGGGAACCTCACTTTTGGAACCACTGGAGTAGAGTCTCCCTAGACTTCAAGGGTTGCACACTGTTTAAAATAACTAAGACAGTGTATTCCCAAAGACCGTTTCAAAGCAAAGATGAGGTAGACAGGATGACACAAGGAGGCCTGTAGGGAAACTAACAGCTGATACAACAGATACCAGAGCTGTGGGACACCAAAACATCACTGCTCAGTGAAGTCCACCCAAAGCGGGCTGGGACCCACACGGTGAACCCAGACAACCCTGGATGCCCTTAGCTTCATGCAATTGGTGTCTCCATGGCCATGAAGATCTCACTTTGGACTTCCGTACGTCCCTGGCTCCATGTGATTGCCATGGGAAGAATTCAGATGAGCTGCACAGAACATAGCAGAGAAAGTGAGCAGAGTTTACTGCAGATTAGAGCAGAGTACATGCTCCAAGGAGAGACTAGACAATGGCTAAAGGGGACATCTGTGACAATCTTCAGCCCCCACACACAGCCTTTATCAGCTTCTGAAGTCTCTGGAATAGGCAGCCTTCCTGGGGGTAGGGGGAGTTCCTACCCAGGTGATTGAGACACACGTTGGGACTGACTCTTCCAGAAGGGGAAAACAGGATGTCTTTGATCTTTATGATAAAGCCTCTTTCTTGAATTACCCTACAGGTAATCCTGTAGGGGTTAGTACTCCTGACGCCAGGTTTAGATAGTTATTTATTAATGACCCTACGGGCTGTTGGAATGTCACATTTCCTGAAGGGCCAGCAATGTGATTCAGGCCTCTGACTAGTAGGCAGAGCCCTGCTGCCACTCCTCAATGGTCCAGGCTGTTGAGGGGAAGGTTCAAGGCCACTGTTCACCAAGCCTGCTTGCTGGCGTCTGCTTCAGTATCAACAGCAAGCATCATTAGCCTTGTAGAATTGGCTGTACCTGTCTTGCACCTGATACAAATGTTGAGAACGAGAGAAAAAACTGCTCAGGAGGTTTAGGAAAGGAACCTTAACGAGTGAGCAGCTCTACTTTTTATCCTTGCCAACCAGTTCTGTCTTGACCAGAAGCCAAAAATACCCTCAGCCCTATCAGTAGTTGTGTCCTGGCCAGAGATCAGAAATACCAAAATCGTTAAAGGCACTGGCTTGTGTCCTGGTGCCTAGCATTTATCTTTCTTCTTTTATAATCCTTCCCTGGGACCCTCCAATCAACCAGAGCTCTGCTCACTCACTTTCTCTAAAGCTCTCTGCTGTGATAAAGCTCCATTGCCAAACCCATCCCTCCATCGCCCAGATGATACTGGGGTCATCCTTGCCAACCTCTCCCGCAAAGATGACCTATGAACTGCAGTCCATACTGCTTCTTCTCACCTTCCACAGGAAAAGATGATCTCCATCCCTAACCCCAAGACCTAGTTTTCTGCAGAGAAAGGAGGAGAAAGGAAGGAGGACAAGTTGACTCAGTAGAGACACAGAGAGGACCTCCTCAGACATTTGTCTGGACTTCAGGAAGCCCGGAGAGTCCCAAATGTCACGTTGCCTCAAGATATCTTTTTGTTTTTGTGACAGAGTCTCATGTAACTCAAACTAGTTCTAAACCCTATATAGCCAAGGATGGAATTGGACTCTGATCCTCCTGCCTTCACTGTTGGAAAACCCCACCCCTAAGCCCACTTTCAATATCAATTGACAGCAGGCCACGTCATTATTGGCCACCAAAATGCCAGCCGTTTTCTCTGTCACCACAGAGACTCCCTGTGTGCACTGCTTCCTTTTCCGGCTCTTTTCCCCCTTCCGGGCCATCTCAGAGGCTGCCTCTGCAAGCCTCACTCCCCCAATAAACCTCCCATATGAGATCTGTTACACCATGTGACTTTGTGGTGTCCACTGCTTAAATAATAATATCTACCTCCTGGGGTTGCAGGCGTGCTGGTAATGTATAGTGCTTGAGGTTGAACTCCTGGCCTCGTGTGTGTCTATCTCCTGAGATGTCTTAAACAGAGGAATCTGTGGGTCCTCGCCTCTCTTCATTCCTCATGATACAATGAAAGCCTATTTTCTCTTGTTCAGCTTCCACTCTGCCTGCCACAGGTGACTTCTCATGGGGAGAGAGTGTCACTATCCAGTGCAAATGTCCCTGTCTAAGAAAGACCAGGAGAGCCATGTACAAGGCCCATCACCCTTCCAGTACACAGAAGTATTTCTTTACCTGGCAGCAAGAGCATGGATTACATAGGGAGATCTCTAATTTTTTTTTTCCCGGCTGTGATGCAAGCTTTAATGGAGCAAGCAGCGAGCCAGACCCAGCCTGGAGAAGAAAGCTGCTATTCCCATCCACTGAGAGCTGTGGAGTGGAGCCAGAGGGGTGGGAGAGATGCCGTCTGAAGGAGGCACTTTGGAAATTCCTTACATTTTTTGCCCTTTGTCTCTGGGCATTGAGATGGAGAGAGGCACCTTTGACTCCGTTCCAGTTTCCCATCTCTTCTCTGCATTCAAAGGGCAGATCCTACTGAGTGCCAAAGAATCCCCTGGCTCCTTTTTTCATCTCAGTGGTGACACAGTGGAGGGGCTGGCTGGGAAGCAGGCTTTCTTCTGGTCTGTGTTCCTGAATTTCCCTTGTGTGGCTGCTAGGGCCTGGCTCACATACTCAGTGATGCCTTCAGATGCCTCAGATGTGGTGCCTTCTTCCGAAATGGGTGGTCCACTCTTCATTCTGGTGGTGGGGAGCTCAGAGGTACCTGAGTGAAGGGTGGGTACTAGATACTGGCATATGAGGACTGGTCGGTGAACCCCATAGGTAATTCCATGAGGAGGTTGGCCAGATGCTGGGGATGGAATTCTGTGATAGAGCATGTGTTCTTCCTGTATGTGGTCGGTTCTGGGTTCAACACCTGTCACCCAGGGAAAGGGTAGAGAAAGGAGCTAGGATCCCTTTTCCCAGGAGCGTCTATAGACTTCAAGGCTTTTAACAGAATTGTGAACAAGGGTCGCTCTATTACTGGTATAAGGCACAGGTCCTTTTGCCACTATGAACAGTTCACCAACACCCCCCCCCAGCCACTTTGCACCCCAGCCAGCTGACTTCCAAGCCAGCAATGGGACATCCATAACTCATCCCTGCACCCCGGGCTCTCAGCTGGGAAAAATCGTAGAAGTCATCAAGACAACCCTCCATCTCAGAAAAGGAGACATGCTCAGTGAATATGTGACCCCCTCCCCCAGGAGGTCCTCAGAGCCATGCCATGTCCTGCCTCTTTCACCCCTCCTCCACCCTGATCTGAAGAGCTGGGATTTTTTTCATTATTTACTACACTTGGGCCATCTTGTACCCTTTTGTCACCAAATTATGACATCCTTATCTTCCCAAAGTGGTAGACTGTGTCACAGACAATGAAGAGTTATGTCTCAGCACTCTCACTCAAAAGGTAAAAAGTCACTGTCCTTTGAAGGGCAGTGACTTTGAGTGAGTTTGCCAGGCCAGCAATTGCTCACTTCAGGACCCGGGGGGGGGGGGGGGGGGGGAGGGGCGGGGAGAGCAATCGCATCCCCGCTGAGCTTCAGTTCCCACCTCTGAATGGAGAGAGTTGGCTTGAAGACCTTCATGCTTCTTCACAGCTGACACCCCAGGGTAGGGTTTGAGTTACACATCCCACTGCAGGGGACAGCTCCCCCAACCCCTCCCTTCCTGCTTTGCCCTGGCTCAGTGTTCCCTGTGGCTAGCATCCAGCTCCTAGCTGTTTATGGTTCAACCCTATTGGGCAGCTATAGAATGAAAACCACAGAGAGGTGACAGCTAGTCCTCAGTACAGTATCCCTTAACCAGACTGGTCACAGTTTTTCTGGGGAATTCGGGATTCTCTTTCATGAGTTCTTAAGTCTCATTCATAAATGGGCTCAGAAGCAGCTCAGGGGCCGTTTTATAATTGTTAGAGAAAAAAACAATAGGGTAGACAGGCTATAAATCTCAGCAGATGCTGGGATAGATAAGAAGAAAAAAGAGAGATGCCTTTTGAGTTAACGAATAAAACACCAGACAGAGGTAGGGGTGGTGGTCACGCCTTTGATCCCAGAACCAGGAGGCGGAGGTAAACGATTCTCTGTAAATTTCAGGCCAGTAGGTCCTACATAGTAAGTTCCAGGTCAGCCCAGGCTGCATAGGAGACCCTGCCTTAAAGCAAACAAACAAACAAGCTGGGCCTGGCAGCCCTGCCTGTGGCTCCAGAGCTCAGGACGCAGAGGAAAGCGAATTTGAGGCCTGCCTGTTTTGCATAATGAGTTCCAAGACAGCCAGGACTACAGAGTGAGACTTTGCCTCAAAAAATCAAAAGGAGGGAGAGAGAGAATAAATAACTGAAAGAAAGTGAATTTTTAAAAAGAAGGAAACCAGATCTAGTCATGAAGATCAGCAATATATATATATATATATATATATATATATATATATATATATATAAAATGGGAGACATCAGAGAAAAAACTTTAAAACCTCCGGGGATCAGAACAAGTGTGTTTAGGATTTTGGCTGGTATACAAAGAAGGATTGAGCAGTCGGACATAGTGGCTGCTGTCTTAATCCCAGCACTAAGAGGGCAAAGGCAGGTGAACCTCTGAGTTTGAGGCCAGCCTGGTCTACAGAAAAACTCTGTCCAAAAAAAGAAAGAGAAAAATAAAGAAAACGAGAGAGACAGAGAGACAGAGAGACAGAGAGAGGAAGAACAAGAAGGAAAAGAAAGAAGAAAAAAATCAGGCAGGCTTAGCAGTGAAGTTCTGTAAGCGACCTCATGGAAAGAAGGCTTCTGAGACGGAAAAGTACGTTCTCTCACGCAGGGATAATTATTCCTCCCATTGCCTTAACAAATCCCCAGGTAAATCGGCTTTCCTGAGGGGTGGTCTCCTGCCAGGTCCCCGACAGACTCAATTGCATTAACTTACAGAGCAGATAACGCTGTCTAAGCCAGGAGGCAGATAAGAACATCACATCGTGGGGGTCCTGGAACACCCAGTTTTTCATGCAGTATTTTTGAAAAGAATTTTACATATTTTTAAAAAGCATGACATATTTCAGTCATATTCTTTTTCCTCCCTCGACTCCTCCCAGATCCTTTCCTGTGTTTTAAATATGGAGGGCAACTGTGAGGCTTCCTCTTCTAGCAGTAAGTGGGGTTCAAAGGAAGACATTTATCTTCAAGGGCCTCCAAGGCTGCTGCTAATCTCTTTGTACCCACTTCAGCACCATGGCATCTGTCTCTGAGAATCACCGTCCAATCCTGGGCTCCCAAAGCAGTTTCACTCTCCGTCTTTGGATATCATTTTTGTTCTTCTAAAGGTTTGCTGTTTAATCTCCATGTGTATCTGGTCTTGTACTTCTCTGCTTGTCTCTTTTTCTTGGAGCTTTTAATTCCCCACTGAGTCTATCTGGATGTGTGTCTGTCTGTCTATCTGCCTGATTTATCTCCATGGGTCTCCCTGATTTCTCCTTACGTGCACTGTTATTCTAATTTTTTTTAAGTATCTTTTTTATTTAAAGATTTGGATGGGCCCCAGGGCCACCCTCTATTCTAAACCTGCCTTTGTGTTCAGAGACTCAAGTCAGTGCAGCCAACCTCCCAATGAAAACACAAATACAATATACTGTGCATAGTAGTTTGAGACAAGAGGATTGTTGTAATGTCAAGGCCCAACGTGGGCTACATAGAGTTCCAAACTCTCCCCTGTGTTATATACTGAGACTCTGAGAGGTTGGGGGCTGTAGCTCATTGGGTAGGATGCTTACCCAGTGTGACATGAAGCCCTGGAAGCCATCTCCAGCAGAGCATAAGCAAGCATGTTAGACTATGCCTGTACTGTCAACACTCAGGGGTTCACAGTCATTCTCGGCTACACAAGAAGTTCAAGGCCAGTTTAGGATACATGAGACCCTCACTCTGGAAAAACAAAACACAAAAACCCTTACAAGTCCTCAGCCGGAGTCTTGGAGAGCAGTGTACATTTCTTCAGTGTCCATGGAATGACAAAGGAAAGGTTGTACCATGGATCCATCATACATAAAATTTACTCTCATCTGAATGGGCTCTTGCTCTCTCTCTCTCTCTCTCTCTCTCTCTCTCTCTCTCTCTCCTCTCCCTCTTCCCCCTCTCCCTCCCCCCACACCCCATCTCTCTCTCCTTCTCTCCCTGAAATTCTTCTGAATTTTGCTGTTGTTTTGTAACAGATGAAGGACAGGCCTCTGGTACACTTACCATACTGCAAAGAAGTTGAACTTAGGGCTTCCTGCCTTCTTGGCCAGTAACCTATTGTTAGAGCTTCATCCTCAACTCTTGCAGGCCCTGTTCTCATGTGTACTGCATACAGGATAGGTTTGCCACTCATCAAGGTCTCTGGGTCTGAGAAATTGGAACATTGAGTGGCAGGGTCAATTCATTGGGTACTGACTTAAGACTGAGCACATCGGCACCTGTCAAGTCCTTCAGACCCTCCCAGGAGGATGGCTCTTCCCCTAACACCTACTCCAAGGACACTTCTCTCTCTCTCCCCTCAAGTCATAAAGATCACCCCTTAGTCTACTGGGTCCCCTCCACCCAATGTGCGCCTCTCCAGCCCAGCCTGGCAGTGGAAGGGGAGTGAAGCTGGAGAAGAATCTGTGGAAATTCGAGGCTTTCATCTCTTAAACAAATAGTGCATTCCTCTGGGTTGCCGCTGCTGCTGGAATTAAACAATGATGTGTTCAGGGAGGCTCCAAGGCGTTACCTTAGCAACGCCCAGGCTGTTTTCATGCAAGATCCAGTTAAAGAGGAAGGAGAACAAAAAATAATCAAGGGACAGCCCTGGCTGGGGTCCAGGGACGAGGGTCTTTGGCTGAGTATTCGTGTTTTGTGTTCTGCTGGGTTTGTGGCCCTTCTTCTGCTAAGCTTCCTCTAGCTCTCCTGGTGTGTGCACGCCTGCGAGGCTGGCTCCCTGGAATACTAATACAGGCTCAGAAAGGAGAGGGACAGACGTCACAGGTGGTCTGGCCTAAGCAGAGGTGACTTAGAAAGTCTAAAGGTCACAAGCCGAAGAAGAAGACAAAGGAAGGTGCCTGCAGTCTTCTCCAAAGAGACTGATGGGCCTGTGACGGAGGCCCAGATGGGAGTGACACACAGGCCCTGCTGCCCACAGCATGGCCCATGGCACAAAAGGATCAGTGGCTCTCAGGAGCACCAGAGAAGCGCTGTATGCCCCAGCACCCTGGGTGGTTCATTTTTGCTTGTAATTCAGAGGCTTGGGTGACTGACGCATCATTCACACCTGTAGTCCAAGTGCTTAGGAGACTGAGGCCCCGGCTTGTTACAAATCCAAGTCAGCATGGGCTACAGAATGGGACCTTGAAAACCAAAACGCTAGGCCAGACAAACTTCAGGAGTCATAGCCTGTTATCTCTCCCCTTCCACCATAGGATCCCGGGACAGAGCTGAGCTCAGGTTGTGAGCTTGGCAACCAGTGCCTTTAACCTTGACTCTTCTCTTTGGCATGAAGTTTGTTTCTTTTTCTTTCTGTTTTTGGTGGGGGGAGTGGGATTTTTGTTCTTTGTTTGTTTGTTTGGTTGGTTAGGGTTATTGTGTTTTTGTTTTTGTTTTTTGTTTTGTTTTTTTTCTGAGACAGGGTTTCTCTTTGTAGCCCTGTCTGTCCTGGAACTCACTTTGTAGACCTCAAACTCACAGAAATCTACCCACTTCCCCAGTACTGGGATTAAAGGAGCTACCATATAGTTTCTAGGAATTGAACCTGGGTCCTCTGCAAGAGCAGGAAGTGCTCTTAAGCTTTGAGCTATCTCTCCAACCTCCTTTTAAATGTTATTTTTTTATTGTGTATGTCTGAGTGTTTTACCCACGTGTATGTATATGTATAGTAATATGAGTGTATGTCCACCACTTGTGTACCCAAGGAAACTGGAAAAGGGTATCTGTTGAGGTTTGGTCTTTTGCTGTCTATTGTAATGCAGAATGTGGGTCCCCAATATGAAAGAGTCTGCATATACACCTTGGCCCCAAGTTATCTCTGACTGGTAAATAAAGATGCCAACAGCTAATAGCTGGGCAGAAGAGACATAGGCTGGGTTTAGGGAAAGGGACCACGAGGGAGAAAAAGGTTCAGGAGGAGGAAGAAGAAGCTGCCATGGGTTAGGGGTCAAGTGGCCCTGAGGGCTGGCCAATTGGAGTTAAGAGCAGCCCAGATGGAACACAGCAAGTAATAACTCGGGGTTATCAATAGGAAAGGAGATTCAAACAGCATAGAGGGTAGGCAGCTGCCCAGCTCTTGTGCTGTTTAAGGTTTCTTGTAAATATAAAGGTTGAGTGTGTTTTTTTATCTGTGAACTAAGTGATCTAAGACAGGGTAGAAACCCTGTGTTGGGATTAAATAATTTCTACAACAGGTGTTAAATCCCCTGGAACCTACAGGCAGCTGTGAGCCACCTGATGTGGGCGCTAGGTCCTCTGCAGGAGCAGTGAGTAGTGAGGTACTCTTAGCCACTAGGCCATCTCTCCAGCCCTTAACATCAGTGTTTTATGATACCTGTGGCAATGATGGTGCTAATAACCAAGGTGACATTAGATAATGTTGTAAACTGGATTGTGCCTTCCTACAACAGCATGCAGTCAAGTCCTAACACCCCAACCCCAAATGCCTTTGCAAATAGGATGACTGCGCGCACACACACACACATGTGCGCACACACGTGTGTGTGTATAAACATATATATATCAAATATATGTATACATACACACATACAACATATATCTCTCTATATCTATCATCTATCTACAAGTTAAATGAGGTCATCAGTGTCACTCCTAATCCAATGACTGCTGTCCTTAGCAGAGGGACATTTGGACACAGATACACAGGGAGGGAACCATGTAGTGACTAGAAAGAGACTAGAATAAAGGTGTTACTACCAAAGGATGGTAAAGAGTTGCTGATAGCTTCCAGAAACTGGTAGAGAGACTTGGAGCCTGACTGAGCCCCCAGGAAGGAAGAAGCTTACAGTGTCTGGCCTGAGACTTGTGGCCCTGGCACTTCAGTGATTTGGAGCCTCCCAGTTTCTGCTGCCTCTTATGGTGACTCCTGGAGCAGCATGTTTCTGGCCAGTGCCCCATTCTGTAATGGCAGAAGCATCCCACCTGCTTTATAGACAAGGAGGCTCCATTAGCACCCTGTGAGGACAGAGTCATGGTCCTAAGGTCACAAGTGGAGATGAACTTGGAGCTAGGTCTGCCTAGCACCCAGCCAGGCCTGCTGGGATGGGAAAAGGATTCACACAAAGTGTTGAGGCCTGTGACTTTTGTCCCTTAGCACACTGCCAAAGACATATGGTGAGAGAGAGGGCTAGTGTCACCAGGATGTTCCCATGTGAACTGAAGGGCAATCATGTCTGCCATTCCCTGTGGGTCAGAGGTGCCACCATCAGTGTGTGGTGACACAAGAGAGGACATGGCAGAAGACATACCTTGCATGGACTCTACAAATTTATATTTGAGTTGTCACAATGACCCAAAGTCCCCAGTCACTGTTTTACTTTCTTGATAATATTTCTTTCATACCACTCACAGCGTTCCTGCCTAGGGACTGGTCACATGCACATTTCCTGCCTCTCATAACAGAGCATAAATTCTCCTTCCTAGAACAGGACTGTATCTGGGGCTTCAGAAGAAAAAAAAAAAGCAATGAGAAGGTTGAACACACAGCTCAGGGGGAGAGCACTTGCTGAGAGTGGCCCTGCCTGTTTGTACAGTGCTAGCAATTGACCATACAGGATATTCAAGGCCAGGCTAGAGGAGCCCGGGGATGTGCCGAGGTAGACAACTTGTCAAAGCTGGGAGAGGAAGGTTGAGAAGCAAGAGGACACTCTACCCCTTTTCAACCCCAGCTCTGAGGATCCTCTTGTCCCTTCTTTCTTTCTGCCATTAAACTGTGCACAGCGGGCTGGGGGCAGCATAAAGGAGTCCTTCCAGAACTTTCCCCAAGGACCCTGAGGTGATTTGCTGAAGACCATTAGGGGAAATGGTAACAGGGAGGTGGAAAGAAAAGGCCATGGGGGTTGGGCTAGCTGAGAAAGTCACCAACACCAGTCCCCACCCTGGTAGACTCTGGCTCTGAGCTTATCTTCCTGTCTTCTGTGTCCATGACACAGAATGATGCACCACACATGCACAGACCTAGGTGGGAAGAAGGACAACTCTGCCTTCTCCAATACAAAGGAGAAAAGGGATTCTTAGCCTCAGGAAACACAAGACTCCACCCATTACCAGCTATGCCATTGCATCCCCCACCAGCTTCCTCTTCTCTCCCAGTCCCTCACCACCCCAGCAGAGGTAACTCCACAGTTAGTTCCCTAAGGCCTCCTTGGAGTTTCATTTGGACACTGGTCTTTGTACAAACCCTGGCTTCCTGCCTGGATCCTTTGTTAAGGCTTTAGCTGTTTCCTCTTCTTGCAGACTCCTCCCCACTCACACCCATGTCTCCCCAATGTAAGCAAGAGAGGCTGGAAGCTGACTCCTCTACCACAGAACCCCTGGCACATCTAAGTTCTGTTTAAGCTCTGCAGAATTCCATACTTCACTATCCCCATGCTACAACTGTTACAGAATCTACTGGCCAGGATACAAAGCCATGATCCCTACAGTGAGCCCACTCAGGTTCGCTCCTTATAAACTGGGCTTCTTCCTATCCTGCGTTCTGTGCCTAGAGCCACACTATGCTCTGTGAAGGGCACAAGATGAAGGAGCTAAATATGTCCTCCTATCAGAAACCAGTTGTTGGTTAGGGGAAAAGAACCAGAGAGGTAGCACAGAAAACCCAGTATCAATGACATCCAACAGCATGGTGGCCTCACCTCTGCCCAGAACTCATGTGACAATACCTGTCCTAGGCCATACCTACAGCCACTTAAATTCTGTCCCAGGACTCCTCTGTCTGGATATCCAAACATGAGATGGGATGGCCACGACCAGGAGAATGCAGAAACTGGTAGAATGATACTATCAGGACAATTTGGGACCCATTTTATGTGTTCCCTGGCTGTTCCTAGCAGAGACTACTCTGAAAGCATGTCCCCTGTCTGGCTCTCCAGTTCGACTCCTGTGCTGAGGGAGTCACTTCCCTATAGAACCATGTGGGTCCAGTCTCCATCTTTGTCTTTGCCAACAAGAACAGAGGCTACAGCCACAATGAAGGGGGGTGGGGTTCGGAGCTAGGGCAAGAGGCTAATCTACAATCTAATCTAATAATCATCTTATCAGAGGATTAAGTGCAGGTCAGCCCAAATGGTTAGCACAAAGGTTGAAACACACAGGCCAGATGCCTCGGTATTTTACCTGTGTGGGGCGGAGACTTTAGTCTGCCTGAGAGCCTATGTCTCCTCGGGCTATGGTGCTTAAAAATATGACAAAAAGGTCCCCACCTCCTCATGATGTAGTAAGGATTGCATAAATTCAACCATGTAAAGTGTCTAAAACTGCCTCTGCCTGTTTAACTCCCGTCACTCTGGAAAATACTGGACATGGGCAGACACAGAAGGCTCATGCCGGAAAACAGATGAGAATAATTTTGTGATTTGGGGATTGGAAAAAACTTCTTAAAATTTCCAAAGCACTTGCAGAAATTAGAAAGGCTGAATAACAAAGTGAAGTTTAAAATAAGTCAAATTTGCATCCGGGCAATGGAATGGGAGAAGTGAAGGCTTGCTCTATCCTAATGTGAGTGTATAAGGGACTTGGAAAAACCAAAGAAGAGAAAGTCAACTTCTAGAAATCATCAGAAGTCAGGCCGGGGATAGGAGTTGATGGAACAGCTGCAGAGCCTGCAGGGAAAGCTCTGTGGTCATCGACAGGAGATGAGGTGGGGGTGCCAGTGTGGCAGTGCTCGGAGAGGCATGAGACAGGCATGCCAGGTGACAAGTCTCTCTGAGCAGTTCCAGGTGCACGTCGACAGGAGGTAGCAGACATGACCCAGCTCTTTGGCTGCTTAGTATCCAACTAAAAAGATTCTCTAGATTGTTGTCTACCTTATTTGCTGAGACAGAGTTTACTGTTGGGGGCAAGCACAAAGGTCCTCCTGCTCACAGATAAGCCACAGGAGGAACCAGGAATGTTAAACACTCAAGACTGTCTCTTCAACCGGAGAGGTACATAGCCTGTTTTTCCACCCAGAAGGCTGGGGATGGAGGTGGTTAATAGCCTGGTGATCTGTGTTATCTGTAGGGCCAGGACACACGAGGCTCCCACAGCAGGACTGGAGGTGGCTAATAGTCTAGGCATCCTTTGCGTTATCTGTATGGTCAGAGGTTTCCCCAAACGCCCACAACCAGGACCAGAGGTCACCAATAACCCAAATGACCTCTACACTCTCTGTATGACTGAGACCATGCCAGATCCTCCCCTAGGCCCTTAAGATAATGCATGCAGCCTATAGAACCCATCTTCATGGAAAAAGTGATCCGCACTTTGAGTTTCAATGTACTTGTGACTTCTTGTGCACAGGGGATTGTGTTACACCAGGAAACTTGTTTTCTAACTGTACTGTTCTTAAATATGTCTACAATAAATTGCTCAGGGTCTGACTCAAGACATTTGAATCAACACTGGTTCACTAAATTATTGTACTGGCTGGTTAGACACAAGTTAGAATCATCAGAGAAGAAGGAGCCTCAGTTGAGAAAATGCCTTCATGAGATCCGGCTGTAAGGCATTTTCTCAATTAGTGATCAATGGACAAGGGCCCAGCCCAGGGTGGGTGGTGCAATCTCTGGGCTGGTGGTCCTGAGTTCTGTAAGAAAGCAGGCTGAGTAAGCCATGGGGAGCAAGCCAGTAAGCAGCACCCCTCCATGGCCTCTGCATCAGCTCCTGCCTTCAGATTCTAGACCTGCTTGAGTTCCTGTCCTGATTTCCTTCAATAATCACATAAACATTTCCTCCCCAGCTTGCTTTTTGGTTATGGTATTTTGTAGCAGCAATAGAAACCCTAACTAAGACAATCATGTCGAACTGGATTTCTTTCTTGCCTCTCATGGTTCACTACTCTGGTGGTTACAGAGACCCACCCAGTCTACACACAAACACATATACATACACTCACATATACAACACATATCCAAATACACATACGCACACATACATTTAAACAATATGCACATACATATACATGCACACACTCAAACACACAGATGAGTTTTGTTTTGTTTTTAATAGAATACTTTTAAAATGAAAGAAAGACTGAGAGAGAGAGAGAAAAGAAAGAAAAATAGAAAGAAAAAGAAAGGAAGGAAAAAACTCTCCCAGGTCCACAAGGGGCCTTGCTGGATGTTAGCTACAGTCTTACCTTATGTGGAATCTGGACTTGGAGACTATGAATTCATTTGAGGACTCTAAGCAATTCTTACAGAGTCTAAGAAAATGGGATATTTTGTCATTATTCTAATGGGCAAGAGTTAAAACCCCAATAAGTACGACAGTCAGCAGAGACAGGGGCAGGAAGGAGAGTACCCAGTAAGGGAGTAGTAGACTTGGTGATGGGAAAGGCCAAGGAAGGCCCAGGATTCAGCCCCGGAGGCACTGGCTTATCGCAGTAGGCTCATCCTCCATCACACAGATGCTTTCTAAGGTCGAAGGATGGGCAGGGCTCTCCCTAGGGAGGAAATGTCCTAAATGGAGCCCACAGGAAAGCACATGGGCCAGCATGCAAAGGGAGACAAGGAGGTCTCCAGGAGGGCAAGGGGAAGGGCAGTATGGGCTGGGCTGACTGGAAGGTTCCTGGGTTGCCTACTCTCTGAGAGAACCTAGGAGGTGGGAAGAGCCCACTCTACTTCCAGAAAACTGATGCCCACAGGAGCCAGGTCACACTCGAGGTCTCCTACCTGTCACTCCACCCCAACGGCCCCTCAGCACATACACACGCATGCCGCATTGCACATACTTCATATCTAGTGCCCCATTACACACACCACAACACTCGTGCCACATACATACACACATCTATACCTAATCACTCACACCATATACACACAGACATATAACCTCCTACCCCTACATCCACACATCGACATACCTATATCCATATACTAACCCTATATACACACACCTCTACCCACACACTAACCCTACACACATATAAACCCATACACTAATCCTATAAACACAAAAATACACTGACACACTAACCCCGCATACATGCCTACAGCCACACATTAACCCCACATAAACACCTACAAATAACCATTCACTACCCCAACATGTGCATCCACATATTAACTGCACATACACATTTACACCTACATACAAACGCCACATACATACACACATACAAACCCCATATTTACATACAACCTGTGGTGGTTTGAATATGTTTGGCCCAGGGAGTGGCACTATTTGGAGTTGTGACCTTGTTGGAGGAAGTGTGTCATTGTGGATGTGGGCTTTAAGACTTTGCTGTCTGGAAGCCAGTCTTTTCATGTCTGCCTTTGGGTGAGGATATAGAACTCTCAGCTCCTCCAGGCTCACATCTGCCTGGATGCTGCCATGTTCTTGCCTTGATGATAATGGAATGAACCTCTGAACTTGTAAGCCAGCCCCAACTAAATGTTGTCCTTTATAAGAGATGCCTTGGTCTCAGGGTCTGTTCACAGCAGTAAACCCTAACCAAGACACTTCCCAAGCACTAATTCTACATGTACATCCACACACCAACACACTAACACCACACACATACCCCCATAATACATTCACCACCTGCACACATACACACGCCAGAGCTACACATTTCTTACATACAAGTACACATGTACACAGTAAACCAATGAAACCATAGACTATACCCACAAGTACCCAGGCTCGAAACATCTAACATTACCCATACATGGAGCAGGCTGGAACATATCTCACTCACACCCACTGGACTGCTTCATATCACACACACACACACACACACACACACACACTTCATCTCACTAGAATGACACCTTCAATAATCATAGGCTTCTGATACATAAGCAGCTGGAAATGAACAGAATGCTATTGGCCTTCATTGTTATTGCTGAACACCAAGGTCTCAAATAAGAGTCTCCTGACTTTAGTGTGACTTCGGGGGACTCCTGATTCCACGCCTCCCATTTCTGGGCTGGGGACACAGGGACATGCTGCCTGCTCCTCAGCTGGAGTTCCCAGATCTGCTTTAGCACCTCTCCCTCTGGTACCTTCCAGTTCCCAAAGAGCCCTCTCTCCCCTCTCCTTGGGGATAAGGGCGGGTTATCTGTCCATCTGCTGGCCCCAGCCTGTTTATCTTCTTAGGGCTTTCTTCCTGGAATAGCACAGGGTTATCTAAGCTGGGAGCCTGGGCAGGGCCTGCCTGTCTGCCTACAGACACCCTGCCCCCCAGAGGCAGTGTTTGCTCATCCTAGGTGGTCCTTCCTCCTTTATCCAAACCAAATTCCACAGGAAGAGGCTCAGATAATAGCCAAGATGGAGGCCTTCCTGGGAGCACCCCTATGAGGGCACCCTGGGTTTCCTCCTCTCCTCCCTTGAAGGTGTGGTCAGTGTGAGGACACTGGGCCTGTCACTCTTCTCCACATCAGCCCCAGGCAGCTGAGATCCCTACTTACAAATGACCCCTCAAAACTACACTTACCGTTTTACCTTGTCCCAAACGCTCCATCTCCCATGTAATACCAGCTGTGCAAACAGCTCAGAACTCTCCAAGATTCCCAGAGCAGAACCTCATCCCACTTTCTTGGGCCCCTGGCATTCTGCCTGTGCCTTTCCCCAGTACCATCCTCCATACCCAGGCACCCCATCCTTCCTGGTTGAGCCCTGACAACCCACTCCACCCAGCCTCTCAGCCTTTCCATCCCCCCACCCCCACCCCCACCCCCCAGCCATCAGAGAATGGATATCAACTCTTATTTCTAGGTACTTTTGCTCAAGAGTACTCCACAACTCCTTGCTCCTGGCTGCATCGAGTCTGAGCATGTTCTTCAAGGTACAACTCCACTTATTTATTGCCCCTTGGGTGTGCATATCAGGCCAGGCATCCTTTGCTAAAATTCCTTTCCAAGGGGAGATGTGTACTCTTTCTTCTAAGGTCCTAAAGGACAACTGAGTCCAGAGCCTCACCAAAGTTCACTCCAGGGAATCATTAAGTTTATTGGGCTTCCTTGCAGAGCATAGGTGAGGGGTTATTTACAGGGGTGTAGGGCTCCCCCTTTGAAAGACTGTACCTGGAAAGGCTTTATCCAGCAAGGGGTAAAGGTGCCCCAGTAACTGCATACTCCTTTTGAGCCTATCTACTCTAGTCTGTCCTCAAGGTCACATGCAATTAAGGCAGAGTTGTGTACAACAGATGGTGGTAAGTAGATGGATCCTAAGATGAGGGTCTTGAGACTCTTCCCCAACCCTCCAGGAAGCAATGGGAATGTCAACAGCCCATCTGGGATAACCCTTTTGCAACCCCAAGATGATGGTTATTCGGTGCACAGGAGAGTCACTCAAATGCTCTCTAACCAAGAGCACCCCTAGCATTTCCTCCAGCTCCCCAAGACCTCCTCTCCCTCCAAGTCTCAGTTTTGTTGTGTCCTCTGTGATGGTCTGTGGTCATTCTTCATCTGGTCAGCCTGGGTTAGGGGAACTCGCTCTGGAACAAGCAGACACTAGCCACCATTCTTCTGTCTGAGATATGGTAAATCCCACAGACTGTTCCCCAGAGTCCCCCAATTGTGCCAAGCACTGCCTGAGGGCAACAGCTTACACTCTAACTTGTCTGTTTATTTGGGTTTGGAGGGGAAGCTAACACAGGACTGCCCACTTTCTGCCTTATCACACGAATACATGAATAATCTGGGCACCCAGAACAACTGTACCAGGTTTCTCTGTCTTCAGTACTGAGCGTCATCTCAGAGCAAAAGGACCATCTGCTAGATGGAACACACTTAGCAAGATGGGAGAGTCACCGGTTTCTCCTCTCCTCCCATTCACAGAGGACTAGTGATGACTTTGTCAATGACTGTGTCTGTAATCACCCATCTATATAGTCTTGGCCAGGGCTGAGCAGCAGCTTCAACAGAGCCCTCGGTGGATGCTTTGTTCTGTTGTCAGCTGGAGAAGGTCCCCTGACTATCCTGTCAGAGTCGATCTGGAACCCCACCATGGCCATGGCTGCTCCTGATACTAGTGATCCCAACTGTCAAGTGAGCCCAACCTTTGAGATTACAAAAGAAAGCTATAATTTACCAAGTTCAAGATCCAGAACTGCACAATGGAGCAATGGAGTTTTACACACACACACACACACACACACACACACACAGAGAGAGAGAGAGAGAGAGAGAGAGAGAGAGGCACTCATCTGAATTCATAGCTACATACACACTCACTGAATCTATCCTTGGCTAAATGCAGCCATGTGCGACTCATGGGCCACAACTTAGACCCATCTGCTCAATGCTACCTCACATGTTCGCCTTGATTCTATGCAGCTATCAGTCAGGTATATAGTGTGGTGGCTCTGTCTCTGTCCTGCTCCCTGACAGTGGCACCCCTGTGTCTCCAGAAGACGGGTCAGACAAAGGCATCTGGAATGTTGGGCAAGGACAGGAGGCAATGGGCCTCAGCAATAGATCCTCTACCGTGTTCCCATTGCCCTTGGGAGTGAGCCCAGGGCTTCAGTGTCTCTGAGATACAACCCCTTCTCTTTCCTCCCCTTCAAGGCTCACAAGCACAATCCAAACTTTCCATCACTCAGCCTGGAGCCATCAGCTGCTTCCACAAAAAGCCCCAGATCCCGGACTGGGGAGAGGGGAGAATGTTTCCAAAGGATGTATATGTGTATTGTTGGGTGCTGAAGGCATCTTGGTGAACTCCAGGTCACGGCACAGCCTGACAAATGGCAGGAAGTCAGGGACTTCAGCCTGACATTTTTTGCACAAAGGCCCCAGAACACAGCCAGGTGAGCTAGCCTTTAGGAGGCCACCGCCCAGCACTTCCTGCCCTTTGTTGGCCCGTGGGACAGCCTTTCTTTCGTGCCTGGCTCCCTTTCCTTATTTAAGGCTAGGAGCAGCTCAATATAGAAACGGGTGGGCCCGGGATTCAGCAGAGGATGTAGCAATGTGGACTGGCAGGATGCCTGCCCAGACAGGGATGCCAAATGGAAATACTGTCACCATATATACCAATCATGAACCCATCTGTCATTTCTATACCTATGGAGATGTCCCATCAACTCCCATGGCATGTTTCAGGGGATCACAGCCTACCTATACAGCACCCGTTGCTGGCTGCTCCATTCTTGCACCCCTGTGCCCTGCTGATCTCCACGGTGCCCTGAAGAAATAGCCATTTCTTTCTGACATAAGAAAACCTTGGTCACTTGGACTGGCAGTGCAACCTGGAGCAAACTCCTTCATCTTCTTTTGCAGATGCTGGCCCGGTCACACTCGTTCGTTCGCCTGATTCCTTACACTCAAGGTTCTAAGATATGCTTGCTAGCATATGGTATCTGTCACAGCACTGATGTCAGTGAAACGGTCTCAGGGGTCCACAAGGTCATTTATCCTGCACACTCAGTCAGTGAGCATTGGCTACCCAGACTGCTGAGTTCTGGTATATTCTCTTTTCACCTGCATGGACAGGTTTCCTTTCTTTTTTAAAAGAATATTCTATTTTATTCTTAAGCGTGTGTACATTTGGCCTGCGTGTATATCTATGCACCATTTGTGTGTCTGGTGCACATGGGGACCAGAAAAAGGTGTTGAATCCTCTGGAATTGGAGTTACAGATGGTTGTGAGTTACCATGTGGGTGCCAGGAGTTGGATCCAGGTCCTCTGGAAGAGCAGCCAGTTCTCTTAACTTCTTAACTATTTCTCCAGCCTCCCTCTTTTCCTTCCTTCCTTCCTTCCTTCCTTCCTTCCTTCCTTCCTTCCTTCCTTCCTTCCTTCCTTCCCTCCTTCCTTTCTTCCTTTCTTCCTCTCTTTCTTTCTTTCTTCCTTCCTTTCTTTCTTTCTTTCTTTCTTTCTTTCTTTCTTTCTTTCTTTCTTTCTTTCTTTCTCTCTCTCTCTCTCTCTCTCTCTCTCTCTCTTTCTTTCTTTCTTTCTTTCGGATTTATTTATTATGTATACAATGTTCTGTATGCATATATGCCTGCACACCAGAAAAGGGCACCAGATCTCATGACAGATGGTTGTGAGTCACCATGTGGTTGCTGGGAATTGAACTCAGGACCTCTGGAAGAGCAGTCAGTCTTAACCACTGAGCCATCTCTCCAGCTGTCTTTCTTTCTTTTCTTCCTTTCTTCCTTTCTTTCTTCCTTTCTTAATGAAATTTTGGTTTTTTTATTTGTGTGTGTGTGTCTATGTATGTATGTGTGTCTGTCTGTCTGTCTAAGTATGGGTCTATGTCTGTGGGTCTGTCTGTTCCGTGGACGTCAGGAGCATTGGACCCCCTGGAACTGGAGTTGCGGGCAGTTTGAGCCATGCACTAAGGATGCTGGGGCCTAAACTCAGGATCTCTGGAGAGCAGAACAGATCTGTAACTGCTGAGCCATTTTCCTCCGTCTTTTCAGTGCTAGAGGTTGAACACAGAGAAACATGCACTCTAGTGCTCACTCTACTGTCTATTAGCTTGTGTTGAAGCTAATTTTGGCTCAGTAGTTGTGAGGCTGGGTGGGTGTGATGGTGCATACCTTTCATCCCAACACTCAGGAGGCAGAGGAAGGCAGATACCTCTGAGTTCATGATTAAAGATCCATCCATACCAGCAATACTCAGTTCCTTGACTTCTTAAGTCATTCTTTTTAAAAGTTACTTCTTGTTTGTTTGATTGATTGATTGATTGATCGATCGATTGATTGATTGATTAGGTGCTCGAATGTGGAGGTCAAAGGACAACTTGCAGGATCTTGTTCTCGCTTTCACAACTGTGGGCCCTGGGAACTAAGCTCAGGTCTTCAGGCTTGGTGGCAGCAAGCACCTTTACCCACAGAGCCATCTCGACAGCCCAAGTTTGTGACTTCTCAGTCTGTTAGAACTATGTACAAAACACCAGTAAGTTCAGAGTAACTGTACAAACACACGAGTTCTCCTGTGTGTAATTGTGGCTTAAATAGTGCATGTTCGAATGTCTGCACTTGCCGAGCATGTAAGGGCCCGGAGTTTGATCTCCAGCACTGCAAAATCTAAATAAAAAGAAGAGAATATGGTTGTGTTTGTAGGACTTTCCATTGCTAAGACAAATCAAATAACATTAAAGGGGGGGTTTGTGCCACCTGGTCCTCCAGCTAATGGGATGATGCTACTACCATTCAGAAGGTGCCCTCCCTCCCCCAGTTAATCCTCACAGACACACCTGGAGGTTTTCTTGATCCACTTAAGTTGGCAATGGGCTTGATCATCAGTGGGAGTAAGGAACATTGCTGGTACAGATTTGGACATTCACAGGACTCACCCTGCAGGCATGAGCACACTGTGGCATTTCCATCAATGGAAAACAGAAGATTGCATGGTGCCCATTGAAGACACCACACCAGGAGTTAGAGCTCCCTGAACGCACGTACTGTACTGCTGGGTATATGAAAGCATAGCACAGAAAGCCACATGCTGTCCAGAGTGTGCAGCAGGATGGAAAATGGCTGTGCTGCTGCTGGTCGGTGTCTATTAGACTGTACTTTTTATTGTTGGTTTAGAGCTTACTTCTACTTATAAAACAATGTACTGTGAAGAAGTCAGCTGTGTTATACCAATTGTATCTCGCACATCTTACTCTTTCTTTGTCTCCTGATTGTATCAAGAGGGGCTGGGGCTGTAGCTCAGAGGATAAACACTTTAAAGGCATATGTGAGACTCTAGGGTGGGCCACCTAGCACCAGAAACACACACATACACACCACAACATACACACACCACACAACATACATACACACACACCACACAGCATACACACACACCACATATACACACATACACACAACATATACACATACCACACTTACATAGACCACAAACATTCACACACACACACCACATAACATACACATATCACACACACTGCATATACACACATTCACACACCACAAAACGTACACATACATATATATATACATACATACATACATACATACATCACACACATAACATGTACAAACATATCACATTTACATTCACACACCACATTTATACACCATACACACACACACACACACACACAGAAGAAAAACTGATGAGCACAGTCTAGGCTTCTATTATGATGTCTGCAGGACGATGTATTTCTGAACCCAGAAGCACATATGTTTAATCCCAACACTCAGGAGGCAGAGACAGGCAGATCTCTGTGAGTTCAGGATCAGTTTGCTCTATATAACAAGATCTGATTCAGCCAAAGCTATGTAGTGAGAACTTGTCTCAAAAAAAAAAAAAAAAGGAAGCCAGGTGTGGTGACGCACACCTTTAATCCCAGCACTTGAGAGGCAGAGGCAGGAGAATTTCTGAGTTCAAGGCCAGCACCTGGTCTACAGAGTGAGTTCCAGGACAGCCAGGGTTATGCAGAGAAACTCTGTCTCAAAAAAACAAAAAAAAAAAAAAAAAGAAGGAAGGAAGGAAGGAAGGAAGGAAGGAAGGAAGGAAGAAGGAAGGAAGGAAGGAAGGAAGGAAGGAAGGAAGGAAGGATTGATTTTTAAAAGGAGTATTTCTGGGCTGGAGAGGCTTAGCAGTTATGAGAACTTGCCAGACTTCCAGAGGACTCAATTGTGTTCGCCAGCACCTACGTTGTTAGGGAGTTCACAGTTGCCTGAAACCCCAGGTCCTCTTCTAGTTTCCATGGCCACCTGAACCCATGTGACATACACTCACATAGACATACCCACAAATAAAAAGGAACAATGTACTTCTAAGAATGGGTCGCTAGTAAGCCAGCAATGGGGCTCAGTTGGCAGTGTTTGCCTAGCACACACAAAGCCCTGGGATTGATCCCCAGTACTCCATCAAAAGGACAAGGTTCATGGTGCGAGTCCTGCAATCTCAACATTTGGGATTTCAGGGCAGGAGAATCTGAAGGATAGGGGATTCAGTTGTGGATTCAATATATTCACAGCTTGCTCTCACAAGATCTGGGATTTGGGGTCAGATGGTCTCTGCTGCATTCTGAGCTCTGGAACCCCAGTTGCTTTTTTGTTTGTTTCCATTTTGCAGTGCAAGGGCTCCAACCCCAACCTGAGCCCTAACTGACCCCTAAGAAGCTGAAATTTTCTAAGCTCCTAGTTCCCATCTCTGCAAAACAAGGATGGCAGCCTGTGCAGCGACCACAAACGTTTTGCAGTAATGTTTTCTCTCATCCTTCTTGGAGAAGTCAAAGTGGGGCTTGAGCCAGTCTGTGTGTGTGTCTGTGTGTGTGTCTGTGTGTGTGTCTGTGTGTGTGTCTGTGTGTGTGTCTGTGTGTGTGGTCTTATGACATAACTCACAATCATCTAACACATGGTCACTGTTGTCTTTACTGAATGCCTCCATTGCCCCAGGCACTGAGTTAGACCCTGCACGCTTGGTGGTGGAAAAGTCAAGGCATACAATAGGCTTGCCCTCATGGGACCACTCCCCTGAGGTCCCCCAGGACCTCTCATCTGTCCAGCTAGGCTGTGCAGCAGGTGGGATACTTCCGTGGGTATCATTATCCCCATCATTCCCAAGCTGTGGGAATTAAGTGACTTGATTTATGCAACCCATCGACACATGTCACAGTGACTGTCACAGAAGAACCGCTCAATAATGGTTAGTTCTTTGAAAGTGCCCTTGAGGTCACTGCTCTCTGAAAGACTTGGTCACTGTCTAAGATACCTCCCCCAGCTTGATGCTGGCTAATAGCTAAGCCATTTCCACACTTGGCTTCCTTTGTCATGGGCCTTTTGGGACCCTAGCTTTGTTCCACTCCAACTGTGAGAATACACTAAGTCTTCCTTCTCCACACAGTGCATAACCCAAGGAAGTAGGCCTGACTCACCTGCAAGACTCCTCCCACCCACACCCCACCCAGTGAAAGTGCCATGAAAGAAAGACAAGCTGTCTGCTTTTAATCTGCAGAAATTCCTCCATGGCTTCAGTTGAAAGGAGATGGCGCTGGGCAGTGGTGACACATGCCTTTAATCCCAGCACTTGGGAGGCAGAGGCAGGCAGATTTCTTCAAGGCCAGCCTGGTCTACAGAGTGAGTTCCAGGACAGCCAGGGCTACACAGAGAAACCCTGTCTCGAAAAACCAAAATATAAAAAAATTAAAATTAAAATGAGAGAGAGAAAGGGAGGGAGGGAAGGAGGGAGGGAGGAAGGAAGGAAGGAAGGAAGGAAGGAAGGAAGGAAGGAAGGAAGGAAGGAAGGAGATGGCAAGAGATCATTCTTGGCTGTGTAGAGTTCAAGTCCAAACTGAACTCCAACAATCTGGACAGCTTCAACAACCAAAATGACTGGGGACACTGTAGCTCAGGCCTTTAATCCTAGCACTTGAGAGGCAGAGACAGGATGATCTCTGTAAGTTCCAGGGTAGCCTGGTCTACATAGTGAGTTCCAGGACAGTCAGCACTAAATCGAACCTGTCTCAGAAAACAAAAACAAATTCACAATAACAACAAATGAGTAGATTTATGGTTCTGGAGGCTGAAGTTCAAAGTTGGGGGATGGGCGATGGTGATTCTTTCTTGGGACCTCACGTCTCCTTCCTATCAGAGACAGCCAACAACCATAAGCATTCCGTGGTGTGAGGACTATTCTTGGTTGCCAAGACTACATGAAGAATCAATTAAAACTCAAGCAGCTGGATACCCTGTGAGGCTTTTGGGTTTGTTTGTTTGTTTGTTTGTTTGTTTGTTTGTTGACTGGTCTTTTGAAGTGGAAAGACCAATCTTGAATCCAGGCCACACCTTCTGATAGGAGTCCACATGAAAGAACTGGGAAAAATGACTCTTTTCATTTTTGCCTACTTGCCCCTCACTCTTGCTGGGAAGTTCATGTACTCTGTGGCTGAGGAATTTCTTTGACAACATCAGAGCCTGCTTCAGCAATCCAAGGTGGGCTGAAGACCAGCAGCTCTCGAGGAATCCTTGGGTTCTCCAGCACCAGATTGGGAGAGCTGTGACATTCAGTTTGGGCAACATTGGACTATTTGTGCTGGACGACCAGGATTACAGCCTTTAAGATACTCTAATAAACCAACCCCTTTTATATCTGAGATGTTTGGATGAGAACGACTCCCATAGGGTCGTATATTTGAATAGTTGGCCCTTACATGGTGAACTGTTTGGGGAATGAATGGTTAGGAGTGTGGTCTTGGGGGAGCTGAGTCACTAGGGGCGGACTTTGAGGTTTCAAAACCCCATACCATTCCCAACCTCTCAGTCTACCTCACACTTGTAGCTCAAATATAAGCGCTCAGCTACTGCTCCAGCATCATGCTGGAGCACCACACTGCCTATTGTGATCCATAATAGTCATGACCTCACCCTCTAAGACAGTAAGCAAGCCCCCAGCTAAACACTTCCATTTATTCATTGCCTTGGTCATGGTGTCTCCTCATATCTTCACTACAATAGAATGGTAACTCAGAATATATCCATGTGAACATATAAATATGAATATATATTTATTCTATCAATTCCATTCCTTTAGAGAACCCTGACTAATACCTGGCTTATGACACATCATCGTGTTCTCACCTCCATCTTCACATAATCTTTTTCTTCTTTATCTTTGTGTCTTCACATGACATTCACCCTTCCTCTTTTCCTTCCTTCCTTCCTTCCTTCCTTCCTTCCTTCCTTCCTTCCTTCCTTCCTTCCTTCCTCCCTCCCTCCCTCCCTCCCTCCCTCCCTCCCTCCCTTCCTTCCTTCCTTCTCATTCCTAGAGATCCAAGATCACATACATGTCAAGTTACATTCTACCACTGAATGACACCCCAGCCATCTTCTTATTTCTCATAAACATGCCAGTCAAACAAACCCATCAGAAGAGGAAAACATCTCAAGTGGAAAATATGTTTACGACTCCTAAAACCTATCACACACCCTGACTTTGGAACAATTTTTCTTCACATAATCACTGACTGACTGCTACTGTTCCTGGAGGCTCTAGAGAGTGATAACCTGGGAAGAGAAGTAAATGAAAGATTCATCGTGCAGTTTTGGGGGGACGCCGGGCATGGGGAAATAAAAGGAGTGGGAGAGATGCTCCGGGGCTCTGGGCAGGCAGACGTGAGAGACTGCCGCGGGACCCCACGGAACCACTGCGGGACGGGGGCGTTGGACCGTGTTAGGTCACTAGACCCCCGCTCGGGAAGTGGGAAAGGCACAGTCTCTGACACTTGGGCATCACAAACTGCTAGGTACCACCGCAGGAGAGTCAGCTCTGGGGTCTCTGGGCCTCACAGAGCCAGAGACGACAGGTTCTAGTCTTGGACATCCCAGACGCTGCTGGATGTCTCGAAAGAATTGAGAACAAAGTGGCCCCCCTCCCCGGGAGTGGTTTGGTCAGCCCCGGGGCAAAGGGAGGGGGAGGGGGAGAAGGTGCTGGGTGGTTTCTGGGCGGGCAAGAGTCTGGCTAGCTCAGGCTGCTAACTAGGCAGGCCGTTTGGGTTGGCTGGCTGCTGTGGCTAGAGCACAGGAAGGCCTCCCCACGGGAGATTAGACAGGCAGCTCATCAGAGGGAAACCTTCTCCATTGCTCCAGCCCAGCAGATCCTGATGAGAAGAGATGGTCCATGCTTTCAAGGTGTTTATTTCAGAAAGGCAGAGAGAGGGAGAAGGGTAGAGAAGTAGAGGGTGGCCATGGCCACGTGAGGAGAGGGTGGAAGAGGTGGGAAGAAGGGCCAAAGTTGAGAGTAAGAGCAAGAGCTTAAGAGAGAGAGAGGAGACAAGAGAGAGAGGAGAGGCCAAGCAGCTCCTTTTATAGTGGGCTGGGCTACCTTGTTGTTGCCAGGTAACTGTGGGGAGGAGCATATCTGGCTAGTGCTAAGTAACTGTGGGGGTGGAGTCCAGACAGCCTATGTGACTGATGGCCACAGAATTATGGAGCTGGGCCTTGAATCAGGAGCCTATGTCTGGGAGCATGGCAAACGGGCCTCTGTCCCTTGCAGATTAATCTGTTGGGTGTCTGGGGTTTGAATCCAGCTCGGCCAGAAAACAGGCTGCCTTTCATGGTCCCACACAGTTTATACTGAATGCATATGTCTTTCTCTCATTGTAAAACTGGACCATTGTAATCTAGGATCTGTATGTGTTTACTTTAAAAAAAGGTTTTTATTTAATTTTCCATGCATTGGTATCTGCCTCTATGTATGTATGTATGTATGTATGTATGTATGTATGTATGTATGTATATATGTATGTATGTATGTGAGAGGATTCAGATGCCCTGGAAATGGAGTTACAGACAGTTGTGAGCTGCCATGTAGATGCTGAGAGTTGAGCCCAGGTTCTCTAGAAAAGCAGCCAGTGCTCTTAATTGCTGAGCCATCTGTCCAACCTGACTGTATGTATTTCCAAATATGTTTGTGTTCTGTGGTACTGGGGATTTGAGACTTGGATATGCTTTCTGGTAACACAGTTCAATCACTTGAATAAATTTAAATGTTTCTTCTTCTGTAAGACATGTACAGTGCAAAGTGTTTCACATGTCTATGAAAGGAGTCTATAGTGTTTTGTGGGTTGGTTCAGGAATGTCCCACACAGGCTCATGTTTTGACTGCTTGGTGCTCAGTTTATGGGGTTGTCTTGAACACTGTCGAGTCTTCAGGATGTAGACACTGGCTGGTCACTCGAGACAAAAGCAGCCCTGGCTGTCCTGGAACTAGCTCTGTAGACCAGGCTTGCCTCAAACTCACAGAGAACCACCTACCTCTATCTCCCAAGTGCTGTGATCAAAGGCATCTGGATTGTCTTGCCCTCTTGATCATAATGAGTGAAAGCCCTCTGAAGCCATGAGCTCAACCAAGTACCTTCTGTATGTGTTAGTTGCTTATCTTGTTGCTATGACAAGATCCCCTGACAAAGGCAACTCAAGGAAAAAGGGTTTTGTTTAGGTTCACAGTTCCCAGGTACTGCCTATTATGGTGGGAAGGCTATGGGCTTGGGGGCGGGGCTTGGGGTGACTGCTCATATTGCCTCCACCATCAAGAAGCAGAGGGAGATGCACACTAACACTCACTTAGCTTTCCCCTCTTTATGCAGCTTGGGACCCCAGGGCCTGGAATGTTGCTGCCTCCATTCAGGGTAGAGCTTTCCCACTGCAATGTAATCAAGGTAATCCCTCGTCTCTAAGGTGATTCTAGATCCTGTCCAGTTGACCAGAGGTGTTAACCATCACACTCCCTTGGGTTTGCTTCTGTTCAGTAGTCTGGTTCACAGAGTTGTAAAACTGACCAACACATAATGCTTAGTCTGTTACACAAGAAACATTTTCAAAAGTAGCTGCTGTCATTTATCAACTTCATAACTTGGCCATCTATTGTTGGTTCTTCCAGACAGGGGCCCTAGCTCTGTGATATCCATGGGGCCCTGGGGGTCATCGCCAGTACCAAAAACAATAACATCAAAAATAAAATTAAGGGAAGAGTAAGGACATTCTTTTTTTTTTTTTTTTTTTGGTTTTTCGAGACAGGGTTTCTCTGTGTAGCCCTGGCTGTCCTGGAACTCACTTTGTAGACCAGGCTGGCCTCAAACTCAGAGATCCACCTGCCTCTGCCTCCTGAGTGCTGGGATTAAAGGCGTGCGCCACCACGCCCGGCTGAGTAAGGACATTCTTCTACTTTCTTTGATAAGCTAGATTTATTGTTGTTATTGTTGTTATTGTTGTTGTTGTTGTTCTCCTTTTGTTTGTGGTGCTGGTGACAAACTCCAGGGTCTCCCACATGTCAAACATGAGTCCCTCACTGAGCACACTTTTAGACCCTCACAATTCTAATGTATTCCCCCATTGGTAAGTAGTTTAAAACTATACTTCACTTATGCCCCCCACCCGCCACTGTGTATGTGTGTGTGTTAGTGTGTGTGTGTGTGTGTGCATTGTAGTAGAGTCGAGGGTCTCTCCTTCAACCATGTGGGGCCCAAGGATTGAACTCAGGTCATCAAACTTGGTGGAAGGCACCTTTACCCACTGAGAATCACCAGCCCCTGGAGCAAGTGGTTTTTGTTGTTGTTGTTGTTTGTTTGTTTGTTTGTTTGTTTTCCCTTAAATGTGTTCTGGATTCCTAAAAAAATTCCACCATTTTTTAAGTTAAAAAATGCCTCCAGGAACCAGGTATGTGCCTCACAGCTTTAAACCCAGCACTCAGGAGGCAGAGGCAGGCAAATCTTTGAGTTCGAGGCCAGCCTGGTCTACAGAATGAGCTCCAGGATAACCAGGGCTACACAGAGAAACCCTGTCTTGGAAAACAAACAGGCTGGAGAGATGGCTCAGTGGTTATGAGCATTGACTGCTCTTCCAGAGGTCTTGAGTTCAATTCTCAGCAGCCACAGCTCACAACCATCTGTAATGCAATCTGATGCCCTCTCCTGGTGTGTCTGAAAACAGCTACAATGCACTCATAAACATAAAATAAAATAAATAAATCTTTTTTAAAAAGCTTTTTTAAAAAAAGAAAAACAATCAAAAAAACAAAAAATGTTGCATGGATTGGACAGGGGTAGGGAAGTACCCTCTCATGAGACATCCATCAAAAGCTTCCAAAACTGTTATCTCCAAATATATTTAAGCTACTTTGATTTTTTTGCTAAATTGTACAAGGGCAAAGAACATTAGCAATTAATCTTTTAATTAATGCTTATCATAAATAATACATCAGTCTTCAGGAAAATTTATACAACAGTATAATTTTTTATGTGCAGCATGTTCATTTTATGGCCTTCTGTGTAATCAGGGTGCGCTCTCCATTTCTGGGCATTTTAAAAGGTATCAGAGCACACGTTTATTATATTAAGTGACGATAAAGGTTTATAGTTCTTTGCTCCTGTGCCATCGCCAGTCACGCACGCCCGGCTTCTCATGCCAATTCTTCCTCTAGAAGGCAGCCTCAACAGCAGGCAGCGTTATTTTTATGGAGAAGACATGAGCTGCTTCACAATGATTCGCTTTCTGGTGAGTTTCCAGGGACACTGAACAGTCATTCTCTTTTAAAACACAAAGCAGTGGAGGGAGCTTGCTCTTGCTTGCTTTCTTCTTCTTCTTCTTCTTCTTCTTCTTCTTCTTCTTCTTCTTCTTCTTCTTCTTCTTCTTCTTCTTCTTCTTCTTTTCTCCTCTTCCTCCTCCTTCTTCTCCTTCTTCTTCTTTGTCTTCGTCTCCATCTCCTCCTTTTCTTTTTCCTTCTTCCTTTTCTTCTTCTTCTCCTCTTCCTCCTTATTTTTCTTTTCTTTTTGCCAGGATCTCATTATGTAGCCCTACTTGGCCTGGGAACTTGCAATGCAGATCAAGCTGGCCTTGAACTCACAGAGATCCACTGGCATCTGTCTCCCAAGTTCTGTAATTAAAGGGGTGTGTGTCTACCAATAAATAAAATATAAAATAAAATGGGAACAGGATTTCCTTAGAGCCTCCCCAAACATTCTGAGGTATTGCTGTTGCCCTTTGTTAACCCCCTGAGACGGAATGTAAATCTCGATTGCTGTAAACAACATGGACCCATAGGATCTGAGCTGCGTCTGACCTGAACGCCTCCTCCTTGAGGCCTAGCTTTCATGGTTCTAGAAGCTGCCATGCAAGACAGGGAAGCAACTAATATTCCTTCCCAGCTATGGGGCCTCCAAACCACTCTGCCCCTTTGACCTGGAGCCCATCCTCTGACCCAGGCCACCACTGCAGCACCTGCACATGCGCAGAAGTGGTAAATATATATTCAAACAACCAAACCAAAAACATTACAACCAATAGTCCCAGTGACGTGGCACATACCTGTAATCTCCACACTTGGAAGGTAGAAGAGGAAATCAGGAGTTCACGGCCTTCCTTGGCTTCACCATGAGTTCAAGACCAGGCTGGACTGCATGAGACTCTATCTGGAAGCTCACGTTCCCCTCCATCAACACCCACTCCAAAACACTGGGAAGGAGAATGCTGATGAGTCACAGTAGGAGAGGGAAGCTGCGGAGCTTGTGGGTGTCAAAATGCAGAGACTCTGCATGGGCAGGTATTGTGCAGAAAGAGGGCGTCCTCAGTCCTGGTCCTCGTTCCTGGGCACAAATTGGTAGGTTGAAGCTGCAAATTAGGCTGTGGCAAAGACAGGGTAGTCTCTCTGTCCTGCAGTCAGTTTTAGAAAAGTAAGACAGACCCCTTTGGCTGACACAATGAAAGGTGACATCTTAGTCCATATCCCCAGTTTTCTTCTGAGCACTCTAAACTCTTTTACCCAGTAAATTTTCAGTGGAGACAGAAGGACTAGTTGGGTCAGAGAGAAACTAAGATGCTTTGGAACAGGTGAAGGGACTATGAGATCCACCTGCCTGACATGTCCTGGGCCTTGTTGGTCACCATAGCTTCGTCTATGGCATGAATATGGTGTTCACAGAAAAAAGCACACAGAAGCTAATTTTAAATTTTTCCCTAAGCTGGACCTAGTGGTACAAACATGTACCTAATGTACTTAGGAGGCTGAAGCAGGAGGATCACAAGTTAAGGTCTGCCTGAGTTATAGAATTAATTGGAGGCCAGTTTGGATAACTTAAAGAGACCCTGCCTCAAACAAACAAGCAAGCAAGCAAAAAACCACCACAAACAAAATAAAACAATAAACCAAACGGCTGGGGACACAGTCAGTGGTCAAGTGATTGCCTATCCTGTGTGAGACCCTAGCTTTAATCCCCAGTGTCATAAACAAACAAACCTTCTCATAGTGGTTAGAAGATTAAAAAGAGGACAGAATTCAGGCCCCTAGACATTCTAGGCAAGAGCTATGCCACTATTACATTGTCCATATTAAACCACCATTCTTGATACCACCTAGGGCATCAGATGGTACAACCGTCCCTGAAGTTGAACCAACAGCTCTTAGTTAGGGTTAGAAAGCCACTGGTGTGGAGCCCACGAGAGACTATAATAAGATATAAGTATCCATCTGTGGACATATGTTATCCCTACAAATAAGACACTATTCTTCAAACTTCTTCACCAACTATGTTTTGGAGTTTAGAGCTGTGTCTAAACAGAAGTTAGGGCAGACACTTCCTTACCCCTGTTTCACAGATAAAGAATTGACACTTGAGTTTCCTGATATCATACACGAGTGAACAGCTGAGTAAAGAATAGAAACTAGAGCAGTGGTTCTCACCCTTCCTAAGGCTGCCCCCTTCAATACAGTACCTCATGTTGTGGTGACCCCCAACCATAGAATTATTTTTGTTGCTGCTTCATAACTGTATTTTCTGGAGATGGAAGTTTTACCAAATGGGGTTTTGACCCACAGGTTGAGAACCACTGAACTATATAATTTATCTGTGAAGATTTATTCATTTTCCTAACTGCTGTTAACTGATCTCCTCCCAAGGCTATGCTGCAAGGTATGCCCCACATTATAGGTTTGAGCCCAGCAACATAGCTGTGACCTCACAGAGCTTGGGGAATAGTGGGGAGAACAGTACTGCACACAGAGAGAAAGATTTAGAAATGCATGTATGGACTATGGTATGGGGTGGGGGAGAAACTATCAGGAGACCCCCTAAACACTAACACCCCAGCTTGTGTCTTTATTTTAGTGTATCCATTTATTCCTCAGTGGAATTGAACCCAGGCCCTCACAAATGCTGGGCATGAGCACCATGCAACTGCAGTGCCAGCCCAGCTCTGTCCTTTCACGCAAAAGCCTGCTTACCAGGATGCAACTTGAAAATTCTGGAATTTCCTACTGTACCTATGCAAAATGCCTCTGTGAAGACAGTGCTGTATATGTGATGTGTGTGTGGGGGGATTTCAAGCTTGTACAACCACTCTGGAAATCAGTCTGGCGGTTCCTTAGAAAATTGGACACAGTACTACCGGAGGATCCAGCAATACCTCTCCTGGGCATATATCCAGAAGATGTCCCAACCGGTAAGAAGGATACATGCTCCACTATGTTCATAGCAGCCTTATTTATAATAGCCAGAAGCTGGAAAGAACCCAGATGCCCCTCAACAGAGGAATGGATACAGAAAATGTGGTACATTTACACAATGGAGTACTACTCAGCTATTAAAAGGAATGAATTTATGAAATTCATAGCCAAATGGATGGACCTGGAGGGCATCATCCTGAGTGAGGTAACACAATCACAAAGGAACTCACACAATATGTACTCACTGATAAGTGGATATTAGCCCAAAACTTAGTATACCCAAGATATAAGATACAGTTTGCTAAACACATGAAACTCAAGAAGAATGAAGACTGAAGTGTGGACACTATGCCCCTCCTTAGAATTGGGAACAGAACACCCATGGAAGGAGTTACAGAGACAAAGTTTGGAGCTGTGACGAAAGGATGGACCATCTAGAGACTGCCATATCCAGAGTTCCATCCCATGAGCAGCATCCAAACGCTGACACCATTACATTCACTAGCAAGATTTTGCTGAAAGGACCCAGATATAGCTGTCTCTTGTGAGACTATGCCGGGGCCTGGCAAACACAGAAGTGGATGCTCACAGCCAGCTAGTGAATGGATCACAGGGCCCCCAATGGAGGAGCTGGAGAAAGTACCCAAGAAACTGAAGGGATCCGCAACCCTATGGGTGGAACAACATTATGAAATAACCAGTACCCTGGAGCTCTTGACTCTAGCTGCATATGTATCAAAAGATGGCCTAGTCGGCCATCACTGGAAAGAGAGGCCCATTGGACATGCAAACTTTGTATGCCCCAGTACAGGGGAATGCCAGGGCCAAAAAAATGGGAATGGGTGGGTAGGAAAGTAGGGGGGAGGGTATGGGGGACTTTTGGGATAGCATTGGAAATGTAATTGAGGAAAAGATGTAATAAAAAAATAAAATAAAATAAAGAAAATTCTGGAATTTCCTACTGTACCTATGCAAAATGCCTCTGTGAAGACAGTGCTGTATATGTGATGTGTGTGTGTGTGTTGGTTTGTGTGTCTCTTTGTGTGTACATGTGTATGTGGTATATATGGTGTGTATGTGGTGTGTGTGTGTGCATGTGTGTGTATGTGTGGTATGTGTGTATATGTGGTGTGTGTTAGTATGGTGTATGCATGTATATGTGGTGTGTATTAGTATAGTGTGTGTGTCCATGTATGAGTAGTGTGTATGTGTGTTGGTGTGTGTGCATGTGTGGTGTGTGTGTGTGCATGTCCATGTATATGGTATGTATGTATATATGTGAGTGTGTATATGTGTGTGGTGTGTGTGTATGTGTTGGTTTGTGTGTCTCTTTGTGTGTACATGTGTATGTGATATATGTGGTATGTATGTGTGGTGTGTGGGCATGTATGTGTGTGTATGTGTAGTATATGTGGTGTGTGTATGTGTGGTATGTATGTATATGTGGTATGTATGTGGTGTGTGGTATGTATATGTGGTATGTATGTGGTGTGTGTTGGTGTGAGTGCTTGTATGGAGTGTTGGTGTGCATGTATATGTGGTGTATATTAGTGTAGTGTGTGTCCATGTATGTGTAGTGTGGTATGTGTCTATGTGTTTGTGGTGTGTATGTGTGTGTGTGCGCGCATGTCCATGTGTATGGTGTGTATGTATATATGTGAGTGTGTATATGTGTGTGGTGTGTGTATTGTGTGGTGTGTGTGCATTGCATGTATGTGCATACATGTGTGGTGTGTGTTCGTATGCATGTGTGGTATATATGTGCATTTGTATGTGATGTATATTGTGTCTTTTGTGTGTGTTGGAATGTGTGTTGGTGTGTGTGGTATGTATGTATGTGAGTGTGTATGTGTGGTCTGTATGTATATGTATATATGGAGTGTTTGTGAGTATGTGTGTGGTGTATGTGTATGTGGGGTGTGTGTTTGTGTTTGTGTGTGTAATGGGGAGACAGAGAAGGACATTTCTTTGTCTTCTTTGGCTGTGACTTCCAGCCACTGCTCAAGTCCTTCCTGCTCAAAGTCAACTCCTACAGCCAGTTGTGTGCCTGAATGTGCAAATGTTATCAAAATGTCCAGGCGACACGGGAAGAGCAATGCCCCCAAGGTTAATGAAGTCATGGGAACCTCTAGTGCTCGGTCTCAGCCTCAACCATTGCTGCCATTCGTCCATAACTGGCCAGTGTGTTTGCCTCCTTGGTTTCAGTCCTGTCCTTAGGGGCCACAGCAGGGCTACTCCAGTTGTCCCCATTCTGTACTCAGATATAAGGACACCTGAGCTAGCGACTTGAAATAGAATATGTGCCCCAGGACACATGTCATATTGGAGCTACAAAACCCTGGATGCTGCCAATTGAGTAACCAGGAAGAAGAAAACCCTTAATGAACTCCAACCAAGGGAGACTGGAAGATCTATGAGATCTGAGTGGGAAAGGACAGGGGTTATAGGATGAAACCACGGGGTGCTGAGGTTATCCTGATATTTGCAGGTAGAGGAAGATGTCAAAGATCTTATGATTCATTAATCTTTTTGTTACATTTATTTATTTATGGGGCACATACATGTGGAAGTAAGAGTACAGCTTGCATAGCCAGACATGGTGGTGCACATATTTCATTCCAGCACTCTGGAAGCAGAGGCAGGGGGATCACTGTGAGTTCGAGGCCAGCCTGGTCTACAGAGCTAGTTCCAGGACAGCCAGGGCTACACAGAGAAATCCTATTTTGTAAAGCAAAAATTAAATAAAGTACAACTTGCAGGAGTCCATTCACTGCTACCAGGAGGGTCCCAGGGATGGAACTTGGGTCATCGGGCTCAGCAGCAAGTGCCTTTCTCCACTGAGCCATCTGATTGCCTGGGATAATGTGATACAATGCTAAATTTGTGCATGTCTTTAGCTTAAACACACCTCGCATGGTCTCTCTCATGTATGCTATAGAGTGAAGATGGTTCAGTAGTCGTACACCCCATGTGCTTTTTATCTGAGTCAAGAGGGTTTGGGGCAGCGTGCAGCGTGGTTGTATGGATGAAACAATTGTCTCCTTGAATGGAGGACGGCACTCGTGGTGGGCTTCATCTGCACACTATATTTTGGATTGCTCCTAAGGGCAGATATTTCATCTTTTAACTGTGTTTATGAGACTCAGCAGGCAAAGTTATAGCACAATAAATCTCACTCTGTAGTTAACACCCCATGCTCTCGCTGTCTGCACAGTGAGAGGTTGAGAAGTGGAGCTGACAGGGTTAATTCTGACCCTGCTACTTAACAGTTACAGGATTTGAGGCAAGCCATTTAACTCCTCCAAGAGCCTCAAAATCCTTACCCAGAAATCAGGATTAACAACAGTACCCTGCTTCATGGATTGGTTGTGAAGATTCAGCATGGCTATCCAGGTTTTAATCTGGGTCAGCACTGACACATACAGTGAGCATTGATAAATTCCAGCTGTTCCGAACATGCAGTATCTCATAGGCTCACTGGTCCCCAAGCGCAATATGGAAAGTGGTGGAAACTTAAAGATGTCTAGCTAGAGGAATTACGACACTGGAGGCAAGTCTGCGGATTCTATGTGATCACCATTTCCTGGCTCTGTTAGCATTTGCTGTCCACCATGAGAAGCAATACACTCACACTGCCATGATGTCTGCCCAAGCAACCAAGGGACAGAGCTCTCTGAACCTGTGAGCCAAAGTGAACCTGCTCCTGCAGGCTGTTTCTGTTGGGTATTTGGTCACAGAAGTTACATTGTTTGTTGTTTGTTTTGTTTGTTTGTTTTTTATCATTGACTGTCAAATGCTATCATTTGTGGGATCCCCTAAATTTCCTGTGCTAGAAACTTGGTCCCCAGTGCAGTAGTATCAAGAGGTGGGACCTTTAGGAGGTGACTAGATCATGAGGTCTGTGTCTTCTTGGATAGATTCATTGGTAAATGAGTTATCTGGAAAGTAGTTTTACTATATATAAAAGAAAGCAAGCTTTAATTAGCTTGCCTACTGTGTCTCACCATGTGATACCCTTAGCTCCCGTATGATTCAGGGAAAAGGCCCTCCCAAGGGAATGCCAGCACCATGTTCTTGGACTTCCTAGCCTCCATCCTGGGAGCTAAAACAAACAAAAGCTTATCTTCTTTATAAATTGCTCGGCCTCAGGAATTTCATTACAGTAACACAAACTGGACTAACACTAACACACACTTGTTCAACTATTGGGCACTCACAGTGTACCAGATGCTGTGCTAAATACACACCAAGTGGGCAAACAAGTGACTAAAGGGGGATTCTCACTCTCACAGAAAGAACTGAGGTTTGTCCCCCAAAACCATCTATTCAGACAGTGAATTAGGCAAGAAGAGGAGAAAACGGTTAATTCTTACCTGAGGGGCAGAGGCCAGGGCACAACATGATGCCTAAGCCTCCAAACGCACAAACTATGGGAGGTGAGCTAACTCTGGGGGCAAGAATCATCCATCACCTGCAAAGACCTGCCAGGAACAGGGTGTGTGGAATCCAGTGTAAGAGACCTTCTCCCCAACAGTGGGAGAGAAGGAGGGGAATTTAGTACAGACCAGAATTTAGAAGGCTTTGAAAGCCAGTTTAGGGAAATCAGGCAACTCGAAACAGAGGCATTTGAACAGGAACGTGATCACATTTAGTTCTGGGACCCGATACTTTGGTGTCAGGTGGAGGAAAAGCAGAGAGAGGTGAGGGACACATGTCAGGCCCAAGGTAGGAAAAGGAGCCAGATACAACAGCTCTGTCCTTATGGGACTCAGAGCTCACTGGAGACATAAGACACGTGTGTCAACATCCAAGACGGAGATCACAGAACAAAGCCACAGTTACCTTCAGGGTCAGTGCTAGGGAAATGGGTTTTCATTTCCTCAACTGGAAAATGGGACAATAGCACTCCATTTACCCTTCTGGGTTTATATCAGGATGTAATCATGCCAGGACAATGAGACGTGGAAAACCATTTGCCGCATACAAACCAAGTTCCGTTCAGTATTGCCCAGGTGCAGGTTTCAGGCCTGGTCTGACTCCAGGGTGGAGGAAATTAACTGCATGCTGGTTTGACTGCACGAGGACTGGGAAGGAAGTGAGCCTGGAAAGCAGGCTGGGGGCTGAGATGAAGCTGATGCTTCAGTGTCTTTTTTTCCAACTCCTCTACTTCTGTCTCCGTGACATAGCTCTTCTGTTCCTGCCTGGGGACCTGAGACTTTCCAAATTGTGAGACACAGGTGTACGGATGAGAATAACATTGACAAAGGATTTGGGACAGCCTGTTAAAACAGTAGCTGGAGGGATAGGCTGTTTCTGGAACCTTCTTTACAAGCAACACGAGTGAGGATGTTGTCTGAGCTCTCTGGGCCTCAGCTTTCTTCCTGTGGGAGAGGAAAACTTCAGGTCCAGTGACCCCTAACATTGGCCGAACCTTAGGCTTGGTCCGAATGTGAGGTGTGGGAATTCTGAGACAGTGCACACATGGCTCTGTTTCATCTGAGAAGAGGGCAGGTACAAGCAGATTTGGTAACCTGTAATGTTGGCTTGAGATGAGCATCACCTCTATGGAAAAGTCTCTCACCTGTCCCTCCAGGGCACAGCGTGTTAGGCTCGTATGACTCTAGACTCAGATACATGAGAGCAAACAAATACTTCTGGAACAAAGCAGAGATGGAAGCGTCTCTTCCGTGGATGCCAAAAATATCCACGAATTGAGCCCCCCAACTACCACGGGACTCTGGGGGTTGAGGTTTATTTTATAGAGGAAGAGACTGGGTTATAGAAGTTAAGGACAAGGCCAGAATCTATGGCCACCAAGTCAGAGGATAACATTCTGGGCTGACTCAACCCAAGATGTAACTCCCATCTGCCATTGATAGACAGTGTCTCAAAACAATACTTTCTCCAAATCATTGTGGTGTGTGTCTCTCTGCATGTCACAGAGTATATATGGAGGTTAAAGGACAGCTTTGGATGTCAAACCTCACCTTCCACAGTGAAACAGGATTTTCACTGTGGAGTGATCCCCACAGACTCACTGATCCCCAAATTTCTGGGGATTTTCTTGTCTTGGCCTCTGATCTTGATCTAGAAGCACTTTGATTACAGATTGATGCTACTACACCTAGCTTTACATGTTTTTTGTTTGTTTGTTTTTGTCTTTTGGCTCGTGGGAAAAGGGAGGAGGGAGAGATTTGAACTCAGGCCCTTTCCCACTGAGCCATCTCCCCCGCCCTCAGCTCCAGACCTTTTAGCACTGGCATTCTTTGGCTTAAGATGAATCTCACTGTTTCTGCTTCTTCTAGCTTCTCCTTTTAAGCTAGCTCCTTCTGCCTAACTCACAATCATAGAAGTTTCTCTCATTTTAAGATTAGACAGCTCATAAGCCTTCCCTGGGTGCCGCATTCTGCGCCCTCCTCCCACCCCACCCCACCATCTACATTGACTAGATGTAGGCATCTGTCCTCTGTTCAGCACCTCCCTGACAATTCATTCTACTTAATGGAAACCACACTGGCTCTTTCATTGCCGGATTCTGTCTCAGCCCTTGCAGCAGGTGACTTGGATGACTCTTTCTCCCTCCATTTGGGGGGAGGGGACTTAGTAACTCCTCAGTCCATCTCTTTTGGCTTAGTAACTCAGCCCCTCCCCCTCTGCAGTCCGGCTGTGAAAGAGGATCTTTTACAGGATCTGACTCAGTCTTTTCTTATCTCCACCGAAACTATCCCCATCAGTCCTGCCTCAACTCCTCCTGTACCCTGATGACTCTCCTGTGGCCGCTCTTGGTCCTGACCTCTGTCCGAGCTCCAGTGTCACAAATGGGACCTCCAGATATGACTCTGACTGTGTCACGGGTCTTTAGCATCAGCACATCTTGTAACTAAACGTTTCTTCCCCCAAATCTGCTTCCTTCCCCACCCTCCAACCCCCCGCATCTCCTCTATTTCAGGAATGCCCCTACTCTCCCCGCCCCCCACAACCTTTGCACCCAGATAGTCCACCTAATAACCAACAGATATCTAGAACCCAGTCATGCCTTTATGCCACAGTACTCCACAGACACAGCCGCTACACCATACCCCACAACCTTATGTCCCCCAAATACCTCCTGTTAGAACCTTCATCTCATTTCTGTCTCTAGTGTTTAAATTCAAGGCCTCCCTGAACCATTAAACTGGCTTCACGTTGTGCTGTGATCCCCCTGAGATTACATCTATCTGCCTACCATTCCAAGTACGCTGGAGCTAGAATGATTGTTTTTACATGGAAAGTTGGTCATTGTCTTAAAGATTTTAGCTGTAGTGACCTTTCTATTGTCAGGTCCTAACACTCTACAAAATAGCTTTCTGCTTGGGGGTGGGTGGGGGTAGGGTGGGGAATCCCTGAAGATCTCAGCTCCCAGGCTCATTTTGACCTCTCTCCTCTGACTCTGAAATGCTCCACCTTTCCTTCTATTGAAGACCTAGCCAGAGTCGCACATCCCTCCTCCTGGAGCCTTCCCTAACCTGAGCTGTGTGCCTTGTTCTCTGCTGCCCACACAGTTCTTGCCACCTGCTAACCGTGTTTGTGTACAGGGATTACTTCTCCCTGAAGAGAGGGGAAGCTATGCCGCCCGTGTGGGGATTCTCAGCGCGGTGCATAATGTCTGGCACACCGCCTGTTACAGTAGTCGGAATAAAAACACACAGGGCATGACTTTGGAGTGAGGTGGGTAATTTAAGCCCCAGTGGAAAGTCATAGAATTATAAAATTTGGCAGTCAAGAATAAAGTGCAGCTTTTATGATAAAATCCAAGCACTTCGTCATCTGTTTACCTGTGTGCATTTTCCCAGGATAAGGCACTATCTTCCAGGTCCTGGATTTCAAGATAAACGGAACACTGCTCTGACCCAGGGTTAGAAAGCCCATTTAACTTTTACGTGGTCCTTTAGACAGGCATCCCTGGTCCTGTTTGCAGGTACAAAGGCACTGAAGGGGTAAGTGAGCGTATTACATCTTAGTAGGAGGCGTAATGGAACAGGGTCTGTTCTACCTCAATAGACATGGCGAATAAGGATCAAAGTGCTTCAGGATGAAGATCAGGAGGACTTACCAGGTCAGCATTTAGGGATGTGGTCAGCTGCATTGTCAAGTTGCTCCTAATAGTGAGGGACTGACAGGGACAAGAAGAATACAATTTTAAACCTCATGCCATAGGTTCCTGTGTTATGGTTCCAAGCTGGCATGCATGTCTGCATCAGTAGATTAGCAAATATATATACATATATACACCTATATACATATATACACACACACATATATATTACATATATTGTTGTACTGCTGTGCTGTTCTGGCCTACTCTGAGGAAGTGAAAAGTAGACATGGAAGATTCTGTGTAAATCTGGGCTGGAGAGATGGCTTAGCGGTTAAGAGCAGTGACGGCTCTTCCAGAGGTCCTGAGTTCAATTCCCAGCAACCACATGGTGGCTCACAACCATCTGTAATGGGATCTGATGCCCTCTTCTGGTGTGTCTGAAGACAGCTACAATGTACTTAATAAATAAAATCTACTATGGGGATGGATGGTCTGGAGTGTAGTTCAATGATAGATTGCTTGCTTAGCATGCACATGGCCTTGGGTTTGGTCACACACACACACACACACACACACACACACACACACACACACAGAGAGAGAGAGAGAGAGAGAGAGAGAGAGAGAGAGAGAGAGAGAGAGAATGTGCACTGAGTTCCAGAAGTATGGTGGACTAGCATCAGTAAAGGGCACACTGCATTGCAGCTACAATCTTGTGTTCCAGGCCAGCAAGCTCACTGTGCAGATGAACCAGGGCTTCAGTCCAGCTGAGAAGAGCACTTTCTGATGGCTTCATTCTGGAAGTAAATTGGGGGTCCTGTCAGTACTGGAGATTGGGAACCACAATTCTGACTTTGCAGTTTTTACTGCAAAAAGTACCCCACTTCCTAAGTCTAGATATTTGCTGTCATTTTTAACTATGTGCGATCTAATAGTGGGGCCAATCTGAAATCATGTGAATGTAAAATGTCTCAGACTTTATGCACGAAGTTAGCATTGATTGTTTTTTGAGTTCGTATCGAAGTTGATTCGCTGAATGAAAGGCATGATTCATCGGAGAGCATACAAAATAAAAATTTCAACCTCAGTTTTGAAAAAGTGTTGCTTGGTTTGAGAAGCAAGCCTTTTGTTGGCACTACTGTCGAGGAGAACAGCACTAAAAAAAAAAAAACAAAAAGACCATCAGACACAAATACACACACACACACACACACACACACACACACACACACACACACACCGGCGTATTCACAGGCAACACCCTCTGTCTTTCCCATACGCAGCGTGGAATACCACGCCAGAACGATCATGCAGAAACTTCCTAGTGAAGACAGCAGGGAAGCTCTTCTCAAACTTGAGACCCGCTACAAGGACGCCCCAACCCTGCTCTTCCTAAGCGGTTTCACGATGAGCCTGCGTGCAGCCCACTTGAGAGGTTCATAAGGTCCACGGTCCTTGGGATCTGGGAACAATCTCTCCACTTAGGCTCATCTGACAGAAAGACTCCGGATTAGTAACCCAGGAGTCATGAGTGACAAATTTTCGCCATCTCCCTTCGGTGTCAGCCTCCCCTCCCCCTTCAGCTTTGTATCCCGAGATGAGAGTGCCACCTCTGCAGGGGACTCCACTGAGTCTGCAGCCCGCAAAGCCTCCCCGCCTCCCCAAACGGGGGTGAATAGGATGCGAGCTTCTTTGTCCTTTCACAGAGTAAACTCGGGTGTATGAGATTCTCCAATTCCGATCTCCCACCTCAGGTCTATGCGTTTCTCACGAGCGAAAGCTGCTTCTTTCATTAAGGCTGTTCAAGGTTCTGACCCTACTCTAAGTGTGTCTCCCAAGCAAGTGTCTCAGCAGCTGTTGGAAGTGTTGTTAGCCCTGTTCTTCCTATGTAAAGAATCAAAGCACGCAGAGTGAGTTAGCCCAAGTAGGGTTTGAGCCCAAGTTGGATTTGACGCCGAGGCCCTTAAATCTCCATTGCTGCTTTTTATTCAGCAATATTATTTCTTATGGCTCAATTACAGTATTACGGGCTCTGTGCAAAGTATTTTTCCAGATTAATCTCAGAAGCAAGGCTACTATTTACCACCTAAGGGATCTTAAACAACTTTTTAAACTATTTTTTTTTTTACTCTATTTTCCTGTCTGCAAAATGAGGCTTAAAAATGTGACTGCCGTGAAGAGCAAGCGAATTAATACGTGCAAAGCACTTAGAACACAGACGCGCACGAATTAAGCGCTGAAATTTTTGCCTTAAAAGAGTCGCATCCATTTGTACATCGGTGGGAGAGGTTAAGAAAAACCTCCGTCCAGATGGTACGGGGCTCATCCCGGAGGACAGACTTGGGGACAGCACGAGATCCAGGCACCTGCTGGGCAGGGGACCTGCTTCCCTGGTTCTGCCGCAGGAAGGCGCTGAGGTCTGGGGGCCTGGAAGGGTCGGTTTTTATCGGAACTTCCAGACTGGGGGGGGGGGGGGCTGTGCCTGCGTGTAAGGGCGGCAGCATTATGGAGGATCCGGGCTGATCCCCTGCAAAAGCAATGTGTAGGACATCAGCGGCATGGATTGATTGTCTGACAGGGTCCCTGGCGCGCGCACAGGCAAGTATACACAGCGTGAGCACAGATTCACAGGCACACACACACACACACACACACACACACACACACACACTGCCCGGGACCAAGTATACACAGCGTGAGCACAGATTCACAGGCGCACACACACACACACACACACACACACACACACACACACACACACACACACACTGCCCGGGACCGCCAGCCCCTGCTCCCCCGCCCGCCGCGCTCCAGGGCGGAGTTTCCTCCTCTGCTTATTGTTCGCAGCCCAGCGCCCGCCCAGCCGCCGCCCCGCCCGACCCCGCCGCCGCTGTGGGCGAGCTCCTGGGGGAGGGGGCGGAGGCCAGCGCGGACGGGACGGGGCGGGAGTCTTCGCAGCAACGTGCGCGGGGCCGCAGAGGCGCAGACACCGCCCCGGCCGCAGACACCTTCGCTCCTCGCTGCTGGCTCCGCGTCCCAGCCCAGCTCTGCGGCAGGCAGGAGAAGCGGCCGGATCGCGACTCCAGAGTTTGCGGCCGTCGCCAGGCCTCCCCGAGCGGCGCCGACGCTCCCGCCGTCCGGACGCGCGACCCTGCGCCAGCGCCGCAGCCACCTGCTCCGAGTCCCCGGGCGAGCACAACCATGCGTCCCACTACGGCGCTCTCCGCGCTGCTGCTGCAGCTGGTGCTGCTACTGTCGCCTCCATCTCTCTCCCAGCAAAATGGTGAGTGGACAGCCGCGGCTCTGCCGGGACCCCTGGTCATTCTCCTCCGCCCCAAGCCTGGTGGGGCTCCTGGGAAGCCGGCTGCACCGCGTGGTCCGACCGCTTTCAGCCTCTCCCGCGTGGCCGCACGCAGAGTCCTGACCTTGGCACCGTCCACGCCCCCTCCAAATTGGAGAACCCCGCAGGTGCGGGGCCAGATCGTGGATTTATCCCTAGTCTTCACTGGTGTAGAGTGAGCCGGAGGTTGTGAGATTGTAAAGGGGGCACTTGGTGGGTTCGTTGGAGATGGGGGGAAACTTTGGGTTGTGGGGAGGTCCCAGATTCCCGAGTGACCACCAGAATGCGATTTCTCTTTCTCGTGTTTGGGGCTACTAGGGGACCGTATTGCGAGGTCGTTGAAACTAAGCAAAGCCACGGGCAGGGAGCACACGAAGGAGCCCCTGAAACTGACCTCAAACCCCTAAATGCCCACGCGTGTAGCGTACTTCTTGTGCAAGTGCTTTTTCTTAAGCCTGTCACGGGACGGGTGGAATAAGCGCTCCTTCCAGGGTCCCAGAGTCTGGTTCAGTGGGGTCCTTGCTTTCATGTTGCCAAAGGACCGAATTCTTTCTCAGAGCATGGCCAGGATGGTGGGCCCCTCCCACCCCTTTGTGTAAACAAGAAATTTCTTTCACAAATGAGGTTTGAGTTGTGTCTTACCTCAGGCACCCATCTCCCATCAGACCCAGCTTGGAGACGATCTCACTACTTTCTTTCTGAAGGTGGAATGTTACTTTCTGTTTGAGAGGTCAGGCAGTGTCTGCAAACATAACCAGAGCAGGTGTCCCAAAGTCCCTGCCAAACAGCTGAGAGACTCAGCCCAGGAGAGAGAGGCAGGTTTCATAAACGGAGTAGCCTATCTTGAGCAGGTAGCTGCAGGGAGAAAGTAGCGAAGGGAGGCTTTCCAGAGTCAGAAGTACAGTGGTGACCGCCCAGGCGGGGAAGGGACTCTGCTCCTGTGGGAGTTAGTGTTGGGGGAATATGATTCTGCAGAACAATGAGAGATGAGATGGCAGGGTGGCGAGGGCTGGTCCTCAGGGAATGGAGGTTTAAACCTCCGGAGGGTGGCCTGCGACTCCAACGTGACCTGGAAGGGAAGAGTACTCCCATTGGGGGAAGGGCCTGTGCTCCTTGAGGAGGGGTGCAGTTTGAGGAAGATGGGAAGAGCTTGGAGGGCCACAGTCTTACAAGGACCGACAAGTCTGTAGAGTGCCCTGGCAACTTCATGGTCTTCACATGCAGTCTTTTGGAGGGGGAGCCCCTAGTACCATTCAAAAGCCAGATGGGCTAGTTAGTCCACAGTGATCCAATCTTATAGAAGCCAAGCTTGGAGAAGATACAGGCTAAAGGGAGATCCCTGGAAGCCATCAGTGAACTGCTCCCAACCTGGTCCCTGGACATCAAGGTTGGGCTTCTTGTCTGGCACCTGAGAACTGCCTAGGAACGATGCCTGCTGAGGGGCCCTGTCCAGACTCTACCACAGGGACAGTTCATAGTCAGAGATCAATATGCTCGAACAAATGTGTCCAGAAACCTGGCCTTGTTCCAAACAGCAAGTCTCTTAGCACCACTGAGCCCTGGATACTGAAATCCTGAAATGTCATTTTCATAGTATGTGGCAATATAGAGACGTTCTTTGACAGTGTTTGGTGGCGAGGAGGAATGGTTACACTGACAGCAAATTGATTATGATGACGATGATGGTGGTGAATTGTATCCAGGTCAAAAAAGGCTTAGGGGGCAAACCTGGGGTTGGGTTGTGGTGGTTTTACACCCTCCTGTCATCAGCCATACCCCCCCACCCCCACCCCCAGCGCCCCTCAGCTGGTGGAATTCTATGATGAGATGCAAAACTGTAGGCTTCCAGGGCAGGTCTCTGTAACACAGGGATTATCCCAACAGGTCTCCTGCTTTCCTCCTAAACTGGTGGTTTGAGCTCACCCTGGAGGTAAACAGCCTTTATCCTGGGGTCCTTCCTGGGCTTTTCCTTTGCCACAGGGCAAGTCAGGCCTTTGCTCTCCACTTTCCTATCTGTAAAGTAGGATGGAGGAACAGAAGGGGACCTCTGTTTTCACTGTTGTGGATGTCTTGACTTCCATGTTCCTTGGCTGTTGAAAAGAGAGACCTATTTAGGCCTCTCTGGATGATAGCTGTTTGAGGGATGAATCCTGGGCAGGAGACAGATGGGTTGACATGGTGGAAACTCTCTGACTGGGCCCCACACTTGCATGCCTGTGGACTTTTCAAGCCTAGGCTTCCTACTGAAGTGATCACAAACCTGCTTCATAGGTTGTCTTTCATCTGATGAACAATGGTAAGGGTAACAGATTTAACATTGTAGCCAAAGCACTGGTACTGCGGTGAATTGAATGGGTGTATTGGGTGCTTGATGGGCTTGAGACGTCCTGAGCTTTGGGATTCTGCTGCTGTTACCCAGTGGTCCTGGACGAGTGACTTGCTTCCCAGAGGCTAGGGGCTGCTGTCTTAATGAGCCCAGTGAAGAGCTTCCTGGAGTGTTTTCGTATGGAGATTTTAAAATAAAAGAGGATCTGCAGGGGGTGGGAGAGCTGTTCCTAGGGTCACTAAGCTAAGATGAATTGTAAGGTGTAAGGGAGAAGCAGGCTTGGGGATGGGAGCCACTCTGGGGGGGGGGGGTTGAGGCGGGATCTGTGAGGAATTCTATAGGGGAGGGAGCCAGCCACTTGCCTGAAGGGAAGGTTCCACAAGTAGGGAGGGGGTAGGGGTTTTCTGACAAGATTCACTCTGAGGTGTGCATCAACAGAGGTAGCCTGACTGCGAAAGGCACAGAGGCTTCAGGTGGGGTGTGGCCTTCCAGGGAGGGACAGAGACCAGCAGTTTAAAGTCCTCAGGAGGTTACACTGAGAAGTGTGGAATGTTAGACTCAGGTGAAGAGAGCCTGCCAGTCAGCCTCTTCCTGGGGCCTCTCCATCCACCCGGAGGAGACTTACCTTTGGAAGCTGAGGGGGAGGGACCATGGGGTTAGAGTCCCCTGGGGAGGAGGCTGCTGAATGGGTTATCTCTTGAGCCTGGGCTCCATAGCCTGCTGTGCCTCTCCACACGTAGATCCTTTAGAGAACCTAGAGAACCAGGATCTTGTGCTGAGCACGTGATCCTTGGATGCAGACCGGAAAGGGAATCCCAGCAGCATCAATGTCTACCTAGTGGACTCCCTTTCCAGTTGTGTACTGGGAACCGGTCTCTGCTCCAGCCAGTGCTGCTCTCCACAGCTGGAGACAGGCCTGAGCTGGCCTGGAGACCCAGCAGACCTAGGTCCGGACGACTTTCAGCTCTGGGCTCTGTACTTCTTTGTGCCCAGAGTGTCTGAGGCAGGGCAAGGAAGGAGTTCAGTTGGTATGGTTTCCTATCACAGCCTGTTCCCAGAAACATTGATGGACGAGTCTTTCTGTCGTGTGTGTCTCATCCGCTTGTGAGGCTGTGACAGATCCAAGGAAGTGTCAGATCTGGGATCCTGACTCCCGGGGCCACAGAAGACTAAGTATGTTCAAATGGATGTGGTGGAGCATGTCCTTAATCCTAGCATTCAGAAGTGAGGGGATCCCTGAGTCCCAGGCCAGCTACATAGTGGGATCATGTCTCAAACAAAACAAAACAAAGCAAAACAAAACAAAACACAAAAACAAAAACTTTCAAGAAAATAATCTACTCAAAAGATACATTATGGGGTGGGGACAGACTTGAACTCTCAGTTCAGCTCCTAGCACTGAATAAACCCAGCATAATGGCACAAGTCTATAATCCAAGCACTTGGGCCGATGGAGTTGAAAGTCATTGGTTTCCTAGGAAACTGGAGGTCAACCTGAGATACATAAGACCCTATCTCAGAAAGCACAACATTGTAAGGAGCTGCTTGTGTTCAGCAATGCTTGAGATAAAGTTCCTTTAGGTAGCAGCCCACTGCTTACTCAAAGAGGAATCCAGGAACTGGGGATGGAGTTCAAGGACCACAGAGAGTGAGCATAGCCGCACACCTGTAATCCTGGTATTTGGGAGGTGGCCGGGAGGAGAATGGTAAATCCTAGGTCAGCCTAGGCTACAGGAGACCCCATCTCAAAGTGAAAAAATGTTAATAACGGAATCTAATTGCCCAAGGGTAGTTTCTATACCATCTCTGCATAACTGTCCAAGGGCTGAGAGCCATCTGGAACTTACCTGCCAGAGCTCACGTATTTTTCAGATGAGAGGTGTAGACCAAGGAGGTGGAATATTGCCTCTTTCTGGGTGTTCCCAAAGGCTTGGCAAAGACACCTGTGGATCGGTGTGTGGCTGTAGAACTGAATTCAGCCTTTTTGGTGCCATATCTCTTCTGGGGACTGGAGGAATTTAGTAAAGGTTGACAAATTTACCTTTAACCAATTCTGACCCTTCCTGTCTGCCATTAAGGTAACTTACGCTTGGTGTTATCTGGCCAATCAATGCCAGACAGAACTTCTAAGTACAGTCACAAAGCGGGCAGCCTGAGTTGTGGTTGTGTGTGCCAGTGTCCCCAGCGAGCCTGAGAGCTCCTATGGCATCCACAGCGTTCAGCCAGTAGCCGCAATAAAAGGGTGGTCAAAGAAGAGCTCACTGCGGGGTGTGTGTGTGGGGGGGGGGGGGGAGTGGCCTCATCTCCCGGAATCTGAGACATAGGCCCATCAATATAGTCACTGTGTTGGTCTCTGGGCCACCAGTTCTTCCTTTCCTTCTTCTGTCCCTACCCTCTCAGCACACACTACCACTACCCTCTCTCTTCCTTCGTACCCTCACCCCCTCAGGTCAGCCACCTCGCACTTCCCTAGGGCCAGGGTGCAGGGTGGCACCCCGTCCGCCAATTGTCATAGCCGGAAAGCTACATGCCTCAACCCAAGGGTAGGGAATTGTGAGGACTGGCTGATCTAGGCTTGCGTTCAGCCCCACAATGGGGTGCTGGAGGACCCCCTCCCAAGAACCAGGCCCCTGAGGGCTTTGGGACAACCAGGGGCCTATGGCTGTGTGAGTTCAAACCTTGAAACTGACTGGTCAGGGTAGTCAGGGCAATACTGTGACACGGCCCAGGCATTCTGTGATCTCTAAGTATACAGCCGACGTCTGAGGCTTCCACTATGAAGCTCAAACCCACAGAACTTAGCCTGAGCTGCAAGGCTTTTGAGACTCCCGACTAACTTGGTGGCCCTGCTGCTCTCTGAGAGAGTCCCCACAAGTGTCACAGCGGCTGAAGCTGGAGGAGCACAGGCTCGCCACTGGGTAGCCTCTATTTCTGTCCATTCCGGAGGCACTGGTACAAAGCCTTAGAGACAGTCGATCGCCTAACCATGTCTTTCCTCAGTCATGCTCAGGCTCCCGATTCTTACTTCAAAGCTTCTTTTTTTTTTTTTAGACAGTTTCACGGAACTCCAGCTGGCCTGGGACTCTCCTGTGTAGGCTTGATTGTCTTATGCTCCTGCCTCCACCTCTAGGTGTGTATCAATGTGACCAACAGTTTACACAGTGCTGGAGATCGAATGCACAGGCTTCATGCATGCTAGACTAGCATTCTTCCAAAGGACCCACACCCTGCCCAAGTGTCACCTTCTTGAGAGAGCTTTCCAGGACATATAACCCCCCCACACACACCATTTCCTTGCCCTTGATGTTCTCTCTTGTGGAATGCTCCCCCCCCTCGCCCCCCCTCTAGGTCAGCATTTTTCGACCTTTCACAGGGGTTGCATATCAGACATCCTGCATATCAGATATTTACAATTCATAACAGTAGCAAAATTATACTTGTGAAGTAGCAACAAAAATAATTTTATGGTGAGAGGTCACCACAGCTTGAGGAACTGTATTCAGGGGTGTTAAGAAACACTGGGCTACACTGTATCATAAGGGCAGAAACTTTGTTAGTACTGTAGCCACAGTCTCTAGAAAAGTCCCTGGCCTGTAGTAGATGCTCAATAAAAACTTGCTGAGTGAGTGAGTCTTGTGTCCCAGCTCTGTCCCCTCCACTCCTGACCTGAGTCCAGATGGGTGGAGGTGGCAGGCAGGAGTTGGCCAGGGAGCTTTGAGAAACAGACAAGTGAGCATCAACCGGAACAGGGAGACTCCCAGGAGGAGAGCCACAGGAGTTGAGCAGCCTCCTGTCTCCTATGTGGCTGTGTGATCCTCACTCTAAAAGTCTTTCAGTGGAGACAGCATCTAAGACAAGTTAAGTTGCTCTCATTTTGGAATTTCGGAGTACTGCAGTGTTGGTTCTGCCCTCCTTAGCTCACAGCCCTACGGTCCATGATAGGATTCTGCCTATCAGGAAAAAAGGAAGAAGTAAGAACAGCGCTGTAGCTCCTCCTTTGAAGGTATCTACCCAAAACTACACCTGACTTTTCCAGGAGCATTTTGCTGACCTGAAGTCGCTGATATCTAACAACAAGAGAATCAGGAAGGGGGGGGGTGTTTTCCTTCAGAAAGAGTAACTTTTATTTGACCCAAAATAGTTACGTTATAAAGAAGCAGAGAGGGGCTAGTGAGATTGTTCAGTGGGTAAGAGCACCCGAATGCTCTTCCGAAGGTCCAGAGTTCAAATCCCAGCAACCACATGGTGGCTCACAACCATCTGTAACGAGGTCTGGCGCCCTCTTCTGGAGTGTCTGAAGATAGCTACAGTGTACTTACATATAATAAATAAATAAATCTTTAAAAAAAAAAAAAAGAAGCAGAGATGGGTACAGGGGTAGGTGCCTGGCAAGTTCTACTGGAGTGCTTGTTTGTGGCCGCCTCAGGCTGCTTGTGGCTTTAGTCAGCCCTCCTTTCCCTGACACGTCAGGGTCCATCTGTGCAGAAGGGAAAGAGAACTAATTGGTTTCTCCATGGCCTGAGGCATGGATACCTCTGACCTCAGTGCAGTCTGAAGTCTGGAGAGTCTAGGTGTGTAGGGTATTGAGGGAGAAGTACCTTTGAAGACAGAGAAACCAGTTCCCCCATCCAGGCTCCTCTGCACTCCAGTGGCCAGGCCACTGAGCCAGTTCTGAAATTTCCCATGAGCTGCAAGGCAGGCAGAGGGGAGGACCTAGGTTCCCACAATGGCCTTGGGATAGGATCGGAATCTCTCTGCATGCATGTGCTTGAGTAGAGTACACACACTCAGACACCCCCCCCCCACACACACACACACAACTTCCCCTCATGTTTTTATGGATACATGTATTGGCAGAGGGCAGCATCCTCTTAGGAGTCCAGCACCAAACTGTACCTAGGTAGGCACACCAGTGGCTTCAGGAAAACATTGACAAAATGGCAAAAGATGAGGAGAGCGCCCCCTAGGGTCTTTGTCTAGGTGAGAAACAGCTGAGGTCAATGAGGTCAAAGCCTGGTAGAGGGACTCTGGGGCTACCAAGAGCTTGGGGTGGGGGTGGGGGATATATCTGAAAGAATGCTAAGGGTTTTCTTATCGTTTCCATCTGAGTTTGTGTCTATCCATTGAGCATAACTGCATTTGTCTGTTCCACGTGGGAGTTCCTTTGAGAAAACTGTTTCACCGTCAGAGAAAGGTAAATGGAGACATCCTGATACAATGTCCCAGACTTTGGAGTCACAGGTTTGAGATTTAGCTTCCCCTTTGCGTCTCCCATGCTAGCCCTTGACCTTGGATTTGCTCCTTGGCCTTGTTTTCCAGTCAGTATAATGAACCCATTCCCCAACATTACTGGTCAAATAGAGTCACAGAAGTGGTGTGTGGCAAAGCATAAGTATGTCCCTTTTCCAAGGGACAGTCCTAGCCTGTTGTAGGAGGTAATTAAATAGACCGAACTCCTGGCGTCTTCCACCCATGGGAACTTCATAAAGTCAAGCTTTGTCCTTCAAGGCTAAGGTGACCATCTCATGGCCACCGCTTGATGAGCCCCAGATGAGAGTGTTCAGAGGAACTTGGCTTAGTAGGTGCTCTGGATTCTAGACCCTGCCTTCCTGGTTCCCACGCAAATGTTTCTCACCCCAGCCTGGGCAGTGGGTGCTCTTCTCACCCTTAGGTGTTACTGTCAATACGGGTTTTCCTGGAGCCACAGATGTGCTGACCCTGGGAGCCCTCAAGGCTGTGGTCTGGGCTCTCATGGCCTCTCTCCTACCAGGAAGAGAGGACATGTGATTGGCTGATGTTTTTTTTCCCTGGCCAGTCCTGCTGCATATCTATCTGCCAGCTCCCTTTTTTGGTTCCACCAGCAGGTTTCTTCCTGGTGTCAACCCACCCTACGCAGACTCCAGTGATACGGGCTGCCATCTAAGCATGGTGTGGTTGGTGGTGGGCTTCTGGGCTTCCCGCTCTATATTTTCCTACTCTAGCGATGGCCTGGGGCAGGTAGAGAATGGGAAGGAAGATTTACAATGTTGCAGCCCTCCTGCTTGAGAGCCTGCGGCGGTGGGCTAGGGAAGTGGTTGTTTTCCTACAAAGCAGGGAAGAAGGAGAAAGGGAGAAAGACAGTCGGGGCACCATTGCATGCCTCAGTTTACCCAAATGGTAAGTCATGGCAAGCATCATAGGGGACTGTGTTTGTACTTTCACAGTGCATGAAGCAAGCTGCTTACCAAACTGTTTGGAAAGAACACTATTCAAGATTGAATAGGCTGTCTCTCAGTGAAGGCTTGGCCAGTGGGTTAAATACATGTCCTATGATTAAAAGGGAAACCATGGTGCAAAGATGGAGAAATGCCACTCACTCTTCCCCTTCATTGAGGCTCAGTTCCAATCAGTCAATCAATCAATCAATCCCCCTCCCTCCCTTCATCACTCACTACCACCCACCCCCCACCCCACCCACCCACCCCACCCCCGGTTTTTTGAGACAGGGTTTCTCTTTGTAGCCTTGTGCTGTCCTGGAACTTGCTGTGTAGACCAGGCTGCCCTTGAACTCAGAGAAACACCTGCCTTTGCCTCTGAGTGCCGGGACTAAAGGTGTGCACTGCCCTAGCTGGTTCTAAACACAGACTCATATTGTAGTATTGAATAGAAAAATATCTGTTTCTCTTTTAAGAGGACAAGTATACTGCTGAGTTATAGGTACAGTGAGACCCTGTCTCAGAACACACACACACACACACACACACACACACACACACAGTCGGAGAAAGAGGAGAACATGTATTTTCTGAAGTACTCAGGCTTCCGCGGGACATCTGGGGATAGGCAGTGTCTCCACTGGCTGTCTTCAGTGTTAGTTCCAGACAATCTCTAAAGACCTGGGACACACTGCAAAGTCATCAGTGAAAACACTTTGACCTAGGGGTGGCAAAAGAGAAAATGAAACCCCAGAGACCTCTTCCAGAGGGTTTCTAGGAAATCATGTGGGAAACCAGGCTTTTGAAGGTGCTTGAGCCAGGTACATGGGATCAAGTTGAGTTCATAAGCCTTGCAGCTCTCTGTGGGTGTTAGCCAGGCTTGCTCCTTAGCAGACTGGGACTTAAAAGGAGTTGTGGGGGGTCAGGGATGCAGTTCAGTGGGCAGAGATCTTGCTGGGCACACAGCCCTAGGTTTGATCCTCATTACCACATAAGCCCAGCAGCACACATCTACCTGGCTGAGAGGGTATATACCTGTAATCCCAGCGCTGCGGAGGTGGAGACAGGAGAATCACAAGTTCAGAGTCATCCTTAACTATATAGAGTTTGAAGATAGCGGAGTCTGCATGAGACCTTGTCAAAAAACCAACCAAACAAAAAAATCATAAAGCAAGCAAACAAAAACTGGGTTTGGGGACCCTTGCTTCTGGTGTTTGATCTTTTGAGTTCCCTGCTGGCCAACCGTTTTTTCTGGTTGCTCTTGGCTCCACTCCCCGCCCCCTTGCCTCTTACCCCAATTCCTGTAACACCTCCTGGGTACCTCAGGTCCCAGGTGTCAGAGGGGAGGAGACATTCTGGAGCAAGGGGACATGCTGTAGAGCTGGCTAAGCAGGACTCAGGCTAAGCCAAACGGTAACCACTGGGAGCCACTGGCTGGCATTAGCTTTTCCAGTTGCAGCTGTCCCCTATGTTACACCCCCAATTGAGGCAATGGCAAGGAGTATCCCCTTGCTTAATTAAACAGGTTCAGTTCCCACCCTAGCCTGAGTGCAGACAAAGTGCAGTGTGTCCCCTGTCTCCCTTCCTTGCATGGTTGGGTCGTAGTCCAGCTAGGAGCACCCCACACTTGCTTCTCATTGTGAGGCCACCCTGGTTCTGGTTTTGTAGCTTCAGAGGTCTGGGCTTCCTGGGGTGGGGTTGGGGGTAGGCACTGAGGCAGGGCATTTTCTGAGTTTATCCTCTCAAGCTCTGGGAGAACCTGAGAGTTCTGTCCTGTGTGCTCACAGAGCATGCACAGTGATAGATTCCAGGACCCCTTAGGACAATCACAACGACATGGCAGCCACAGCTCTCCCTCTGTAGCTATAGCTATGGCTGCCTACGTGTGCTGCTCCAGTATATGTGGCAGAGAGGCATGGTTGGCAAGGGGAATAAGGAGAGATGGATCATGGGAGCTCACGATTGCACCATGGAGCAGGGAGAAAGGAAGACTGGCTTGTGGTAGAGGCTGTTCCACATGGACGGACAGACAGTGTGAAGTCTCCTGCTGGCCTCGGTTTTCTCATCTGCAAATAAGGCACCCGTGGAGTAGCTCCTGGTGGCCTTTTCAATTTGCTTCGACTCAACTGATGATTTGACTTCATGTGTGGATATACCCAAGGAGGGGGACCTAGGAACATGCCGTATTGATACTCTGACCTGCTGTGAATGCCTTCAGGGGAAGTGTCTTAAAGGCAGTGGCCTGTTTAGGACAGTCTGGGATGCTGCCAACCCCTGGGTCACAGTGGAGGACACAAGTGCCTGACCATAGGCCCAGCTGGGACCAGGCTCAAAGGGATGTCGAGAAAAGCTGAGGACCTGCTTTGTGCTGTTGGCCACTCTGGGATAGAGGAATCTTGGTGTGGAGCTGTCTCCACTTTCCAAATGGGATCAGGAGATGGGAGAGTGGTAGTGACTTTTCGAGTCATAGCCCTTGTGGTTTTGGATTAGCCTGAGTGGCGTCACACAGGTGAGCCATGGAATAAGCCTGGCCTGGCTATCTAGCTGGGCTCTGCAGCTACTTACAGGGAAGCAAACTGGAAATGCAAGAGAGCAAAGACAGAGGTGAGGATGGGAGTGTGTGTGTGTGTGTGTGTGTGTGTGTGTGTGTGTGTATGTGTATGTGTGTGTGTGTGCGCACACGCGTGTGGGATTCTGGAAAGGGATAGAACCTTCCCTACCCACCTCAAGGCAAACTTCAAAAGCCAGCGCGGGTGATGTAAGACAGCCTAGCCCTTGCCATGATTGGGGAAACCTCAGAAGGAACGTTCAGTGCAGCTCCCGATTCCTAGAAAAGGCAAGGCTGCAAACAACCCCCGTCCCATGTATGCATTGTGTGCTCGCACACCCACTCTCAAAGAAGACCAGACTCTGTGCACTCCGGTGGGTGGTCGCACTTTCCCCTCCTGGGTCCAGCTGATATTCGCTTTCTTATTTTTTGCTTCAGGAAGCATCAGTTGGGGTGCTGACAAAGCCACGCCTTAACAAAATGTTTCCCCCCACACACCTCTCTGCCCCAACCAAGCACAGGGGTGGGAAAGGTGTAACGGTGAGAATTATTCTTCAGCCAGAAGCTCATGGGTGTCTTTCCTGGAAGAGGGACGTCTGCAGCACAGAACACACAAAGCTGGGAAATCTGGAAAGCGACACTTGAGGTCACTTGTGGTCACTTGTGGTCATGACCCCTGGCTTCCACCTGATGAAAGGCAGTCATTCCCAGGGAAATTCACAGGCTCCATTTCACAGACGGAACTTTCAATCTGGTTCCCAGAGGCGACTGTTCCACAGCTGGGGATGCAGGACTTCCCTCTGGCTTCATGCCTTTGTTTGTGGCAGGCCAAGAGTGGAGGCTGGTCCCTGGCAGAGGATTCCGGGGGCCACTTCGAAACTGTACGCATCTGGCTATGTTCACGGGACGGGGAGGCGGCGTGGGAATGATACCGCGCCCCCTCAGAAAAATATTTACCGAGGTTGTTTTTGACCGAGCTGTGAAGGGAAGCGTGGAGTGCCAAATGCGCAGGCGCTTTGCCTCTGGAAGCGGCTAATGTGGAATGTGCAGGGTCGAGTACTAGGCGCTCTACTGGGAGGAGCCAGCACCACAATGAGCCAATACCACAGAGCCCCACACCACAGTCGAAGAACTAGTGTTCTTACGCAACGCAACGAGTGTTGCATAGCCCTCTGGTCCCCCTGGGTTGCCTGGGTTCCAGTCCAGGTTCCTCACCTGACTGAGAGACGAATCTCACTGAGCCACCCAAGTCTGTCGTCTGTTTCTTCTTATTGATACAAGGGAAACAAAGTCATAAAGCAATGGCCCGACTGGTATAGAAAGGCTGTGTCTGGCCAAGGTGAGAAAGCTTTAGTAAATAAACCTTGGTAGTTAAGTTTAAGAGGTCGGCTTTACGGTTTGTTTTTTTTTGTTGTTGTTGTTTTGTTTTGTTTCCTGCATAGCCCTGGCTGTCCTAGAACTTGTTCTGTAGACCAGGTTGGCCTCGAACTCAGAGATCTGCCTACCTCTGCCTCCTGAGTGCTGGGACTAAAGGTGTGTACCACCACTGCCTGACAAGAGGTAGACAGGCTTTACACTAGGGGGATGCATGGAAAACTGTACTGAGAGAGAGAGAGAGAGAGAGAGAGAGAGAGAGAGAGAGAGAGAGAGAGAGAGAGAGAGAGAGAACGAGAACATACACCCACACCTCTGCCTTGGTGTCTCCGTGGTCACAGGTATATCAAGACACAGACATTGCAAGACGGATCATGCACTGGTATCCGAGGTACACAGTACGGTGTTTGATCTGGCCCCTCTTGCCTCCTGTCTCTGTGGATTTGAAAGTCTTTTGTTGCTTTTCTCAAGGTATATACTTGTTCAGTCTTTCTCCTCTCTCTCTCTCTCTCTCTCTCTCTCTCTCTCTCTCTCTCTCTCTCTCTCTCTCTCTCTGTGTCTCCCTCTCCCCCCCCCCCATCTTTTGTTTGTTCATTTTGACCCATGATTGTCAGACAGGAAATCCAGGCTCTGGGAGACCCCTGCCCACGTAAATCTCAGGCCTTCCCTGGCTTGCTCTGTGGTGCCCATTGAAACTGTGCTGTGACAGGGTGAAGGGCTCCCTTGGGAAACACTTTTTCCAGGTGCTGCTGTCTTCTGTTGTGGCTTTGTCCAGCAACCTGTGTTGGCAGTGGGGGAGGGGGGTGAACAAGGCAGCTGGGCCTCACCTCTGTCCCTGCCCACCACTGGCAGTGGACAGGCTGCTCCTGGGCACCTTGCCCAGACCGACTGACTGGGATTCACATGGCCAGTAGCTGCCAAGGGATTAGGAGGCCCTGTGAGGGTGCTGTTGAAGGACGCTAATGGCTCGCTCATTCCTCCTCAGGAAGAGCCCTGCCCCTTCCCTTCTCCAGGTAGCTGGGCAGGCTGGCATCCTTAAATGAAGCTCCCAGTAGAGACAGGGCAGCTGTGACTGGTAGGGAAGCAGAGGTGTGTGTGGGGGGGGCAGAGGGAGCAGCTGTGGGCAGCTTCACAGGTAGCAGCAGGGTAGAGCTGGGCACAGGATGACATTCCAGGCTCTCTTCTTACCCTCCTCTCTGAGTCACAGAATGTTCCTAAGATTCCTGCTGAGGGCTCAAGGGTAGAGCTGAGTGAGATCTGGGCCTTGATCTCCCCGGAGAAGCGCCAAGTGGTTGGGACACTGCTTACGCTGGGCCTCTCTGAGTTTTATCAGAAGAGATGGGAGAGAGCACTGAGCTGTGACCCTAGCTAGCTTGGTCCCTTACCCTCTGTGCCTTCTGTGCAAACAGGGTTGTTCAGCTTCTGAGTCAGCCCTAGAACAGGCTGCTGGCTCCAGAGAGTGATTCCCCTGTCCTCACCACCGAGTGACAGCCAGAGAGAGGGTGGTGTGCAGAGCCGAGTGGAGTGGCCACGTAGAGAAGACCTGACTCGGGCTGCGGGTGTACGTGGGAATGGGAGCCCCTGGTTCCGTTCTTCTATCCAGATCTCAGTAACGGGCCCAGCCAGCCCTGTCACCAAGCTGCCTCACGTGCACACAGATGTTCATGGGACACAGCCTGAGTGTGCATGGCACTGCAGTTCACAGCAGCCTGAAGTAAGCTGGAAATGATGGAGCCAATTGGCAGCAGTAGGATTGTCCCAAGCCAGGCCTGCTCACCTGTCCTTAATAAGCTAACAAAAAGTGGAAGGAAGGCAGAGAAAGACTTTATTGTGGCCACACTGGAAGGGGTGGACAAAGACATTCAGCAAACTCCCAAGTCCATCTTTGGGGTTCTGAAGTGAAGGGACAAAGATGTACACACCTACATGGTGCTGGTCCCCACTGACCCATCACTGGACTTCAGTCGTCCTGCAAGATGCTGACAAGTTACTGAGCTATGAGATTTCCCTGGGAGACAAGTTCTTCCCCTGGCTGGTGCCTTGCCCTTCTTCCAGCCTCCACTCCCTGGGGAAATTCCCATTTCTCCATTGTTTGGATAGTTTGATGGATTGAGAGACAAGTATGTCTTTAGACTAGCTTAATTTCGGTCAGACCCAGTACAGGATGCATGCAAATAAGGAGTGTGTGGACTGCACAGTGAGACTCTGTAAGGGAAGTTAACAATCTCAAACCATCAAGTGCCAAGTGGTAGTGGTGGTGGAGAAAGAGGAGGAGGAGGAGGAGAAAGAGGAGGAGGAGATGGTGGTGGTGGTAGTGGCAGTGATGGTGGAGGTGATACTGGTGGTGGTAAATTCAAAAAGGCACAATGTGGCTGTAGGTACAGTTTGGTCACAAAGTGCCTCACAAGCAGGTGTGACGTCCTGATTGTGAGATCTGATGTGATCTTAATCCCCACTCTCGTGTGTGTGTGTGTGTGTGTGTGTGTGTGTGTGTATACGTGTGCATGTGTGTTGTGTCGATATGCCAAGGTATTCTAATTACATCATGTTGTTAAGCCGTGTGGCACATCGTACTGCACACTCAACTGCACACCTTTCAACGCTGGGAGCAGTGGACCTAGAGACAGGTCTCTTAGAGGTGGCTCCTCCACCACCAGGCGAGGAAGGGTTGTCACTGCCCACTCATTATAAGACAGCCAGGCCAAATGGATCACTTCTTGGCCAGTCAAGCCTCTCTTCCCCAAATTGTTCCCTGGAGTCAAATCCCTGTCCTGGACACCTGAATGTGTCTCGGTTGGGGTTCTCATGGACATGGGAGAAAAAGAAGAATCTGGCCTGGCGAGAAATTACAGCACACAGGAGGACTCTGCTTGTGATGGGAGATTGGTGTGAGGAGGGAGCCTTCTGGACTGGTGGGTTCAAGGACACTCGAGGGTTGAGAAAGCTGCTGCAGACATGAGGATGACACTCCTGAGCCAGCCAGGTCTGCATGGCTGAAGCTTGGCTAACAGTTCCTAGTAGACCTCTCTCCTGCCAGTTAACATGACATCGGAAAGCCGGAAGCCAGGCACCTCCATGGGACAGTTTAAAAAAAAAAAAACAAAAAACCCAAAATGTATTCTTCTCTCATGCAACACATCTTGGGTATGGCCTCCTCCCTCCGATCCTCCAAGTCCCTTCCCCCACCGTGCCTCTCCCCCAGATTCACTGTTCCCCCCTTTTCCTTCAGAAAGGAGCAGGCCTTGCAAACATTAGGTGGAGCTTGGTGAACCCCTCTGAATAGAGAGAGGAAGGATTGTAGGAGCCAGCGGGGTCGAGGACTCCAGGAGAACACAGGCAGGGCTCATAGGGGTGCACAGAGACAGATTCGACATTCGCGGAGTATGCATGGGTCAGCACTGGGTCCTCTGCATACATGCTATGGTTGTTCACCTTGGGGCGTTTGGGGGACTCATAACAGTGGGAGTGGGGGGTGCCTCTGACTCTTTTGCCAGTTCTTACGACTCTTCCTCCTACTGGGTTGCCTTGTCCAGCCTTAAAATGAGTGGGAGAGTTTTTCAAATAAGGAGGAAGAGGCTATGGTAAAGCTGTCCTGGGACCCACACCACCAGGTTCCAGTCACCTCTTCTGGAGAGAAGGGAAGTGGAAAGTAAGTTGGGTATAGTGACCTGGTGGAGCGCTGGCTGACTGTACCCATCGCTGATGCCAGCTAGCACTGACAGTCCCTTGAGAGTCAGGATGTATGGCGCCTGTTGGCACCTTCCCTGGAATACACTAGGTGTATACAGGTGTCTGGGCTGCAAGGTGAATGGGCACAGTCCCTCCCTGCAAAGCAGTAGGGAGTGTTGTTGTTGGTAACAGCCATACAGAGGGGAAGAGTCCTACAAGGTCCCATCACGACACCAGTCCCCTAGGTCTGCTGCTGAGCTGTAGAACTTCAGGCCTGTAAACCAATCTTGACTTCTCCTTTTTTGGTGGTAGGTAACAGGTTGGTTGTTTTTCTCAGGGGTTGAGTGTGTATTTTCTGTGTTTGTATGAGAGGCTTTGGCTCTGCTTCTAATTGCAGGCATCCGAGTGAACCGTGAGGCTCTAGGGAAATCATAGAACAGGATTTGTAGCTGGATGAAAACACAAGCGTCAATCCCCAGACCCAGGAGAAAAAGCACATCAAAGGCCAACCAATAAATGCTTGGCTGCATGCAGTTGTAAATAAAGTTTTATTGGGACACAGCCATGCTTAATTAATTTACAATATCATCTCGGGTTGCCTTTGGGCTCACCCTGGACAGAGTTGAGCATTCGTGGGAAAGACTTTGGGACTCAGAGAAGCCTTTGCTTTCCTCTTTTGCATATCACTGTGTCATAGTGGCCTAGCCCCTCATCTGGAGCCCTTCTTTACAGCAGACACATCCCCCTTCCAATTTTAACTTGTCCCCTCCCAAGAGCAGTGTGTGTGGGGGGAGGACACTGTGGATTCCCCTCCCTCCACTTGCTTAGGGTGGTGCAGATGTGAGGGATGAAGGCAAAGGTGGTGTGCACAGCTCTGTAGCAGGAAATAGGTAGGGGCAAAACTGAGGTCTGGAAGTTGGAGATACCTCCAGGCATGGAGGACACAGCTCATGATAGTTGAGTCTTGTGAACCCACTGTTCTGAGTACTTAAAGCCAAGGGTTATCATTCTGCCCTTCGTGCCCACTGCTCACTTGGATACACAGGGGAAAATGGAGAGTGGACAGTTGCCTGGCCACACAGCTACTGTGGAGACTTAAGTCAGATGGCTGGGCTCCTTCCTACCCTCTTCCTCTGCTTTAGTCTCATTGGGACCAAGTACGGATGTGGGGCATATGGGAGCCAGGGTATCCTGTAAAGGAAAAACTGAGCAGGTCCATGAGGGAAGCTAAATAGACCAACCAGATGAGAAACCACGCCAGGGCAGGGCCCATGTTTTTCCATGGTAGACAGAGTGTCCCCTCAAAAGACAAAAGAATGTAATTACGGCTTGATTTGGACAAAGAGCCTTAGCTACTGTGATAGTTAAGGGCTTTGAGACTGGATGGATTATATGGGTGTGGGCTCTACAAGCCACAGTTGTCTTTTCGAGAACCTGGCTGGTTTTGTGTGTCAACTTGACACAAGCTGGAGTTACCACAGAGAAAGGAGCTTCAGGTGAGGAAAGGCCTCCGTGAGATTCAGCTGTAGGGCATTTTCTCAATTAGTGACCACCTTGTGGGTGGTGCCATCTCTGGGGGTCGTCTTGGGTTCTATAAGAGAGCAGGCTGAGCAAGCCAGGGGAAGCAAGCCAGTAAGGAACACCCCTCCATGGCCTCTGCACCAGCTCCTGCTTCCTGACCTGCTTGAGTTCCAGTTCTGACTTCCTTTGGAGATGAACAGGAATATGAAAGTGTAAGCTGAATAATAAACCCTTTCCTCCCCAGCTTACTTCTTGGTCATGATGTTTTGTGCAGGACTAGAAACCCTGGCTAAGACAGTGGCCCTCAAGGCTGAGCTGAGGATGGTGTTGCTGGGAGCTGCAGGGAAGAGATGATGCTTCAGTGCCGCCAGGATTCACGCAGACACTGATTTCAGACTTTACTCTTCCAGACTGAAGATGCTCCAATGTTGCTCCAGTGTTTTCCTGCCTCTCAGACCCTGTCTGTGAATCAGGGGCCCAGGGGAAAATGGCCCTGAAGAGGGGGCGGACTCTGACAGACCTCACTTGCCTGAGCCTGGAGCTGCTTATCCCTAGGTCCTTCCTGGGTCTCAGGGAGTGGGTGTCACTTGAGCATCGAAGCAGGCAGCCTGGAGCACACTTTCCTTGGTGGTTGTGACAATGACTCCGAAGTCCCAGTAAAAGCTGGCTTACCTGTGTATTGCACAGTGTTACACAGGAATTGCTCATATTCTGAGGGACCTTGGAAACTCTCTGCATGCATCACAGTGCCTGGGTCTCAGGGTCAGAGGCTGGGGGCGGGGTCTGTGTCCCCATCTGTGTGTGTTCTTTGGTCCCACTAAGCCAAGGAGGGCTGCCTCAGGTCCAGCTTGGTCTCTGTCCTCTGTCCTTTCATTGCTCTGGAGGTGACAGCTTGGAGTGAGGAGCTGTGGTGGAAGGAAGGAGAGGCCAGGCGAGTGTCCGGGTGGAGTCCAGTCTTGCTGCCTTCCTGCCTGCCTTCCACACGCCCTCTTCCTGGAGCATTCTTTCCAGTTTCCTTTTCTGCTATTAATAGTGGAGTCAGTCCCAGGTCTGGGAGCAGCCAGGAACAGGAGGAAGCCAGCCCTTATGGAAGGTTTAAGCAGCACCTACCTCTCTCTGGGGAGCAGGCTGAAAGGGCCTTCTCTTGCTCCATCCTCCACCCTGCTGGGGCAGCAGCTACCCCAGCCTGAGGTAACCTTTCCTCCTCAGCAAGCATCTGTCCTGTCCTCCATCCCCTCTACTGCAGGGCAGCTTCTCAGATAAGAAGAGCAACAGTCTAACCTGTTTGCCGACCGTTTTCCATCTGCGCCCCATTCGGCCATTTCCTTTCCACACTTCGAATCTCACCACCAGCCCGAGTTCTAGCTACCGATTGATCGCTGTCCCTCTGCCCCAACTCATTTGCAGAGCCATCCTTTGGCACTTGCAGGAGGCTGGTGCTAAGACCCTATCCTTCCCCCACTTGGTAGAGTCGCTTATTACATGGCATAGCATTTGCATACAGTCGGCACAGATCCTTCTATATGCTTCAAATCACCTAGACCCAGGGATCTTCACTGGGTTGCAAGTCCGCCTGTTTTTTTTTTTTTTTAGATGTATTTTATGTGCCTGCTTTGTATGAGCATGGTGTGCATTTCCGGTGTCCGTGTAGCTTAGAACTGGAGTTATATAGATGATTGTGAGGTTCCCTAGGAGTGCTGGGAACTGAAGCCAAGTCTATCACAAGGGCAACAGAGTTCTTAGCCACCAAGCCCTCCACTGTGGTTATAGAGGGCGGACCATGCACCCACATCACTCACAGGAATTGAGCTCTACAGTCTGTCTTTCTCTTAGCCACCCTGGGTTTCACTGGTCCGCCATCACAGACCCCTGTTCTCCTCTTTCCAGGTGGTCCTTCCCCTCTGCTTTCTCTCCCAGCTTCTAAGCATCTGACTGCTGCTGGAGCAGAGGCACACGGCTGACTCAGTTCATCTTACATTCACGAATTGTGCTTTATGTTGCCACCGAATGCTACCCAACAATCATGTCTTATTTGTCTAGTATAATGTTTCTGAAAGTGGTCCAATGACCAGCAGCATCCAACAGTGGGAACCCAAGAAACCGGCAGGTTGTCCCACTATAGTCTGTTTCTCCCAGAATTGGTGTAAACATTGGAATGTTACAAACCCTCCTGGAGTTTTGATGCTGGCTGGGGCTTAAGAACCACTCTCCTAGTAGGTTCTTGTTTGCTATTTTCAATGGGAATATCTTATTATTTCTTTCTTTACATACTTATTTATTTAGAGACAGAGTTTCTCTGCATACCTGTCCTGGAACTCACCTTGTAGATCAGCCTGGCCTCGAACTCAGATCCGCTTGCCAGTGCCTCCTGAGTGCTGAGATTAAAGGTGTGCATCACCATCACCCAGGGCATTTCTTACCCCTTCCCTCACCTCCCCCATAACCATCCCATCAGCTTCACTTCCTCAGCAGCACCTGCAGCAGCTGCTGCTGTCATTAGATAGAGGACCACTTGGAGAGTTCTGAATATGAACATTTGAACTGCCATGTGTAAGATCTCCCTGTCTCCAAATTACAAACGGTCAGAGGTCTGTGTCTCTCATCCTCTTCCTTGACTTTTCAAAGATGCAGATGTCCCATATCCAGGCACCAATGTAGCTCTCTTTATATCTCAAGGACTCAGTGAGGCAGTAGAAGGAGACCAGTCACCCGTGCAGAAGAGGATCCCTGCCTGAGCTGCCTCTCCCCACCTCCACCTAGAGCCCCAGCTGTGCTCTCTCCATAGGCCCCCTCATCAGGAGGCTTCCAGCTGCCCTGTGCCTCTGCTTTCCAGCACCCCCCTCCCAGATGTTGCTAGGCTCATGGCTCAGCAGCTATTCTTGCCTGAAAAACAGATGGCAGGAACCCTTGTTGTCTCTGTTTCCCACTGTAGGTAATTACCCAGAATGCAGTGTTGGGAATCTCTGTAAAGTTAAACAAGTGTTTTCTAGTTTCTATCCCTAAGGATACATTTTGGCAATTTTGGGATGGTATAATCAAGTACGCGTCATTTTTTTGCTTTGCCTTTTGCCTTGTCTCTCTATGTCGTCTAAGTGGACCTTAACTTCAAACCTACTGTTGCAGCCCGCTGATGCTGGCTGGAACATGGCGTGCTTGCTCTCTCAAATAAGAAGTCGTCTTGGCCTTTTAATTTTCAATGAATTAATGTAATTGTAAATGTAGACACAAGTCACCCATGTCCCTGTTCTATAGTATTCAGGTACATGACTGCAATCACATCTTATTACAACCTCCATTGGTAAACATGTATTCTTGTCTGTATGGGGCCAATACAAAAAGCGACCTTGGAGGTGTTTCTGGAACTCCTTAGGGTAAGTGGAGTGGTATAATCAAAAGTTGCTGAACCAAAAGTTGAGAGAATTGCACATGCCCAGTGCTCTATTTTGCAGAGTATTTGTGCAGATTTTCACTTATCCATATGCTTTTTTAAAAAAGACCAGTCTTTGAATTGACCTCATTGGCCGTCATCCATAGGAGCTGTCTTTGCACCATATTCCTTTGTACGTGTGTCAGAAATGTACTGGACAGTGGTTCTGGGTGGCAAAGCAGGTTTACCTTTGCACATGTCTTCTGACCTTTACTCCATATTCTTGCTGCCTACCCCTTGTCTGGATTTACAGGTTTTGCTGATTAGGGGGATATGAAATGACAAACCCCCCTTTTATTTTACATTTCCTTAGCTAGTGACATTTCTTGATGTTCCTGGCTTATATGTGCCATTTCTCCTTTTTCTGTGAAATGTCTTGAGTTAGAGGCTTTCTGCTGTAACAGATTAAGAAGAACAAAGGAAGACATGTTTATTTTGGCTCATGGTTTCCGAGGGGTTCATGGTTGTTTGGCCCTGGGTGTCTGAACTGGTGGTGAGGCAGAGCTTCAGGGAGGGGAGGGGAGAGAAGGGACTCGGCAGGGCAAAGATACACCCCTCCAAGGCACACCCTTGGTCATCTGCTGACCTGCTTCATCTGGGGAGCAAATATCTGGCACAAGCCTTTGGGGGATTGTCGCAAGCGGAGCGTGTCTGTTTTGCTTGTGGTTGCTTTTGCAGACTTCTTGGAGGAGGATAACTGGGCCCTTTGGGATCCTATAAGGCTTTGGTCTTTGCTTACTATGGTCCCCTACACCCACACCCAGGTATTCATCCTGACGCCTTATTGTTTTCAAATGGCCCACGACTGGCTCCTCCCGGTGGATCCCTCATTTGGCTGCTTTCTGTCTTTTGGACTTGCTCTTTGTTTCTTGTCTTCCTCACTTGTCCTGGCATTACAAGATGTTCTGGGCTCAGCTGCTCCGTCAGCGGTAGAAGCGCAGACCTTTCTCCAGGAGCCCTGGTTGGTGCGTGTCCCTGGAGGATGACATTAGGCACAGTCTGGTGTGTGCTGCTGCTTTGTCAGAGCTGCTAGGTGCCGCCATGGGGCAGAGCAAGAAGATGCAGTCGTGTATATTCATCGGACTAGCCGTACATAACAGTAAAATGAGCTCGTGAGCTGGCAAGTTGGCTCAGAGGGTAAAGGCCCCTGCTGGCAAGTCTGACAAGCTGCTTGGTCCCTGGAACCACACAGTGGAAGGAGAGAGTCTACTGACATCCAAACTCATGACCTGGCACTCCTTTCCACACAATGAATGAATGAATGAACACAGTAAACAAACAAACGAATAAATGAATGAATGAGGTAAAAACTTGAGCTCATCCTGACATCTCTAGACTTCAGGACTTGTTTAGCTTCTCCACTCCACCTCTCTCTTGCTTGTCTGCGATCTGTCTGAACAGTAGCTTTTTGACGGCAATCTATAGAGAACTATGGACTTTGTGTTTTTAAGTGGTAAAAGTGTGTTTCACCCAAAGGCACGGGTTATGAGTTTCAAACTGATTTTACCTGTGAAGTTGGACTAAGCAGGTAATTAAACACAACACAGAGAGCTCAGGCTGGGTTCTCCTTACTGCAGAGGGGAGTTGTTCTATGCAGTGAGGCTGTGTGATGGACACGTCTAGAATGTGGCTGACTTTGTTTCCGTAGACTTCGCTGGTCCTGGGGTTTCCTCAGCATCCCACTTGACTATCTCACCATGTACAGCAAAGAAAGCCACGCCTTTGAGGTGCTTGGTTCTGCTTCTCCTCATCCATCACCACAGTGCCGCAGTTGCCCCAAATAACCTCACAAAGCCCCTCTCCTTCTTCAGTCTCTCTAGCCACTCTGCTGTTCTCCAGTCACGCCTGTGTGCACATGTGTGCCCGCGCGCACGCACACCTACAGTGTGTATAAGCTGCTGTGTTCATGTATGCCTGCAATCCTAGCACTCTGGATATGAAGAAAGGAGGGATTATAGGGTTACCAAAAGCCTGGATTATGTAGTGAGGCACTGTCTCCAAAAAAGGAAAAAAAAATCAAGGGCTGGGTCCGTGGGGCGACTTGGTGGGGAAAGGTGCTTGCTGTCAAGGCTGACAAGCTGAGTTCAGTCTCTGGAACCAACAGGAAGGAGAGCTCACACTCTGAGAGTTGTCTTCTCACCTCCACGTGTGCTATGTTATGCACACATGCACTAGCACACTCGTATGTACACACATAAGTAATAAAAGTGTTTAAAAAACAAAGGTCTATACACATAGCTCAGTGGTGGAATGGTGGCTTAGCTTATTCGGGTCCCTGGGTTCAATTGTCAGTCCTGCAAAAAATAGTAAAACAAATGGCTAACCCGATCTCCAAAGTGCTAACCTAATTTTGCATTTCTACTGCGTATGGAGTTTGCCCTTGATCTTTGCTTTTAGCAATTCTAGTAGCTATGTAGAGCTGCACTGCAATTTTAATTTGGATTTGCCTAAGGATCAAGGCTGAGCATCTTCTCTATCTATTTTCTTCTGATATATCTTTGGCATTTTTTTCCTTTTCTTTTGGAGGGATGGGGTCTCACTCTGTAGCCCACATTGGTCTCAAAGTCCCAGCAGTCTCCTGCCTCAGCCTACTGAGTGCTGGGGTCATAGGCATGCCCCTGCTGCTGCACTTCTGTTGTTTTGAACACCTCCCCCTCCATGGGATTGGCTGGTCTTGCATTCAGGAAGCAGGGTGAGAAAGGATAGCTCTGTTTTTCCCAAAGCACCCAGCCAGTCTCTCCCAGTTTCTGTACGCCATAAGCTTATTAGGAGACATCATTTGACCATTTATTAGGTAAGGAACATTTTCCTCTATTCCTAGTTCACTTGCATACTGTCGCCCCACCCTTCTTCCTCCTTCTTTTCTGAGGGGGCTGAAGAGATGGCTTAGCGGGTAAGAGCACTAACTCCTCTTTCAGAGGTCCTGAGTTCAATTCTCAGCAGCCACATGGTGGCTTACAAACATCTGTACATCTGGTTTTGTTTGTTGTTGTTGTTGTTGTTTGTTTGTTTGTTGTTGTTGTTTTGAGACAGGGTTTCTCTGTATAGCCCTGGCTGTCCTGGAACTCACTTTGTAGACCAGGCTGGCCTCGAACTCAGAAATCTGCCTGCCTCTGCCTCCCCAGTGCTGGAATTAAAGGCGTGCACCACCATCACCCAGTTCACAACCATCTGTAATGAGATCTGATGCCCTCTTCTGGTGTGTCGGAAGACAGCAACAGTATATTAATAAAATGAATAAATAAGAGGGGTCTGGAGAGATGACTCAGTGGTTCAGAGCATTTGCTGCAGAGGACCTGAGTGCAATTCCAACCCCACATCAGGCTGCTCCCAAAGCCTGCTCCAGGGGATCCGATGTCCTCTTCCGGACTTGAGGCACCTGCATTTATTATGTGTATACGCTTGCAAACATGTACACAGGATTAAAAACAAAAATAAATCTTCAAAAAATAAATTGGGATTAAGATGATTATAGGTTTTTATTTTGTTTTGTTATTATGGGGATTTATATTTTGTAAATTCTGAGCTATGCATGAGAAATCCCACTTGGTCATTGAGTGCTGTCCTTTGTAGGTGTTGTGGGTTTGGCTAATTAATAGGCACTGAGATACCAGCCCATAACTGTTGAAGTGGCGATCATGACAAAAGCAGATAAGCTGGGTGAGGCTGTATAGAAAGACAAGTTCCGTGAAAAACCCCTGCTTATGTGATATTGGGCAGCCAGTTTGGAAAATAGTTTGGCAGTTTATCAAGATGCTAAATAAAGAGTTTACATACAGCTTGGCATTGCTACACTTAGAGAAATAGAAACATACATCTCATGTAAAGTCTGTACATAACAAATGTTCCTAGAAACATTGCTCACGGGAGGCTGATGGTGGACACAGCCTAGGATGAATGAGGAAAATACAGTAGAACCGTCTGGTGAAATAATACAGTGTAGCAGAACTAAGGGATAAAGAACAGGATGACCCTACAGAGGGGATGAGGTGAAAAGCAAGACTTAGGGGAGCCACATCACAGAACATGTCCTGAAGAGGCAGCTCCGTGCACAGTAGGTGAGTGGCTGCCATAGGCAGAGGCAGAGCCTTTGCTCTCCTGTGTCTTAAGTGTGAAAGGTGTGTTGGTCCAGCAGGCTTGGGTTTAAATGCTGTTGTTACTATGGACACCTTTAGTTCACTAGAGGCTGGGGTGTACTCCAGAAATGCCTGTTTGTCTCCCTGTGTGGCTGTAGTTCTTTAGAAACAGCATCGTTACTTTAGATTTAGATTTACATATCGCATGCATGCTTGGTACCCACAGAGGCCAGAATAGATCATCAGATCCCCTGGGATTGGTGTTACAGAGGGATGTTAGCCACCATGTGGGTCCTGGGAATTGAATCCAGGTCCTCTACAAGAGTAGCCTCTGCTTTAATCTGCTGAGCCATCTCTCTAGCGCCTGTAGTATTCGGTTTTGTTTTGTTTCTTCTGCTCCTAGGAGTCTGCCTTTTTCAACTTACCCAGCTCATTCCATTGTTAAGGCCCTTGGTGGCATTGTGGGGCAGGGGTGGGGACCTTCTCTGATGTTCTGATTAATCCCCACTCAGGAAACTGTGGATTGGGAGTGTGCCCCCACTTCCTCTCCCTAGATGTTAGCTAGGCTCAGTCCTGGAGAGTCCTTGTACATCATTATGTAGTCCCAGTTACTCGAGAGAAGGCAGGAATATGGTAGGTTTGAGGCTAGCCTGGGCTACATAGTGAGAAACACTCCCCCATCCCCCATCAAAACAAAACTATTCTGTGTTTGGTGTTGCTGTTGAATTTTAGTTTCAGTTTCATTGATTTTTATCATTACTAGTTTATTCCATTGTTCAGTTTTCACGATTGAATTGTGAGCCCTGGATTCCACCCATGGCAGCACAAAATTCAAACAAGAATTTATTCAGTCCTAAAGAAAGACCAGGATAATGGCAGTGCAGGACCATCTTCAGCATGCTTAGCCCGACCTACTATATGGTGGGCCCAAACCTGATGCTTCCCAGGATGGATGGATCTTCATCTTCCCCTAGTAGGATGCTCATGTCTAGCCTGCTTCTAGATAATGTCAGGCTGATAGGCACAGAATGCTTCAGGATCATAGCGTATTATGGGAGAGCCTGTCGGAAGAGAACATTCTTCCAGTGGCCAAAGCTTTCCCTAGTGCCTTTCACAGGCAGTACCTGAAGGGTTAGAGCCAGTGGTTTAGAAGGAGCAGGAAAGGAGGAAGAACCCAGCATGCATGGGCACTGAGGGTCAAGGCTATGGCTGCTCTAGTGGGATGTGGCTGGAGCGGGGCTGCCTGTCTGACTCCATTGGTCCCCAGGGCTCGTGTGTGTCCGTTCTTTCTCCATCACCTTATGGCTGTTTCACGGGCTCATGAGCATGTGGCTAAAACACATATGTTCCAGGTGTGTGTGTGTGTGTGTTCCCTGCAGCCGCATTTCCAGTAGCAGCAGCAGCCTTCAGATGCCTTCCTCAGAGCTGTGAGATGCATGGAACACGCTTGCTGTGGGCACAGTATGGAACATAGAGCTCCTGGGTTGTACTCATGGCCATCGACTCTACATGCTACTGAATAATAAAGCAGGAGGAGGATGGATGGGACCCAAGGGATTCCCTGCCAGGCCCAGTCCTAAAAGTTAATGTAGAGTGTCCCCAGAGACTGCAGTTCTCAGAAATGAATCTGGTTTCTAGCACTCACAGAATTAGTGGTGTGAAATGGTGGTGGTGGACCAGTGGCTTTCCCAGGTTACCTCAAAGGAGGATGGGACACTGTTTCTGACCTACCTAAAGCATGCAGTGTTGACACCAGTGATAGCCTTGCTTCCCATTTGCTGTTGTTAGCTAGCTTTCTCCTATGTTGCTTAGTTTGGGACCCCCGTCTAGGGAATGGTGCTGCCCACAATAGGCTGAATCTTCCTACATCAAGACAATATTGCTCAGACATGCCTATGGGCCAGTCTCTCGGTTGAAGCTTTCTTAGAGGGTCCTAGGTTATGAAAAGTTGATACTTCAAGCAAGCTGTCACAGGTTTGCTGAAATATGGGGGAATGATTTAGGAGGTAGTTATCCCAGGATGATATATATATATATATTCAAGTCTTTACCATGAACATTGTGAATGTGACCCGAGGCATACACAGTCATTGAAGGTTACTATGAAATCACATTGGTGTTATTGTATTTTTTATTTGCCTGATATAACTGTCACCTTTAAGGCTTAGTGACTCAGTCTGCTAACCTGTGCCCAGTCCTGGAAGCTTCTAGCCTCCATACAATCTAATCTAGGCCTACAGTGTTACTGCTGAATAAGCCCGCCCCTTTCTAGGTCTGTCTTAATCTGTATCTAGTTTTTTTCTCTTTCCCTGCAACCTTTCTCTGTACATCTGTCCCAGTAAAACTGCCTTCTCCCTCCCTCTCTCCCTCTCTCTCTCCCCTCTCCTCTCTCTCCACTGCTTTCTTAAGTTGCTTCCCTTTCTCTCTCTTATCCTGAGAGTCAGGCAGATCCTATTCTGTCATATCCTTTACTGATTCATCACTTTGCCTCTCAATTAGACATCACTTTCAAAAATGGCTGCTTCCTTCTACAAACTAACTTTACTTTTGTTGTATGGGATTCAAGGTATGTGCTAAGGGCTGAGCCACACCACAACTAGAAACATTTTTTTTTCAGTAAATAATACAATCGCAGGGTACAAAGTGTGACCAAATATTCTACAACATACTGGAGTAGGACAGACTCTAAACTAGTGGACCCAGAAGTAGAGAGTTTGCTTGGTATCTATGAGGATTTGGGCTAGGACTCCAGGTTCCCTCCCTTGACAATACTAGAGGCACACAAGGAAAAAAGCCACGTGTTGATGAGTCAGAGTGCGGTGACACAGCTATTAGCCAAGGAGTGCCAGGAACTGAGGAAGAGGGAATGTGGGACTGCCGGCTTCCAACCTCTGGAGCTGGGGACAGTATTGTCATACTCCTATGAAGTCACCTTTACGAGAGGAATCTGCTCCATTGGAGGGACTTGTGTGTGGGCGCACTGACTCCTGGGAACTGGATAAGTGGTAGTGTCCTCCAACATCATTCAACATAGCTCTTACAATTGGCCTTTAAGAATACATGATGCTAGGGCTAGTGAGATGGCTCAGTGGTTAAGAGCACTGGCTGCTCTACCAGAGGTCCTGAGTTCAATTCCCAGTAACTAACTACATGGTGGCTCACAACCATCTATAATGGGATCTGATGCCCTCTTTTGATGTGCCTGAAGACACACCAAAAATAAGTAAATCTTAAAAATATACATGATGCTTATCTGCTATTCTAAATCCCCTTTGACCAGATTGTGCTGGTTGTCAAACTGGTCTTCCTGCCCAGAATATAGAATCACATATATCTTTCTCCCCTGGAAGCTCTATTCTGTCTCTACCTTCAGGCAAGTTTGTGTCCAAACTGGTTGGGATTAGTATGTGATTAACATATCTGGCTAAGGAGGGAGAAGCACAATATAACTCTACACTGTGCTAACAGCGCACTCAGTTCTATGTATCCCAAGCCACCATCAGTTATAAAATGCACAGTAAACCAGGCATGGTGTCTCATGCTTGGGATCCTAGCATTTAGGAGGTTGAGGCAGAAGAAGGGTCATCAACAAACGTTGAAAAGATAAAAAGTTGGGCTGGAGAGATGGTTCAGCAGTTAAGAACATTGACTGCTCTTCCAGAGGTCCTGAGTTCAATTCCCAGCAACCACATGGTGGCTCACAACCATCTGTAATGGGATCTGATGCCCTCTTCTGGTGTATGTCTGAGACAGCTGCAGTGTACTCATACAAATAGAAATAAATAAATCTTTAAAAAAAAGAAAATAAAAACAGGGGCTGGTGAGATGGCTCAGTGGGTAAGAGCACCCGACTGCTCTTCCAAAGGTCCAGAGTTCAAATCCCAGCAACCACATGGTGGCTCACAACCACCTGAAATGAGATCTGATGCCCTCTTCTGGTGTGTCTGAAGACAGCTACAGTGTACTTACATATAATAAACAAATAAATCTTAAAAAAAAAAGAAAATAAAAACAGAAAGAATAACTATTTTATAAACCACTAAAAACAAAAACAAAACTCTGAAAACATGATCAACAGATATTTATAACATGTGTTGATTAGAGAGCCACAGTGAGATGTTCATCTTAGAACATGGGGGAAGCATTGCTGGAAGCCTTGTCAGGAGTTGTGCAATCTGAGCTAAGGGAACAGAGTTAGAGGGCACGAGAACGGGGCACACAACCGTAGGTGCTCATCACTGCCTGCACGTGGTGCTGGGGTCAAACCGATACTTTAAAAAAAAAAACAACTTTGTTCATGTTGTTTGTTTGTATGTGTATTTGCGTGTGTGTGTGTGTGTGTGTGTGTGTGTGTGTGTGTGTGTGTGTGTATATACACAACCTCAAGAGTAGTTCCTTACTTTGCAGACTCTCTAACCTCCTTTCACTTTAGGAATGCCGTGATTATAGATAAATAATACTGAATCTAGCCTTCCCGGGATTCTAGAAATCCAAAGTCAGGTCCTTATGCCCGCAGGCATCTGTCTCCTGCGCCTCAGATGGATACTCTTGATTTTAAGACTAGCATCTTTCTCCAAGACTTTGGGTTTCTTCTTGCGCCGCTATTCTTGGGCATTCTGCAGTGTAATCATCCATTCGGTTATGTCTTTCTTTAACAAGGTATCCAAGACTGGGTATCTTGCGCCAGCATCTGGAGTCCTGGGTCTCTGATTAAGTACCTATATTGATAAACTTATCCTGATGCAAAAGTTATTTTTGTGTTTTGAGAGCTGGTATTTCTGGGAGTCCTAAGCAAGTTTGGGTTTACCTTATAGGAATGTGGTTGACTCTACTAACGAGGGAATGCCATCAGAGATGGGGGCTTATGGGTAGTTTGGTTCATTAGCATGTATCCCCATGTGAGGTCCATTTCTGTTACTAGAGACCTGATGAGGTGATCAGTTAAACTAATGCTGGGATTTGGCAACCCACAAGAACAGTTTATTGTCTTTCATCCTTCTCAGCCTCTCAGCTGCCAAATGGAGGTCTCTTTGATCTTAGAAAGCCTGTGGTTTTTGTTCTGTGCGGTTGGGGCTTTATGGAACGAGTTTGGTGTTCTCTCATGTTAGACGGTTTTCATTGGGAAGTCACTGATACCTTCAAGGGACATATGGCAGTATTGGGGCATTTTCAGTTGCTGGAGTTGGAGGCGGATAAGTGTGTCTGTTACTTACAGCCAGTGGACAGAGGCCAGAGATGTTGCTAGAACACTCTAATGCACAGAGCAGCTGCCTATAACAGAGGAGACTCCAGTTCAAAATGTCCACAGCTCCAGATTGCAAAGCTGTTTTCCTCTGTTCACCATTGTAAGAGCCCTGCCTTAATCACCATTCTGTTGTTGTGAGGAGACACCATGACCATGACAACTCTTCTATACCCCTCCCCGGCCCCCCACAGGGTTTCTCTGTCCAGCTTTGGCTGTCCTAGAATGCACTATGTACATACACAGAGCTCGAACTCGGAGACCCCCTACCTCTGCCTCCTGAGTGCTGTGATTAAAGGTGTGTTCTACCTACCACCCAGCTGGTCATGGGAACTCTTACAAAAAAAAGCATTTAATGGGGTGCTTTCTTATGGTTTCAGAGGTTAGTCCACTGTCATCATGGCAGAGAGACATACAGACGTACAGACATACATGCAGACATGCAGACATTTAGACGTGATGCTGGAGCAATAGCTGAGAACAATATCCTGACCCAAAAGCAGAGAGAGAGAGAGAGAGAGAGAGAGCAGAGGCAGAGGCAGAGACAGAGACAGAGACAGAGACAGAGACAGACACACAGGTAGGCAGACAGACAGGCAGACAGACACAGACAGGAACTGGCATGGACTTTTAAACCCTAAAGCCCACTCTCAGTGACACAATTCCTCCAACAAGTCCACACACACTCTAATGAGGCCACACCTAATTCTTCTCAAATGGTGTCACTTCCTGATGACTAAGCATTCAAATATATGAGCCTGTGAGGGCCATTCTCATTCAGATCACCACAGAGTTCCTGTCTGATTCTGCAACTCTTCAAACTCCCCCGATGCTGACAATATCAGGGTGACAAGAAATTATGATGCTATCAGTTGGGAAATCCCCAGTCCAAGTATAGCACCGAGAGGGTTGGGAACATCAAGCACTGGCTATGCAAACGTGAGGGACCGATGCGCAATCCCCACAACCTTGCTTATAATTCACGGCTGGGACAGGGGGCCTCTTCACCCCACCTCAGCCTTGTCTAACCAGTGACTTCCAGGCCAGTGAGAGACCTGGTGGGTGTCTCCTGAGGAACGATGCCCAAGGTTGTCAGTTTCCACATGTACTGGCATGTACTGCACACACCAGCATACGTGTACATGCAGATGCATGATCACATGAACATGCCAACTCGCCCCCGACTCTGCAATATGGCTCTAGATTTGTTTGCGTGTGGCAGGAGAGAATGGTCCAAACTCCTTGAACACATTGTGTAGTGGGACAAGAGATGTGCACCATTACATCTGGGTTGATTGCTTTTTTTATTTAAATATGACATTCTATTATGTGTGCCCTTCAGTCATATATAATAGTCAGTCCCACAAATGTCACTTCATGAACCAGAATACTGTCCCCTTTATAGATTTTTGACTGCCTTTGGTTCCTGCAAGGCTTGATGGTGCCATACCATGTATGAGAGAGACTGGGATCTTGCCTATTTATGGAGAAACACACCCCCTCTTCAGACTGTGGTTCAAGATGCCCAGCGGAGCATGGGATACTCACTAGTGTCAGGGCTGTTTGCGCTTGAACATGGTCTCCTACTGTGCCATTATGATTTCTTCCCTTCCTAGCTAGATGCATGTCCCATGCAACTGACACCTGCTTGTGGACACAGGGAATACTGGGCAGCATTTTCAGCCTGTGTCTGGCCTGTCTCATGGGGTGAGGAGTTGTCCATACAGAAACGTAGGCTGGCCATGGCACCCCTTCCCCACACAGCCTCCCTTCTGCTGAAGGACAAAACCGGGAATCACCATTACCCTCTCAAAGTCTCTGATTTTCCTCCTTCCCCACACTGGCTCCATCCAAATGCAGTCCTGAATCTCCAACCACTGCTTGTCTGTAGTGTCTAGCTCTCCACTTCCAGCCACCAGCTCTTCCCCGGGTGACTGATAGACACCCTACTGGTCCACTCTGTAGGCTTTCTCCCTTTAGATCACATTCTACAAAGGTGAAAGCATGGGCTTCTCACCCCTTGCAATAGTGCTTTATCTCTCCCACGTAAATAAGATTAAAGGCCTTATTTTGGCCTCTGAACTTAGGGATCATTTAATCTAGGATATATACATAGATGTGTGTGTGTGTGTATATATATATATATATATATATATATATATATATATATATATATATCCTCCATAAATAGGCAACATCCCAGTCTCTCTCTCTCTCTCTCTCTCTCTCACACACACACACATAATCTTTAATATATTTTAAATAAATATTTATATATGTATATTATACATATATGTACTATATAATTTTCTTTTCTTGAGATGGGGTCTCACTATGTAGCCCTGGCTCTTCTGGATCTGTGTAGACCAGCCTGGCCTGGAATTCTCAGAGATTGACCTGCTTTTGCCTCAGCAAAAAGACTGCCTCAGCACACCTGGGCTAGGATATACTTTTAAGAGAACCTTGTTCTGTCCTCAGAACTGTTCGGTTTGACAGCCCACTCTCTAAGGCCTGCAGTCTCAGCGTCCCCTCCCCCACTCTCTAAGCTCCATGCAGACATCCGTGTCTTCCCTTAGTCCCTTTCCCCGGACTTGAGACCTTCACATGTTGTCCTGTTTTCCTCTGTCGGAGATGCTTGTTCCCACAGCATTCCTTTTAGCTTAATGGTCCTTAGGGGGCTGCTGTTAGTGGCTTAAAGTGATGAATTTGCGGGTCAAGTTGACAAGGGTTACCTTCATGCTGCCAACTTGATCCAACCTGGAGCCATCTAGGAAGAGGTTATTAGTGGAGTAATAGATTATCAAGATCAAGTTGGCCTGGTGGGCCTGTCTGTGGAAGATTATCCTGGTTGCTAATTGATGTAGGAAGACCCAGCCCATTGTGGCACCCTCCTCCAGGCACGGATGCCAACAGAGCAGAGTAGCAGCTGGGGACCCACATGGTTATCATCCATGCTTGCGACTGACTGGATATGCTGCTTTTAAGGTCTTATTTTAACTTCCTGATATAAATCCATAGCAAACCCAGTCTTATCCAGGGAGTTACTTTTGATCAAGGTGTCTTAACACAGCAAGAGACGCAGGGTAGCTGCCTCTCTCGCCACCACCATCCCTAACTCCCACCCCTCTCCATTTTCTTTCCTTGTCCATTCTTCCTGAAGTTATCTGAGTCTGTTATTCAGTTGTCATCTCCCTGGGGTTGTAGGTTCTGGGTCTTTGTTCCACACAAGTCACTACAAGTCCTGTTTTATAGCAATGCCCTCAACACACATTCTTTTAAACCAATAAAAAGCCTCTCTTCTTTGACCCGTTCCCCACTTAGGTTAAGCTGCCAAGCTAAACCCAACTCAAGCACACTGCTTTTCCCTAGCACAGTCCACAGAGGGTCCTTGTGAACATTTGGGTAACTGCAGTCTGTCATCCATTTGTCCTTGTTGGCTGTATCATCCGTGGAAAGGCTATGTGGCTCTTGTCGGTACTTGTAATTTTTTGGAAGGCAGGGCATCTGGGAGCTTCGGGGTGGGGTTGGGGGTGGGATTGCAGAATCCCATGGCAAACTTGAGGGACGATGTAACTGTAGACTCATGAAGGATGCAGGTTTCAGCAAGGCGAATGCCAGAGACGGGTAGGAGGCTCATGCACTTGGGAATGAGCTAGAGAAGTCCACCAACACTCTGGCTAACACCTGGCTTGATTCTGTGTTGTCTTTATCGACAGGAAATGAGACTAGCATATCTACTATCAAACCTAGCACTGCCCAGAGCCAACAAGGTGCCACAACATCAACAAAAGTCACAACTGGTGACCCAGTGACATCTCCACTTGCTTCAGCCCAGCCAAGCAACCCTACACCATCCACAACCTCAGTCCAATCTCCGACGTCCATGCCGACCTCCATACCGACCTCCACAGGCAATCAAAGCAGTGGCAGTCTGACTACAACCTCCAGTGTCTCCGAGGTGAACAAGACTAAAACAAGCCCTCCCAGTAGCACGACCTTCACCAGTAGCAGTGGACAAACAACCTCCTCTGGAGGCAAGAGCGGTGACAGTTTTACCACAGCACCAACAACCACTTTGGGGCTAATCAACAACGTCTCTTCTCAGCCTACTGACCTTAATACCACCTCAAAGCTTCTTTCTACCCCCACAACAGACAACACAACAAGCCCTCAGCAGCCTGTGGCTTCTTCACCGAGCACAGCGAGCCATCCTACGGGGCAGCATACCCCTGCTGCTGTTCCCAGCAGCTCTGGCTCCACGCCTGGCACTGACAACTCTACACTGACATGGAAGCCCACTACACACAGTAAGTCATTCCTTGGCATTTTTTTGTTTTTGCTTTTCTTCCTTCCTTCTTTTTCCTTTTTCCTTTTTTTTTTTTGTCTTTTTTTCCCTCTCTTTTGGTTTTTCAAGAGAGGGTTTCACTCTGTAGCCCTGGCTGCCCTGGAACTCATATTCTGTAGACCAAGGTTGGCCTCAAACTCAGAGATCTATCTACCTGCCTCTGCCTCCCGAGTACTGGGATTAAAGGTGTGCTCTGCCAGGTCAGGCCGCTTTTGTTTTTCTTAAGACGTGAGAAGGCCTGGAGAAATGGCTCAGCTGGTAAGAGCACTGGTTGCTCCTGCAGAGGACCTAGGTCCAATTCTCAACATACACATGGCATGTACACATGGCGGTTGACAACCATTTGTAATCGTCTGACTCCCTCTTCTGGCCTATTTGGGCACTGCACACATTTGGTCTGTAGACAAAAAATGCAGGTAAAATGTGTGTGTGTGTGTGTGTGTGTGTGTGTGTGTGTGAGAGAGAGAGAGAGAGAGAGAGAGAGAGAGAGAGAGAGAGAGAGAGAGAGAGAAAGAGAGAGAGAAGGAGGGAGACTTGGCAGTGCATTTTCTCATACTACCAGTCAGTTGGAAGATATCGGTGTATGCTGAGTTTTAACCCTTCTACGTGTCTTCTGCCTTCATCAGACCTAGCCTTGGATACCCGTTTTAGCAGTGATAGAGGCTAGCAGTGTATAGATTCAACCAAGCCAGAATCTATGCCCAGGCTTGTGCCACAGGTTGTGGCCGCAGGGTGTTAGAGAATTCTAAAACTGCGTCTCAGACTTGCTTGGTAGCAATCCACTGTAAGAAATACACTTTTAAATAAGTAAAAATAAATAAACAAATAAATAAATGTCAGCGTGTGGCACTTGCTGCTAAACCTGATGACCTGAGTTGGACCCCAGGGACCCAGGAGGGTGGGTGGCTGACTCCTTTGAGCTTTCGTTCTTTCTTTCGGGACTTGTGGTATGGTATGCATACTGCTGTTTTCTGGCCCCTTCCTCTCCCTCCTTTCCTTCCTCCTTCTCTCTCTCCCTCCCTTCTTCCTTCTGTCCCTCCCTCCCTTCCTCTGTCCTTCCCTTCCTTCCTTTTCTGAGACTGGCTGGCCTGGAAGGAACTCACTCTGTAGACCAGCCTGGCTCCAGACTTACAGAGCTCCGCCTGCCTCAGCCCCCCGGATGCTGGGATTAAAGCTGTGCACTGTCACATCCTGTCTCATGTCTGCTTCTGCTTATTTAGTTTTTAAAGCTCCAGTCTTTAAATTCGTGTCAGGATCTATGGCCGGCTCAGGAGCCTTAAAATCCTGAATCAGAGTTTCTGAGCATTAGCCTATGCCCTGGAGGACAGGGCCACACCCTATAGCAGGTGCACAGGCTCAGGATGGCCTGTTCAAATCCTCCTCTTTTGCGGTTGTGCCCTGTGACCTTGGACAAGTCACCGAGCTTCAGTTTCCCTGTTGATAAGCAGGGACCGTCCTAAAGGAGCAAGTCTGTGAGACACAAAGCACAACCCCTCCCACAGAGCCTGCGTAGTGTGTTAGCTATGGCCCACCTGGGCCTCGGAGAGGTAATTGTAGCATGGTTCCTGTGACTCCTGCTTAGTTCTTACTTCATCCAAGTCTAACTCATTCTGTCCCTGGAGCCCAGGACCCCACTTCTTCATTCTTGCCTCTTTCCTCTTCATAGCTACTGGTTTCAGCTTGTGAGAATCATGAAGCCAGAAAAGCCTGTGTTCTCCTCAGCCTTTGCCTTCTCTGTTACAGAACCACTGGGCACCTCTGAAGCCACTCAGCCCCTCACCACCCAGACACCAGGCATCACTACATTGCCCGTCTCCACACTGGGACAGTCTACGGCGTCTACAGTGGGAACTACGACTGAAGAGTTCACACACCTCATCTCTAATGGGACTCCCGTGGCCCCTCCAGGCCCCAGCACAGCCTCTCCCATCTGGGCCTTTGAGAATTACCAGGTAATTCTAGCAGAGGGTGGGATGAGAAACCCCCAGACTCAAGGGAAGTCCTTTCCTTTAGCCTTCTCAGGGTCCCTGGCTGGACACTCTAAGGAAAAGTTGTCTGTTTCCTCTGTTCTGACCCCTGGGCAGCCAGGTACTCCAGTCTTAGAAACTGACTAGTCATGCCTGAGTTTGCTATGTGCCCTTCCCCTGTGCCACCCACCCTCACCAAGGGGAGAATCCAAGATCAGGTGACTTCGTGCCTAAACCTTCATCTTTTGACCTCTTCCAGCTAAACTGTGAACCTCCCATAAGGCCAGATGAGGAACTCCTCATTCTGAACCTCACAAGAGTCAGCCTTTGCGTGAGTACACGTGCCCGAGCCCCAGTGCACCCTACATCCCACCCTGTCCATCAACTCCTCAAAGGGAGTAGACATTTCCCACCTACGCTTCAGACTTAGAAGTCAGGCGGTGCACACGGGCCTGCTCCAGGCCTATGCAGAGCATGCGCGGAGCATGCGCAGAATACCTACAGAACACCCACAGCCCCCTCAGCTTTTACTGCTCTAGTTGGTCTGGTTGCATTTCTCTCTCTCTCTCTCTCTCTCTCTCTCTCTCTCTCTCTCTCTCTCTCTCTCTCTCTCTCGAATTGGTAGGTTTTAGCGGGTTGTGTGGCTCAGGCCTCTAGTTCCAGCTAGTTAGGACGTTAAGGCAGAAGGACTGAAGTTGATCATAATCATAGTCGCGTCTTGGCCACAGCGTGTATTTGAGGCCTGGCAACTTCATGAGACTTTCTCTTGTTTTTTTTTTTTTTTTTTTTTTTTTTAGCTTTTTAAGTCATTGAGATAAGTACTCTATTTTTTTCCATTTTTTTAATTAGGTATTTAGCTCACTCTTTAAAAGTAACAGGAGTGCTAGAGAAAGCTTTGACTAGCGCTCGAGGTCCCCAGTTCATTCTCTAGGGCCTCAGAAAAGAGTTCCGATCTGAGCAATCACCCTCTGTCCTGATAGTGGAGTCATAGTTCCTGGTCTCCTGCATAGTTCCATATAAGAAGGTATAGAAGTGTGTACAGCTCCCTTCACACCACCAGTGTTCTGGGACCCAGGGCTTGGTGGGGCTGCACTGCATAGCTCTTGACCTCGTTGGTGCAGGAGGTGGCTGATTCGTTGCTGCCCTCTACTGGCCACTGCCAGTTTTGCAGACATTTCTGCAGCCCGTAGCTTACACCTCAGCGTCACCCCTAAAGCCCCGTTTCCGTCTTCTTTGGGCTTAGGTTTGTGTAAGTAACCCTGTGGACACCCCCAGAACCCCCTTCTGCCTATTCTGCATGCCTCACTTTCCCTATCATCCTGAGGTGGCAACAAGAGGCTGGAGAACGGCAGGTTTCAATCCCGGGATTGCCTCTCTCCCCTGGCAGTGGAGGAGTGCTGTACCCTCTTTAATCCCACTCCCAGCTGAGGCGTGATAATATAGCCACTGGGTCCAGAGCCTTAGGAACCTTGCAGGGAGGACAGGGGGTAGCCTCGGGGATGGGGGGGTGACATGCAGACAAGATGCCCAGGCTGAGGGGATGGGAAAAGAGTTCAGAACGAGACTGAGAGGCTAAGGACCAGCCTGGGAATCCTTAACTTAATTCCTGGCGATGTAGCACCAGTGAAGGATGGAGAAGAGACTGTTGCAGGCTGAGCGGGCAGGGGGCAGCCTCACAAGCCTGAGCTGTTGTGGCAAAGCCTGGGAATCACTTGTGCTCTCGGTACACTAGGAAGGGAGCCCTCTGGATGAGAAAGAGAAACTCGTGGGACTGCTGTGTCACTCAGTCAAAGCGTCCTTCAAGCCAGCTGAGGATTCGTGCACTCTACATGTGGCCCCTATTCTAGATAACCAGGCGGTGGCAGTGAAGAGAATCATTATTGAGAGTGAGTCGAGGGTGAGGGGACCGGGCCCTGTGTGGGAGGGAGTGCCACAGAAGGATGGTTTGGGGTGGAGGCACCTAAGACTATACAAGCCAGCTACCATCCCAGCAGACCCGAGGGACATCCTCCCCTTGGGTACCTCTTCTACCCCTGACATTTCACTCTGGGCTGGACCCTGGAGGCAGCATCTGTCTCTTGTCTCTCCCACAGCGAAGCTTTCTCCTAAGGCCGTGTATGAGCTACTGAAGGACAGATGGGATGACCTGACAGAGGTAAGGAGCTTTGCCCTGTACTGTCCTAAGCCCAGTGCCCTCTGGTGAGGAGGCCCTTTGATAGTATAAGCATGCAGGAGGCAGACATATGAACAGGGAAGGTGGTAGGATAGCAGCAGCAGACCCACACAGACTGGAGTGGAGACAAACGGTCTGGACTCCCGTTTTCTGTCACTTAAGTTCTGTGTCTTGGCCAGGCCGGAGTCAGTGACATGAAGCTGGGGAAGGAAGGGCCTCCAGAGGTCAATGAGGACCGCTTCAGCCTGCCCCTCATCATCACCATCGTCTGCATGGCATCCTTCCTGCTCCTCGTTGCTGCCCTCTACGGCTGCTGTCACCAGCGGATCTCCCAGAGGAAGGACCAGGTGAGTATTTTCTTACTCTAGGTAGCCCAGTTACCCAATGCGTCTCTCACTCGGTCCCTCCACAGGAGTGGGCCTGGAGCCTTCGAACAGGTTCTTGTCCCCACTGTCAAGCTAGCTTGTCTCTAACGCTGGAGACTCAAACGTAGAAGCAAGAGCAGAAACACTGGGGTTAAGCCGTGTCTGTAAGTCAATGTCTGTAAGTCAATCATAAGTCTACAGCCTTGTCGTCTGCATAGTGGGGACGGTCCCTTGCAGACCTGTTCTGGAGATTTAGGGGGTATGATTCCTAAATAAATTATATATCATATATATGGCCTTGGGCAAGAGCTCCTCTAACCAAAGCTTCTTTCACCCAACCAACTAGCACCACATCTTCTCTGGTGCGGTGGCGTATATTGGTAATGGCGGCACTTGGGAAGCTGAGGCTGGGGAATCGAAAGTTAGAGGTCAGCCTGGGCTACACAGCAGGACCCTGTCTCATCTTTACAGTGCTGTTCTGCTGTGGGTCTCCACCCTAGCTGTAAACTAATGAGAGCATGAAGACAGTTCCCACTCCTATTGACCTTGTGCATTGACCGAGGCATGAGTGATGGCAGTGTGTATCCACAGCTGGATCTCAGAGCACAGACTACTGTCTGCACATCTGTAAGGGTCACCCTGTTCACCCCGACCACTAAAAAGTCCTGTCAGGCTGCTCTGAAGGAGCCTTGTTTATTTACTTATTTATTTATGTTGTTCTTCTCTGTTATTTATTATGGAATGATGTAGAAAAACAGAGGTTTTTATGGAGAGGGATGGAGAAGAGAAAAAAGATCTCAAGGACAAAATGTCTTCCGAAATCTCTCTCCATGATGTCACAGACTGCCACGGAATGAAGGTAGAAAGCAGCTGGTAATTTTAGGATATGGGGGAGTACTTATGAGATGGTCAGGCTAGTAGCCAGGGTGGTCTCTGCTCCCACAAGTGAACCACGGGAATTTAATCTAGCCAACTTGAGGTCCCTGGGTTGAATGGGGGAAAAATGTTTCATATTAAAGCTCACAGCACTCCAAAATTGCCGTCTTCCTGTGTTATTGTCCCCATTTTAGCAACGACTCACAGAGGAGCTGCAGACAGTAGAGAATGGTTACCATGACAACCCAACCTTGGAAGTGATGGAGACTCCTTCTGAGATGCAGGAGAAGAAGGTGGTCAACCTTAATGGGGAGCTGGGGGACAGTTGGATTGTCCCTCTGGACAACTTGACCAAGGATGACCTAGATGAGGAGGAAGACACACACCTCTGATCTGTCTGCTGGCCACCCCAACTGCACTGCAGAACTCCAGACCACCCAAAGTGCCATTTGGACAGGGAGGGGGAAATCTTCCCACCTGAAGACAGAAAGACTGGGGAGGGAGAATGGACTCCGAAGGTTGTCTCCCTCCTCATAATCCCTCTAGGGCCTTAATTTTCCTTTTCAAGTTCAACAAAGTCACATTCTGTCCAGTTCCCTCATGTAAAATAACCTACTTGTGCCTGAGCCCAGAGCAGGAAGGCAGGAGGAGATGGAGAACGCCATGCGAGAGGCTCTGGAGCTCCACCAGGAACGGCACTCTCTCATCTCATAAGATGACCGAGGCCTTAAGAGGTCAGGTGACTTGCACGGGGCCACACAGCCCTTTGGTGACAAAGGTTGTTTCCCTCAGTCTGGTGCTTAACTGTATCCAGACACACTACTGTGTTCATCTGTGCCCGTTTCCCAAGGCACAAGACTTGCAGGTGGGCAGGCTGGAAAAGAAAACCAAGCCTCTATGGTCTCAAGGACAGGTCCCCAGTTTCCATCTCCTATAACATGGCCTCTGCTAGCTTGTTGTATCCCACCTCTCAGGAGTTAGTCTTTAGTCCCATTATTTCCCAGGGCATGGCTTTGAACTTCTTGTTCTACATTCTGATTTCCTTGCCTTTCTTAGTGGGATTGGCCTCACTATCTAATGGAGTCTGCCTAAGGGGTGGGTGGGCAGGTAGAGGCATCTCATGCTCTGATGGCTTCCCTAATGACTTCCTCATGGCAGCTGATTCTGTACTGAGACTGGCCTGTCATTCAAGACACTCCCTAGAAGACACTCCTCAAAAATCTCCTCTGGCCGTCTGCTTCTGCTCCCACTAGAAACAAATCTGCAGTAGCTACGGAAAGCAAGATGCTCCTTTTTCGTTGTTCACTGCCCAGCTGAGTGGGTGACTCCTCAAAACCTAGTGTCACATAGCAGTTGTCTAGGGACAGACATGTCCTGGGGTCCCAACTGGTCCCTGATTGGCAAATGTGTCTCAGTAGACAATCGATCTAACCTACCAGACATTATTATTCCACAGGAAGCTCAGGGACGTTTCAAGTTGCTGAGAGCTTGGGTTGGTGTTCTGTGCTGTGTTGTGTGTGTGTGCCAGCTCCTTACTGCCAAAGGCCAAAGCTCAGATGGTGGAGACTGTTAGCTAATTCCATCGGTTTGCACCCTCCTTTGCCACACGGAGAAAGGCCCAGATCGTGCAGTTTTAAGATACCTTGGCCTACTCTCCCAGCACGGAGCCAGGCTTTTGTGTCTGGTGTGCTTTGTAGCATTCCAGCTGTCCCATTTCTGATGGCCTCTCAGGGAACATAAAACCATGCCTAGTACCTAGCACAGGATTTGTCCAGACTCAGCGGTGTCAGGCAGCCATGTCCAAGGTTTCGAGGGCCCAGCATAGTGATGATGGGTTTCCTGAGAAAGGGGAAGGGGCCCTGTGTGGAGCTTTGAATTAGGCCCATGGTTTGCATTCTTGGGCATAAGTTCCCAGGACTGTCTGGTTTGGAGCAGCTTATTTGAAAGGGGAGCTAGGGGGACAGACAGGTGTCCTCTGCCTGAGTCCATCTTTACCGCTGTCTCTCTGAGATACAGACTAGAGAGAAAGAAAAGGCTGACAGAAGTCAGGGTAGGGTCCTAGTGAGTTTCACAGGAGCTTGAAAAAAAATGCTAAGAAGAACTCAACAAGCCCCTTGGCATGCTTCTCTAATGTTTGCAGGGGAGTGTGGGGAACAGTGCCAACTGGGGAGGGGGAGGGGGAAATTAGGTCTGTTTGACCCCTGCATTAGGTTCTGCCACCCAGTGGGTTCATTCTGTCATGGTCCGAGAGGCAGACAGGATTTCTTTTCCTTTGCTACAATCAATGGGGCAAGGCCATCTGACAGGCCGCAAATGCTTTTTCTGTAAACTGGTCACAGATTTCAACCCTACAGTCTGTCAGCTATGACTGTAATATTAGACAACAGATAGTGTATCTGGGCTGGAGGAACAGCCATGGCTCTGACCAGACTGGCCCAGTGTTCCTTCTTGTGCACTCAATTTGTGTAGCCTTTTAGTACCTGGCCTTCGCTTGCTCTTACTGCTGGGACATCTGTTCAGCAAGATATGCTGCTAGCATCTATAAAAGTCATCTTCCTGTGGTTATGACTGGGTTTTTAGAGCTCTCTGTTAACTCAGAATCTCAGGCCCAGTCCGAGAAAAGGGAGAGTAGGGGAACTTTAGAACTAGCTGTGCCAAAGAGAAACCAGAGCTCTTCATTTCAGTGGCAAATGGTTCTTCCCTAGCTGCAAACCCCAAGGGCCCGATGGCTGTGCCTGAGCAAACCCAGCAGCTCTTGTGCTCCCATGTGCATGTCAAGAGAGGCAGGTGAGCATGGGGCACTGAGCAGTCTGCCTGGCAGAAAAGGACCCAGACTCATCTAGGACCCTCATCTAAGACACTCACTTCTATCTTCCCTGATAGAGTGAGCTAGCCCACTCTATCAGTGTTTGAGTTTTATTGGTCTTTGCCTATTTTTTGGACAATACAATGGTGAAACTTTGAAGAGTAAGTTTAAGTTGACAAGATCTATGCATATTTTTGACAATGTAAATACAAGAGCCACATGTTTATTTACCCTGTACTACTTTCAGAGAGTAAACTTTGGGTAAAGATTTGATAGCTATGAGAGATAGCTAAGCCTCACCCCCACTTCTGAACAAGAATGTAAATGTCTATTTAGTAGAAATGACTTTTTTAAAAATGAAGAACATAACAAGACAGGCTGGTAACAAACGTATTTGCCTTGGAGATAGCGGATTTACACCTCCCCTGCCAAGTCTCAGTCCTACTGCAGTTCAGGCTGGAGTTGAGAATGGTCTGTGATGGTCACAGGGAAAGGTTTGGAGACACCATCTAGTCTTCCTACAGGAAATCACATCCGAAGCCACAGAGATTCTCCCCAGGGACAGGGATAAGAGGGAAACACTCATCCCACCCTGCCCACCCTGTGCTGCGCGTTTCTCAAGAACAGGGAATTAAGGATTGCAACTTCTAGGTACAAGGTTATAGGAGACCGCCAGTCCTTCCTCACGACGACCCTGGCGGGGCTGGGAGGACACAAGGGACAATAGCAGCCATATCCTGGGCTCTGCAATCATGTGGTCCAAGGTGTAAGTAAGCATTCTAGGGGCTTGGGTTTGTTTTTGTTTTTCTGTCAGGAATTAATTTTGAAAACTCCTTGAGGAATGTCCAGCAGAACGAGGCTCAAAGGGACTGCATAGATGAAGGAAGAGGGGGAGAAGCCCTGTAGAGCAGCCTGTGTCACCGTCAGGTGTCTGATGCTTCCCTCGGTCTGCCGCAAACCCACCACTGGCCAGGATCATTGTTTTGTGGGGCCTGTTTGTGAATGTCAACCAGCTTGCCCAGGAGATTGGGGGAATGTATGTTGTAGTGGACAGGGGTCTAAAGTACACTGGAATTTATTGAGAGATTATAGTTAACTATTGCATTTTCTTATAAAGTATATTTTGGAAAACTGTACACTGTCAATAAAAATGCTTTTGTGTAAGCTGGTTCAGGCCCTAGTGTTTTGCTCTGTCTTAAAATTCTTCACTTGAGGGAGGACATTAGCTCCTCAGGTATAATTGGGCAGCATCCCCTGCTCTCATCAGCACCTGTGGCATTCCGCCAGTAGAGGGGGAAAGAGGAGATGCTGGAAGGAATGGAGGACCGCAGGGCCAGCTCCTAAGAGGACCATGTTCCTTGCTGTGCACTGTTTACAAATTTGTCACCATCTAACACCCTTCTGCTTCTGCCTGGAGTGTAAAGATACCATGCCAGTTGGGTGTGAAAACACCACCAAGAGATAAAACCAAGCGCTAGAATCCAGCTCGGGTCTGCACAGAGAAGGTTGCTACGAGAGGTGGTGCTTCTCTCACCCAGTGAAGGATGGAGCTGATGGGCGACACATCTCTCGGCCACATTACCAACAGCTACATTTTCTCAGGGCAAGAGAACCCTACAGTAACAGCTTGAAGTAGGGAAAGGGAAAGGTCTGCCCTGCAGAGCTGGCCCATCTCTGCCTCCACCTCAGCAGTCATATGACATCTTCACCTCATTTATAGGAAACTCACCATACTACGTGATAGACTGCAGACTTCCTCTCTTTGGCTCAGGCCCTGACTCCATCTTTTCTCTCTTCAGTGCCAGATTCTTTTCTCCATACTACCATGCCTGAATTCTAAAAACAAACTTCATTTCTGGATTATATCCACAGTTACCAGGGTTTTTTTTTCCCCCCTTCTTTTTTTCCCCTTAATCTTCTGTGCACTAGTAGGCAAGTGACACCCAGAGGGGTGGGCCAGAGTTAGGGCCAGGGTATTTTGAGGTTAACCTCATGAGTATGCCAAAGACACAGAAAAGATCTAAATGCCAGGAACTCCCAAAGGACCATGGCCCTGCTCAGGCACACTGTTCTAACAGTGACTCACAGTTTATCACAGCCCACAAATTAGCTCTAAGGCTCCATTCTCTTCCGGAGTAGTCGCTGACCTGGCTCTTTGCCCTAACAATCCAGAGGTCCTCTTAGTTGATTTTTTTCAACCTATAAGCTCCCTCCCAAACCACCTCTCTTCTGAACCCAAAAGGAAAAAAGGAAGATAGGACAGGCAAACACTCAGGAGCATTTCTCAAACACTTCCTCTTAATGAAACTGACGGGAGTCTCAGACGATCTACTGCTAATATTTACTTGTACAGTTGAGACTGGTCAACATGTCCCAGTTTGTACAGTCTGTACACTGCTAAGCATCCTCCTCTCTTGGATTCTGCCAATCATCAAGGCTTTCCAGCACAGTGGACAGATCCTGGCTCTTGTCTTTGCTGTTACTCACTGCCCTGCTTTTCCTGGCTGAGGGCACAGGACAGTTTCTGTGGCTATCCAAGGCACTGTGGAAAGGGCATCATGCTCAGCTGCCTCCCATCTCTTCTCTTCTGAAACAAAAACTGCGGAGGAGGGGACGCCTAATGAAGCGAGAGGAAAGAGCAGACAGCACAGGCTGCAGCAGAGCCACCCTTTTCCAACTGAACCTTCCGAAGTTTGCTGTTTGTGGACATGACCAGTATTCCACTCCCCCACCCCACCCTCTGCCATGGCCTCTGGCTGTCAGTCCGCCACTTGTGATCTGTAGGCCTGACCGCACTGGACAGGAGCAGCTGGCATCTTAACTGTGCTTTGCTTGCTGCCATCTTCCTGACGGGAGATGTGACAAATGTGTCAGCATGATCCCCGTCTTGATCCCTTTAATTCTCAGGAGGATTAACCAAGGAAAGGGCAATTTCTTACCTTATCAGTGTACCTCATGTTTTCCTGTTTTGAGAACACAAAGAAATATTACTTCTGAGCCCTACTAAAGTGTACCCTAGCAATGAAAGCACTGCAGGGAGAGGTTGATTTTACGCCCTACTCTGAGTACATACAAGGCAGGCACATGAAGCCTGGCGCATTTGAACCTTATCAGATGGATGACAGGTGGAGAGCCCTTGTTTTACAGCCCACCCCAACTTCTTAACCCTAACATCCCGCTTGGTAGAGTTCTGGACGTACTTTTTAGGTCTGGCCCTTAGAGATTCTCCTCCACAGCCGAGACAGAAGCCTGGCCTGCTCTGACCCTGGAGTGCAGCACCGTTTTCCTTTACTACTTTTCCTACGGCTCATTTTGTTTCAACCTAGTTGTCCTTGTCCTTTTAAACCAGTGTGACCAAAACCCAGGAAACAAGTTCAAATACACAAAAAGATAAATTGTTGATTGCAGACAGATTAATTCACGCCCCCCCATGAAACGATTTGCCAGTGTTTCTGGAAACTTCCCCAGAAACTCTCCAGTACTCTGAGCAGTCTCAGGGGAAAGCACCCAAGGACTGTGCGGCCCATCACCATCACCTCTGAAAGCTTGACTCACACTCTGTAGGGTATCATGTAGCTCAGGCTAGCCTCAAAAATCTCCATGTAGTTAAGCATGACCTTGAGCTCCTTACCCTACTCACCTTCTACACACTGGGATTAGAGACATGTGCATCCCACCCTCTGATGGATCCTCACTGCAGTTTGTGAGTGGGGAACAAACCTAAAACCTCCTGCATGCTAGGCAAACATTCTACTGACTCCCCCCCCCCATAAATGTAATTTTTAAAAAAATTTCAAAGTAATTTTAGCAAACACTTGTTCATATGTAACTTTTTATTAAGAAAAGGAACAAAATACACTCTCCTTATGTACATTACATACAACATAATTCTATAACTGCAGTTGTTTAGCAGTGATCACTCATTTACTTATTCACAGAGTTAGTGATAACATATACCAAACCTGGGGTCAGAAAATTACTTTTACCAGAAAGATATCCTAGAAAGTCCACAAGGATTAGACAACAGCTAAACCAGAGAGGATGACGCTAGCCTGGGGATGGGGAAGATCGCAGAGCTCGACAGAGCTGGAAGAAATGAGCTCAGACCCAAGGGTGCTGTTTAAATGCTTCAGTCACGCATGCTGGCCTTCCATGATACTGTTTCTGATGCTCCAGTCTGGGGGTGGGGTGGGGTATGCACTGCCACAGAAGGGGGGTGGAAGGTGATTTTTTCCTCTACACATCAAGAGGAAGACTCTACTTGGAAAACTGAGGTGTCAAGCTTGTAAAACTAATTCCTTGCTGGTGTTTATACATTGTTTTTTAAGCATTTGTTGAAGATGATATTCCAGGCAAACGGACTCCTTGTATTCTTTTATATCGTACTTCTTTTGCTTTGCTTTCGGCCTTCTGAGTGTGGGGTTAATTATGGCCACATAAAAAGTTCATCACTACAGTCTGTGCACGGTGTGACTATGTTCCATCATGCCTGTGAGGCTGCCTAAATTCAGTCTTAGGGATAGCATGTCCAACAACCTCAACAAGTAACACTCCATAGCTGCAGTGAGTTCTCCTTCTCCAAAGTTCATCATTAGAGATAAAGGGACTACTTTCAAATTATTTATGGCAAGAAAATGCTTGAGCAACGAACGTTAGTAACTGGGAGGAGCCTGCAACCTGGCCCTCCCTGCACACCAGTAGCAAAAGACAGAAAGGCTATTAATATTTGCTCAAAAGCCTTTGTTGACTTTGGCCATTTTGATAAGGAAAAATAAGAAAAACAATGTCTTTTAAAAAAGGAGGGGTGACGGGCTAGCCAGGCCTGGTGGCACAAACCTTTAATGCCAGTGCTTGGGAGGTAGAGGCAGGAATTCTCTGAGTTCCAGGCCGGCCAGGACTACACAAGACAGACAGACAGAGCTACAAAGTGAGACCCTGTCTCAAAAAGCGGGGTGGGAGGGGAGTTTGTCAGTTTTTTTTTTTTTTTTTTAAAGAGCCTTTCTTCCTTCTACTTAGTTATTTCCGAGTTTTCTGTAATAGGCATAGTTTTATAATGGCAAAGTGCTATTAAAATTCACAAGGTCACTTAACACCGTAGCATGTAAATAAACTGACCCAAGGGCCAGATGTCCTCACCCAGCAGGTGAGGTAGGCCTGGAAGATGAGGCTGTACTCTGTAGGCAAGCTGTTAACTTTCTGAAGCTAATTCCCACCCAAGCTTTGGATCGAAGCTCTTTATCAGATGACATCTTCATTTCTGGTCACTAAGTACTTCGAACTCACAAAAGGGGACATTAAAAAATTCTAACATTTGTTCTTGTGTGGATTACAAGTATGTCTTTTTCAGAGATGGAACACTGCATGGTCTCAAAACTAAAGAAAAAGGGCCTCCTCAGCCTCCCTGTACTCCTTCTGTGGGGCTGAAGGCCCCGCCGTGCGTGACTTCAGAGTGGTGGTCAAGAGGAATGTTTTTGCTTCTAAAAGAGAAAGTGCATATACAGACCCCTGAACAAAAGCTGCTCAAAGAAAACCCATCATTTTGCAACCTCTAAATAAGCAGAAGGCTAGACATTAAGGGTAATTAATACTATACAATCTCGTTAGTTTAAAAAGACATTGCACACATAGCAAAAGGCAGACCACCTTAACCAGAGCGTAGCAGCAGTCTGTCCAGGGTAAGGGGCTGGTTAGGAAAGAGCAGCACTGTTCTCGAGTGACCTCTGAAGCGCATCAAACACATGGTCTTTTTCTCTCACCAAACAAGCAAAAAAAAAAAAAGACATGTTTGGGGCTTCAGCCTCCTGAGTGCCCTCTGCTTTCTCAAGTCTTCCTCACTGTGTGCTTGCTGCATGTGTGTCTCCTCACCCCAATTAAAAAAAAAATTCTTCCCCCATAGAAACTCACTCACACATCACCTACTTTGGGGTCTGACATTTACCATTAAGTAGGCTGGGCTGAAACTTACTTTTCCATGTGTTCTCACAAGCATGGCTGACATGTAGATGCAAAAATAAGCCAAGACTCTGCAAAGGTACACGTGCTCTGTGACTTCAGAAATGGACACATTAGAAAACAAGAGGCTGCACACATGTTCTCAGCGGCCACTGTTCCAATGCAGCAATTGCACAGCAGTATGCTTCAAGGTCACTTGCAGATGCAGGCCCTCATGGCCTGGATGGTTTCTAGTCTCTGGCTGCAACTGAATCTGAAAAGCTTTGCCAGCTGTAAAGGGAACTGGCAAAAACTCCAGGTTCTTTCTCCAATTTCATTCATCACTATAGGAATGGGTAGAACACCTAAAAGCATAACATTACTCTGCCTGTAACACTTCCGACTAATGAGTAGGAGCCAAAAGGACCATATAGGAGTACATTTTTAGGCAAAAAACTGTAGTTTTGAAGTACACAATAACCACTTTCATCTTAGTCTAGGGTTTAGTAAATGAACACCAACCTAGTAGCATGAGCTAAGCCATTGGACTTTCTTGAGACTTGCTAACAAGGGAGAGAAATGAAGTTCCCAAGAGGCTCTCTGAAACAACCCTTACACTGGCATGCTTCGTAGGGAACACACTGTATTTCCTTTTTGCCAACTAACTTGGCATCCACTAAGCAGTAAATGAAAATGGAGACTGATGATGTATTGGGGCTGACTTCCTGTGTGGCAGCCAGTTCAAGTATCAAAACTCTCTGCTGGGCTTGAGGCTTGCGCGCACGACAGTTCAGGGCTATGCTGCAGTAAGAGCTCAGAGACGAGGAGTAAGCAAGCTCTATGGGAGCCTCCAAGCTGCACGGTGAGATCTTTCATTTATAGCTTTTCCCTGTGGGCTTATCAGGGAACTGGCCATACATACGAAACTACTTACCAAGTTTTAAAATTTAAAGATAACACTGGGCTTTGTATTTTCAAGAAGAATGGTAACTACCTAAAAAATGCTACTTTCCCAAGACTATTCAGAAAAGCACAAGCTTTGACCTCCTTTGATAACTTTTTTTTTCCTAGTACTGAACCTGTAGAAGTATTCTAGGTTAACAATGGAGAGCTTTTTGCCTTGCTTAGCTTTGGGAACATTCAGTAGCACACGGTCATTCTTCTTTGTAGCTCTTCCTGAGGTTTAGCATGGCCAAGTCAGAATTCTTGGGACAGTGCACACACACACATAGCAGCTACTGAGTCTGAGTAGCAGAGGAAAGAAAGACACACAATTTCATAAGCCTCTGAACTGGTTCCCGTCCTTACTAAACACCCATCACTACAGCCTTTCCTGTTGTTGATTCCATAGCTGTCAGATGAAATCCACATGGAGTTCTGGTTCCAAGCAAGCCTGGCAGTGTTTGGGGACTGCACATTTGCAGATAGGATTTACAAAGATTCCTTTTTTTTTTTTTTAAGATTTATTATTAAATCTAAGTACACTGTAGATGTCTTCAGACACCCCAGAAGAGGGCATCAGATCTTATTATAGATGGTTGGGAGCCACCATATGGTTGCTGGGATTTGAACTCAGGACCTTTTGAAGAGCAGTCAGAGCTCTTAACTGCTGAGCCATCTCTCCAGCCCGATTTACAAAGCTCTTGAATGCAGAAGAGAAATTAGAATCATCCTGTGCTTTCTGTGTTGTGAACTGGATTCCACTTCAAGATCTGTGACTTTTGAAAAAGACAGTCAGTAGCAGGAATTCCAGAAGGCATTCTCCCTAAGTACTAGAAAGTCTAACTGGCTGTACTGTCTAATGTTAAAAGGTAGACATGATACTGTCCAACAATTTTATCACTAGCTTTATGACTGAAAATGCAATTTTTTTCACTTGGTGTTGATTTTAAGTTCATATTTAAAAATTTTTAAAATTCATTTACTTATTCACTTATTTTGTATGTGTGTGCATGTGTAGACGTCGGAGGACAACTATGGGAAACAGTTCTCCACTCCATCATGTATGTGTCCTAACAGCTCTGGTTGTCAGCTTTGCCAACAAGCCTCTTTACGTGCTTGAGCCAGCTCATCTACCCAAATTCATATTCTTGAAGGCAAGAGATATTTATATCACTATGTGATTTTTAACATGAAAAAAAGAAATAACAATGAGTGGCAATAAAAGCCACTTCTAATATTTAAACTGCATAATAAACTAAGCCTCCACTCCCCCAACCTAACTCAAACAGGGTCTCACTGTGCAGCCCTGGTTGGCCTGGAACTCACTATGTAGACAGGCTGGCCTTGAACTTACACATATATCCTCTTGCTTCTGCCTCCCAAATTCTGGGATTAAAAGCATGCACAACACTAAAAGTCAACTATTAGCACAAATTTCAACTTCAACTGAAAAATTGGTGCTTTTTTTTTGTTTGTTTTTTGGTTTTTTGAGACAGGGTTTCTCTGTGTAGCCCTGCTTGTCCTGGAACTCACTCTGTAGACCAGGTAGCCTCGAACTCAGAAATCCGCCTGCCTCTGCCTCCCGAGTGCTGGGATTAAAGGCGTGTGCCACCACGCCCGGCTGAAAATTGATGCTATTGATGGAGGTAGGAACGGAAAAGGCTTGGCTAAAACTTAATACAAAGATAGGGTGACGGCAGATATAAGTGTGGTGGCGCACTGGTCTCCATGAGCTGGCTCTCTTCAGAACCTGGATACAGCTAACAGTTCTATGACAACAGTTTCTAGAACCAGAAAAAGAAGCTAAATCAGACGTCTCCGTTAAAGCTGCCATAGTGATGATCACTACCGCCCAAAGAAAATGGCACACACATTGTATAGCAATATCTAAATGTTATTACTTCTTTACCAATATACACTTTTTAATCTCATTATTCTCTTATCATAAACAGAAGCATATATGATTTACAATGATTTGACTTTTTTTTTTAAAGCAATACAATAGTTCTAAACAGTGCCATAGAAAAAAATCTAGGAAGTAATGAATAAAGTTAAATTAGCCAAGGAAAATAAACAGAAACACAATTCACAGTAATAGGTGAATAGAATGAATTTAAGGTTAAAAAAATCATCTAAAAATAAAATCTGAGATAGCATTTAATAAGAAAACAAGAAGCGCATTTGATGAAGAAAAGAATCCACTGCAATAACCCTGCCCTGAAAACAAGCAAACGATTCCTGTCACTGCGCCTACTAGTCAGCTCCACAGAACTTCAAAACAAGTGGGAGCTCTGACCTCCAGCTGATACATCTATATAGAGAATACATACACACCTGACAGACACTAGAGGCTTTGGATAGCCACGTCATTTCAACAGTAAGACAAACTATAGAGACAACCCCCACAGTAAAAAACCACATATAAAAATTAGAATTTGCTTAATACAGAAAACAAAAACTGCATTAAAGAGCCCAACATCTTAATCTGTAAATACTGTCATATACAGACCTCTTTGACACATCTCCAGCAATTATAGAATTTTTTTTTCTTGTAGAGCCTGTAAATCCTAAACCACAGACTAGCTAAAACTTGGTGAAAATTGGTAAGAATTTCTGCAGATGGTGAGACTGTAGATTAACAGGAATTTTAAGAAAGCAAGTTTTAGGAAGGGCATCTTTAAAGAGCTTTGTGACTTTGTCTAAAGTGCACACTATCATGACTTCCACCCACAAAGTCACTTCATAGCAGAATTCCCAGCTGTCACATGACAGTCAGTGAAGGGTTTCACACTTGTTTCACAGGAAATAAATGATTCACAATTTTCCAACACAACAAAATAATAGTGAGGTAATGTCTTTATATAATTACCATAAGACTTAATATAACGTGGAGAATAGCAATCAGGACCACTTTTTTAAGTGCTTGTTGACTTATTAAGCAACCATCTCAGTCTCTCACTAGATGGTTAGGGTCCCCAGCCAGCTTCTATCTACAGACCGACTTTAAGCCTGTTTTGTCACATGAAACTGTTACTGTGTATTTCTATATAACACTTCTTAAGGCAGATGTGGGGAGCCAGTAGAATGGCAGGCTGCCAACATTTATACACAGAATACATATTTCACTCAACATTCATTTGTTTATAAACAAAGCAAGCACTGGATGTTAAATCTGACACACTTTACTACAACAAACACAGACCCAACTTCCCAATGGTTTCTGTCAGTTTTTACTCCTTGAACACAGAAAGGTCAGTTTTAGTAGAGATGGAAACCATATCAAAAAAGGTGACTTTGATAAAGGTTAATGTTGTTTGTCACCTTTAACACAGAAGTGGAAGGAAATCCAATTCTAAATTACTTTGTGTGTAAAACATGACATAACTCTGAATCAAACAAACTGGCCGAGTCAGGTCTCACGTTACTTCCTAAGTAAAATGTAAATGCATTTGTGAAGTGACTGCAATCTAAATTCTTACAGAACACAAGGGTGAAAGTAGCATCGGTTATCAATAGCTTATTTCTGATGGAAAGCCATATATTCTGCTAAAAAAGGGAGATGGAGGTGAGGCAGAAGCTGGGGATTCTGTCAAGGAACAGTTCTCCACTAACGAATGTATCTACAGCTAAGTATATTAATTTGGGGCTAAGCTAGAATATGAAAGGAATTTTTAGGAAAGCACACATATTTGGTTCCTTAAATACTACCTTTTATTGTTTAAATTATAATATTCTGCTGTTACTCCTTATAAACATCTATACAAGTTCTCAATCAGAGCTGTCATGGGGATGTGGCGAGCAGCATGCCAATCTTGGTTCTGGATGTGTAAGCCCTACACTTCCTAAAGTTACCCCTGGAGTGGCCCACTAATGCCCAAGGCACAGACTCTGACCTGCCTGAGTCGGTTATGTCATCCACCTCCTTACTACCTAAAGCATCTTAGTACTTAGGCAGCTCTGAGTGGCTTCCTAGGGTTCAATCATTTAAACTTGTTAGTAAAAAATGAAAAGTTCTAAACTACAGTGAAGGAGGATGGAATTAAAGCAGGCATTATAAAAACAGAGAAAAGAAGGGGCGGGGGGAAGAATCACTAAGGTTAAGAATTGAATTTCACCCAAATAATAGAGTCAGAGGAATTGAAAGAAAAAACCTTGGTGGCTGGGGGAAGCATGTACAGGCAGGCTGCAGGCAGCAGATCCCATTTGGCTGTATCGTCAAGGTGCCAGAGCTCAAGGACTCAGACACAGCTCTCTATATTTTGGCAATTTCCAGTTCAAAAACAAAATTTTCTTTTTGGTCACCTACTGATTTGCACCTGTGTTCTTGAAATGAGACTCACCAGGCTACGCTGTTGGCTACACAGTTTTTGTTCTTGTTCTTGGCTGTTACTTAGGAGAATCACTTCAGGAAGCTGTGAAGTCTTTGAATAGAATGGATTTACTCAAATGTACAGGTAAGTGATTATTCTGTCTCTTATACAATCTGGTACCTCCTAATTTATACTGCATACTTCCAACAGGGTAGGTATTGGCACACATGTTTATTAAGTCACTACTGATTACCTTGGGATGCTTGTAAAGCTAGAAAGTCTACAACTGCAAAAATATAGTCCCATTCATCCTCAAAAGCAAACCCAGAAAAGTCAGTAAGGACAGAGGGAAGGATGGATCAAGGTCTCCTTCCTACACATGACACTTCTGGAAGTCCAGGTCAATTTCATAGTCACACACTCCTAACAGCTGGCACACGGACAGGGCAGATCCTGTTTTCAACACAGTGGTAGCAGCTGCCTATGGCACACTTGAACAACCGTGAATGCTAACTAGCCAGATGTGGGCTTCATATGCTACACTCCCCAGCACCTGAGGTGACGGTATGCTCCTATCCCTGTGTGTACAAAACCAGAGCAATGAAAAGGGCAAACTCTCATACTTTTCTGTTTAATGAAAAACTCTTGGTGTTACATAGTTTTCTTTTTATCCATTAAAAAAAGTCTGGCCCACATGCTTATTACTAAAATGCCTGTAAATTGTATGCCAAAAGACAACCACAAACTATTACTCTTCAAAATGGTAGGGTCACATATCAGAAAAATATGAAAGCACAGCTCTGGAACCTATTGTCCAGATAAAACTATGACAAAAAGGTCACTCAGAGGAGAGTGAGAGCGTGGGTTCTGCATAGCTCTACCAACAGTCATTTCCTTTAAAATCCCAACAGTGAGATCAGTAAAAATAGCGGGGAAGGACAGTACCTCTCCTGCTGGTCACCTGGAACACCCTTATTTCTGGGTAGGAGCCTGGGTTTCAGGTTTCTGTGATTCTATGACAATGGCTACTGTAATGTCCACTATAGAATTTCAATACAGAAATATCAATTTCTGATCAGGTGTCTGGGCCAATCTTGAGTTTTGCTTTTTGGTAGTATGGCAAAAAGTATAAATTCAAGCCCTCTAACTGCTCTATGTTTAATACAAGAAAAGTCAACAGCCACACATCACCTAAACACCCATCACCTGTGTCCCACAGAGCCACACAGAGCCAGTTAAGGACGAGGGAGTAAGTCAGAGTCAGCACCACAACAGCGGTGATGTGGGGAAAAGTGAAAGGGGAAGAGAAGAAAAGAGAAACAAAGGCGAAACACTCAGCAGCAAAACCCCAAATTCCTACAGCACCAAGTCTACCAGTAGTGATGTTCTCCTAACTCAAAATAAACTTCGAAAACTTGGAAGCCAGAAAAAAGGCTAATTTTCATTAATACTTATTAATTCTTAAAGGCTAAAGAAAAATATACATAATTAAATGGGAAGTATATCAATTTCACTTTATTAGCCTAATGCAGAAATAAGAGGAAAAGGGGATTGAGGTCAGGTATGAAGGAAGAGGGTTAAAACTTGTGATAATAAGGATCCTTCAAAACTCTGGTGCAGTCCTCAGTAACTGCAACGTCACCTCTGCCCACAGAACAGCCAACTCCGGTTCCTTCTCCATGTCTGAGCCCAGTAATTCTTCAATCCGACTCCCCAGTTTACAGTGTGATGAGGTCTACCAGGTTGCCTTTAGGAGGAGTCATGCTGTCAGGGAAGAAATTTACTAAGGTGTCAAAGAGCTGAGTTCTTTGAGCATAGGTGTGATCCACATCTGAAAAGCCTGTTGAAGAAAATAAAACAAATTTATTATTTCAAAAATTCAACACAGAACAAAAAAAGTTAGTGTGTACTGACTTAGATATTAGTCATGTACAATGGGAAAATCAAAATAAGCTTTAAAACTACAACACGTAGAGCAGTGGCTCTCATCCTTCCTCATGCTGTGACCCCCAACCATAACATTATTTTCATCGCTACTTCGTAACTGTAATTTTGCTATAGTTAGGAATAATAATGTAAATATCTGTGTTTTCTGTTGGTCTTAAGTGACCACTTGGCCCCACAAAGGGTCAGGACCCACAGGTTGAGAATCACTGACCTAGCCAGTGTGGACTAGGCACTATTAGCCTCCTTGGTGCTCAGCATCCATTTCCTCACTGATGCACATTTGTGAAGCCAGTTGACTTCACAGACTATCATGCAGAGTAAATGCAATTACATGAAAATACCTACAGAAAGACCGTTACTTAATTAAAACCGATTTCTCATCTCTCCTTTGCTAGACTATTCCTCTACTACTTCATTGAAGAAATTCCATTCCTCTATCTCTTTAGTGCTTCTGATCCATTAATGTTTTTGGTAGGGTAATAAAAATAAAACAAAATCACAATTAAGAGATCTTTAGAAAAGCAGGCTAAAATCAGAAAGATCTTTAGAGGCAGACGTGTTATCAGAAAACTGAGTGAAAGTATAGACAACCAAGAGAAAGAAATGTGTACACAGGGTACCTTAGCAAATGCCATTATTATGTTACTATGTAACAGGTTCCATACTAAGCATATTTAATGAGAATAATTAAGTACTTTATGCAAATAAATACCAGAGTACAGAAGGCATTTTTACAAGACAGTGTTTGTTAATACAAAGGATTCTTCCCTTTCTTTACATCCAGCAAACATTTACTTTCAAGTTCACAGCAACCAATATCCCATTTTGGTCAGTTTGATCTAAGTTGTTTCAGATTTCTAACACACAAATTAAATACTTAATTTTTTAATGTGCATTGGTGTTTTGCCTGCATGCTTGTGTGTGTGAAGATGTAAGATGCCCTGGAACTGGAGTTACAAACAGTTGTGAGCTGCCATGTGGGTGCTAGAGACTGAACCTGGGTCTTCTGGAAGAGTAACCAGTGTTCTTACCTGCTGAGCCATTTCTCCAGCCTTCAAATTAAATACTTAAGCGATAAATGATTTTCCCATTATACTGAATGGCTAGCTGGGACATGTTAGCCCGTTGTGCCATCAAAAAAAGAACCACCATGGCTGTGATGGTTCAGTGAAAATGCAAACTGGATTAATTCCACTCAACATTTTTAGATCCAATTTGTTTTAATCTTATAAAGAATAAAAACAGAACATAAGACTACCAAGGATACCAGTTTCCTGGAAGGAGATAAACAATGCCAAGAATGGTTCATTCCTTTGTTAAAATTATTATTGTTGTTTTAAGTTTGTGGGGGAAATGTTTCTTCCTTTGAGTGTAGCTTACCAAAGCCTACTGTCATATCACAGAAATGAATAGAAGTAAATACTGCAAAGTACTAACGAAGCTTATTGCAAAGGAAAGATTATAATCCTGTTTTTTATTATGCTTTTTCTGAATTTTCCAAATTGCTTTACTTTCAAAACATTTCAAGCACACAGAGGTTTCAAGCGTATAATGTGCACTCATTCAGACCCTTCACTTTGATAAGTCTGTTGTTAGTGTCTGGCCTGACACTGTGCCTACTGTGGATGTATTCATGCCTAACTCCTAACCTTTCTGTGGAAGCACCTGTGGATTCTATACAGTTTCCCTCCTGAATTCTTGAACTCATTTCAGCTAAGCATAGAATCTCCATTCATATGACCAACCATCCCCTCCTCTCCCACCCCGTCTCAGCCCTACACATATTCTTTTGTGGGGTTAGGGAATGAATAAAGGACACTGCCGTGTGCTACGTCTTTCACCCTAACTATATATTAAACTCAGAAAACTTAACATTGACCTTTTAATAATCTTTTTATTATTCCTTTGTCTCTAACCAAAGTTCTAATCCAAGGTCACATTCTACATTTGGCTTTGAAGTCTCCTGATCAGAATCAGATTTGCAGCTTCTCTGTTTTCTAAAGGCATGGATATTTCTGAAGCACATAGAAAAGTCATATAGTGTGTGTTAAATTTGGGTTAATGTTGTCTTGACTGTTGCATGATCAGATGCTGGCTGTGGAATACCAGAGTGACTCTGCACCCTTATCTGGGCATTATCTCAGAAAGCACATAGTTTTCAGTTTGGACCAGTATCAACAATATTAACCGTGATCATACAGTTAACTCAGCCAATGGCAAATTTCTCTGATCAACTTTTAGTTCAACCTCTGAAACTAACACTATGAACGGGGAGATTATTCAACACTGTATGAATACTGTGTTTCTCAGACTCCAGACCTATGCTTTAAGTACTCACTGATGGCTCTTACTGAAAAAGCAATTATTGAAGCCACTGGGACATTCTGACTGTGATTCTTCCTAACTGGCACTCTGTTTAACTTACTTGTTTGGTCAGTGTGTACCCCTCAGCTCTTCTCTTGCTCATTTTGATATTCACATCATCTCCTACTTGACCAGTAAGAAATAGACCCACCAATTTTTGATCATTTCTTCACTTTTCTATACAGTAAGATTTCAAGCTTACTCTTTTTAAAACGAATTTTTATTTAACTACTTTTTTTCATTTTATGTCTACTGGTGTTTTGCCAGCATGTATGCCTGTGTAAGAATGTCAGATCTTGGAGTTACAGACAGTTGTAAGCTGCTATATGGGTGCTGGGATTTGAACCCGGTTCCTCTGAAGTTCCTCTCCAACCCTCAATCTTATTCTTAACACTGCTCTGGAGTCAGTCTTTTTCCAAGGAGCTATGATTCTTTGTAGTAGCAAATTATTTGAGAAATCCAAAATCAGTCACACTAACTGCCTATGTACTACTGCTAGGCTTTTACATATAAACTACATTCTTAGAATCACTTAAGAAACGGAGTTGTTTAATAAGGTCTCTCAGATCATGGGTGAGGGGACTCTAAAGTCTGTCTACTTACTCATACTGCATTTACTGAGTGTGTAGGGCAATGTGTTATGCTCGTTTAGTCCTCAAAAGTATCTTTACTTTCATCACTATTTACCAATAAAAAACATCGAAACTTAACACTACCATCAGATGAACTGTTCAACTATGAAGGGTCCCTCAGTATCCATCCCTTTATAAGGACAAGAACAGATTTATGCTGTAGAGTATGTTCTTACACTTTTATACTACATAACAGAACCAGCACATTCAAAACCATATGCTTATATATGTAGATGGATAGAAAATCTTCATTATTTAAAGACTTCATATTTACAGTCAGCTTATCACTGACATTTATTTGTAATTGCACAGCCAAGCTTGTGCACTTATGTGACTGTTTATAGACATGCGTAGAGCAGCAGGATAGGCACATTTTTCAGCTTCTGTGATGTCTGATGGTGACCTCACCACTTAATGTGCTCGAGCTGCAGTTGGTGCTGTGTAGGTTTCTAAGCGTAGGAAGGTGGGATATGCCTTTCCTAGAGAGCAAGTTAGACAAGCTTCATCCTAGTCAGGGCGTTGGTCTTCCTGACCACGAGTTCAATGGTAATGAATACATAAGGTATACTAAACAAGGAGGCATTAAATAGAAATACCGAGAAATAAATGTATGCAATAGTCTGTTGCAGAGACTTGCAGAAGCCTAATTCTTGGACTTTTTCACAAGAGCAGCAACTTGCCTTCGCTAATTTATTGTACCCGTGGGTTATAAAACATAATTGCTTTGAATAATCAGAATCAAATATATCAACATGTCTCTTCACAAAGTAGTGCTAAGTAAAGACATAGAGCAGGACTTACACTTAATCTGTAGTCAGTATTTTCCTTATCAATATATGTAAAAGGTGCAGGTATAGAGGAATTTTAATCCAGCAACATGGCTGCTCTGCCAAGGGATCACATCCAAAGATATGATCCCGGCAGAATGCAAACATGCCCCAGACATGCCCTTGGATTACAGTATAATCTGGCTGAAATACAGACATGCCCTTAGTACACACCTCTAATCTTCAACAATGAAAGTAAGGCTAGTTTGTATAAGGAAGCAGCCATGTTTGAAAGTGACATCTAATTGAGGGGCAAAGTGACAAATCAGAAAAAGATTTGACAGAATGAGTCAGAGATAGGATACGCCCTACTCTCACGAGAACAGACAGGAAGAGGCTACTTTAGAGCAGAGAGAAAGAAAAAGGGTAGTGCAGTGTGTGGTGTCCAGGGTGGGGTGTGTGTGTGTGTGTGTGGCCGTTTTACTGGAATAGTTTTCGAGAGTCAGGTGACAGAGAACAAGCTAAAGACAGGTGAAGACAGAGTGAGCCGGAGAGTGAAAAGGAGCCAAAGATTAGAACAGATTGCCAGAGTTATAAGCATGAGGCCAGGCAGAGCAATTCAGTCAGAAGCCGAGAAAAGCAGACTGAATTAAGTCAGTTTGGAAGATTAGATTGTATGGAGGCTAGAGGCTTCCAGGCCTACACTTAGAGAGAGAACAGAGAAGGAAACACTCTGGGTTCAGCCCAAGCCATGTACTTGCACAGCTTGGTTTGACAGTTCTCATCTCACTTCATCTGAGGAAATAAAAGTGACATTTACAGGCAAGAACCCAGACACTCCCTGATACAAAGCCTGAGCCAGCATGAACACAGAGGAAGGCAGTACTGGCGCCAGGCTCTTGCTCCTCAGCACCATCGCTCTTATTTGTACCACCCTGTACCAGCCATGAGAAGACAGTGACTGCCTGAGAGAGGAGAGGCTCTACTAGGAACAAGCTATTTATACTTCAAGGAAAACAAACTGTTCTTGACAGAATATGTTCTCTGGCAGGGAACAGGGCAGAAAACAGGAGAAAGGAACTAAGCTACATGGTAAAAATATTTGCTGACACAATCCTAATCTATTTAATCACTGTCAAGAAATTCTTGCCTTAATGGCTAAACACTAGCCAAAGACAGTTTAGTGCTGCCCATCAATAAATAAGAGTTTTGCAATCTGTACATATCAGGGCATAAACTCTTTCAAACCAATGGCAGACTCACAATTACCCGGGTACCACTAAGTCTGCTTCAAAGGATAAAATTATGAGAGGCACGAGCTTTCTAGCAACGTTTATGCCTGGTTTCTCCTAGTTTTTCATCATGATGGGGCTGCAATGTTTTGTAGCCTAAAGACACACCCACTGCAATGATGTTTTATGGTGCTTGCTACATGGAGTCCTACATACTCTGGAGTTAGGGACTGCCAGTTTTCCATTTTCTTCTTTCAATTTCCTATCTTACCATAATGGTCTCACGCTCTTCTGGAGTTAGAAGTGAAGCCCAGCATTACCGTAATTGTTAGAGATGTCTCAATTACTTGCTACAGAAAAAGGTGGACAAAATCCCAAGAACACTGCTACTCTTTCCCATCCCAGGGAACAGCACCAGAATCCCATAGCGATGCTCTGTTTTATTCTGAAAATCATTTCTTTTTAGCCAAAAAACAAAGGACCAGCAATTTAAAAACTAAACTAATGCCATCCCGGAGTCATTTGATTCCAAATATGAGAGCAATATGTATATTGTGTACACTACCGTACAACTCTTGGGCAAATACTAACAGCACTGGCACCAACAGGGTTAGTGTGTACTCGCATATAATTATACATCACAATGGCAACTCCAGAGCTACCGTTTCTTATGTTTCAGAGAAAGAATCTTTACTTCTAGGCCAGTGTGGAACTAAAAAAGTGAAATGTGGTAAAGACTGGAGCTGCCTATCCTGAGTTGTCCTAATAAAAAATACCCTTGAAAACTCACCAGCATAAAGCTCTGGTTTCTGAAACTTCTACAGAATCACAAGACTTAATTGTATGAGAGCCTAGTTTAGCTGCTTTGTGTGTTTGTGTGTGTGTTAATTTAATTTTTAAATTAGCATACAAAATAAACAGGTTTCCTCTGGGTGTTCTCATATATTCCTAGCTTATCAGTCCTCTGGGACATCTTCTTGCCCTGTTCTCTGGCTGTACCCTTGAGCCCCCAGAATCTCCCTTCAATTCTTCTATTCCATGTGTTCTCTTACTCCCCACCTCCCTTCTTGAGGCCTCCTTTTTCTCCTCTCACTGCTCCTTTCTAGTTTTTTGGCATCTCCTCTATCAATCTACACATGGAATTTACAAGTTAGGATCTATGTATGACAAACGTAGCGCTTGTCTCTCCAAGTCTCAGTACCTCACTTAGTATACCATTTTCTGGTTCTACCTATTTTACTGCAAATTTCATTTTTCTTTATGGATGATTAAGAGTGCATGTGTGCATGCAACACACTTTCATTATCTATTCATCTGTTGACAGACTAAGGTAGTTGCATTAACAGAACAGAACAGAACAGAACAGAACAGAACAGAACAGAACAGAACAGAACAGCAATGAAAAAAGATGTGTAAGTATTTCTGGGGTGGGATAGAGTCCTTTGGATCCACATCCAGGAATGATGTAGCTTGATCATATCATACTTGTATTTTTAGCTTTTGAGAAACCACTACATTGGTTTCAGTAACTGCTGCACCAGTTTACATCCCCACCAATACTGAAAAGAGATCCTCTTTCCCTATATCCTTTGCCAGATTTTGGTGTCATGTTTCCTTGACAACAGCCATTGTGAAGAGTGCAGTGAAATGGAGCACCTCACTTGCACTTACTTCCCTGGTAGCTAACTATATCGAAAACTTAATTAAAACACTTACTGGCCATTTGCACTTCTTTTGAAAACTGTCTGTTCAGTTCATTAGTCCAGTTATTGGTTGGCATAATTAATTAACTAACTAACTTATTAGGTTTCTGTGTATGTGTACTGAAACTTTGCAGCTTTTTATATATTCTAGTTGCCTGAAGTATAGATGGTGAAGATTTTCAAAGATTCTATAAGCTGTTTATTATGATGATAATCGTTATCTGTGCAAAGGCTACTTGACTTCATGTAGTTAATTTTCAAACTCCTATGATCATTTCTTATACTATTGGGATTCTACAACTTTAGTTAATCATTCATTAATACCATTCAATCCCTAGCACCAAATTTTTTTCCAAGTAACTCACTAATAAATACTAAATAAGAGTACTTCTTAATGGAGACTACTTCCTGAGAAGTGTGAGGGGAAAAGTTTAAAGAGAACTTAAGGAATTAAATTATCAACAAATATCAATTTTCATTAAAAAGAAAAAAGACAGTTTTTTTGACTTTCAAAGCATTTCATTCCCCACTCCATTTATCAATTCCTGACATAATAAACTTCCCAAAGAACAAGAAGACATGAGCCCACCCGATCAAGGTCGATTTCAAAGCAGTGCTGCAGAGATTACTTTGTTTTGACCACACTTCTGTTGCCATTTGCCTGTACCAAGTGGCACATGAACTGCAAACTGCAAACAGGAGCTGGCGAACGGTGCCTGAGGGTAGGTACCCTTTAGCAGCTAGCAAACACTGCGTGCACTCGTGTGGATATATGTTTCACCTCATGGTCCGTGTAAGAGACCAAAATCCAACCAAATGTTAGTGCGAAAAGATAAACTGCAGGCATGCTTACCTAGAGCTGTGAAATCTGAGCCAGATTTGAAAAGAGCAGAGGCTAGGAGTTGAAACTGTTAAAAACAAAAACAAACAAACAAAAAATCCACGGTAAATTAGCCAGCTAGCACACTTAAGAGAAACAACTTCTGAGACTTTTCATTCATTATTAGCCTCTGTTTTTATGCATGCATTGTACAGATCTAACCACCAAATATTGGAAAACAAAAAACTAAGAACAAACAAAAGCCCTCACCACATTTAGATTAAAAAACCTGCTGTTTTTCTCTTCTTTATTTTCTATTTAAACAAAGTTTTCTTTCACTCACTGTGTTGCCCAGGCTAGTCTTGAACTCATATTCCTCCTAGCTCCATCAGCTTGGATGCCTTTAGATTTTCATATACTGTTTACACTCTAATATTTGTAAGGACCAATTGTCTTTTAGAATCCAAAATGTGACAAATATTTCAGACCTACCTTTCTTTTTAAAATTATTTTTTACTATTTATGCATATGAATGTTCTGGTTGTATGTCTATCTGGTGTCATGGAGGCGAGATGAGGATGCTGGATGCCCTGGAACTGGCATTACAGGTGGTTGTGAGCCACCACGTGGGTGCTTCAAACTGAACCCAGGTCCTCCGGAAGAGCAGCGCATGCTCTTCTACCTGTGGCTCGTGGCCTTCCCAGATCCAGTCTATATATTTTTGCTTGTAATATCTTTGTTTAGCTCTCACACTTCACCCAAAGATTTAGGAATTATCTTCATCTGACTTCTGAGAATTTATGTAGAATTATAATTTTGTTTGTTTCTTTTTTTTGATTTTTTTGAGACAGGGTTTCTCTGTGTAGCCCTGGCTGTCCTGGAACTCACTTTGTAGACCAGGCTGGCCTCCAACTCAGAAATCCGCCTGCCTCTGCCTCCCAAGTGCTGGGATTAAAGGTGTGCACCACCACACCCGGCTATAATTTTGTTTCTTAAATGATTAATAAAATTACTTATAGAGACATTGAGGCTGAAGTATTGTGCCAGGACAGTTTTCATTACAAACAAAACTATGTAACAATTGTAGAATTCTTTAAGATCTCATTTCTTCTAATGTGAGTTTTGGTAAATTACATGTTTTAAGGCGTCTGCCCAGTCCCTCAGTGTGCTACAACACTGTTCATTGCAACTCTTTGCTACTTTTTTCATAATTCTGAGGTTCTAGTGACTTCACTTTTTCATGTTATGTCGACAGTTTATGTTTTCTTCATGACTCTTAATAAGAGGTTATCCATTTTATTAGTTTGTCAAAGAACCACCACTATATTTATACTTTATTTTTTATAGTATGTTTTCTATTTCACTAATGTTCTATTTTATCTTGAGTTTTTCTTTTTCTTTTCTAACTCCTTTAAAATGAAAAGTAAACTTCACGGATTCCTTATGGCGAAGTTCCAGAGAAATGTGTTCTTTTAACAAACTGACAAAGTAAATTGATAATGTAATTTTAAACAATACCAAATTGTATTACAGACCTCATTCTAAGGTTTCTCAAATGTTTAATTGCCACCTAAACACCTCAAGATGGTTGTCCCATGGGTATTTCAAACTGGTCATATGCAAATCAGGCTCCCATCTCATTTCATTACAATGAAATTTGTAATTTGCTTACTTAATATGTTCTAGACTAGGATCTTGTTCTATTTACAAATATATTTCCTACACCAAGAATGCCTGGCATTGTGTAAGGAATCAACACAAGCTATTAAATGAATGAGAGTAATATTTTGGAAACATAACAGAAGAATTGTATAATTAGTACAGAATGTTGTATAGTAGTTGAAAACTTGCTTTTTCCCCACTCCTTTATTATAATGTCCTTTTGAAAATGGTAGGCTTGATTTTGGCAATTTTTTTCTCAAGCCTTTTCTAGAAAAAAAATACATCATTTTTATTATCATGTTAATTACATAATAGGTTTCATCATATTTCCATGCATGTATATGTAGATAGGTCCTTTCTTACTAGCTGACCCTGTTTCTTTCTCATGATTTTTGTTTGTTTTTTTGGTTTTGTTTTGTTTTTTTGTTTGTTTTTGGTTTTGGTGATTGTTTTTGAACTACTCCATTTTATTAGTTTAAAAAACAAAAAAACCAGGATTCTGAGATTTACAAAAGCATGGAATCAATACAATTTGTATAGTTTTTTGCAAGTTCATCAGCAATTCATATCCAATATTCTAGAGACTGAAGGAAACAAAGAGCCATGCTTTGACTTACAATGGCAGGCAACAGTTACTGCCCTAGCCCTAGGTATCATACAGTGATGCTTATGATAACAGCACATCTAATGAACACATAAAATACCTCTGGCCAATGAGAAGTTAAAAATGAGAAAATGTTTAAAACATAAGACATACAGGGAAAAAATAACTCAGATTTTTGGATTATAAAGTAGTTTAAAAGTTAAACCTGATTCTCCATACAAACAAGGGAAGTTGAAAGATCTTGAACATCAACAGAAAAGTGTGTATTTCATGATTATATATAATCCTTGGTGATTTATAAAAACTAGACTTTAAAAATTCCTCCATAAATACAGAACTAACATAATTTGAAATTTTATACCTAAAAATTAATTTTGAATGAATCAAATGTGCCTGTTCAATTCCTTTCTTTCCCCTCAGATAGACGGTGTAATGAGACACCTTGTCATTTCGGCTAGCCTTTAATTAGTGATCGATCCTCCTGCTCCAACCTTCCCAATGCTGGAGTGCAGCAGTTTAGCACTACAGCTGTTCACTTTTATTTTATCCAACTGAGCATCCTTAAGGGCAGTACATCATAGTTCTTCATTTCCTTTAAGCACTTACACAAGAAAAACATTTATCCATCTTTCTTTACCTCTTTTGTCTCTTCTGGGTCCGAATGATCCACAGTTATATAAAGATCATTCTGTAAATACTTCAGAGCACTAAGGGGATCCATTTGGGCCTTTTCTTCAAACCTAGAAAACACAAAAGAAGGGAAGCAATTACTTTCAGTTATAAGAAATGCCCTTAAGGTTTGAAGAAAGGTATACTGCTTAGAGATGATCTCTTCTGGATATCTAAAAACTTGGTTTTGAGCATCCAGAGTAAGAAATGCTCTGTGGCACAGACACCACTGGGCTGTCAGGAAGTCTGTGGCAGAGCTTCTTACCTTTCCCTATGGAATGTGTGAAGGCTGGCAAGATGCCTCAGTAGGCAGTCTTCACCACCTCAGTTACTGAGGGGACTTCACTCCTCAGAACTGATTTCCCTAAGTTGTCCTCTGATCTCCACACATATACTACAGTGTGCACACACATGTAAGTGTGCATATACTCACATAATAACAAGACCCCAATGTGTCACATCAAAACCACGTTGTTATAAACTAAACTTGCTTCCTTAGACTCACAGACTAGATATGTATCTAGGCTCTGAGGCCCTAGAGAAAACAAATTCAGAACAGCCTGCTGAACAGGAGGAGACAATGAGGCAAACAATAAAGTCGCTGGAGCTGCTCCAGCATCACACACACCTCTTCATCTGGCCTCATTATAGCAGAGAAGGAAGGGCCTTTATACCTGCTAAAATAGCTACTTTAACTGAGGTATCCTATGCATACCCCAATCCCCTGCAATGTGAAATAAACCTACATTTCACTTTCCATTCTACTAAGGTCAGTAGAGAACTCGGTTTCCTGAAAGTACATCTTCCCTTTTGCTTGTGGGCTCTGTTGTTGTTTCCACTTGAGGTTCTCATAATCAGTAAAGAGCGTTTCCAAAATTGGTTTCTGTAGTCTAGTACTGCATTTAGTCAATAATTATTCTCGACTGCTAAACATGATTTTAATACTATAAGAAGTCTTACTCCTTTCTACAAATTTAGAAGATGAATATTATATGAAAGCCAATTGGCTCACAAGATTCTTCATTTCCTCAAAAATCTATACTTTACCTAAATAGAACGAACAATTTTCCACAAGAAAAACAAAAAGTCATCCTAGTAGTACAGGGTAGGTGACCATATAATCAAAGGCTGTCTAATTGATATGTTATTTCTAGCAAAATGTGTTAGCCACATAATAGAGACAAGCTTCTATACGTAATATAGTAAACTCTTAAATTTACCAAAAGTTTAGCAGAAGGTCTACGGATTTTCAAATGTTTAAAGTGGATCTCCTATTATCTATCTGAATGTCCCTTGATACCTCTTTGTCTCATATCCATACAAAAACCTCCAAAAATTCTATTTGTAGAACCTTCGGTGTTCATGCAGAATCTTACTGTGCATCTTACTGTCTTTGGGTGGAACTTTTAAAAAATCACATTATTTTTTACTGAAAGTAACACCCTCAGCTCCCTTATAAGTAGAAACAACATCTTTGGATATATTTTGTTTTTATCCTATTCCTACTACCTAGCATAAACTTACTGTTAAGGCTCCATTTATAAGAGAGGAAACTTGAGGGCAGGAATTTTTTTTCTTCACTGATAAGTTCTGAGACCAAGCCCATGTTTGCCATACACAGGTGCTCAGTAAATATTTTAGAAATAAATGGTCTTATTAATGCTTCTAAAGACTATGTGGCTGACTGAGTTAACCATTCCACAAGTGAGAAGGTAGTCTCCAGAGAAGTCAAGATAGGTTATGTAATATACAAGAATAAATAAAAAATAATGTATATTATCTTAGGATGTAGCAGCAGTAGAATGCTTGTCTGGCATGGGTTCATTAAGCAGTGGGAAGGGAAGGGGGAAGGGGGAAGGGAAAAGGGAAAAGGGAAAAGGGAAAAGGGAAAAGGAGGGAAAAGGGAAAAGGGAAAAGAAGGGAAAAGGGAAAAGGGGAAAGGGAAAAAAGGGAAAAAAGGGAAGAGAGAGAGAGAGAGAGAGAGAGAGAGAGAGAGAGAGAGAAAGGAAAGAAAAGAAAGAAAGAAAGAAAGAAAGAAAGAAAGAAAGAAAGAAAGAAAGAAAGAAAGAAAGAGAGAAAGGAAGGAAGGAAAAGAAAGGAAAGGGAGGGAGGGAGGGAGGGAGAGAGGGAGGGAGGGAAGGAAGGAAGGAAGGAAGGAAAGAAGGAAGGAAGGAAGGAAGGAAGGAAGGAAGGAAGAAAGAAAGAAAGAAAGAAAGAAAGAAAGAAAGAAAGAAAGAAAGAAAGAAAGAAAGAAAAAGGGAAAGGGAAAGGGAAAGGGAAAGGGAAAGGGAAAGGAAGGAAAAGAAAGGAAAGAAAAAGAGGGAGGGAGGACGGGAAGGAAGGAGGGATATTTTAAGAAGACACAGTAAGTATGCATTCAAGGTCCTTTTCTAACAGTAGACACTAGCTACTGGAACAAATGCCAAAAGCAACCATCAGAGAGGACTGAGCTGGCACGTGCTGTGTTACTGTATATCCACTATTACTCTGAGTGCAGGCATGGTGGGCCTTTACTCTACATTCAGTCAAGACTTTAGTGGTTAAGTTCTGAGATGAGTCAGTGGTTCTTTCCCCCACAGGAGCAAATGGCTGGTCATAAACTTTTCTTTCAATTTCAGTTACTTTATGAATTGATCTGATACTCTTAAGGTTTGGTAGTCTTCTACCACACATTTAAAGGTTTAGAGGATCCAGGACTGGAGCAATGGCTCAGCAGTTAAAAGCACTGGCTGCTCTTCCAGAGGATCTGAGTTCAATTCCCAGCAACCATATAGACATGCATGCAGGCAAAGCACCAATTAATGTAAAATAAGAGTAAGTAAATCATTTAAAAGAGAAAAGAGAAAAAAAAGAAATAGCATGCCATTAAAAAAAGCTGGTGGGTGTGAGGGTGGGAAAGGGAGGAGAGAGGGGAGGGGGCTATGATTGGGATGTAAAGTGAGTAAATAATTAATCCATTTTCATTCTCTTTATGACTTGAGTACACATTCCTTCTTATAAACTATGATCCTACCTGCCCACCAAAAGTGTTCTATTTGAATAGTGGCGGTGCACACCTAGCACTTATCCTAGCACTTGGGCAGCAGAGGCAGGCAAATGTCTGTGAGCTCAAGGCCAGCCTGGTCTACAGAGTGAGTCCCAAGCCAGTAAGGGCCACACAGAGAAACCCTGTCTCAGGGGTGGGGAGTGAGGGGTGTTATAGTTGCTATTTTGCAATGCTAAGAAGCAAAGCTAAGGAGAGGAAAAGTATTCTATCACTGAGCTATATCCCTGATCCAGAATATCTTTAAAGAAGAAAAATACATGATAACAATTAAAATAATTTAGGCTGGCATGATTGTGTTAAACAAATGACCTATTATATATTTCTAGAAGAAATAAAAAGTAACTTTCTGGAGAATACTTTGATAACCCATCATTTACATCACTTTTTGGAATATAATTTATAATAATATTACAGAATTACCTAAGTGAGCTGATGTAATCCAAAGATTTTAATAAAAGGAGACTAGTCAATTGCATATAAAATAGAATGCCATACAGCATTATATGACTGGCACTTGTTAGCATATTAACACTGTTTATAGTATTTCACTCACTCAGTGACTCAAGAGAATAAGACTTCTAATTTTCAGTTAAATAAAGTCTATACATAATAAAAATGTAAAAGCTATAACTAAATATCAAATACTATTTGCAGGCAATCTAAAGGAAAGGCAGGGGAGTTAGCTCAATGGGTAAAGTACTTGGTGAGCAAGCACGGGGTCCTGAGTTCAGATCTCCAGAATCCATGTCAAATGTCTGGAAAGGCAGTGCATACTTGCTGGGAGGTGGAGACAGGGAGAATCTCTGCAGTCAGTCAAGCTGAATGGCTAACTCATCTCAGAGCTTAGCCCACAAAAGCCCTTGAAACAGAATTTAGTGTTTAAAGGACCACCATTTATCTAGTTTCTTTACTTGGAGTAATAGTAGTGGCGTAAAAATACAGAACACGCTGTCTCAGTCCTTTCTTATGGTTACTTTTGGCATTTGATCTGATAGCTAACGTCTAATATTGAAAAAGGACCTTGAATGCATATTTATTTTTGTCTTTTAAAAGTTTACTTATGGGCTGGAGAGATGGCTCAATAATTAAAAGCACTGACTGCTCTTCCAGAGATTCTGAGTTCAATTCCCAGCCACCACATAGAGAGTGGCTCATAACTGTCTGTAATAGGATCTGATGCCCTCTTCGGGTGTGTCTGAAGACAGCTACAGTGTACTCAATAAATAAATAAATAAAATCTTAAAAAATATTTACTTATTCTTTTTGCTAGTCTTGAACTCAGATAGCTGCTCCTCCTGACTTTGCTTGCTAAGTGCTGAGATTAAAGGCTTGAATCACTTCTCTGGGCTTCATCAGAAGTCTTCCATTCCTTGTCACACTGCCTGTAAGAGCCACACCTCCTCTCTAGATTCTACAGAAAACAAACTTGCTGCTTGTTTACCAGTTCAGCTGAGTGGCCTTATGAGTTATATAAGCCATTTAAAAATTCCCTCAGTTTTCTACTTTGTCTAACCAGTCACACAATTTCATAATTATTCCTCAATTGATGTGATTTTTTTTCTATTAACACTTACAAAATTTCACTTGCTTTTTAAAAAATTAACACCTGTACGTATCCTTACTTTGTATCTTCCTTTGAAAGAAGAAAGCAAAAGGGAAGAACAGACATTTGTAAACCCAGTGCATTTATAGCATTTGACTACCTGCATCCCACAGCTAGGCCAAACCAAGAGTAGCTAGCAATGCTAATTAAAGACTTTTAATTATAAAGAAATTCTTTTCAGACAGGGTCTCACATGTAGCTTTGGCTATACTGGAACTTACTATGTAGATCATGCAGGCCTTGAACTCAGAGAGCTCCGTCTGCCTCTGCCTGAGTGCTAGTATTAAAGGTGTAAGCTACCACACCCAGATTAGTAAATTCTATTTATACCTGTGTTTTCTTATGAGGTACTTGCAGTGCCTCAGTAAGTAGTCTTTTGAAGGTCTGCACAACTTCAGTGACCAGAAGTCATCTAGTCTCATCTTTGGAGAGCAAGATTTTCCTGGATTTCCACCAAATAAATAATGAACCTATAAAAAAACAAAAACAAAACAAAACAAAAACAACCACTCAAGGACAACAAACCGGAATTTAAAGAACACATACACACTCAAAAGACCATAATGAAATTTCTTTTACCAGGAGTACATAATAGTTAACTCTCTTTGCCTTATTCATTTAATAATCTTTAAAACTGATACATTCTTAGCAAAGGTTTCCCATGATTTTTTCCCATTTTCATTTTACTCTATTTTCCTAACCTATGTTTGTATTAAAGTCATACTATCATAATTACAACCATAATAGAATAACAAAACCAATGTAGGAATAAGCTAATCCAACATAGTTCTTAGAGAACTACAAATAAAAGGGCTATCCAGTTAATTAAGTGCTGACCAACCTAGAAAAGAGTATATTTAAAATAATTCTGACACAATATTTAATAAAATCATTGAAGATCAAGAGACCAGGAAACTTTACTATCTTACTTTGCTTTAACTTGAATGCCAACTAGTGGATGGTACTTAAAACTTTCAGAATATTATTCCATTGTTCGATTAGTATTAAACAAGAAATGTAAAACAATTCTAATAGTGATTTCACAGAGTAATTTTAATGTTATTCTAAACTTACATTAAATATTAAAACATTTCCCTGAAAAATGAAAACATTTGTATGTCAGCTTAGCATGTGCGAGATATTACAAAATAAATATTATTTCCAGCCCATTAAATGAAAATTCCTCATTAACCTCTACAGTTGGAAAACTCTATAGAGTAAGAGCTTGTATTCCTCCTCATGTTATTGTTTATCTGGTTCTAAGTTGTACTGCACAGATATTAAAAATTCATCTATAGTTGAAACACAAAAGTAAATTTCAAGATATCTGAGTTCAGTCACTAAATTACACATCAAATTTGAGTGAAAAATAGTTATAGAAACTACTCTGAACACTTAATGATACAAAAATTATTTTTATAGTGCTGGAAGATAGACGTTACTTATACCAGAAATAGATGGATGAAATGATTTCTTATATAATTGGAAAAGCTAATGGCTGCTCCTTTTCAAAATGCAAAAACTGTGTTTTATACTTGGCTATTGTAATGGTTGAAATTTGCTTGGCCCAGGGAATGGCACTATTAGGAGGTGTGGCCTTGTTGGAGTAGGTGTGTCTCTGTGGGTGTGGCCTTGAAGACCATCATTCTAGCTGCCTAGAACCCAGTCTTCTCCAATAGGCCTTCATATGAAGACATAGAACTCTCAGCTCTGCCTGCACCATGCCTGCCTGGATGCTGCCATGCTCCCTTCTGCCTTGATGATAATGGACTGAACCTCTGAACTTGTAAGCCAGACCCAATTAAATGTCCTTATAAGAGCTGCCTTGGTCATGGTGTCTGTTCATAGCAGTAAAATCTGAACTAAGACAGATATTTACAACATATAAACAAGGACACAGGTTATTTATCTGTTCAGTAGAGTGATAAAGAAGCCAGTGATTATTTCAAAATAGGGAAAATGTTATGGTGTAAACCTGTAATCTCAACATTTGGGAGGCTAAAGCAAAAGCAGCTTGAGTTTGAGACCAGCCTAGGCTACTTAGTGAGACCCTGTTCCAGAGTGGGGTAGAAAAATACAAATAACGTAAGATAAGAAGTGCCAAGAATTATGGACCGTAAAAACTGGGGCTAGTAGGATAGTGTTGCAATCCTAGCTATTTGAGAAGCTAAGGCAGGAGGATTCTAAGCTTTGCTTGGGCTACAGAGAGTTCAAGGCATCCTGGACAATTTAACCAGTTCAAAATAAAAAGTAAAAACACGGGAAACAGATATATAGGTACCGTGCTAGCTTAGCATGAGTGAGGCCCTAAATTCAATCCCTATTGTGTTGGGGGGGGGGTTGTTAAAAATAATATTAAATGCCTGCTATACATTCTATTAAATTCCTGCCTCTGTATTAAAACTTTTCATTCAAATGCACTTAAAGACACTCAGAAATAAGACCTATTCAGAGATGCTTTCAGACTGCATTTCACTGAAAATGTACAGATCAAAGTGGCCAACATACCTTGTGTAGTTCATCATAAACGAGTTGATGGGCAAACCTTGGACATGGTTCTTCCTCCTGAAGACTTTTACTCAGATTATCTTTTGTAGCTTGATCATTCTTATAGACACAAGACCTAGAAGACACTGCTTTTAAGACACTGTACTTCAGAGAATCACCAGCAGCCATACTGTCTATACAACTAAAACCAGTAAGTTAACTGCCAATGCCCAAATTATCAGCAGAAACAAATGTACACTTGTTCATGTCAAAGTGCAAAGGCAGTAACTCTCACGAAAGGACACACACTAGTTAGAACTAATTCTGATCCTTCAAGATAGCTTACTTTAGAACTATGTATCTAGTACTGGGAAACAGGAACTGTTCACACAAACAGACTGATGTGGTGGTCTACTGTGTACTCACAGTAGAAGACTCAAGCACTCTTGCTCTGAATGCAAACAACGTCTTTCTCAGAAAACAACAGCTTTCAGTTACCAAGCATTCTGCCACAGAAAGCAGAGCTGTTCTTGGAAGTCTCTGTTCTGTCTCACTGAGTACAAGTGCTGGGTCTTCTGCAACTGTTTCCCCAGCACAACATGTAGCATCTGCTCACCAGATGCTCTGGACAAGGTGTCACTTGGAAACGCTAAGTCAAACCTATTCCTTCATCAGCATAGGACGTGGAGATGTTTACAGAACATTAGCTTCAACTTTATCTAGCTAGTTGGTGGCAGAACCTAGACCAGAATAAAACTCTTTACACCTCCAGAAAAGGAAATGACCAGAGTAGAGTGGGCAGAGCAAAATTCCAGTCCTTTGATGCCGCTGTACACACAAGTACTGATTTTATTTACAATACTCATTTCTTTAAAGTATTAATATTTTAGGCCAGGTGGGCTAGCTCACACCTATAATCCCAGGTAGAAGCAAGAAAATTGTGAGTCTAAGGCCAGCTAGGGCTATATAATAAGTTTGTCTCAAAATATATAACAAAAATTTAGTACTCTTTCAGTATCACAAATTAGCACAAGCCTCCTACGCCTCTCATTTTAAAATAAACCAGCTTCATTATGTATCTCTGGGATTGCAGCACAGACAAGAGTCCTTACCAGCTATTCCGCACAATGTCATAAATCCAGAATGAATTTCTGACATTCTCTTCCCTCTTTTCTTTGTCTTTGCTAAGTCCGGATAAGACATGTATTTCATTCAGTTCTGGATCAATAGTTGCTCTCTGTGTGAATCCGGTCATTGGAACTAAAAATGAAAGGAATACTTTCATTTTAAGATGGCAATATTCACAATAAACAGCAGACTAGAACTAACTCATTATGTATCTTTAATTTGCGCTATATGCCCACTGTATTCATCTTTTAACACACCTCACAGTCATTTGAATTACACAATAGACACTCTTTACAGCCTCCCTCTTGCTCTAGAATATAATTGGCATAAAGGCAGAGGTTGCTTTGTTCACTTCTTGTTCTCAGTGTCAAAGGTAGAACATATACACAACACACACATACACAGAAAGCGGGAGGGGTGGAGGAGGAGGATGAGGAGGAGGAGGAGGAGGAGGAGGGAGGGAGGAAGCACACAAGTGAGTTTGTACACAAGAGTAAGCACCAGAACAAGAGTGAAACTGATTTTAAAGATGGAAAGGTAACCTACAGAATGGGGACAAAGATGCACAAGTCATAGACCTAAAAGGCCGAGGGTAAATAACTGACAACTCAGTCTTAGTTTTCTAACAGAATATACAGAAGTGGTCAATAGGCACAGTAAATGCTACTCAACATCATTGTCCTTAAGAAATACAAATCCAAGCCTGGTGTGGTGGTGCATGCCTTTAATCCCAGCACTTGGGAGGCAGAGGCCAGCCTGGTCTACAAAGTTACAAAGTGAGTTCCAGGACAGCCAGGGCTACACAGAGAAACCCTGTATTGAAAAGCCAAAAAAAAAAAAAAAGAAAAGAAAAGAAAAGAAAAGAAAAGAAAAGAAAAGAAAAGAAAAGGAGATACAAATCCAAACCATGATACAGCATCATTTTATGCAGGCAAGGTGATATACACCCCTATAATCCTCGCACTCAGGAAGCTAAGGCAGAATTTAAGATTAAGAATTTGATTACATATATTGTGAGTTTACTGATCTCTTCTTGAGACAGCTAGAGTCCTCTAGTGTCTACTCATGTTGATCTATGAGGAGGTAATGTTCTTCAGAGAATGAGCAATATATTCTTTTGGATTGTATAAAGCAGAGGATTCAGAGGCCAAACCTGGACTGGGTCCCACACTAATGGGTTTATGGGAAATAGAAGAGAGTGAAGCCTAGGCAACAAGGACCACAGCCCTATACAAGGACTGTACTGGGGATAAACAAAGGCAGTTGCTGAAAGAGAAGAGAAGAAATGAACTAGTGAGCTCAGAGGCCAGTACACTTCTGCTTTCACCTCAGGAGATCCTGCTGTGGCAATCTGAATGAGAATGGCCCCACAGCCTCTTGTGTTTGAATCCTTTATTTCAGTTGGGGAAACTCTCTGCTGTGGGTTGGGGTGCAGGGTGGCCTTTGAGGTTTCAAAAGCCCACACCATTCCTAGTGCCGCTCTGTCTTTGCCTCCCATTTGTGGATGAGGTTGTAAGCTCTCAGCTACTCTTCCAGTGCCATGTTTAGTTGCTTGCTGCCATGTTCCCTGTCATGACAGCCATGGGGTCTAATCCTCTGGAAATGTGAGCCCCAAATTAAACTCCTTGTGCTATAAGTTGCCTTGATCATTGTGTTTTGCCAAGGCAATAGAACAGTAACTAAAACACTTGCATTGCATAATGCTGCTCTTTGGATTCTGACAAAGAATGGGCTACTGCTAAGTGCTTCTATAATGATAGGCTAAGAATAATCATTCAAGGTAATTTGAAGATAGAGCCTTTGGGTCACTTAAACTGAGGGTTTTTTTTTTTGTTTGTTTGTTTGTTTTTTGTTTTGGTTTGGTTTGGTTTTTCGAGACAGGGTTTCTTTGTATAGCCCTGGCTGTCCTGGAACTCACTCTATAGACTAGGCTGGCCTCGAACTCAGAAATCTGCCTGCCTCTGCCTCCCGAGTGCTGGGACTAAAGGTGTGCGCCACTTAAACTGAGTTCTTAAACCCTACTTGCCTCTCTGTCTTAGGGGTTCACTGCTGTGAACAGACAACATGACCAAGGCAACTCTGGGACTAGCTTATAGGTTCAGAGGTTCAGTCCGTTATCATCAAGGTGATATGGCAGTATCCAGGCAGACATGGCACTGGAGGAGCTGACAGTCTTACATCTTCTTCCAAAAGAAGGCAGACTGGCTTCCAGGCAGCTAGGAAGATATCAAAGACAAGCCCCACAGTGACAAACATCCTCCAATAAGACCACACCTCCTAATAGTGCCACGTCCTGGGCCAAGCATATTCAAACCACCACACTCTCATTTTTACTTCTCTTAGGTTGAATTTGGATAAATAAATTAGCAGACTGTATTAGTTTACTACTTTGGTAATAATATTTTGTACTGTAACATCCTATATTGTTTGAATATTGTTTTATTAATTACATGTACCACTTTTATAATAATAAAAAACTAAAAACTGGACTGAATAAAAACAGCATATCAAAACTCCAAAAGATCCAAAGGACAAAAAAAGCAAAAGAACCTTTCACCGTAACATACCATAACTACTAGTCTGGCCATGTATAGTATTATTCCCAAAAGAAAACAAGGCTATCTTCTCACTTTAGTAGTTTTTAATATATGGCAGAGATGCTGAGCAAAGGGGTAGGGTTGTACAACATGGGAGATTTAAAATACATGTGATTTTAAATGCTTTTCAATTCAGCTGCTTTTAATAAGCTTGACCAAATGCCAGAAATTTAACCAGTCTTTACAAACTGACCCACAGAAAGAAATGAGTCAGGCAGATCAGTACATTAAATCACAAGTTAATGCCACATACATTCTGAATGCATGCTTGTTTGAGACCACAAGTTAACCATGCATACACAGCTGGGTGTGGTGGTGCACACCTTTGATCCCAGCACTCGGGAGGTAGAGGCAGGCAGATTTCTGAGTTCGAGGCCAGCCTGGTCTACAAAGTGAGTTCCAGGACAGCCAGGGCTACACAGAAAAACCCTGTCTCAAAAAACAAACAAACAAAAAACCAAAAAACAACCATGCATACATGCTGAACACATCTGTCTGAGATCACAAGTTAATGTGGAACATATTCTGAACGCATGCTTGTCTGAGACCACAAATGAATCCTGCACACATACAGAATATATGCTTGTCTGACACCTCAATTTAACCATGAACACAGTCTGAGTTCATCCTTGCCTGAGAGCATAAGTTAACCATGCGCACACTAACTGTGGTCATTCTTCACGTTTCCTACTTTTTGTAGGAAAAAGGTACAAGTAAGGGGGGAAGGAAGAAGCCGTGACAGCCTCACTATTTGTTTCTTTCCCTTCCTTCGTTTGACCACATGATAAGCAGTGATGCCACAAGTTTTACTTAGAAGAAAACCTTAGAAAGGGGACAAAGAAACTAATATTTTTGAAGTCCTTTCAATTTCTGAGGGAATTTGTCATTACATTAATTAATAAATTAACCTCATCTCTATTTTGCTTCCAAAGTACATATTCATTAATTTCTATAGCTAAGACATCGACAAAGAACAACTGGAGAACTTCCAAAGAAACATGAAACAACAACAGTTCTCCATGGATTATTTGGTAGAATACTTTTAAACCCAAGACACAGGAAAACCCAAGTATTTAGTTAACTCATACCAGCTCCAGGGATGTCTTAGCACACTGACTAAACCATGGTGCTATGTTCACATCTCTGCAGAGTTCCTGGCTTGCCTCTCTCTTCTTAAAGTTGCCAGCTGTAGCTCTAAGTGTCACACACTTTCATAGAGCATCCAAGAGATGGGGAGCACTCCCTTAGCACCTCTCTATTGTCGTGAGAAAGGATGCTTTCTAAATGCCTTTTAACACTCTGCTATGTGTGACTAGCTAGACCTGAGTCACACACAAGAGGTAAAATGAAAGGATAACGACTGGCTTGAATTAGCTGTGATTTCTCCCGAGACTGGGTAACTGTCATTAAACAAAATTATGGTCTAGATTTTAAAAAAAGGGGTGGGGGAGACAGTGGCTCCTCGGTAGGCAACAACAGTGTTGTCATCTTCTTTTAAAGAAAAATGTGCATTTTCTTTTATGTATATACATGTTTTGTACACATGTATGTTTGTACATATGGCATGTATCCAATCTCTAGCACTGCACAGATTAGGTGTTATGGTGCGTGCATGTAATGTCAAGGCAAAAGTTCAAGCTACATAGCCAGCCAGAGGCCAGTCAGGGATGCATGAGACCCCTGCCTCAAAAATGATACAAGAAAAATTATTCCAACCAGTATTTCATAGTAAGAATAACAAGAAGTCATTAGAGTCTCTGTACTGCCTGACTTGGTCTTAAAAGCTGGCATAAGAGGGTCAAAACCAAAGCAACTTCTTACATGTTTTTGTTTTCTTCAATGTCAATAGCATAATAATACATTCCTATGGACAATTTTAAAGTATGGCTTTGTTTTAAGGTTTTCAGGAAAATAAACTTGTATGAGAGGAAAGAGAGTAATATCTGATACAGTGGCAGAGAAAAATGACATTTTCAGCTCAGCTGGCCCAATCCTCTCATTTTCAGATGACTTATTTATTAGGTCCAGAGATGTTACACAAGGTGCTAATGTTGAGGACTCAGACCGAGTCTTTTGATATAATTTACTGTACCAAACACATTAATCTGCTGTAAGAGAACACAACTGAATAAAAAAGGGCAAGTATGAAAGTCAGAGGAGACAGGACTTAGAGACCAAAGCAAGGAACTGGCAAGCTTCCACAGTAGCAGGACGAAAGCTCCTTCCTAGGACCTCTTTCCACCAATGCTTGATTGCGTATCTGCAACATGCACATTCCTGACCTCACCCAAGCAGAGGCAGCACTCTACCACAGCCTACAGCTAACTCTAAAGCTGTGTGTCTCACAAACCACCTACGCATAACTCACAACTGCTGCTAAATACAGAGGTTCCATGTAAGAAGTATAGCAAAAGGCTTGTGTTCAGTGTTACAACAAAGGCAATTTAGAAATAAATCCAACTTTTAGCATATTGAAGTTTGGGGTTAAACACGATGCTAATAATGCTTTAAAAAATATCCCTTCTTTCTAAGTACAACCATCCACCAATTTAAATTATAATTTTCTTCTATGGGAAATGCAAAAGTGTTATATACAAGTTAGAAAACAAGTGTTGAGTCAAGTTAGAAAACAAAAAGAGCTGAAGGTGTTTTAGATCCTGATGCTGAATCCAAGAGAATACATTTAAATAATTAAATAAAGAACACTGGTTGAAGATCTTATAGTATTTGACACACAGAAAACATTAATAAAGAGAAGCTATTTTGCTATATCACCTCTAACTGGGATCTCAATAGTTAAAAAGCTTGTTCTATGATTTCAAACAATACAATGTAAAACTCACATTGTAAATGCAGTTTTAATCAAAGCACCCACATGAATGAAGCACAAACATGTAATTATATATTAAGTCCATCTCAAATTACAGTAATTAACTGAAATACAAAAGCTTCAGAAAAACAGCTAATAAACACTCCATTGGCTTAGAACATCACAAATCCTCTACATAATAGGTAAAAGTGCTATTTTCTAGGAACACTGGATAATGTGGGAATTTAAAGAGTGCTCTACCTCATTACTAAAGATTTTTTTCTTGCATAGTAGTGCTCTAATGAGATAAAATAAAATTTAAGTGTATACTAGTTAAAGTGAAGTAAGAATAATTCTATGCATACACAATACAACATGCCATTCTTCCCGATGGGGCTTTCTGAACTAACTTTGTACACTGTATTTTAACATGAGATTTAGGGTATGTAAGAGTGTAGCAGAGGATGGCCTAGTCGGCCATCAATGGGAGGAGAGGCCCTTGGTATTGTGAAGATCATATGCCCCAGTACAGAGGAATGCCAGGGCCAGGAAGCAGGAGTGGGTGGGCTGGGGAGCAGGGCAGGGGGAGGGTATACGGGGCTTTGGGGGGATAGCATTTGAAATGTAAATGAAGAAAATATCTAATTAAAAAAAAAAGAGTCTGAATGCTTTTAAAGAAATTCTGAATAAAATGTGTCCCTCCTCAGTTTTCCAAAGCTTCTGGAATGCAGAGTCAAGGCTGCCCCTTGACTGCGTTAGCCATTAAGGATAGAACCATAAGCTTCAATTCCTATCCTGTCTTGAAGAGTTGGGAAAGAATTTCAAGAGACCAAAATTTACAAGGTAAGATCTGAGGAGTGAGCAAAATTAGAGTTTGGAAGTAAGACAGAAAACCAGGGGACGGCGTGGCAGAAAGGTCAGAGGCAAGAGCAATGGCATGACTAAAGGCACTAGTCAGTGCTAATGGAGTTAGCAGTGCAGGAAGAAGAGAGCGGCAAGGAGAGGGCTGCAGAGCTGAGCCATAGCCCCTCATGCAGTCAGGCTGTCTAAAACAAAAGGTTCCTCTAATCTGAATTAGCTCTAATCAGAAAGTCAGATCAGCTTACTTCTTTATCTTCTCCATTCACAAAAAGAGCTGTATGAAGACAGAGCCCATATTCATAACTCTAGTCCTACTGTCTAGCTTGTTGGTTGGCACCTGTAAGTGGCCAGAAACCGTTTATATATTAAATGTTCAGCCCATGGCTCTGCCCTTCATAAGTAACGCAGCAGAGAATGGCAGGGAAGAGCTGAGGCACATGACGTGGGGAGAAGACGACTAGCTACAGAAGGCAAATGGGTGATACAGCCCAAACTCGTAGAGTAAGGTGTCAATGGGCAGAAGCTGGCTGCAGCACTGAGATGACCCGTTGGTGACTGGATGAACCAATGTTACTGACAGTAGTGATGGCATCACTGGAGAAAACAAAGATACCCAACAAGACCAGCCAAACTAGAGGATTAGATCACCTCAGCTAACACAGAGGCTGTGCACAAGGCCGCCTTTTTCTTCAGCTATCACCCAGGTAATTTACAAGTGCAGATGCACACCCTAAGACATCAGGTAAGGTTATCTAAGAACGGAAATAGAGCCCTGAAAGCTCAAACTGGAGTTCTCAATCCCTGCCAGGTACTACAATTCTTTAAGAAAGTAAAAAAAAAAGGGGGGGGGCAAAAAGGGAAGGCATAAGAAAGGGAGCAGGAAAGAAGGGAAAAAAAAGGAAAGGGGGAAGAGAGGGAAGGAGCAGGTTCAGATGGGGGCAGACCAAAACCAACCAACCAAACACACGCATACACAAAACAAAGCAAAACAAAGCAAAGCAAATGGCTCTGTCCTTCATAAGTAACGCAGCAGAGAATGTCTGGGAAGCCCCAAAACCAAACAGAGAAGTAAAAAATTAATTTCAGTTTAACTCTGTTAGGTCAATTGAGCCCGTGTGTTCTTCAATTCCAAGCATAACTCTTCAAGTTTTAGGTGGGCACATTTACCAGCTAGTTCAAACCAGATGTTCAACTCAGAAAAGTTCTCAGTAAAACACTGAACACACAATAAATATTCTAGTTTGGAACTTTTTGAGTAATGAAATTCTTAGGATCATTGTAAAAATCAGCCACTTTGAAAATGCATACTTAACAGAGATATCCTCAGAAGAAATCCGACCTAGACCCAGAAATGAAAGCTTACAATGACTTATTCAGGAGGAAGAAAGATCAGTGTTTGGTGGTTCTTATTCTCTCCTCCTCATCTCCAGTGGTAAACATTCCCTCCTCAGAGATGCTGTCCCACATGACTGCATCTTAAGGGGGCCTCTCTCAGCTACGCATCAGCAAAACACGCAACTCGCAACTCGTTTCTTCACAGCACTAAGGAGGCAGCTGCAGCCAGTCTTCACTGGAATGTGAACTTTTTGAGTTAGCTTAATCCCTGGGGTCCTCATGTAGACCCTTAGTGCTTAAAACAATCTTTGGAAAATGGAAGTCAATGAACTATTTGAGGAGAGAGGGTCTAATAAACCTTAGATGCTAGTAAACAATCAACAAATGCTGTTAATTTTTTTTTTTTCTCCAAGACAGAGTTTCTCTGGCTGTCCTGGAACTCACTTTGTAGACCAGGCTGGCCTCGAACTCAGAAATCCACCTGCCTCTGCCTCCCGAGTGCTGGACCACGCCCAGCAAATGCTGTTAAATTAATTGGATGGATTTGCATGCTCTGTGTGGTTAATTCCCTGTAAACCAATTAAAAATTAAACAATGCACAGCAAACATGTAATTTTAATTTTGGAAGAATTGACAACTGCAGTAACTAGTGAATGAGACAACTTGCCTTTCTATTACTTTAAGTTCATAGCAATAAAACTATGATAAAGGAAAAATCATCACAAAAAAAATCTATGTAAAATTTAAAATGTCAGAAAACAAAACTGGATACAAACACCCTTTTTAAAGATTAGGAAGTGATGCATCAAATGTTAATAGATTATCTCTGAATAGTTGGATTGTTTTATATCATCCTGAGTTTTGTTGTTGTTATTGTTTTAGAATCTCAATCATGAGATTATTACCTTTGTAGTTACAACAAAAAAGGCACAAGAGAAGTGTCACAACTTGGTAGTCATAACTGATTAAAGATAACAACGTTGCAAATGACTACATAATTGTTACAAATTTAAATGTTTTCAGATTATAACCATTAAATTCATTACAATAAAAAATTTTAAGTAGCCTTGTTTCCACTCTTATTACTCTGTGAGACTTTTTGTTCAGTTTTGGGAAGTGGTGCAGTGCTCTGAAATCTTCAGTCTCGGCTCTATCACCATGTAGTTGAATTATGTTCAATCATTATCAGAATCTTACCATCAATAAAAGATAATCTAGCATACAGTAAGGTCGAAATAACTACAGCTGCTGGGGCTGGCATGAAGCTTAGGCCCTGAGAATGGATACAATCAATCAATACATCTTTAAAAGCCTACTTTGATCTAGAACCCCTGTGCCCTACTGGTGCTCACTGGGCCACATCTTGGAAATCCCCCTTTGTTTTTCTATGTTGGATTTTCTTTTTTTTTTTTTTTTCTTAGCTTCTGTGTTTTCTCTTTTGATACTTATTGTTTTGTCAGTATATAAAGTATCTTTCTAAAAAAAATAGTACATAAAAGTTCTATCAGTTTCCTATCTTGAGATAACGGCTATTTCCAACCCTTTTTTGCTTCATACCTGAAACACATGCTTCCCTAGACTCTCTAGTGAACCCTGGTTTCACAGTTCTAGCCAATGAAATCTAAGCAGAATCCCACTGGGAATTGCTAGGACAAATTTTGCAATCCCTGCCAGCCACCTTTAGAAGGAAAGGAATGTTTGAAGTGCTTCTAGGAACTTGTCTCCAGATAGCTAACACTTTTTACTAGAGACAGTGCAGCACAAGAGGGAACCTGGGGGCTGAATCACGGCATCAGTCGCTGATGGTCTACTCTGGACTTCTTGTTCTTAGAGAGATGATTCTGCAACTGTTTAAACTGCTAAGACGTAGGTCTAGAGGGTAAACATGGATTTAACCAGTAGATCTAAAAATAATTTCCATTTTGGCTACAAAAATATCTCCAGTTTAGTAACTTTTCCAAGAAGTTTCTTTATCTTGTACTATCTAATGGCACTGAGAGTTTCTATGTCCTTCTAAGTGCTGTTTCCTTCAGTGCAACTCATTTTGTTCTAGGAGAGTTTAGGAGGTCCTCTTTCTAACTGAATACAAAAATGCAGCTTCATACACAATGATCTGCCTCAATGATCTGGCAAGTAGACTTTTTGGTCTTCTGAAATTTAACTTTATTTTATTTTATTTTATTTTATTTTATTTTATTTTATTTTATTTTATTTGTAGAGGGCCATTTACAATCTGAAGATCAGTGTTTTGGGTCTGCAGAAATTTTCAAATATTTATTTCCATATCTTCCATTTACTTTGTTTTTTACGGTTGGGAAGACTCTAGGGTTGCAGGTCTGTAGCCCTGGCCATTGAATCAGAGACTAGGTTGTAAGACTGTCCATTTTACTGGTAGTCACAAAGAACAGAACACAGCAAACAAACCTCTAGCCTAAACTCCAGTAAGGAGGGTATGAGTACAGATCCTGAGAGCCAAATGACTACACATTTTCTCCTTTAGTGTTAGGTTTTAAAGAAACTACCTTTTCTTCTTTGAGATTTTTATTTCAATTGTGTGTGAGTAGATAGGCCACTTGTCATACATTATGTCTGCAAGAAGTCAAGAGGGTAACTTCTAGGACTCAGTTCTCCTTCCACCATGAGACCCAGGGATAGAACTCAGGTCGTCTGGTGTACAGCACAAGGATTCACCCACCGAGCCAGCTCACTAGACCAGTCTTTTTCCTCTTCTATGTAAACAACTTTAATTAAAAGAGGGTTACTCTAACATAGTGCCCATAAATGACAACAACAACATATGTATTTGTGTGTGTGGATATAGATGTGTGTGTTGGGGGCGGGGGGGGGGGGGTGTTAAGGTGTGGGGTGGTAAAGTGTTTGTGGGGGTTAAGGTGGGGGGGGGTAAGGTGTGTGTGTGTGTGTGTGTGTGTGTGCACACGCATGCGCACACGCATACCTGTGCTTGTTGGTGCCCGTGGAGGCTAGAGGTCAACATGGGGATGTTTTCTTCTATTGTTCTCTCCCTTACCATTTTCTGAGACAGGGTCCCACTGAGGCAGCTAGACAGCTGAGCAAGCTCCGATGATCTGGCTGTTTCACTCCCCCAGCACAGGTGTTCCAGACACACATCACCATGCCTAGCTTTTCAATGGGTGCTGGTGGTCTCAACTCGGGTTCTCAGCATGTGTAGCAGCATTTTACTGACAGAGCTACCTTCCCAGTTCCAACTTAGGTACTTTAAGTTCATTTTGTAAAAGCACCATCGATAAGAGAGTCCCTTTTCTATATGGCAGTTAAAATGAAAAACAAGCTGATCTAAATTCTAACTCCAGTGCCAAACTGGGCCTTAATCAAATCTACTCTTCTGGATATAGTAATCATAGGTAAAGCAATTACTGTATGGGTTAACTGTTAATTATCAAAATGAGACTTTTAAAAATAGCGTGTGCAGTGTATTACTAATCATGCCAGGACAATGGACATGAACCTGGTTGGTAGAGCGCCACCTTATGACTAGGAGAGCCTACTTAGATGATAAGCTTGCACATTTGCCAGGCAGACCAGCCATACTCCACTGTGCTCCTGTCTCAGCTACAGGTCACTACAGTGACCACAGCGAGCAGACTGCATCGGCAAGTGCGGACGCTTCTTCACAAAGCCTGCCTGCCCCAGGAAGCACAGACACACACGCTTACTTCAGAAATTAACACAGCATATTTTCCTTAAAATAAGGAATAGTAAATCACGTATTTTTAAACAGTGGAATTAGACAGTTTTATTCCTTTAATTTAGAATTATTTCAATTAAAGTAGAGAAAGTATGAAGGTTACAAAGAGAAGAAAATGGACATTAGTTTTCTATAATAAGCAGTTAAGCATAAGAAATATTCTTACCCATTCCAGAGTCTTTCTTGGTGCCATCTGAAATTATGTCTACATGATCAGAGTCCACATCATAACTAAAGAAATCATTCAAATAGGTCTTAGATCTCTGGCCACCAAACACATATAAGCAACGGTTTTTCTAAAATAAAAAGGAGAGAAGGGAGCTGTCATTTCTAGTGAAGTACTGAGAATGGGCCTTCACACTTTACATCCCCACAAGAGTGGTCTCCCGAGTGAGACCACACATCACTGCTGTGCTCAGATGAAGAGGAAAGAGGCAGCTCTCTCCACACTACCACTGCTAAGGTATCCCACTAAAGCTGAATAGCAAGGCTGCTGCCTTTTGTAGAACTATGAGAGCACAAGTAAGAGTGAGCAAGCAAGAAAGAAATGTGTTTGGATAAATCAAAACAGAAGGATAGCTACCCATACGGAAGAAATCTAACTTCTTACCTCTGAAATAAAAACCAGAGTTCTCAAAAAGTACCCTGACTTGTAGTTTTATTTTATAACCATATGCATGTTTTGTTAGAATATTAAACTTAGAAACAATCAAAAATGAAAAATCTATCTGTATAAGAGCTATGGCTTTATACATAGAATTCTAGCCATACTCAGAAATATTGTACTTATTTTTAATTTAGTTTTCCATAATATACTCTTATAGTCTAAGTCCTAAATTAAAAATTCACCAGAAAGCAATTACTTTGGAAGCACAGTGAATTTGTTGTCAGCTTTGATAGGTGGAAAGTTTCACAGATGAAACATACTGTAATACACATGAAATAAGATTTTAACCATAAAAGATATACAAATACAAACATCAAAGTCAATAAGCAAAAGAAAAAAAAAACTTGTATTAGATTTATTAGCAAGAATTCATGACTTGCCCTTTTGCCAAAAAAAATAAAATATGTATATAAGGGTAAAGAAGAAGCTCCTAATAGCTAAAGACAGATTTAAAAAACAAAAACAAAAACAAAACAAAAAATAATTGATTGAAAGAGACAGCATTTAATCTAAAATATGTAATAAAAAATTCATGAGCTCATAATTATGATACTTCTTATGACTTCACTGGTTAACTTTGGAACCTGAATCCATTAACATGCAAATCTACAAAACAATCAGACATCCATCCATTCGCTTACATTTACTTATTTTGAGACAGAGTCTTCCTACATAGCTCTGGCTGCCCTAGAACTCACTGTGTAGGCCAGAGTGGCCTGAAACTGACAGAGATTCCTACTGTCTCTGTTCATAATAAAGGCAAGCACTACCACACCCAACATTCACTTAGATTTTTTTAAGATAGGGCTTTTCTATGTGTTCCAGACTAGCCTTGAACTTGTTGTGTGTAGCTCAGGTGCATGGTCTACATGTCTTAAGTCTCCAACGTGCTACGATCACAGGTGTGCATCATCAGGCCTGGCCCAAATATTATATGGTTTCATTTTAGAGTAACCAAACAATTCGTGACATAAGGATGATATTTTGTTATTCTTTAATGCTAAAGTAGAATTATAGTTAATAAATTCAGAAGAAACAAGAACATCAGAAAACCCACCACTTTGTGATATCTAATGAACTCTAGACGATAACTATCAATGGCTGCTGAAAGCAATAGGTAAAATATTATAGGAAATTTCGTAAGTGATCAATCAAACTAAAAATTCCTAAACCTCTTGGTACATATAAAAAAACATTACAACTAGACATTAAGTGCCTGTTGATATTCTATGATCAGAGTATTGGTGACGGGCTGATATGTTTCTTCTTGGCTTCCCCCTGAAAGGGTAGCGAATACAGATCAAGCCTCCAGAGAGAAATAGCTAGCTTATAGAAAATATGATAGAGAAACATATTAAAAGACTCATTATAATAACAGTATAATGAGTCAAATGAGGATGAGAAACATCATAGATTATCAATGATTTTTTTTTTTAAAGCAAGAGTAAGTAGTGTGTATATGGAGAAAATAAAGGTGTAGGTACTGATAGGGATGGAGAGAAATACAGTGCACAGATATAATGGGATCCTGACCTCAATAAACCAATTCTGAAAAAACATCACTCAGTATCAGAACAACACAAATGCAGACTAGGCACTATCAATATACTGCTTTTGTTGTGGGTGGTATGACAATGGTAAACACCATTTTTAAGTTTGTGTCAGTCTGTCATACAGAATAGTATCATTTGCAGGTGCAGTTGTCACAAAGTGTCAGCACAGGTCCTCATCCTGATGGCCTCAAAGTCCTTTAGGTTTGCAAATAATATATATATATATATCTCCTCTTAGGTACTTTAAATCATCTCTACATTACTATTTTTTTAAAAAAGATTTACTTATTTATTTTATGTATATGGGTACACTGTAGCTGTCCTCAGCCATACCAGAAGAGGGCATCAGATCCCATTACAGATGGTTGTGAGCCATCATGTGGTTGCTGGGAATTGAACTCAGGACCTCTGGAAGAGCAGTCAGTGCTCTTAACCACTGAGCATTCTCTCTAGCCCTCTACATTACTCTTAATATTAATATAAACTATAGGACACGAGAGCAGTTTTTTAAATAAAGTTTTTTTTTTAAGTCTGTACATGTTCAGTGGAGACAAACTTTTTAAAAATATTTTTCAATCCATTGTTCTTTGAGCCTGTGGATGCACAGCCCCAGATACGAAGTGTCTGCTAAATAAGGACGTACTAGCTGAAGTCCTCCTGAGAATACTCCCCACACAACTAAATGTGATAAGCCCTAAAAATGACAAGGAATGGTGGGGCATGCATTTAATCCCAGCACTTGGGAGGCAGAGGCAGGTGGATTTCTGAGTTCGAGGCCAGCCTGGTCTACAAAGTGAGTTCCAGGACAGCCAAGGCTACACAGACAAACCCTGTCTCAAAAAAAACCAACCAACCAACCAACCAACCAACGCCGCGCCTCCCTCAAAAAGAGACAAGGAATGAAGATAAGGTGGAAAAACTATATTACAAACATACAGATTGTTTACTGATCAAATGGACAAACCTGTACATGGAAATTCACTATTATATCCTTTGTTGTAATTCATATAATGAATATTTTTAAAACATGCCTGCCAAATACCACATGTTCTAATGCTTTGTTCATAAAAATAAGGATTTCATTATATGCTTCAAAAGTTAGTCTTTTTGTTGATTTTACCAATAAGGTGGTTAAATTCTACAAAATCAATCCAAAATTAAAAAAAAAAAGCCAAAATTATCTTTCTAGTTGCTAAGAAAAAGTTTGCAAATGATTAAGTCCTAAAACAGAGCTAACTATCCATTAGCTTGCCAGGCAGTAAGGTCAGTAATAAGAGCATCTAGCGTTATCTTCAGGAGTTTCTAAGCTGATGGAAATGACTAAGGGACAGCTCACTCCTGATGTTCTATTCTCTCTGTCACTACTGTATTAATCATTTATTTCTAGAACAAGTTTTGCTTTCTTACTGACTCTTTCCTATAAAGACACACACGACAAAATAGATGCACAGGATAGTCTTACTGAGTGGAACAGCATGCAGTGTCCAATCCGAGACTGGATGTCCTCAGGGCCAGCATTACAGGAGTCCTCTCGAAGAAGTTTCCAAGTTTGACACTGGCAGTTGAACGCAAACAACCCACTGAATTGTGGCTCACTGGCTCTGCTGTCATCTACACTGCCATTACACGTCAAAATCCTGCCACCAAACGTGTAGATCATATGCTTTTCTGAGTCCATACACATCTGTAAGAACAAAGCAACAGATAAAACAGTTTTAGTTTGTTCCATTCATATGTGCCAAAATGACATTAGTATATATGCTTTCACATTCTCAAAGAAACCCTGAACTTTGCTCTTAATGATGCTAAATACATGTCTTAATTATTATACACACATACTGTCCAGAAATTCAGGATAGTTTTCTAAACACCTTTTGAATTTTCATTCATCACAAAATTGAAATGAATATATCAAGTTAAGGAACTCTGTTTCTTGATGCTATGATATAAACATTTTTACCAAAGTCACAATGATCCATGATATACTGGTTTTCACTAGGAGTGCATAATGATCACAACTCTATGGATAGTTCATGATCATAAGCTCCTCTTAATCCTCCTTAGAAAAACTCTGACCTTTCAATCCTAGGAAAGCTTCTTATTTGAGATGCTGTCACTTGTTTAATAAGAGCAGATACCCAATATGCAAATTAGAGTGATACAGCTAAATTAACTTCTACATGTATTTTACAAAACTCTTCCAACTATGCTGTAAAATAATGCAGCAAGCGGGTAGTGGAGGCACCCCTTTAATCCTAGGCTTCTTAGGAGGCAGAGGCAGTCATATCTCTGAGTTTGAGGCCAGAACAGTCTACAGAACAAGTTCCTGGACAGCCAAGACTCTTGTCTGAAACAAAACAAAACAAAACAAAACCAAAAAACAAAAGACATCTGCAAACATATCTCCAGACTGATTTCCATAGTGTGAAGAACTCTACCTCTTTTTACATTATAAATTTAATTTTCATTGACTTAAGCTATTTGATTAAAGACAACCTTGATTTTTTTACATTCCTTCAAACAAAAATTATAGCCTTTTATAAAATAACATGAGGAAAGAGATGTTTGTTACAAGATATTAACAATCAAATCCCATCTCAAAGTCAAGCTCAAGTTCAGCTATGGAAGCTAAGTGGCATCCGAACTTGAAGAATATATTATACTCAGAAAGCATCGGTGCTTTCACTGAAGCACAGCACTGGCAACTACAAGTTTGATGCTCTTCTTCCACCGAAAACTGCTTTTGTCATATAATTACTTTTTAATTTTTATACAAAGCTATTTTAATAGTTGTAAAGGCCAATTAAAAAAAAACTACTGCAAAAAAAAAAGATTCTAGCCTGCTCTGTGTGTGTGTCTTTCTCTGTCTTCCCCACATTTCCAGCACACAGGACATGAAACAGGAATAACTAACTATACATTATGTATTCCTAAACTGATACATATTTTTTAAAATGAGAATCAATTATCAACAAATTTTCATCACTCTAGGCATCTTGATGCTGTTTACCCAGTTAATAATTAATTAGTTCTTCATTTTATATTTTTATTTAGTTTTTTTTTAATCTATTTTAATTTATTTTGAACACGTGTGCCTGTGTCTCTGCATGGGCATATACACACGTATGAAAAGTGCCCTTGGAACTCAAAAGAAGGTCTGGCTCCCTGGAGCGGACACTACAGGTAGTTGTGGGACACGGCCATGGGGGCTCGGGGCTAAACGTGGGTCTTCTGCAAGAGTGCATGCTTTTACCTGCCAGGCCATCTTCCAGTCCTATTTTGTACCTTTTAATCTCTGAAAAAATAGTTATAAAAACCAATGATAAATTGTGGTGTTTTTATAAAAATCTGTAAATTAAATTTGAACAACTAGTGGGTGTGGTGACATGTGCTTTTGATCTCAGCACTCAGGAGGCTAAGGCAAATCTCTTTTGAGTTTGAGGCTAGTCTCATCTACATAGTAATTTTCTGACCAGCTAGGGCTACAAAATGAAACCACCACCACCTCCCGTCTCTCTCCCCCACCACCCGGCCCCCCCATACACGATAAACAAAACCCTAACTGTTTAAAAGTTGGAAAACTACTTGTCTACTCTGTCAGGTTGATATTTTCTAAAACCCAATAAGCAGTGGACAGTCCCAATTTTCTTCTTCTATATTTTACCCATTTTCTAATTTTTTATGAATTATCACAGCTAAGTGCTATTTCATCAGACTAGAGGATACCCTGCTATTTAGTCCTAACCCATAACTCACTTTTGGCTGGGGGTATATATGTCTCCGGTTCCTGATTTTACTGGCTGGACATGATCTGGCTGCCGTCTACCTTCAGGAAAGCTTGCACGAACTGGTGACGTGCTGAAGGAAGAACACTGTTGTTTGCAGAATCATTGCCAATGTGCCCACTGTAATAGCACCTTTATCTGTCTGCTCTGTCAATTACCCACTTTGTTACAGAAAGAAGGCCAAGACAGAGATCTTCACAGGACTCTTTCCTGCTACTTCCTGGCTAGCTCACATTCCATTTACTAATGTCTTAAAGTGTTTATGTTTAATGGGCAGTTTAGTAAGAACTTTAACATTGGTTCACACGATTTTTTTCTTGAACACCTTTTTAGATGTTGCTCTTCTGTCTCTTGACATTTGCTACAGTCTAAATATGTGCAATGTCTCCCAAATGTCTACATGTTAATAATTTGGCTTTACTGACAGATGCTGTGGCCTTTGGAAGGTCATTAGACCATTAGGATTGTGAGCACAAAGAAGCCTGGGAGACTCTGATCTGCCCTTATCAGAATCCCAGAGCAATGATGCCACCTAGACTACCACATCCACCACCAGGAGAGAAAGTGAGTCTTTTCTCTAAGTGAAATGCTTCAGTTATTTCATCATAGTTATAGAAAGCCAAAACAGAACAGAAAGTAGATGTATACCCAGTCTCATTTTAATTCTAAGTGGCTTCATAATTTTGTCTAGTAACTAAAAATAGTGGTTTTAAATTTAGTGTTATTAATGTCTTAAGAGGTAGCTGGCTGGCTTTCATTTGATAGTCTTCTCTGTAATCCTTTCACAAATACATTTTATGTCTGTTTTATACTACTATGATCCCTATTCTTATTTACACTTATAAACAAGTCTCCATTTCTAAAAATAACGTATTCTTTGATTTTTATTGTTCTTTCTACACTGTGAGGTGAAGGTGTGTGTGCACAGAGTAAGTTCTCTCCTTCACCTTTCCCAGGGGCCCAGGGATTGAACTCAGGTCACCAAGCTTGAGTCACAAGTGCTTTTAACCCTGCGCCATCTTGTCGGCCCTCATTTCTGATTTGTATGTGGTTTCTTCCACCTGCCCTTACCATTTGGTTATCACACGTGCATTTTTCAATGTATACTTTGTGTGTAGTTATCTTCAGTTTCAGGCTTCATTATTTGTTAAACTGCTAGAATGCTGAAATAAAACTCTTACTTTTGTTCCAAAGAAAGTATTTTTCTCCATTACTTTCTTTTTCTTTTTCTTTTTTTTTTTTTTTTTGAGATTTATTTTATGTATGTGAGTACACTGTTACTGTCTTCAGACACACCAGAAAAGGTCAACGGATCCCATTATAGATGGTTGTAAGCCATGGGGTGCTGGGAATTGAACTCAGGGCCTCTGGAAGAGCAATCAGTGTATTTAACTGCTGAGCCATCTCTCCAGCCCCTCCATTATTTTCTTTAAAGTGTTCTCTAAAGATCTGGTCTTGTAACTGCTTATAATTTTTTACGTTTAAGTAAACTGGTTTTCCTTGGACCCAACAGCTTTCACAGAGTTGTTATGGAAGAGGGACAATAGGGCTTAAGGACCCTGGTGTCACTGAGCAGATGTGTGCTTCTGGGAAGCCATGTCTTGTCTAACTCTGGTTTAGAGGTGGTCTATCTTGAGGTGTCTGTATGAGTGTGATTATATACCAGTGAGTACATGCATGTGCCAGTGTCTGTAAGGATGTCAGATAATAACTTGCAGGAGTCAGTTCTTTCCTGCCATCCTGTGCATGCTGGAGACTAACTTGGCAACAAGCTCCTTTACCCACTAAGCCATCCCACCGACTGGCTCTCATGATTTGAGTCCTCCTAGCTCATTAGCTACTGCAAAGGAACAGTGTCGCCCCTGTCAAAGTGTTTCCCTTGTAGAAAACACTGCTTCTTCAGCATCATGTGCTTTCTGACACTGCTACAGGCTAATGCTCTGCCTCTCTCCCTGTGGCTGCTCGTTCTTGCCACTGAGGAGTCTGCTGTGCTACTACAGGGTCCCCTGCATCTCAAGCTCTCTTCATTGCAATTACAATGTGTGGGCTTTAGCACAAGAACCAAAGTTTTCTGTTGTTTTGGATTAAACTTACAAGGAATTGTGAACTTTCTCTGGCTCCCAATTTTTCTGGATACGTGACTTACATATGGTTTAAAAAACCTGTTCTGTTGGAATTCTCCTAGGCAAAGCAACAACATGAAAAGTCTGCGAGCTAAGCTGCCATATGCTCTCCAGAAATAAAAGTATTTGAATTTCAGTTTTTAATGTTAAAAATCAAAATGAGAAAATAATTTTAAACATGTCTTTATCTTTCCCACTTTCTTCTAAATTTTGAACGCTAAGTATTGAGCCCTAAAGCATCATGATACCACAAATGATTTTTGGAGTGTCAAAGACACAAGTTAGTAAGTTCTAACTCACTAAATAAAGCGTAAGCTGGAGGCCGAGACAGACGTCGCTAGCTCAGCAGCAGCACAGGCCATCACTGATCAGCTGAATTAGAACCAAAGTCCGGTTTCTTCCCCTCTCTGTTCTTCCACACCATGTAATCAGTTAAAAGCCTAGTATTATTTATGTAATACTAGCCAATTTCCAAGGAACATCCAATTTTATCAGTCAGACAAACAAATGTCATATACAACTTTGTGCCTCAGCCAGACTATCGCTAAGCTATTCTATTTTCAACCTATACATGTAATTTTTGAAAACTTCAGTACTTTTTTGGTAAAGTATTAACAAATTTTTATCAAACAGATAAACCGTTCCCTGATAATATCACCCGCTGATGTTCTGTTCTTAACCAACCAGAATCAGCCTAACATCTTTTGTCCCAGAAGAACAACCCCAAGGATGCTGTCAAGGATGAGGTTGGCTCTGAGAAACTCAATGAGAAAGGCCTGCACAGTTCCAATCTGAATGAGAGCACTGCCAGTTTTATTTTCCCCTACAGCACCTGACGGATGTAGTTGTTTTTCTCCATTCTGTACCAGCCACACATTAACAAAACTATAAAAAGAATTTCAAAGCAAAGCAAAATGGTCTACAAAGAAACAATAAAGGCTTGGAATTAGCTGCTATGTTAGACTGTAGGCCAAAGGTGGAAACCAGCACAACTCTATAGTTACTTCCTATTTCCCAAGTAATACACAACACTAGCTGATACAGTGGAACAGACCTTAAGTCTCTCCCACAGTCTGAAAGCTTGTAAACAGTTTAACTAAGGAAAACTGCCTGTAACGTTCAAAGCAGTTCCTGTTCCCTTTGCCTATGATAAGGATGATGAAGAGGGGTACATCCATAATAATCAAAGTGGTTTCCACATCACTAGTCACGATTGCCTTGTCCGTACACCATTACATGTTGAGTTTAAACTTAATCTAGAACATGCCAAATTCCTACATAGCTCTGTGACAAGTTTCTGATTACAAACAAAACTAAGGATATTTTAGCTTAACTGGAAGGAAGGTTCTAGATTGCAAACTCATTAACTAATGGTTTTAAATTTCTTCCAGAAAAACAGAACAAAACATATTAATAGGGTAAGTTGTAATTCTTATACTATATATAAAGCTCTAGATTTGTTTTCTCTAATACTGCTCCAGCTACTCTCTATACTAAAGTTTTAAATACATTAACAATTACATAAATATTAAGATTAATAGCTTAATATTTTATCTTATACCAAATTTAAAAATATAAAAATAACCTTGCCCTTCCTGAAATCATTTTATTACCTGCCAATGGCATCAATGAGACAGCACTGCAGACACGTCTAGAGCAGACCTGAAGAGCAAAGGTCACTCAGCACTATTAACTCTACTACCTGATGATCAAACACCAACTTTGGTCCACCGTCGGCGGCAGTATCTTCACTTAGTAACATCCAGGTATTAGTGTCAATGTCGTAACGGTAGAAATCACTTTTCAGAGATTTGCTGTTCCTCACAGAGGAATCCAAGTAACGGCCCAATGTGTAGATTTGTCTCCGCTGAATGTCAATGCACATCTTATGACACGATCTGGCACTCGGACCATTCTGGAGAAAGGGGAGGAAAGAAAAGTAGATATCAAAAAGCAAAGAGTAGAAATGCCCTCCTCTGCAGTGTACTTCATTAAAACTTCTAACAAGTCAACTGACGTGGATCTGACACTAGACTAGATAATACTCTAAAAGAGAGCAAAAGTATCAGTGGGAGACACAAACTTTACCCTACAAGTGTTTTAAGTCTGCCAGGAAACAGGTATAAACTACTCTATCCGCCCTGGTACTTGTTTTAATATCCATCATATCATATTCAACATTGTGTTTTACTTTCCTTGAACACAACTCAAGTCCCTATTACACATTAATCTAGTTTAAGGCATATGAGATCTTTAAAAGTATTGTGAACAAAAATAAAAAGATGTACATGTATTATCATATATATATATATATATGGGAGGGATGTGTGTGTGTGTGTGTTTCAACTTGTTTCAACTTTGACAAAAAACTAGCCAGTGCATTTTCTCAATTAAGATTCCAGCACCCCAGATATGTCTAGGTTTGTGTCAGGCTAACCAAAACCAACCTGCATACTTGCTAAATTCTGTTTCCATTATTACTGTGGATAGATGTGTTTCATTGAATCCTTACAAAACCCAATAAGGAAGCAATTATCACTACTTCACAGAGTCTAAACTACTAATCACAAAACTAGAAAGAGATAATGATATCCGAGTCCCACTGTAAGCAGATTGAAAACATTAGAAAGCCCTTTTTTTTTTTCACTTTTATAAACAGTTGTTTTTCCTCAGAAGAGAGGAAGAAGCCAAAATCTAACTGCTAGTACAATGTATGTGCTCAAGACTGAGACGCTGAGACGGGAAAGCTGCTGACTGAGTAACAAGAGCCCGGCTGTGATCTGCAGGAAATAAAAAGCCACTGTAAGGCCCTACAACAAGACAGAACACAAAATAGCAATTATTTTAAGAGAAGTAACATAATGTAATTAACTTGATTAAACGAGGGAATATTACACAAGAAAAACGCTTGACAATACTAACAGTAATTGAGAAAGTAAGCTGATTGGACTCTGTGCTTTTGTACTCATAGGAATTTTTCTAATACATATGTTTTGGAATTTTTTTTGCTAAGATTTCATACATAAGGTAGAAATTTTATTTAAGGGAAAGTTTCTTCCATGATCTCAGAAACAAAGATGACGTTATATGCCAGAAGCCCATGCGGTATTTTCTTTAATGTTAAATTTTAATTTTCAAAAGAGAGATAGAAACTCTTGCTTCTGTCCAAGTATCACTAATAGCATTAAAATGACAGACTGTACCCCAGAGAAAGGAAAATTAGAAATGAAGGTGACAGAAATGAAAATAGAAAACAACCAGAGAATGCTAACATGTAGGTCCTTGGAAAGAATGGCAGTATTTTAAACACCAACAAAGCTAGGCTTTTAGGGAGAGAAAATTCTACCAACACTAGAAATAAACTCAGGAATATTACTAAAGAATAACAGGAATTACAAGGGAAATAAATAATGTTTATTAAGAAAGCAAGTTCAGAGCCAGGTGGATTTCTGAGTTCGAGGCCAGCCTGGTCTGCAGAGTGAGCTCCAGGACAGCCAGGGCTGCACAGAGAAACCCTGACTGGGGAAAAAAAGCAAGCAAGTACAATTTGGCAACAGTTAACAGTGTAGGTAAAAACTTGACAAATAAAATATGTAGATAAAATAGACACAATCCTTGAAAAAAAATATAACCTACCAAATGTTATGAGACATGGAATAAAAATGGAGAGCCCTTTCACATAAAAAGTGATTTGTCATTCTAAAGTCTTCCTAGATTCTAAAGTCTTCCTAGAACAATGGACTCAGATATCTGCCCTGGTAAATTTTATCAAGTATTCATACAAGAAATTGTCAATTTTAGACAAATTCCACTTTAAAGTCTGTTCTATATCACCTCTGAGTTAGTTTTCTGCAGAAAACATCACTCAAACTAAATTACCAATATCATAGCTCTCAGAGTTAAAAGCAGAAAGGAAAAGGAAGGGAAAGCTAATTGATACATAGTGAGAAAACCTTAAGGACATACACATAAAAGTAACTGTGAACATGATGCTATCAATAGGATCAGCAGTTTCAAAAATCAATTTTATTTTATGTGTTTTCATGCATGCATGCATTTACACATGTATACCACTTGCATGTCTGGCACCACAAAGACCAGGAAGGAACTGGATCTTGAGAAAATAGACAGTTATGAGCTGCCAGGTGGGTGTTGGGAACTGAACTCATGCCCTCTGAAAGAGTGGCACATGCTCTTAACTGCTGAGCCATCTCTTATTACCAGATCCAGCAATTTTGAATAGAATAGTTCATTAAAACGTTTCTTGTAGGAAGGCAAAACCAATTTTATGGCTGAAATAATCATGACAATTTGTTACATTAACAGAACAAAAAATATTAATACCAATACAAAAGGAATTTTTGACACAATTCAATACATGTTCATAATAAAACAAAACAAAACAAAACCACAGCAAAAGAGGAATAGAAAATGCTTCAATCTGATAAAGGAATAAGGAAACCTGAAGCCTCGCTGGCACTAAGCAGCAACACATAAATACCCTACAACTGAGATCTGAGGACAGGGGGCTCACTCTCACCACTCTCTTTCACAGTCAAGGCCTCCGGTGAAATGGGAAAGACGTTAGAAAGTGATGAGGGTATGAAGTGAAGAAGAGGAAGAGCACGTGAGGCTGCCTCTACTCATACATAACAAAATTATACTAAAATTATACTATAATTTCGTATAATCATAATCCAAACAAATGGCTCTCTCTGGGGTACTTCAGGCAGTCTATAATGCCAAGTTCTTTCCATGATAACAGTTAACCATTTGCCTCTTCATACTCATTTATAGGCTACATACTTTTCTGATACCCCAAAGTCTGAATGCAGCAGCAGATGTGGCTCAACCACTTCAACTTCCTTCTATTGCATCAAACATTAAAGAGACTTGAAAAGTACGAAACAATGCCATTTTTCTGTGGAATGGTTGTCTGAAAAAACATTTATATAGTTGCTGGTGTTCCAAGTTCATACGGTAATTTTACCTCTGGACTATTGGGAGAACAACTGTAATCAAAGTATGTGTATTTAGCTGGTTATAGTGGCACAAGCCTTTAATTCCAGCCCTGGGGAAGCAGGTGCAAGCAGATTTCTGTGAGTTTGAGGCCAGCCTGGTCTACATAGTTAGTTCCAGGATATCAAAGGCTACATAAGTGAGACCCTGTCTCGGGAAACAACAACACCACCCAAATAGTATGTTTATTCAGAAATTATGATCAAGACAGACATTGTCTCAAAAGAAAAGAACCCTATCAGAATTGAAGTAAAACGGACCAAATCTGTTGCCAATGGTATAAAGCATGTTTTGTATAACAATTAGAACTATGGAACTGTCCTTGATCTTGACACCTTACACCTTCTCAGTGCTCAAAGACTTTTCTATTGAGACTGACAGAGATATGAACAAATGTTTTTTGAGATATCATATGATAAAATAGGACAACATTTAGAAGTCAATCAGTATTTCTCCCATGAACAACACATAAGTAAAAAAGCATGTACAGGTTTTATGAAATCTATCCAACCAGCAAGCAAGACCATGGATTTTAACACAACAGATACAAAGTGCTAAGTGATATGGACTACGTGACAAACTACCATTAAGAAACATTTGTTTATTTGAGACACAACATTAAAGAAAGCAATATGCAGTTGCCTGGAAAAGCTGCTAAAGATCCATCCCCTTGCCCCGAATACATCTATATATGGTCCAATCCTCTTCATTCCTTACATGTAAAGCAAGTTCTAGGAGAGTAAATATATAAACAGATATAAGATTCTGGCTGTCCTTGACTAACCTAATCATTAATGGGATCTCTAAAACACTGAAACAATGTCATTTTTGAAAACAAAAATATGTACATCTGTTGTGGTAAATTAATTAATAAATATTAAAGCTATTTCTAATATAGTACCTCTCAATAAGCATAACCTAAATAAACTGAGAAAACACAAGTTTTTTAAGTATACGAAGGAATCCTAAAACCTTAATACAAATAAATATCCAGTAAGTAGAGCCCTGTCTAATACCTTCTTGCTCAATAATCCTATGAAGTCAGAGATGTTTAAAAAACAAGAGACACAATTAAAATATGCGTGTATGTACATAGATGATATTTTCCAGCACTCCCTTTATGAAAAACTAACCCCGCCTTTTCTAAGAGGACATCTCTCACTATAAAACTCATTTGTGTGGCGCATGCCTTTAATCCCAGTACTCGGGAGGCAAAGGTAGTCGGATTTCTGAGTTTGAGGCCAGCCTGGTCTACAAAGTGAGATCCAGGACAGCCAGGGCTATACAGAGAAAGCCTGTCTTGAAAAACCAACCCCCCCCCCCAAAAAAAAAGAAAAGAAAAAAAAAGAAAAAAACCCCCAAAACAAAAAACTCATTTGTATTAATACCGTTAGCCTGGAAAGAATACTAAAGGTGGATCAGGGTTAATAAAAATGCTTTTCTTTGTGCTTACTTGTAGTGCCAAGAAATACAGGCTCTTATACAAGGCAAGTCCTCTACCTACCACTTAATAACATCTCCAGGCTTTTAGTATTACAGTCTAGCTTCCTTTCATTGTTAACTACTTTAAAGAACATCTCAAACCAATAAAAGCATACTAGCCTAGCTACGTAAACATTTAAAATGATTTTCTCCTTAAGAACTCAGTCTTCCTATCAGCTTTTGATCTCGAAGTGCTTTACTAGACACATGGTTAAATAAATTCAAGTGATTAAGTCATTTTGCTTCCTGATTGTACATCATGCTTTTGAAACGCACACCCTGAGATTCCACCAACAATAACCTATACTCATTGGTACAAAAACTTAGGTATGCAAAATAGTAACTGCCGAATGTTAGAAACAATGAGCTATTTAACTAGGGCAGCATCACCATTCAGTTCATAGATAGACCGACTAAAGGTCTTTAGGCACTGTCTGAGTCACTGTTCTACTGCTGTGAGGAGATACCATGATCAAGGCCACTCTTAGGAAAAAGAGCATTTAATTGTTTGAGGCTTCCTTATCATTTCAGAGGTTTGTTCACTGTCATCAATGTCAGGGAGCATGGCAGCACGCAGGCAGGTGCTGTGGCAATAACTAAGAACTACATCCTCATCGGTAGGCAGAGAGGAAGAGAGAAAAGTCTCTAGGCATGACATGGGCTTTTGAAACCTCAAAGTCCACCCAAGTGACATACTCCCTCCAATAACGACACACTTCCTAATCCTTCTCAAATAGTGCTGTACCCTGATGGCTAACCATTTAAATATATGAGCCTATGGCGACCAATTTTATTCAAACAACCACAGGCCTCTATATAATGGAGAAACAAACTATAAGAAACCTGAGCTCCAATACTAAAACATTTTATTAGCTTCAAAGTAAGAAAATATTTTCATATTTTCATCAAAGCAATCACCGTGATTTTTAACTTCATATTACAATGTATATGGTATAAAAAAAACCAATAGAATGAGCTGGACATAGTGACAAACGCCTATTGTTCCACCATAGACAAGGTAAAGCTAGGAAGTGGCAAAGTTCAAGGATAGCCAGACTGCCCTACCTAGTGAGACCATGTCTCAAACACAAAACAGCTGATAAAGCCTCACACCCAAATACCCATTCTCCTGGATTTTGTATTCATTCTTTTGCTCTACTCCAACACTAACTTTTTACTGATTTACCTCATCTATTTACTTTCAAAAGAATAAGAATATTTATTAGTTGTTTAAAGTAAATTCTGAATAATGCTTCATGCCTATAGGGAATTCAGACCCTAGGTGGGAAAACAAGAATACAAACCAGTTTCAGATGAAACAGCAAACGAGGCTTAAATTCCACGTAGCCTCAAGAAAGGCTACAATCAACAGGGCAAGTGTCAAGTGAGCTTTAGAGAACATACTGACTGAGGCTGGAGACACACAGGGCAAACCCTGCTAAGTGAGACAAGGGGAGACGCGGCTGAACTGCAGGAATGGTTAAATGTGGTTGTTACAGTCAGGTACACTGCTGGCAAGTCGGTGAGGGCTAAACCTGCATGACAAATGGAAGCTTTCACTAAAGTAAAGGAAATATGGGTAGACTCCTTATTTTATTATTGGCTCCCCTCCATACATACTTCCCCATACCCTTTAACATCCCACCACACACTGACTCTGGATGTAGTTATCTGGCTCCTTTTCACAAAAGAGAAAAACAAACTTGGTGACTTGTTCATGGCTTTATCCCCTGGCAGTGTTGTTCTTGCCCCAAGAACAAGTCCCAGTCAGCCTACAGCTAGGCAAAGCAATTAAGCAAAAGAGAACAATGTAGTCTCTGCTGAAGAGTCCTAGGCTAGTCAACAGCTTCTTCCAATGAGTGCACCCAGCCAACCCACTGCCTCCCTCCCGAGCAGATAAAGGCTTACTAGTATGCAACACTGAAGTCCCATTAGTCACTAACGCTAGAGAGACTCAACAGAGACCAAAGTAAATGTTTCTAAAAGACGAATAACTCACTAACTTTGTTTATTTGCTTAGAGGCAGGGTCTAGATGTGTGGCACAGGTTAATCTTGAACTTCCCTATGTAGACACAGCTGGATTCAAACTTTAAGGCAACCCCTAAGATTCTGCTCAGCATGGTCATACATTTCTGTAATTCTAGGAAGATGAAGAAGGATCACAAATCAAAGCCAGCCTAGGCTTTTATAAGTTAGAAAAGGTAGGGAGTGGAGAGGGGAAGGGAGGAAAGGAAACAGACAGGAAAGAACAGCATCAAGAGGAACGGAGAAAGAACATTTGAAATGAAGCACTGGACTCAGTGGCCCTTTGGCATGACTTTGACGTTGACTAGGGAAGATTTTAAAAGGAAGCCTATGCTTACTGACATAACAGTTACAGATATAGTAACCCAATTCAAGACAACAGAGAATACGTAAATTGACTTTAGAGATGTCTTTGTGTTTGTTGAGTACAGAAAAAACATTTCAGAAAATGATCCTTCAACACTGAAGATTGAAGACTGTTTTTTGTTGTTGTTGTTTTTTTAATGTACTTGGGATTAGAAAAAGAAATAGAATTTCAAGGTTTTATGGAAAAATAAGTATCCCCCAAATGATTAATCCTTGGAGCAGCCTGAGTAAGCAAGTTCCCAATGTCCAAAGACTGAAGGCACATCACCAGATACTTCCAATCAGCCTTCCTAAACAAAAATCAGTGGGCTTGATTTAGGTCTTTTTTTATTTCTTTCTGTTATAGTTTATTTTCCAGTCTACAATCTGAAACAGCTTAGATGGAAAATACAATAAAAAATTCTACAGTGATTTGAGGGCAAAGATGAATGTTTCCTTTTCCATATATATACATACACACACATATATATACACACACATATATACATATACATATATAATCATGTAATTACTTAATTCAAAGCCATAAATGAAAGCCATTTTCATTATAGAAATGCTTCATTTATACATATGTAGGCACAAACACAAATATATAGGTAGTATTTTACTTAAAATAAACATCACTTATGAAAACTGACAGGTCTAGCTTAACGATGAGAAGTCATCCTTAGAAATGCATTGTTAGGCAATTTCACCATGTGCCAACATTCTATACTATATCTATATAAACAACTATTTCTATCTTGACTATACACGACTGTACAGTGAAATAATGAGGGGCTAAAACAGGGAGACAAGGAGCTGGAGAGATGGCTCAGCAGGTAAGAGCACTTGCTGCTCTTGCAAAGGATCTGGGTTCAGTTCCCAGCACCTCTCACATGGTAGGCCACAACCATCCATAACTCCAGTTCAGGGGGATCTGATGACATTTTAAGACCTCTGCAGGCCCCAGGCCTGCATGTGATGCACATACATGCATGCTGGCAAAACACTCATAAAGAAAAAACAAAAGGAATTTCTTTTAAAAAGCTAGACAATGTGGACATCAAAAGTAGACACCAAAAGACGACACCAAAAGACTGCTTTCCAGAGGAACTACAATTAAGATGGTGGAGGCTAGACTAACTCAGTACCACTGTACTTTGAGGCCTTGTGCTCCATTCTTATCAGTGCATGGGGGAAAAAAAAAAGAATATGGGCAACAAGAGTAGAGTGCTGAGGCCTGAAAAGATGCTACACAACTACACTGCTAAGGTAAAGTGCTCAAAAGTTAAACAACAACAACAGAAACCTATTGCTATCTAACTCTACAGAATAGACTTGGCTAAATATACCAGTAATTGATGAGCCAGGGATAGAAATTCAAATGCAAGAGTTTTTAAAACTAATTTATTTTCTTACTTCAAAATTCTTTTGCTACAACTATAGGGAAACATCAGAGAAGAAAATAAGCATGCAGAAAGTACATAACCACACTCCTACCATGAGGTAGATGAACGAAAAGACTAGGAACTTGCCTCTTTCTCAGTGTCTCTAGAAATACATGTCCACTGGTTCTCCTTCACACTGTATGCCCAGAAGTCAGCAAGATCTTGTGTTCCATCCCAGCCACCAAACAAATAAACAGTCTCTATGAAAATCAAAAAAAGTACGTATTAAGAAAGCCTTAAGGATAAGGGTGTAGGCAGCAGACTCACTCAACTGTCTCAAAACACACTTAAGAAGGTACTTCCCATAGTTTTTACAGTGATAAATGTGTAGCTTTCAAAACGCACTCCAGCCATTCTTAAACCTAAGTATGTGCAAACACTGCTTCAGAACTGTATTTTGAGAAATTTATTTAAAAATTAGATCACTAGACCATGTCCCCCAGGATTCTGATTCTAAAGTTCTTTAGTAGATAAAGGGTCTGTATTTTTAAAGTGTCCCAGATGAAGTTGGTGCAGTCAGTTTAAGAATGTGTTGGACCATGTGCAGTTTATATTTATCAGCTTAACAATGCAGCAGCATTTTACTGACTAAAGACTGACAGCATTACTCAAAACTCTAAATATCAAAACTTAGAATTCACAGGGAAGAAGAATAACATGAGGAGGCATGGACGTTACTAGGAGGCGATGGGGAGGATCACATTAAAGGTGATGTCGCCTTAATGCCAAAGCAATGGTTAAAACTAACTCAATCTTAAGAATAAACTGATATAAAACATTAGTAGTCCCGTAAGAACTGAGCTAATATTTTACAAATATATTAATCTAATACCTTAAGAAATAAATATATTGTCACTCTGAAATGTCTACTGCATTTATACTTTATTACTGTAACAAAATTATTTGTCTCATTGAACCTTTATATTGAACACTATATCATAGATCCTTCCCTATATAAAGCCTTTCCTTTTGTTAAGTATCTCCCCCTTTGTAAATATGGTGTACGTACTGATTACAAACTGTCAAGCCACTGACCCATTGAAGTGTCTGTTTTAAGACTATACATATGGCAGCTATCATCTAAATTGACTAGAAAGCTCTTTCTAGTCAGAGTTGGGCTGTCATCTAAGATTTTGTCATGTTCTCATATTATTTCAAATTTTAAGCAACCTTTCTAAGTAAAATGTCCATAAATGCTTCACCTGCTCTCAGAGTAAGAACAGTCCACTGGAGGAAGATTGAGTTCTAGTGCTAACTGGATATTATGGTTCAAAACTGCAATGTCTCCCAAAGGCTATTCTTGAAGTTGGTCCTAGTTGGTGGAACTCTCAGGAGGAGGCCTTAGTTGTAAAAGGTAGGTTACTAAGAGTGTGCCCTTTAAGATACTATGCTGTCCTGGCACGCCTGTCCTTTTTCCTGGCCTCCACTGTGTGAGTAGTTCTGCCAACCCTTTCCTACACTGAACAAAACTCCCCTAAAACTTGTCAGGTGTATTGTCACAGCGACAAAAGGCCTTGACTAATGAAGAAACCTGATTCCAGAGAAGTAGGCCTATTGTTGCCACTAACAAGGCCATGTGGTTCCTTGAACTTGGTTTGTAGAAAGAGCTTAGAAATGTTTAGGGCAACAGCCTAGAGAACAACTAGGATGGCAGAGGGAGAGCTTAGCTGGAATCCCAATGGAGCTCAGAAGACCATGTGACTGTGTAGACAGATTTGAAAACCTTTGTTTGTTTAAAAAAACTACACAAGTTTGAAACATGAAGACATGGTTTCTGAAGAGCTTGGTGCCATTTCAAAAGAAGCCAGGTTGAGACAATAGGAAAGATGCCACAGGAACATGTTGGGAATTGGCCAGATGCCCATCCACTGCAAAGAGTAAACCAATTAGAAGACTTTTCATTGAGAAATCAGAGCCTCTAGGGCACTATAACCTCACACCAAATGAAGTTATTTCCCAAAGATGATTTCACCATGCCGATCTACCCAGGCACCCTGAGCCCTCTTACACTGTCAGCAGGCTTTGGTGTAGTTTACCTAATGCTGGTTTTGCAGACATGTAGAATGCTAGAGTCAAAATCATGAAGGTTTCTACTCAGATTTCAAAGAAAGGCTTAGAGGTGAGACAATGTGTACATAGAGTTCCTGCAAGGGAAATGCATGAAGCTGCAGGGACAAAGCCAAGGATACAAATGAACACCAGGAAGTTAAGATATTTCAGGAACATGGGATTATACTGAGGACTGCTGTAGGCAATGAGAAAAGCTAGCCTCAAAGAGAGGCCCTGTGAGTTTTAACCATCAAATGGTGAGAAGACATCCCTTTTAGAACTGGGCTCTCAATGTTGTTTCTGAAAAGCAGGTCTCTTCCTAGTATCATAACATCACTCACATACCCTGGAGACTGGAGACAGGCCACAAACTTCATTCTATAAGTCCGTTCCTCCATTTTGGAATGAAAATATTTACTCTTGTCATTTCATGTTTGAAGCTTATTTTATAGAGACCTACCTATCTTTAAAAGCTTGAGTCTTAGCAGAGATTTTGGATTTGAACTTCTAGCCCTTACAGGCTGACTCCTAAAGGCTTGGTCATGGCTAAGAAACACCAGTTCAGTAGGCTCTAGGAACTGTAGGAGGTGGGTATAGCTAGAAGTCGGTCACTGGAACAGTGTTCTTAAGGGTAGTATCTTCTCTTAGTTTCCTGTCTATGCTCCCTCCTTCCTTCCTTCCCTCCCTCCCTCTGCTTCATGGCCACCATGATGGACTAAAATCTCTAAAACTGTGAACCAAAATAAATACTCTCTTCCCCCCTAAGCTAGTTTTCGGAGGTATCTGGTACCAACAGCAGGAGATTATTAATCTTATTACAAAACTCTGTTGGGAATCCCCCAGATCTAAATTATACAAAAACATACTGAAAGTTGTCAAAAATGAACATTTCTATTTTTAAAAAGGAAAAATTAACAAAAACAAACCTCCAGTTACCTTTCAGTTTCTAAGAATCCCAGACACAGTAACAACTGTATTACTGAACTGGACTCCAAGCTAACCAATACCTGGAATCCCTTTGGCACTATAAAACTATAAAACAATTATTTTAAACTACTAAAAATCTGTCTTATTTCATAACTATAAAACAATCTATTATCATTAGTTAAATAGCATTGTTTCCTAAATGACATACAGTAATGTCCAGACACATAATTTTACAAGAAGAAGAAATCAAAGAATTTTCATCTGGCTTAAGATTATATGCCAAGACCTCACTATAACAGCAATTAACCGTGTTAATTTCTGAAGCTTGTAGAAGGAGGGCCATATAACTAAAATAGCAATAGCAATTGACCTTTTGTTTTATAGTGCTTCTGGGCACCCTCTGGATAAGGTTACCCTGGTTCATTAACTTTAGTAACCCTTCCTCTTAGGCTCTGAGTTCTCAATGTTCTTTCTGAAAAGCAGGTCTCTTTGTACGCATAAACTCTCACAGCAAAGAAAGCCCACATTTCCACAACAGCCTCATTGATAGCTGAGCAAAATAAAATCTGGCACAGGGCAAGCATCCCAACAGAATTAAGCCAAGATGTCATTCCTGTCCATGGAAGCTTTGTGGCCCAAATGAAGCAATAGTACAGGGAAATGAATTCTGTAAAAACTTTTTTTTATATATATACCCAAATAAAAGAGGCATAACAAAAAATTTTAATTACATCACCTAATCACTTAAGTCTCACAAAGATAAATCATCCAGAAACAAATACCAAAAAGTGTCACTAATATACAAAAGATAAAAAGGTTTAAACTATGAAGCTATCTAAAGAGAACTATGGAAAGAAGTACGGCGTAGAAAAGAAAGGAAAAGCATAAATCTTAGCAGGGAATCCGGCCTACTGGAAGTCCATGTCCACACATACAAGTCCTGTAGCGCCGTGCGTGCATGTCCTGAGGAGCTCAATCTTCCTCAAGCAGCAACCTTCTTCTGCTCAGTATTTCCCCTTAAAGGAATATAGGCTAGCCTGGCCATGAATTTCTCTTAGCACTCCAACAATATCTATTTGAAAAGATTAAAGCACTGATTTGAACTTACAAACCACTGAAAAGAAAGTTGAACTAGTTCCTTAGCCTTGAAAAACTTACAATCTGGTTGTGACTATACAGTGTATGTAAGTGACCACAGGGCAGAGGAGACCAAGTCCCATATGAAGGCAAAAGCACAACAGGCATTCTACAACAAAAGAATACCTGGCTGAGGGACACAGCACAGATTTGTGGTAAGAGTAGCTTTGTGTTCTGGAAAGTAAAACAAGGCACAGAAAAGCTGTTCAAGCAATGTAAAATGAGTAACAATGATATGGAGACAGCGTGACAGCAGTGTTTTAAAGGCATAAACTCCAAAGTCAGGCTTCAATCTCCACTCTCTACAGCTGTGTGACCTCAAACGTTCTTGAACCACTATTTTCCTAATTTCTAAATATGGTTATCATTCATAAAGACACAGTGAAGACCTATACATTGCATTCAGAGAAGTTAAACTATATGATGGATAAGTAGATAAAAGAAAATGTATAAAAAATAAGGACACAAAGGTAGTGGCCAGACAGAAGTTTAAAAAGACAGGCAGTGACTAGATCAAGTCAAAGTTCAACTATTAGGGCTTAAACTTAATCCCACAAACACTGAAGGAACTATAGAAAACCTTAAGCAGGGGGGTTGGTTAGGATCTGAACTTGCTGCAGAACTGACTGAAAAGGAAGACATAGGGAATGAGAGAGATCAGTGGCAATATGATTAATAGTAGCCTATTTTCAAAATTTCAAGCCAATTTCATTTAAGAGACCACTTCAGGCAATCACCAATCAATCCACAAATTACTATTTCACAAATGTTACAATTAAACTATAATTCTTGGGTACAAAGGATATAACATTTAGTACTAGAACCAAATAAACCATGTATCTACAGTGCTACAATTTACACATTGAACATGAAGTAAAAGTAAGGGAGGTATGTTAAAACAAGTAAAGAATTTGGCCTTTGTACACACTTGTACACATTTTTGTATAGTAAAGCAGGCTTTTGCTTCAAGTACTCAACTGCAGTATCTACCACTCTACTTAGTAAATCAGACTGCTGAATGCATAAACCTCCACAAGATGGCACACTACAATTAAACAAGTTTGCCCATTTTGAAACTATAGACTGTATCAACTATGTCCTAACAGATACAGCCAAAAAGTCAGACACAAAATCAAGTGTCAACAAGAAGGCAGGAGCCAGTGAAATGGCTCAGTGGATAAAGTCTGATGGCCTGAGTTAACCTGACTACAAAAAGTTGTCCTCTGGCCTCCAGATACACATTGTGACACTCACCCTCAAACACAAATCATACACAGCACAAAAGGCAGAACTGTAGCCACATGAATGTCTGATTGTAGTTAACAACCCAAACTCTCCTTTATTCACGTCATTAAAAGGCTAAGGGAAACTGAGATAGTTTTTTTTAAAGCACTTTAATATGGTTGCTACAGAGGTAGTTCAGGGTTCAGAAAGTTACGGACAGCCTCTGTGACAACTCCACCAGCTTCTCTGCAGGTGTCAAAGAATGGTATATGTTACCTGAGTCTTATAACCTACTCAGAGGGCAGTCGTGGGATTTATACCTTAAGTTCCTAAAATTCAGCAATAATTACACAGGAAGAACAAATAACCTAAAATAAGACATTCTATGCTTAAAAAAACAAAAACAAAACACGTCTTTTCACACAACCTGTTTTACCTAAATCACAGTTGAAACCCAACTCACAATTAAAGAATATTAAGTAAAGAGGTATCAGTTTCTGAGACTATAGTTAATAAAACTAACATACCAATAGATACAGTAGGACACAGTATCACATTTCTCTGCTACTACGGAAAGTACAATATGGTTCATGATGGAATAAGTTTTGGCAATTAAATATTAAAATTTAAGTATAAACTTTTATGCCTCGGATCTGGCATTAAGCAAGCTTCTATTCAAACTGCTGACTGGAAAAAAACCACTGAAACTTAGAACTATTAACCTGAATGTTTAAGAAAACGAGCTCTATGAAACACTGGGAAGGAACAACTGCTTTGGCATACAACCACACCAAATAAGCCAAAATAAAACTTACTTAGTTTTACAGGCACACACTATTATGCCTAGCTGTACTTGGCTTTTAATTTATTTCCATACATGACTCACTGCTATTTGTGGCTATTTTGTTTTTTCTCTTTTAAGCCTTGCTGGAAGAGGAGTGTGACTTCTACTGTATCCTGTATCTGACCCACTCCTAATTGACACGCCTAGTACAGGCATGAGACAGCACCATGCTCCACTCCAGCCAGCCCTGCTCCTCACACCTCAATTAACTCATATAAACTCTGAGACTAGAGAAACCTCAACAATAGACTCAAACAGGTAAGACCCCCGGGGCGGTTTGTTGAAGACCTGCTCTTGGACACCCACATACCCTACAACAATGGAGGAAAACAACACAAAGGCTATATATAGCATTGCACCTAGCAAGGAAGGACCTTAGCATGACTTACTCCCATCTCCTTTTAGAACATACATCACTGACCACACTAGAGGAATAATCATAGGACTAGACAGATTTACTGCAGAATTTCATAAAACCTTTTACAGAACCAAGAACAATGTTCTTCAAACTATGCCATAAAACAGAAAGAAAAGACGATTTTTAAACTCATTCTATAAAGCCAATATTATCCTGGTAACAAATATAAAGATGTAACAAAAGGAACATATATACTATATGAATATATATGTAAAAATCCTTAATAAAAATATTGCAAACCAAATTCAATTAATACTCGGACAGATTATACACCATGATCACATGGGTTTCATTCTAAGAATACAAGGATGTATGTGCAAATTAACAAATATTATACAACATATATAAACAAGAAGGCAAAAAAAAATCACATGATGTGATATGTGATATCAAAAATCACATGATATGATATGTCATATGATAGCAGATTATCATGTTGAATGAGAAAACTGAAAGCATTTCATCTAAAATTGCCATTATTTAATGCAGTATTTTAAATTTTAAGTGAAATAATGAGAGAGATTAAAAGGTTACAAGTACAAAGAAAGGGAGAGGGAGGGAAAGGGAGAAAGATGGAGGGGGAAGGTTGGAGAGAGAGAGAGAGAGAGAGAGAGAAAGAGAGAGAGAGAGAGACTAACAGGTTACAAGTAGAGAACCCATCATAAAAAGATTAAAATCGGGTACTAGTAGATGGCTACACCAGTAAATTCCTTGTCACATAAACATGAGCACCTGAGTTTGATCCCAGTACCCAGCTTGTAATATCAGAACTAGGGAGAGAGACCAGGAGGCGTCCATCCGGTCTAGACAAACTGGTGAACTCTCCATTACTCTCTTACTGCTTTGTTCCTTCACCTCTCACTTCTCTCACTCTTCTCTTCCCTTTATCTTTTGTCTTCTTTCCTCTTCTCTTTCCCTTTCTCTCTAGCCTCCTCCCTCTCTCTCTCTCTCTCTCTCTCTCTCTCTCCCTCCCTCCCTCCCTCCCTCCCTCCCTCCCTCCCCTGCATTTCTATAATAAAGCTCTTAAACCATAAAAAAAAAAATAGAGACTATCTCAAGAAGCAGAATGGACAGCAGATGGTGACATCCATTGTCAACCTGTCTCTACATACACATGCATAAATGCACACACGAGCATGAGCACACACAATATGTTTATGTAACACACAAGATTAAATCACATGACTGTAATAATCATTCCTATTATACTTGCTAAAAACACAATTTCTATAGTTACTCAAACAGGAATGATGGTATGATCCTGGCCCACTTAGAAACTGCTACAATTTTGTCTCTAGTGCATAAAACAGATTATGGTAGGAAAGAGGTCCACGCCTTCATCTTCTGAGCTTCCCAAGAAGAACCTCTGCTAAATGTAATCTTCAGTGACATTGTAAAACTAAGTTCTGACCTGACATTTGCTATCAGTCGAATCTTTCTTTTCCACCTTCAAATTCCATAACCTATTTTTAAATTATCTTTTTCTCATATGTGCACATTCCCTGTCATGTATGGTCTCTTTCCCACAGACTGCAGAGTAATAAGCTCTCTGGAGCTTCTGCCTGTTGAAGGTCAGCTTTAAGTGTCAAGGTCGCCAAACTGGAACAAAGTGCATTTTGCTGAGGAAATTTAAGGGGCTTTTCCACACAATTTCTCTTAGTGTGTTAATAACAAGAAAACAGTCTATATATAAATTTGCCTCTTTAATAACAAACCTAGGCAAGCTTGTTACTCTGACACAGGAAAACGAGCGCTTAAGAGGCTGCATGCTATTCAAGCCTACTTATGTAGGTCAGGCGAGTATTTGCGAGAAGGGGCACAGATTAGGAAGCAAGATCCTACACCTTGAAAGAAAAGTTTTCCAAAGGCTCTAACAGTATTCTCAAATTCTAAAGTTACTATATAGTTAACAAAGTGTAAAGTGAAGTATTCAGTCTTAGTACTAACAGTTTTTGAAAATAGTCAGACTTAGTTTCCAAACTGCATTTTTCTAACTATTCACAAAATAATATGAATCTACAATATTTTTGCTCAAGTACTAAGGCAGCACAACAAAGTGACAAAATGCTATAAATACTCTTAGAAAAAAGGTAAAATGCTGTTTGAGCAACTCCCGGCATTATATAGAGTAAAGGTTTATACACTGTAACTACAGGAAGGCCAAGTTGCTCTTAGGGTATCTAACTTCATTAGCACAGCAGCCTCCTCGCTCACTGTCAAGTTTTAGACAAGCAATCAGTGCTTGTTGTCTTTGCTACTCAGTTTAGTGAATAATATTTAACCTTGTCATAAATGGGAAGAGAAGTGTCCGCTCTTATAAACGATCTTAAATGTAGGCACTGACACATATGGCATGCAGCTTTAAGATGACGATGGACTGCTGCTAACAGGACTCACCTGTCTGGACGTCAATGACCATTTGATGGCCCCCTCTCATTCCTGGTCTGTTATCTTCTCCATCACCTGGAGAAGAAAATATATTTTCTATAAAGAAATAATAAAACCTTGAATTCTAGAGGAGTAACTCTACTCTAAAGGGCAGTTACAAGCATTCCACATGGACTCCTTCAAAATATTAAAAATAAGTAAAAGAATTCATAAAGGAAAAAATACTTTTGTTTCAAATACTCAAACAGTTACAGGATTCTAGGATACAGTGTGTCTGCACATGTGCTTAAGATCAAAAACAGGTCCCCACAAATAATGAGCAGGACTCACCCACAGGGTTGCTACACTCTTGGCTCTAAGGTTACAGGATGCTAATATCACACCTGATATAAACCAGAAGGCCTAAAGTTTTCTAAATAAATCTCCCATTAGTTGAAATAAAGTAGTTTGGCAAATACACTTCCCCGGTTTTTGTATGTAAATTGACATCATCTAACTCTGTACTAATTACACAGGAACACTATAAAATAATTGAAACGTCAACTTTTATACAGTTTTAAGCTACTTAATGATAAGGAATACTTTATGAGAAATGCACTGTTAGGTGAATTCTGTTTTTGTGTATATATCAGTATATTTACACAAACCTACATGGATTGCCTATTTTATACCTAGCCATATGGCAAAACATTTTACTACACTAAGTATTAACTTTAGGCAATTACAATGTCTGCATTTTTCAAAATACATAATTACAGAAAGGCTCAGTACTTACACTAGATAGGAATTTTTCAGCTCAATTAAAAGCTCCTGGGATCATCATTATTGACCAAAATATTACTATGAAACATATGATTGTATACAGAAACCGGAACAAAGCCAAAATCTTTCATCTACTCTGTACTCAACAATTCTTTCTCCTTTGTCACAGCTAGGCCGTTCATTATTACTGAGGCCTTGCCCTCTTCTCTCCTCCAGCCAGTCTGATTTCTTTCAAAAGTAAATTTAAAAAAATACAAAGAAATTAATTTTTAGTATTAGTGTTTTACATATTTAATCTGTTTGCAAATATGTGTCTAAATAAAATCACCTTACATAGGACTATAAAAATATAAGTATGTTCACATAACATACTTCAAGAGGAAATTTCAGTGTATATTAATGATTAAAGCTATAAAAGGTTTCTCACAAGGGAAGAGAAAGGCTTGGAAACATATGAAGATCACAAGAACCAAATGAACACCTCCTGAACCATCTTTCTTTAATGTAAACTTATGCAATAAAACATTGCTTCTACCTGACAAAAGTCAACACAATATACAATACAGTGACAAGAATCCCACCATATAAAAATAAGGGGCTAATGAAGAAGACTCAAGTCTGAATCAGATTCTGAGTTTGAAAAACAAAATAAACAAACAAACAAACCAGTCCCTACTAGACATGAAGGCCCTAAGGATCTGCGTCTCCCAGAAGAAAGCATGAAAGCAATCACTAAGGCATTCAAATACTCCAGTGCCTCTAAGATGCAACTGTACTGTGCATAATTTAATTAGAATTATAAAGTCAACCTTATTATTATCTGTGTATAAAGTTAATCATTTGTCCCTTTTATTCTCAAACGGTCTATTGTGTTTAGATATTTTGTGGAAGTTAGGTTTCCAGGAGCGTATATAGTGACAGCAGTGTGCTCTCATGTTACATACCTCTACACAGCAGTTTGGAACAGCATTCTGTGGGAAGAACAAATAGAACTGCTCCATGTTTTGTCATAGTGATTAAACAAGACCTTAAAAGACAAGTTTAGATACAGTAACCTAGGGCTAGGACTGTCGCTCATCAGGGACAGTGTCTACCAAACACGAACAAGATCAGAGTTCAACTGCTAGCCTCAGGAGAAAAAAATTATGTATAATAATCCATTCTGCCATCTAGTTAAATAACATGTGCTTTCATTAACAGAGAAAGAGCAAGTTTAGACCATCTAATGAAAACAGACTATAAAGAAGAAACAGAATAAGCAGGCAATGCAGCTCACCTTTGGTGCTCTTAGGAATAATCTGACTCCACCGTGGCTTATACTCCTGTTGACTGATATACTGATTGAACAAGCCATCTGCAAGCATAAAAAATAAGAATTTGTTTTATTTTATTTTATATATATATAAAATACACATACACACATATATACGTATATGTATGTGTGTGTATATATATATGTATATATATATGTATATGTATATATATGTGTGTGTGTGTATAGATCCTCCTAGTATGCTACCCAAATATAAATAGTAAATTATTAGTTGACATAACAACAGGAACAAAACGCATCAGCAGCAGCCCATATTAAATTGGTGTTCCTGGGATGAGTGCATTAGCTGCAGTAAAGTTACTCATGCACTCAATGGTTAAGTATGTGACTTCAACAAATGCCTTGCAAGAGGGAAAGTAAGGACAACTGAAGGTAGAAACCAGATGCAGCAGAAAATAATTCATAAATAATCTGAATACCTGCTTATTTCATCGAAACACAACCTTAAAAATACCTTTAAAATAATTTCTGTCATCAATGTAAATACAAATGGAGAAAAGGAAGAACAATGAAAGCCTGGAAGAATATTTCCCCTGGCGATTTCTCATCACCATTCTCTCTTTGATTTATTACTTTTAAAGTCTTTAGCCTCTTGTAATAATCGATTTTTTAATTCCAGTGTCTTCCCATTAAAAGTACTTAAGAGCCCATACATTTGTTACCAGAATACCAAAAGAAAAGAAAAAAAAACAAGTAAGGAAACACAAATGCCAACAGCTTTGGTGTAGGTACTTTATAGTACAATCTCAGAGAAAGAAAAAACATGTTAAAATGCAAATTCCAGTTTTCTTTAGGCACCAACTGACGAAGAGATAAAGGTACTGCTAGTAGCAATGGGACTGCATTTACTGATGCTGCCAAATGTTATAAATCTGCTGTGTCTTAGTTCATTTAATCCTAAGAACAACCGTAAGGACTGCACCGCCCTATTTTAAGATGGAGAAGTGCCATCTTAATTTAGAGAATTAAGGAGATTCATCAAACTCACAAATATCGTAAATAGTGGGTGGGGCGATGACTCAGATTCCACTTTGCTCTTCTTCTGAATCCTTCCTCAGTATACTTTTCATCTTCGTCCTGGAGGAGTTACTACACTAGCTACTGTCTTGAAACGGAGATTGCGCTTCCCCCCACATCTACTCTACTCCAAATGATTATCACCCCCTCCACTCGTTTCTGTTGAAAGTTTATAAATGCTATCTAGAACCCAATTCTAGATAAGGAAACAGAAGGAATATTCTAGAGGACGTGTAAGCAATGCTTCATGCTTCTAAACAGACATTAGCCAAGAAAAAAGGGACTTCAATTACTCTGGACACATTTTCATATACACATGCAAAAATAATGTACACAACTACTAAACCTATTTATAGACCTAGGGAAAGAGTCAACTCTGTAATAAAGACAGAGCAGAGGAAGATAAAGAAACTACATCAGTGAACCAACCAAGCAGGAAAGCCACCTCACTCTGGGCTTCTTGTTGGGTCACAGTCTCCTTTTCCATCCATCCACATAACTTAACTGAGAGCACTTGCTCCCTCATGAACCTGACCTTTGACCCTGATTTCTATCTCAATGAGGATTTTCCTCCGACACTGAAAACAGAGACTTGACCAAAAACATAATACAATGTCTCTTTTCCATAACTTGCATACCTGGAACTTAAACAACCACCCTAATAGCTTCCTTTTCTGGGTTAATCATGAAGCTGTTGTAGCCAACCCTACACAATCATTGAATGTCTGTCTTTCCTTGCCTTTGGAACCTTATAAACTTGGTGGGAAAACAAAGTTCCTTTATACATCAGCACCCAAACTTAATGTCACGGCTCCTGCCTATAATCCTTGTACTTTGAAGGCGGAAGCACAGTGCTGCCTTTAGAATGAGGCCAGCCTGGGCAACGTGGTAACGTCCAGGCTTCCTGGACTACATGTCATCCAGGTCCCGTGTCCCCTCCAACTCCTGGCACTCTGAGAAGCTGGCACTTGTACTTCATGGCGATGGAAGGAGAAGGGCATGCAGCAAGCACAGCTGACTCAGTGAGTGTTTCTACTACAGCCCTTTACCGTAACCACACGGAACCTCGTTTTACTCAGCCTTCCTGAACAAAGCCTTCTTCATCAAAACATCTGGGAACCTTTCCCCGCTTCCAGATACAATGAGCTGTGCTCTTGTTCATTGTAGTAACAGGACAGAGAAACAAAACAACAAAAAACAAAACCAAATGTAAACATATTATATTGTCAAAATAATAAATTTTATCTAGTTTTATTTATTTAGGGATATATAAAAGCTTTAAAATGACTTTCAAATTTAAAAAGACTATAAAATTATTCACAAAGAAGTAGAGTAGCCCAGGGAGCTGGCTCACTGGGTAAAACTTGCCATAATGATGAGGTAAATATAAACAGAAAACACAAACAAAGAAATCAGGAAAATTATAACAGAAAAAGAATGAATTTCACTTTTCTGTTTGCTTTTTGAGACAAGATCTCACCTTGGCTGGCCTGGAACTCAGTATGTAAAGGAGGCTACCCTAGAACTCACAGAGATCCACCTGCCTCTACCTCCTGAGAGCCGGGATTAAAGGTATAGCTGCCTTTTCCCATTTGATGTAATATGTAAAAATTAGCATATATTCCTTCTCCTGATCCCCTTTCTCCTTTCATCCTCCTTTTTAAAGAAAATTTCATGTATCCCAGTCTGTCTTCAAACTCACAATTCAGCTGAGTATGACCTGAACTTCTGCTCCTCCTGCCTGAGAAGAGCAGAGATCACACGTGCCTATCCTCACTATGTGGAGCTTCGATAAGACTCAGGGTTTCGAGCATGCCTGGCGAGCACTCAGCAGCTGATCTACCTTTTCAGGCTAGAGAAAAATTTTCAAAGAGAAATTAAAAATGTTTATTAAAAATATACATCACTTTAAGGAGAAAGGCAAACAGTTACTAATAGTTTAGGAAGTTTATTTCTGACAAAAATCTAAAACAGGAAATCAGAAGTCCCAAAAAAGAAAAATATCCTAAAGAAATTAAAAATGCCATTCAGAGGAAAGTACACTAAGTTGCTAATAATTTTCAAACTATTTAGCTTACGTCTTCAGCTTCAGTACCTCTCCTGTTCTTCTGTGATTATGACTATACTAAATAAACACACAGTAAAATCTTCACTGGGCATGCATTATTCTTTTTTTCTTTTCTTTAATAGCAGAAACCCCTTAAAACTACAAGACTAAAAAGGAGACTCAGGAAGCTTTTTAAAAACAAAAACAAAAACAAAAAGACAAAAAAAAATAAACCTTACCAATGAACAGAACATCACTGTAGTGCCACTGCCCAAATTTAATTACTCATCCAAACAGATTACATTCAAAGAAGCATGTAAGTCGCTAGCATGATATATCTGTGTGTGTATGTGTATGTATGTGTGTGTGTGTGTATACATAATACATATACAGAGAGAGTGTGTGTGTGAGTGCACAAGTGCACAATCCTTTCGGTCACTTAAAGTATTTACAAGTCTCTTCATCTTGAGTTTGGTGATCCTAGTAGGGGATGTGCTAGCTTCATGTCATTTGGGAGAGGGGACTCTCAACTGAGACAATGCCTCCTAAGGTGGGCTTATAGTACACTTTCTTAATTAATAATTGATATGGGATGACCTAGCCCATTGTGGGTGGTGCCACCCCAGGCTACTGGTCCTGGGTGCCATAAAAAAGTCTGGGCAAGTTTGAGGGAGCAAGCCAGGAGATAGCATTCCTCCTACTTGTCCTTCTCCTTTAGCTCCTGCCTCCAGACTCCTGCTTTGAGTCCCTGCCCTGATTTCCTCTGATGATTGACTGTTACCTGGAAGTGTAACAGGAAATAAACCCTTTCCTCTCTGTGATGGCCATTCTTGGTTGTTAACTTGACTACATCTGAAATTAACTAAAACCCAAGGGACCAGGCACAGCCACGAGGTATCTTTTTCTTGATTAAGAAATGAAGTGGCAAGGCTCTCTTCTAATCTGGGTTTTTCAGGTGGGAAGATAAACCTTTACTCCAGATCTTCTGAGGTGGGAAGAACCATCTTTAATCTGGACCATACCTTCTGTTGGCAGCCTAGATAAAGAGCATGAAAGAAGGAGTGCCCCCCAACACCCCCCCTCCCTCCCTATTCTCACTCACACTAGCAAGTCCACTCCTTCTCTGGCATTAGAGCCTGCTTCTTTGAAATGCTGGCATCTATGTCTTAGCTAAGACATGCAGCCTTGTGCACTGAACAACTACTAGATTCTTGGACTTTGTGGGCAGCCACTGTTGGATTAGTTGGACCACAGTCTGAAAACAATTCTAATAAATCTCTCTCTCTACATATGTGTATGTGTGTGTGTATCTGTAGCTGTTATCAAAGTATAACCTAAAGTTGGGAATTATTTTGGCTTTCAGTTTCAAGATGTTTTAGTTTACAGTCCTTGTAATATGTGTGTATATATACATTCACACACTCATCGTACACAGTGTGCGTGTGTATATAGTGTATAGAGAAACAGACAGAAAGACAGACACAGAGAGAAGGGGAGGATTTATTCTATAAACTCAGTTCCTCTAGAGAACCACACTAATGAACTTCCCAAACTGCTTTCAGTGGTATTTCATCACAGCACTAAGAAACCCTAACAAAAACAACAGAGGAGATAGAAATTGTAGCAAGTGGGGGTCTAGTCAGAGGAAGTAGACCACTAGAAGTATCCCCAAAGTTACACCCAGTCCCTGACCCCAATTCTTCTCTTTCTCCTTCCTGTCAAGCCAGGAAGTAAGTAGCTTTTACCACAGGTTCCCACCACCATGATATTCTGCATCATTAGAGACCCAGAATCAACATAGACAAGGACTGTAAAATAAAACGTCTTGAAACTGAGAGTCTAAATAATTCCCCACTTTGGGTTATATTCTGAAACTAACTTAACTCGCTGACTGAACGAGTAAAAATTTATAGCAGGAAAGCATAGTTGTTAAATAGATATTGGTACCAGACTATGGGACCCCAAATCTTAGCTCTGTCACTGACTAGTGATGCTGTCTTACAAATTAATCATTCTCTTTCATTTAACAGAGACAGTGGCAATAGTGCATATACCCTAGAAAGCAGGTATAACTGTTACAAAGTTCATATAAAGAACTTAAAAAATACAAGGTCCACTGTAAAATTTCAGACATATGTGGTGGCAGCAGCAGTGGCTTTGGCAGAAAAAATAATGTCGAAGATGATAAAGTTGATGATGGTGATGACAATGTAGTAAGCTTGGAATTATATTTGGAAGAAAACTATAGGTTTTTTTTCTGCACCAAGTGAGAAATATGGCACTTAATCAAGTAAGAGTTAAAAGGAGGAGAGAATACCAGGGAAGGAATAAAAGAAGCTATCTGAAAAGAACTTGCCTTGAAGAACGAGTTTGAAGTAAATAATGGAAAGGAAAGTAAACAGCAAAGAGAATTCTTATGGCAAAAACCAAGGCCTGAAGGCCTAGGTGAGTAGGAATTTAGGGAAGAAGCCATGTTTCAGGAAGCAGACTGATGGTTATGTGGAAAGAGAAGGGAGCTTTTGCAATATTGGGCACTGCTGGGAATAAACAAAACCCCAAGCTAAACACTAAGGAAACAACTTGCTAATCCCAACAACAGCTCTAGTGCCTGACTCATCAGAAGCTCCTTTAAATTAGCCATGGGAAACCTGTTCTTGTTGTTGTTTTGTTCTCTGCCTCCTGAGTGCTGGGGTCACAGGCTGTGCCACCACGCCCGGCACATGTGAAGATTAGTGACAATCAACCGGATCAGTAAGAAACAAAACAAGACTCATGCTAAGATATGGAAAGGCAAGAGGATGCAATGCAACAGAGGGAGAGACCTAAATACAAACCATGAATGTAAGAAAGTAAGCAAGTCATGGCACAAGACCTTAGCACCAAACAGACACTGACTGCCGAGCAGCAGAGACATGCTAAACCGCCAGAAAAGATGACACCCGAAGACATCAAGCAGGAATTGTCAAGGTTGATGAAAAGAACAAAACTGAGACATTAAAGAAGTGAAGATCAAAGTGTAAGAGGAGATGCTGGTAATGATATGACTGAAATGGGATAAAGAATTCAAAGAAGCATGAAAAATTAAACAGAAACGTCAACTTTAATAGGATAACTAAGAAAATGAAATGAAGAGTAAGACAAATCACGGTGTTTAACAGGCTGCTGAGTTCAGCAATGTAACTAAAGACAACGCCACAAAAGAAGCTAAAGAACAACCCAGCAACCCAAGAAAAACTACCCACGAAAAACTACAGATTTCTTTCAAAGAAACAGGTAGAAAAATAACACACTTTTCTCAACAAATAATAGTGGAAGCCAGTTAACAGTGGAGTAATATTCAAAATGTGTTTAAAAGAATAACTGCCAGCCAAAAAATTCTATATCCAACAAAAATACCCATCTTTAAGAGACAAATGATTCAGATAAACAATAAAGACTTGCCTTCATTATTATTAAAATTTCTAAAAGATGTGCTTTAAGTCAAAGGAGATAAAACCTTAGATCTAAGATCAAAGAGACAATAAATCAGATCAGTAAAAATGAGGGAAAACTCAGGAACCCTGTATAAAATGAAGCAATCTCTGCAGGACCTCAAGTATGCCATCATAAATGAAAGTGAGGGTATCAGTAAATAGAGCTGAAACCACATTCATAATCCTTGTATTAGAAGACAAAAAAAGGTGTTACCAATTTTGTTAACTGTATACTTGTCACAATTTCTATCAGAAATATAATGCAGATGACATTAAAGCCAAGTAAACAAAGGGAAAACTGAAAATATTAAAGGTCAAGAGATGACAAGCACAAAGAAAAAATAAAGAGCACGACAAAACCTACAAAGTAACATGGAAATCTGGCTCTACTGCACTGTGGGTGCCTAGAGCCCTACTGCAGGGGCCAAACAGGGCGATCCAGGAGAGGCTGGTGAGCCGGCCGGCCTACAGACAGGGTCAGCGAGTGACCTTGTCTCAAGAAACAAGAAAGAAAATGCTAAAGGAAGGCACCATCATCCTCACCTGGCCTTTGCACATGAACCATACACACAAAAATTAGTAACAGCTGGGCGTGGTGGCGCACACCTTTATTCCCAGCACTTGGGAGGCAGAGGCAGGTGAATTTCTGTGTTCTCCAGGTCTACACAGAGAAACCCTGTCTGGAAAAAAAATTAATAACAATAAAAAATAAGTAACATCTGTAAGAGTTACTTCTTTAAAACAAGATACAGAAAAGTTGAAATTTAAGACTATAACTCAACAAGTGCTTGCCCAGCATGCACAGAGCCCTGGTTTCCATCTCCAGCACCACACAAAACTGGGCATGTTAACAACCATCTAGAATCCCAGCACTCAAAAGGATCCCAGCAAGAGGATCCCAAGTTCCAAGTTATCCTCAACTACAGAGCAGAATGGGCTACAGAAACTATGCTTAAGATACATAATACTGTCTTTAAGACACTGAAAAAGATACATTTTGCAAATACTATGTAAAAGTGGGTAAGCAACTCATAGTAAAACTTAATTAAAGTTTTAAAAAATTAGCTGGGCAGTGGTGGCTCACGTCTTTAATCCCAGCACTTGGGAGGCAGAGGCAGGTGGATTTCTGAGTGAGTTCCAGAACAGCTAGGGCTACATAGAAAGACCCTGTCTCAGAAAAAAAAATTATGATGTGTAACTAAAAACATGGCAACAAAATATAGGAAGAATATGAGAACCATAAAGAGACATGCAATCTAAACTTACATTCTTCACAGTAACTGTATCAAACAGACGCTACTGATAACGGTTTATGCAATGGGATTAGCAAACCTGACTTATGGCTATATACAGAGCACTGAGCCCAACAACTGCTAAGTCCACAGGCTGGTCAAGCACGAAGTGGATAAAAGCTCAACACATCTGGCCATGAGCAAGTCTATGTTTGGAAGGACATGTACCTGACAGCTATGCAACTCCACTAGAGGTCAGAACAAAGCCAATAACCAGAAAACTCAATGATCCTGGAAATCTAAAACTCTAAAACTATTAAAAGCCATTTCATTTCATAATGAAAATACTAAACCAGACAACAACATATGTAGATCTGATTTTAGATCCTTAATCCATTTGTAATTTTTTTAAAAAATCTGATAATTAGCTTGGCATCTAAAGTTGTTATTTTTAAAAAGGTATAAAGGCTAGATATAGGCTAGGCATAGTGGTGCATGCCTTTAATTCCACCACTCAAGAGACAGAGTGAGGAAGAACTCTGTGACTTCAAAACCAGCCTTGTCTACATAGCAAGTTCTAGGCCAGCTACACCCTGTCTCAAAATGAGAAGCAAAACAAAACACACACACACACACACACACACCACACACACGCACGCGTGCGCGCGCTCGGGGATGGGAGGAGAAAATCTCAAAGAGAAAGAGAAAAAGAGGTAACAGTAAATAGAGTGTAGAAAACAACAGAAAAGATAAGCAAAGCAGGAGTTAATCCTAAACAACTAATAAGCCAAATAAACTGCTTGTAACTGTATGAAGGGTTTAAAGAATAGCAATGCATAATAACTAACCAATATACAACAACAACAAAATCCCAGGAAACCTTGCAAACATTAAACAGTTAAAAAGATATTAAATATTCCTTAATCTCCCTGACTTAAGTTTTTACATGTCAATAGACAATTGTTAAAAAAAAAATTATAACTGATTGGAGCTGAAGCAAACAACCAAGAGGAGTCCTGCACTGTTCATAGACATCGAACAGTTAGGGAAAGCGCTCCCATCAGGCCCTTCCAAAATAGAATACCTAACTCTAAAAGCTCTTCCAGGTAAATAAGCAAGAAAGAATTCATATCTTAACACAGAAAGAAGACATTAACTTCTGAGTTCACTAGTTGAAATAGGAATACTAGATCTAAGAGAAGTATAAAGGAAACACTATGCAACCTTCTCACTAATAAACCCATGGAGAAGGATTCAAGGTAAACATTAACCAATCTAAATCTGTGATAGACCCAAGGAAATACATGATGACAATGGTAAGTACATCTGAGATATAAAAAGTCAGCTTAAAATTAAAAAAAAAAAAAAGGTAACTGATTTCCTACATTAAAGGGTTACATCAGGAAAAACTCATTATCACAAAAGGTAGAAAAAGTAGTAAAATGCAGTATTTGTTTGTTAATACAATTTCTTAGCAATCTGGGAATGTGATGCAAGGCCCTCCAAAATGACACATCAAACATAACATGTGGACAGAGAGGGGTAAGATGTAGCTGCTAGAGATCCTGGTATCATAGCGAAGCCCCAAGGATTCGACATCAGAGGAATCAGATTTTAATAAGGCTTAACAAGATTAGGCTTTAGTTGTTGCACCCAGAAATGGAGTTATCATTGTCTCTGAAGTGAGTTTGTGTTGCATTTTCCTTCACACTTGCCTGGGTTCAAGAGAGAAAGGTGTTTTGTTTGCCTGCCATCTATTATGTGCGTATTTCTGGCCCATAAGGGCCAGAAAAGGGCATCAGATCATCTGCAAAATTGGTAAAAGTGTGTTACAGGATGAACTACACCTTGAGTCTCAACTATACCTGACTGAGATATTTAAGCAGACTCTGTATGTAAGCTTTTTAAATCTGGGGTGCTGCACAGCTCTGAACATGGGTGCTGCACCTGCACCATGAATCACTAGCAGCAGCTGGCCAACTTGGCCAAGATCAAGTGCTTTGAGGGGGTCCACCCCATTATCTACTCCATCTACTAGGAGCACTCCCAGCGATCTGAGAGCATGTCATCGCTGTTGAAGATGAAATCTGATGCACAGCTGTGATGGAAATGGTGGTGGCCCCTGGCACCCTCTGAGAGATTGCTGAGCAGCTCTAAGGAGCTTTGGAGACCATGGAGGCTCTGAGAGGAGACTCGGTGGCAGAGGAGGACTCTGCAGAGGCCACAGAACCCTTGAACAACTGACAAAAATGGTAGATCCTATAGGAAGATGCTTTTAAAAAGTGGACATGTGCAACTGGAAGGAGCAGAGCCTCTCACGCAGAGAATGGCAAAAAGCAGACCGGGCGATGAAGGGTATGGAAGCAATGCAGGAACATGGCCTCAGACAAAGCACATGGCATTATTGAGCTCTGTTGATGACTGTGGTCTGTGTTACCACCGAAGGCCACATGGATGCCCTTGGTCTCTGCTGCCACCTGAAGCCATGTTGATGCCTGTGGCCTGTGCTGCCAGCGAGGGACATGATGGTGTCTGTGGTCTGTTCTGTGACCATAGGTCATGGGCCATGTGGATGTCTGTGGTCTGTACTGCCACTGGAGGCCATGGGGATGTCCGTGGTCCATGCATCACCAGAAACCATGTGAAGTCCATGGTTTGTGCTGCTGCTGACTGTGAAAGGCAGGAAGCCTCTTCTGCAGTGGCAGTGATGACTGCAGACTCACAGCTGAGACTGAGAGACATAGATGTCTTCTGGAACAACCTCATCACTGCCTCTCTCACCTCTCCAAAAGAAACAGTCTAGAGAGGAAGCTATTTTAGAGAATTCCTAACCATTGTGATAGGGATGCTGAAGTTAGTCCTTCACAGTTGATGGTTTCTGGTAGGGGTGGGGAAGGATTCAGGGTTAAAATTTTAAGGGGCTGGCCACTGGGAGTCTGACCATGCTCCAGTGAAAATACGAGCAACCAAAATAGACTTGGTATTTTTATCTATCTTTCTTTTTATTCTAAAGGGGAGGGGGGAGGGGTGTCATGGGTTGGGAGGTGGACCTAGGAGAACTGGGAAGTAAATGGAATGGGATATATTATGTAAAAATCCCAAATAATCAATAAAAATATTATGTTGGATATTAAAAAAGAAAAAAAAACATAACATGTAAGAACACTATATAGGATGTTAATCCATAGGTTCCTGTGGATATTTTTCGGGCTAACTTCTATCTCTAGTCTGCCATACCCTATCAAGAACAGATGCTGCATTCAGCAAATGTTTCCCCTGTATTTTCTGAGGTGATGATAAAAGGATTTGCTTTAGAGAATACAAACTATACCAAAACATACACTACCATTATGTCCTCAACCATATATATATGGTTTATGTTTAGCTCAAAACCAAAACATAAAGAGAAAAGGAAAAGGGTTGGAAGGAAAGAAGCAAGCTTGTGACTTCAACATTCATAGTAATAAACTAGAAAAAAAGGAGGGTGTCTGGTATTGTATAATTGGAATTCCAACCCTAGGAATCCAGCAGGTGGACTGGCACAAATTCAAGGCCAGCCTAGAGTATAAAGCTTGTTACAGGCCAGTCCAGGCTTCATAAAAAGACCCACCCAGTCTCAGGGAATGAAGAAAGAAAGAAAAAAAGAGCAAAAAGAGGAGAACAAAGTAAGGAGAAGAAACCATAAGTAATACAACATAAAGATTCAAAGGGAAATTTTTTTAAAACTATGAATAATTTTATACTGATAAATTCACCAACTTAAATGAGGTGTGCATATTGTGCATATTATTCAAAAGGCATAAACTACCAATACTCACTCAAGAATATAAAATGTAAGCAGCCTTTTATTTATTAGCATAATAAGTTTGAAGTTTAGAAATCTCAAAATGAACTTCAGGCCCACTTTTCACCATTCATCCTTTAAAAGTTCACTATGGTATTATTAATTTATATACAATTTATATAAATTTTCTTCAGGAAATGAAACGGAACTAATTCTTACCTCATTCTTTCTGTGAAGGCCAGAAATACCAACACAAAACATACATATTATGACAAAATTGTAGGCCAGTATCCAAACTATTCAACTATGCATAAGAACACTCAATACAATTTTATAAATCAAATATAACAAGATCTAAAATGAGTACCAAACAGGCATTTTCATAGTATTGCAGAGATGAATTTAAAAATGAAAATTAATGTGATTTATGGTGTGAGAAGTTGATACGGGCAGATCCTTTCACCACCTCAAAAGACACAGGAAATATGCTTGATAAAATGCAGTATCTACTATTCCTGATAAAGATTATAACTACATTTCCTCAAGCTCATGAAAGGTTGTCTATAAAAAGTATAACTAGCACGATACTGAATGACTGCTTTACAAAGCAAAGATATCTACTGTCTCCACACGATTCAATATACTATGGAAAATACCGAACTAATACAGTAAGAAAAACTTAAAAATATCATGACTGGATGAAAACATGAAAAGGGTCTTCTAACAGTACGACAAGACTCTATTCTCCACCGAATATCTCAGGATACCAAAAGAAGTGAGTTTAGCAAGACTGCAAAGTAGAAAACTAACATAAAAATACCTGCTTCATTCATATATACTAGCAATTACCAATTAGAACTTAAAATTTTAAAGTACTATTTGTAATAGGAATATAAAATACTTTGTAACTGTGGTCTTTTCTTCTCGTGCCCCAGTTCCCAAGTAACTACTTGGAGGCTCATTATTTATTAAAAAGTGCCTAGGCCATAAGCTAAGCTTGTTCTCATTAGCTGGTAACTCATTTAACCCACTTAAACTATTCTCTGTCTGCCATATGGCTGGTTACCTCTCCTCAGTTTCATACATCCTTGAGTCCAGGGTGAGTCTTCCCATGACTGACTATCTCCCAGAGTTCCTATCTCTCTACCAGAACTTCCACCTTCTACTTCCTGAGATTTGCTAATAGGCCACCAGCTTTTAATTGACAGATAATTCTTCCACACAGTACACAGAGATTATCCCTACAATACTATGGGACAAACAATACACAGATTATATCCAAGACCCAGCTACTAAGAACTAAAGACAATAAAATAAATGTTAAAAGAACTGGAAAAACAGAAAGTACAAACCACGTTTTAAATAAAGCACTGATAATTTCAATTCTTGCCAAGTTGATCCATGACTGTATTATATACAAAACAAAACCCTATTAGATATTTTTTTAGGCACTTACAACCAATGCCACATGCTTCTAAAATTCTAAAATTCACAAGAAAAGTCAGACCATGCAGAATAGTCAAAATAGTTTTGAAACAGAACAATGCTTGAAGACTTACACTACTTACTCATTACTCATTTGAATACGTACTATGATGCTGAGTAATGAAGATAGTGTGATATTGGCGAAACACACTGCACTGTCAAACCAGAAATTATTAGATTCCTACCTGGTACCGTACACAAAAATTAACTCCGAATCAAATCTTAACTATAAAACTCTTGCAAGAAAACCAAGAGCTCTGATCTTTAAACAAGAAATGTTCAGCTCTAACATCAAGAGCATATTAACAAGCACACAGGTAGAAAAATTCTTACCACAGGTAAAACTTCCAATGTTCAAAAGATGCAGTAAAAGATGAAAAAAATAAAGCACAGACTATAGCATATATTATGGTTTTATATGTCTGGGATGTTTTATTTTTGTCTTGTTTGCTTGCTTTGGGGACAGCGTCTGATGTTCCTAGACCACCCCTCAGAGTTACTGTACTTCTATCTCCATCCACTAAATACAGGCCTGTACCACCAGATCCTATGAAAAATATATTTTCTTATTTTCTTTTCTATTTGTATGTTAATTGTACAAAATAGTGGGCTTCATTATGACATTTTAAATCTTATCCCATTATAACTGTGTCTCTCCTACACTCAAAGAATATATTTTGAAATCCCTCATATCTCTTAATAAATGGCTTGTCTCCAGATAGAAGTCTCAAAACACAGACATAGGTAAACAATTCACTAAAAGAATGGGTGAAGATAAGAACAAATGCTTCACCTATGAAGACAAAAAGATGAAAATATGCTAAGCATTAGTTACTACAAATTGAAAGCAGAAAATATAGACATAGATTATAATAGCTAATATTACAATTATTGACAGACATTACAATCAATGGGCAATTATGTGTAGCAACTGGCTTTTGACAATTTTATTATTTTGTTTTACTAGAATTCCAAACATGAGTACTGTACTTACACCATTTCCACCAACCACTCTTCCCTCCAACTCCACCCATGCCCTCCTTACTCCTTCTCAGTTTCATGACTTTATCTTAGTCATTGTCACACAACTGAAACTTTTATGCACTATGTATGGCTAGAAAACAGCAACGCTGAAGAACTGGGAGTTTAAAAGTTAAAGCAGACATACAATATGCCACCTGGTGGTTCTATTCCTAAGTCTCTACCTAAAAAAGTCAAAGTCTATTTCCATACAAAGACTTATATACAAATGTTCATATCAACAGTAATAGCCCACAAGTGTGACTAGCCCAAGTGTCCATCAACAGATGAACACAGAGGAAAACTAGTACATCTGTGTCTTGTCTGACATAGCAATAACAAAATGAGTTTCAACAAACTTAGATGAAATTCCAAACAAGCCAACTCAAAGAAGTCCAGGAGTATGGTCTGATTACATGAAGTTAAACAAGTGCAATCTCATCTATAGTGACAGAAAGGAAACAGTTGCCTAAGGATGAAACACAAGCAATGCAGGAGGACTAGATTATAAAAGGACTGAGGAAAATTCACAGACTATCAATGTTTGCTACTATGTATAGTGATGGTGGGGTCAGGTATGTAGGTAGACACACATATACATCAACATGTAGATCGAAGTATACATTCCAAGTATGTATAGCTTATAGTGTCGTTTTATATATATAAATCGACCTCTAAACTGTGTCTGTGTCTCTCCTACACTCAAAGAATATATTTTGAAATCCCTCATATATCTCTTAATAAATGGCTTGTCTCCAGATAGAAGTCTCAAAACACAGACATAGGTAAACAATTCACTAAAAGAATGTTTTTTTTTAATCTGTGTCACAGTCTTTTTTTTTTTTAAATATATAAAGCTTAGTCTTATTGTCATATGAAAATTTTAGGTGTTAGGAAAAAAAAAGACGTGGGCTGGAGAGATGGCTCAGCGGTTAAGAGCACTGACTGTTCTTCCAGAGGTCCTGAGTTCAAATCCCAGCAACCACATGGTGGCTCACAACCATCTGCAATGGGATCTGATGCCCTCTTCTGGTGTGTCTGAAGAGAGCAACTGTGTACTCACATACATAAAATTTTTTAAAAAATTAAAAAAAAAGACGCCTTAAAACACAGATCACATTTGCAGATCATCCTACTGAGTACATTAAATACACTACAAGGTTTTAAAGGCTCCACTGTAAGAAGCTTGATAAAAGATGTTTCCATGTCCTACTTTCTTTCCTACTCCCTGGGCAAAAACTTCTTGGCCTCTTCCATGCTTTCAGTGGAAGAGAAGCCAAAAACATCTCTAGTGTTCCTTCCCTTATTTGTTCAACAACTCATCATCAGTGAGGTCAGCAGCGAACTGCAGTGCCCTGGAAGGAATCACTATTAACTAAGTGTTCCTAGGTAACTGAGACAGCCCTGGCAACACAGACTATGATGGGACTAAGTTTTGGTTACTATCACTTCCCCTAAACCAGGCTCCCTCTCTAGAGTCAGAATTGCAAGCAACTATAATAAAGAGAGTCGCACTTGCTTTTAACAGCTTTTTCTAACAATGGGCATTCAACTGAAATCAATTTAAAAATGTAATTATCGTTAATTTGCCTTATAATCAAAAGAAGTTACACATGGTAGTGGTTGTTACTTTATATCACTAACTAGTAAAATCGGATGTCTTAGTGATAAAAATGTAAAACAAGTCAACTTAAAATTATAAAATTATCTATAAACCTCTCTCTCCCTAAGATTAGAAAAAAATATGTAAACTCACGCTTAGAAATTGAAACGAATTTACGTACTTTCACTGGAGGCACTTTAATGGTTTGATATGACATTAATTATCAGTGCTCTGAGGTATAGTCAATTTCAAAACTATGGCTTCCTTATTTGTAAATTTGAGTCATCATCAAGTAAGTAAGTCAGCAGTGTAAAAGACTTGGGGGTAGCTTTGCCATTGTACTGAACAATGGGAGTACCTGGTTTTAGGGTAAAGTATATAGGCTAAAATAGAAAAGTGCAAATTTTAGTTTCTTTAGTTATAAGAAACTAAGCGCAGGCTAGCTTGGAACATGCTATGTAGCTCAGGGTGACATTGAACTACTGACCCTCTTGCCTCTAGTCTCTCCAGTGCTGAGTCAGGCCCAGTTTATGCAATGCTGAAATTTAAAGTAAGCAAGTATTGTACGAATGAGCCATACCCCAGCCCTCCACAGGCTTTATACTGAGTGTTATTGGTCACTATGAAAACCACTGTTCTTCTCCCTCACCAAGGAATAACAGAGCCTTCTTTCTAATTCAGATAACTGGGAACTTAAATATTCAAATTCAAAGCATCTCATAATATTATATACACATGTTGAAAGCCAAATTACAGGCCATTTAAGGAAGTCAGCAATTCTACAAGAAAATCAAGGATTTTGCAGTATCTGTTCACACTACAAAGAAAATCATTTTAGTGCAAATTTCCTTGTCTGTTATATCTGCCAATACTTTTTGAATATGCAACCCCCTCCTATCCAAATCACAGTATTAAAAAATGAATATTGGCTATTGAAAAAAAATTACTTAAAGGAATTTTTTGATAACAGTAGTATCAAAAATTGTTTACCTGATTTATTGTTAGTTAAGTGCTTGATTTCCAGAATGACAATGTAATATACGAAGATGAGTTCAAATCTGTTTCTAATCTTTTTTTAGATTCCTGTGATATTATAAACCTATCTTACATAAAATAATTCTCTACTCCAAGGGACTAGACAAACTTTATAAAGTAAGTGCACAGGAAAAATATAAAAGAGTAATAGCTGCACATAGGCAGCATATATTCTTTTAGGAAGTTTCCTGTAAATACTGAAATATCCCTAATAATACAAGTTTCTAAGTTTCTTACCATTTACAGCTTTTTCAATCAACTCCTCGCAAGCATCAAAGTCACCCTTTAACACCAATTTGTCATGCATATCTGTCAACATTGGATGTTCCAGTGCAATCTTGGTTTTCTTCTGCAGGGATTCAAAAGCCTCTGTATAGTTATGTTGTCTGAAGTGTTTTAGGCAAAGGCGAATGGCTTCCTGTTCGCGGTACTACTAGAACACAAGAAAAGTAGGTGGGAAAAAAGAGATCTGCTTAGCTGCCACTGTAGGAAACAGTTAACAATTAAAAACCAACTAACTAAATTGAGTGTGTATATATAGGGGGTGGGGGTGGGTGGGGAGGTTTCTCTGTATAGCCCTGGCTGTCTTGAAACTCTGTAGACCAGGCTGGCCTCAAACTCAGAAATCTGCCTGCTTCTGCCTTTCAAGTGCTGGGATTAAAGGCGTGCCCCACCACGCCCCGCTCCAAGCGCTATATTTAATCTTGCTCATTAGTTGCCTTTATTTTCACCTGTCAAGTAGTAAAACTGAAGCTTAATGCTACTGTAATAATTAGCCCAAGGTTATAAGTATGTTATCAAAGGAGACAAACAAGATAAAATTCAAAAGCCTTTTACAGAAGGAGAAGGAGAAGGAGAAGGAGAAGGAGAAGGAGAAGGAGAAGGAGAAGGAGAAGGAGAAGGAGAAGGAGAAGGAGAAAGAGAAGGAGAAGGAGAAGGAGAAGGAGAAGGAGAAGCAAACGGCTGCCAGGCAGTGATGGCAAACGTCTTGAATCCCAGGAATTAGAAGGCAGAGGCAGGCAGATCTCTGTGAGTTTGAGGCCAGCCTGGTCTATAGAGCAAGTCCCAGGACAGCCAAGGCTACACAGAGAAACCCTGTCTCAAAAACAAAACAACAAAGACATTCGATGTAAAAAACCCCTTAAGGATGTACATTTTACAGTTGCCACGACAGCGACTAATAACAGCCCAATGCAGACACTGAGATAAAAAACAGCATGAAGTTGAAAGTCAGCACTCAGTTTATAAAACACTTTAACAGGGTGAATGCTAGAAATAAGCTCTGAAAAGTAATTTAAAACAAACAAGCTAAAATTAAAACTATGTGCTGAAATTACATCAAATTTTCTAAGCATATCACTTTACAATGAGAATTAAGAAAACCAATTACATAAAACACTGTATGACAAATAAAAAGATTTACTGATAAACATTACCCCTGAATAAAAAATATACCACCCAAAAACTTGAAAAACAGCCAATTTAGAGTTATCTCACTTCTCAAGTAATCCAAGGTTATCAGATTCCTTATACAATATAATTGTCAATATGTAAACCCATCAAATAATCAAAGCAACTCTATAGCCCCGATCTGACTTTTTTCCACCTTTGGACCTGGCTTATTATAATGCATGTAACAGCAGTTCTAGTAGTGTGAGTGGCATCTACCTAGCATGCTGACTTTAGGCATTTCAATCACGGTCAAACATAAAATTTTCTATCAGGCTGTAAAAGTAACCCACTAAAAATGTATTCAAAATATTCATATTAATTTATATTAAAAATAAAATTGAGGACTAAGTAAATATAATAAGATAACAGCAAACTATAGAGCCATGCTGCCTGAGCCCAAAGACTGACCCAAGCACATAAACCTCTCTGCTCCATTTCTATGAGGATTGATAGTTACTTCTTGTAGAATAGTAATAATTTGAATGAGTTAAGACTGCTGAGCAGCTGACAGACCACAATGTTTAAATGTTACTGATTATTCAGTTTCTACCATTATCAACATTTTGAATTGGTCACAATAAAGAAATTGGCACATTTCTCCCTCGATAGGTATCAAGGTCTAATTTTAAAGCATGGTCCTACCTTGCTGTACCAGTTCAGACAGGGCTGCACGATATCAGGATCATCAATGCCACTGAGTTCAACATACCAGATGCTAAAGTTAAAGCTGGGCCCCCAGGACAAAAGTGGAACTTTGAGGAAAAGTGAAAAGAAGGGGAAAATTAGTATAATTCAAATAAAGCAAAGCCACTAATGTTTGAGTCTATATGAATTTTGTCTTAGGGTTTTTTTTTTTTTTTTTTTTCGGTTTTTTGAGACAGGGTTTCTCTTTATAGCCCTGGCTGTCCTGGAACTCACTTTGTAGACCAGGCTGGCCTTGAACTCAGAAATCTGCCTGCCTCTGCCTCCTGAGTGCTGGGATTAAAGGCATGTGCCACCATGCTTGTCTTAGGGTTTCTAGTCCTGCACAAACATCATGACCAAGAAGCAAGTTGGGGAGGAAAGGGTTTATTCAGCTTACACTTCCACACTGTAGTTCATCACCAAAGGAAGTCAGAACTGGAACTCAAGCAGGTCAGGAAGCAGGAGCAGAGGCCATTGAAGGACGATACTTACTGGCTTGCTTCCCCTGGCTTGCTCAGCCTGCTCTCTTATAGAAGCCAAGCCTACCAGCCCAGGGATGGCACCACCCACAATAGCCCAGGGATGGCACCACCCACAATGGCCCTCCGCACTTGATCACTAATTGAGAAAATGCCTTACAGCTGGATCTCATGGAGGCATTTCCTCACCTGAATCTCCTTTCTCTGTGATAACTCCAGCTTGTGTCAAGTTGACACACAAAACTAGCCAGGGCAAACGTATTCATCAAAATTATTACACACATGGCACACACCTAGATTTCTAGCCCTCAGGAGACTACAGTAGGAAGAACAAGAGTTTCTAGACTACACTGTGAAACTCTTGTCTCATATTACTGTTTTTAGCAAATGCATCTTTAAAGCAAGTGTTTAATTTTTAAAAGATGGCTTGTGATGTTAAAAAACAAAACTGACTGATGCCATCATATTCTCTTAGTTAATAAAATCTGTAATGTAAGTTCAAAGTCATGATACATCTACTCCTAAGTAAATAAAACCAGAACTATGAGGTGATATAACAGAGGTGATATATACTGGCCCTACATACAGCAGATAATATTTTAACCTATATCCAAGTATAGAACATAAATTTCAATTATGTATCAATATATCAATATAGAACCTTGAAAACAAAGCTAGAGGGAAAACTTTTCAAAGGCAATCTGAGCTTTGAAGACATATCCAAATAGTAGGAAAGATGTAAAACGACAAAAAATCTCAGGTTTTCTTTGTAAGAAAACAGATTTCATTCAAGGATGATTCAATAAAAGGAGATACAGTGATGTAATTTACCACCATAACAAAAACTAAAAGGAGAAAATATGTGCTTAATTACTTTAAAAATTCATCTTAAGCCTTAAACATAAACCTAAGGAAATATTAAGTACTCATACTCAAGTCAGAACAAGACAAAGACGCCAATTCCTCTACTAATTCAATACTACACTAGATGTCTTTTTTTCATTTATTTTTATTTTTTTACTTACTCACTTTATATCCCGCTCACTACCTCCCTCCCAGTCAGCTCCTCCCACAAAGTATTGGCCCCCAATGGCCCCCTTCTCCTCTTAGCGGTTAGGCCCCGTCCTGGGTATCATCTCCCACACCCCAGCCCTGGCACTTCAAGTCTCTGCCAGGCTGGCCACTTTCTCTCCCACTGTGGCCAACATATCTCACATCCAGGCAACAGCTTTTGGGATAGCCCCTGCTCCAGTTGTTCAGGACCCACATAAAGACCAAGCTGCACATCTGCTATATATGTGCAGGGTATACTAGATGTCTTAACGAGTACCATAGAGGTGGGGTGGGGGCTAAAGAGATGGTTCAGCAGTTAAAAGTACTTGCTGCTCTTCCAGGGGAACCAGGTTCAGTTCCCAGGACTCACACAGCAGCTCACAACCGTGCACAATTCCAATTCCATGGGATCTAATGCCCTCTTCTGACCTCCTCTTGCAGTAGGCATATAGTACATGGCACACACACATAAATGCAGGTAAACATATGGATAAAGTAATTAAAAACTAATTTAAAAAATTACTGATCACCTGAAGATGACATAGTTGTCTAACTGAAATTTTAAAAGACTTGACTGGCTAGCCAATATTTCTTTTCAACTACTAGGTAAGGTACACAGATTAGACTATAATACAAGTGCTTAAAGGATTTTAATAAATCAATGTTTTTCAATGTGTGGGACTCTGACATTAATTATTGTTCTTCATTAATAAATTTGACTTCTTTGATTCTAATTTTAATAAAATACTTCTAAAGGTGAGGCAAAAATGGAAATCCAAAGACTCAGTCCTCAACATCCCCGCCCTCATAACACTAAATCTAACAGCTCCCAGAGGAGCCTGAGAGGGATGCATTACAAGCGCCATCAGAAGCTGAAGACCTGGATGACAAATATATGCCTTCAGACAGTGTTTCTGAACTGTGGTTTGCAAATCTGAGCCACAGATGGACTAAGTCAGTTTAACCAACATTTCATGTAAAAGGTGAAACAAGAACAAAGCAAATAATCGCATTACAGTGCTTGAAAAACTCATCAGGGTTTGGTTGCAGCTGATAGCTCTAGAATAGATGACAAGCCTCCATGAATACTTAGGGTAACTAGGTAACTACACCCCACACAACTCTGTAAGAACCCTTCCAAGTGAGAAAACACTTGGAAAATAGCCTCATGAAATTAACTGTCACTTAAAAATGGATTCATAAAGCAATTGTCAGCAAACAGTTCTGTAAAGGGCCAACAGGAATCTCTTCAGCTTGCTGGGCTATGTGATCTCTTTCAACTACTCATCTCTGCCTTCGGGGCACAAAAGCAGTCAAAACCAGTGCACAAACTAACCACAAACTCATTTAAAAACTAAAACATAGGGACCTATAAAACCTCATCCATACACTACAGTCTATGAACCAAAGACATTACAAAACAGTTTTAATTCAAAAACACTAAAACCTTACCAATTTTAATGAATCGACAAGGGAACATCTGTTCATCAATTTTATGTTTCAAGGTAAATGTCTCTTTGTTATAATCATTCTTCAGGCCACTGTTGTGTGGTGGGAGAGAGAAAGAACACTGCACGTTATCACACATGATTTCATAACTCAGTAAAGACACTAACCACACTAATCCTATACTCAGATGCTAAGCTTGTGCCAGGGCTCACACTGCATATTCAAGGCAATGGAAACAAGCGGCTGAGAAGGGAGACTGGTCAGAACGGGCACCTCCACATCAACTGCAATACTATAGTTCTTAACACTATACAAAAGCAAGTGAAGAATGTTCCGCATGAACCAGAGACTGTGGCCAGCTGTGTGAAAATGTGTGGCTATCTTCAATGTATAAGTTAATCTTAAAATTTTTCAAGTAGTAGGAAAAGAATTAAAAACAAGTCAGTCATATCTAACAACTGCAACAGGCCAATATTAGAATTTGTCAAGGAATTAAATTTCTTAGATACCTTTTTATCATCCACAAATTTTCAAAGGCAATCTTGTTCTTCTGATTTAAAAGAATCTTCTTTACCCTAAATAAAAACTAACTCATATCGCCCACCTCTTATTTAATCAAGATTGATGCATGTGTTTACAGGAAAATCCCTTACCATCAGACCTCCTTATACCCTAAAATACTTGTATGACTTAAATCAGAGCATAAAACTAGTACTTATGCACTTGAAGTATTTCCTTAATGGGGTAACTATGTCACAAATACATTCCAAGTCGCCATGGCCTTGTTTCTGCTGACTGTCTGACGTTCCTCATGCTTGGGACGTTAACTGTTCTGAACTCCAGGTTATGGTGCTCTTTCCAGACTGCAAGCCATGCTGTCAGGTTTTGTCTCCAGTTACTGGCACTTCTCGTTTTGCATCTCTAACAGTAAAATCTCAGAGGACTATTTCTGGGCTAGGTAATTCACGTTTTCAGTTAGGTTTGTATTTTCCAGTAGGTACAGCTTTTGTCCTTCTACCCACAAATGAATAGTTTGTTTGTTTGGAAGTGGTGGGAACTGAATCCAGGCCTTGAGCAGTATCAGAGGTTTTCATTAAATAGAAAGTATTTCTAAAGTTATTGACAAATCAAAACTATGAGTAGAAAAAAAGAAATATTTGATTCTTTCTCCATTATTTAACAATTTTAACTAGTATCTTACAGTTTAAAAAGCACATACACACAAACAAAAACCTACCAACTTAAGTCACAGTATCAACAAAGGTACTAAGAGTAAAACCTGAAAAAGCTTCTTTACTTCCTAGGAAAAGGCACAAAGATTCAGCTATGAAGAAAGTAGACGAGCTCTGCAGTATGTCTCAAAGGCAGTCCTTTCTACGCCACAACCAAACCCACCTGGACAACAGCTCTGTCATATTTTCTTCATTCATTCCACCAAAAACTTTGAATTTCTTCAAATTGCAGACATGAGTTTTCTCATATTTTCCAAATGTAATATTCTGAACGATAGCAGGCCTTTCAAGCTTCAGAATCAAGTACTGAGGGAAAAAGACAGGAAGAAGAAATCAAATATACCCTCTGCTTAAAACAACCTTAGATGTTAGAACTTTTGACAGCTATCAGAATGATAAGAAAGCTCCATCGTAGGTGCAGGCTTAAAGACTTTTTGTTTTATTTGTTTTAAAGCTCACAGAACAATATTACAGCACCCTAGTAGTGACTGTTATGTTCTTCACTCAACAGAGGCTGCCACCTATATTCTCCTGAATGCTGAAAACATACTGAAAGAAGCCTAGTGATGTAGATTCTCATCAGTGAATGATACTGAGCACCAGTACAGACACACCAGACTAGCACTAACCAAATAGAACACGATTAAAATGAAAAAACAGAAACCACCCATTTCCACGGAAAGAAATTGGCAGATCAAAATCTCATTGCATAATTATTAATAATCAAAACTGATCAAAATTCATTTTTAGACTAAAATATTTAGATATAATTTAGATTAAAACTTGGATTAACTAGGGATTCTCAGGTAGAACATCAGAAAAACCCACCATAAAGTTTCACATGCAGATACCCAGTTTCCCAGATAGCTTGTTAAAGGGTCTATCTCTACTCAGTGAGTATTTTTAACACTTCTGTGAAAACCTAGGTGGCTGTAGCAGCATGGATTTATATCTACTCTGCTCCACTGAGCTACATTTCTGATTATGCAGTATCATGCTAGGCCCTGGCTCTATAACACACGCTGAAACCAGGTATGTTGATACCTCTCTTGCTCAGCTGCTTTCTTTCTTTCTGGGGTGTGTGTGGAGGGGAGTGGACAGACAACACACGATTAATTTGGATACTGGAATTCTTTTGTGTTTACAAATAAATTTTAAGATTGCTTTTTCTATTTCTTTTAAGGATGGTATTGGCTTTTTTCTTGGGATTCTGCTCAACCCTGTAGACTACGTTGTTAAGATACTCATGTCCACCATTCTCCTAATCCAGGGACACAGGAGGTCTTTTTATCTTCTAGTGACTTTATCAATTTCTCTCTTGAATGTTTTAATGTTTTCCATTCCTTTCACATCCCTGGATAGTCTAGACTTAGCTAAAGGATATGGGTGTGAACTGTGGTAAGACTGTTCCTCTAACTTCTTTCTCATCAGGCTGTTGGTATAAAAGACTGCTACTGACTTTGTAGCCTGCCACTTTGCTTAAAGTGTATGTCAGCTCTAAGAGTTTTGTGTAAGTTCGTAGAATCTTATACATAGAATCTTATCATCTGCAAATTGGTCCTATTTTTATGACTTGTGTTTCTCTAGTCTTGACCCTCTAGTTAAGAATCCCAGAACTATGCTGAATAACTGATGAAAACAAACATCCTTATCTGCTTTGATTTTAGTAGAAATCCTTTGAGCTCTGTCCCACTTAGTATAATGTTGGCTATAGATTTGTTATATATAGCGTTTATAATGTTGAGATATGTTCTTTCTACTCCCAGTTCCTTAGGTGTTTTGCCTGCATGCACTAAAAGTATTGCTGGTGCCAGTGAAGGCCAGAAACAGGTGATTAAACCCCCCCGGAACTAGAGTTCTAGAAGGTTTTGAATTACCATGTGGGTGCTGGGAATTGAACTCATATTCTCCATAAGTGCAGCTAACACTCTGAACCACTGAACCCTATCTTCAGCCCTCACTTCAGGATTTTTATCATGATAGCAAGTTGTATGATATCAAAAATGTTTTTATCACCCATTGTGACAATCATGTGATTATGGTCATGAGTCCATTCATATAACATATTACATTTCTTGATTTCTGAATGTTGAGCCCCTCCAGTATCTCTGGACTAAAGCCAAGCTTGATCAAATGATGACCCTTTTTATGCACTCCTATATTCAGTTTGTGAGTACATTGCTGAGAAATTTTTTTAAAGATTTATTTATTTATTTCTTATATATATGAGGTTTATTTATTGTTATATTTAGGTACACTGTAGCTGTCTTTATACGCACCAGAAGAGGGCGTCAGACCCCATTACAGGTGGTTGTGAGTCACCATGTGGTTGCTGGGATTTGAACTCAGGACCTTCAGAAGAACAGTCAGTGCTCTTAACTGCTGAGACATCTCACCAGCCCTTGCTGAGAAATTTTGCAGTTACACATATTAGGGAGATTGGTCTAATTGTGTGGTTACAGAATTTTGATATGAGTAATACTGCCTTGGTAATTAAGTTTGTGGTAATGTTCCTTTACTCCCTACTTTATGGAAGAATCTCAGAAGAATTACTTTTAGGTCTTTGGAGGTGTGGCAAAACTCACCAGGGAATCCAACAGGAACTATATTTTTCTAGTTAGAATTTTTTCATTATTATTAATTCAATCTCTTGGCTTGTTACAGAAGCGTTTAAATTATTTCACCATAAGTCTAATTTTGGTAGGTTATTTGAACCTAGAAATACATCATGCCTTTTAGATTTCCCAATGTAATAGAACACAAGTATATACATACATATGTTGGGTTTGTGACACGGTCTCACTAAGTAGCCCTGGTTGGCCTGGCACTCACTATGTAAATCAGGCTGGCCTTGGAAGCTCAGACATCTGCCAGTCTCTGCCTCCCTTAGGAGTGCTTGGTCAAAGGCATGTGTCATCACACTCAGTGAGCAGATATTTTTAATGTATTTCCACCTCTAATTTTATTAATTTATATCTTTTTGGTCATTTTGTCTAAGTTTATAGATCTTGTTTATCCTTCCAAAGAACTAGCTCTCTGTTTTAGTGATTTTTTTTTTTGGTACTACTTTTTTTTGTTTTTCATTAATTTCTACTTTAAATGTTTTATGTATTTATTTGTGTATATGAGGAAGTAGTATATACAGGATAAAAGATGGTGTTGGGTGACCTCTTCCATTATTTTCTTGTTATTCCTTTGAGGCCAGGTCACTCCCCATGGTGGGCATGGCCTAATGCTGCTTGTATTCAATGTTAATTTGGGTCCACAAAAGACATTGAGGGACCTTGCCCCCAATTGGTACTGACTGGTAAATAAAGATGCCGGAAGCCAATGGCTAGGCAGGGAAGACAGAGGTGGGATTTGAGAATTCCCTGGTTTGGGATGGGCCCGGGGATTGGGGGATCTGCCATGCCAGGAGAAGTGGAAGGGAGAAGTCATACCTGAGAAGAGTGGAGGACAGAGAGACATAACAGCCATGTGAAGGAGCCCGGAGAGTACGGCCCAGAGGGCTGTTCAGCTGGGTCCAGGGCAGCCAAGGTAGAATATAGAATTAGGTTGCTGATAACTCAGGATTATCAGTGGGAAGTAGCCCAGCTACTGCACTGTTTAAGGCATATCAAAATATAAAGGCTGTGTGTGTGTGTGTGTCTTTCATTCAGGAGCATAAACTTGGAGCCAGTAGCGAATCGCCCACAGATGGGATTTATTTAAATAATACAACTCCCTGAACCTTCTTTGTTCTTTTCTTGTTTGTTTGTTTGTTTGTTTGTTTGTTTGTTTTTCCAGCCAGGCTAGCCTTCAACAAACCCTAACAGTCCTCTTGTCCCTGGATCCTTGGAGCTGGACCATAAGTGGGTGCAGAGATCTGAACTCAGGTCTTTATGCTTACACACCAAGTACTCTTACCTACTGAGCCATGTCTCCATCTCCTTAGTCATTTCTTTTTATCTACTGATTGGGGTTTTTCTTGTTTCTTTTGTGTTGTGGTGGGTTGTTGTTGTTGTTGTTTTAAGACAATGCCTCTCTGTGTAGCCCTGGCTATCCTGGAACTCACTCTGCAGACCAGGCTGGCCTTGAACCCAGAGATCCTCCTGCCTCTGCCTCATGAGTATGAAAATTAAAGGCCTGCGCCACCATTGCCCAGCTCATTCTGTTTTTCTATGGCCCTGACCTGTAGCATTAAATGGCGAGACTTTCTCATTTCAAATGTAGGTACTAAGGGTCTCACTCTTCTCTTAGGATTGCTTTCATTCTATCTCATGGGCTTTGTTATACTGCATGTCATTTTCACTTCATTTTTAAAAGGTTTTATTTCTCTTTGATAGTATGCTGGTAAACCTCCATAAGTTTATATACATTCTATAGTCATTCTTACTGTTGGTTTGTAGTTTTTTTCTTTCCTTATGATCAAAAAGAATACAGGAAATTATTTATACTTTCCTATAATTGTTAAGGTTTCTTTTATGTCCTAAAATAAAATTTTAAACAAAGTTCTGTAGGCTGCTGAGAAGAAGGTGTATTCTGCAGTTTTAGGAGAGGATGTTCTGTAGATACTGTTAAGTCCGTTTGGTTTATAAGGTCAGAATCCAGGACCTCAAACCTGATTAAGTCAAGTCCTGATTCGCCCACCACAATTATGCTGAGGTCAAACTGTGTCTTCACACCTAGCAAAGTGTGCTTTGTGAAACTGAGTGCACCTATACTCAGTGCATTATGTTTAGATGTTTAAAATTGTACTGTCTTCTTGATGGAGATCTCTCTCTCTCTCTCTCCTTTTCTTTTTGTTTTGTTTTGTTTTGTTTGTTTTGTTTTTTGAGTTTGTAGGGTTTCTTCTTTTTCATTGGTTGAGAATTTTTTACTATATACTCTGACCATAGTCACACACCCCTACTTCTCTCAGATCCACCCTTACCCACTCAACTTTGAAATTCATGAAGCTCAGTTCATGCTGCCCATATACTCTAGGATATGTGGCCTTTTCTAGAGAAGAGTCCACCAGCCAGGAGCCACATCCTTAAAGAAAAATGACTGTTCCTTTTACAGCAACTATCAACTGTCTTAGCTAGGAGCAGGACTTCACGGCCACCTCTCATCTCCTTGTTGTTATATGGTCTGACCTGTGCCTACACAGGACTTCTGTATGCTATTATGACTGCTGTGAATTCATATGAGCAAGTACCCTGCTGTGCCCAGAAAACCCACTTTCCTTTCAATCATCTACTACCCCTGGCTCTTACAATCAATCTGTCTGTCCTCTCTTCCCAAATCATCTCTGAGCCTTGAGAGAAGGGGGTATGAAACAGATGTCCCATTAAGGGGAGCATTCCTCGGCCTCTTACTCTTTGCACCCTGACCATTGTAGATCTTTGGGTTTATCACCATTTAGTACAAAAAGTATAGATTAGTTGACAGATGTACTAATCTATAAGAAATCATTGGGAGTCAATTTAATACTATATCCACTTAGCAGAGTAATAATAATAATAATAATAATAATAATAATAATAGATTCTTTCCTAGGACCTATATCCTATCTAGCCACAGGTTCTTGACCCTGATAACAGTGCCATACCTTGGTTCCAATTTGTGAAGCATGCCTTAAATCCAATCAGGAATCTTTCTTTCTAAGAGTTACCTATCTTGCCAGGTTGTAATGGCGTATGAAGTATCTTTTGTTTCTTCAGACTAGGCTGTCTTTCTCAGTGGTGGTCATTATGCCGGAATTGTAAGGGCAGGGTAACTTGTTTTTCATGTTACCTATTGTTTTTGCATTGGGACTTATGCATCAGGAATTCAATAGTTGGTTGTCACTGCTGTTTTAGGGTCACCTTTCTTTTTTTCAATGGCACTATCTGTATTTTCTTGAAAGGACTGGGTAGCAGTATGGTTGAGGTGTCATTTTCCACTATTAAAATATTGTTCACAGTGTCAACTTCTATCCTCAGTCCTCTCCTGAGAGTAAACTATTCACTGCAACAACAGACACTGCCCAGAGGTATGCTTTCCTGACTGCTGAGCTCCATCTGGCTTCTTCCCTACTTCCCAGAAGGCTGTCTTGCAGCTGGAAACTCCTCCCTGATGGGAAGTCTTCTTCCTACCCTCTATCTGAGGACTGCTTCATCAGTACCTGGGTCTAAATCTTGTTTTCACTCTGGCTCTGGATCCAGATCAGGTTCTAGTTCTGGTTTTGGCAAGTGGGTGCCTAAGTACTAAAATGAGTTTCTGGCATTCCTGCACTGGATGAATATCTGGGCTGGTGTTCAGTCTTGGTTCAGCGAGGAGTGTGTGACGTTTAGTCATGGAGATAAGTGGTGTCGCTTTATGGGTAATGTAGGTAACCCTAATGGGTATCACACAGCCTCTGACCTCAGATCTGTGTTTCCAAGATTAATCTTAAAATAATTACTTTGAATCAAGTAAGCCATATACGTGCTGCTTTAAGGTGCTAGCTTTCATTAACCTTAAGCACACGTACAGCTTTAAATCAGGTCCCTTCCACAGTCTTCAAACCAGGAGTCAGAAACAAGTTTTACAACAAACAACCACTAATAATGTAAAACTTCTTGCTATTTATCTATACACCAAAACTGTGCCCATTCTGTCCAATAAATAAAACTAAATTGTTCATGTCCCTTGAGACTGGCCATAAGAATCTCATATTTGTGTCACAGTTACAACTAAGACACATTGATTACATGTTATCTATTTCAAAATTAAAGTAACTTTACTTAATTACAAAACGTCACATTTCTTTTACCCAAGGATTCAATAGATGGAATGCTAAATGATTCAGGGCTCTGCTTGATTCATCAAGAACAGAGAAAATATTTCACAGCTCTACTCCCAATATTTAATTTGGTGCCTTTTGAGTACTTACTAAATAACTTTTAATAAGTGAGAAAGAAATATATAAAAACATTAAATGCCTTTAAAATATAGTTAAAATTGGAAATTCACAGTAAAACATTATAATTTAAGTAATAATGTCAAAGTAAATAAAAATACAATCTTCGCTCTGCCAATATATCAGCACCATGTTTGGGTAATACATAACATTTTGAGGTGAAGTATATAGCTATCAAGTGACCCAAATAGCTACAGCAACAGACAAATAAAAAGAAAAAGAAGTGCAGAAACTAGGCTCCCATGAACTCTACTATATTGTTTGCTTACCCATCTACTTTATGACACCTTCAAGGATACAGACATTATGAATGTACCTACTACACCCTAAGCATGTAAAATTAAAGAATGATTTCTTTTAGTAGCAGCACTGCTTACCAGAAAAAAGGAGTATTTAGTTCCTGGCCATAACACCTTCTGTATATACCATCTTAACATAGCACACCAAGCCAGTGCAACAGCTTAGCAGGTAAGGGTGCATGTGAAACTCATATGATAGAAGGACAGACTCCCATAAATCATCTTTGCATCTTCACACGCACATACTCACCCACGCTCAACACATGCATACATAAGTAAACATGATTTTTAAAAGATTACAATAACAATGTAACAAACTATGTTGATTTTTCTGAAAAGGCCCCACATTCAAAGTTCAACTTACTAACATTTACAAAATGATTTGAGCATAGCAGAATGGGAGCACAACCTGGCTTAGATCAGAACAGCACTCAAGTCCTTGTCTAACATTTTATTCATTAGTTTTTTTTTTTTCAGAACAAAACAAAAACAACTTAATTTTGCATCCTTATTGATACATTAAAAATATAAATTAAAATTTAAAATTTCAATAGGAAGTAAAAGTGTCTCATCAAATCCCACATTGTTTTTACCTATAAAATAAAAATTTAATAGACCAAAAAGAAGATGTAGCTCACAATCCTGAAGACAAAAATCAACTCTCCATGGATTCTACAGAATTGATAGCAATTGAGTAAGTGCCCATCTATGCCAACTTCTAACAGTCTCCGGCGCGACATGCAGTCTTACTTGGGGAGGATAGTTGCTCTCTGAAGACCATCTGGAAGATTGATCATTTGGTTTATCCACTAAAATGTTCCTAGAATTAAAAAAAGAAAGAAAACTGAAGTGATTAAAGTCAAAAAGGGGAAATAATCCACCATTATAAAATTACTGGAACTACCACAAAGTTATACAATGTTTACGATTTGAAAGAGAATAGTATATAACCATTAAAAAAGCACAGAAAACCTCTAAATTAATGTAAGTTTTAAAAAGCATTAAAAAGAATGCTGGGCCAAGAAGGAGCCAACCTAGAGGTATGAGAGAAGCTGGAAAAGAATAGAAACAAAATAAAGGCTGTAGCAGGAGCTTAAAACAGGAAGTATAAAATAGTAACCAGAGTCCATACTGCCACCAACAATCCCAGCACAACCACAAACAAACAAACAAACACACACACACACACACACACAAACCCAAACTGTGAAACTTTAAATAAAATATATAACTAGTATACTTCCAAACACTATCAACCAAAAAATAAGCAGGGCTGGAGAGATGGCTCAGTGGTTAAAAGACCTTGTTTTTGCAGAGAACCAGTGTTCAATTCCCAGCACCCCACATGAAGGACCACAACCTTAGGAAGACAGACAGTTGTACAGAGGTTATAGGTTAACTCCTTGGGATGACATGTTATAAAAAAAAGAACTGGATCGACAGTTACTAATGAACTCACAATCAGAAAGCATGCTAGACTTGAACACAGTATCAAGCAAACACCTGTAATCTCAATACAAGGAGGCTGCACAAGAACTGGGAGACGACATCAAAGGGAAGCAGGGAGGAGGGGGAGTGGAGAGGGGAAAGGCCCCTAAAAGATCTTTTTTCCCCTAAGTTTGAATAGACAACATATTAGAACCAGACTCAGAGGTGCAGATTTTAGAATTACTAGATATGAAATGTCTTTAAATAACTATGGTTATCACTTTAAGAGTTTTAAAGAAATAAGTAGATAATACATAGGATAGATACGTAACACTGAAGAAAGAATCTGAGATTGGAAATATTCTACAGAAAAATCCCAGGCTGAAAAGAGGGGAAAAGAGAGAGTGGGGGTGTCCAAGGGCTGCAAGAAATCAAAGAGCTATGACATACGCACAGCTGCACTGAAAGAAAACAGCAACAGGAGAAACATGCAAGGCAATTCAGTGACTGAGGATTTTTGGAAGCCAGTACAATATCAAACCATCTATCCAGGAAGATAAGACAAAACCAAGAAACAAATACAACAACAACAATAATAGAAAGAAAACAAGGGAAGAAAATGTATATCTAGACTATACTGGTTAAGTTTCTCTACTGTTGTGATAAAAACTATACCAAATCCAAACAGGGGAGGGGTGAACAGCTCAGTGTCAGACTAAGAACACAAGCAAGGGCAGAGGCAAGAACCACGGAGGAAATCTGCATACCGGCTTGTTCCCCATTGCTTGCTCGGCTTATTGGCTTTTTATACAACTCAGGACCACTTGCCTATGGTGGCAATCAATCACTAATCAAGAAAATGCTCCACAGACATGTCCACAGTCCAATTTGACAGGGGCAACTCCTTAGTAAGCTGACAAAAACTAGCACATAGGCACAGTATATTCAAACAGTAGAAAACCACAGAGAAAGTCATGGGGGAAAAAAAAATCACAAAGAGTGGGGAAAAGTCCACTACAGAGAAACAAAGATTAGAATTACATTAAACGTCTCATCAAAAACTCCACAGGCAAATAAAGGAACTATTTCAAGTACTGAAAGGGGAGGGGAAAGAAATCCAATCTTGATGTGTGATTTGAAAGTAGAGAGGGAATACTCGGGGTTGGAGGTTTAAGTGGGGCAGGCATAGTGGGTGGATGGAGAAGAGACAAGCATCATCAAAACTAAGGATGTATTAAAGATCCTCCACTACTTTGTGAGCTATTAAAAAGAAGGTAAAGGTATTTGAACACAGTTCCCTGTGTGGGTGAGCAATAATTTCCTCAGAAGACATGGGTTATTAAATGAAAATCTTAGTAGCAGGAGTGGGATACTTCCTTATAAGTTATACATCAAAAATGTCCCATATGCCCCCTCAAACAATATTGCCACTGCTCTTCATGCCCACAAGAACTAGATCCACTGCTCCTCAGCACACATTCTGATTGTAGGGCATACAGAAATCCAACCAGAATTGACCTGAAAACTTCCTCACAGACAGCTAATGTTCGTAATGCTGGAAGGTGCTACACAGGCAGGTAGGCGAGACGAGTCATCAATGGGATGACCCAGCAATGAATCCTGGACATGACAATACTAACTCACCAGGTAAGAAGTGCCCACCACTTCTTACAGTGATGGAGGAGTGAAGATTATAGAATAACCGACCACTTTCTGGTTGGCTCTAAGCCCTGCCTGGCACTGTAAACCTGGTCAAAAACCCAGGGATCTGAAGGTCACAGGCCATGGGGATGGCAGTGAGGGGTGGGGCAACCCATACCAAAATGCCTTCTAGATACTGGCTTATGCCCACAGATGAGTGTTGTTCTCAACCCTGACCAGAGAAGCTGATTCTATAGGAAGCACCAATTAATTCAAAGGTTCCTAACTAGGTCAAAGTACTGAGAAAAAGTGACTGTTAAGTACTCAAGTGGGACAACTATTCCCCTTGCTGCCAAGCTCCAGCAACACAGTAAAGAAAGGGTAGAAAGAATGTACAAGTTGAAGGATGAGGTGGAAACCTGTGAAATGCAGACGCTGGGCATGGCACGGCTGCTACACTCATGAACTCACTGCAATGATGATTACCTGATTATCTGCGCAGAATCAAGCCAACATCAGTCCATATTCTAGTCGGTAGTACTACCTGGACTCAGTAAGGGTGTTGTTGTTGGTGTTGTTGGTTTTGTTTTGTTTCTTTAAAAAGGAGAAGGTATAAAGATGGGAAGAGAACATGTTGGGAGCATGTTGGCATGTTGGGGTGTGTAAGATCAATGCACACAGGTATGAAACTACCAAAGAATCAATTTCATTTTTGATTAGGGGAACTTCCCGAGATGAGTAGTGGTAAAGTAGATGCCTGACTGTTTTGATCTTGTCACATATCCTGCATACCAAGACTGAGCTCATTCAGGAAGGATAAGGAGAGTCCTCTGTCACCCTCACTCCCTTCCCTACCCTTCTGCCATGGGATGCTTCCCACAAAAGATCTTTTTCCCAGATGTTAGTTCCTGAATCTTGAATAGCTCAGCTTCTAAAACTGTAATCCAATACATTTCCTATTACAAACCACCTAATCTATGGCCCTCTGGTACAGTCAAACAAGAGAGGAATAAAATATATTCTGAAAATCAGTGTCAATACCACTCATAAGCAGTTTACTATTATTTAAAGCTAAAGTTAGATTAGTTATAAACGTATTTAACAAACTTTAGGCTAAGCAGTGTGATGGTTTGGATGAGAAAATGCCTCTACCGTCTTAGGCATTTCAGCCTGGCCCCAGTGGATGGCACTATTTGAGGTGGTTTAGGTGGTGCAGCCTTCCTGGGGAAGCATGTCACTGGAGGACGGCTGTGAGAATAAAAAGCCTTGCCTGCTTCTAGTTGCTCTCCCAGTTTCAAGCTTACAGTTCAAGGTATGAGTTTTCATCTTCCTGTCCCTGCCACCTGCTTCCAGGCAGTCCCAGCCATTGTGGACTCTAACCCTCTAGACGTGTACAAAATATCCTCTTGTATTAACAGAAGCACTAAAAAGTAAGAGAAATGCAATTAATATGTAAAAGAAAATAAAGTCACACTGGAGGCTCATTTCAAATCAGAGATAGAAAATAAAAAGATGCAAGAAATAAGTGTATGAGATGGAAAACAGTTTTATATATGGCAGATATCAATCCAATTATATCAATAATCAATTTGTATGTAAATGGCTGAAATAAACCAACTTAAAGAGAATGTTGAAATGGATGAGAAAAACAACTGCTCAAATACATCACCTATGAGAAACTCACATAAAAATAAAGGACATAGGGAGCAGGGTGGGGGGGAGGGTATAGGGGACTTTTGGGATAGCATTTGAAATGTAAATGAAGAAAATATCTAATAAAAATTTTTTTAAAAAACATGAAAAAATAAATAAATAAATAAAGGACATGTGAATGTGAAAAAACAGATGAAGATGCAGCATGTTTGAAATAGAAGGCAGACCAGCCAGATCCAAATCAGGCTTACTTAAGAAGGGAAAATCATTAGGGACAGAGGGGCATTGATGAAATGTGTCAATTCCTCAAGAAGACACAACTCTTAATGTGACTGTACCAAACAAAAAAAGTGTCAAAATACTTGAGGAAAAAATTGTCAGAATTGCAAGAAGCACTATTTTAATTGCAGATTCCCAACCTCTCACTTTCAGCAACTGACAGATTCAAGAGGCAGAAACTCAGCACACCAATGAGCTAAAAAGCACCATCAATCAACTGGATGTAACTGGCATACACAGAACACTCACCAACAGCAAAGGCATTCTCCTCAACTCACACGGGAGCACTCACTACCACAGGAAAACGTGTCAGTGACACCAACAGCTCACAGATCTCAATGGGATTAAATCAGAATCATTCATACAAGACAGTTAGAAAACTCTTAAAATAGTTAGCATATACAACACAGTTCCAAATAATACACAAATCAAGGCAGCCTCAGGGTAAACACACAAATCGAACTAGATTAATTTTTTAAAAAAAGAACGAAAACTTACGGAAACGGTGCAATACCATAAAAACAACACTTAGCAGACGTGTTAAATACATACAAGAAAATTAGGAAGATTGTAAAATCAATCACCTAAGCTTCCCCCCTAAGGAGCTAGGACAAAAAAGGAAATGTAACCATGAATATCACAAAAAATAAAAAGTAAAGCAAAAATTACAGTAGAAATCAAACTAAAAATGAGAACGAGGAAAAAGAATGAAGCCAGAGACTGAGTCCTTAAAAACAAAACAAAACAAACAAATGTAAAACAGAACTTACAGATCACCAAGCATGGAAGTTTGGGGTTTTGTGGGTTTAGCTGTCCTTTCTTTCTCAGAGTCAGGGTGCTAGACAACCTTGAGAAGGAGGCAATAGTGGCCTGGCTGGCAGCAATTAGGAAATAACAGGAGTTCCATCGCCACCAGCACAGAGTGGCTTCCATTCCTGGCTTCAATGCCTAACCTACTTCCTAGGCCCCCAGTCCCTGCCACTTCTTTCTAGCAACAGTGGAAACAGGAAAATAAGCTCCAAGGAAGGGAGGGCTCATTAGGGAGAGTATGTTGTGAGTGTGTGTGTGTGTGTGTGTGTGCCCATGTGGGTGCGTGCCTGCCTGCCTGCCTGTCTTTATGTCTAAGAGTCTGCAGAGACCAAAGAGGATATCAGATTCTCTGGAGCTGGAGTTACAAGCTCTGAGAATATCAAACGCCCTTTCTAACTATTGAGCCATCTCTCCAGCTCCCGGTTTCTATTTTTTTCAAATTAACATATAACATTTATACTCACTTATGTGACCACATTACAAATCAAATTTCTGTGCAGATATAATGACCAAACCAGAGTACTCAGAACTTCCATCCCTCAAATATCAACTCGCCTATGATTCTGGGAACTCAAATCTTCCTCTCTAGTTATTTTGAAATGTACAACTAACGGCTCTGGATTAGTTCCTCAATTTTGTAACATAAGAGAACTATAGCAACTGTATCTGCGTATTGATTATCTTACCCTCTGACTGCTTTCCCTTCCTAGCTTCTACTAAGTGCTATTGTACATCTACTATTATGTGATTAATGTCTTTAGCTTCTTCAATATGTGTCTCTCTATACTTAATTTACTTTACTTAACATAATGCCCTTAAGTTTCAGTCATACATTGGCAGGACGGCATCCTTTTTATGGTTAAACAGTATTCCTCCTAACCCCTGCTCTGTCACACACATATATTCATGGACACACATACACCACACATAAACACACACACACAATCTTTGAAAACAAAATCTGTGTGTACACACGTATGCCTGTGTATATGAATGTCATTTGTGTGTATGCCTTGGAGGCCAGAAGAGGGCACAAAAGCCCTGAGTCTGGAGTTCTAGATGAATGTGAACCACCTGTCAATCAAACTCCAGTCCTATGCAAGTGCAGCAAATGTTCTTAACCACTGAGCCATGTCTGTTCCCACATAGTTTTTAAAATCTATTCATCTGCTGATGGACATCTTGGCTGACTCTATAATTCTGGTTCCTGTGACTAGTGCTGCAATAAGCAGGGGTGTGGGTATCTCTTTGATGCAATGACTTTTATATACCCAGGAGTACGGCTGCTGGGCCATAAAGTTTTTTGAGAGGCCTCTGTACTGTTTCTATAGCAGCTACACAATGTTCTTACTTACTGACTGACTGACTTACTTTCTCATATCACTACCCACAATATACAATTATCCTTTCTCTAAATCCTAGGCAAGTTCTTACACAAAACTCACTAATCTATAAAAGCAAAAATCAGGCTCTAGAAATAATTAAAATCTTGTTCTGGTAAGGTCTCTGTTAAAAGGTAAAATGAGAAGATACAGCCTGGAAGAACCTATTTTATGTTCAAAAAATGACATCTAAAATATATAAGTACTTACAATGATTAGGCTTTTTTAAAAAAAAAAAAAGCAAACAATTCAATTAAAAAACAGGCAAGGCACGAATAAGAACTCATTGAGCATATCCAAGGGGGCAGATAAGCATATGAAAACATGTGCAACACCAATAGCCATCACAAACATCCACAACCAGCATCATTACTTGCCTATCAGAACAGCTAAAATTAAAATACAGTGATGGCTCAAAGGCTATTACCAACTCAGAGAAACTTCAGATGACAATGGCTCAATGGCTAATGACCTGAATTCAATCCCCAAGACCCACATATTAGGTGAGAACTCTTACATGTTCACACTCGCACACACAGACACACACACACTAGAGATAATGGAATACCTGTACCCTAATGTGAGTGTAAAATGGTACAGCCATTTTAGGTGTATATTATAGTTTCTTAAGTATTTTTTGTGTGATTCAGTAACTAAACTTGCCGGGCAGTGGTGCCACATGCCTTTAGTCCCAGCACTGGGAGGTAGAGGCAGGTGGATCCACAAGCTTGAGGCCATTCTGGTCAACAGAGCAAGTTCCAGGACGACTAAGGCTACACTGAAAAATCCTGTCTAGAAAACCCAAAAACCAAACCAAAAAACAACAACAACAAAAACAAACAAAAAACCCAACAACAACAACAACATAAAACTAGACTCTTAAACACTGATTCAAGGGAAATAACATTTTATATCCAAATAAAAACCTACATACAAATGTTCAAACTGGAAGCAATCCAGATGTCCTTCAATTGATAAAGACCAAACCATACTATACTTAAGGAACAGATAAACACAATAATTGCTTTTATTTGCTTGAACCAAAAACTAATAAAAATGGCTACTCAAATTAGAAGGAATAAAAGGGCTAAAGGACAGATACAAAGCCAAGCTGTACAGCTTAAACTCTGAAACCACAGGGGCTGGCAGATGGCTAAGATAAAAGTACATGTTGCTCTTGGAGAGGACCCAGATTGGGTTCCCAAGCCCCTACACAGTGCCTCACAACCATGCATAACTTCAGCTCTAGGGGATCAGAGACCCTCTTCCCACCTCCACAGACAAGCAGCACGGTACACATACATACAGGCAGGCAAAACTTTTCATTTATTTTATATATTTATATGAAATTACACGAGTCTTCAGTGAAGCCTATTGGAGACAAATCTCTAGCAGAGCAATTCTGAAGGCTTCAAATGATTTCGTCTTTGTGGTTATTCACGCCTTCATATGACCTATCTCTACCGTAGGATGGCCTAAACTTATTTCAAATAAAATACAAAGAAATGGCAATGTAGTGCCATTTTTAAACCCTAGATACATAAAAGTGATCTAGCTCTTACGGATTCTCCCTAGCTAGCTTTGGCGAAGCAGAACATGACTGAAGTTCTGTAAGAGACTTGGAGCTGAAGACCCTCCTAAATCATGCCCAAACCCTTGATAATTAAGTATCATTTAATAAATGTATTGTTTTAAGCTGTAACTTGTGGCAGACTGTTACTGAGGCAACAGATAATTAATGTGGTGTGCTCTTCTTCATTCATATTGAAATATTTAGGAGTGAAACAACTTAATTTAGGAAATATAAGAGAAATAGGTAAGTACAAAAAGAGACTGGACATTTTGGAATGCAAATAGAAGGTCACTGTAGTACAAGGAAAAATTGACTCAGCTTATTGTCACCATGGAATTGATCATGTTTCAGCCTGCAATAATTATCTCTAAGGATTCAAAGCACTCTGGGGACACAACCATGCATACATACTCCACACAAGCAAACAGAGTCACCACTGGGGAAAGCATGCCAACGACAGAAAATAGGCATTCCAATGCAGGTGACAGACTGGGAAACTCTCAGTGGTCAAAACTCAAACTGAAAAGTTGTCTCACATATATTCTGATACTAAGAATTACCCTGCTTCAACCTAAAGCAAAAAGCATTAAAAGTGGAAAAGACTTAGGAAAGGTTTACTGCTTTTAGATACACATTCATTTGTATTAGACTAAACAACAGTATATACAAAGGGTTTATAAATATTTAAGAGATCAAACTATTTCCAGTCTCCCTACAAGGTTCATTTATATGTAGATGACCTTACTAAGGTAATCAGAATCAAATTCTGACTTTATCAAATCCTCAAACTATCTTTTCTGGGCAATCATTCAATTTACTGTATTACTGGGATAGGATGCCTGACTTTTAAAATTTATTCTAATACATCTTAAAAGATGTGATACAGGGAGGAAAATGAGTTATAATGGGGATGCAGAAGTAAGGCTAACTGGAAAAAAAGGTAGCAACCAGACAGAGTCCAGGAAAGGGGAGTGAGGGGGAACAAATGTAAAGAAAAGAATAATGACACACATGCATGCAGAAACCAAAATGAAACACATAACAGTATATGCTAACCTAAAACACAGACACTTTTTCTGGTTTATCAACTTTATGCCATCCCTTTCCAAAAGTCCATCAACTCTTAAACTGCTCACACTGTGTAAGAATAGAGAAAATCCTTGAGAACAGACTCATGTAGAATTGTCAACACCAGGACTGGACCAGAATACCTCCTTGTTCAGTGTCCTATCACACTGCACTTCCCACTGTACCTCTCCTTCATTCCAGAGCCGACGTCCTCCCTCAGTGGAGCCCATTAACTTAACCTGTACTGAGAGAGAGGCCAAGCAAATTTACACCAAACCCAAGCTACTCACTCACTGAAAACACACTCTCCTAACAGTATCTTTGACCAAGACCAAAGTCCTATCACACATATTGGAAAGTATTATTCAGTGTTAGTCCTCAGAAATACTCCAAAGTATTCACAAGCATGTTACAAACTATATTAACTATTCTTATCTTAAAACTGTTTAAATTTTCAATACCATATACTAAACTTTAACACAGGGGAGTCCACCAACCATAAAACCTTCTTGTCTGACTTTTGTGATAGGTTTCAAGTAAAATTTCAAGAGCTAGACTTATCTGTTATCTTCTAAAGCATTTTTACTTATAATTAGTATGTATTTATGTATATGCATGCATGATGGAGAAACATGATGTGCCATAACTTGTGTGTGCAGGTCAGAGGACAACTGTGGGGAGCCAGTCCTCTCCTTTCATGGGTTCTTTGGATCAAACACAGGTCATGGGCTTGTGTAGCAAGTACTTTTACCCACTGAGCCATCCATCTCACCCACCCCTGTATACAGTATCTCCACAAATGTTTCCGAACCAAGTCATTGAATAATATGCTATTAAAGTCATTCTACAGATCTGTTCATGTAAAATTAAATGAGTCACAACTAGATCATATTCACAGGGTTGGCAGAGCTACTTCACTGTGTTGGGGCTGAGAACTAACAGCCTGAAGATGAGGTATCAGGCTAGAAGGCAACAGAGCACATTTCAGACTCAAGGTCCCTCAGACATTAGTATACCCTTCCCAGCACACAGAGAGGCTTTCTGCCATATCCACAAGCTTCCTATCCTGACTGGACCTGCCAAAGGGGAACACAATCGCCTTCAGTCTCTCACTGAAATCTCACTAATTAGAGATTAAATTCTTATCACAGGGACAAAGACTGAATTCTGTCTATATACCTAGCCACACTTTTTCCAAACACCACTTATCTTCTATTTCAATCCCATAAAGAATAATTTACAAACCACTGTCATCTGTTCTGTAGGCCCAGCAGACATACTACAAGCCACAGTATGTTCTCCAAGCCCATTGAGTTCCACTAAAAAGCATTACTAATTTCCTAAAATGAATGACACTCTCCCATTTCCTTCTCCTTTATAGAAAAGGAGTACATATATGATGCTGGGGTAGTAAATACACAATGGTTTTCCCCCAAGATTTGACTTTTCCCTTTTGCATATTAATAAAATAGTGAGCCTCTTTTCCAATTAGTTTATTGCAACAACCCTTTAAAGACAGGCAAGTAATTTCCTTATGCATCTAAAATGTTCATGATTTCTGCATCAATCACTCAGAGGGTCATATTCATGTTATAGATAATGTACATAAATTAGGGGGCTTTACTTATTTTCAAATTACATAGAATGTGAGCAATTCAGAGATAACTTTGAAGTCATAACCAGCATCCTTGTTCAACTTTCAGACAGCTGAGTCATCAGTCTTTCTACCAGCAAACAAAATAATCGTTTAAGGACTAGAAAGATGGCTCGGAGACTAAAACGTGCTTGCTGCTTTTCCTGCACTCATGTCTGGTGACATACGACTCCCTGCAACTCCAGCTCCTAAGGATCTGAGGCCCACGTCCGTGTTCTAACAGTGCCAGCACATAGGTGTCACACATTCATGAACACACAGAGGCATACATAAAAATACAACTTTAAATAAGAACAGTTCAAGGCATATATGCTAGGATGGTGCTAACAAGCTGGCCAATATTTTAAGATACCCAAGACTAAGACAGCCCAGTGACTTATAGCACCTGTTCATGACATATATTCTTGCCTGCCCCTTCTCAGTAAGGCAACTCCTGGCACCTCCTCTCCAGTAGGTAACTTATGGACAGGCACATTATGATAGAAAGAATTCTTTAAAAGCCAGCTTAGACTGACATTGGGATCAAGTACAGCCACTGCCAACCTATCCTTATGACAGGTGTCAGGAAAAACTCCTGTTTACCGTCTTGCACACTCAAGATAAGACATCCATAAGCTTACAATTAAGGGATATCTATAGCACAATTATATGCAGATCAACCAAATTTACACAGCAGCTCAGTTTGCCAATCTGGGTAAGAATTCATTCCCTAGAGGCTGTCTCCTCCCTCTACCTACATTCAAGAAAAGAACTCCCAGAAAAGAACTCCCAGCTCTTGAGTCCCAGGCTTGCTTGATCCTGCTTCCATTCTGTGGAGTGCACTCTACGCTCTTACTCTCACTTCTAATAAATGTATACTTTTACCTCTCCCTTTTCATGTCCTGTTCAATTCTCTGTCCGAGACATAAAGACCTAAAACCCTCTGGTAAAAATCTTAGTTTCCCGAGACTGCCATCTTCATAGTTCGGCATTCTTTTCTGCAATGTTCTTATACTTGTTGTGACCCTCCTTTCTCTATATAAATAGAGTGCAAAATCAAAGTAAGAGCTTACTAATGCTACTCTAACTGAACTCTAAACTTAGCCTTTAGTATCTTCAACTCAGCCACTCTACTGAACAACGATGACTACAGGGTGAGGTCAGATACTCTCACCCCTTACCTTAAACAGGCCCGAGAATTAACCACAAGTCAATGCCCTATACTTTGTGGTAAAGATAGCCAGAAATCTGAAAAGCTCTAATTGCAACTCAAATGCTATAATATAGGAAGAAAATATTTTTTTAAATCTGTCTTTAAATTTATCATCCAGAGTATTACAGCCTGTTGAAAATCAAGATTTCATTCAACAAATGCCAAAGACCTAGATGTATGAATTTTCAACTACCCAAAATTCTAAGCTCTGGGAGAAATTAGAAGCTATTTTCAACACTTTAAAAACGTATGCCTCAGTTTATATGAGGAATGAATTCATAAACAACTTTCAACTCTTTCAGAAATATCTTACTCGTATTTTATATATAAACAATATAGTTTGTCTTGAGACAGGGTATTCTGTTTTTTAGACTAGCATAGGACTTGCTATATAGACCAAGCTGGCTTCAAATTTGGAAATCCACCTGCCTCTGCCTCCTGAGTGCTGGAAATAAAGATGTGTGCCACAGCCTTAAATAATATAATTCTAAAAGCCAATCTTCAACCAATTTCTCAGCACTAATATGTGAAAAATATGCACATTAATAGGGAGGAACAAAAGATCTTCAAGGATGAAAGTATGGAGCACACACTCATATACACTCACACACACATACACACTCACACACTAATACTTACACAATCACATATACATACTCCCACACACTCACATTCACACACTCAACAAAAATAAAGGATGATAAAAGACTAACCTGTCACAAAAGGTAGTGCAATTAAGTTAACAGCAAGATAATCTAATCTCATATGATCATTTCAATATAGAGCTTTTGTTTATAAAGTTACATTAAGTAGTTTTTAAGGCACTTCTTTAATAACAAAAGAAAAAAAGAGAACTGACCAAAAAACAAAACAAAACAAACAAAAAATCTGACAGTCCCTCAAATAGTTAAATCCAAAAATTCTATCTCTAAACATACATGCAAAAGGAATGAAAACATTACACTCCCATAAACAATGTTTATAGAAGCATTATTCATAATGTATATATAGTCCAAATGCCTATCAACTAATGAATATACAAACTGTGGTACCTCTATACACATTCATATTACCAGTCAGAAAACACACATGGCACTGACACATGATATAATAGTGTGATCTTTAAAAACAGGATCCCAGGAAAGAATGCCTTTCATTATCCCATCTATGCGAAAGACCTGGAACAGACAACCTTCACAGACAGACACTGCGGCAAGTGCTTGCAGAGAGAAGGGTAGCTAAGGGGCACTGCTCTCTACAGACAACAAAAAGGTGTAACATGACTACAGTCACAGTCACACTTATCTCTCCCTATACTACACCTCATTGACTTGGTTTAAGTAGCTAAAATGTACTGTACATAAATTATATGTTAATAGCAAGATTACATTAAAAAAACTAAAACCACTTATAATCAAGGAACCAAAAGAAACCATATCCTAAAAGTAATCAGAATGCTGGTAATAATCCTCTAAATTATTCAGTTATTTGGCAAATCAAATTTTACATTAAACTGAACTAGAAATAAAGATCTTATTAGAAATACCTATAAAATCTTAAATAACTTCATAATAAATGTCTCAAAGACACAGATTAGAAACACTATCCCAAGTCCTTCCAAATAGTATATCCTTTTTTGTTTAAGATACTCTCAACCTTTGTTGAAAACCACTGAAGACATTTAAAATAAATTATTTTCTATTTTGAACAAGTCAACATGATATTCCACTCCTGAACCAAAATAACACTTAAAAAAGAGAAATATAATTAAAATAGCTAGTTAATTCTCTTATCTATTCATTAATAAACATTATGCTCAGATACAATGATGGGGGTTGCTACATACTCTTTATGGAGTTCATGATCCAGTTGACAGAAATAGCTATTAAGCAAGCAACCATATAAATAAGAACATAGCTAAAAATTGTAACATGTGACATATCAGACAGGCATATATTCAAGTATTCAACCATAGGGGCGGGGGATAGATGCCAGACTTACGGAGGAAGATTGGGGCACACAAAGTGTCCTAGTAAAATAGTATTTCAAGTGGCATTTGAAGAATAGGAGTTAAGTCTTATGACTCTTCTAATGGAAACTACCTAAACCAACTGGGAGGGGGAAGTGGACACTGAAAGGAAAAGGGAGGGGGCACATAGAGCTGTTACAAGTAAATGTGCAGTTTTCTTCATCTAAGTCCATTTGTTTTACAACAAACACAGGTGATAATAGTAAGCACCTGTAGTGGCTATTCCTGGTTGTCAACTTGACTATATTTGGAATGAATTACAATCCAGAATTGGAAGGCTCACCAGTGACCCTTATCTGGAGGCTTGGAGATCCTTATCTGGATCTTGATATGGAGATCTTGAGCCATAGTGGCTATGGATTCCAGAAGATTAAATCTCCCAGTTTAAGGAACACACATTTAATCTGGGCTACACCATTCATCTGGGATTAAAGGTGTGGTGGAACCTTCTGCTGGAGACAATATAAGGACATTGGAAGAAGGGAGTCTAGCTCTTGCTCCTTCGCCTGCTTGCTGTGTGAGACTGAATAACTGCTAGATCCTTGGACTTCCATTCACAGCTGCGACTGAACCATTGTTGGGAATTGGGCTGCCGACTGTAAGTCATCAATAAATTATTTTACTATATAGAGACTATCCCTAAGTTCTGTGACTCTAGAGAACCCTGACTAATACAGTACCCATCTATGTTACTTTTCTATTGCAGTGAAGAGACACCGTGACCAAGGCAACTGATAAAAGAAAGAATCTAATTGGGGGCTTACTTACAGTTTCAGAGGTGAGTTCATGACCATCAATAACAGGGAGCATGGCAGTAGGCAGGCACACAGGGTACTGGAGCAGTAGCTGAGAGTTTACAAGTTAGAGGCACAGAGGGAGAGAGGGAAAGAGGGAGATAGGGCAAAAGGGGGAGAGGGAGAGTGGCAGAGGGAGAGAGGGAGACAAGCACAGAGGGAGAGAGGGGAAGAGGGAAGAGGAGTGTGGGGGAAAGGAGGAGAGGGAGAGATAGACATAGACAGAAACTGGGCCTGCCATGGGAGCCCACCTCCAGTGACATACCTCCTCCAACAAGGCCATACCTCCTAATCCTTCCTAAACAATTCACCAACTGGGAACCAAACATTCAAATGTATGAGCCTATGGGGGCCATTCTCATTAAGACCACCACAGTCATAATCTTAATAATAATAAGATATACAAGTCATAGTAAAGTAATATAAGGATATTCTTTTTTTGTTTGTTTGTTTGTTTTTTGTTTTTTTCAAGACAGGGTTTCTCTATGCAGTCCTGGCTGTCCTGGAACTCACTCTGTAGACCAGGCTGGCCTCGAACTCAGAAATCCACCTGCCTCTGCCTCTGCCTCAAGTGCTAGGATTATAGACATGCACCACCACTACCTGGCCAAGGATATTCTTAAAGTATTAATTACTAACAGTCATAAGCCAAAAGACTGACACTAAACCCAATTATCTCTCCTCTAAACATGCCTTAACATAAATAGATTCCCACAAATGTTTTAATAAAAGCATAAGTAATATAAAATCATATTACAGGAATGAAAAATACCATATAACAAAATTAAATTATCAATTCTACACCTTACAAAAAAACAAGTCTTAAAAAAGAGATTTACAGATCAGCAAAACCAAAAGTAAAACACAACTAAGTAACTGCTAGTAAGCACATGCCTAAATCAATGTAAGACAGACACAGGTCTGTAAGCACAGAAAGGCAATATTTTTTTTAATATGCAGAAGGGAAAAAAATCTGAGCTAACTCTAATTTAATAGCAAAATACTCAAATCTTGGGGCAGCAAGCTGTCTCAGGAGGTACTTGCCACCAAGCCTGAAGACCTGATTTGAATCCCCGGAATCTATACAGTGGATGAACTGAACCAACTCCTGAAATCTGTCCTCTAACCTCCAAACATCTCCTTCTCCCTTCTTCCCTCTCTCATTCACCCTCTGTCTCTAAATGAATAAAAGAACTTAATTTTAACAAATGTATATGTTGTTAAAAAGAAACAGATCTCAAATATGCAAACACAAAACATGCACAGTAAGAGGGCTAGACAAGTACTGTCTAATATGCATAAGGTCTTGGGTTCCAATCACCAGCACCAGCGAGGAAAAACTAAGCAAAGGTTACAACCAACAAAAGCAGCTCAAATAAGGTGGACAGAACTACACCAAGTAGATTTTAAAGGCAAGAAGCACATAGTATTATTAAAGATAAAAGGGGCATATTATAACTTTCAAAGGCCCAATTTACTAGAATGATAAAGCTGTAAGTCTGTATACATCTAGTAATGACTTCAAACATACAGTTCTTAAAGAACTAAAAGGAAAAATTCAGATTCATAACCACAGAATTACCGAGGTACACCTCTCTGTTATAAAAGAGAGAGAGAGAGAGAGAGAGAGAGAGAGAGAGAGAAATTAACAACCAATAAAACCAGGGATGTAGCTCAATGAAAGAGGACTTGCCTAGCACACACAGGGACAAGTGATGCTGGTTAGCTGGAGCTAAGAAATTAGCAGTGATTAAGAAAAGACCAGCATCAGTGAGTAAAACCTTCTGGGAAGTAATTTCTGAGAGAACAAAGAAGCTGTGTTCCAGAGACAGCCAAGGATGAATCTCATGTTGGTGGCCAGAAGGTGTAAGAGTCACCCTAGACGATACCAGTTTTAAAGACATGAGGGGTCATGAGAGCAGCTGAGGCTTGGCACCATGAAGAGAGCCTATGAGAGGCTAGTTGTTAAAGTGTAGTCTAGTTGCAGCAAGACCCCAGCAGTTTTGGAGATGCCAGTACCATGGGATGTCCACCAAGATCAACAAGAGCAATGGAGTGGAGGTAGATGAGCCTAGAAGCCAAGCTGTGTGCTACAGAATGCAGAGCTGGAGAAGTGACTCAAGCAAATCCTGTCTGTAAGCACAGAGCAGCCGTATCACACAGTGAAGCAGCTCACAGAGCTTGTGAAGGGAAGTCAGAAATCCCGGTACCAGAGTCCCCTCTCCAATGCTTTTAGACCCCAGACCTAAACTAGTTAACCTCTCTAAATCTCCGATTCCCTAGCTGTAAAATATAGTATCACACTCATACTGGGGTTGGGGCAAATACTAAACATATCTAATTGCACAGAACAATCTGAGAACAGAAGACACTTAATAATTGTTATTGGTGGAGTTGTTTTAAAATAGAGTGTAAGAGGCCCCTGGAAAGCTGTATGCTGTGGGCAAGTTCATACATATTGACCTCAGCTTCCTCAGCTGCAGAACATAGGAAGCTCACTGCACATTGTGCTTAAGAATTAACAAACTATATGAGCAAAGCAGCTCAGGAACACCAAGCACCCAACAAATTATCACCAGCATCGCTACAACCTACAACAATAAACAGTCAAGAATACAGATCAATGATTTATCAAATGGTTTTACATGTAGTATGTTATCGTATCATGTGTCACTTACATGTAGCTCTCTTAATTCCAAAATTAGGTATAGATTTCAGAAGAAAAAGTAAAATAAAGGAAAATCCATTTAAACACACTGAAAAATAAAAGGCCAATGTGCTAGCGTGTGATCTTTAACTAGACCTGTTTTAACATTTTAAGGTCCCAATCAATCTTAGGAATTAAAAGGAGAAATAGTTTTTTTCATTAGAAAAAAAAAATAGAAGTCCTAGAATGAAATCTGAGATTGAAATCCTTTTCATGACTTCATGGGGGCGGGAGGAAGGGTTCTGCCCATATGTGGTATATATGCACCTATGTGTACAGATAACTGTGTTTGTGCTCCCGAGAGGCCAGAGGAGGACACAGGGTAGCCTACTCTATCACTCTCTGCCTTGTTCCTTTTCTCGCTGAACCTAGAAGCTGGTACCCAATTAGCCCCAGGGATCCTCCAGTCTCTACCCCACCAAGAGCAATGGGGTCACAAGTGCACCATACAAGACTGTCTATGTTAGCATCTGAACTCAGGTCCTCAAGCTTGTTCACAAAATCTCTCCAGCCCGTCCGTATGTGTCTATAAACAACTTAACACCTTTAACAGAATCCCTCCAATCTCTACAAACCCTTAGACAAAAGCAGTCAAGAAAGCACGCTGGGGGGAGAACTGTGGAGCGGGTCCTCTGGACTCAGCTCTGTCCTCATCTAGGCGGATGACCAGAGGCAAATCTGAACCTCTCATCCCTGTTTGCTCGTCTGGAAAATGGAGATCTGAGGTCACAGATGACAACACAGATCTCACAGCCCAGGCCGGCCTTACTTTACTATGTCGCCGAGGATGGCCTTACTCTTGTGATTCTCCTGCTTCTGCTTCCTAAGGGCTTGCATTACAGGCCTCTCCTTCCAGGCCCAACACCAGGCCCAGGCTTTTGGGGTTCTTTAGAAGACTGTTAAGGTTTAAATGAGCTAAAACACTTGAAGTACTCATAAAGATTAGCATGTGAAAGGCATAAGTAATTGCCATTTTTTGTAATTATTACCATCACCCCAAAATGCCTAGATTTCTATCAATAAATATTTGTTCTTTGCTGAACGATTTCAATAAATAGCTGGCTAGACCTTAAAAAAAAAAGTCACACCTGCTTGAGACATTTCATAATGCCTTCCACTGTTTCACCCCATTAGAGGTCATTTTAGGGGGGAAAATCAATCTCTTTCTTAAACTTCCTGTCATACAAAGATGTATACCTGCTAACCTAAGTTCAGAACCAAGAACTTCACAAGTAAGGCAGACACACACCAGCCTGCCTGACAAAGTCCTCAAACGCAAGCGTCCTAATGCTCATCTGCACTCCTTCACTCTGGACTGCTTAACTCTAAAGGGCTTTAAAATAAAAACTATACTACATGTTTGAAATGTCTTTGTGGTTAAACAAGATGCACTAAGTGGAAGTACTAAGTGCAAATAAACTGGTTTCTCTGTGGCCTTAAGGAAGCTATAGCAATGGCTTCTTCCAGCTGCAGTCCAACTGTAACAGCAGGTGCTGTCCCCACTCCAAACTGGAGGCTGACTAAAACCACTATCCCACCAGATCAAGACTCCTTTTAGAACTGCCTCTCTCCTTAACATGCCTATACAACAGGTAACGCAACTGGGATTTGGGCTATCCCAGTCTCATGCCTACCTTAGAAGGTAAAGCAATGGCAGACAACCTACAGTGTAAGAAATCTGACGAAAGACCTGGGGGTGGGAAAAGTCATTCGAGGTAGTTAGTGACACACCACCAACTCTCTAACCTAGACACAAAAAAATGTTATCTTCAGATTCAAAGGAGTCAGTCAAAACAAACAACCAAACACACCCTCCAAAAGAAAAAACTACAAAACAAACAAACAAACAGAGGTTCACAGAATGAACAGCCACAAGTCCACTTCAAATGAAGGTCGGTGCTTATCCAGCTCACCCTCAAATTAAGAGCTGGGTTCCAACATCAATCAGAGATGTGGCCATGTACCAGCTATCAACAGGCCACAACCGGCCAGATCAGAGCACAGGTCAGCCTTCATTGGGCGGGAGCTACGAGGCTTCAGTGCCAACTCTTGACCTGGTGACTAGGAGGAGGGCAGGTGGGCAGTCTGGGGAGGCTGACTCTTCACCCGCAGCTTCACTTCCAGAGTCCTGACCGACTGGACTCGAGAAATCCAATCTGAACAAACGGGAGGAATTTTTAAAATACGAATGGAACACACTCCCTGTTCAGGACACTCCGGAGATGTAGCAATTTTATTCGAATAGCTACAGAAAACTGCACCCGTTCCTCCTTGTGTTCCTAAGGCCATTTCTGCTGACATGGTGGTGCCCTCGGGCAAGCCGCACGCCCCCAGACCTGCCCTCCTTCCCGATCTTTTTCAGAACTTCCAGCCCACCCCTCCAAAAAAAAGCCAAGACACCCCTCTGCCAGTCCTCCAAGTTCTCGCCAGGGTGCGGATGGACTCCCCAACTTCTCTCGCCACTCGTGCAGAGCTAAGCACTTTTACTGCGGGCTCAGGAACTCCGGCGCTGCGTGTCCGAGCCGTCCGGGAAGGACCCGGCCCCCGTCGTCGCCCTGACCACCTCCGACGGCGGGGGAGGCTCGCCCGCCGCCCCGGGCCCGAAGCCCCGCTCCGCTCCGCCTCGTCTCCCGCTACGCAAGCCCGCCTCGCCGCCGCCACCCCGAGCTCGCTCCGGGGCCCTCAGCCCGGCCTCCGCCCGCCAGGCCGGAGCGCTCGGCCGCCGCACTGAGAAGCTCCGGAGGCCGCGCGTTCCCCGTCACAGGCCCCGCCTGGGCCTCTCTCGGCTCCGCTCCCCACACCGCACGCTCTGGCCGGCCGCGCTCTCACCGAGCAGCTCCGACAGCTCGAGCGCGGGGCCCCGCACTTACTCGGGAAGGTAAGTGGAGGAGAAGGAGCTCCACTTATGCAGCGCGTAGGGCAGAAGCCGGCACTCGGGCGCCACAGCAACAGCCCCGCCAGCCGCCATCTTGTCAGCACCGTAGCGGCCGCCACCGAGCGCCAGCCCCGCCAGGAGGAGGGCGGGGACAGGGCCTGCTCTTAAAGGGGCCGCGCCGGAACCCGACCGCGCAGGGCCCGCACTGGCAGCTTGGAGGCCGCTTCCTCAGGTTTCCCACGCTGTCCTTTCCTAGCTGACCCTCCCAGGGAGGCTTTCCTTTCCTGGGAGGCTGGCAGAGGAGTGGCACAGAGGACTTTTCTTACAAGCTCAGGTAAAGACAAAGCCAAGGACATTTTGAAAAAAAAAAAAAAAAGTCTAGAACAGGAAGGGAAAATTCGATGAGCTTGGGAAGGGAATATCTTTCCATCTTTCCGACTTTGGAAACCACTGCCCTAGCCTGTTTATAAATCCTCTCCGGAAACAGAGGTAAAGAGAATTGAAGTGCAATAATATAGCCTTTGTCTCTCCAGTTGTCCTGGGGTAAAAATGTCCTTGTCACCGCGTTCAAGGGTCAGGTGGAGGCAAGATAATGGAACAGCGAGTGTGTTCTGCTATCAGTCTGTAAACATTTCTTGTGAGCCTCTCTTACTAATATTCTGATGGTATCGTTGTACCCAGAAATGACATTCGCCCACATACCAGGAAGGTGCTCAGAGTTGGAAAGCTGTGTGCCATCATTTGTCTCCGGCATTAAATCTGTTTGCTTTGAATTTTAACATAAATTTAGCCCAAATGTTTGGAAAGAGAGAGATGTTTGAGAAAAGATTGCGTCCTCTTCAGAAGGAATAATGAGTACACCCCACCCACCTCCAACATACATACTGTTCACGAAGCCTGACAGCAGGCATCATTCTAGCTTTTTGTCATAAAAGGAACATCTGGCCTAAATAGGTGGCTAAGTTAGATAATGCTCCTGTCTAGTACCTGTTTGTCAGGGTTATAAATATTTCCTTGCTTACCTAGCGGCATCACCCAAAATTGTGTCACTCCTTGCCTAAGAGGTTGGACTCCTGGAAGTTTGGATCGCATCATTGTGTCAACCAGAGGATGTTAAAAACTCAAGCAAAGAGTATCTCAATAAATGATCCAATAGTTTTACTCTCTTTGATTATGATAGTTAACCGGCCCATCAGATCTCTCCAATTCTTTATTGGCTTCGTTTCCATTGGTGAAATTTTAGCAGTAGCCTCTACTAGGATACCACTAGCAATGTCAGCTAGACCACAATTATACTCAGTGTTTAAGACTTTGTTGGGAATGAGTATGAGCCCTGAGGTATTGACCCCTGAGGTAATGACCCCTGAGGTAATGCTCTAACCCCACTGACTTCAGTTAGAAAACTGCCTACCATGGAGGAAGTTAGTTACAGAGAAATTATCTTGGAGGGAAAGATTGTCTTTTAAAAGGGAGAAGATAAGATGGGGATTCACTCCAGTTAGAGGACCCACAATTTGCTAATTCCTCTTTTTTTTGGATCTTAGTAAGTCGTTGTTGTTGTTGTTGTTGCTGTTGTTGTTTTTCTTCCAAGCAGAGAATTGTATAGTTCCTGATCAACTATATAATGTGAAAAACAGATATAAACCAATTCTTATTGAGATTGTAATTCAATTACAGTATTTCTCCTGTCCCTTTCCTCTCTCCAAACCTTCTATATAGCTGTCCCTACTATTCAAATTTAGGCCCCTTTTTCATTAATTGTTATTGCATATATGTACTTGTATATAAATATTTATTCTCCAGTATAACCGGTTGAGTCCATATAATGTTACCTGAGTTACGTTTTCAGGTGTGGCTGTTTGGCACTGGACATTGGCATTGGCATGACCATTGGTATACCCCTCCTTCCCTGGGGAGGCCACTCTCCAGCTCCCAGCTTTACTCAGTGCAGTAGTTCTTTGTGTAAGCCTGAAGCCCCATGGGCTTCTCCTCACCTCACCCACCATGCAACTTTAAACCAACTCTTCTCAAGTGTTAGACTTTCCTGCAGTTGTTTGTTTGTTTGGGAGGGGAGAGCTGTCATGGTTGTTATTTTCAAGACAGAATCTTACTTCGTAAACCTTACTGGCCTCGAATTTGCAGAGTACCTCTTGCCTCTGCTTCTCTTGAGGACAGGGGTCACCATGCTCAATTCCTCTGTGGCTTTCTCTTCCCTTCCATTATCAATGGCTTACCAGTGAGCTCTTCAATGAGTGTTCAGCCTCTCTCCTTTTCCTTTTTCCCTTCCCTACACACGCGTGTGTGTGTGTGCGCGCACACACACCTTTCCGCACCAGCACTCTATTCCGTGACACTAACCATGCATTCTAAATTGCTACTTCCGTGGTGCATATCCTCTCTGCCCTCAAGACACGGTCTCTTCCTGGCCTGGAACACCTCCCACCCCACATTCTACCCTGTTTGTTTTTCAGATCATTTTATCTCGGGAGATCTTACCCCATCATGTAAATTACGGTCACTTGACATTTTCTTCATCTCCCTTAACCCCCAGGCTCCCCTCCCTTAGCTTAACAATCACCACAGTATGTTTCTAGTTCTTTTGTGTTTCTCCGTCCTGTAAAGATAACTCCCATTGTGGTAGGAGCCACGCATATCCGGTTCCCAGTCATATCTATGGTTTGTAGTCTCGATGGAGTGTAGTCTAGTACATAGTAGATGCTCAGTGAGTGCTCACTGAGGAAGAAATAAATTGTGCTGAGTTTCAGTTAGAGGCCGGGGTACTACATAGGAAAACTCAGTGTCACACACTGTAAATGTTTGTCCCTAAGCTATGAGCACAGTGTGAGGCCACTGGCCATAAGGAGAGCACGGTTTTCCTGTGACACAAATAAGTACTCCTGTGTTAACAGAAATACAATTAGCTGTGTGGATATTCAGCCCAAAATTTGTAGAAATGTTAAAATAAAATTGGAGACTCAGGAAACTGCAGACTCCTCAGGAGATCCCTGACAAATCAGACTTCTAGGGGTCCATCTTTACCCTCTTCCGCCTTGGAGCATGACTGTGGGTGATGGGATTGTATCCAGAGATGCACATGAGAGGCCTGGGAACAGACAGCAGACAGACAGTCACCCTGTACCATTGTAATTCACAGAGGGGGTCTATATAAACCATCATGGAGCCGGAGGATCAACAGTGTGATGGCAGCACACAGCCCCAGTGAGCCAGTCTTCTTGTCCCCCAGAGGCCCGTGTGAGTACTTCTCCCAGAGGGTTGCTATCTTAGGGGTTTTCAGGTTCTCTCTCTCTCTCTCTCTTTCCCCCCCCCCCCCAAGACTTATCAAGGAAAGCTCTGATGCCCCAGGCATTCCCGGATGCTAGGGAGAACAGGGTGAGCAGCAGAGCCAGACAAGGCTGCGCTTCATAAAGCTACCATGTTCTGTTCGGCCAACACATATATAAGTCATCTAGATAATTGTACTCCATGCTAAATTCTAAAAAGAGATTAGTCTAGAGTAATTCTTAGATTGACCAGGTTCCCTAAAAAAAGGTAATATTTGAGCTAATGCCTATATATGATGAGGAAGAGCCAACCACTGTAAAAGACTGGTTTTGAAAAATTCCAGGCCTTTAAAGCATGGATCATTGACTGATGCAATGAGCCAAAGAGCCCCAGCTCTCCGTGGTACATGCAGACCCTCGTTGGTTCAAAAGCCCATCCTGTTTGATCCTAATTCTTCCAAAATGAGTTGATATTTGGGGATAAATTTATAAACTATGAGGTACTATTCAAATATCAAATGTAGCCAAGTAATAGTAATAAAGACCCGGAGAGATGCAGAGCAAAACAAGCACAGCTGAGTCTGTCTTTATGCAAAGAAACATACCAATTGGCCGAGGGCAGAAGGCATGTGCTTATTGTTAAGGAAGGGATTTTATAGTCACTATGCTTGGTAGATTATACGCTGCCATGACAAAACACTTGAAGCAGGGTAATTTATAAAGGAAAGAAATTTATTTTTCACAGTTTCAGAGGCTGGCAGTTCAAGATCAAAGGCCAGTGTGGTTAGTATTTAGTGAGTCTCTGTTTTTCTGCTCCTAAAATGGCTTACATCATCTGGAGGGGAGAAGTGTTAGATCATAACAATGGAAAAGGAGGAAAAGGAGCCTAGCTGGTTCCCTCCCACCTCTGTAATAGAGTACTAACCCCATGAATAAAGGTGAAGCCCTCTACAGTTAATTATGTCTTAAAAGCCCCATCTCCCTCTCTTTTTTAAAGATTTATTTTATTTCTATGAGTACACTGCCGCTGTCTTCAGACACACCAGAAGAGGGCATCAGATTCCATTACAGATGGATGTGAGCCACCATGTGGTTGCTGGGAATTGAACTCAGGACCTCTGGAAGAGCAGTCGGTGCTCTTAACCACTGAGCCATCTCTCCAGCCCAAAAGCCCCATCTCTTAATTGGGGATTACGTTTCAACGTGAATGTTGGAGGGGATATAACATTCAAACCATAGCTAAAGATTAAAACATATTTGAAAGAAGACTGGAATATACTCATTGCTCTACATGATTGGTTAAAATAAGACTAAAATAAAATAAGGAAAGCAATCTTGACATAAAGCCCTCTGAGGTTCTTGTTTTAGCTTACGAGGGCCACTCAGAGATCAATGACAAAATCTGAAGGTTAGAACAGGTGAAACATGACAAAATATCCAATTTGCTGTCGTCTTCTTCTTCTTCTTCTTCTTTTTCTTCTTTTTTTGGTTTTTCGAGACAGGGTTTCTCTGTAGCCCTGGCTGTCTTGGAACTCACTTTGTAGACCAGGCTGGCCTCGAACTCAGAAATTCTCCTGCCTCTGCCTCCCAAGTGCTGGGATTAAAGGTGTGCGCCACCATGCCCAGCTGTAACTTGCTGTCTTCTAAACAAACTCTGATGTAGAAGAAAAATGTCCTTTTACAGTAGTATAAACAGATGAAAGCACCTAAGACATTTATACAACTGAGCTATTTGCAGATGTGCACCTAGAACCCAAACCCCCGATTTTTCCTAGGCTTTCCCTGAGAAATGTGTGTTATATATGTCTATATTTATGTGACTATTCTTCAAATCCCCTATCATAGGCTTATGCTAAGTACTCAGGAAACATGTCTCCTGCTTCCCTCTGAATTTCTTCTTGACAATTTATAATTATGTTTTCCACAAAATTAAAGACTAGACAGAATTAAAGACATAGAGGCTGTCAGTTCAAATTTTGGTCAGTGTGATGGTTGGTGTTGTCACCCTGGCAGGATCCAGAGTCACCTAGGAGGAAAGCCTCCCAGTGCACTGTATGTTATAATCCAGATGAAGGTCACGTTCTGAGAATGTCTGTGGAGAATTATTTCCATTGTGTTGATGGATGTGGGGAGACTGTCCCCTAGGTGGGGGTTCTGAAGTGTGTACTCTGAATAAAGCAGGCAGAGTGCTAGCATCCATTGTTCTCTGCTTCCTGACTGTGGATGCAGTGTGACCTCAAGCTCAGGCCGTCTTAGGTCCCTATGAACTGTGAGCTAGAACAAACCCTTCTCCCCTATGTTGCTTTTGTCAGGGTGTTTTATACCAACAGGAAGAGAATGTGAGGTAGAAAAGTGGGGTCATTGCTGGATAAACCTGACCACATGGCTCCTAGGCCTTTGGAAATGGTGGGATGTGGAAGAGTTTGGCACTTAGGACTAAAAAGAGCCCTGGAAGGCTGGAAACCAGGCCCTTAGAATACAAGAGTGCTGAAAAAACACAGACAGTGGAGGCCCAGCTCATGAGTTATCAGAGAGAACCAAAGACTACCAGGAACTGGGCCAAGGACCACTCATGTGATATTTTTGGCTAAGAATCTGGCTTCATTTTGACTGTAAACTAAGAACCTGTATGAAGTTGAACTTAAAGTTAATAGATTAACTTGTTTATCAGAGGAAAGTTCAAGTTAGGAGAGCATCCAGGGCAGTAATGAGGAAACAGTGTAACCATTAAGTAAAACAGCAGCCCAGAGCCGGGTGTGGTAGCGCACGCCTTTAATCCCAGCACTCGGGAGGCAGAGGCAGGCGGATTTCTGAGTTCGAGGCCAGCCTGGTCTACAAAGTGAGTTCCAGGACAGCCAGGGCTATACAGAAAAACCCTGTCTCGAAAAACCAAAAAAAAAAAACAAAAAACAAAAAACAAACAAAACAGCAGCCCAGAGGAGGAGCCTCCCACCCTGCACTGGGATAACAGAGAAAGGGTCCCTGAGAACAAGACCCTCAGAGGCTCCAACTCATGAAGGTCTAACACAACCACCTAAGGAACTATTTCACCAAAGCTGGCCCAGAAGGCATACGGATGTTGCCATGACTGGTACGGGGGACTGGACTACATCATGAACTGGCAGCAGAATTTGGCAGCAGCATCTGCATGGCAGTGGTTTGGAATCACTAAAAATGAAAACTTAGAAGCAGTCATGGAGTCCTGATCTGCAGTGATACTGCAGAACCACTGAGGCCAGGTAGCATGTGCAGGAGTCAGGGTCCCTACCAGGAGGCTCGGGAAAGCCAGTGCACGTGGCTATAAAGGTGACCTGGGGGCACTAGAGATAACTGGGACCATGGGAAGTCTGCCAAGAAGAGCTGAGAGGATGAATGGTGCCAGCCTAAGAGAGAGGCTATGTGTATTGCAGGCAGCAGAGCTGGAGGAGTGGAGCCATCCAGCCCATTTAGAGCCCAGATGATTGTACTACAAGCCTCTGATGCAAGACACAATGCTGTAGGATTTGGTGTTTGCCCTACTGGATTTTGGTCTTGCTTTGACCCAGTCACTCCTTTCTGTGCCCCCATTCTTTCTTTTTGGAATAGGAATATTTACTCTTTGCCATTTTATGTTGGAAGAACATAGCTTGCTTATTTTGTAGGAACTCACAGTTAAGAGATTTTGTAGTTGTTATTGGTGACCTCTTTGGGGGTTAAAGGACCCTTTCACAGGGGTTGCATATCAGATATCCTTCATATCAAATATTAACATAATAATAACAGCAGTGAAATTAGTTATGAAATAGCAACAAAAATAATTTTCTGGATGGGGTCACCACTATATGAGGAACTGTATTAAAGGATGGCTGCATTAGGAAGATTGAGAACCGTTGGGCTATCGGGACTTTCAATGTTGGAATGCATGCACTTTGCTTTAGAAGATGATCCTGAGCCTATGAAGACAAGGGATTGGGAGGAGTGGAGCTAGATTCCTAGATGATTATGAGCCACTATGTGGATTCTGGAAACTGAACTGGGTCCTCTGCAAGAAAAATAAGTATTCTTAACCAGTGAGCTATCTCGCCAGCTGCAGAAGACCCTTTCAGCTGTCAGGGAGACTATTCCGTGGGTAGAAACTCTGAATTAAATAAAATTATAAAGTGAGCTGAGTACTTTACATGAGCGCTCATCTTTCTTTGCTTTCTGACTCTGGGTCTAGTGTGGCCAACTGCCAGCTTCTCTGCCGGGGTGGATTGTACCCTTGAAGTATGAGCTGAGCTAAACCCTTTCTCCTTTGACTTGCTTTTGTTAGTTTTGAGTTTGTTTGTTTGTTTGTTTGTTTTATTAGTTTGCCTTTTTAAAAATCACAGCAGCAGGAAAAGAAACTAAGATACTAAAGAAAGTCCCCCAGGGAGATTGGAAGCCTGAGCTTGTTCCCATTGACCATGTCTTGAATACTTGGAGCTCCCGTTGCTATCTCAACTCTCAAAACCGCCTGGCAAGTAAACTGAGATGCTTGGACATCAAGGATCAGCAAGCTTGTATATATTCTCTCCTTTAAAAGCCCGTGTGAATGCATCCTCACCATTACCATCGGGCTCAGGGTTCAGAGAGCTAAGAGGAGGAGCCTCTGATAGTCCGGAAACTGACAGTTATGAAACCTGCTTTTTCCAATTTGGGGAGTGGAGTTCTGGGCCTTGAGCATACTAGACAAGCCCTTTCTATTGTGGCTGTACTCCCTAGCCCTGAAATCATTTCTTTAACCAAAATGCTGTCCAAAAAGAACAAAAGAAATACAAAAAGGACAGGTGTAATATTTTTGTTGTTGTTGATTAAGTAGGTAGTTTGGGGTTGTTTGTTTCTTTTTTTTTTAATTAGGTATTTTCCTCATTTACATTTCCAATGCTATCCAAAAAGTCCCCAGTACACTCCCCCCCCCACACTACTCTACCCACCCACTCCCACTTTTTGGCCCTGGCGTTCCCCTGTACTGAGGCATATAAAGTTTGCAAGTCCAATGGGCCTCTCTTTCCAGTGATGGCCGACTAGGCCATCTTTTGATACATATGCAGCTAGAGACAAGAGCTCTTCCGGGGTACTGGTTAGTTCATAATGTTGTTCCACCTATAGGGTTGCAGATCCCTTTAGCTCCTTGGATACTTTCTCTAGCTCCTCCATTGGGAGCCCTGTGATACATCCAATAGCTGACTGTGAACATCCACTTCTGTGTTTGCTAGGCCCCAGCATAGTCTCACAAGAGACAGCTATATCTGGGTCCTTTCAGCAAAATCTTGCTAGTGTATGCAATGGTGTCAGCGTTTGGAAGCTGATTATGGGATGGATCCCTGGATATGGCAGTCTTTAGATGGTCCATCCTTTCGTCACAGCTCCAAACTTTATCTCTGTAACTCTTTCCATGGGTGTTTTGTTCCCAATTCTAAGAAGGGGGACAGTGTCCACACTTTGGTCTTCATTCTTCTTGAGTTTCATGCGTTTAACAAATTGTATCTTATATCTTGGGTATCCTAAGTTTTTGGGCTAATATCCACTTATCAGTGAGTACATATTGTGTGAGTTCCTTTGTGATTGTGTTATCTCACTCAGGATGATGCCCTCCAGGTCCATCCATTTGCCTAGGAATTTCATAAATTCATTCCTTTTAATAGCTGAGTAGTACTCCATTGTGTAAATGTACCACATTTTCTGTATCCTTTCCTCTGTTGAGGGGCATCTGGGTTCTTTCCAGCTTCTGGCTATTATAAATAAGGCTGCTATGAACATAGTGGAGCATGTGTCCTTCTTACCGGTTGGAACATCTTCTGGATATATGCCCAGGAGAGGTATTGCTGGATCCTCTGGTAGTATTATGTCCAATTTTCTGAGGAACCACCAAACTGATTTCCAGAGTGGTTGTACAAGCTTGCAATCCCACCAACAATGAAGGAGTGTTCCTCTTTCTCCACATCCTCGCCAGCATCTGCTGTCATCTGAATTTTTGATCTTAGCCATTCTGGCTGGTGTGAGGTGGAATCTCAGGGTTGTTTTGATTTGCATTTCCCTGATGATTAAGGATGTTGAACATTTTTTCAGGTGCTTCTCTGCCATTCGGTATTCCTCAGGTGAGAATTCTTTGTTCAGTTCTGAGCCCCATTTTTTAATGGGGTTATTTGATTTTTCTGGAGTCCACCTTCTTGAGTTCTTTATATATATTGGATATTAGTCCCCTATCTGATTTAGGGTAGGTAAAGATCCTTTCCCAATCTGTTGGTGGTCTTTTTGTCTTATTGACGGTGTCTTTTGCCTTCCAGAAGCTTTGCAACTTTATGAGGTCCCATTTATCGATTCTCGATCTTACAGCACAAGCCTTTGCTGTTCTATTCAGGAATTTTTCCCCTGTACCCATATCTTCGAGGCTTTTCCCTACTTTCTCCTCTATAAGTTTCAGTGTCTCTGGTTTTATGTGGAGTTCCTTAATCCACTTAGATTTGACCTTAGTACAAGAAGATAGGAATGGATCAATTCGCATTCTTCTGCATGATAACCGCCAGTTGTGCCAGCACCATTTGTTGAAAATGCTGTCTTTTTTCCACTGGATGGTTTTTGCTCCCTTGTCAAAGATCAAGTGACCATAGGTGTGTGGGTTCATCTCAGGGTCTTCAATTCTGTTCCATTGGTCTACTTGTCTGTCATTATACCAGTACCATGCAGTTTTTATCACAATTGCTCTGTTTGTTTCTTAGGCAAAGGTATTTCAGCCTTTTTCCAGCAGGGCCTTTAGCTGAGTCAGGGGTGAACCTCAACATAGGCATCAGGTGTGAAGTTCGGGCCAGGCCTGTCTTCTCCCAGGAGATGGCAGCAGCAGCAGCTGTGTCAGCGGTTGGGGAAGTAGGGCAGAATGCATCTGCTTTCCCTTTGGCAATCAAACCTAAAAATTCTTGGTTCCAGAGGCCACTTTATCCCTTCCTTGGTTTGCTGAGCTTGTTTGGAGCCAGGCACTGGGAGTGTAGGAGCTGGCAGAGAGTCCTCTTCATAAGTGCCTAGCTTTTTCTGTAAACATTTTGGTCTAGGCTACGACCTTGAAGCCAAGTGTGAAGGAGCTGAGAATGTCTCTGGCCAAAAGGAAGGAGCTTCAAAAAGAAACAGCCAGTAACTTTACTCTCCCAGTTCCCACAAGCATAAATCTAGAGGGCATCATACAAAGAATACAGATTCTTGACCTGGGCTCCCAGCCACCAGCCTGCTGACCTTGTCCTTGAACCTGTCAGAGCGACAATTCTTATCAGCCCAGTGTGGACTCAGGCGGTCTTCGAGCACCTGCTAATGTTTAATTTGGAGAGGGCGGGCATGGACACATGTGCGCATGAGTAAGCCAGAGGTCAGCTCAAGTGTCTTCCACTCTGCCTTTTTAGGACTTGTGCTCTCACCAACCTGGGGCCCACCAAGGAGGTTAGGCTGCCTGGCCAGCAGCAACCCACCCTCCCAGTGCTGGGATTTTACATGTGCACTACCACTCCTGTCTTTTTCACATTCGCTCCTGGAGGTTGAACTCAGGTCCTCCTGCTGGTGCAAATGATGAGCACTTTACCCAGCTGAGCTATGATCCTCAGTCCTAATTTTTAAATTTCGCTTTTATTATTTGGATTAAGTAGGACTGCCCTTCACCTTTGCAGAATTTAAACAAATCTTAGACACAACAAAGCGCCACTTGGTTCCAAGTTAATCCCAGCTGAGCACATATCCTGGTTTGGCAGACACTGCCAGCTGCATAGGAGGTGGGCAGAAGTCCCAGGAAATGTCTGGATACCACACAGCTATGGACGAACTGTCAACTGCTGGAGATTGCTTTGCAAATTGCCACATCCGAATGGAGCGGACAAAACAATATTTCAAAAGAGCAATTAACACTGATTCTTAGTATATTTGGAACCAAAAGGCCTTGGGGGTGGGGGCGGGAAACTGGCTCGGCAGAAGAGTGTTCCATCCATCTGGGTTGTCATGGCCAAGGTCAAGGAGCTTTGAAGCTACACTCTTCCTGTGCCCTCGATCCCTGCCACAGCCTTGGTTCTGTGAAACTCTAGGCATAACTAGTTTCCCTAATTTCCCCCTTTCATCTAGTTGGCTCTACTTCCCTTGCTTTGTTAAACTTCCATCTATTCACTGAAGTAAGCAATTACCCTTCCTCTCCCATGTACCAGGGACAGACGATACGCCTGGCTTATGTCTGTTCAGAAGTGGTTGGTATAAAAATATATGTGGTAGTAGTAGTGATGTTGGTGATGGATGTAATCTTGTTTCAAATGTCATATTTCTAATGATGGGTATTGATAGACCAGAGCAGAATCATCTAGATAGCACAATAATCCTATAGTTCCATAGGAATTGGCACCCATGAATCAGTCAAGACTTGTTCATACAAAAGGCACCATATTGAAATCTCTTCCAGATTAGGAGCTGTGGCTCCAGAAAGCCAGTATCAGTGTCAGTGGGGAATACATACATGCATACATGTGTGCACATATATGCACACACATATCTATATTTACAGATATCAAAACAGTAAACTGGGGAATGACTGTGATAGGAAAGTTGGTAATAAAAAAATAATTCTGGACAACTCCACATTAGAGAGGAGAACCCAGAGGGGAAGTCAGAGAGCAAGGGGACACACGGATATCCAGAACGACATAGAATGTCCCAGACAGTGGCGTGCGCGCATGAGCGCACGCACACACACACACACACACACACACACACACACAAGGGGGTGGGGAGGAGGAGGGAGAGGAATCACGTTTCCTGGTTCTACCACATTCCAGATCAGTCTGTGTTGAACTGACATTCAATGTCAAAAAGATACTAGATGTCCTTGTGGTGTTGGAATCAAGTTGAATCATCTCATGCCCCAGGGCAACTTATAGGAGTTGTTCTCTCCTTCTACTTTGTGGGTCCTGGGGATTGAACTCAGGTCATTAAGCTTGACAGCAAGCACCTTTACCAATGAGTTCTGCTGCCAAGCCCTCAAACACAAATTTCTGTAGACTTTTCATGCTTACAAGTTTTTAAAAAATTATTCGTTGGGGGTGGGGAGTAAGAGAGGGGAGCTTGGCAGCAAGTGCCTTTATCCAAGGAGCCATCTTTCCAGCCCTCAAATGCAAGTTTTTATTGAAGACTTTATCATGTTGATAATTTTTAAATTAGTGTGTGTGTGTCAGGCTTGGCAGTAAGTGCCTTCACCTACTGAGCTATCTTGCTGATCCCTGAAAAATCACAATTTATGTTCTTCCTGCATATTTACAAATAATGCTCTAGAAACCACCTCTCCCAACTCTATAACCAATTTAAAGTGATGCCATATACTAAATATACAGCACCAAGGTTGAGAATCTCTGGCCTCTGCTTAATTTTATCCAGCTTAGGTTGGGGTGTGCTGATTTCATAAGACATATACTGTCTTTGTATCATCATCATTATATTATTATTATTATTATTATTATTATTATTATTTGTGGTGGCCTGGGACTCACTGTGTTGACTGGGCCAGCCTTGTATTGGCAGATCTGCCTGCCTCTGCCTACTGTGTGCTGAGAGTGAAGGCTTGTGCCACCCCACCTATCTCAGTTTCTTTCACCAAGGCTATGATAAAATACTCTGACCAAAGCAACTTGAGGAAGCAAGGGTTTATTTTAGCTCACAGTTCGAGGCACTGTCCCTCACACTGGGGAAGTCAGGGGAGCAGCAGCTGAAAGCAGCTGATCATGTGACATCTGCAGTCAGGAGAGGGTAAAGTTAGCCTGCTAGTGCCCAGCTCCCACTTCCAGGGTCCAGTTAGGGAATGATGCCACACACAGTGGAGGGTCTTCCCACAGGCATACACAGAGGGCCAGCTCCCAGGTGATTCTAGATTACCTCATTAACAATATTAACCATCACGTGCTTTAAAAGGAAAACAAAAATCCTCCAGTTTAAGTCTGCGCTTCTCCTTTCTGGTTTGTGTGTGTTTGTTTGTTTGCTTTCCCCAATTTACTGGTTTATGTATGTTCTTAGTTTGTTTGTTTTTTTAAGTACTGCTTCTGTATGTTTGTTTGTTTGTTTTGTTTTGTTTTGTTTTTTTCCAGACAGGGTTTCTCTGTATAGCCCTGGCTGTCCTGGAACTCACTTTGTAGACCAGGCTGGCCTCGAACTCAGAAATCCTCCTGCCTCTGCCTCCTGAGTGCTGGGATTAAAGGTGTGCGCCACCACCGCCCGGCTGTTCTTAGTTTATTGTTGACAGGGTCTCACTGTGTAATTCAGAAAGGCCTAGAACTCAAGTTTCTCCTGCCATAGGTTTCCAAGCACTGGGATAGGATGGACCACCAGGCTTAGCCTTACTTATTTATCTATGTGTGCATGCTAGAAAAGAGAAAGATAGACAGATAGACAGACAGGACAGAGAGCACCTGCTTGAGTAGACCAGGCTAGATTCCAGCTATCAGTCTCCTTGCCTCAGTCTCCCCTGTACTTTCCCCACTTTGCCCATTTTCTCTTCCCTGTCCTCTCTTCCTGCCTGGCTCCATCTTACCTTCTTCCCATCAGTGCCATTCTATCCTAACTTCCCTGTCTGTCCTCATTGCTGTCTGTCTGTCCTCCTGCAGCTCCCACTCCCCTTCTCTGCTCTCTCCCCTGACCCACAGCACACACCTCTGTTCTAGTTCGCCAGCTTTCCCCTTTAAAGCTCCTTAATTGGAAAGGGGGGGCACAGAGGCATCGTCAGACATTTGTAATTTTATTATTCAACAAGATACATTATTTTTAATCTTAAGAGCAGATAAGTACTAAAAATAGGTTTCTTTCTCCAAAGACCCCAGAAAAGGAGAAAGAAAACCTTTGCCCATGGTTAGCTTGCTCCTTAAATACGAACTATAATAATTATTATTTTAGTAACTTCCTGGGTTGGCCACAGATGACTCTGTTCATGTCACTCACTGACCCTTGGTTGGAAAGTCCTTCTTAGTTCTTCATCATCCAAGACAGCAGCTGACATCAATGTAAAAAGAGCAACGAGCTAAAAAGAGTAGAGTGTGTACGCCCTGAATTGCATATTCAGTTGCAAAATCATCATCATTATTATTATAATTACAGAGGGGAGGCATTTCAATAATTGTTCAAAGTGTCTTCTTGAGGAAATAAGTAAACCAGGGCCAGCTGTCACAAGCCAATCTACAATAATGATCCCCGTATGTGCATCCTCGGGATTCATAACAATCTACAATAACAAGTGTGTGCGTTCGTCTACTGTCCCTGAACAGCCTAAAAAAAAAAAAAAAACAAAAAAACCCTACGATCTGCTCTGATGTCTCACTTGGTAGTTCACTTGTATTTTTAAACAGCATCCTTGAATAACCTCACAGTCACAAACTGCCAAACAAAAATTGCATCACCAATCTAATAACAAACAACGGTGGGCAGTCTGGCATCAATCCACCTGTAACAGGATGGCCACAAACCTAGGTTTCTGAGCCAAGTGGAAGCCAGGTAGACGGCTCGGCAGACAGACAACTGAAACCAGTTAAGAGGGAAACAGCCACCAAGACAGACATGCTTTATTGACTTGAAAATCACAAACAGGAACTGGGAAGGCCTTGTTTTCAGCTTACTTGTGAAATCAACCCGAAGTATTTCAATTTTGCTCCTCCCAACAAACAGCTGTGAAATGACTAATAGAAATGAACTGACGCTGTACCAGGAACTAAATGTGCCACTTCACTGAGAACAGAAAAGCGTTCCCTGGTAGAGGCTGTCCTCTCAGATTAATACCTGAGACATGGTGCAGAGAAACTACTGAACCAGGCTGTTCTATAGGCAGAAAGAAAGAATCATTGTGACTCGAACTGCCAAGGCAGGGAGAAAAGCAAAATGGTGGGAAACCAAGCAGATATTGTATGACAGCCATCAGGGTGGGGATCTGAGCTGATCCAGTCAGAGCCATCAGGACTGACCACAAACTAGATGTCCTTGACTGAGGTAGCTGACCTTTGGGGGAGCTGAGGTTCCTAGTAAGAGATCTGCTTTTCTAGTGAACAGAAACTTTAAGGCTTGCTCACAATCCTTCTGTTTGCCTGGCCAAAGTCCTTTTATTTAGAGCAATGCCACCAGTGTAGCCATTTTGGAGGAAGAGGGGCTTTGGACCTGAATAGACTCTGCGTGCTGTAAAGAGTGTCCCAGCCAAGCACAGGCACGCTGCCGTTACTGAGAAAGAACCACCCAAGCGCCTCCCCAACATGTTCTCATATCTCAGTACCTTTGAATTATGGTTCTATCTCTAATTTCATGTTCTTGAAGAAACTCCAGAGACAGGGGAAGAAAGAGGAGAAAGAAAATTTCTTATCACATTGCTTTTGTCTCCATGGGCCACTCAGGTTTTCCAAATTGGAATCTTAATCTTGCTGGAGGCTGGGCCTGAGCCAGGCGAGAAGGGTGAATGAACTCAAGCTGCTCCAGGAACTGGCCAGCTGCTCTGCCACAGCCGTCCTAGGCGCTAAGAATCACCTTCCTCATTACAATGGCTCAGTACATTTCCATATTTGCACTCCCAGCTAAAAGCAATGTAACGAGCAGGCAACTTTCTCTTGCTTCAGTAGTTCAGACATTTCCCGCAGAAGCATCAGAAGGGCACTGACTGACACCGTGAAAGCTGTTTTGAAGTGTATCTTGCGCATTTTTAATTGTAAAAGTAAGACATGACAATGATTAAAATAAATGGAAAATGGGTTCGTATAGAAAGCAAAAAGACATCCTTCTTGACTTTATTACAAGTTAAACACAGAACTATTTCTTGCCCTGTGTGTTCTATATAAGGATATCAAATGCATACAATGCTTCTTTTCTAAAAAAGGTTTATTTATTCTTATGAATATACTGTATCTGTCTTCAGACACACCAGAAGAGGGCATTGGATCCCATTACAGATGGTTGGGAGCCATCATGTAGTTGCTGGGAATTGAACTCAGGACCTCTGGAAGAGCGGTCAGTGCTCTTAACCACTGAGCCATCTCTCTAGCCTGCATACAATGCTTCTATGCAGAGTAAATTATATACAGTATCCTTTATGTTGTATTTAATAGTATATCTGCAACATTCCATATTAGCACATGGAGATCTTTTAGCCAGCCACGAGGCAAGCCATAAAGCCAACCATTGCCTAATTAACAAACATTTAAATTCTTTCCATTTTCACCTATTATTATTATAAACAATGCTTCCGTGAATAACCTTACATTCATGTCTTTAGGAATCTCTGTTGTGACTTTATCCACAGGATAAATTACTTCAAACAAATGACCAGCTAATCATATATGTACATTCAAGATAAGAACAGCAGAGCTGCCTCTCAGTGACAGCTCTTCCTTGCCCAGCATGTGCAAGGCTCTAGGTTCAAACCCAGCACCACACACACACACCATGGAATGCTTCCGAATTGTAACCTGTCCACGCTGTCCAATTCGGTGGCCAGCAGCAGTGTGCATTTACTGTAACATTGCTAAAAAACATATTTTCTTGAACTCCAAGCATCTGTCACTCACAGAACCATGGGCATGTTGTCATGGTTTCATCTTTCTAAGCACTATGAAGGTGAACGTTTTCTCCAAGTAATTTTGACCGTTCCTACTTTGGGTTTGTTTGGCCTGTCGTCGTTGTTTTGTGAAACTGGTTCTCAAGGTGTAGTGCTGGCTAACCTGGAACTTGGAGGTCCACCCGCCTCTACCTCCTCCAAGTGCTGGGATCAAAGGTGTGCACCACCCTACCCAACACCATTCTTATTTGGAGTATGTGAAGTATTTGTTCAGTCTTGCAGTGTCTGTCTGCGGCTGCTCATTGCCATCATCTTCATCCGCATCATATAAAAGTTTTAAATGTCTTTCACAGATTCATTTATTAGCATTTCTCCTTCTGCCCTCTGGGTTCATTTGTGTTTTAAATGTTAGTTGCTGTGGGGTCTCTCTGCAGTATGGTTGGATTTGAATTCTACTGTGTCCTGTGGTGGTACAAATGAGGAAATTATTCTGGGTATAGTGATCTATGTCCGTAATTCCAGCGTGTAGGTGGCAAAGGCAAGAGAACTGCTGTGATTTCAAGGTCAACCTGGACTACATAACAGGATCCTCCTATTCAGTAACTTTGAGGCTCAGTGGGACAGTGCCTGCTGCAAAAGCAAGAGATCTTCAGGTTGGATCCCCAGCAGCCAAGTAAAAAAGCTGGGTGTAGTCACACACATCTGTAACCTGAGGGACAGAGCCAGGCAGATCCTGTTAGTTTATAGCCAGCCGAACTAGCCAACCAGCAATCACCAAGTTCAGTGAGAGACCCGACTTAAAAAGAAGTCATCAACGAAAACATCCAGCTCTGGTCTCCCTGCTCACATATGCAAGCTCTCTCTCTCTCTCTCTCTCTCTCTCTCTCTCTCTCTCTCTCTCTCTCCACACACACACACACACACACACACACACACACACACGGAATTTGGTTTTACAATGTGGAAAGAAAACATTTACAAAGCCAGTATATTGAGAGAAGTGACAATGCAGAGACCCCAACATCATCCATCGTCCCTTAGGCAATTATCTGAGCAGAGAGTGGTTTGTGTCTCATTTAAAGGACTCCTGTCTCTTTTCTATGCACTAGAGTGAGGGCCACCTCCTCGGGGAAAGGCATAATCAGGCTATGTGGGCCCCAAGCAGCCTGGACTTTTGGTATCTGTTTACCAGAGTTGCCTTGAAAACCCACATACACTGCCCAGTGTTAGATGTCAGAGGCAGGGTAGAGGCAGAAAGCAGGAAAAGACCAGAGTCTGACCTGAACGGATGAGATGAGACTATGTTTACTAACACACACAGGGAGGGACAGCTCTCTCCCTTGGGAAATGGAACCAGGTGGCTGGGGCTCTCTCCATTGGCTTGGGAATGAGGGACTAGTTGATACAGCTGTCGGGGCTCCAAGGCACTCACTCTCTCACACAGCACCTAGACTTTTGGTGGGATGCTTTATAAAGGAAAGGAAGCCAGTGATGTCATGGGAAGCTGAGTTTATTCACCAATCTCCAGGTATACACACCCTTCCCCAAGCCTCAGTCCAGCCTCACACACATGGTTTGAGCTAGCTCATTGTTCAGGCAACCCCAAGGAGGACCTCAGATTCATTAAGGCAGCCTGCTCCTAATGTATTAGGTTAGTACAGGCTCATTAAGTAGAGATGACTCCTCAAGCCCAGCCTTTTATTTTGAATATTTAAAAACACACAAAGTTTTAAGAAATACAATTAATTACCTATACTTTTCAGCTCTGTTCAGTTATTGTTTATATTCTTTTCACCTTTCCTGTGAATAGGCATGTTTATCCATTGAAGCTTTTGAAAGTAAGTTGAATATTAGAATTTCTTAATTGACATCTCACTTAAAATAATCCAGTATATGCCTTCAAAGAATAAGGGTATCTAATATAACTATAATACAATTTCAGGCTGGGGAAAATTAGCAATAATGTAATAATATCTTTAAGTTCATATTAAAATGTCTACTGTCTAAATGCCTTATATAAGAATCTTTCCCTTTGTTCCAAATATCATATTAATCTCTCTCCCTCCCTCCCTTCCTCTCCCTCTCTCTCCCTACCCCCCCCCCCCATTTGATTGCTTGCTTGCACGCTTGCTTTTAACAAGGTCTTACATAGCCCAGGAAGACTGTGAATCCTCTGTGAAGCCAAGGATGACCTGGAACTCCTGATCCACCTCCTGAGTGCTTTGCAGATGTGTCCCCTCCCCTCCCCTAACATTCCCCCCCTCACATACTTTTCAGTTCAGATTCTGCTGGGAGGGAAGCCAGGACTGTGTGCATGTTAGGCACGCACTCTACCAAATGAGTAAGATCCCCTAGCCCCTGGTCTGAGACCTTACGATTGCATTTCATTCTTTTTCTCTAGTCCAGTGTCCCAGGATGGACATTCAGCAATACCTACAGATATTTTTGATTATGGGGTGATGCTTCTGGCATTGCATTAATTCATCTTCTGTCACAATAACAAGATTCAGGAGGTTGGACACTTTACAATGAAGCTTATTTGATTTATAGTTTTGGAGGTTGAAAGTTCATGATCAGGTGATCATATCTGTTTGACCTTTGACAAAGCCCCCCACCCCCATTGCATTCCAAATGGCAGAGAAACAGAAAGGAATCCAGTATGCAGAAAGGCTGAATCACTTGGCTCTCGTAACAACCCATACTTGTGAGAACTGAACTTGTGAATCCCTAAAAAACTGTGTTCATCCCAAGGGCAGGGCTGTTAGTGACTTCACCACCTACCAGTGGGCAGGACTTCTAAAAAGTTCTCCATCTTCCAACTTTGCCACACTGAACACTAAGCTTCTAGCACAGGAAGTTTTCACTGACAAACCGCATCCAATCAATAGTAGGCATGTAGTGTCTACAGCTAACAATACCTGCTGAATGTCCAATAGTTCCCTGGCCCTCATACCTGGTCTAAAAAGCCAAGTGATGACAAGGCTTGAATAACCCGGATGCAGCCTGTCTAACCAGTCTTCCCACTTAGTTCTGCAGGACGCTGACATAGGTGTCCACTGCTGCATAACAAACGGCCTGCTAAAATTCAATGGCATGAGATTAGGAATCATTGTCTAGATCATTCTGTGATGTGGGCTGTGCTCTGCTGATCACTGATGCTCTCTGACATTGCAAGTGTATTTGTTGCTTTTCTTGTTTTGACCTGACAGGAAGCCACCTGAGAGAGGAAGGGCTCACAGTTTAAAGAAATCCAGTTCACCATGGGAGGGAATATAGGGCAGCAGGTGGTTCCATGATAGCTGTGTGCTGGGACTACTCACTTCCTCACATCTTGGCAGAATGAAAAAGCATGGAATAGACAGAAGACGTGGTAGGGATATAAAACCCCAATCCCCACCCCAAACCCCAGTTGGCCATTTCCTCTAGGATGGCTATACCTCCTTAAAGTTTCACAACCTTCCAAAATAGTACCACCTGCTGGGAACCAAGTGTCCAAACATGAGCCTGTGGGGGACATTACACACTCAGTTCAACATTGAGGGTGACATCCATTAGGACCAGTTTCCTTAGTCTGTACATGTAGAAGGCATGGCCAAAGGAATGCGGAAGGTCTGCTGAGACCTTGGCTTAGACCTGGTTCTGCCACTTCAACAGTATTATGTTGGGCAAAAGTAAGTAACAAGAGACCAGTGAAATGACTCAGTGGGTATAGGCACCTTTCACCCAGCTTGACTAACTGAGTTCAATACCTAGGACTCACATGGTGGAATCAGAGAAACAACACCCACAGGTTGTCCTATGACCTCTACACACATACTATGGCATGTGCACACAAAATAAATGAATGTAACTAATTAAAAAAAAACAAAACAGGTGCTTTGTTTAAAAAAATAAAATAAAAAGCATAACAAAGCCAGGTTAGAGTCCAGTGGCAGAGAGATACACTCCACCTCCTACTGTAGTTGTCCTACCAAATAAAAGTGATATTGTGCCCTTATTGTACCTTTTCAGGAGGGATGCAGCATCAAGTTGGCCTACTCTTAGCGACATGAAGTTTAGTAGAAACGGACAAATCTCCCCTTTGAAAGCTCTCCCTTTAGTACATTTGGGGTGATTCTTAGGTGCACTGAGGCAACCTGTTCTTCATTATATTGGTTTCCTAGGGCTGTGGTAACACAGTACTCACAAGTTGGGTAGTTTATGACTATAAAAATCTATTTTCCACAGGTTGGAAGCAGGAATATAATGTGTTGGCAGAGTCATGCTCCCTGTCAGTCCTGTAGGGAGAATCTCTCTTGCCTTTTCAGCCGGGGGCATTCCAAGGCTCACAACTGCAGCACTTCAATTCAATATCTATCTTCACATAGTGTACTCCTTGGGTGTCTGTATGGTCATGTGACCATCTTACTATACGTATACCAATCACATCGGATTAGTAACCCATCCTCTAGTAGGACCTCATTCTGAACAAATTATATCTGCAATAGCCCTGCATTGTGTGGGATAATGAGTACTAGGAAGGACTCTGATATTTTTTGTTGTTTCAGTTGTCATAATTCAAACCCTAATGCCTATCAATTGTCCCTCAATAGTGTCTTCAATGACTGGTGATCCCTACTTGATTTAGTTAGTAACTTGTGGGTTTTACAACACTGTGTGTGTGTGTGTGTGTGTGTGTGTAGGGGTGCATTGTATATGTGTGTATGTAAGCCAGAGGTTGATGTAGGGTATCTTCCTTAATACTTCTTCCCCAGCTCCCTTTTCTAGTTAAGAGATGTTTATGGGCATGAGTGTTTTGTTTGGATGTACCTGTGTTGTATGCACGCCTGGTGTCCAAGGAGGCCAGAAAAGAGTACAGAATCCTCTAGAACTGAAGTTACAGTCAGTTATAAACCACCACGTGGGTGCCAGGAACTGAACCCAGGAACTGGGAAAAGGAGCCCATACCCTTTGATTACTGAACCACCTCTCCAGCCCTTCACCTTCCCTTATAAGACAGGACTGCTCACTGAACCTAGAGCTCAGTGATTCAGCCTTCCCCGCACTGGGATTGCAGGTCTGTGCCTCCACACCAGCCTTTTCAGATGAGTTCTTGAGGGTCAAATTCAGGCTTACATGACAAGCATTTTACCAAGTGAACTATCTCTCCAGCCCAGGAATCTTTTGTCAAGCTTCATTATATCTTCAGAATTTATTAGCTGTCATTTTTCTGTTAAGGTTTGTTTTGCTGTCCCAACTCTGGTTCTCTTCTCTCCCCTCATTTTTTTAAAAAAATCACTTAAATAATCATGTTATGTGCAATCATTTTTCTTTTGGGGGCTGGAGACTGAACTCAGGTCCATGCTAGGCAAGGACACTGACTACTATGAGCTGTGTCTCAAGCCCTATGTGGTTTTTAATTTATTCATTGTCAATTATTACATTTGATATTTTGCCTACCTGTAGGTCTGTTTGAGGGTGTCAGATCCCATGGAACTGGAGTTACAGACAGTTGTGAGCTGTCGTGTGGGTGCTAGGAATTGAACCCAGGTCCTCTGTAAGAGCAGCCAGTGCTCTTAACCACTGAGCCAACTCTCCAGACCCCCACCCTCCAAGCCCTATATTTTATACAGCCAGGACAAACATTTTCATGATCAAATTTCCCAGGCCTGAAAATGGAAGTCTATGAGGTCAACTCATAAGTAAGGGTTTCAACTTTTTTAAAAGTCGGAATTTTAAACATGATTATTTCAGCTCGCCTACCTCTGCAGAACCCAGTTCTGTCATTCACCAAGTAAGGGTTTTTTCCCTCTCTGGAGAGGTTTCATGATTGTTCCCCAGGGGAAAAGACTCATTATCATTCCTACACTACAGCCATGGTGAATGCTGTCATCTGCTGAGAACTCTGCTTTACATATACTTAATTGTCACAGCAACTCTGTACATAAATAGTGTTGCTACATATTACGCAGGAGGAAGTGGAGTCTTAAAATGAGATACTAGAAACACCATAGCCTCTGGGAATGGATGGCTTGAATCCTAGATCTCTGGCACCTACTTGAATCAGGACCTGGGGCTTCAGTAGTCATTTACTTATCCGTCCCATGCTGAAGATGAGCAACTGGCCTCATATGTTGAGCATAGCTGCCTACCTGTCCTACAGTAGATGTTATTCGTTCTTTATCTGTCCTGACGATAGGCTATAACTCCTGTCATGACAGGTAGTGATAACTCATGGTGCCACAGAGCCCACAAGCAATTAAATAAGGGTCCATCAAAATCACTAATTCAGATAATTGACCTATGCTTTGATTGAAGTTTCACTTTAGAGATATTTGGGAGCAAAGAGTTTGCTGATCGATTTCTTAAGCAATATTGTAGAAGGGTGATTATGAGCATTCGGCTTCTGAGAACACCTGGGAGAAGATCTTCAGCATATCACATACCCGTCAAAAAGCTCTTTGGAAATTAATCTCCGAGCAGACTCTGACTTTGTCTACTCCTAAACAGCATGACCATCCCTTCCCCAGATAACAAAGGAATGCATTGTAAGAGAGCATAGATGAGTGTCACCCTTAAGAGACTATCACAGTGTCTGCTTGCACAGTGAGGATGGCAGCTATACCACTAACCCATGCAATCTCATGAGTCCTCGTTACACATGCATTTCCATTTCAATATATTTATTATTTCTAATTAGTTGTATTATGTGTGTCCATAGAGACCAGAAGAGGGGACAGAAGACAGCATTCACTATTTTTAATTAGTTTTATTCTGTATGTGTGTGTGTGTGTGTGTGTGTGTGTCTGTGCATGATGTGTGTACAGGTGCCCATGGGAGCCAGAGAGCATCAGGTCTTCTGGAGTCAAAGTTAGAGGCAAGTGTGAATTGCCTGCCATTTCTGCTAGGCACTGAACTGAGGTCCCATGCAAGCACATGCTCTTAACCACTCACCAGCTCCTAATTCATTCAATCTTTAACCCAAATCTTACCTGGAATTATAGGATTCTGGTATTAAGAATTGCTTTGTGTCAATGAAATGTTCTAGGCACCTGGGGTATATCAGAAACTAAAATAAATATTTTTTCATTCTATTTAGGAGAGATAGGTTAAAAAAGCATTTTGTCAATTATACTCAAAAATAGTGTTAATAACCAAAAAATTTTAAAGTAGGGAATATATAGGTCATTGTAATTTTAAATTATGACTGGCAGTCATTTAAAAGGCTGTATTGGGCATGTGTGGTAATGCATATCTTTAATCTAAGCACTTGTGGGGTTAGAAGCAAGTGGATCACTGTGAGTTCAGTGTTAGCCTGGTCTACATAGTGAGTTCCAGGTCAGCCAGGGAGGGCTACATAGTACGACCCTGTCTATAAGATGGGGGAGGGGGTGATACTGAAAGAAAAAATTGGATGATATTTAATAACTAGTATACACACTCTATCACTTTTCAAAGTCTTAGGGCTAGAAAGGTAGCTCAGTGCATAAGAACACATGCCGCTCTTGCAGAAGACCCAGCTTGGGTTCCCCCCACCCATATACAGTGTTTCACAACTCCAGAGCTCCAGGCCCCCTCTCTGGCCTCTGTGGACACCTGCACACATGTGGCATACATACCTATACAGGCATGCACTTACATACATTAAAAAATAATCTTTATAATTGTATTTTCCAGATCCAGAGTTTCTATAAATATATTAATATTTTATATTTAAAATAAATATTTTAAACTTCTCAAAAATTAATCTTTAAAAAATCTTAAAATGGCTTTTTTTCTTATGTGGTTCCACCTCAACTCTATTCATCTGCACATTATTTATTTATTTTTATGTACATTTGTTGTTTGGCATACATGAGGGTACCAGATCCTCTGGAACTGGAGTTCCAGACAGTTGTGAGCTGCCATATAGGTACTGGGAACTGAATTTGGGTCCTCTGGAACAGCAGCCAATGCTCTTAACCACTGAGCCATCTCTCCAGTCCCCTATCTGTACCTTCTTAAAGTATCCAAGAACCTTTCGTCTTTGAAGGGGTAAAGGTTAAAAGAGCACACAGGCTGTTTCATGTATGTCCTACCTACGATTTACCAATGGGGATGGGTTAACATGCTGCTTTCTTAGGGCCTAATGTGTCCCCTGAAGGAAGCCACCCACTTTAGTGGCACTCCATAATCACAGGGCCCGGAGGGAGGTTCTTGTCTTGAAAATAATAGAAAGACTCAAGCTAGAAGACCTCATACTATTCAATAGATACTTAGGAGCAGTACAGGAGAGTTTGTCTGGAGAAGGAATATCGGTGATGTTATACAGTCATCTCAGAATAAGATAAAGGGACAAGGAAGCTGGGGTTTATTTAGCATCTACTGTATACTGAGCATCATGTAAACTCTACATCATGAACTATTTTGATCATCCACATAGAAAGGGCAGGGGAACTGAGGCTTAGAGAAGATGAGGAAACTGCCCACTGCACACATGGGGTGACTTACAAGCATTAAGTCTGCCTGGCTCCAGAACCCATGTTCCTATCTCATTAGTCAATGCTGTCTAGGATTCATCAGATATTGAATATAAATTGTTATTGCTCCTGCAGCTTTCAAAAGACTGTTTTGCCTGGGTGGTTCCAGTTCTGAGGCTCCAAGTGCTTGTGGAGATACAACCGCATTTTCTATCCCATCCGTCTCTCCCCGAGTCTATTCCTAGTGTCTCCCGAATATTCAGTTGCCTATCCTGTCTCACCATGACTGCCTGTGACTCCCTCTGTTTGTAGCCCAGAGAGTCCTACAACCCAGAGCTGCTCCCCCACCCCACCCCTGCGCCTGCCCCTCTACCACGGAGCAACGAGGCCCAACAGGTATCGATGCAACTTTCTAGCTTCTCTGTACTCTTCAACCAAGCTTAAAGGCTGTGCTACAGCGAGTTGGTTGTAGCTGGTGAGGAAGCTAACAGTGGGAACAGGTGACATGACCCAGCATGTGAGAAAAGTGATTTCTAATGGAGTGAACGTGGACCACTGGGAAACAGGAAAGGGGAAGGCCCCGAGAAGGTGAATTCCTTGTCATTCCTCCTCCCAAGACCTTATCTGAGGCGTGGCTTCATCCTGTACTATTGTGCAAGGTACTATTGTGCAAAGCCCCTTGTGCAGGCATACCGTCTGTCTCTCTGTGGATTACGCAGGGAATCTCTGGCAGAACACCTTGTCTTCTTCTGCTTCCCTTTTCCTTTCAACTCGCCGCTGCCCCAGGATCTCATCTCCTAAATAAAACATTGGCTTAATGTCTCGGTTTGGGTTCTGTTTTTCTAGAAAACATAAACTAAATAAAATATTCAAGTTCAATTTCTCTTCATAGGACCACTGCTTCTTGGATTCGCTTGAGTGTGTTCCAAGAGATAATAGCGGATAATGATGTCATACATATATACATACACACCAAGATAAAAATAAATCTTAAAGATCATGCTGTCATTATCAGCACACCTAGCGATATTTGCATATTTCCCTTAAAATATGAAGTTTGTTTGAAAACAAAGTAAAACTATTGAATGAGACCCTGGTGCTAAAAGGAATTCAGAGCCGGGAACTCATAACTGGCTTGCTCCTGCATGCCTCATTTCCTGAGTGTCTCACAGGAACCTTCCTTTTGCCAGGTTTGGACCCCCACATTCTCACTCGGACTATTATAATTGTTTTTTTAAACTTTTCTCTGTGTTTCCACACTGACTCCTGCCATCAAGTAAGTAGTCCTAAGATGGATTTTATCTTGCTCCCATGTTTAAAAACCTTTAGTAACTTCTCATCCTTCTAAATCTGCTCTTTGATGAAGCTGGGACAATAACTGTTGACCCAGCTGGGCCCCTTTGAGGGTCAGGGTGTAAAATAAAACTAGAGGGTGTCAGCACTGAACTAAATGGCACATGGTAGGCCCGGCATGGTGGTGCACGCCTTTAATCCCAGCACTTGGGAGGCAGAGGCAGGCAGATTTCTGAGTTCGAGGCCAGCCTGGTCTACAGAGTGAGTCCCAGGACAGCCAGAGCTACACAGAGAAACCCTGTCTCGAAAAACCAAAACCAAAAAAAAAAAAAAAAAAATGGCACATGTAAGATGACAGCTACAGTCAACGGTGGCAGACACCAGGGCGGCAGCAGATGGCATGGGTGGAAGAATGAAATAAAATATAAAATAAAATAAGAAGCACCACAGAGCAAGGCCGGCAGAGGCAAGAGTCATGAAGCAAGACACCAGCAGGATATAGAAAGAGCACTTCATGCTGCTTCAGCATAGCTTGTGGTCCCCTGAGTTTAGCTCTGTTGAAACAATGGCATTGCCTCTTGAGATTTTTATCAGCCCAGATCATGGCAGGAACCTGAAGTCATAATCAACTGAGGCTTTGAAAATCAGGTGGTTAGGACATATCTACAGGGCATAGGCAGAGTTATGGGTAGTTAGGGTGCTAGGCACTAGCAGAAGAATCATGTTAGTAGAAGCCAGGGATGAAGAGAAAAGGGAACAGAAGCCCAGAAAGAACAGGAACTATGGCGGAACATGGCTATCACTGCTAGTGATCATGAGAGCACCCTGCTAAAGACGGGGACCTCACTGTCTCTTCCTCCTCCTCTCTGAGACTTGCTAATGTCTCCCATTCGAAAGCCCAAGGGTTAGCCAGAGGACAAAGGAAGCCAGGTGACATAGCATGGGGGTAAAAGATTATCAACTACAGCCCAGGGCAGAGAAGAGTATAGTCTTCCCTGTCCCCCAGTAAATGTGCACAGCCTGATTCCAGAACCCAATGGTACTGCATTCCATGGCAAAAGTCGTGATTTCAGTTGAGGGTCATGAGAGGGGAGGCTTAGCCCACAATCTGGGTGGGTCCTTAGTTCAGTCATACACATTCCTACAGGGAGTAGCAGGGGGGGGGGTTTACAACATTGGAGGAGTCCATGTGACCACAGAAACAGATTGGACTGGAGTGGCCAGGAACCAAAGAAAGCCTGAGGCTATCACTAACTGGAAGAAACAGGAGACCGATTATCCCCGCCCCCTCCAAGCCTCAAGAGACTTTGACCCTGCCCAAACCTTCATTTTAGACTGGAAGAAAATAAAATTCTGTTGTTTTAAGTCAGCCAGTTTGTGCTAATTTGTTACAGCAGTCATAAGAAACCAACAGAGGCCAAATGGACACCAAACAGCACAGAATCTATTCATCTCAAACGGCACAGTGATGACCACACTCCTGCTGGCTGGATACTCTTTGACCTACCTTTTATATTCCATTTGGAAGTTCTGCTGGGACCCTTCACACACCTCACATCATGGACTCCCAAATCACAGCTGCCTTCATGTGCAAATGTCTTTTCTTTCAGAGAGGAGGATAACGTTCTTCAGAGCCCGCCGTCTCTCTCGCACCTTGGGAACTCTCAACGCTCCTCACATACTTCTTTAAGCAGAGTAATTGGTAAATGAAAAAGAAAACTTCCAATTGCCCATCTGTAAATGGAAAATAACAACCACTAACTTGCCTCTCGGAGGTAATGGTGGCAATGTTTCCCGAAAATAGACCCTGTACCTGTAGCAGAAGTGATCTATCTGAAACACATTCCTACAAGAACAATTCCTTAGAAAAGAAACTACATTTCATTTTAGCAAACCCTGTATTCTACATTGAACTGAAACGGCCAGCACTTCACCCTAAGAAAGAAGAGGCCAGGGCTAATTGAGAAACAGAGGCAGGCTAGAGGGGGTATGCAATGGTAGACTACTTGTCTAGTGTGTTTGAATCCCTGAGTATTCTACCTGTCCACAGCACTGAAAAAAAAATCAGCAAGCACACAGTCAAACAGACAAAATAAACACTTGAGACAGAAATACAAGTGCCAAGAAACCTTGACTCATATGATAAACACCTATTAAGGAACTATGATGCTAAAATACAGTCTATAGATGCTGAGGAAAAGCAATAAGGCACAATCCCAAATAAGCAATTATAACAAAATATGATGTTATATATGCTTGTGTGCATGTGTGTGTGTACATTTGTGCACGTATGTATGCAGAAGGATGTCGGGGGTCTTCCTCAATCCCTTTCCACCATGTAGTACTGAAAAGGAGGGAGAGGGAGAGGGATAGAGAGAGCAAGAGAGAGAGGGTCTAGAGAAAGGAGAGAGAGGGGGTCTTCCTGAGACCCCCTCTCCACAGCTCCGATGTATGCCTTTTGTAAGAGGGACATGCTAGGGGATCAGAAAGAAGGGAATGGCTGACTCTAGAGACAGGAGTCTCACTCCCAAGGAGCCACTTTGAAGCTAGTGTTGTAGGATTTCCAGGCAGAGGCAAAGTCTGGAGCATTCCAAGACCAAAAGAAACAAGGGCTTGTGCAGCTGCCAGCAAACCACACCCTACTCGGTCCTATTGTATCCGCAAAGGTCTATTTTTACCGCTGTCCTCACAGCCACTTTTTAAGACAAAAAGAGAATGTGGACTAAGTCCCTTCTTTGCAATCTGGTATTTTATAGATCAAAGAAAGGAGACTCTGAAGAGGGAATGTGAAGGTGACTTCTGGTGAATCCAGAATTCTTCCGAGGAGGAGAAACTCGGGCTCTTCCCTTCCCTGGTTTCTTGAAGATTGAAGAGAGGCTGCCTTAGTGTGGCAGTAGCCAGTCCTTCCGAGCTCAGAAGGAAGCAGGGGGAATGAGGACATCTCAAGCAGAGTCACTGCTTTGTGACAAACGCGCCTAGGCCAGGATGGAGGGCCCGGCTGCTTCTCCTCTGCTGACCTTTAGATCCCTCTACTGAGAGCAGGCACCACCCAGCCTCTCTCCCAGTCGATTCCTGCGAGGCCTCTGAGACCAGAGCTCACTGCTTGTGAGTGGGAGGGAAAAACCTCTTGGGAAAGCAGCCAGGACAGAAGAAAGGTCAGCAGACACAGGGGGCGCAGGGGTCTCTGACCTCTCTGTGGAGCATCCATAGGGAAGTGGGAAACTAGAACCCCAACCTCCAGGTCCGCATCCTTGGTCTTTGTTTTCCCAGGAAGCCTCTACCTTGTAGACCCTGCCAGAAGGCCCGCGGCATTTTCATGAAGCAGCAATAACAAGGACAGAGCGTTCTAGCCTGCTGGAGCCTGCTGGCTGGTCACTCTTTCCACTGCCTTTTGTTTTCATGCATCGTTCCTCTCACTTGCGTCTCAGATTCCTCTGGGCTTTGAAAAAGCCACACAGTGACACCGCCCAGCAGGCTGCCAGGCGGCTCTAAAGGGTACCCTGTCCTAAGCATCGAGAAAGGGACCAACCACTTCCTGTCAGTGTAACTGACAAAGGTAGGGCTCTAAGTTCCACCCTACGGACTGGCAAATCACATCCTGCTGTGTTTCAAATGCATCTCCAGTGCTGGGTGGGTCCATAATTCTAGCTCTTGAATGGCTGAGGCAGGAGGATTGCAATTTCTATATCACCTTGTCTCAAAAACAAAATAAACAAACAAAAAACCAACAACAAAACAAACAAAAACCCAACCAAACAAAAATATGTATCTGCAAGGTTTTGCAGACCTTTCTTGATGATCTAAGCACAGCCAACATAGATGTGTCTGTAGGCAGTTCAGTATGAACTCTCTCATGGTTCATGTGCTAACACTTGGTGCCAGCTGGTGGCGCTGTTTTGGAAGATTGTCAAACTGTGTGGCAGGAGCTGTAACTGGCAGAGGCGAGTCTTTGAGGGTGAAGTTTTGAAGGTTAAAATCCAGCCCCCTTTCCTATTAAGCTCTCTGCTTCCTGGCCAGCCAGAATGTGAATAATCTGCCAAAGCCCAACCAACAGCAATGCCACGGTCTCCCTTCCATAATGGGCTATAGTGCCTGAAACCATGAACCAGCGTAAATCTCCCCTCCCTTAAACTGACACTGTCAGGCATGTAGTCACAGTGACATACAGTTAACTAACACTCACGTGTCAATGTGTTAGGCTGTTGTACATACACATATGTGGGGGATAGAGGATCTCTGCCCATCAAACATCTGAAACCTGTTTCCAATTTTCCTCTTAAGCTATGCTATTAGAATCTATGAGAGCCCCAGGTAGATGTTTATTTCCTAATAATTACATGTATTTATGTAGCGGATGTGGGCCTTAGCACAAGTGTGGCGATTAGAGGACAACATGAGGAAGTCTTCTCTCACTGTGTGGGTCTGGGACATGGAACTCAGGTTGTCAAGCTCGCCAGCAAGGTCCTTTGCCCACTGAGCAATCTCTCCAGCCTGATGATGACTTTACAGACTTGGTGGCATTGGTTCTCAGTGTGGAGCAAGAGACACTCTCATAAATCATTGATGAGAGAGGGTAAAAAAGATGATTAAGCTACTACTGTGCAGAATAGCCTCTAAAGCAACCTGGTAAAGTCAAAGGCACATATCAATTTGGGGCAATTTCCATCCTAATCTATACCCCAGACAGACTCCCATGTGTGTCTCAGGAGACACATTCAAGGATGTGGGTGGCACGGAGAACTGAAATCTAAAAAAAACAAAAAACAAACAAACAAAAATAACCACCACCACCACCAAAACTATTGACATAATGAATTTCTACTTCTGGGAGCCTAGAGTGGAAAACAGTCATACAGCAGGATAGCATTATTTTGGTACTCCATGGTATAACATTAACATGTTCTTAAGAATAGATCAGTTCTATTAGTGTCACATGCATAAATCTCAAAGGCATCATGGTGAGAAAAAGGCTGTAGAAAAATATGTATACTGCTTATATACATGCTTAACACTTCAAACTAATATCCTGTGTAGTTAAAGGTATCTTTAAAAGATCAGTTACTTCTGGGAAAGCTGAGATGCAAAAGACTTTGGAAACCAGATACTCAGTTTATTTAAAAAACATTAAGAGCTGAAGAGATGGCTCAGCACTTAAGAGCTCTGGCTGCTCTTCCAGAAGACCTGGGTTCAACTCCCAGCAACCACACGGTGGCCCACAACCATCTATAATGGGATCTGATGCCCTCTTCTGGCATTCAGGTATATTCAAATAGAGCACTCAAGATTCATAAGTAAATCAATTTTTAAAAAATTTAAAAGGTCAGGAGTTGGGGCACAGACCTTCCAACATAGCATTTGGGAAGCAGAAGCAGGCAGATTTCTGTCCAAAAACAAAAACAAAAACCCCTCATAAATCCTAGATAATGGATATATATCCTACAAGTGACTCAGAGAAACATGGCCAGAATAGCAAAAGGTTCTTATACAGTCCATAAACTTCTTACTTATGAACAATAAGCATCTGTTTTATATAGTGGCCATCTCCATAAACACATACACCAACGAACCCTGTTAGAAATGTGTGCTTTCAATAGTGGAGAAGCCATACAGGTTCACTCACGATGCCCTCCAGGTGCCCTTGTGACCTTCTGGACGTGAGAGTATCCTGAAAAGAATCAGAGGTACAGTGGGGTGAGGATCTATGCCGAGCCACATGTGGATATAATTATAACCATACCCCAGAAATTCCCAACTCGGGCAGAAAATGAGATCAAAATGCTAATGCAGTTGTCCTTCTGTGACCCAGCACCTGGGAGCATGACACAGCAGCTCTGCAGCAGGAGACTGGCATCTCGATTTTAAAGGGCTTTCCAAGAAATTCTGATGACCAGCCAGGTTTGAGAAACAGCAGCCATCTCTGGTTATGTTCTACCAGTTTTCAAAGAAATTGGGCAGGTGCAAGTAGAGCGAGGAAACGAGAGGAGAAAAGGGAGACAGACAGGAAGAAAGGCACGCAGGCGCGGAGTGAGCCTTTGACTCTTCCCTTCCCCCTCCAGACGTCTCCAACCCTGAAGAGTCTTTTCAGAATTCCAACTTTCTGTAACATGCATTTAGCCGTTACCCACTTCCTTGTTTGCTCCTAACATGACTCCCGCTTATCCCGTAAGTTTAACCTATGTCATAAGCATCTTAGAACATCCTTGCTTTTTCTTTAGTGTCTAACACAGTGCCTCAGGGAGGAAGCAGTAACGGACCATAATTAATAACACATCAAGTTCAGAAGTGTGTTAAGGTAAAAAATAAGTGCGTGATATTGACTGTGTTTTTATAAGCTGACAATGACATCCAATGCAGCTCCTATCAAAATCTCAACCTCTTTTCTTTTGCAGAGCTTGACTGGCTGGTTATAAAAGTCACATGGAAGTCAGCCCAGAAGAGGCAACACAAACCATGAAAAAGATCGAAGGTGGAAGACAAGTACTTCCCAGCTTCAAAACCTACAGTAATCTTCCTACGGAGACCAGCAAAGAATTGATGGTATAGGAATAAACCACACTTTACGGTCAACTCCAGACAAGGCGCCAAAGGAAACTTGATAGGAGAGAACTATGTTCGTTGTTGTTTGGCTTTGGTGCTGGGGTTTGAACCTCATTTGTGCTGAGTAAGCACCCTACCACTGAGCTACATCCTTGTCCCTCGGTTTTCACATTTTATTTGGACATGGGGCCTTACTAAATTATCGGTGCTGACTTTGAACTCGTTCTGTAGCCTTGAGCTTGCATTTCTCCAGCCTCAGCCTCCCAATTAGCTGGGATTACAGGACTTGCAGCATAGGCCCAGCTAAAAATACCCTATTCAAAAAATGGTGCTGGGCCAGCCGAGTATCTATGTGCAAGAGTGAAGTTGACTCTCTTCAGCACCGTACTCCTCCCTCAAATACCATGTGGATGCAGTGTATGTATATGGAGATGGCACAGTGAAACTCATTGTTTTGTACTCTAATTTAAAAATTCATAAAATACTAAGTCAAAATGAATCACTGACCTAAATGTAATAATTAAAACTACATTTCTTTTTTTTTCTTTCTATTTTTTTTAATACAGTGTCTTACTGTGTAGCCTAGCTGATTTGGAACTGTTATATAGAACAGATTGGCTCTGAACTTACGGCGATCATCCTGCCTCTGCCTTCTGACTGCTGAGATTATGGTGTATGCTATAATACTTGGCAAAAAAAAACCTCAAAATTCTTCTGGAATGGAGATATAGCTCAGTGGTAGACCACATGTCTAGGATGTGGGAAGGCCTGTGCTCAATCCACACGCAGATAAATAAATATCTCCCTAGAGGGAACAGAGGTGCAAGGGAAGCTAAGCTATATCATCAAAACAAAAGTGTCAAAATTAAGACCAATTGTTTTTTTTTTTAAAGATTTATTTATTTATTTTATGTATGTGAGTACACTGTCACTGTCTTCAGACACACCAGAGGAGGGCATCGAATCCCATTACAGATGGTTGTGAGCCACCATGTGGTTGCTGGGAACTGAACTCAGGACCTCTGGAAGAGCAGTCAGTGCTCTTAACCACTGAGCCACCTCTCTAGCCTGACCAGTTGGGTTTTAAATGTAAAAGCTTTTCTGTTTCATGGGCCAGTGAGACAGCTCAGTTGACTTCACTTCAGTCTTCAGAACCCAGAGTGGACAAAGAAATCTGATTCCCAAAAGTTGTCCTCTGGTCTCCATGTATGCACCCTACATATATACTTAATAATAATAATAATAATAATAATAATAATAATAATAATAATAATAATAAAGTTTGTGTTTCAAAGGACACCATCAAGAAAATAAAAGGGCAGGTTTATATCCATGAGAGGACTCCCCTTTTCTGAGGAAAAAGGGAGGACTGACTGGAGGATGAGGGGAGGGGAGATGGGAAAATGGAACTGGGAGGAGAGGAGGGAGGGGAAGATGCAATCGAGATATAAAGTAAGTAAAAAAAATACAACACAAAAACTTCTCCTTGTTTTAACACATAGTAATGCTGTGTATAAGACTGCTGTGTAGAAGAAGTCCACTAGCCTAGTAGTAGAATAATTAAATTGTTTTAATGTTGCTTTGGAATTCAAAGAAGAAGAGGAGGAAGAAGAGGAAGAGGAGTGGGAGAAGGAGGAGGAGAGTACAAAGAAAAGGGTAATTACAGAATGGAAGATAAGTCTTTTCAGATACCCGACAAGAACTTTATATCCAAAGTCCATAAGCCTATCAAAACTGTATTATAAAAAAATTTAAACATCAACAGGAAATCTGAACAAACATTTATCAGAAAAATGGATACAAGTGGCCCTTACGCATGGGATTGCTCAGCACCATTAGTAACTAGGAAAGCACAAGTCAAAATCCCGACACAATCTTCACACCCACAAAAATGTCCATGGTAATCCCTGCTGTTGTTGAGGATATAAAGAGATCGTTGTCATATAATGCTACTGACCATGTAGAACTGAACGAGTGTGGATACTCCATGGCCGTTCCTCAGAGTACTGAGGTACACAGCCACTGGGCAGTTCTTTCCTACAAACATCTATACCAAGAGACATGAAAATGCTAATCCAAACAGATACTTGTACATGAGTGCTCCTAACAGTGTCTGTGTAGTGGACAGAGGTGAAAACGACCCATGTTTACAAACTGAAGAATGGATAAGCAAAATCTGTTACAACCATGTAAAGGCACACACGGATAAGTGCTTCAAGTGGGCAAACCATGGGAACAGATGCTAAATGAAAGAAAGTGGCCACAAAAGATCTCACCTCAGGATCCATTCACGTAACGTATTCAAATGCAGAGAGGCAGAAAGTGGATTAGTGGTTCCCCAAGGGTAGGGGACCAGCCGCGAGAGATGACACTGATGAAACCAAGACTGCTTCAGGGGCACCGGGAATATTCTTGGATTGAGTAGTCGCGATGCACATACCCATCTGTGACAATACTTTTAGAACACTGAGCTTATATTTAAATAGGCAGCCTTTACAGTATGTAAAACATATATCTCAATAACGACAAAGGAAGTAAACCCCAGATAACCCAGTTTTACATTCTAGCTCAGTTACTGTGGTGAAAATATCAAGGTCCTTCCCCTTCGGACCTTGGCATTTGTTGGTTCACTAAGTAGTTGCACTTCACTGTGTGAGCTACTTTTCTATTGCTGTGATAAGACTCCACGGACAAGGCAATTTATAAGAAAGAGTTTCCTTGGGCTTACAGTTCCAAGGGGCTAAGAATCCTAGGACACGGAGTCGTGGCAGCAGGTGCCAAATATGGATGCAATAACAGCTGAGAGGGCCTATCTCCAACCACACACAGAAAGCAGAGGGCACAAACTTGAAATGGCTTGTGGCTTTGAAATCTCAGCATTCCACCCCACCCCTGCCTCAGTGACACACTTCTTCCAGAAAGGCCACACCTCCTAAACCTACCCAAGCAGTGCTACCAACCTAGGGCACCAAGTATTCAAACATCTGAGTCTATAGGGACATTTTTGTTCAAACCATCCTAGTTGACTTCACATTACTTATGTCTCCCTCATCCCTCCTCCATTGTCTGTGATTGTCCCTGTCCCTGTTTATTATTATTGTGGCAGTGAACATTTGGTTCTTAGTTGGTGGCTGTTTGGGAAGGATTAGGAGATGTAGCCTTGCTGAAGGAAGTGTGTCACCGGGGTCAGGCTTTGATGTTTCAAAAGACTACTACTACTCCCAGTGTGTTCTCTGCCTCCTGCTTACAGCAAGATGAGATCCCTCAGCCAGCTATACCTACCAGCATGCCTTTGCCGAGCCATCTTGGACTCACCCTTGAAACCATAAAACTCAATTACATTGTTTCTTTTGTAAGTCGCTTTGTTCATACTGTTTTTTTCCTCACAACAAGAGAAAAGTAACTTCTACAATTACCAGTCATCCTGTTTTATTTTTCTTAGAGCATTAGTCACTTCCTGAAATCATCTTGTCTATTAGTTTCCTGTCCCTTGTTTTTCTTCTCTCACTAGAACATAAGCTCTGTGAGAACAGGGCCATTACCTGAATAGTTGTAGCAGCCACTTATGTCAGCGAGACTGCCTGAATTACAGGAAGCATTCGATAGTATTTACTGTTTGCTGCATGAATGGAAGGTGGCTAACCACCAGGCTCCCCTGAATCTCTCTAAATCTTCATTTTCTAGGGACAAAATGTCATCGTCATCATCATCATCATCATCATCATCATAATAATAACAATTGCACTTAGCCCATAAATAACATTGCGTGCAAGACACAGCTCATTACGGACATTCAATAATAAACATGAATAGTGATTTTGTTATGATCCCCACAACTACCATTAACCTATAATTAAGATGGTCCACATGACGATCACAGTCACCTGAAAGGAGATTTTCACTGGGAATAAATGATCGAATCCCTTCTTCAGGGGTGGCCAGACTTTGCCTTCAAGGCTCCGAGGATCTTGGTTCCTCCTTGAACAAAGGTCGATAAATAATAGCTACAGTTGTTACAGTTTTTCTTCCTTCCTTTTAGGAAGCTTGGGATCTGGAAATTGAATGTATGGTATAATGTACCTAAAAATATTCTCTACCATTGAGCTATATCCTGGGCCAATAGCTGTAATTATTATTGGGGTTATCTTAGTTATAAAGAAAACAATGAAGAAGGAGGAAGGACAAAGAGAGAGAAAAATACGAAATAACAACGCCTCCTCTTAAGTAAAAGAGAGAATGGGCAGATCTTTTATCTGTTGATAATAACGTAATAACTTTTTATCCATTTGTTCAATAGTTTAGTGACTGCCCTTTGAGTACAAACACAATAGCCACTTGCTGTTTGACCCTCCTTGTTGGATTAGAAAAGCCAGGCAATGAGGTCAGTGAAGCAGGCTTGTGTAGCAGGTGAGCAGCACAGAGGCGTGTGGAAGCAGGTCATGCAGATGGCAAGTGACATCCACCTACTGGCCGGCATCCTCACTGAGGCGTGCACTTCCGTAGCGGCTCTCATTAAAAGTCAGGGAGAGTCCCAGAAATCTACCTTTCGCTGACTTTGGTGAAAGAAATGGTATGTTACCGTGGCAAAGCCATCAGGGAAATTATGGCCCTGCTCCAGGAACAAGTGACCCTGAGGACCTCTGTGGCTTACACCAGCAGCTGACATGTCATTCACGCCTCTCTCTCACCCATCAGCAGTCTGCTGTGGTGCTGCTCCGCTTTGTCTTCACTCTGAGGCCTGCACTGAGGGAGCAGCTGCTATCTAAGGAAAGGAAAGGAAGAGGAGAGGGAGGTGAGGGAGAGGAAAGATGGCGTGAAGCTGCCCCACAGGGATGCACCTCGCATCCATGACCTGCATTTCATCGGCTAACAGTGGCATGGTAACGGGTACCCTCTTCCGCTGAAAAAGAAACTTGGAATATTTTGAGACAGGGGATACAACCTACTGAAGATGTCTTCACCGGTTTTAGAACTTGGTGGGGGAAAAGCTTCACTTTTAAATTTTAAAATGCCCTTTCAGGTAGGGAGGGGAAAAAAAGTGCTTATGAGATGCAAATGAAAGTACAGTGTCATGAATTATCATATATAACACGAACACTAGCATCTAGATACTGAAAAATATACATAAAAATGCAAATGAAGGCATTCTTTCAGAAGTCTGGCCCTCCAGAGAATACAGCTTAGATGACTTCCTTAGACCTCTGCAGATTCTTCCTTGCCCTCCCGGGCCATAGTCACAGAGTGATTCCTCGGATTTCCCTGAGGAGGACTGAGCGAGGCATCTGTCTTTCAGGAAATCGGTGCCTGTGCAGCTGATGGTCTGTTGGATGCTGGGCAAGTGCAGAGTCCCGACTCCAGCCTCGCGGGCACTGATTTCTGGGAGGTGGGTGTTTGTTTACCAGTGTGTATCATGGCTGTGTAAGAGAACTATGGTGTTTAAGGGCTGAATTATGTGACCCCCCCCCAAGCTAATGCATGTTGAGGTCCTAACCCCCAGTACCTCAAAAAACAATATTTAGAGATATGGGCTTTTAAGAGATAGTTAGGTTAAAATGGGGCTTTAATTTAGGGTGGGGTCTTAGTCAACATGAGGCTATTCAGGGCCAGGGCTGAACTCAATGGTAGAGAGCTTTCCTTCCATGTGCAGGGACCTGGGTTAGAGTCCCAGCACTCTCAAACAAACAAAAAATTAGGAGAGACCACGTGGGGATTCAGTGAGAAGGCAACTATGTGGCCTAAGGAAAACGCTCAAGCAGAAACCAAGTTCGCTGACACATTGGTGTTGGGCTAGCGGCTTCGAGGACCAGGAAGCGTTTCTGTGATTTGAACATCTCAGCCTATGCAGTTTTGTCATGGCGGCCCTCTGGACTAACATAGTGGTTCTTTTAAGCGTCACATAGAGATGTGGTAGTTAGGAAAGGTGTTATCATTCTTCCCCCAGGGCTGGAGGTGAACTCGGGGGCTTCAACTGCTGTGCACAGGCTTAGACTTCTTTGCTTTTCACAGAAAGGGTGGTAGGTGTTATCCCCTGGTCCTCCCTGGGCTCAGTAGTTAGTTATATGAGAAAGCCTTGAGAGAGGAAGGCCTTCACCCTGGTTATCATGCACGGGCCTCTGAAAAGCTCTCACCTTTGGGAACACCCTATTCACCAACCCAAAAGAAGGTCTCTCTAGGGATTTTTCATTAATTGGTAGAAATTGATCCAGATGTGCTTAAAACCAGGGGGAAATGTCATTTTAAATGATGCTTAATTATAGAGAACTCTTAATAACATGGAAAAATGATTATATTATCATTTAAGTGAAGAAATCAGCATGCAAAATTAAACTATATAGACAGAACCACCTTATCTATGTAATCATATGCACAAGAGAAAGACTGACTAGAAATATATGTGAGCATTAGCTTTTCCTTGTGATGACATCGTAGGCTATTTTTGTTTTCCTCTTTATATACCCTGGATTTCTGAATTTTTCATGTTGAGCGTGTGTGAGCTTTATAATCACAAAATAGGCTTATGTTTTAAAGATGGGAAGCTGGAGCAGAGTGCATGTAACCCAGTGACACAGATGAGAGCATCTATCTCCAGGAGATGCAGGCTCCAGAGCTCACAAGTTAGATCCAAATCCATCCGAAACCTGTGGTCCAGTCTCCCCACTTCCATGACTAGGAATTAAACCCCTATTTAGAATAAGTCTCTGAGAGCTCTTCCTCCCCTCAGGTATCTAAGCTCTGCCTCTGAACTTGGGTTCTTCTTTCTTGGATTCAAGTTGTCTATGCTTTTCTTAACCAATGACCCAAAATAACCTTTGCCACCCCCTCCCACATAACTTGCTCCTAACCTTTTGTACCCTCAAGCTCCCCTGGCGACTGTGGCTTCCATGAGCAAAGTGGCTACAAGGGAATACTCGGAAAAGAAAGGGGAAGGGGAAATATTGGGAGAAATGCTTCCGGAGTTTTCTTCTCTGTGGTATGACGCTCCTGGCTCCTCCCGGCTTCCTCTTTTCTCCTCCTCTGTAGCTGAGTAGCTACATCAGACTGACTCAAGGGTGACGTGCACAGAGGCCACGCTTGGCTGAACTCCATCTACTGTCCTCTCCTTTTATCTGTTGTTCCCAGTAAGCCTCTTCTCCTCTAAAGCAAGCTTCCTCACCCAGCTTCCAATCTCAGTTTGCAGGAGGCAGGCTTGTTCAAATGTTCCTTGTGATTGAGCCTGACTACCTAGCCATGGAACATGATATTCCTATTAAATCTCACATTTTATCTTTATCAATAATCAACACGGGTATGAGATGACTACCATTTTCTTCCCAAACCTTAGCATTGATGCTACCCTCACCCATCCCTACTTCCCCCAGCCAAGCGATACCGGTTACTTTTCTATTGCTGCGATACAATATCACGACCAAAAGCAACTTGAAGAATTTCTTTGGGTATTTGGTTCCAGAGAGCTGCAGAGGGAGCCATGGCAGGAAGCATGGCGTGGACATAGGAGCAGAAAGCTGGCTGATGACAGAGGAAGGAGGGGAAGGGAACAGTAAATGGGGTGAGGCCATACGCCCTCAAAGCCCACCTTCCTCCTCCTCCTCCTAAAGGCTCCATAACCTCTCCAAACAGCACCATCAACTTGATTCAAATATATGAGCCTAAGAAGACATTTCCCATCCAAACCGGCACAGATGGAGAACGAGTCCACAGGAAGGGATTAAGCGGTGAGAGTGGAGCCCTCGTGAGTGGGATCAATGCCCTTACAAAAGACTCTGCAGAAAGCCTCACTCTTTTCATTCCATGAAAAGACGTATCGGGACAACACCAGTGTTCTGGAAGGTCTTGGAAGGACCCTCACCACAACCTGATCATGCCAGTACCCTGATTTGGATTTCCAGTCCAAATCAATTTTGAGAAACATTGTGAGAAACAAGAATATACTTATCACATACCTGGCCTTGGGCACATTCTTATCACAATTGAACTAAGATGAAAGTAATATTTTGGTCTCCATCTTTTCACTCTTTGTTTGGAGCTCAAGTAAAGTAGTACTATTAGGGATGGAGAGGTGGCTTAGCAGTTAAGAGCACTGACTGCTCTTCCAGAGGACCTGGGTTCAATTCCTAGCACCCACACAGCAGCCTACAGCTATCTGCAACTCCAGGATGCAACAGCCTCACACAGTACATGGAAGCAAAACATCAATGCACATAAAATAAAAATAAATAAATATTAAAAAAGAAAAAATATTCTAAATTTAAAAAGAAAGTGGTAGTAATGAGATCTCAGTATATCAAAAAGGAAATAACTCAGGAGCTACTCTGTCCCACCAAGAAGGGACTTCACACGTGTCTGTGGCTTCAATACCTTAGAGCTAGCATGCCCATCATGGTGACCCAATGCCTGAGGAGCCATCTAAGGGAAGAATGGCATGTTCTGTGACTTGCTCACAGTTTCAGAGGTCTTAGCCAGTGTTTGGCTGTCCCCGTTGTTTCTGGGCCAGGAAGAGGCAAAGCATTACAGAGGAAGAAGGAGGAGAAGAAAGCTTTGCCATCTTGTAACAGTCAGGAAGCAGTGAGAAAGCACCGGAGGAGGCTAAGACCAAGCAGGCCTCCCAAGGCACACCCACAGCACAGAGTGAGGACTTCTTCCAACAAGTGGCCACCTCTCATGGTTGCACCACCTAATAATTCAAGATTGAAGCCCATAACGGGTTAAAGCCTTAGATTTGGTCAGTGCCTTCCTGATGTAAAACCCATTCTCAAATCTCCCCCAGTGGCTTGCTCTACTCATCCCCTGGCCTCTTTCAACCCAATCAGGTTGCCTGTCACGATTATCCATCTCACCCCACAACCACACGTGTTATTTCCTCCTGTCACAAATAAGGAAACAAAGGCCCAGAGAAATTAAGATATTTGTGTAAGCTCTCATAGTTAGTGAATGGCGAACATCTGTCTTAACTCGCTAGACCAAGCACTTCTTAGTGTCTAAGAGCTAGCTTGTCTGTGGCCCCTGGTGCGCTTCTCAGGAACCGAGGCAACAGCTCTATGTTCCTTGAAACCTAATCATGCCAAACCTTCATTAATAACCAACTAAGCTATCAACTGAGCAGCATGCCAGGAAGGCGAAGCCAATGCAACTAAAAAACAAGAGCCACAATGGTATGAAAACTACAGATAGGAAAACACCTAATGTTAAGAAATATATTTTCTCTGACATCTCAGAGACATTCCCCCCACTTTGAGACAGAAACTTACTCTGTAGCCGAGGCCAACCTGGAACTCATTATGTAGCTCAGGCTAGACTCTAAACCGTCGTAATCATCTACCTCCCGAGTACTAGGACTAGGTGTGAGAGAGCACACGCGTGTTCATGAGCCAGTGAGCAGTTACCTTGCCTCCTTTCCTCTCAGTTTGTGCTCTGGCTCTCCGGTTGTAAAACAGCTCAATGCTAACCAGTCCTGCCTGCATCAGACCACTCAGTGTTTATCCAAGGCTCTCATCAGAAACAGCTGTCCCTTAACGCCCGCTTGCTGTTGGAAAACAAATGTATTTCCTACTGCAGATGGACTGATAATAATTTATGTGAATAATGGATTCATCTAACCATACAGAAAAACCAGAGGTAGTGAATTAATAGGCAGCAAATGATACTAAAGTTTAGCTACATGACATTTTAAACAGACAAACAAAACAGACGTTTGACTGACCCCTAAAGACTGTCAGCTGGCCAGATGAACTCGGTCCTTTTGGGTGAACTAGAAGATACCCAGCTGCCAAGGGACCAGGCAGTGTTTACAGGATCTCAAACCACTGCTACTTTCTTCTCATCTTCTCAAGAAAAACTCAGAAAGTACAAGGGTACCCCGCAGGCCACTAAGCACATCTCTGATTGTCCCCCAGGGAAATCTGATGTTGAAAGATGGCACTTTTCCAAAATAGTGGTTCAAGCCAGATGAGGAGCTACAGAAAAGATGGCCTTCCATGGAAAAGACTCTGCTTCCAAATCCCTGATGTCTTCATTAGGGAACCTAAACGCAGGCACAGCAGCTGCTCTCCACTGCTCTGAAGCACTGTGGTACAGGGGGAGGAGCGATGTGTGGGGCTGGTGACAAAGCAGTTCTCCTTCCGTTCTGGCCCTGCCGGCATTTAGCTGGGTGATCTTGGCAAAGGTACTTGTGGGCCTGATTTGTTCAACGAGATTCGGCCAGTCGATGAGGTTTGCTGGCTCTAAAGTCCTGTTACTGTTCATCTTTGGGTTGGTACCTTTCATGCGATGAGAATCAAGGCAGGCTCTTGAGTGTTTTGCCCAGGTTCTACTATTTCAAAACCCACGCCGCCCTCCTTTCTATATTAGGTGGCTTCCTTTGCATTTGATTAAAGATAAATCTCCAAGGTGGTATTTAGAGCTTGCGATGGGGACATGGCTATTAATCCCGGCACAGTTCCTCACTCCTACCCATGGCCCGCATTATGCTCTGGCATCCCTACACTGTGTCTGCTTCCTCACCATGCCCTTGGTGCCATCCTGAGCATGCATCGTGTGTCAGACACTTTTCAGGCGCTTACCTGTACCCTCACTCTTGGCTTGACTGTCTTGTACTAATAAAGGCAGAGCTTGCTAACGAGCACGCTGTGATACATCATTAGATTAACAAAATAGAAGGTGATGTCTGCCTTGTGTAACAATCCCTCCAGGTTAGTTCTCTGTTACAACTTGGCCTCAGAGTTCTTCACTCCCAGTTCATGACGATTGGGGGGAAATGGCTCAAAGGCGTGTTCCCTTTCCAGCCCCAGCGAGCACAAGATGCACACACGTCTGCTCACACTTGTTCCTTAAGTGAGCACTGACTTCCTCTCCTCCCCATGGGAACTGAAAAATTGGCCAGGCACCGTTTCATCTTCCCTTTACAGTGTGGTGCTGTGGAGGGAGGAAAGCAGGATCTGCCTCGCTTCCTGAGGAAAGGCTCATTCCTCTCAAACATCAGCCCACGTGCTGCTTCCTCTGTGACATTTCCTTGTCTGGACAGGTTGAGGCCCTCATTTTCCTAGTCCCACTACACTGTGGACCTTTCAACCACGGTAGCATTTATCATACATCTCTGTATGATGTGCAGGACACTCTGCTCAGCGAGATGGACTGAATCCCTCCCTCTTTTCCTTCCTTTCTTCCATCCTTTCTTAAGGCAGGCTCTCTAGGTAGCCCAGGCTGCTCTAGAAATTACTATGTAGTCTATGTTGGCTTCAGACTTGCAATCCTCCTGCCTCTGCCTCCCAGGTGCTGGCATTATGGATGTGCATGGTAATCAATGGTCACTATCAACCTGACTGAATTTAGAATTACCCATGAGACAATGTCTGTGATGCTGTTTCCAGAAAGGTTTAACTAAAGTGGGAGGCCTGCCTTAAATGTGGGCAGTACTGTCCCATCGGCTCGTGTCAAGGAGCAGCAGAATTTAAAAGGAGACAGCAAACACTCCTGACTGCATATGCAACTGACCAGCCACTTCATGTTCCTTCCTGACGTTCCTTCACTGCCATGATGGACCAACCACACCTTTAAACTGTCAATCAGAATAAACCCTTCCTTCCTTAAGTCTCTTTAGGAAATCCAGTCACGACAACCAGAAAACTTAATAATAAGGGAAATTTATACTAAGAAATATGGTTGCTGCTGTAGTAACTTTGTGGTTGGTAGGCCTTTGGAATTTGTGGGGGGTGGGGAATGTGAAAGAGTTTGCAGCTGTGGACTAGAGAAGCCCTAGACTGCCATGGGCATAGCTTAAAGACCCATTCTGGAAGGGATGTAGAAGACCAGAATGCTGAAAGAAGTGTAGAGAGTAGATGCTCAGCTCATGAGGTTTTAGAGGGCATAAGGGCATCATTGGGAACTGGGCTGGAAACGCTTCACATTATAGTCTGGTTAAAAAAAAAAATCTACATTCATTCTGCCTGTGTCCTAAGAACTCAAGTTAGGCTGAAGTCACAAAAAGGTCACTACACATATGATAAAGGGTAGCCAGACTATCTCAAGTTGGCAATGGGAGTTTCAGGGTCGACCATATGGTTTAGGCTTTACAAGCATGCAAAGTATGAAAGCTATAAAAGTTACAGGGCTATGGAAGTTTGCACCAGGGTTCCAGAAAGCCACTGAGGCCAAGGTGTAGTAGCATCAGAGTCCTTGCAAGGAGGTTGTAAAGGTCATCTCATGAAGGTGAATGTGAAGCCCAAGTAGCCATGGAGACCGTAGGATGCTGGAGATGCCAAGACCATAGAAAGCTTCAGGCACAGAGTGGAACTAGCTGAAAAAGAGGTCACATGTGCTTTATACAGCAGAGAGGGTGTACAAGGTCATTTTGTCAATAAGTCTAAAATGCCAGACATGGAGTTTCAGGTTTGATGTTTGCCTGCGGAGTTCTAATATTTCCTTGGTCCAATCTTTTCTTGCCGTGTGCCTATCCTTCACTTTCAGAATGGGAATATTTACTCTGTGCAATTCTGTAGTGGAGGTATGATGTTTGATTTTGTTTTGTAGAGCTCACAGTGAAGGAATTGCCTTAGGTCTTAGAAAAGTTTTTGAATTTTGGACTTTTGGACAGCATTTCAACTGGAAAATTTTAGAGACAGACTAAATGCATTTTGCATTACTAGATGAAAATGAGATTTCTTGGCCAGGGGTAGACTATTAGGACTTCTATTGATATGTGGAGGTGTCACAGTGACACAGGACAGATTGGTTATGTTTACCTTCATTGTCAAGCTGCCTGAACTTATGATTACATAAAAGACAAATCTCTGGGTGTGTCTTCCAGAAAACTTTCTTTGGGGGTTAGCAAAACTCACCCTAAATGTGACTGGTACCATATCATGGGCTGGAGTCTTCAAATGAATAAAAAGGGAACAGCAAGCAGTGCCCTGGTATTCCTCTCCCTCTGCTTCCTGACTGCGAATGCAGGTGACATCACACCCATGCCGCCATGCTTTCTCTACTATGATGGACTGTATCCTCATTTTGAGTCGACACAAATCCTTCTTTCTTTATGTTGCTGCTGTTACACATTTTCTCATAGAAGTTTCGTCACAAGCACAGCACACAACCATCATGCTCAGCTGTGATTCTTGCAGGTGGGCATCTTGTCACTTCATGTTTGTGACAAGCATTCTGTGCTAAGCATCCTGAAAGCTTAGCAAAGACACTGGCAAAGACACAGAGGAGTAGTTTTATATTGAGTGGATTAATAAATGGTTTAAATGAATGGAAGGAGCAATTAATAATGACTTTTTTAAGGAAAGAAACTGATCTTACAGAACAGACTCACTTGAAAGGAAAAAAAAATTCAATATTTATCCAAGATTAAGAAGAAAAGAAGTTTTTCATACAAGCATAACAATTATAGCTAATATGAGCATTATTATGTTTTTCTAATAACCTCCATGGGGGTCGAAGACCTTATACCTATTATTCTTTGTCCTGTCTCCAGTACCTAACACACTGTCCATGACATGCACTCAGTAAATATTTTCAAATGGCTGAATGCATAAGGAAATGAACATATACATTCATGAAGATTGTACTCTTAACCAGGTAAGTCACATAAAGGTATAGCTTGATTATAAATGCACAGTCTAGACTAGCCAGCAAAAAGTCACCAACACTAGAAAAACAGCCCATAGTGCACACCAAGACCTATCAACATCAGCTCACAAGGTCATTATTATCATCATTACCCTCTTTATATAGGAAATAAGCAAACCATACTTGAGGACGCGAAAGCCTCAGAGGAAGTAGATGAGGATACATGGATGTCTCTAAACTGGCTGAACTATGAAAGAGCCTTTGTAAATTGGTTAATGAGAGAAACAGGAAGAATGGTTACTGATGATAAAGGAACTGAGACTACAAAAAGTATGTTGATTGAGAAGAAGACAAACGAAAACAAAATTTTAATTTTTTGAGATGGGGTATGGCTTCTGGAGTCCAGGTTAACCTCAAACTAACTCACAGTTTCCCTATCACAGCCTTCTAAACATGTTAAAATATTTTTTGAAGAGGTATTGGAATGACCTGAATATATTGTCTCCCTCAGATTCATACATCAGAATCTGTTCCTTAAAATGATATCTGGAAATAAGAGTTTGGGGAAGATGATTGGCTCCCAGGTCCAGGGCTCTCAAGAATTCCCCTTAAAGAAACCCACTCACCTCTTGGGGCACATGTAGATCCACTGAGAAGGTTCCATTCATTTTTTTAAGATTTATTTATTTTATTTATATGAGTACACTATTGCTCTCTTCAGAAACACTAGAAGAAGGCATTGAATCTCATTACAGATGGTTGTGAGCCAACATGTGGTTGCTGGGCATTGAACTCAGGACCTCTGGAAGAATAGTTAGTGCTCTTAACCACTGAGCCATTTCTCCAGACCCAAAGGTTCTATTCTTGATCCAGAAAGTAGACACTAAACTTACTGGTTTCTTTCCTCCAAAATGGCGAGACACGATGTCTGTTACTCATTCAACTTACAGGATTTTTTTTTTATGGTAGCCCCACTGGACTAACGTGGATATGAGAGTAATTTTTTAAATGTTCATAACAACTTTATATTCTCATAGGTCTTCGTTTGGCTAGATAATCTACGTGGCTTCATGCAGATCCCAAGCCAGCATTTCCATGGGGACCATCAGGTAAGGCAGCAAGGTGCAAACACAAGAGCATTTCACAGCCAACATCTCTACGCCATCTTAGTCGAGCTATCTGGAAACTGTAGAGAAGCCTATGTAAAAACAAGTAAGTTCCCATTTGAACTGATTAACAGTAATCGTGAGATAGATGCTGATGTTGGAATATATTTTTTTTCCCTAAAATGACCAAGAGACAAGTGTATGGTCTCAGTGTAGAATGAACCAAAAAGGGTAGAATATTTATTTGGACACTTGTTTTGGGCTACATAGAAGGTCAAGACTATATGCTTGCCTGAGAAACCCTCTGTGGCAGAAACTGATGAGAGTTAGGAATTCAGCTTTTGCCTACTCTTCTTAACTTCTCTGGAAGTTGGTCAGGGTCACTTGGTGACCACTTGGTGATTAGATGTTAATGGGTGCCAACTTCCTTGCCTTGTCATTATACAGATCTCTCAGATAAATGGAGGAATCCAATGGCTGGGGAGTTGCCTCAGTGGCTGAGAGCACTTGTTGCTCTTACAGGAGACCTGAGTATTCTCAGCACCTACCTGGTGGCTTACAATGGGATCTAACTCCCATTCCAGGGCATCTGGCATCCTCTGGCCTCCATGGGCACCCGGTATGCACACTGTGCACTTACATCCAGGTAAGCAAAACACTCATACACATGAAATAAATCTTTTTTATTTTCTAAAAGAAGGCATTTGGTACCAACCTCAACATTAAATATTATAGTATCTGGCAGATTCCGGAATAAAATCTAGAAGCCTTAGACATTCCCATGGGACCATAGAGGCTACCTGTGCTCCTCCACCCAACCCACTAAGTGCCCCTCTGGACATGTTTATACCCTCGAGAACAGTAAGTAGCCATCTCCAAACAGCGGCCACGTGAATCCCCAACATGACCAATTGATTTCATATATTTAGAGTCCAAATAAAGCCATATTTAATCCTACTTGTTTCTGCCTTTGGTTTTTATTTTGTCTGAACATGCTGATTAAGAAGAACAAATAAATTGTTAAGCAACTTTATGTCTAAGAGTGTATTTTTTTAAAGTGATTATAAGATGTGGTTAGGCACAGTCCTAAAGGACAATTTGAGGACCCAAACATCATGTTGAAAATGAGACCTTTGGGTACTTGCCTGAAGATGTTATGAGGAAACATTTGTTTACTTACCAACTTTGAGATTTAAGTCTGTCTTCAAGTAGCCTCAAGGTATTAAGGACAATAAATAACAATGTGCTGACGGAAAACATTAAAAAACAAACTTGTTATAGTCTTTCAAATAATAAAGGATAAACTCAGCTTAAATCAGAACACAAGCTCCAAATCCATCCTGCCTGCACTGTTGAACACTAACTAAGCTAAAAGCTGGAGTGTGAGAGTCATCTCTGTAGTGGTAGTCTACCAAGACTTTAGAGGGAGGCGGCTACGGCTCCGGAGAATGCTTGTGAGGTCCTGCTCCTCAGAGCTAACCTGGCCTGCTGAGTGGAAGGTGATAGCTGGCCTTTCTCTCTCAGGTAAGTGAGAGAAAGGAATGAACTCTGAGAGAGTGGAGGCTCAAGGTACGGAGAAGCAAGCACTTAGAAGAGTCCCTTTGGGCCAAGAAGGAGGGAATGCATTGTTCCTCTGGGAAGACAGGTGTGGCTTTGTGTTCCGAGGCTGAGAACTTAGGCTCCAATGTTCGTGTCTTGTGGCATCCTTTCCATAGACTTTATCTGCATCTTGTTTCCTTCCCACTCTAAATCCTAAGTCTGTAAGTACCCAGGCAACTGACACCAGGGTTGTGTCAAAAATCAGAGAGAGCTAGAGGCTCATGGCTGTAGCTCAGGCACTTGACAGGCTGAAGCAGGAGGGAGTCAGTGAGTTCCGGGACATCCTGGCCTTAGACTAAAGAGGGAGCAAGAGGAAGGATAACAAGATGTGACAATGGGTAAGAGTGTTTTCTGCTCAAGTCTCCTAACCTGTGTGGGGTTCCCATGGAAAGGTAGCAGGGAAAAACCAGTGCCACAGAGTCCTCAGAATTCCACATCTGCACCACAGCCTGCACCCACATATCACACGCATGCTCACACACGCAAACACGGTCACAATGAATACATGTTAAATTAAGATAATAGTAAAACCTCACAAAGGGATCGAGTAGTGGAACAGGTGAGCTTCAGCAAGTGCAGTGTGGTCAGGAGAACTGTCTCCAACATAAGGTCCTGTGTCAACACAGAGGACATGGGACTTCCCTGCCCATCTGTAGTCAGAGCCCTGAGACTAGACATGAAGTTTCTTTCTTCCCTTTCTTTTTCTTTCTTTCTTTCTTTCTTTCTTTCTTTCTTTCTTTCTTTCTTTCTTTCTTTCTTTCTTTCTTTCTTTCTTTTTCTTTCTTTCTTCCTTCCTTCCTTCCTTCCTTCCTTCCTTCCTTCCTTCCTTCCTTCCTTCCTTCCTTCCTTTCTTTCTCTCTCTCTCTCTTTCTTTCTTTCTTCCTTTCTCTTTTTCATTGTTTCTTTGTTCTATCTATCTATCTATCTATCTATCTATCTATCTATCTATCTATCTATCTGATAAATGGTTTTGCTGTGTATATCATACTGGCCCTGAACTGGGAGTATCTTGCCTCAACCTCCTCCACGTTAGGATCATTGTTAAATACCACAATACCTGGCTTAAATGAATATTAAAGGAGACTTATGCAGCCATGTACATACACTCACACACTCAGAGGGGGTGGGGGAAGCTTAACTATAGATTTTTATCTACAAATAAACTACATGTATAAAGAAACTAGGTTGTAGTTTTGTTATAGGCACTCAATGAATGGATAACACACATTAGTTGAAATCATCACAGATAAAAAGTATCAGCCTTATTTTATAGATAAATAAAATGAAGTCCAGAGATGTTTAGGTAAATTCTTACTGGAAGCTCAATTCTAGTTGGCCTTGTTTCTACATCTATAGTCTTTATTTTATACCGTTAATTAAATAAGTATCAGCAGCAGCAGTGGTGTTGGTATTGGTGTTGGTGTTGGTGTTGGTGGTGGTGTTGGTGGTGGTATTGGTGGTGGTGGTGGTGGTTTTATTTTGGTTTGGTTTTTGAGGCAGTCTCATGTTGCCCAGGATAGCCTTTAACTTGCTATGTAGCTGGGAATAACCTTGAGTTTACAGTCCCCCAGCTTCTCCTTTCCAAGTGCTGGATTATAAGCGAGTGCCACCATGCCCACTAAGCAACACTGGCAATGGTACCCAGGGCTTCTTGGGGCTTCATTCATGCTAGGCAAGCACTCTACCAACTGAGCCACATCCTCAGCCCTATTTTGTTTTTTTTGTTTTGTTTTGTCTTGTTTTCAGACAGGATTTCACTAAAAAGTTCAACCTTGAATGCAAGATCCTTCCAACTCAGCTTTCCTAGTGCTGGGACTATAGGCTTGTAGAACCACTCTTGGTCCTTGACACCCTACATCAGATGGCTCAACGGTTGGTTTCTTCATGTGGGTTATGGTTTTCACAGTGAGCTTACCTGCTGTACTCTCCCCACACCCTCCAGTCTCATACCCCGCCCCTCCCCCAGCAGGCATTTTAAAGTACTGGATACAGTTCACATGCTTCTGATATAACCCTTATAGAACCCCAAGAGTCTGGAGAACCTGGCCTAGAAACTGCAGCTGGCAGCTGAAAATGGCTGGAAGTTGGCCAGAGGGCAGTTCAGCACCTAGACCCAGGCACAGCCTGTCCCTCCCTGGGAGTCTTCCATTCCTTTGATTCCAGTGAGTGTCATAACCACAGGCTGATGCGAAGCAGAAGGAACCTTCTAGAAAACAAAGTTTGCTAGTGAAAATAGGGAGAATAAAGGGAGCACGCCAGTCCACTCCACTGATGGAGAGGGAGAGGGGTGGGGGCAGGAGGAGGAGTATGGGGAGCACTAATAGGGGAGGACAAAATAGAAAAGGATTGAGAAAGGGAAGGAAGCAAGCTTTAGACTATCGGGCCTTGCTGGGTAGTCTCCCAACAATTAACTGTCCTAAATAGACGTGAGATGTGTGGACAGGCAGAACCCATTGGAGTGCTACTAACAAGGGATTAGTCCTTCAAACAGAATCTAAACAAACAAACAAACAAACAAACAAACAACCTTTCCTATCTGGTTGGTAACTTGTTGAATCAATATTCTTTAAAAGTTACCCAAGGAATGGAAAAGAAGGTAGATGGCTTAACTCTAGTTGCAAACTAAAAACCACAAGCCTAGTCCGTATCTTAAGGTCTAACTCTTCCTCTGTGCAGAAAACTCATAACTGCCTAGCTGAAAAAAAAAGAAGGAAGAACATAAGAAAACCAAATGGGAACATAAAAACAGATAGACAACAGTAACCAAAAAGCCCCCTGGGGACCCAGAAATCCAGGGCAACCTGGGGCAGAGGCTAGCTGACATAAGCATTTAACTGCTCTGAAACAAAGTATTTATTTGGAGAGTAAAAAAAAAACTTGTCCCCCGCCCCCAACCCCCAGAGAGATCCAGAATTTTTAGTTTTAAAACAACAATGAAGTTCTTAATTCTACAAAAGTTCACTGAGACAGCTCTCCCAGCTGCTAACAGTCAAGAGATGAACTAGGAAGAACGGGTAGATTTTCCCCTTGTTCTAAAATCGGTGATGCATAGGAAACAACTGAAAATCTATTCACTTGCTATCCAAATACAAGTGCTTCCTTAATTTCTAAATTCCAGAACACAATGTGATCTGTCAAGGCAGAGGGGCCACATTTATTTTGGAACTTTGCAGAAACGGTTCTCTAATACCCGAATTCCCAAAGTGTGTCATTAGTTAAGAATTAGCAAAAAGTAAAATAAAAAAAATTATTTTGTCTATGGTCAAATTCTAGTTAATGACCAGGTCGAGAGAACCTTCGGAGGAACCCAAGTACACACAGTCCCTCCCAGACCTCATAGTTCCTGTTCTGTGCTGACTCGCCAGCTCCCACCAGGACAACTGGAGCTTCAGTATGGCGTCTACTTCAGAAAGTGATGTCTTAGTCTCTCTGTATCTCTCTCTCTGTATGTGTATATACATACGTGTATGTGTGTGTGTGTGTGTGTGTGTGTGCGTGCATGTGTGTATCCTTTCTCCTCTTCCTCTGCCTTCTGTGTTTGTTTGTTTGTTTGTTTGTTTTTCACAATGCTCTCTCATAGCCAAGTTGTTTTCTTGAACTCCAGGTCTTTCCATTTCCACATCTCAGGTGCTGGGATTTCAGGTGTATATCACCACATACAGCTTATCCATCTATTCTCTATAAGATAAAGACTATATCCTAGATGCCAGGCAACTCCCACAGCTCTCGACATGAGTATTTAATGCAGTGGTCATTCTTATTATTTTTTTTAAGTGCAATCAAGTTTCACCTTTCAAACGTATCTAATAGGCTGCTATCTCCTTAACCCAGAGACTCAGTATTAGCCTCACCAATTGTGAGACATCTAGAAACTATGTTTGACCTATAATGATATAGTAGGAACCACATAGAATTACCCAGAGAACTTTACCCAAGTGTGTACCTAACTTTTATTGTGCCTTTAGCTCTAACTTCCAGTTTACAAGAAACACAGAGAACAGGTTTAGTGGTGGCATAAAGAAGTAATCAGATAATAGAGATCACGGGACATTCCATGGAACGATCAGATGGGACTCAACAAGAAATTCATGTCATGAGAATGCAGTGCATGTGAACGTGGAGCGAGGAGACAACACCAGAGACAGAGAGTCTTACATCACTGATCACCTGGTTGAAGTATGTGATCTTGTGTGAGTTAAACAGAAAACTAAGATATTCAGAGGGGAGAGAAAAATAGGAATGACTCTTTGTGTGTAGAGTTACCGTTGGAAATAGAGGAGATATTACATAGTATTTTCAAGGTGCTTAATGCCATCGAACTGTATGGGTAAAACAGGGGGGGCTTTAGATTACATACAGTTTACTACAATTTAAAAAAGAATATTTTAGCGGTCAGGTAAGGAGATTCAAAATGTAGATAGATAGTTAATGATGTTAAAAATTATGTGGCTCTTGTTAGGCATGATAGTGGAATTGGGTGTTTACCTCACCTTTCAGAACTGAACGTTGAAATTTTCAGGCTACCTATAAATTTCATTTAAAAGCTCACCATGAGCTTATCTTCCTTTGAAAAGGAGGAACATGAAGACTATATTGCAAAGGTTTTGCAATCTTTTGGTCTACATGATAGCTACTGTGTGTTCACGGGGTGCTTTTGTCTCCCTGTCTGACTGCACGGGAGAGAGCGGTGCAGGACAGAGCGAGCCCTCTCCAGATGCTCCAGTTGGAAATACTGCACATGACAATGTAGATCCACACAAGATTTGCATTCATTTAAAATTCAAAGAGGAAAGTTAAAGGGGGAGATAGGGAGAAGGTTTCAGCCCAACATTAGCCTAGGTGTGGAGTCTGTAAGCAGAGTTGCTGCCCTTAGCTGTAACTAACTAGGTCCTTACCTATCCACAACTTCCTTCAAGGGTTGAACAAGTTAATTATACTGAAAGATCAGAACGTTGCACTTCTGGGAACTAACAGAGAGGGAACAGACTGTTCCATGGCACCCTGCAGATCAGTTTCCATTAAAGAATCACTATGCCACACGCAAGTCTCTATGTCACATCTCTTCCAGGCGGTCACACGCTTCACCTCCAACCTCAGGCCTTTCCATAGACACAAGTGTACCAAACCCCGGCTAGCAGTGATCTCGGAACAGAAGGGAAGGGAAGGAAAAACTCACCACACATATTGCTGTCAGAGCAAGTCTCGGGGGACTGTAACTGATGGCATTCCCCTGTCCCACACTGATAAAATCTACAAAGCTCTTCATCCACACAAACAGCTGTAACTTTGATATAAAGCACAACTCACTTTAATAATTACACAATGTCTTTCTGGGTTAAAATCCTACTTGAAATCTTGAAATGTGCAGATTTCTTTAGTGTAAGCATGTCCTCATGTGTTCCCTGGCTAGTTATGAAAGCAGCCCAACACATTTATAGATGGCAATGTCATGTCACAGTGTCAGAAGGCTGCATTTGTCAGACGGATGCATTTCATAAAATTTCAGGGGTGTTTGCCCATTCCCTCACCAAATCCTGGCACCAACATGCATATGTTGATATACTTATAGCGATTTACCATGTACTTCTGGTACATTTTTAAATGTAGTTAATTGTACAGAAAGTTTCCCATTTAACTATGTAATCCAATGGCATTGGCACACTGACCATTTCCAATGCAACCACCATTTCCAAGGTTCTTCTTCCTATTCCTTCAATCTTTCCCTCTGACCTCGAGATAAAGGAATCCCTGTCTTCAAACCCGCTGAATTACTAGGTACTGTGGCACACTCCCCTTTAATCCCAGCACTTGGGAAGTAGACACAGATGGACCTCTGTGAGTTCAAGGACATCCTGGTCTACATAGTGAGTTTCACCCAGGACTACATAGTGAGAGTCAATGTCAAACAGACAAACAAAACCTCTGCTGCTTGTTCTGGGGCAAATCTGCTGCCTCTCCCCATCTAGGGCACTTCTCTTCTCAGTTACTGTACTTACAATTCTACAATTCCTCTTTCTTAAAAGTCATTCCTGTCTCTACATTTATACTGACAATTCACTAGCACTGACGATTCCTACCTACTGAGACATCGTCTTCAGGCTCTCTCTCCCTTTCTTCTGTAAGCACCGTTTTCTTTGTTCTTTGAACATACAACATCTGCCTTGAAGTTGTCATCTAAGTCCAACATCTGCCCCACCTTCTAAGCAGTTGTCATCGACTCCTGTCACCTCCATGTATAAGAGACATACATTACCCTTTCTGGTTTTGCTATTACAAACTGGTTGGTTTCAATAGTATTTTGTACCAAGGCTGATTACTGACTCTTTTGATATAAAGCTTACGATCATTCATTTCTTTGGTGAAGTGGCTGGACTCCTTTGGTGAGGATAAGCATTGTTCCCATGGAGCAAAGCATCTGGTGTTACTGTCAGAAGGTCTATATTCAGTCACATGCAGTCACTCCACGATGGTGGTGTTTTCAGAAAACCTGACCGTGTCTGTCTGTTCATCCCTCCCTCCCTTTGTGTTCCTTTCCTTTTCCTTTCAGGTTTCTGCCCCTAGTGATATGACCTCCAGCTGTTAGGCTCCACACCTCACTATCTCATTGCACTGTTCTTTCCCACAATGCTCTGGAGCATAAGTTGCTCTACACTTTGATCCTCCTACCTGGAAGCATCTTTGCAGTTGTTTTTGAGCTCAGTCTTCAAGATTTGTCCTGAGCCCTGAAGGCTCTTCCTGGCTCTTTCTTTCCCTTTTTTCTCTAATAAACTGACCAACCTAAAGTTTGTGGAGCCAGCAATTCCCACCTTGTTGCTCATTACCTAAGTCTTCATTGTTCATAAGAACTGACTTCAGGGTGAACTCCTCCATACCCTCTTCCAAACACAGTTAGCTTCCATTCACCAGCTCTCTCTGTTCTTACAACCTGCCTCTTTCCTTACATGAAGTCTCTAAGACTCTCGTCTGGGACCTGGGTACTCACTGTCCATTTTTCATTTCTCTTGGACCAATGGCCCTGCTTTCCAAAAAGAGCACTGGGTGGGAACAGTAACCCCTGGTTTTTGTTTTCCTTTGTAGAGACCCTATCACATGCAACATAGTGTGGATGCAATTGGTCCTCAGTTTTCTGAGACCCCTCACCTAAGTGGAGGCTTAGACAGAAATGAAGTCCACTTTTTGGAGAATAGGGTGGAATTTAGCACCCACAGTATGTGGCAATAATGAGATACTGTAGACCTTGCTTGACAAGAGCCCTGACTTCTTGGGCAGGTTAAAACTCCTATCACAACAACCTAGGTTGGATGGGGGCGGGAAGGGAGGGAGCAGCTTGTGGTTCAGATGCCGTAAGCTCCCTCTTTGGCTGAACTTTAGTAGATTTTCTTAAATAAATGACTATTTGCCATACACCCTTAGGAAACCTTCCAGAGACTCTGAATGATTGCTTTCACAATATGAATGTTTTGTTGACAGGGGACTGTACAGCTCCTCACAGCATCACTCTGGAAATTGCCTCCTAATAGGATCTTAATAGCTATAAACATTGTCTTGACTGCTAATAATGTCTTCCTGAGCTTCCCTCCAGGGTTCAGGCTCTGATAAATGGAAGTGGATTTGGAGACAAAGTATGCTTGACATCCCAGACCAAATGAACAGGCCTTGAGGACTGCACAGAAGACCACAGATACTGACCAAAACAAACCAGAGCATCTGTGAGTTCCTAAATGTCTTCCTGGTGTTTAGAGTGATGGTACATAAGGCAGACAGCCCCCTCCTACTTGAGTTCTCAGGAATGGTTTATTAAAGTATTTCTCACTAAGTTTCCCTAAACATGGTGTGAGACTTAGATTGGATTTTTTACAGTAGACAGTTCTCATCAAATCACCCCTGTTCCTTCTCCTTTGTTATTAGCATCATATATCCTTGAGGTGTCTGCTTGAACTTTAGGGATTAAAGTAGACCCTGCTACTTAGGAGCTATGAACTACAGACTGAGCCTTGGCCTAGATGATTGTGAGGGTTAGTGTTGTCAGCTTGCAGACATCGAGAATCACCTGGAAGATGGGCTTCTGGGCGTGCCAGGGAGACAGTCTTGGTTAGATCAGTTAAGATGAGAAGACCATTGTGGGTAGCACTATTCCCTAGGCTGTGTTCTAGAATGAATGAAATGAGAAAATGAAACTGAGTACAAGCATTCATCAATGTCTTAATTTGGTTTTAATTTGTGAAAATTAGGAAAACTTGATTGTCTAGTAGCATCTGCTATTCTACATTTAAATAATGTCTCATGATCTGATAGGTTATCCATCCCAAGTAGTCAGTCTTAAACACTTGTATATACGAGCAACACTATATGTACTCAGTAAGTCCTATGAATGTGTATCTGTATATTGTGCACACATAATATATAGTTACATATACATATGCATAGTAAAGAATAGGTCATGAATTTGAGAGAGAGTGGAAGGCGTAGGAGACACTGGAAGTGAGAGAGAAATGGGTGGAAATGATGTAGATTCAGAACTCATTTATGAGATTATAAAAAAATTAACATAAAATATATTTAGTACCAAATGAATAATTACAAATATTTATTATGTGGAATATAATCTTTGTAATATATACACATTACAAAACAGCCAAACTGAACTGGTAAACATGAATTACTTAATGCAACTGTCAATTTTTCTATGGTGATAAGATACACAATTTGCTGTGTTCTGGTCTTCATATGTAGATGCATAAGAGCAACAGTAACTCGACTCAGTGGGTTATTAAAAAACCAAGAGGAAGATGTTTAGTCGGCAGGAGGAACTGTTGGGGAGCCCTGAGGAGATTTGGAGGGCAGGGCCTGGGATGGATATATTCAAAACATTGTATACATGTATGAAATTCTTGAAGAATAAATTTAAAGTATAAAAATGTGTTGCCTCTCTCAAGCACTAATATTATTTTGTCATTTAAATTGAAGCTGGTTTCTAGATCCTCCCACGATTATGTCCTACTAATTTTGGAACTTAGTTTTCCTTTAACAAGACTCTGCAAAGACCCCATGGCCTTGACATAATTTATACTGACTTTTTAGCATTGCTTACAGCCCTTCAAACACCTTGCAGACAAAAGGAGTCGGTTCCATAAGAGTTAAATCTATCTCCTCCTGAGATCAGGTTTATCAAGTTCGCCCTTTATGAGAACACCTGTCACCCCATGTCTGAAATAATAGCAACTGACCAAAACAAGCTTAACCCAGTTTTCTCACCAACAGTGACCTAACTGTATTAGTTGTCTCCTTACTGTGACAAAACGTTGACAGAGGCAACTTAATGAAGGAAGGGCTTACAGTTCTAAAGGACACAGTCCACAAGGATGGGAAGGCACAGCAGCAGGTGCTTGAGGTGGGCGGTCACACTGCACCCACAGTCAGAATGCAGAGACAGATGGATACCTGTGTTTAGTCTCAGATGATCCCAGCCCCCTGGGGTGGTATCACCTGCCTTGAGGGTGAATCTTCCCCTCTCAGTAAAGCTGATCTAGATAACCTCTCACTGACAGAGCCAGGCTGATTCTAAATCCCACCAAGCTGACAATTAAGATTAACAGTCACACCGACCATCATTCTGCCAGCAGAAAACTCTGCAGGAAGACCACGCTGTTCAATATCTTTAGGGCATGCCATATAATCTGTTGTCCCCTGTAGGAGGCTTGGTCCCCAGTGTGGTGGCAATGAGGTGGTAGGGCCTAGCAACAAATAATCAGAGCTTGGGGGGACATTTCCCATGTAAGCAGATTGATGCTGCTTTACTGAATCCCACCTTGCCATGTGACCTCCTCTATATGCACACCCACCGTTGTGAAGCCATCTACAATGAGGTCCAACAGACCAAGCACATGCCAGTATCATGCTCTTGAGTGACTAGATTTCTGAGCTAAATAATACAGAGTATCCTGCCTCCAGTATTTTGTCATAGTAACACAAAATGACCTGATGTATAGTATAATGGAGAGTTGTTACTTAACCAAAATAAAATTTTGGAAGTAATAATAATGAAGGATGCACAAAATTGAAAGCATACTTTTTAAAAACTGTGCCACTTGGACCCCACTGCCGACATATTCCAAGCTCATGCTGTGCCAATGGCCTACACCCACAGTCCAAGATCATGCGTGATCTTTATGCCATTAAATTGTATATTTAAAAATGTCCAGTGATGACACACACCTTAAATCCCTATACTGGGGAAGCAAACGAAGGCAGATCTCTTATTTTGAGGCTAGCCTGAGCTACAGAGCGAGATGCTGGACAGGTGGGGGCTGTTACACAGAGAAACTCTGCCTGGAAACAAACAAACAAACCAAAACCCCCAAAATATCCAAAGGTAAACTCCATGCTATGTCTATTTTAACACACCCACCACAAATGTGAGTGTCATTGCTGCTGGCTTCCTTTTTGCTAGTGTTTGCTTTGAGATAGAATGTCACGTCGCTGCAGCAAGCTATGAATCGCTCACCACCTGACCTCCACCTCCTAAGCTCTGAAAGCTTCTCTCTGTGCTCTCTGTGAACAGTAGTTTTCAAAATGCTTCCCAATATCCAGTTTGGGGCTCTGCCAGCATCTGAATTTTTTCCAGAGCCAGGCTTAGGTTTCCTGAATATTTTTGCCATTCCCATGACAAATGAAAAGGAGATTAGCCGCCCCCCCCCCCCCAGCTGCTGTCTGTGTCTCTGTCAGTCGGAAGAGATATGTAGCTACTTAAGAGCTCAAGGGTACAGAACTGCTTGGGCTGGGTGTCTGCAGATTTAGAGTTAGCCTGAATTGGTGTCTGCTTCCTTGTGCTCTTGCTAAGTGGGAGCTAGCAGGATCCTGATTTGTTAAACTTAATTCAGAATTATGACAACAAAACCTCAATTAGCTGCCAATACTTTGGGCATCTTTTCCTGATCGATAACACCTTTTTCCTGTTAGCTCGCTACAGCCTTGTGACCCAAGGCTCTGGAATGGATCAACCCGCCTACGCCAGCACACAGTTCTGTGTCTCCATGGAAACAGCTTGTCAGGCCCTGCTTGGCTGCAGGTACTGAAGACCTCTCATTTGCAGCCTGGGTTCCACACAGATTCGGTCTTAACAATCTGGCAGGTGTTAAGAGCCCCGTCCTCTCTAGCTGCCAGGGTCTGACCTCAGCATGAAACCTCTTCTGCATTGCATGGCAAAGTCCCCAGCTCCAGTGACATACAGGTGGTCCTCAGGGGGAATGGAAGGGTCTCTGCCCTAGGCTCCTCCTAACAGGTCTTCCTTCCTTGCCATTATCCCTCACCCCCACCCACCAAAGCCTGGAGTCATCCGAATGCCTCTGGCCCTCCTGGGAGTGCTTCTCAGACCCTCCTCTCTGCATCCCTGCTGCCCCTGGCAAGCCTGGACCCATATCATTTCCTTTTCGAAGTACGGTAATTCCTCCACACTGGCCCTAGGACTACTGGGCACCCATTTTCCATCGTACAGTCATTTTCTGGAAACATATCATAATAGCATGTCATAAAAAGAGGCTTTGGAAGTCAGGAGATGTAGGACAGAGGGAGACTGAATAACAGATACTGGTTAGAAAGCAATGATAACATAACAGGGTGAATACAGTTTGTACAACTTACTCCACACTTACAAAGAGCTAGAAGAGAGGCCTTTGCAGGCTCCAGACACAAAGACACGACAGATGTCCAAGAAGACGGAAAGGCCAATCCTGCTGACTTGATGTGTGCACATTGCATGTATGGATTGAATCATCACACTTTACCCTATAAATATAAACAGTTATTACATGCCAATTAAAATAGGTTAAAAATAAGATATCAAGCCGGGCGTGGTGGCGCACGCCTTTAATCCCAGCACTCGGGAGGCAGAGGCAGGCGGATTTCTGAGTTCGAGGCCAGCCTGGTCTACAAAGTGAGCTCCAGGACAGCCAGGGCTATACAGAGAAACCCTGTCTCGTAAAAACCAAAAAAAAAAAAAAAAAAAAAAAAGATATCAGAACCAAAATGTCAGAACTTGAGTACACTCATCAGATTTTTTCTTTTGTGTGTATTAATTCCCATATAATGCAATGCAGAAGGAATATAACTGGAGTGCTCCAAGAACTCTGAGCTGTTTTGTACTTGGGCTGGACACCATGTGTTGGGTGTTATAGAAACAGAATTGACTAGGAACAGAGTCCTAACCTTAACTAACTTGTAACTTCCTCTAGGGTTCTGATTATGCCTGGTGGGAAAGTCAGAGTCAGGATGAAGCTGATTTCTTTTTTTGAAATGCTCATCTTCTTTTAAAATGTATTAAATAAAAACCCAAAAATATTATTAATGAGTAATAAAAGAAGTAACTCATAATTTTCTTGAGAAACATTTGTATAAAGTTTGACTGAAAACAAAATATGGGACTGGGACTGAAGCTGTGTGGTACATGGGTGAGGAGGCTCAGTCCCTAGAATATGGGGACACACACACACTCACATGCCCAAAAAACATCAATATCCTTCCTTCATACTAGGACAGTTAGTGGCTCCCACTGCACTAAGGTAGACTTCAGACCCTGTAAAAGACAGCAAGACCATGCTGTTATGGACTGAGCCAGCTCACTTCCCTGACACATCCTCTCTCATCCTTCTCCCTGCACATTCTGACAGCGACTGCTCTGCACCTATGCTCCTCCCCGGCCTCTGCAACTTGGCACTACATCCTGCTCCTGGCTCTGTGGTATGGCCTCTTCTTGCCTGTCCTCATTTCTTTTCTGTTACCGGGATAAAATACTTTGACCAAAAAGCAACATATGGGGAAAAAATGGTTTTTGTTTTCTTTTGTTTTTCTTTTGGCTCACAATTCCAGGTTATAGTCTATCACTGCAGGGGATTCAGGGCAGAAACCTGAAGCAGCTAGACACATTACATCCACAGTCAAGAGCAGAGGAAGAATGGACAGTGCTTGCTTAGCTTGTGCTTGCTGGCTTGTGCTCAGCTCCCTCTTTGTGTTTATTCTTTCTAAGACCCAAACCCAAGGAAGGGTGCTACCCCCATTCAGGGTGGGCCTCCCCCTAATGAATGCACTTAGGAAAAATCTGTCATCGGTGTGCCCTCTGGCTAACCTGACTGTGTTAGTTATTTTTCTTTTGCTGTAGTTAAAACACCATGATCAGGGTCTAGAGGGATGGTCCAGTGGTTAAGAGTACCTACCAGCTGCTCTTCTAGAGGACTGGGGTTCAATTCCCAGCACCCACATGGTGGCTCACAACTATCTGTAGCTACAGTTCCAAGGAATCTGACACTCTCACACAGACATATATGTAGGCAAAACACTAATGCACATAAAATAAAGATAGTTTTTTTTAAGCATGAGTCATTCAATTTATAGAAGAGTTTACTTGGGCTTCTGGTTGTCGAGGTATAAGAGTCCATCCCACCAGGGAATCTTGGCAGCAGCTGTCAGATATGGCGGCAGGAACATCTGAAGACTCACATCTCGAGCAGCAAGCTGTAAGCAGAGAGAACGGCTTGGAAGTGACATGAGTAAATTATTCTCTCAAAGCCTACTCCAGGACATACAAAACCCCATCTCCTGAACCTCCCGAACAGCCAGGCTGGAGACCACGTGCTTAGACATCTGAGCCTATGGGGGACATTCCCATTCTGCCCCCAACCACCACACCCAGCTAGGGAATCTCTCATGAAGACTCCTGTAGTGGCTATTCCTGGTTGTCAACTTGACTATATTTGGAATGAACTACAATCCAGAATTAGAAGGCTCACCAGTGACCCTTATCTGGAGGCTTGGAGATAGAAGTTTCTGATCTGGATCTTGGTATGGAGAACTTGAGGCATAGTGGCTATGGATTCCAGAAGATTAAATCTCCGAGTTCAAGGTCATCTGGGATTAAAGGTGTGGTGGGTGGAACATACCTTTAATCTGGGCTACACCTTCTGCTGGAGACCATATAAGGACATTGGAAGAAGGGAGTCTTGCTCTTGCTCCTTCTGAGTAACTGCTAGATCCTTGGACTTCCATTCCCAGCTGCGACTGAACCATTGTTGGGAATTGGGCTGCCGACTGTAAGTCATCAATACATTCTTTTAGTATATAGAGACTATCCCTAAGTTCTGTGACTCTAGAGAACCCTGACTAATACAACTCCCTTCCAGATGTAGTACCTTGTGTTCTCAAAAAAGTAACCAGCATACCACCCTTGTGTACAACTTCTGGCACATTTTGGGAGACTACGCTCTCAGTTATACAATGTCTAGGGTTGGTTTGTTTGTTTGTAAGTTTTAAATGTCTCTCCCACATTCTCCTACTTACCTTTCTCTTGTGGACGGCAAGGCTCAGTGCCCACCACAGTTACTAAGATCCCAGCTGCACAAAACAAAGAATGGGTGAAGCCTCTTGGAATAGAAATGTGACCCCACACTGATGGTGAACAGGTCCTGCCTCAGGGTCTTCTTTGACTCAGGACCCAGCCTAGTCCAGTTATAAGTTAGTCACATGCCAAGGCATTGCAACCCGGGTTGCTGGCCACTGTGTTTGGGGATACTTCTGTATATGGGTCACTGTCTCTGCTCACCTCTGCCTACCCTTGGTTGCCTCCTTTTTTGTAAGCCACCAGGGAGGTCTATACCAACCAGCCCTGGGGCTAAGCCCATGTGGCTATGCCAGCAGTTGGAAAGCCATTCCTAAGAGCTGAGATATGGAAGTAGACTTTCCCCTGCAGTCCTGGAAGATTCCTTTCTTGCTGGTGGTACAATTTCACCCAGACAACACTTTCCTAAGGGAATTCAGGATCTGAATCAGTCAGAGGAGAAAACAGCCAGCTGTGTCAGGGATGGATAAGACATGTCGAATGTCTCCAGGAGACAGGATTGCTCTGTCTTATTTTGTCAGGGGGCTTGGGGTTAGTGGTAGTGGTAAATAACATATGTTCAGATATCAATCAAAGGGAGTGGGTAAATGAATGCGGACCCTTGTCCCACAGAATATGATAGTTGATCTAGGAGAGAAGCCAGAAGTTGAGAGAGGCCTTTCACTAGAGGCAGGAGCCCACCCACATGGGCACAGGGTGTGGTGTGAGGCAGCGCATAGCCTTGGGCCCCCATCTACTCACTTTTCCCTAAGTCATCACATCTTTCATTCTAGAAATGAGAAACCAACGTTTGGCCGTAGACGAGGATGAGCTGCAGAAAGAATGGATTTTGTTTCAGTGCGTGCCGAAGGCTGGCTCAGACAGGGAGGAGGGGAGCAACCAAAGGCCCAGCTCTACTTTCCCCACTGCAGTCAGTAAGCATGGAGCCATTAAATGGGAAAATGTATGTGAAGGCGCTTAGCACAGTGCTTGGCAAAGGCCTGAGATTCGATAATATTGACTTGTTCGTTTTATGTCCGCTCAATGGCAGGACCTATAAGGCAGATTTGTGTGCAAAAAAGAATAACAGGGGTACCAGGAAGGGTGGGGTGCATCTCTACCTGGGTAATTGATCAATTTTGCCATTAGATGTTTCTTACTCTTTGATTCTATCAACCTCCCCCCAAACCCATCAGAGGCAAAAACAAAAAAAACAAACAAACAAGCTTTAGATATTTTCATTTTACTATTGAAGTTGACTATATTCCCTACCCCCAGCCCCAGCAGTAGTGGAGATGACAGAAATGCATTAAACAGCATAGATGAGGGAGTGGTACAAAATATTTGGTGAAGTTGAATCAAAGACGTGTCAGTCTGAATGATTATACAACTACGCTTATAGATTGTACCATAAAACAGAGCCAGGCCTGATGACAAGTCTGTAATCCCAGCTACTTGGAAGGCTGAGGCAGGATGGTGGCTAGTTCAAAGTCAGCCTCCGCTATAGAGAGACTTGGAAGCTATCTTTAGCAACTTAGTGATATTGTTTCAAAATAAAGAGTAAATGGTTAAGGAGATGGAGCCATAGGTAGTGCTTACCTTTTAACACCAGAGTCTGAGTTTGGGTCCCTAGGACACACATAAAAGTCTAGGTTTAGCGATGTGTGCCTACGATCAAAACAGTGAGAGTGCTGAGACAGGAGGACCCCTAGATTTTGCTGGTCAGCCGGTCTAGCCAAATTGGGCGAGTCCCAGATTCAGTGAGAGAAGTAGGTGGGGAGTGATAGAGGAAGATACCTCCCATAGGCCTCTGCCCTTCTCATGTGCATACAGCCATATCTATGCATACATGTGCACATGTACATATCCAGGGGGAAAAAAACCAAAAAGTGCGTCTGTGTGAGCAGAGATAAGAGCCAATGAGGAGGAGCAGGAGCTGCCCCGTCATCTTGCCTTAGTGCTATGGGGTTTTACCTTTAGCTGCTTAGGAGTTGGGGAGTGGGAGAAGATCACATCCGCTGGCAGGCTTAGTGAGGGGTGGAGGAGGAGGCCAAAGGCTGGCACAAATCATAGGCTCCTCTAACAGAGGAAGCTCTTAATGGACAGCCTCCAACCATACCCTGTGATTCTCAGAACCATCAGAACCGAGGACACGACAGAGAGTCCCTGTAAGTGCCCAATAAACGTAATAAATGCGTGTTTGCTTATATTCCCAAAGCAAACTAAGTGCAGAACAAAACAAAACTGGAATTTGTCAACAGCTGTCACCTGTGCCTTGCATGAGGCTCGGTAAATCTACTAGATTACTATAGGCTCTGGGAGCAAACAGCACGGCCTATGTTGCCCCACAAGTACTTCCTCTTCGTGCCTAACAGTTCCCAAGATGTGCGGTCATCTTCAATATTTCTATTCACAGAGATGGACTGTACTGCAACAGGGCTTGCAACAAAGAGAAAGTGTTTTAAAGACAGGAGCTCACCCTGTAGTCCAGGCAAGCCTAGAATTCACTGGATAGCCACGGGCAGCCTCAGGTTACACACCACTCTCTTGACTCAGCTTCCTGAGCACAGCAGCTATGTGTGTGTGTGTGTGTATGTGTGTGTGTCACCATGCCTGAATAAATCAACCTGAAAATTAATGTCTGCCTACAAGCTAAACTTCCAAACTCCGAGATTAATAAAGTAAATATATACATACACATATATATGTATATATATACATATATGTGTGTGTATATATATATATTGGGGCGGAATTTTTCTCCTGATTATTGTAGCAAAGGGCTATCTTAAGTTAATAATTAAATATGTTAATAATTAAAAGGCAAAAAAAAACCAGTAGAAAAAATAAGCAAAAGATTGGCTTTCCAAATAATAAGCAAAGAACTCCCTGTAACAATCAAAGAAATGGTTTACTGTTGTTCAAGTTCCGCCTACGTATGTGTTCTAAGCTTCCCGGTAACGTGAGCTAGATGAGACCTCACAGTCAAGGCTGAAAATCTACAGAACCTTTTTTCCTGCACTAATTCCAAACTTAAATCTCTCAATGTTAACACCCCCGACTGAGAGTGGAGATAGAAAAGAGCTGGCAGCCTCAGAAGGAACAGTCCAGCATTGTCTGGGCCTGGTAGACAAATGTCGTCATCTGAGGAGGAGGAAGAATGGTGGAGGGCAGTGCCCCTAACCTGCAGGTTGTTTCTCAAGGAACGAGCAAGCTTTGCTCTACTTTCTGCAGAGCCGCTGGAGTCTTGGTATATTCCATGTGTGGTCCCTGGGGTAGCAGGACCTCCAGGGAATTTACAGATGAGCATTAGACTGCCTTCCATCTGGCCTCTTGAACTGGAGCCGGCATCTCAGCTAGCTCCCCGAGGTGACTGCATGCACAGATCTTACAGTGATTGCACGCACAGACCTTGCAGTGCAGTCCTAGGGCAGCCTCTGCCAGGCTCACTCTACACAGGTGCTCTGCCACTGCCGCCGGGATGGAATGCGCAGGTGGTCTCCAAGGAGCCCTTCGACACTAAATTGCTGGATTTAATGAAAAGTGTCACACTCAGCCAAGTCGAATGTTCTCCACTTTACAAAGGGCTTTAAGATTAATGAATTAATAAAGGTGCCATGGTGCCGCTGCTCCAACAAGTGAATTTAGAGTTCTTATTAGCATCCTTTCACTGGGCATCTGGATAGACCCAGGAGGCCTCAACTGGGATGACCCCCATCTCTCACACACCCTTTCCCATCCACCTCTTCAGGAGGGGAAGCGTTGTGGGATGTAACATCAAGAGAACTGTGATGGAAAGATACGCTTGCAGGAACTGGAGAAAAGAGAACACGTGGTCTAAGAATACTTACTGCTCTTTGCCTGTCTATTACTAGAACAGTCCATAAGCTTTCTCCTGGTATCATCCAAAGGTGTGTGTGTGAGAGAGAGGGGTGAGGGTTGGGAGGAGAGGACAAAAAGACAAGAAAGAGAAGGAAAAGGGTAGCTGGGTGTGGTTTGCTCTCCCTTCAAACCAGTACTTGGGAGACAGAGGCAGGCAAATCTTTGTGAGTTTGAGGCCAGTCTGATCTACACAGCAAGTCCTGGACAAGCCAGGGCTGCATAATGAGAGTCTGTCTAAAAAAGAAAGAAGTGGGGAGCAGGGGTGGGGGACACCAAGATCTAGTAATCTTGTGCCGCCCTATGAATGGATAGAGGCATGGATTCTGGGCACTGACGTTCCCCCCACCCCCACCCTGAGGCCACAGTGTGCACACCGGCACCTCCATCTTAATTCAACTTGCCCTCTGCCAGCCTCTCCACTGAGCAGACCATCTTGGTAGCAAGCCACCCTCCAGCTTCAAGGTTGTCTCTGGATTTGGGGGCTGCCAGAAAACCAGTTAGATGCAAGGAAACAAAAGAGATTCAGGGGCTAGAGAGGCGTTCGTTCTGCTAATGAGTGAGATGACTCACGGGCTGACTCAGGAACAGGGCGAACAAGGCTCGACTGGGAGAGAGAAGCAGTGGGGAGCAGACCTCAAAGGAGCCCTGCAAGCCAGATCTAGGAGGCCAGGGACATGATGGTTTGGGGTTGGATTTTTTTTTCTTCCCCAGAACTGCTTGGGGCTCTGGAGGAGTAGCAGAGCCTCAAAGGGAGATTTTCTTCTTCTTCTTCTTCTTCTTCTTCTTCTTCTTCTTCTTCTTCTTCTTCTTCTTCTTCTTCTTCTTCTTCTTCTTCTTCTTCTTCTTCTTCTTCTTCTTCTTTCTTCTCCTTCTTCTCCTTCTTCTCCTCCTCCTCCTCCTCCTCCTCCTCCTCCTTCTCCTTCTCCTCCTCCCCATCCTTCTTTTCATCATCTTCCTCCTCCTCCTTCCCCTCGTCCTCCTCCTCCTTTCCCATCTTCCTCCTCTTCTTCCTTCTCCTCCATCTTCTTCTTACCCCCAGAAGTTGGGTTGTGAATCTATAGCCTTCTGTGCTCTGAGAGCCGTGTTTATTGAAGAGCCAAGGCTGTTTATTGTTATGAAGGTTAGTACACTCCAGCAACAGTGACCTGCTTGCAGGCAAATCTCAGGGCACAAACTCAGCAGGGATTGTCATCAGGTCCCAAGCAGTGAGCAGAACCAGGACCCGCCCTCTAGGTTTCTAGTACATTATCGGGGCAGGGGAGCGGGGGGGGGGCTCTTTTGATTTTTTTTTTTAAAGAAGTGTTTTACATTTGAGAACACTGTGATCCAACCTGTGCTTATAAATATATTGAAAATGGTTCTAACCATGTGAGTAAGGCATCTTCTCCTCTGTGAATGGCTAATTGAGGTTTTGAGATGGAAGATTCCAAGGCTGTTTATTGTTATGAAGGTTAGTACTTACATTGCCATGTGAGGTTGTACCTGAAATGATACGACTGTCTACCTACACAGTAGAACCAGGTCTCTGGAAGATCACAGGTTTGTGACCTGGTCGAGTGTAGGGACAGACTACTAGGTGATGAATTTTATTCATGTGTCAAATAAGTGGCAAAGGATCAAACCGGCAGCCTCAGCCCATTCCGTCAACGTAAACCCACTGAGCTAGCTATAAATAACTTTAGTTGATTACATATTTATATGTAATTTGATGGTTGATGTCTCAAATGTACTTCAGCAGAGCAGTATGAGCAGAGGCAGGAGTTCTTGGCAGCTTGGCAACCTGTCACCTTTCAAAAAATGAAATAAAAAAAGCCATAGAATTTCAGCGTCCCTGGCCCCAACAGACAGCAACAGTGTTGGTTGGCTTTTGTTAATTTCAGCCTTGGCTAACTACTTTTCTGTCGCCATCATGTTGCCTGTATTTAGTGCTGGCTGTTTTATAACATTATAACCCCATCTGTCTGATAATTATGGAAGTGCTGGAGAGTGTTGAATGTGCTGATCATAGCAGGCTTATTCTGATGAAAATAAAGAGATCGAGGCTCAACGTGTGAGAAAAGTCGTCAGAGCCGCATGTGGGTAAGAAGAAATGGTTCATTCGTCTACACTGGAGATCAAACCCAAGGTCTCTGCCATGCTAGGCTCTACCAGGGAGTATTGGACTCATTCTGAAAGACAGAGAGACTGAAGACATTTGGGATATGCTGGTGGGCCTGTGCAGTAAACAGTCATCTGAAAAAAAAAGAGAGAGAGAGAGAGAAAACATCTTACAAAGGGAAACTCATTTGAATGCCTCCTTAGGAGACGAGTGACAACACGGAATACATAGACTCCAAATGCAAATTCAGGTAAGGGCTGAATTCCATACAAGCATTTATCGAAGACACTTGAAACCTTTGCTGAACGGGATGGTTCTGTAGAGTCAAGGCCACTTAGATGCAAACAGTCTTCCAGTTCTCCTGTGAACCGCTAAAGCAGAAGGCATTTGGCAAAGCTCACCAACGGCTGCCTTCTCCAATTTTCAGTCCGTATTAACTGGTCTCCTTTTAACGAAGTGACCCAGTTGACTAGATTGGCAAGACAGGGAACAGCTTAGGCTTAAAGCTTTGAAGGAACCAACTTAGCTTCCCAAACTTAAATCACTTTTGGCAGCTCTGCTTATTAACAGTCTTTCAGAATTCACTGGTTTTAAAGCACATACATATATTTCTGCATATTTTACTAGCTTGTGCTTTTTTTTCTTCTTTGCATAGTTCCTGAACATAATTTTGTGTTTATGTGTAGGTGTGTGCATGTGTACATGCGTGTGTATTTGTACATGTGTGTCCTTGTGGAAGCCAGAGGACAGTCTCAGGTGCTATTCTTCAGGAGTTGTCCTACCTTGAGTTTTGAGACAGGGTCTCTCACTGTGTTCTGGGACTTGACAGTTAGGCCAGCAAGGCCCAGATGTCTCAAGTCTCTGCCTCTCTGTCACTGGCTTTACAAGTACATGCCTTCGTACCTGGATTTTCCACATGGGAGTTAAACTGTAAATAAGCATCAAGTTTAGACAGGACCTTCTTTACAGACTAAGCTCTCTCTCTCCCCAGCTCTTAAAAAAATCAGTAGTTTGGCATCCCATTTTCTTACTGTGTCATCTGACCCATCTTTTTTCTGGACTGAGAAGAATACTTATATTAGAGGCAGGTGGATTTCTGAGTTTGAGGCCAGCCTGGTCAACAAAGTGAGTTCCAGGATAGCCAGGGCAACATAAAGAAATCCTGTCTCAAAACACCGAAAAATTAAAAAAAATGTTTCTAAAAATTTATTGGATTGCCACTACAGTCTTTTTGTATATATATATTTTAAAAATTATATCCTTGACCAATATCTGTGTTTCAACTAGTGATGGGTAGGAATGCTTTCTATATTAAAAGTCCTACATCCCCGGTTTTTCATGGGTCTGTTACTTTGTTTCTAGTGGTCACCATTGTCTTTCATCTCTAAATCTGAGGTAATACGAACCCTGATTGACATGCATGGCCGATGGAAAGATTTAATGGGAAAATATATGAGGAAATGCTGTGATGCACTAAGCTTTGCCACACTGTTCTTCTAGTGATGAGACTATCCAGAAATGAAAGGGGCTGGACTGGCTAATATGTCTAGCATGGATTTATAGACAAGTTTATACCATGCCCTTGAAAATATCTTACCAAACAAAAGATTAATTTTAGTTTTAATAATTATTAGGGATTGCTCCAGTTCATACACTGACTGGCTTCCAAATATCTAAATGTTAAGATTGGTCCCAAGGCCAATCCTGCAGATCCAGAGCTGCAAGATCTCCATGACACAGCAACAACAGGATATCCAAAAGGAGTCCCATGAGGATCCAGTATTGGTAGGGTAGCAAAAGCCAGAGTCCTGGAACCAGACAAATGACTACTTGCAATGAACATTTACAAGAAAAGATGTGTGGACAGAGGGTATACTGTGTGACACACTGTGACATATTAAAACTTCAAGAAAGAGATTTTATTTATTTATTTCTCTATCTATGTATATTTTAGGGGGGCTGCAAGGGCAGAGAGGAAATACAGGGAACAGGGAGAATAGTGGGACTAATGTGCATGATGTGATTCACAAAGAATCAATAAAAAGTTAAATTTAAAAAAATGGTTCCAAAGTAGTGCTAGAATAAGGTGGTAGTGGGACATCGTGGGATCACTGAGGGGCTGCCCTCAGAAGGGAGTATGGGATTTTCACCCCTCTCTCTCTTTGCTTCTTAGACATGAGGAAGTTTTCCTCTGTCTCTCACTGCTACCACAGAGTGCTGTCTAAACACAGGCTCAAAGACTGAGGCCAAGTGGAACTTCTATGACAGAAAGCCAGGATAAACCTTCTCTCTTGATAAGTTAATTATCTTCGGTATTTTGTTACAGTGCAGGAAAGCTAAGTAAGACAAGACCATTATGAAAATCAACAAAGATGACTAACAGAAAAGCTCTCAGAAACTTTTTAGATGATCCCACATAAAGCCAGCTCGTTGCTCTCACGTCCTTTGCATTCTATTGAAAGTCCTAATCAGCCAAGTACAGACTTGTTAAAACAAGAACGGCTCCACATTCAATATGATTTTTACTTCAGCCTGACGAGTTATACGCAGCTCACCTTCCCAAGCTGTCCTATTCTTGGCTCCTCTTCATTTGAAAACAAAAAGAGGTCAGTCAGCGGAACACTCCTCTGCAACAGAATGAGGCATTTTTAATTATGCATTTTTATAAATAGATAAGGAGAAGATATTTAAATGAATACAGGAGGCTCCACTCTCAGTGATGCTGTAACTCTCCCTCTGCCCTCACCCTGGACTCCATGGTTTCTCGAATATCATTCCTGTGTTTCCTATATGCAAACAAATACAAACAGACAGCACTTCCCTGTTCATACATGAAGTCTGTTCGATTTTCCACTTCACTTTTTTCAACCTGCTAATACATCTTGAGGGTTAAGAATGATGCTCCATGGTAGAATATTTTTTTAGTATGTGCTAGACCCTATTTTCTTTTTCTTTAAATTAGGTATTTTCTTTATTTACATTTTAAATGTTATCCTCTTTCCTGGTTTCCCCTCCGAAAACCCCCTATCCCATCCCTCTTCCCCCTGCTCACCAACCCACCCACTCCTGCTTCCCTGTCCTGGCATTCTACACTGGGGCACTGAGTCTTCTCAGGACGAAGGGCCTCTCCTCCCACTGATGCCCAACAAGGCCATACTCTGCTACATATGAGGCTGGAACCATGGGTCTGGTTGGTGGTTTAGTCCCTGGGAGCTCTTGGGGTACTGGTTAGTTCATACTGTTGTTCCTCCTATGGGGCTGCAAGCTCCTTCAGTTCTATTGTGGATGCCAACAAGTGCTTGCTGACAGGAGCCTGATATAGACCCTATATTCAATCCACACTGCCATAAATCAAAGTAGAACAAAACGTCCCGGAATATATATTGAGAAGAAGACCCCTATGGAAAGATACAGCATAAACACAGGACATGATGACACTGCCCTTGATAAGGACATTATAAAATCTTGTCCCATCACTGAAAAAATATAATTACGTGAGGGAATATATATATGTTAAGTAACCTGATTTAGCCGTTCTACAATGTATACATATACCAAAACATGGTGTATACCACAAAGACATAAGACATGCTTTAGTCAACCAAGAAAATTACCTAAAGATAATATAAAGAAAATGAACAAAAAAAAAAAAAAAAAAAAGGAGAACCCAGCCCTCCCGCTTAATCTTATGTTCATTATGTCACCATAGTCAGGGACTCTCAGAATTGGCTACTGTAAAGGATTTGTCACTCGGGCATCAAAACCTGCTTCCTCTTTTTCTGGGGAGTATTTTGTGCCCCTTACCTTGCCCTGTGTGCTGGCGTTGCTGCTGCTGTTGCTCGGGATCAATCTCAGAGCCTTAAGCGCACATTCAACCACTGAGTAACTCCCAAAACCAAGGCTGTATTCTAATTTTCCTCTTGGCTGGGTGTGGACACATGACCGAATTACAGCAGATAAATATGAGCAGAGGACATGAGAACCACTTCTCGGTTCAGCCCAAAATCATAACCCTAGTACACCACATTCTCTCTCACTTGCCAGCAGTTTGGTAACACCTAGAAATGGCTCTGTAGGTTGCACATTTGAAGGATGGAAGAGTCACGAGAGAGAAAGCCTGCTATCTTTGAACTGCTGCTAGAAAGAATACTACAGCTCTTGGATGCTATATGATAAGAGAACCTTCCCATATTCCTGAGTCATGAGATCACTTTTCAGGTAGACTACAGCAGCCAGTCTTGTCGTCATCGACACAGACAGCAAACACTGAGCCCCTTTAATCCACCCTTCTGTCTGTGTGAGTCTCTCAGGATTCTAGGTATCTGGGATCTCACAAAAACTCCCACTGGACTGTGAGCTCCTTGTGGGAAGTGACTACCATTCGTGTTCATATCCTTAGTGCCTAGAGCAAACGGCAAATAGCTGGTGTTCAGCAAACCCTACAAATCCTTTTGGAAGAATGAATGAGTCACGGACCTCCTGCAGGGACAATGGCTTACTTTACTGCCCTGTCAGTTAGTTTGCTATGACCCCACTGCTTTTTTCTGTTGTCCCTTGAAATATTATAACATTATTAATATGGCACTAAACCCTACCACCCTCTAACTTACATCACTTTCTTACTGTCTTTACAGGCACAGGAAATAAATCTAAGCTGTCTTAGGTAGCTCTTCAACTACTTGACAACGCCTCCTCCTATCTCTCCCATAAGAAACCCTCTGGGCTCCAGGGTAAGTAGCCTTATGCCCTTCAACTCTTCTAAGATTGTCACCACTGGAACTCTGATCACTGCTCTGCACTCCCCTGTACACACTCGGGGCTGTCACTGTTCCCTGTTCAACCAGTACTCATGGTGGAGGACCATCCTCTTGGAATGGACTGACCCTCCCATGGTGGGCCACCTGTCCCTCTCTAGGACTCCATACATTAATCAAAGCAGCTCACTGATGTTAACAGTTCTAGATACAGCTATGTGGCCTGGAGATATATCTGAGCTTTCCATCTAACTTGCTATCTCTTCTCTCTACCGCAGGAAGAAGTCCCCTGCCACCAATCTACACACCACTTCCCTATGCAGTCTTAAGTCACTTCACCTCTCTTGTATGAAAAATGAGATGGCTGGGCCACATGATGACTGAGGTTTGTTTTGCACTCAGAAATCCTTTGTGTGCAGAACAGGAGATTCTGGGAGAATGCACAGGCTCTCACGTAGGATCTCTCACCCCTATAGCAACGGGAGTGTAAATCTGCCTAGAAACAACAACCAGGGCAAACAACATGAAAAACGAAAGGTAGGTTTTCTCAGCCTCAGCCGTATTAAACCGCTACCCACTGACGTCTGGATACTGCGATCTGTCAGAAGTATATACTAGAGACAATGGACCACTGGTATAAAGTCAAAAAGAACACAGCACCTGCTAACAGTGATGAAGCACAGGAGAAACTGGGGTGTGGCTCTTAGAAAGGTAGTTCTGGGGAATATACTGCCCACACTTGTTAAACTCAAGGAATAACGAGCATATAGTGGGATTTCAAACTACTGAAGGCTTAGATGGGTGCATTGCCAATTTCTTCCTCTCATTTCACACATGGTATAAGCATACCCACTTCCAAAGACCCTCAACTACTGGGTCAAAAGTGCTGTTTGCTGGGGACATGAGATCATGTCCGTATATCTCTTGCCCTTGGACATGTTCTTATAAAGCAGACATCTTGTTTGCTTTTAGCTGATTAATTTTTCTTGCTGGCTGTTTCTGCTGGCTAGCCCTCCCCACCACCCCACCCACTCTTCTGAGGCTGGGTCCACTTCCCACCTCAGAACACGACTCTGCACATTATTATTTGACCTCCTTTGCAAACCTCATTGCCAGCTTTCTAACCTGATCTGGGCACATTCCCCATCGGGGCCTGCATTTCCTGTGGATGATGAGTTGGTTTCCTAGGTGACAGAGGAAAGGAATAGACCTGTTAGCTTGTGGCTTCTGACTCACTCTCTGCAATGGACGTCACAGCATCCTGGCTGAATAAGTGGATGCTGATAATAAGCTTGAGCTGAAGGTAGCAGCGGGGCCCTAATGGTTAAGACAATGGAGCTGTACCGGCTTGCCCTCCCACAAGGCAAGCCAACAGATCCCATACATTCTGGATCTGAAGGAACAAACAGCAAATGCCAGGCCTCTGAGCCCAGTCCTTTATAAATTCACAGTGGAATTCTGTTCTGCAATGATCTCTGTACCGTTTGCTTTTCTGGGACATGGAAGAGACAGGATTCTCTAACGAAATGGCCCATGAAGGCCAAAAGGAGAGGTAGCAACAAACCAAATACTCAAATTCAGTTTACTGAGATGGCAGCTGTCTTTAAATTTTCACAGTTGTTCCCAAAGGGGTAAATAAACCCACAATGGCCCAATCAGTCACTAGAGACCACAATGAAAAATGACAGACTCATCTTCAGAAAAGTTAGAGTTCATGAAACTCAGAGACAAGGACACACACACACACACACACACAAGCTTACATTTCAACTCCTTTTTCTGTCAACTCATCCCAGCAGTGCACAAGTCAGTGAAATCTGTGTGGAACCAAAAACCTGAAGTGTTCCTTTGTTCTTCAAGTCCCAGTCAGAGCAGGCTCAATGGATTCTTAAGATTCTTGAATCCCTTAAATGACCAGCAAACCTAAAGTTCCTTACAGGCGATAAAGCATCTTGTTTTTTTTTTTCTCAGGGGCCTTGAGGGGTACTTTAAATAGCACGAGCAAGCATCTGAATGAATTAGACAGCAAATGTAGGTTAGCTTTATTTAGACAAATAAAGAAGCAAAGAAAGTTGTCTGGTTCAAGGGCAGTGCAGCCTGACATGACAGCATTTCTCAGAGGAGGGGAAGCTGCTTTGGGAGAGAGAGGTATTTTGGGCAAAGAGCAAAGTTCCTTTGTAATCTCTGGGGACAGAGATGCTACACTCTTCAGCACACAAGAGCAAGATTTAAGAATGGCCAGCTAGTCACTGAAAGAAAGAGCTATAGATTTGCAATGTAAAATGGGGCATAGCATGTCTGAGTTCACCTTTTCCCGTTCCTAGGGGACATCATCAGAAAAAGATAAGTTTCTCAGAACATAAGCTGGGCCAGGGAGCACCTTCAGCCTCTGGGAAGCAAGGCTTCAGATCTGCAGCAATGGCCCCTAGTTCCCACACAGGGTTAGTTACAGTCTCCTGGGAGACCAAAACATGACGATGCTCGAGTCTGTTCTGCAGAATGGCATGCTATGTGCACACATCCTATGCACATCTTCCTGCATATTTTAATCCTCTTTAGATACCCTGTAATACCTCACATCATATCTAAGTCGTATAACTGTTGTGATGCTAGACTTTCCAGAAATACTCAGAAAGTAATCCATGAATGTTCAGGATAAACGCAACACCTCCCCACCGTCCCCCACTGATGCCACCGCCACCAATATCTTGTTGGTGGTTGAATCCGAGGATTCAGGATCCATGGATACTGTGGACCAAGTAAGCATCCAGATGGAGGGCCTCTGGAGATACATAAGCAATGGCGAGGGGACATTCATGCATTCACAATAAGTATGTGCTTGAGGAAACAAGTCAATAAATAGGCTTGGATTGTTCCTGCTCCTTTCCTCTTCACCCTTTTCTCTCTGAGATTATTCTCTGGTATGGTTGCTCCTTTATACGTGTGTTATGGAAGGTAGTAGCTTTAGGAAATAAAAAGTTAACATTCTGGTTGCATTGTTTGTGCCAAGATGTTTAAGTCATCTTCCCTTAAGTCTCTGCTGCTTTCGTCTCGGTCCGCAAAAGTCAAATGTGCTTTACAGCTCAGTAGCTACTCCCAGTTGTAATTTTAAAATGGAAGAGACATTAATTTATTTATTTGTATCAATTATAATTCTAAATAACTAATAATTTTGAGAAAACCAATTTCTTCCCCAGACATCATTTTGTGTTTCTAAAGAAACACTGAATTTACACTTATGAAAAAAAAAATCTTGGAAAAAAATCCTAGCAAACAAACAAACTCTAAACCAAACGTTTAGCAACTTAGTTTCCTTTTTAGTTTATTAGTTTAAGTTATTCATGGATGTGGGGCAAGAGCACTGTACAAGAGAGCGCGGGCGGCCGCGGAGGACTGGGGTGGTGCAGCCTCTGATGCGGGTGTTGCAGATGGTTGTGCTGCATCCTGTGGGTGCTGGGGAGGGTCCTTGGCGGGAGCAGCACTTGTGTAACCACTGCTAAACCACTGCCGTTCCTCCAGCCAGTGATTTTTGCTTGCTTGTTTGTTTGTTTGTTTTCTTTTTCTTGTTCTGCTCTTTAGAGAACACAGGTTCAGTTCCCAGGACCTACTTGGTCTTACAACAGTCTGTAACTCCATTTCCAGGGACTCAACACCCTCTTCTGGTTTCTGAGGGCACCAGGCACACACATCCATAGTGTATGTAAATTCACACAGGCAAAGCGCTTATATACATAAGATAAAAACCAACCAACCAAACAAAAACCATCAAATGTATCACTTCTGGAAACCATGCATCTTTACAGACTGCCAAAGCCGTGTCACAGTGAAGGTGACATAACCCCGTTATGAAGCCGGGCCTACGCTCCAAGTTGGGTATCCACACATACTTTTTCATTCCATGCATTTCTTCTTTTAATAGCTATCAATGGAACACCCTGCACATGCAGAGAAAACAAGGGTCCCTTAGAACTCGCCTTCGTCCTCACTGTCTGCTCTTTTCTGCCTGCTTGGCTCCTCTCCACTCTGTCCACCCAAACTCCTCTCCAGTTACTCCTGCTGGTCCTGCAGCACAGGCTAAAAATGTATCCAGCGGGGAAGTACTGTTTGCACTGTAGCCAAAGTCCACTTAACTCACCTCCTTTCGCTGCCAATATCTCAACATCCTTTTAACTCTTTGAGACCCTGGCAAATGGGCTAATCATCAGAGGCCACTCCAGTTCTAGGATCGTGACAGACTGCTAATAGGTATGACTATATTTCTGAAGTAACATACTCAGAAGGCTTTTCTGAGGCCCAGATATCAAGTATATTCTAAAGCTATATCAACCTTTTACAAGACTGTCGTACCTAAAGTCAATTCCTAGAACATTGTCCCATGTGCAGTCACCAGAATCTAATCAGAAGGAAAGTCAACTATTCACTTCTTTTTAGTAAAGAGACGAACATTCTTTACTTGAACCAAAATGATGAGTGTAGTGACACACGTGGGAGCGGGGTCTCTCTCTTGCTCTGATGTCATCAGTCACATTACTATAGTTATCATGTGTGTGTTAGAACTTCTCAGTGTGTGCTAATAATGAGGTTCAGTGATGCAATTTCATAACCTGTTTTTAATATTTCTAAGTTCTGCAGAATAAAACATTTACATGGAGGGATAGAGCTAAGTTGTAATCAGTTGCTGATACAAAAACAAACAAAATATTGTGTATTTAACTGTTAAACTAATGACGATCTCCCATCTCTGTCCTTCTGTGGTCTTCATGCTTGCTCGGCCAAATATGATTTCAGTAATTTCATGTCACTATAAAGAAGAAAGAATTATAACAGTGTGTGCCCGGGCAAAGTCAGACTCACACTTTTTATTTTTGTTTTGTGACATTTGTGTCTCTTCAGCATGGACCTGGCAGTCTTCCTCTCATGATGCAACTTCCTGCCCTGTTTTTGTTTTGGCCAGGGAATGTTTCAGGCTCCCCTTCTCGCAACAGTTTGCCTGTGAGGTGCCTAGCTGCCACTTTGTTTTTTGTAACTCCATTTCTGCTCTCTGTGGCAACCTCTACACAAAAATATCTAGTATGCCATTCAAATGCACACTCACTCATAGGCTCTCAAACACACACACACACACACACTCACACACACTCACACATACACTTACACACACATACACTCACACACACGCACTCATACATACACACATATACACATACACTCAAAGACACACATACACTCACACATATACATACACATACACACACACACACGCACATGCACACACATAAACATATATATACACACACACACACACAGCCTAGACTTTGCCATCCTCACCCTGGGACTCACACCACTCCAGCTGCTTGTTGGCTTTGTGGACAAAAGCAATGGCTTCTAATATCAGTTCTGTGACCAGAACGGGTGCTAAGAAAGTTAGAAACACTTAGGGATCTTGGGCCAAGAAGAAGCTGGCCACACAGGTTAGAGATGATAGAGATCAAGGCTTCAAGCTGTCTGTCAGGAGAAGAACAGAAGAAACTGGACTTGGGTTCCTTTACCTGGAGAGCTATTGTCTATCTCCTGACAGACATGCACTGGCTCCCCAAGGCTCAGCTCACCCCTCTTTGGAACTTTGCCTAAGACACCACCGTCTCTGACTCGGCCTCCTGCAGTCCTGGCTTAGACATTTTCTCTTCCTTCCACCAACAAGCTGTTAGACTGAAATGTTTAGAAGCACAGACATTGGCTGTTTCCGCTTTAACCTTAGTAGCCGCTACACAGTGAGTGTCAACATGTACTCAAAGCATGAGCAGAATCTGTGTTCCCCTCTCATGAGAAAAAGTGACTGACTTTGGAGAAGGAGAGAGACAGGAGTATCCTTATTGGCATCCCTTCTAAGACAGGCAGAAAGGAGCTGATCTCACACCAGGGGCTAAAGGTAAGAGCAAATTAGCAACACATAGAGCTGACTAGTGCCTCAGCATCCTCACCCATGTCTTCTAGTGACTAATAAGTAAGTCCAGTGCTACCCACAAGAGTAGTCAGGCATGATGGTACACACCTTTGACCCCAGCACTGGGGAAACAGAGGCAGGCTGTGAGTTCACTATGAGTTCAAAGTCAACCTGGACTGGATATCAAGCTCAGGCCAGCCAAGGCTACCAGGTGAGACCCTGCCTCAGACAGACAGACAGACAGATAGAGAAATAATAAAAAATAAAAAGGAGTCTCTTGAAACCTTGCAAGATCAAGTCAGAAGCAGCAGTAGTTGTACAGAGGAAGATCGCCTCAGCAAATGGAAATGCATCTGATAGCCCTTAAATCTATGGGTGAGATCCACATCTCAGAGAATAATGTTCAATATTTAAGTTCTCTGAGTATAAAGAGAAGGTAAGGGTGAGAGGGAACGGTATCCTCCTCCTCCTCCTCTTCTTGCTTTTTATCACATTAAAATCTCATTAATGCTCATTACAAAGGTAAACCCTGGTCCTCATGGTGGGTTTGTGGGAAGGGTTTCTGGAGGTGAGCACTTGTCCCAGAGCCTGCAAACTTGGAGTGTGTGAACCAAGGGTCCTGTCATGGTAGATAGAGATGTCTTTCATGTCCTACTTTCAAGCCTTGTCCACCTACTTCTTGTAACAAGCCACCATGGCTGTGGAGATGTACTATCTCATAGCATAATTCTGGGCCAGATGGCCACCACCCTCCACACAGACCTAGATGTCCAGGCTAGCAGACTGCTTACAGAGTTTGTCAACCCACAGGTCTGGGGGACTGCTCACTTTGGCCAGGCCTTCCTGTTGGCAGTACATTAGAGCTGTAACCATCCTTTTACAGTGGACCCTGGGGCATCAGGACTACAAGCCTGGGATGCCAGCTCCTCACTGCGTAAAGGGCTCAGTTCTTTACTGGAAAGATCCCAGTTTAATTTGCACTGATACGATAAATGGTTTTATTGTCTTCCCTTTTCCACATGGAGAAAGTAGGGTTTGCAAGAATCAGAATTAGGAAGGAGTCCTGTTCAAAAACGATGCAGAACTAAGAGTTGAACCTGTCTGTTTGATACTCCCAAGAGCTATTTCCTGTTTGCTTATTTGTCTGGACTTTTTGTATGTTACAAGCATGTGTCACCAAAGCCCAACTCCAAGAGCTTTTAAGAGACAGACAGCTTTTTAGCAGGACTGGAAAACAAAGACTGAATGTTGGTCAAGGAGTGTAGCTCAGTGGTGTGATACTTAGCATGTGTAAGGTCCTGAGTTGGATCTCCAGTCCCCTAAAAGATTGACTATTATTTGGACACTGTGGGAGGGATGGGAAATGATCCTTCATTCAGAGGACGACTTACCAAGGTTGAGAAGTTGACACATATTTGCTGGCTGAAGGACACCATGAAACAGGGTTTGGGGAAAAGGGCTTCAAGAGGACCAGAGGAAGGGTCCACTTAGCTTGCAGGGAACCCAGGGGACACGGGGAGGCAGCTCTGAGCTGTGTCGGGAGCAAGCCCGGGTGCTGGGACGCTGCAGAGAAGGGAGTGTTATACTGCAGGGTTGGAAGGGTTCAAACCAGTTCAGCCGAGTTCAGCTTAGGGCTGGGATAGTTGAAGGTGAAGGGGGAGGGGCGAGGGGCGGAGCCAGATCACAGTAGCTTCCGCAGAAGCATACGAAGTAGAAATGGGGACTTACTGGGAAGCTTGAGTAGAGAAGTCAAGGATCCCATTAAATCCTTGATTAAAGCATCCCCCCCCCCAAAGTATTGCTGAATCCATCCTGACTCCTGAACACAAAGCTCACAAAACAGAAAGATGTAGGAAGTCAGACAAAACCCTGACAAAGACACGTAAAGTCTGCTTACTTCTGAGGAAAGACAGCCAAGTCCAACCACCTTCCCTCTTCCTCAGCCAGGATGGCTCCATTTTCCTAACTGGAGGTCATTCACAAAAAAAAAAAAAAAAAAAAAAAAAAAAAAAAAAAAAAAAAAAACCCTAGGGCAACAAATTCAATCCCTCCTCCTCTCAGAGAAAAAAAAAAATTCCAGCTGGGAAATGACAGTCCCTTCCTCTCCTTCCTGTTGGGCGGTCAGCCCAGAGAAGACTGCTACCCTGTTCTCACCTCCTCGTACCAGACGCACTCGCTAGAGTGGGAACAGGATCCTGATGGCTTAATTGAGTTAAAAGGGAAAGTGCGGGTCCTCTAAAAGCCTCCTCGATGGCTTCAATGGCTTCGGAGAGGCACTCAGGGCTCTGAAAAACCTTGTGGTGGTGGCAGAGGCTCAGTCCCTGGGCTAGGGAAAAGCAAAGTGAATTTCCCAAGTGCAGAACTCCCGAGCACAGAGTCAGCTGCCCAAGCCGGCACAAACGGCTTGTTTACATTCTTCTCTTGGGCTGAAACCCATCTATTTAAACTTTAACCAGAGGCAATTATAAACCCAGGAAAGCCAGACATGGCAGCCTGCACAGGACACGAGTCGGATGCCAGCAGTCTGACACCGAGTCCGAGGAAGAGAGGAGTATTTTGAGACAGGGGTCGAGGAAGAGCCACAGAGATCTGAAAGTAAGAGGTATCCCTTAGGGGCTGGTTCTCAGAAGCGGCCCAGAGAAAACTGGGGGTGGAGGCAGCAAGGCAAGCTAGAGACAGGATTCCAAAAGCCTACTCACGATGGCCCCGAGCCTGCCATCTTCCTTTTGCCTAGGCTAAGAATGGCCCCGTTCTCCTGATTCTGGAGACCAGTCCATCTATCCCCATCTCAGGGTGCTTTGGGTTGGTCCCTGGTTCCTAGGTAGCCATGTTCTTACTGAGCTCTGATTTGGTGAGAGGAGAGGCAGGGTGTGTATGGGGGTGGGGTGGGGTGAGGTGGGAGCCACTCCGGAGGCCTTTTGGGTAAGGATACTAACCTCATTCATGAGGGCTCTGGCCTCAAGACCTAATAAACACCCTTGTTTCCTTCCTGGGTCAAAGTGCATTTATTTGCCCAGTGGTTGGCAGCTAGGGGAGATAGTCCTCCTAAAAGGTCAAGCAAATTTTCCTGGCAAAGCTCTCCTGGGAGGGAGCCTTGATGAACAGCCTAGTTAGTGGTCTAGGGTAAGCTCAATTTGACAGAGGCCCCACTAATGCCTCGAGGGAACTCATGTGCTGGCTTGATATGGGTGAATCCTATGAGCCTGTACAGAGACACAAAGCCACAGCTTCAAAGTTGATGTTTTATACTGAATTCCAGGTCTCTGGTGGGCAGATCAATCAGGGCCAATTTTTGATATAAGAATTTGAGGAGCAAGGTATACCTTGCTTTAATCCCAGCACTTGGGAGAAAGAGTCAGGTAGATCTCTATGAGTTTGAGGTCAATCCGGTCCATATAGTGTGTTCCAGGCCAGCCAAGGGTACATAGCAAAATGTATCCCACCCACCCCCAAACCAGAAAAACCAAACAAAAACTATGGAAAAAATACAGTCCCTTCCTCCCCCATTTATTTGAAAAATCTTACTACCAAATGGTGGCATTAGCTGTAGTATCTTTACATATTAATATTATTACATTATGAGGCCAGGACTCTCAGGAAAGAAGTTAGTACCTCTAATAAAATGTCCCCAGAATGCTGCCTTCTCTTCCCACTATGTAAGGGTTCAACAAAGAAGATGGATGTCTGTGAACCAGAAAGCTGAAACTCACCAGAGAACCTGCCAGCCTCCAGAACCATGAGAAATAAATTTTGTAGATCATGAGTCTCCCAATCTACAGTGTTCTCTTACAGCAGCCCAAAGCACTAATGCCCTAATCAAATCCCTCCCACGTCAAAGAGCCTGATGTTCCTCCGAGGATGCTTGTGCTGCTGCTGGATTTTAAGTTTCTTGGTTTTGCTGTCTCTATAAAGATGCTCATGCATCATGAAGAAGACAAGCCTTACCTCAGATGTTATCAGCTAACTTCTTAGCAGGATTCACTTTCTACTCATTCTGACACCAGAGCCCTGTAGGAAGAAGCTCTGGGTGGGCAGAGGCCCTGGGAATTACTAGTAGGAAGCAGACAGTATAACAATGAGACATCTACATAATCGCAGGGAGGAACAGCCCAAGGTCTTCCTGACTTTCTGTAAATCCTCTTCTCAGCTCCCAGTTCTCGCCAGGGGAAGCCATTTGGGGCCCAGCCAGAGGAACACAGGTAGAGTTAGAGGATTAGCCAAACACCTTGTGATGTCCAAGGCCCTGGTTATGGACTTCCAGGGTAAACAGGCCAAGGTCATGGGCTTCTTTCCAGACCCGTTTGCTACCCTCACCGGAAGGTCTGTCTTGCAGCTCTGAAACACTTTCTTGACTCCAGCCAATCATCTAAAAAATTCATGATTTTTGTTCCCAAGAGCCTGGATGGCTGCTTGCAAACTCATGCTGACTGGTGACAGATCTCAGGGGACTGCCTTTGTTCACATGGGGGCAGGGCCACTTCTTACAAGGATGATAACACCACTGCTGAAATTTTAGTTCTTCTAAGTTTGTATGTAGATACTATTTTCTCATGATCTGGTTCCTGGAAAGAAAGACTCCATGTCTTCTGTAGGGTGGAGTCTTGTTCTTACGGCTGCCAAAGGATGTGCCATGAGCTGCCCGAAAGGCTCAGAGGGATCTACTTGTTGCCCAACACGAGATATTATATATTGGGGGAGACATTTCATAAAACCAGACATGAAACTTCTAAAGGAAATCTAGGGAACTATTAAAAAAAAAAAACAAAGGCAGCAAAGACTGACTAAAATTAAAAATGTGGATTCAGGAACCAGGGTGTGTGATTTTTCACTGAAAAAAACTGAACCCCCTTCCCAAGACCTTAGTTTCTTATCCACAAAAATTCAGATAATAGTAATTCCCAATGCCCAGAGATGTTGTATGGGAGCTCTGAGTTACTAAAGAATTAAATGTATTAATAATATTTAAAATGCATAGAGTGCCTGCTACATAGCTTTGGATGGTGTGATGGTTGAGTTTGTCAATGTGACACAACCTAGAATCATCCGAGAAGAGAATCTTAGTGAAGAGTTGATTATGTTGGGTTGGTCTATGGGCATATTTGTGTGTGTGGGGGATGATCTTAATTAAATTAGTTGATATGGAAAGTATCAGCCCACTATGGGCAGTACCATTCCTTAGGCAGGAGGTCTTGACCTGTGTAAAAGTGGAGGAACTGAGCTGATCACAAGCAAGCATGCAATCACGCATGCACTTATTTCTCTGCTTTTGACTGTGGATATGATATGACTAGCAGTTTTAAGTTCCTGCTACCTTGACTTCCCTGTTACGATGTATTATAACCAGGCATCCTGAGCAAAACCAAACCCTTTCTCCCCTAAGTTGCTTTTTGTCAGGTTATTTCTCACAGCAACCAAAATGAAACTAGAAGGGATAGGGAATGTAGCATCTTAAAAAGTAACATGACTAAATAGCCATGCCTGGACATTGTTTGGTTCTATGATGGCCATGGTCTTCTGTTGGTTCCCACAACAGCATGAAGAGACAGAGAAAGATCTCTGATGCATTTTGCCCCCAGAGAGGTTCCATTCTGAATTCTGACAAATTCTTAAGCAGGACCCAGATCAAGAAGCTCTGCTCTATGCCTGCGCTGGAAACAAGATTCTCTCCTTGGAATCCTTCTAAGACCAGAGACCCATACATCACTAAATGCTGCCCCTCCTGGACACCCTGCACCAAGCCAGGGTTCCAAAACAGATCACAGTCATGTTGGGGGTACGGAGTGGGGAGGGGATGCCAGCAGGTGGTAAGAAAAAAGAAAAAACACACCAGAGGAAACCAAACATACCAGAAAAAAAAAAAGTAGAAAAGCCAAAGAAAGTACAAGGAAACTTTTTTGTGTCTGTCTATTTTTGGCCAAGTTGGGGGAAAAAATAAGCACAGGAGAATGAGACAGAGCCAGTGGTGGGACAAAGACAAGCGAGGATCTGCAGAAACACGCTAATTACCTCACCCTCCTTCTGTGTGGGGCTGCAGGCAGAGCCCAGGAGCCTAATCATGATTTCATCTCGCAGCCTTTCTTCCACTTCTGTATTTTCTTACAAAGTCCACTGCGATTCTATTTTGCTTTAGGAAGTAGAAACAGGATCTATCTTTAGGACGCTGAAATGCCAACTGGGCTCAGATGAGCATCACTGGGAGTAAAGTAGAGTTGCTGTGACCAGGACAAATATCAAATCACAAATATTTGAAATTCTTCCCCTCTGTGCCCTGAGGAGAGAAGAGTCTTTGTTTGCTGAACTGGCTCCCAGAACCACTTGGCCCTTGTCCTGCAGCATGGGATGTTAGATGGGGGAGGAGAAGCCAAAGGCAGGAAAAATATTAGTCAAGTACCTACTGTGTATCAGGTCTTCTGTTAGATGCTAGAAAACCGAACACCACAGTCCCCTACCTATAGGAAGCCCATATTTTTTTTTATTTTTAATATCTATTAAATATTTCCCATTTCACTCATGTCCAAGGTCTTGGCAACCAAGATTCACTTTCCAGCTTTATGAATCTATTTTAGGCACTCATGTAAGTTAAGCATATACAGTAACCTCTGTTTCCTGTGCTTAGCTTGTTTCACTCAGCGTAGGGTTCTCAAGGTTCATCCGTATCCGAGCACATAGGAATTTCCTTCTCTGTTAAAAGTTGAATGATTCAGCATCCTATGTATACAATGTTTACTTCTCAATTCTTCTATCGGGGAGCAGAGAGAGCTTCCACCTCTTGACTATCGTGCATAATGCTGCTAAGAACACAAGCATACAACCTCTCTTAACAGGTCCTCTCCTCCTCTTCCTCCTCCTCCTGCTCCTTCTCTTTCTCTTCCTTCTCCTTCTCTGTCTCCTCCTCCTCCTCCCTCTGTTTTCTCCTCTTCCTCCTGATCAGATCTTACTATGTAGCCTAGGTTGGCCTCAGGCTGACAATCCTCTTATTTCAACATACATTCATATTTCTTTCTTTTTTGCTTTTTTTTTTTTTGGTTTTTTGAGACAGGGTTTCTCTGTGTAGCCCTGGCTGTCCTGGAACTCACTTTGTAGACCAGGCTGGCCTCAAACTCAGAAATCCTCCTGCCTCTGCCTCCCAAGTGCTGGGATTAAAGGCATGCACCACCACTGCCCAGCAAATTCATATTTCTAATTGATGTCCTAAGTCTTAGAACACTTGTTCTAAGCACAAAGCAATGACTGCTGTATTAGCCTATTTTGCATTGCCATAACAAAATACATAGGCTGGGTCCCTTTATGAAGAAAGGAGACTCATTTAGCTTATAGTTCTGAGAGTCAAAGATCTTGCATCTGATGATAACCTTCTTGCTGCTACACTTGCAAAGTTGCACAGAACATTTCATGACAAGAGATAAGATAGATATGTGTTTTCTGGTCTTTCTCTTCTTTTAAACCCACCATACCCTGTTCAGTCACGGGGCTCCACTGTGAGAAACCTCATCTTGATCACCTGCCAAAAGTCCCCATCTTGAAGCACTCTGGCCATGGTCATGTGAGCCACCATGCCCAGCTAAACTAACCCCACATTTGAAAACGATTTTATTTTACTTTTCATTGTGCAAGTGTGAGTGAGTGCACACATGTGCATGTGAGTGCCCAGATCAGCCGAAGAGAGTTGGCATTGTAAGCTGTAGTGAGCAGCCCCACCTGCGTGCTGGGCGGTGAACTCAGGTCCTCTGCAAGAGCAGCACCTCTTCTTACAACTGAACCATCTCTCTAGCCCCTAATCTACATTCTTTTAAAAAGTATATCCTATTGTATGTTTGATATTACCTATAGGTCCAATTCAATTATTATTATTATTATTATTATTATTATTTCATGTATGTGGGTGTTTCACCTGCATGGATGTTTGTGTACCACATACATGCCTACGGCTTGAAAAGTCCAGAAGAGGACATCAGACCCCTTGGAACTGGGGTTACAGGAGGTTGCAAGCAGCCATGTGGGTGCTGGGAATTGAACCCAGGTCCTCTGGAAGAGCAGCCAGTGCTCTTAACTGCTGAGCCACCTCCTCAGCTCACCAACTCAGTTTTTAATCGCACAGAGACCTGTGTTACATATCCTTGTAGACCTACTTCCTGTACAGTGTGAGCACACAGTAGGAGTTCAAAAACCGTTTCTTAAACAGAGTATTTTTATACTTCTTAGTCACCACTGTTGCAGCTGTCTGCTTTACATATTTTAATAAATAAGTTTTGCAATGTTAATGACTGCTACTTTGATTATATTTACATACTAAGTTTATATAAGGAGAGTCGTACAAAAAAATATCTAGGCCTCAATCAAAATGCATGTTCTGGATGAGATGCCACTGACAATTCCTTCCCACCCTTGCTGAAAAATCAGCGCCCGCTTCCTTAATCCTTTCTTCTCCCTTTTGTTCCTCAGGGCGTGGTACTGCAAAGTCCTGGTGGGACACTCATCTGAGGTCTCCTTGGTCCATGGGAACTTGGCTGAATGAAGCCAGGCATAAACTTGAAATGTGGTTGGCTCAGCTTAAAACCTTTCACAGAGCATTGTTCTCTTCAAGGCACAGGATGAACAAGGCCAAAGCCCCATGTCTGGAAGAACTCTGTCACTCTGCCTGGTCATTCTCCACCACAAAAGCAAGTTTTTTCTCAACCATAGAAAATAGCATTTATCACTGTTCTCCATTAGCCAGATGACAAACACAATACCAGCGACAGTGTTCAGAACACTCTGGGAGAACTCTGAGAAGCTGTAGTCATTTCTTTCCTGTTGCTGTGATAAAATAACACGGCTATAAGTAAGTAACTCAAAGAAGAAAGAGCTTTATTTTGGCTTCAAGTTCCAGAGGTATAGGAGTCTCTCCGTGGCTAGGCACAAGCAGAAGGATCACTTTTCAATCACATGCAAGAGGGAGGGAGAAGGAGAAGGAGAGGGAGAGCTGAAAATAGGGTGAGGCTATGAATTCTCAAAGCCCATCCACAGTGATGATGTAATTCCTCCAGCAAGGCCACACCACCTCTCCACACAGTGTCACCAAACTGGAGATCAAAATGATCAAGTACAAGAGCCTATTGGGGGGGGGGCATCCTCATTCAAACTACCACAGCAGCACTGCGTCTCTGATGATCATTACTGCAGTGGCCGAAATCACCTCTGTACTTCTCTTCAAAACGCATGGTAGACTCTAGATTTTTGTTCAAGATAGCATTGCTGTATCTAAGCCCTAGAAGCACTGGCTCAACTCCGAACACAAAGCAGCAGCTATTGTATTTGCCTTACTGTAGAAAAGTGTATGAGGCTAAATCACTTTGTAAAGAATAAGAGTTCATTTAGTTTAGGGCTCAGGTACTTCTGAAGCTTGAAGAGCCTGTGCCTGATGATAACCTACTTACTGTCAGACTCTCAGAGTAGCACAGGATGTCCCATAGCTGAGCATGAGAAGTGTGTGTGTGTGTGTGTGTGTATGTGTGTGTGTGTCCATTTGTCTGTCCTGGTTTTTCTCCTTAGAAAGCCATCAGTGTTAGTTACAGGGCTCCACACTGATGACCATATTTAATCCCAGTCAAAGGCTCTATTTCTATGCATTAGTTAGACCACCTTTCTACTCTGTTAATATCTCAAAATGAGGACTAAATTTCAACACCCAATTCCCTAGAGGATGCATACCAACTATATTCCCATCATAATAGTTACTAAAATAAAAAATAAAAAACTGGTCCAATATGTAAAAATTTCCTATGGATCAGAAATGCAACGCAAAGACAGTGCCCTGGTTGTTTTGCGCTACTAGAGGATACTAGAGGAGAATGGGAGGGGTGGGGGGAGTCAGTTTCAGCACTTAACTCTGCAGGCTAGACCAAGAACCCTGCCTATACCTAGAGACTATCTTGTTAAAAGAGCCCAGAACATTGCCCAATGTCTGCTGATAAGCCTTACATTAGGCAATGCACAAGACAGAAAATTATAATCAACAGATCTCCATGATTGCATCTATCTGCTCTCCCAGCACGGCTAAGGAACTATTAATTCTCCTTATTTGGATATTATAACTGTCTATGCAGAAAATCAAGCAGGCTGGGAACACCTGTAATCCTAACCCTCAGGAAGCTGAGACAGAAGAATCGAGAATTTGAGGCCAACCTAGGCTACATAACAATATCCAATCTCAGTGGCCTTCTTCCCAAAGTCAACAGGTTCTACAGAAGCACTAAATATTAAATATTAAAGATATTCATGAATTAGAATATTCATCATCATGAGGAATTAGATTTCCCTAAGCTAACATAAACTGTTAATGCATACTCCAAAAAAATTTCCCAATCTGATTGGGAACATGGAAAAATAATCAGAAAAGTCACATCAAAAACTAAAATCTCAGAGTAGACAAGATGGCTCAGAGGGTTAAGGCCCTTGTCCCAAAGCCTGACAACATGAGAGTGATCTATAGGACAAACATAGTAAAAAGAGAAAAACATTTTCCAAAAATTGTTCTCTGACCTACACACACACACACACACACACACACACACACATTTAATATAATTTAAAAACAAAATTTCAAAACAAAAGTTCAAAATGTAGCTGTAAGTAATAGGACATAAAACATAAAGTGTTTTATGTCTGACTTCAGCAGTAAGAAATCGACTATTTCAGCTCACTGGAGAGGCAATATTGGTTCCTGAAGTCACACAATGACATCAGGACCTGAGGCCTTTTCATCTTCCTGTCCAGCCAGTCTCCATGAGACTGCTTCCAGTGTGTCTCCTTTGCTGGAAAGATGCTGCCCCACAATTGAGGTTGTATTTTCCTTCATTTTTTACACAAAGATAGGAAGGGTAAATCTGTTTCTTGTTTTTTTTTAAGATTTATTTATTATAAATAATAAATATTAAGCTGTTAATGGAGTAAGAGTATACACATATACAATTATTTCAACACATACATATTCAACAGTTTATTTTCCCAAATCTGACTTTTTGTGCTATCTCAGACTTTAAAATTTGATATTAGGTAGAGCAGTAAGTATACTGTAGCTATCTTCAGACACCCAAAAGAGGGCATCAGATCTCATTATGGATGGTTGTGAGCCACCATGTGTACCTTTGGAAGAGCAGTCAGTGCTCCTAACTGCTGAGCCATCACTCCAGCCCCGGTAAATCTCTTTCTTACATAATTTTAAACTAAGAAGAACCTTACTTACCCCCTCCCCCCTCCAACATAATTCCATGTAGCTCTCTTTGGAAAGATATTAAATCCATGCCTATACCCATTCCAATGGAATGAATGTAGACTACACATTGTGAGTGGGGGGTGGGAGATGCCCAAGGACAATGGAGATTCCCAGTTGGAAAGAAAAGAGATGCTCTCAGTTGGCCAGAGGAAGAGATGTTGTTCGTTGGCCAGATAGCCCATCATCAGAGCCAAGCAACTGAAGAAAATTAATAAGTCTACCTAATATCAAATTTTAAAGTCTGAGATAGCACAAAAAGTCAGATTTGGGAAAATAAACTGTTGAATATGTATGTGTTGAAATAATTGTATATGTGTATACTCTTACTCCATTAACAGCTTGATGACTGAAATATTTAAATGTGAAGAGTAAAGTTCTATATTCCTTGTAAAACATGTAGATTATCTTTACACACTTGGGTGGGAAAAATTAAATAAAGCACCAAAGTATAAAACATGAAAGACAGTGTTATTGTAGTTCGACAATTCAAAATAAAAGGATGTCGTTAACAAAGTAAATACGTTCAACTTCGGAGATAATTTCCCGGACGTAAAATCATCCTAAGTGCTATAGTTTTAAAACCTATACTGATCTCCTAGATAGAAGTTTTTCAATAAGATTTCAATAGACAAATTCCAGAAGAGGAAACTTAAGACCAAGCACACAAGGAAACAAGCAGTAGCAACAGAAGCTCTGGGAAAGCAAAACTTAAAGCAAAGTCACCACTCTGTATCTCTAAACTGGCGACAAAAGTTTTAATTCTGAAAATATAGAGAGAAACCAAACTCTTGGGAAGCCAAAATCAAAATGTACATAAAAAAATCAATGCGAGACAGAGAAGCCCCAACCAGCCAGTGCACTGTCGGTGTTAGTGAAACTCAGCAAAGGGTGGTTCTGCACCCCAGGAAACACCCGCCAATGCTTAAAGACAACTCTTATTGTCACACACAGGAAGCAGTGGCACTTCAGGGATCTAGTGGGAAGAGGTGAAGGATGCTGATTGACAGTTCCCTCCCAACAAAGAATCACCCCCCACCCCACCCCCAAATGTAACTTCAGAGTGCAGCAACTCTGGCCTGGAAAACTTCACGTGCATCATCACGTGCCTGGGAGACTGGTATGCAAATGTTAATTGCAGCATTGTTTGCTAGAGCAAATAGCAAACTAAAAATAACACACAAGCCCTTAAAGAAAGAGAATAGAGAGTAACTTGCAGATAGTAAAAGGAGGCACGAGTTTACAGCAGTTGTAAAAATTGAGTTTATTTTTGGGGTTGCAATATGAAATCCAAAAACTAATGATGAACAACAACAACAACAACAACAAAAACACATGGTGATGACATATTTTAATGCTCCACAAACAAAGCAATGCTATATATTGCTTATTAATATATTTAATTAATTTATAATGAAAGTATAAATGCACACAGCAGTGACATGGCTTATAACAACTTCAAAATAAAAGTTACTTTTGGGGAGTGAAGGAAGAAGGAAAGACATTAAGGTAGAAAGGACCTTCAGCAATACTTACAGACTTTTTTTGCAACAGACCCACAAGCAATTCAAATATGAAGATCTGTTCGGGTGGGTGTTTTAAGTGCCGATGTCTGATAAAGCATTTTCTGTTTGTTTGAAATGTTTCATAATGAAGATATATTTAAACGTTTTAGGAGCTACATTTGCAAAAATGAGATTTTGGTTGTGTGTGTGTGTGTGTGTGTGTGTGTGAGTGTGTGTGTGTGTGTGTGTGTGTGTGTGTGTGTGTGTGTGTGTGTGAGTGTGTGTGACTCAGGAGCTGAAAGCTGGGGTAGGGAGTCTGGGCTTCTGGAAGAACCTGTCATCGCACAGGCAGTCCAAGAAAGAGAAGTAAGCTCCCCACAAAGCATAGCAAAAATCCTCTCCCAGGGTTCCTTGGCTTGCAGAAAACTGACTTTGCTGCAGACTGGGGCTTGACAGCTGGACCACTGTCCATGGTCCTATTCTGCCCTGGCAGAATTCAGAAGCAAGCTCAACTTAGCTTTGTAGGAAGATGTGGAAGTGTCTAGACAGAGCTGGGAAGCTGAGAGAGGGGTAATATGCACACAGCTGGCTTGAATATTTGGACAGAAGTCCCTACTACCTACAGCAAATGCCACTAGCAGACAGATGTCTGTCTGGAAGGCCCTTCTCTGTGGTTAAAGGACAGCTTCCCACAGTGAGTGCACCGAGGCCTACACAGTAAGGCGTCTGTCATCTTCCCAGCGTCTCACATTTACAGCCGTGAGCATCTCTGTTCCGATGTTTCTCACTGTTTCTTTCCTGGAAGACTGTCAATATTCATCTCTGCTTCTGCAGAAATACATAGAGACTAGCAAGTCCTCCGGAAGGCTCAGAGTCTATTAGGCAATGCTTGTCCTAAGTCACTGGGTCTAAATGAAAGGCAAGAGGAACTCAACCAGGAAACATATTTTATGGGCATCCTAGACTAATTGCCCATCTTATTTTAAAAAGAAAGAAAGAAAGAACATTTCCTGGGATCCCAGGAGGTGTCTGGCATCACACAAAGTGATCTGAGCATGAGAGTGCAGAATACAATGTTTGGGAACACAGTGCTCCTCAGGGAATTAAAATTAATGCAGATCCAAAACATTGCTTAACAAATATGAGAGCTGGTTGGGATAAACAGGGAAAGGCAAAGTGAAAGGCTGAGGGCCCATCCCTCACTGCACTGATAAGGGGAAGAATAAGAACACAGAAGATGCCAAGCCAGTGGACCTGAGAACAGACTCACAGGATGGGCAGAGCACAAAGAAATTTACTCTTTAAAGCCATTTTTAAAGATCTGGTTACTTGTACACACACGCACACACACACACAATCAATAGCTATTTCTGAAAACCCAGTGTGGGGGTGAAATCACCCCCATCAAACAAAATCCTTCAACAGTCCACACTTATTATTTTCTGTAGATGGAGTCAAACCCATCCAGAGTACAGGGAAAGTGTCTGGGGAGGGGGCCGGGCCGGGGAACCGTGAGCATCAGTGGACGTAATGACCAGAACTGAGACTGCAGTCCTGGGTAAGAGCTTTAATGGAGGCAGATGAAATTGGACTATGGACGCTGATTTTTATCAGCAACAAGAAACTGTGCTAAAAGCTCAATTTGGCGTACTTTAGGCTCCTTGGTAAGCTGGTGAGGAATTTTCACTAGGCTGTTTGTTATGTAACGGGAGAGAGAGGCAGCCATACCCGAATGCTGTGCCACACGGGTGAGAAAGCAGTCTAACAGAAAGTTCTCTAGGGCAGTCTTCCCACCGAGGAGAGAGAAGGTCGCTGGAAACCAGGGGCGTTTCGATTCTCTTCCACAGCAGCCTGCCTGGGTTTTCTGTTTTAACTTCAGCCTTGCTAAGCTGACTGTACTAGGAGAGTCAGATTCTATGTGATTCAGTTTTGTTTTTTAAATTATGTGTATGAATGTTTGTGCATGTGTGCCTGTGTGTGTGTGTGTACCTGTGTGTGTTGTATGTGTACCTGTGTGTATGTGTGTGTACCTGTGTGTGTGTGTGTGTACCTGTGTGTGTGTGTACCTGTGTGTATGTGTGTGTACCTGTGTGTGTGTGTACCTGTGTGTGTGTGTATCTGTGTGTATGTGTATGTGTAGGTGAATACAGGTGCCTAGGGAAACTCGGAGATGATGTTATAGACAGTTGTAAGCTGACTCATCCAGTTTGGAACTGAACTTGGGGCTTCTGTAAGAGCCATTTGTGCCCTGAAGCACTGAGCCATCTCTCTAGTCCCCAAGAGTAAGTTGCATGCACCAATGTCCAGCTTCTAACTTGGGGACTCCACAGCCACTGCAATATGCTCACCTTGACATCTACAGGATTGTTGTAGTATTCGAGTCAAACGCTACATGTCTCTCTCTCTAGATTTAAAGGGTCCAGAACTCTCATTCTGTTGTAGACCGTAAGACACCCAGCAGTTACTTCCACATAAATATCTAAAGAGCATCTCAAAACTGACATGGTCAAAGGAGAGTTCTCGTTTGTTTCTTTAAACTTCTTGTATCCGGTAAAATAACGACCTGAGAGGGAGGTTAAGCTTTAAGGTATTTTTCACAAACAAGATGTTTGGGTGGAACATAGCTGAGTTTGTCTCGCATGCACAAACCCCCTGGCTTCAGTCCACAGCACTGCATATGACCAGAAAAATGGCAGTGCATGCAATCCTAGCACCAGAGGTAAAGGCAGAAGGATCCATAGATTTCCTTCATTGTCAATCTTCAAGCACATAGCAAGTCCGAGGCTAGCCTGGGGTTATGTAAGACGATAGATCAATAGACGATTAATGGTATTGCTTCAACTACTCAACCAGACTAATTAGGACCCGGAAATTCTTTCTACCTTGCCATTCTTAACATGCTGGTCTTTAAATCTTCATGCCTTTTGTCTTACAATAAGGATGTCTACCACAGTTCCAACTATTGGGGTGGAACTCCAGACAGCTACATGTATCCCCAAAGGTTTTCACTCAGATCTCAATAACTAGGAATAAGACTCCCTTAACTGCAAAGGGAAATGGGGAAATTGAGCATCTATCAAAAGGGAATGGGATTTTATGCCTGAATCATAGATAGCATCGTGAGTCATCACTTGGGGCTCCATGTCTTGTCTTTCTAAGCAGTCCAAGGCTCGTCAGTGAGGGGGAGAGGGGAAGGGAGGGAGGGATAGCTACTGCGGAGGACACAACAGGCTCTGAGCCTTACTCACAGAAGAAGGCTTCGGAGTCTCTGCAGCTGGAGTTACAGGTAATTGTGAGCTGCCAGATTTGGGTACTGGGAACCAAACCCAGGTCCTCTGGAAGCTCAGCAAGTGTAGTGTGGTATGACCTATCCATTCCCAAAGATGTGCTTACTCTGTTAGCTCTTCTGTGAGTGTGATCAACTGCTTGAGTTTCTGTCTTGACTTCCCCAAAATGATGGGCATGAATTGTAAGCCACATAAACCCTGTTCACCTCTATGCCGTGACACCTCTACACCAATATAAATGGACGTAGAACATGTCTCCTCATGTGCGTGTAATGAACAGTAAGGCTCCCTGTGCTTCCTAACCCCATATATATGTATATGTGTGTGTGTGTGTGTGTGTGTGTGTGTGTGTGTATACACACACACATATATGCTTCCAGTGAGTAGGGACATTATTTGTGGTGTTTGCTGCTCTGTTCCTGATACCTAAATGATGACACATGCTAGGGTCTCACAGGTATTTCTGAGTGAGTGAGTGAGTGAATGAATGAATGAATGAATGAATGAACGGATAGATTTTAAAGTGCAAACTCTGGGAGTAAAAATAACACCTGTAATATATTATCAGCATCCTTGAAGTGTTCCATTATGGAAAAATACAGCACCGTTAAAAGACACAAAATGTGTCTTGCTCTAAGAGATCACAACAAACATCATTAACTTCGACACTGACCCTGCACTCTGCCTCCCCACCCCCCCCGCCCCTTCCCCCCCCCCAGGGGCGCACATGGCTTGCAGTCGGAGCTGTTGCTCCCTCGGTGCTGCTATTTCACATCTTCTATGGCAGGTGAGCTTTCTCTCTGTCTGAAAGCATGACGGCTGATTTTCTCGACATTTTCTGACTGCCTGGGAGAAGTGGGGAAACACATCTGGGAAATGTCCTCCTTCCCTGTATTTTTGGCCATGATTTCAAGAAGAAGAAGAAGGAAGCCTAAATGTCCTTGAGGGACGATGGAAACATTCAGACTCTCAAATGGTCCCTTTTCCTTACATTTTCATACTTTTACGTATGTCCTTTCCAAAGGCCAAAGCTATCTCCTCTTACCCTTTTAAAAAAATATTTTTCCTCTACCTTCAGAGGATGTCTTCTTGTTGTTTTTTTTATTATTTAAGATTGATTTATTTATTTTATGTATATGAGTATTCTATCTGCATGTACACCTACATGCCAGACTAGGGCATCAGATCCCATTACAGTTGTGAGCCACCATGTGGTTGCTGGGAATTGAACTTAGGACCTCTGGAAGAGCAGTCAGTGTTCCTAATCACTGAACCATCCCTCTAGTCCTATCCCCTACTTCCTTAATCAAAGTATTAAAAAATGTCATTGTCTAGTTCTTCCAGTTCTTTGTTGACAAGACCAACAGAATGAATATGGCACTTCTTCTGTCGCTCTGTGATCTCAGCCTTTTGCTGGCTTTCTCTTTCTAAGATGGCCTACTGTGGGCTCAGACATTTAGATTAGCAGACAGCAGAGCCCACAACCCAGGCAGGACTGCAGACCTCTAGTTTACCCACAGGCAACAACACGAGGAAATTAAAATGGGTGATGCTCACACCCACACTAGGGGCACAACATCTGAGTAAAGCTTACTCAGATGCCAAAATGCACACATACTTAGAAAAAATACATCACCAAGTATCACTCATAAATCACACGAATGTGTGCACATGCTCGCTCACACAAAGTCCATTTATGTCTGAACTTCTAGGATTGTTCATAGAACATAGTGAAGGGTCTGGAGCTGGGTTCCAGTGATAGGATTGGATATGTGCAAGGTTCTGGGTTCAATTCCTAGTACCATAAACAACAAACAGCATCATGAGAATAGCAAAGGAATCACCATCTTCAAAGATCTCCAGTGAATCTGTTAAAAATAGGAATAAACTATTGCTCTGGGTTCATTCAACTCTTAGCCCCTGCCCCTTCCTTACCTGCCTGCCAACACACTGTTCTCTACACCCTAGAAACCCCGCTCCAAACCTAACCCTAGTCTCTACCTCTTAGAAAATCCATGAGCCCTTGAAGCACAGTGTGTTTCAAAATGGGCCAAATACATATGAATTTAAAAATAAGACCTACGTGTATATTTTAAAATTAAACAAGGAAAGGAATGAAATAAAAAATTTCAAGTTAAGTTCTTTGACTCGGCCCTATCAAGAGCCTGGTTCCAGCCTCTATCTCAAGTTAACCGGATAACTATTTCACTACAGTAGGTAGAAATGTGAAGATGGCTGCCATAGTAGGTACTGCTGAATTTCCCAACTGGATTTCCTTCCATTTTCCATTGAGTATTTTCCATGTGGGCCTGAAGTAACCAAGTGAGTGCTTTAAAGGGACTATTTTCCTCAGCTGGCAGAAGAGGACGCTGAGAAGATTCTAGATGGGGGAAAGACATGAGGATGCTTGCTGGCCATAAAGATGGAGCAATCAAGGAAGCAGGAATGCCAGAGTCTCTAGATTCTAGAAGCAGCTCACGTTACAAGCAGCTTTTCATCCCCAGGGCATCCAGATGAAAGCCAAGCCTAATTGATATCTTGTTTGGTTTTTTTTTTTTTTTTTTTTTAACCTTCAGGGCCTGAAATCAAGAACCCAGCCAAAGCCACTTTGCCTCCTAAGATCTACAGAATAGTGAGACACACTAAATACCTGGGGGGTTGTTTCAGTCTCTCAAACCTGTGGAAATTTGTCCTACAGCAGTATGTAACAAATAAGCTCAGGTTCCCCAGCCTGAAATAAAGACAGCACTACCTGGGCGATTCCTAAGAAACATCCCAAGCCAACGTTAAGCTCTAATAGGCACATTGTAGCAAAAAGAAATGTACCAAGTTGTTGCTGAATGCTGTGGTGTTCTTACCAGATGCAACGCCCACAGAAGTTCAATCAAGAAGCCTCGTTACGTTTGCTTTGCCATACTTCTTGCGGTCGTAGGACAGAACTAACTTTAGAAGCCATCTCACAAGGGTCAGGAGCATGGACCTGCTGCTTCAGGGAGGACATGATCTGATCTGCAGTGTTTCTAATTCACAAAACAGTCTGCCAAATTTATTGATGCCGTACCAGATCTTACATCTACTGTTCAAATTCAGAGATTTCTCTTTTCTTCTTAAGCTGTATTTCCCCTCCTGAAAAATGACCTTCTCCTTGGAAAATTCTGCTGAAATCTGGCAAGCTATTTCTGATCTTGAGAAAAATCTTGAGAGAGCAGGCAAGGGAGAATCATACACGTTTTAATAACACTGATTCCTGAGATGAAAGAAAGGGCTCAAAGCAGGTCACATACACTCCTCCCTAACTAGATGGAGGAGAGAGTGGACTGGACCTGCCCGCCTGCTTTCTCCTGCAGAAAATGAGAGGTAACCATGGACACTCTGATGAGCTCAATTCAAGAGCAGATGCAGTTTAAACAAAGCTATTTGAGGAAGAGAAAATGGCGGCAGTTAAAGAAGCAAGAGGTTGTACCCAGCGTGAGAGCACTCTGACTCAGGAGTGAGCATCCCAAACAGGAAGAGCTGGCTGAAAGTTTGGAGGGTGAAACCAGCATGTCTAGGACCCTAGACAAGTGCGTGAAATTCCCCAAGTTGAGGTTTACTTACACCAAGTCAGGGTAAGTTTTTAATGTTCTCAGCATGAGGCCTGGGATGTGGAACATTCAATTAACGATGGCTGTGCCCGGAGTAGGCAATTCCATTCCCTATGCTCACTCCAGAGTTCCCGATCATCATCTCTATTAGAACAAAAACAATCCTGCTGGCTAGATCCAAGCATCCTGTTCAAAACTAAAGACAAGAAGCCAGCGTCTGGCCCGGAAGCTCACAGCAAGGGAAGGGAGTCCTTACTAGACCCACAAGAGGAAGGATTTACAGGCAACCACCCGCCCACAAATAAAGATTTCACTCTAAAACAATCCTATTTTCTGGCCCCACTAGTTGACAATGACTTGGCCAATGAAGATGCTATTTTTCCAACATGGTTCACTTTCTTGGCTCTCCTAAGTCATTAATTATGACCACGTTTTCCCAAATGTGGAAATCCCCATAGCTCAGATACCGCTACTTTCTGGCCACCACTCCTTTCCTGAGAAACTTCCACAGCACAAAAATATTTTTGTTTTCCCCACAGGGAAATTTTCCTCACTCTTTTTTCCCTTCCCCCCTTTAAAACCTTCTGGCAATTTCCAGGAACGTATGTGTAGAGTCATCATTACTTAGATCACTGGACAGCCCTTGGGACATCCCACCTCTCATATGATGAGAAGCAATACAAACTTTAGATTTCACATTAATAAAGACAGTCTATGAGCTGCTTTTAATCAGGAAGACAATATGACTGAAAGGAGCCACCCACTCCTGCCCAAGAATATGTCTCTAGGACTTGAGTACTTCCACTATAAATTGTGATGGCCAGAACAGTTGGTGTCACCTCTAGATAAAGTAATATTACACATAAAACGATTCAAACATAGGTGAGCCTTTTACAAACACAGGCATGTAAGCAGGTATACAATACACAGATTAGTTAAATAGTAAAAAAAAATATCAGAGAGGAGGCTAGAAAGGTATCTCATTTGATAAAGCACAAGCCTTGAAAGCACTAGGCTCCCCAGAACTCAAGTTTTAAGGTCTGGGGAAGCTGGATGTGACAGCATGTGGACCCACAGAGCTCGCTGGCACCAGCCTACCATACTCGGTAGGTTTCAGACCAGTGAGAAACCCGATCTCACAACAAACACTTTTTAAATGGGATAAACCATTAAGCAGATAAATAAATCAGGTTGGGCAGAGCCCGAGGTTATAATAATTCCCGTGCTTGTTCTCTGGCCTCTGCACGTACGTGCCCACGTTACTTGTGCACACACAAACACACAAAATGTTACGTGACTCATCCAGGTTGCCTGATTTCCGTTCTGAGCTCGTGGCACCGCTGACGACAGTAGAGGAACCCTGGAGATATTTTGTTCTTTTCAGAACATTCAAGAAGCATTTCTGTGCCAGAAACTAAATTTAGATGATGGAGAAGGGGTGATAGAGGGATGAATCAGACCGGGTCTGTGCCCTCCAAATCTTCACAACCTAGTAAAAATGCATGATGTGTATCCTGGTTCTTGGGTGGGTGGGAGAGGGGGGCTCCAAGCCTCTCCCTCCCTTGGAGAACTCTGGTAAGAGCCGGAGACATGTTTGATTATCAGAACTGGAAGGGGGTCAGTGCTATTGGCACCTACAGGATGAAGCCAACCATGCAATAAAGCAAAACACAGACTCCCAACAACAGAGAATTAGCCAGTCCCAAAGTCAATATTGCGAGGCCAAGAAACCCTGTACGAGCTGCATTAGCTAGAATAGTGGACTTATTGACTGCCGGCTTAAGGGATTGATTGGTTGGTGGGTGGGGAAATCACATGGTAAATGACTTTCACCCTAAAACCCCGGTGACTTTGAATTTATAACTAGAACCCACAACATCTGTTGTGTGTCTTTTGAACACATGGGTGCTGAATAAAGCAAGAGTTAAGGAGTCGCCAGGCAAAATGAGTGGTAATTTAGGCTGAGCTGTTAAGAAGATGAAATTTGGGATGGGGATGGGGCAGAGCCTTCATCCGGCATACTTCAGATTTAATTGCCAGCATGAGAGGGGTTAAGGACGCAGAGGAACAAAATTTTTCTAGATGATGTCACCAAACTAAATGTTAATTCAGTGAAAATGAACTGGCCGTAGACGCACAACTTAGCAACACTCATTTGCCTACAGTTGAAAGAAGAATCTTTATTAAAACAATCCTGGTGGTGGCATAGTGGAAATTCCTCATTGTAGGATGGAAGTGCATGCCATAAAGGTATCTTTAGGTTAGTATCAGAATGTCCCATGCTCCAAATTAGTCTGTTTCTTAAAGTACTGATATTGAGATTACCGGTAGGGACATGAGAACACTGGCCCTGCACCTCGTCTCCCATGTGGTGCCATGGGTGGGGGAGAAAGGCCCTTCCCCTCCCCCACTCTCACCCCTTCCTACCTGAGGCAGGCAGGAGAGCTGGCCCAGAGGTCAGGAGAGTAGAAGTGCTGTCCCTGCCCCTTGCCAGCTGCAACATTGGGTAAACTAGCTGGGGACAGGCTGTAGAGCTCACCCTGGTGGTGTGGGTACAGAACTGGTGGGCTGCCCAGCTCAGCTACTACCCAGGCCCAGATCCAGGGCTTTGAGCCAGCCCACCCCAACACCTACACCATCTGTAACTGCTGGAGTGAGTGAAGGAGCCAGCCCTGTAGATCCAAAGCTGCAGGATCTCTCTGACACAGGGCAGCAACAGCACATCTGAGAGGCGCCCCAGTGAGAATACAGAATTGTAGCAGATGCCAGAGGCCCTGAACCAGACCATTGACTCATGGCAATGAACATTTGCAAGTAAAAAAGTGTAGACAAAAGGGTATACTGGGTGACACCTTGTGACATACCATAGTTTCCATGATGAGATGTTCTTCTTTGGTATTGTTTTGTTTTTATATTTTATTTTTATTCTTTGTGAGCTGCTGCAAAGGCAGTGGACAGGAAGGGACAAGGGCATGGGTGGGATTGGGGGTGCATGATGTGAAATTATAGAGACTCAAGAAAAAGGTTTGAAAAGGTGGGACCATCACTTGATGAATTTAAGAGAACGAGGGAGTAGGATTTTGAAGTGGGGGCCTTAACACTTTATATATGATGTGACTCCTGCTGCTATGCACAGGAACAGAGCAAGGCAAAGGCTGTATGGACCGAGTGTACTCATTCTGTTCACGTAGTTTCACATAAGGACACGTAGGACAGAGTCGACCTAAAGGAACAAGGACTCTTTCCTTCATTTCTTCCCTCTGTCCTCTCTCCCTTCTTTCTGTTCTCCCCCCTCTTCCATTCCCCCTCTGCTTCACCTCTTTCTCAAATTATTATTTTTCTCCCATTCTGTGTATTTACATGTATATATGTGTGTGTGATCTAAGCATCACATACAGGGGTCAGATGCCTTGGGAGTAGGCATGCAGGTGATTGCAAAGCACCACATAGGCCCTGAGAACTGAACCCGGGTCCTTGGAAAAGCAAGCAGTGCTCTTAACTGCTGAGTCATCTCTCCAGACTCTCCTTTTTAAATTGAACTTAAATCATTTTGGTTTTGTTTTGGTTTTGCTTTTGCTGTTTTGTTTTATTTTTTAAGACAAATTTTCTCTGTGTAATTTGGCTGTCCCGGAACTCACTTTGTAGACCAGGCTAGCCTCAAACTCAGAGAGATCTCCCTGCTTCTGTCTCTGCCTCCTGAGTACTGGGATTAAAGACATACACCACCACACCAGGCCCATTTCTGGCTTATTGCCACAAAGTCTCACACTGTAGCCCAGTTTTGTCTGGAACTATGTGGCCCAGGTGGGCCTGTGACACATGGCAGCCCTCCTAGCTCAACCTCCCAAGTGTTGGATTACAGACTTGTGCTGCCATGACTGCCATAAAGAGATTTAGTTTGGCTCGTGGTTTTGGAGGACTTCAGGCTACTGTGGAATGGAAGATGTAGAAGAGGAGTTGGGTTTGTGGCGACAGGAGCGCCTAGAGGAGATAATTCACATCCGGGGGCCGGGAAACAGAGACCATGCTAAAACCAGGGTTCAGGCTGTAATTTTCAAAGGCTCACCACAAAAGGCCTACTACCAGGAGCTAGGCCTCTTTCCTAGATTCTACAACTTTAATAGTGCCACCAGGTAAGAGACAAGTACATGGTGAACCTGGGGTGTGTGTGTGTGTGTGTGTGTGTGTGTGTGTGTGTGTGTGTGTGTGTTGGGGGGAGGTGTTCAGATTCAAACTACAACACAAATATCACTAATAAGAGAAGCGTTATAAATCACTTTTAGCTTGGGATTAAAAATGAAACTATATTGCTAGTACTAAACATCAGTGAAAAACATGATTTACTAAAATTAATACATCTTTTTCAGGAAAATGGGTGAGGTGGTCTAACAATTTGATGTCAGTGAAATAAACAGCCATTGTTATTCAAAAATCTATAACTTCGATGAAGCAATTACCTTTGCCATGCTCTGTGGGTTACCTGGGAGTGATTGGCTTTCTTATTTGGCCTCTGTGACCTGTGTGCAAGTGATGAGTAAGCCAGGAAGTGGCCTGTGACTGTGTCTACTCATCAAATGTGACAGGAGAACAGCCACACTAATACCTGGCAAGAGCTACCCTTTGGGCTACAGCAATGTTCTCTGACTATAACACACAGCGCAGAGACCACAGGGTTCTTGGGTTTTGTAATATGAAGAAGCAAAGCTTGGGAATTTTCCAGTCAAATTTTTGCCTAATGTGGATTTAGTAAGACATACTTAGGAGCAGAGACAGAGTGTTCCCTTTGCTTCTCATAAAGGAATAAATTAGTAAAATCATTTCAGCTCTACACAACAAAAACAAGCTTATGGAGGGAGAGGGCCCCTAATAAATAAATGGGATTTTTAAAACGATGCACATTTTAAACACCAATAAGTTTAGAAATTTAAGAGTACAGGTTGGGTTGGGGGTAGCTCACCAGGAGAGTTTGCCTAGCGTTGACAAAGCCCGGGTTTCGGAGCAGCACTGCAGAAATGTGATACTCAGGAGAACCGGACTTGGGAAAACACCTAGTACTCTCTGTTAAAGCGCTGTGACTGGGAGATGGTTCAGCTGGTAGCCATGAGGGCTGGAGTTCAGCTCCCCAGCACCACCCCAAGGGGTGTGGCAGTGTGTGCCTGTACTCTCCGGGCCGGGGCGATGGAGACTTTCTGGCCAGCCAGTCCAAGTGAGCTCCAGGTTCAATGGGATAGCATGTCCCAAAAGTTAGAGAGCAACAATCACACACACACACACACACACACACACCCCAAAACTTGCTTAAATAGATCATCATTGTTGCCTCCTTTTATTTACAATAAAAAAAGAGAACTTTTTGGATTTCCTTCTAACTGCTGTAGCTAGGCAGTGACCAGTCAAAGGAGATGTCCAACCAGCCAGAGTGGCCCAACCAATATGCAAAAGCTAGATAGCGGCTCTCATTATCTAATATGGTCAAAGGCCTCAGTCTAAAGTTGATTTCTAAACAGAAACCATTAGGGAAACACTCCTACCTTGTCGAGGTATGCTTTAGAATAGAGGAGCTGACTGAGGATTAGAATATGTGTATACAGAAGAAAATTCAAATATCCTTAGTGTTTATTGCATTCAGTGCTATGGCTGCTTATCAACAGAGGGTCCTAATTAACTGTCTTCCTATCATAGCTTTACAGGTGAGGATTTTAGAAGTCAGGGTTTGGGTTTCCTCACTGGACTATCTAAAGCCAAACATAACAGCCCAAATGCATGTCACTTTCTACAATTCTAAACTACCCTAGCACTCAGGTGACTGAGATAGGAGAAATCTGGCTACTTAGTGAATTCTAGGCTAGCATGGCTACCTAGCAAGATCTTGTGTCAGTCAATCAGTCAATGAATGGGCTGACAAGATGGTTTAGAGAGTAGGAGTGCTTGCTGCTCACTCCTGATGACCTCAGTTCAAGCCCTCCAACCAACAAGATAGGAGAAAACTGAATCCCAAAAACTGAACTCTGACCTCCACCCTAGCACTGTGGCATGTGTGTCCTGCACACACACACACACACACACACACACACACACACACACACACACTCAATGCACAATAAAAAAACAAGTAAATTAACAAATAAGCCTTTATTTCTACATCTGACATGACGCAGAAATGTTGTTCCCCTAGCATTCACAAAGGTTATCTGTTAAAAAATGGGAATTAGAGGGTTTATTTTGGAGCCATTTTGAATAACAACAGCTTGGGAAACAGACATAGGTTACCTCAAATTCCATGTTCCAATGTGGCAACAGTTTCATGGAGTTTTGATAGTTTTGCAGAAAGTCATAAATCAAGGCAAGTTTAAATACATGGGTGGGCAAACCAGAGACATGGGTACAGACAGAGGAGGGACGGCTTTCATGTGCTCAGGAGCTCCCTATGACATTCCTAGCTTTGAAGTTGGTGGGAGGTAATGGCCTGCAAAATTAACAGGTCCCAGCAGGTTCTATCTAGTAGGTCACAGGATATTAGTTCTGCCAGAGGTGGGCAAGGAATAGCTGTTCCGGAGGGCAGGGAGTAGCTCGAGATAGGGTGATCTGCCTCTGGACCTGCACACAGTGGCTCCCAAGGTGATGGAATAGAGAGGGGGTTTCTTATTTTCTTTGTGCTCTCTAACGTATGAATTTCTTTACAAGTCCTTAAATAATAACCACCTAAAATCCTCTCGGTTCTACTTACTTAGCCAACATCTCAGTTCAGCCTTTTCTCTTCTTAACTCATCACCCAAATTTGCTTCTCAAAAGCCCATCGCTACTTTGGTCATCTTGGCTCATTTTACAGGGTGGGGTAAAGGGTGGGGCGTCTGGCTGTTTTCTCAGGGCACTTGACCTCCGAGATGAATTTCTTCTGCTATCTGCATTCTTTGTGTCCATAACGAGTGGTTCTGAAATACTGCTGGACCTTCTACTTTCTTCTAACAGGAGGATTTAGTATTTAGGAGACTTGGAGACACATGGCTCAACTCAAGCAGTACTTGTAAACATTGGGCTATCATATGAAATAATCTCAGGGTTTCTTGTGTGGCACAGTGTGTTAGAGGAATAAGAGGGTGATCCAGGAAGACCTCTGGACAATAGGAGGCTACTGAGGCTTGTAGGCATAGCTCACAAATTGGCCCTTATTGTATGGACCAATGAAAGTGTCCTTAAGCCAAATGACTCAGTTTCCTTATTTTCTTCAAGGACCCTAAGGGTTATACTTCTTTGAGACTGGGTCCTGTAAGTAGTAACAGACTCTTCTTCCTCTTCTCCCTCCTCCTCTTCTTCCTTTTCCTTCCCTTCCCCCTCCTCCTTCTCCTCCTCCACCTCCTCCCCCATTTCTCACTTAATTTATAGTACTATGTGTGCTCTGATGATCCACCTAAATGAAGTGAGGATGAGAAATAAGACGAGTGTTTGTGATGGGAAGAGATGTCACAGTCGAGCTGCGTGACTAGCTGGTAAGTTCTAGAAGACAGACATCCATGAGAAGGACAGTTGGGTTCACCTCATGTTTATCTTCAGATTCTGGGCTCTGAACTCAGCCTGCTCTCCTTACGGTGCTGATGCTTCACGCTAGAAGGACAGGAGCCTCTGCTGGCCACCAGCCTCATTTTGTGTAGAATCGGAGGCTTCTGTGACAGTGCCAGCTCAGAGAATTGAACGAAGGAAAGGTGGGTGGAAAAGTACTTGTAGGCGATGCGGAGCTGTCCAGCAGTGAAGGAGCTGCATCAGTGAAGTCCCAGGGAATCACACTGAGGGTGGCAGCTGGGAGCAAGGCTTTCCATGAGAGCAGTCCTAACTGGGAGAGTGTGTATGCCTATATGTATACAACTGTATCCTCTTGCCTTAGGTTTCAGCAATTCTTCGGCTTAAAATATGAAATGGAAAGTTCTAAAAATGAAAATTTTATAAATTTTATAAATTTAAAATTGCATGTCATTCTGGGAAGTAGGATGAAAGTTTATGCCTTTCCCTCCTGAGATACGTATTATCCCTTTGCCCAGTGTATCCCCATTGTAAGTGGCCCATGAGTCACTCAGCAGCCATCTTGGCTACCTTGTTTACTTGCCATGAGATCACAGTGATTCCTTCAAGTAACCCCTATGTGGCTTACTAATGGCCTAAAGACACGATGGTGGTGACAACAGAGAAGCCATAAAGGGTTTCCTTTAAGCAAAGAGGTGAACTTTCTTAACTTGCTAAGGAAAGAAAAAAAGAAGACACTGAGGATTCTGAGACCTACAGAAAAAAAACAAAACAAAACAAACAAAAAACCCAAATCTTGTACCTATAAAATGGTAGGAAAAAAAGATAACAGAACACTGTGTCCTACTTTGCAGTCAGTCCCAAGCTGCAAAAGTTATGGCTATTGCATGCAGTAAGCATACAGAAAGTTATAATGGAAAAGGAATTACATTATGGATCTTGACACTATCTATGGTTTCAGGTATCTACTGATTGCTAGAGCTTATGCTGTATATGAGAGCACTAGTACTGTAGCAAACATACTGTGTGCCTTCACCCAACCCATCCCAAAGCAGGGATGAAGAGAGAGCGAAGGCGGAAATGTACAGGGGAAGAGAAGACTTGAAGATGAGAGAAGGCAAAGACAGGATTATCCTACACAGGAGCCATTGCTCAGTTTATCACTGTTCATCCACTTAGTGTATGCATGCACTCGTGAACACAAACACGCATGTGTGTGTGCACACACACACACAATCTGTAAACATGCTGTGTAAATGTGTTGCACCTTCAGTATTCATGTTGTGCAATCAGAAATAGTCATTTTAAGCATACCATTTTGGAGAAAAAAGTAGCTAGTCAAAGCCTTCCCCAAGTATATAACTTAAAATTTTAAAAATAAAGTATATGGGTCCTATAAGAGTCTCCCTGTTTTCCCCTTTTTAAGTGGCAGGTGCATCCCCTCCTGTGTATGCATACTTACCTGAAAAAAATGTTCAATAATATATTGCACAATTAATTTTTTTTATTAAATGACTTGATGCCTAGCCATATTTGTCTCTTTTCTTTACCAATGGAAAACCAAAATGACCACAAATATCCTAGATTTGGAAAAGGTAAGAAATTGGGGGTATTTCTTGTCTAGGTTTCATATCCCAGGCAATTAAATATTATTCAAATTTTACAGGGATACTTAATTAATGGAAGAAAGTTAAGTTATTCCTTTGTAATTTTTAAATACTTTGAAAAAACTATAAGCTGTCTCAAAAAAAAACAAAAAAAAAAGAAAAAACTATAAGCAAATGAATATTTTTATTTCAAAATTGAAAATTCACTGTAGAAAATCTGGGAAATACAAAAATATGCACATCTCAAAACAAAGACTTTACACAATCTTATTGCAGGCTCAATATTTTTTAAATTAAAAAAAAAAGAGCACAGTAAAAATAATTTTTGGTCCAAACTGAAAATCATTGTCTACACTGATTTACTCCTCCAGTGCAGAGAACCAGGGTCTGTGTATGCGGCCAAACTACGCAATGCCCCGCCTGTCGACAGAGCCAAATCATCTTTGGGCCTGGTGGGCAATAAGTTACCAATGGCAAGCTAGATCCAGCCGTAAGGCTGTAGACAATCCCTCAGCTTTCTTTTCATAACTAGAGGCCCAAGAAATCATAAAGAGGAGCATGATATCATAGGACAGCTTTATTTCTGTGAACTAACACTGCAGGTTTCCCACTTTGGACAGCTGTAGTCAGTCACGTGCTACCCAGAACAAAAGCCCACAAAAGAAAAAGTTAACTCCAGCCTTGGGGGGGGGGGGGATCCTTTTATCCTTCATGAGTCTGAGGCCTTTAAATTTGTCACCTGAATGTGATATTAACATAATCATCTGCATTTTCTGCTAATGAATGCACCTGTTTCTAAGACTTTATTTTAGCAGTTTTAATGAGCTCTTCAAAGGAGTTTGCCTGGACTTACCGCTAAAAGAAAAAAAGCAGCTGTAAGCAACTAACGCTGCATTCGGAATTCGAGTCAGGGCTCTGTGAAGTTGTTAAACTTGAGGAGTATCTATCTACCCATCTGTCTGCAAGGAGACAGAGGTTGCTGAGCTAGAGCCACCGCCAGTGGGAAATGCTCTAGTGAAGGTGGGCCTGGCTATGGAAGCCTCTTCGTTGCTCGGCCAGAAGGTATGGGTCTCGGGCAATTCTCTGAATCACCATGTTCTTATCTGTATATGGAGTCTACTTGTAAGGGTCGCACGCCTTGTGCTGTAAAGCACTCAATAATGTTAGGTTTCCCTATAACCATAATGTTTATTCTTAAGGAGATGTGACTTAGCAAATGGCCACACATGGTTGGAATTCACTTATGTAAAATACCCAGACCGAGAACCACAGAGAAAGTAAATTGGCGGTGACCAGGTTCCGGAAGGAGGGAGCCAGCCTCAGGCAGTAACAACTTAATGGATGCGAGGCTTCCCTTTGGGAGTGATAAAAATGTTCAGGAACTGGATACAAGGGGAAGTTGTGCAATGTCACAAAGACACTACAGGTTTCTGTATTGCTGCCTTTAAAATAGTGGATTTTGTTATGTGAATTTCACCTGAAGCATAAAACAAAAGCACTCCTTTGAGTAATTATTATTAATAATAATAACAATAATAATATGACTTTAAATGGATCAAGCAAGTTGTTTGATTGACTGCAGATCCTAAGAGAACTCCTAGGTGAAGAATGACTCATCAAACATCACGCTAAGGAAACCAATCAGCTCTCTCTACAGAGCCCAGAGGGTGTCCTCTCCATGCTGAATCACACCTCTTGTCAGGGAGGAAGTATCTCAAGAAGACGTTACCAACCAACCTGCAGATGTTCAAATCCCTACGCAACCCTGAAAGTCATGGGCATTTTAAACTACCATGTGGGTGCTAGCATAGCAGGACAGAGATATAATACTCCATGTGATCAAGTCTGTCTCGCAACTACCACATTTGTATGACTGCCATCTCCCTTGGTTTTCCCTCCGCTCCGTCCTCTGTGTATGGACTAATAGACTACCCCAAGTCCAACTGAATAGAAAGTCAGAACTAGGTCAAGTGTTGCTTTAAAAAACAGCATGGAGCAGACACACTACAGATCATGAGGTGGCAGCATCCTTGATTATAATGCTACCTCCTCTTTTTCTTGTCTTCCTCTCCCCTCTGCCTCTCTCCCTCTCCTTTCCTCTATCCAGCAGGTGAGATAGCTGTTAAGAAAATCTCCAAGTCCCTTCAAATTTTTATTTCAATAACAGTGAACATGAGCAGCAGAAACTGCCTCTCAGGACTCTTCTCGGGTACAGTCAGTGTTGGGAACTGGTTCACTGGTCATTCACTCAGTGCTGGACAACCATTCAGAAACGTGGCTTAGCTAAGGAACCATCACCAGCTACACATGGGTTTCTCTGGAAAGGTCCTGATTTCTAGAATTCTCCAAGCCAAGCCTTCTGGCAATGCTGTGCACCCCCTCCATTCTAAAAGAGCCTCTGTATCCAGACTGACATGGAACATCTCTCCAGAGGACTTTGAGTTCCATTCTGAGACCTCAACTTTGTAACCTGAGCTCACCTCCAGCCACCCTCTGGCAGTGTTCAGCCAGCAGGGCACTGGCTGCATGCTGACGAAGGTCTTGCTATGCCGCACACCGTGGTCCTCAGAAAGGGCAGCATCAGCATCACCTGGATGGTCAGCATCAGTTGGTAATGCAGCCTAGCTCCCACCCTCAACCGACTGCATCAGAGCCTACAGCTTAAGTTCAGGTTCAGGAAGCAGCGGTCTAAAGGATCATCATCTGCTTGGGGTTGCTTCTGCTGGCAACGTGACTCACCATGTCAGGCTCCCAAGTTGTATCCGTGCATTTTCCATTTCAAGGCTCTACACAGATTTCCCTGCAGTACTCCTGGGCAAGCGAGCTCAACTTGGATGAGTTCCCACCCAGCGGGCCTCAGGATGGTGGTGCTCTGAGCGGTCACACCGTTATATAGTGCAGCCTCCTGCTAAGCAAGCTATGCCCACCCCCTAGGTCACCCTGCCCTCCTGTTCCCTCAGCTCCAGTGGTACCATGTTCATAATTTGTTGTTAAAGAAGGAAATTACCAGAAAGAAAAAAAAATAATGTCTATAAACCTGCACAGTTTAGAGCTAAAGAATATGTTAAAATTTTCCATTGTGGAAATTTCCCAGCTACTGGGCTCTTTAGATTTTTTTTTTTTTTCAGAGCTGCAAGCAAAGAATGGAAATTTCCAAACGCAGCATCGAGAGCTGCTGTTCTGCTGACTGTCTGGCTCAGCCGGGGTCATCTGCTTCTCTAAGACATCAAGGAATGCCAAGGTAGGGCTGAGAGAACACGATGGGCTTCCTCTGCCGGCGGGAAGGAAGATCTTTGCGCTGCCTAAGAGCTGGGAGGAGAGGAGAGGAGAGGCAGTAGAGGTGACACCCCCTGCTCCCTCCCCCTGAACAGGAAGTCATCTCACTTGACTTCTTTCCAGGGGCAGCTGGCTGGCAGGATTTGTGTTTTTAAAAGACATTCCTAAGGTGGGTGGGAGATACAGAAACATGAAAGAAAGAAATCTTTGTTGGGGTCTAATTTTGAAAGGACTTTACCTGGTAGTTATATCATTCAATCATGTGACCTATCCAAGAAAATCAGTCAATCAAAATCTCTCTCTCTCTCTCTCTCTCTCTCTCTCTCTCTCTCTCTGTGTGTGTGTGTGTGTGTGTGTGTGTGTGTGTGTGTGTCTCATGTAGCCAAGGCTGGCCTTGACCTCCTGACCCCCCTTCCTTCACCTCCCAAATGCTGGGATTAAAGGCATGTGCCATTATGCCCAGCATTATTTCTGAATTTAGAATCTTCAAGCTGTACCTCCTGAGACAACTCTATCTCCCCATCCCCATAAACCAAACCTTCCACAAATATCTCAGCAGGTTCTGTCCCCACCTCGGCAATAATTTCAACAGGCCTGTTCCTTTCCACTGAGGCTACGTAAAAATACATTCCTGTTCACAGCTGGTCCTGCCGCCTGAGTCAACAGGCATCTAATAGTTCCCTGAGATCTGGCATGTTCCTTCCACCCACGGATGCTGTTCCCACAGAAGTCTCAACAGCAGCAACTCCATGGAAGTTGGTGTCAGGGCGTCAGCTTCCTGCAGACGCCGAAGGACCCCGAGTGGCTTTGGAACAGAAGGGATATTCTCAAACCTAAGCCATGTGGTTTTTGTCTGACTGAAAGTTTGGTTTCTGTTTGTCACCTTTCAGGAAGTTCTTAGCAAACAAGTGTTATCTATGAGCTCTGTGCTCTGCCATCCCCTGGCACCAGGGAAAGGACCGCAATGAAGGGTTTTTGACATCCTTGTTCTTTATACTAAACATTCTTTATTGAAACAAGTTTGATAACAGTGACAAATTTCTGGCAAGAAACTTAAAAAAAAAATCACACAGTGGCTCCTGATTATAAACTCAACACTGCTACAAGTTCGGGACCAAACAGGTCTAGAGGGTGAGACCCTATCTTGACAAACTGAGCAGGAACATGGATGGGTTAGGGAGGTGGCTCAGTTGGTGGAATGCTTGCTGTGCAGGCATCTGGACCTGGGATTGGATGCCAGGTACCCTTGTAAAGTCAGGCATGATGGCATGCATCTTTAATCCCAGTGGCAGGGAGGCAGAGATGGGGGGAGCCCTGGGCTCACTGGACAGCCAGTCTAGCCAAACTGATGAATTCCAGGGTCAGAGACAACCTGTCTCAAAAAACAAAAACAAAAACAAAAAAAAAAAAACAAAACAAAATGGGATGGAGAGTGGTTGTGGAAGACATTTCATGTTTTACCTCTGACCTCCTCACACATGCACATATACCCCAAGAAACAGAAACATAACACACAAACACACACACACATACACACACCGGACACATCAGACAGAGAGAGAGAGAGAGAGAGAGAGAGAGAGAGAGAGAGAGAGAGAGAGAGAGCAATAATGGGGTGGGGGGGTACCAGCCAACAGCTAGTGAGTAAAGGAGCTGTCCCATATCTGTTGGTTCAGTCCCATCTATACAGAGAGACATCAGTGACCAATTTTAATGCCACCTGCACTTAAGAGGGGCACGGAGTGATGAGCAAGAGTATTTTGTGTAGGTCTGTTTAGACATTAGTCCCAAAGGATGTTCAGTTCAGCCACTGGTTTCGTCTGGGATAACAATTTCCTTTATGTCTTTAATGGGTTAAAAATCGAGCCTGGTTCCCTAGTGAAATTCATCAGGTAGGGGCAGGAATGTGGGTCTGGGCCTCACCAAGGAGCCCCATTCTCCTCCCCCTCTGTGTCTGTCATGTGCTAGAGGATAATGGTCCCTTCAGTTGAAGAGAGTGATGACTCACAGCTGTGGGTGGGGGCTGAACAGACAGGTATGATGAATACATCTTTCCCCGTGAGACCCAGAGACGACTTTTTAAAAAATCTGTGGTTGGGATGCGTGCTGCTCCAGAGTATGATCTACTGCTTGGGATTTCAAACACGGCCAGGTTCTGTCCCTCCAGTCTCCCTGCTGTCTGCAGAGTCGCTTTGCAGCAGCTCTGATCAGAACTGGGGCTGCATGCTGGACCCTTCCAATCCAGGTTGGCTTTGTGCCTCTCTCTGGCTCTGGCTATCAGAATGGACCAGAAGTAACTGTGCTGAGTCCAAGCCGAGCCTCAAGGGCCTACCTCCACTGTCTCTCTTGAACCTGCCGTTACTGGCCGAGCATAGGCCAACCTGTAGGAGGATGAGTGAATGTGTACAGAGGGATGAACTGTCCTAGTAGATGGAATCCTAGGCCAGGGCACTGCACTGGGCCTGATCTTTAGGACAGGGTTTGCTGACGTCTGATCTAAAGCAACATGTTACCCACAGAAGTGTTGGTACCAATTCTGGGACCCCAGCTTCTCCATTCGGATTCATCTCTGTCATTCTGGAAGAAAAGGGTTAACTCCCCGTAGAAGAAGATAAGAAGGGGCTGAGGATATGGTTAAGTGGATGGAACGCTTGCTCTAGTTTGCACAAAGGCCAAGACTGGAACCCCATGACCGCATAAAACTGGGCATGCTGGCATAGGCCTGTAATCTCAGCACTTTGGAGGTAAAAGCAGGAAGACAGAAGTCAAGGGTATCTTTGGTTTACACAGGAAATATGAGACCAGCCTGGGCTACATGAAACTCTATCTCAATTTTGGGGGGAAAAAAAAAGCAAAAATAAATAAATAAATAAATAATAAAATTAAAAATAAATTAAAAAAAAGGAAAGGGGGGAAAAAAGGAGTGGTTGATGCAGATCCGAGATAGCACTGAGCACGTATACAGGGAACAATTAAAAGCCTCTTAGCCACTTCCTCCTCAATGGTTGTTCGGTTAATGCTACAGGCCCGAATGATCAAGCAACATTTCCCAGCCTCCAATCTCTAATACTAATTTAACAAACGCACGCTGTATGTCTCAGTAAGGATGGGGCGCCACTCGCACTTCTGCCTGCTTGGAGTTCCCCGAGTGTATTGTGCTGTTTCACGCCTCCCTAACTCTGCACACAATGTTCCTTCTGCCTGGAACACTCTTAGCCCTCTTCTCTTACTGGCTGACGCCTACTCACTGATCAGAGCCGAGCTCAAGGATACTGCCTCTTGGAAGACGTCCCCAGGAGCACCACCACCTCCTCGCCCTCAATCTCCGGCCACATGCTCCGTCTCAGCACTCATTCTGCCAGCCTAACAATTAAAGCGGAAAAACCGTTTCTATGGCGCTCGGCACTTACTGTGTGCCGACACTATCGTACAGAATCTTCTGGTTGAAAGCGTCCACATCCCCGTGTCATGCCGTTGTTCCTCAAGGCAAGCACAGGTTCAGAAGCACATGCTGTGACTTCCTCCCACCTGTTGAGCAAAGAAGATGCCACGGTGATTTATCATATACACTGTATACCCACTGAGGGCACCTACTGCATCTTCTCATTCTTGCGGTACCCGGAACAGACTCGGAACAGGCAGCAAGAGGAACAGCAGCAAAGAGCAAACAATAACACAGCCCAGAACACATCTTACACAGTGTTCACAGCTCTCCCCGGGGCCAAAACCGGACAGTAACTTTCTGAGGTAGCTGTTATAATTATCATGGTGCCACATATCAGGATCGGAAGGCGTCAGGAATTCTCTGGTAACTTTCCCAAGGTTACACAGCTAGTGTGCGATAGAGCCAGTCCCAGAGGCTGTGTTTACAACCACAGGAGAAAAGGAAGGCTGCAGTGACTCAGCAGAAATCCATTTCCCTCCTCAAAGAGGAAGTCAGAGAATGAAACTCTGAGGCTAAGAGTAGTCCAATGGGCATGGCTGCATACTTGGGTTTAACAGGCTCGTGTCACGTGGGCTCGAAGGTGCTCAGTGTAGAGAGGTGGGTTGTTCTGATGGGACCTCCAATGGTTTTCCTGTTATCATGTTTACTCAGCATGGTGCCTAACAGCCCACGTGCTGCAACGGGGGAGAGGGGGGTTTGTTTAAGGCCTCCGTGACAGCAGACAAAACCTTATGGCATAATCCCTAGGCAGGCCTATTCCATCGGATTCTTTACCAATGAGCATCTGGAAGACGATCTTGGAACTGTCTAAGAGGCTGCTGAACCTGGCTAGGCACTTTTTGTAAAATCACCATGGCCAGCTGCTTGCTGAAGCGTTGGCAAGTCCCCACAGGGCCTCCCAGACACTGTACCTCGCAGTGAGACAGACAAAAGCAGGGACACACTGTGATTGGACCACAGCTGTCTCAGCACAGGCCTGTGCTGCTGAAAAGACAACAACAGAGACGCAGCATGGAATTTTGCTTCTGGGACAATTAGGAGCTTGGAAAACATAGTTATATGCATCCAAGACAGCTACAGATGTGGCCTACAACATTGTAGATGCTGATGTTGATGTTGCAATGTCGAGAGGTTGGAAACCCCTGCAGGTAATCTTCCCCTTAAAACTGGAGCCTCTCTAATGGTTTAAAGGGCTGAACAATGGCCAAGAGAACCTCCCACAGGCTTCTAGTTGTTAGTAGGAAACACAACAGAAGCCAGTAAGATCTCTGAACACCAAGTATCTTCATGCTCCCGTGTACCTGCACAAGACTTGCCTCCTGCTGAGGAATTTCTCCCAAAGACAATGATGGAAAACTTTAGAAACATCCATTTGATTTGTATTCATTTTCAGGGCACAGGGTAGAGTTTATAGCATTTTACCTTCCCATTAAAATAGCTCAACTGTGTTTATAGCCTATTTTATCCAGATTGCAGATTAACAATTTAAAGTCTTCTGCTTGGCAAATCTATTTTCTCAACTGACCATAAACACCCTGAGGGTCGAGAACATAATCTTTCTCCTTTGGAGTCCTCTGTTCAGACAATATGGCACAGTACTTGGTGGGGGTCAGAGGGACAGAGGACAAAGTATTTGGAGGGCCCCCCCCCAAGCACCTGCCAGTGCTCCGTGGCCGTCTTCAGGAGCACTTAAGTCTGAGATGCCATTTCCTCATCCTTAGATCCCTCTCTGGCCTCCCTACTTGTTGAGAAGATCAAATAAGATAATGCATGTGAAAGTATTGTGTAATCCAAGAACTGCCAGTGGCTGAAACGTAAGGAATCCTCAGAGACGCACTTAGTAAGTATCTGATCGATTTTTAATGATAAGGTATTGTCTTCCCTCTTCTCTTCAACCAGCCCCTTTAAGGATTTTATTTCCTGGAATTTAATTTTATTTGAGTAGTAAAGCCACTTCATGTCTTCCTGATAGTGTGTGTTTCACCCCATGGTCACCTTAAAATTTGATTGTAATCTAAGCAACCTAACCCCCCAAAGTCAGAAAGCACACTAGTCATGTCAATCACCCAGGACTCATGGGAACACATACTTTCAGACCCCACTTCTATTTCAGAAGCTTTCTTGTGCTGCTATCAAACTGTGAAAATTGTACCCTACGGAGGGATTATGCATATTTTTGTGTCAAGGCACACTCTGTGGATACAGGAGTCCTAAGCCCGTATCATCGCTCTCTAAGCCCAGGCCAGCAGAGAATGTGAGAAATTTCACAGAGGCGACACTACAATTTGGCCTCTTAGAACACACCATTTATTTATAGTCTTTGTTCTGTATTTATTCTTAGCAAAGAGAGCATGCTTGGTTATAACAGGGTTCTATAGGATACATTAGAAATCTTTCAAACATGGATCGTTCTTAAGTGATTTTAGAAAATACTAAGTGTAGATTTTGGATTCTTGCTCTCTTAACTAGAAAAACAAGTAAACAAAATCAAAACGGAAAGAGACACAAGGAAATAAATAAGTTTTGTATTCCAGGGATGAGTTTACACCTGGTTCCCCATCTCGTTCTCAAACCAAGTAACATGAAAGATTATCTAGATTTTATAAAATGGTCAAAAACTAGACAGCTACAGAACCACCGACTTGGCTTAAGAACTACATTTCTCACAGAAATAGCTCAATGTTTATTTTCAAACGCTACTTATGAAACGACAGGAGACTACTCTCTTCAATTCAACCAAAGCATGAGCCATTAGATTTGTGTACAGGTTTGAAGTGTGCTGTTAACATATTGAACCCGGGCCAGTTTTGAATAATACTGATAAATTTACTTATAAAACCCCCTTTGGGGAGGAATTAACCCATCTAAAGCAGTTGTCTGTGTTAAATACTCCCGAAGATAGGAAAAATAGTAAATAAACAAACAAAACTTCCAAGCTCATCATTGAACATTCAACAACTGTCAAAATAAAGCCAGTTTATAGTTGAGACAGTCTTACCACGTAGCTCTGGCTAGCCTGGAACTTCTTAGGTGATCCAGGCTGTTTCTAAACTTCCATTGATCTGCCCTTCTCTGCCTCTAGGGTGCTGGGATTAGGGGCATACACACCACCATATCTGCCCTTTGTCTTTGGTACCAGAAAGGAAGCTGAGGCCTTACATTCACTAAGCATACATTCTCAGCTCCTAGATCTTCAGTTATAGCTGATAGTATTAGCAGCTATACGCTATATAGAAATACAGTTTTATGTTCAAACCTGATAGCAAGCTTATACAGCTTTATTTTTGCCTAATTAATTCTGTTTTCAACAGACACTTTTCTTTCTAGTCTCAAACTTTCCCAGGCCTCCCAAAGTCTGGTAGGAAGTCAAGTTCCTTTCGCAGTCAGACCAGAAGAAAAAGACCTAAGAGGAGACATGGTGGCTTTAAAATGTGCTGATTTATTGATTATTTTCTTTATCATACATGGCAGTGGTGTTGGTGGTGTTAGGAAGGCTGTCGTTCCCAGCAATGGAATGGTTTTTGGTCCCTCTCTTACCCAATGATACATGGGGAATGGCAAAAACTGTGGAGGTGGGGTAGGGCTATCACACTGCAATCTCAATAATAAAGGGTTAGGGTCCACCAGGGACAGATATGATAACCCATGCATTTCAAGGTGAAAAGTTTCTTGTATACACAGATTATTTACTTATTTCATATGTAATACTAAATATTTTCTCAGAGTGCATTTTGCCATAGAGAGCAATCATTCCAAAGACTTGTCAAAGTCTGTACAATCTCCCAGTCAAATCATACTTACAGGATATCTAAAATAATTTAAGAAAAATAAATTAGAAGAGAAAAGTTGGGTTGAAGTTGTACGGCTTTAATAAGACTCTCCTTTTATTTTGTCCCTGTGGTAAGAAATCATCAGCTTTCCTATCTAACCGGTACCACTTGAAGTCTTTAGTTTAATTTTAGGATCCTTGATTGCTGCTGGGAACAAGTGTGCTGCTGTGGCATGAAGTGGAAGGTGTGACTGGGAACCAAACAAGAGAGAAAAGCCTTCCTTCACAAGCGACACACTCATAGAAATGTAGAACTCAAAGAAAAAGAGAAGCGATCTCACTGAGTAACGTAAAGCTACATTTCACATGCAAGTCTCTGAAAGAGCCCAAACGGACTGTTACACAAGCCTTTCATGGAAGGTTTTCAGTCCCTCAAAGAACAAATGCAAGACCAACTGGATGACTCAACAGGCAAAGGTGCCTGTTACCAAGCTCGACGACCCAAGTTCCATCCCTGGGACTCACCCAGACAAACAACAGAACTGACCTGATTCCCACAATTTGTCTTCTGATCTCCACATGCCCACAGGCATTTGGGCAAGGGTTCGTGCATCTTCTGATACACACACACACACACACACACACACACACACACACTCACACACATTAAAAACAAACACAAAATGAATACCACAGTCTAGCATGGTGGCATATGCCTTTAATTCCAGCAGTTGGGAGGCAGATGGATCTTTCTGAGTTTGAGGCTAGCCTGGTCTACACAGTGAGTTCCAGACCAGTTAGTCAAAGCTACTCTCTCTCTCTCTCTCTCTCTCTCTCTCTCTCTCTCTCTCTCACACACACACACACACACACACACACACACACACACACACACACACACAGGGTCTAGTGAGAGGACAACTAGGCAACTAGAAATGGGCCTCTGAGGGAGACAGCTCATCGATGGTGCCATGCCTATCCCCCTCTCTGCCTGTCTTTTGCTGTCACTATGTGACTACACTGCCTGCTCACACTCGCACCTCTGTGAACTTTTCTCCCATGCTTGCCCCACTGTGATGGACTGAAACCTTAAGCCAAAGGAAAGCTCTCCTGAGGCAGGTTGTTTTTTTCCAGTATTTTTGTCATGGCTACAAGAAAAGCTGATACAGAGAGCAAGCCACAATGTGTCCCAGCCATGGTTCCACCATTACAGATGATTCGTTTTTCAGTAGAGAAAGGCAGGAACAAAGATAATAAATACATACTTCTTATAATTCACTCCCAGATGGGCGCTTTGTTTTGTTTTTTGTTTTGTTTTAAGGAAAGGTCTCACATAAGAGCCCAAACTGGCCTTGAACTCCGTTCTTCTACCTCAGCATACAGAGTTCTGGGATTACAGACAATGGTTCTAGGTGGACTTTGGAATTCTGGGATGGAAGTATAACTTCTTCCTCCATTAGATAGACCTGGAAAGGAACCAAGGCTTTAAGGGCGGTTCCTCTCAGCTCTGTAGAAGAGTGTGGGGCAGGCAGGGGGTATTCATAGCTGTTTTAAAAGTCATTGAAAGAAATGAGGGCAATGTACTGCCCTATCAAGTCCCTTGGTGACCTTACATGTCACAGCTGAAAAACTAAAATTACATTTGTCCCTCAACAAACTGATAGCAAATCTCTGAGACAAAGGTTCATGGTTAGATTGCTTATCAAGACAAAACCAAACCAAATTTAAACAACAACAACAACAAAAAAAAATACTTTAATGGGAAACTTCCTTTTTAAAAGACAATACCTGGGAAAACAAATATCAACGTTAACTGATCTCAGGAAGGAAAAAGAGAAACAATATCTAAAAATGAATAAACCTAAGATGGAAGGAACATAAATAAATATACCCTGGCATGAGTTTCCCTTTCAAAAGATCTGTAAGACTGAGCTAAAATAAAAATTAATATATGTATAAGGAAATTATCTCAAGAAAGTGACAAGAGATGACTGGGGAGATGTATGCCAACCCAATCCAAAGGTGGGGGTGGCAGCATTGAGGTCAGGTGCAAGGCCACCTGCACGGACTAGGAACTATGCTATGATGGAGGCTCCTAGCAGGGCTTGCTGTGTTACACTGAACCGTCTGCCTTGCTTTAATATGACGTGGCAATGTGCTTGGATTTGAGAGTAATAGTTCCTCCATTGCCCTTTCCTATTTTCCTTTGCAGTGCTGAGGACTGAACTGAGGGGCTGTGAATGCTGGCAAACACCCCACCCCTGAACTACAACTCAGTCCTCCAGTTGGCTTCAATTTGAGGTCAGGGATGTAGTGGATGGGGCGAATTGAACTAGAAGCTTCTCCAGTTGATAGTCCTCTTTCTCCACTTCCTGTCTGGAATACATGAGTGAGAGCTGCAGCTGGGTGCGCATGTCACAGCTATGACTTGATAAAAGCGGCAGGATGGGAACACAGACAACAGCCGAATCTCCATCAGGGAAGACAGACTACTGCATCTCAGATGACAATTGCAGAGCCAGTACACCAGCCCCAGACTCCCTCTCTCCAAATATCTTCATGTTTAAGAAAAAGGCATTTCTATTTATTAACCAACCATCCTCTGGTTATTTTATAAGCATGGGAGCCTAATTATCATGGAATAAATAAAAAAATAGAAAAGTTGTTTAAAAATTGTAAGCTGATTGTACTGCAAACAAAGCCAAGGAGTATGTGACGGGGCAAACAATCTCGATAGTAGGCTTGGATGTCCTCCTATCAGAACTCTCTAGAAAAGGACAGGAAAAACACGCAAAGATGGCCAGGACTAGAGACTCCAAAGCTCATTATCTACACAGAGACAAATATATGTTTTTGATTAACAAATAGCATACAAACCATATTTTTACATATGAGAAGAGAATAGGCAACATTTTATGGAGTGTTTACAAAATCAATATACTTTGGCCAGAAAAGATGAAAGAATGCTGTGGTACAAGGAGCAGAAGAAAGTACAAAGTTGTCCAACCTTTCTGCGATTGAGGGGAATTATTAACATATAACTGTCATAAATTTTATCACGATTTCCCCCAGATTAGCATTTCCCAGCCTGATGCTAGTGTGGCCTGTCACTCGCTCTGTATCGAAGAGCCAGGCCATCAGATGCTGTCCCTGCTCCACACTGAATGGGCCAGCAGCAGGCAGGAAGGTCGGCATTTCTCGGATTGGCCCCAACTGAGCCGGGAACACAGGCTCTACCACAGAGTTCAAGAGCACCGAGAAAGAATGTTAAATGGATGGATTGTTACTCACAGGAAAAGAAACAGGCACCATGCTTCCAATTATTCTTCACTGCAGACAAGAACTAGCTGTTTCTGCCGGCTGGCGCAGTCCCTGCTCTGGGGCACTGCTGAGGAAACCCTGGTGAAGAGCAATGAATGTGGCCAATGAATTTTTTTAACACAGCCCCAGCTATATTTCTGCTTATTGCTGGCAAGCGAACATGAGGGAGACAATCGACAAAACCATCGTAAAGAAGGCTGGGAGGACAAGAAGTCTTTATAGCCCCTCTCACATTGAAATGTTTAATACCAGCGACCATCATCTCAGACACAGGATCAGCTTTCTCAGTTGCCTGGTGATTAGAAGGAGAAAAGCTAAGGAAATTCTCCCAAGAGAAGATCATGCAACATTTGGATTACAAAGTTTAAGTTTTGAAGCATTTACAACACTTAAAAATAGGTAAATGAAGCTGGGTATGCTGGAACACACTGATGCCCCGGGGAGTTGGGACTCAGGAGGATTGCGTGAGTTCAAGAGTTCAAGGTTAGACAGGACAATACAGTGAGACCCCATCTCAAAAACCAATGTGATGACCACCAACAATGATATGTAAAGACAAGATAATAATGACATAAATAAATCCTGCATTTTATGATAATGTGAATCTATTAAGAATCCTATACATTCACAGTATATCTTAATCATTTATTTTATATAATTAAATTATAAACATCGTGTTATAATAAGTACATAATTCCTTGACCAGATTAACAAAAATATTAATTATATTTTTAAAAATAAGTTTTTCTGGAGAACTCAGAAGGCAAGCACAAATGAAGACACTAGGTCCCTCAACTCATTTTAGGTCACCAGGCAGGAGCTGGCTGATGTCATCAAGCAATGAATGGGGTATTTGTTTTGTTGCTTCTGGGGACCTGGAGTTAGAGCAGCCTCCTCACAGGAAGCCTGTGTTTTGCATATAGTTGTATGTTCGATCTTAAACATGTGGATATATAAATAGATGAGCTAAAGGCAAAGGGTTGTTGGGCTTTTTTGGGAGGGAAGGGGTCCAAAATGTTTCCTATCGAGCCATTCTTGATTGTTGTTCATATGATCTTCAGGTATCTCATCTAATTTTTTAAAAGATGGTATTGCAAACACACAATTGTTTCTGCACTTATAGAGATCCTTTCCCAAGTTACATCTGTAATCCAATCAGTTGGGTGGCTGAGGCAGGAGGATTGCTGCCAGTTCAAGCTCAAGGTTAGCTAGGACTACATAGCAAGATATTGTCTTTTTTTAAAAAAAGGAGGAAATAAAGAAAAGAAAATGAAAAAGGAAGGCAGGCAGACATGGTGAGGATACATGAAGAGGGAAGCAGGCAAGGAAGAAAAAGATAAAAAAAAAAAGCCAAAGAAACAAAAAACTAGGGGATATTCCCCCCTAGTGTTTGATTAGGCTTTTGTCAATTACAGAAAGGGTCACATAGTAGGAGAGCATCAGACTCAAGGAAAAGCTTTTCCCAGTTTTCCTCTTTTACACACAGGTGGGGCAACTCTCCTTCTTGCCCCCCATGCACCCTTCTACACACACACACACACACACACACACACACACACCTGGCAAGTAGAGCAGTAGATGTTCATGCACACCCTTTAGAATTTACACGGTGTCATTTACCAGGGAGGGGGGCAGGATGGAGAAGAGACAGGGGTTAAGGAGTGAGAAGAGAGATAGAGGCCAGGCCCACGTAAGATGAATTATTCTGAAGGTATAATTCTTCATAATAATAATAATAATTCATAATTCTGTTCTCTATAGCCCTACTGATGAACACTATTTGTTTTACTCAACTTGGCTAGTACTAGTGTTGATGGATTGAATTCTCATTTCTTGTCAAGATCATCATGGGTAGTAGGTGAAAATGATGCTCATTTTTGTTTTTTTACTTCTGAGATAGGCTGGTGCTATGTAACCCAGCTTTAAACTCAAAATCCTCCTGACTCTACTTCCCAAATGCTAGGATTCCAGGTATAAATCACCATATATATACATATATATATATTGCTTTGTCTTTGAGTATGTAAGTGTGTGGTTATAAATGTTTTATGAGGGCACATATATGCTCCTGCACATGGAAGTCCAAGAACATCATTGACACCAGAAGCCTTGACTGTGCTCTACTTATTGAGGCAGGGTCTCTCCATTGAACTCAGAGTCTATCAATAAGTCTTGTCTAGCCAACCTGTTGTGGGAATCCCTTTTCTCTGCCTTCCTGGGATCTGGACTTCGAGGTAGTCTATTATAGCCACCTGGCACTTACATGGGTGCTGGGGATTGACTTCCGGTCTTTATGCTTGCTTACACATCTTTTTCCTCTAAGCATCTTCTCAGGCCCAGGCCTAGCTGTTTGTTTGGGGTACTATGTCTCTAAACCAGGCTTCTTAACAGAGAAAATGTCTACCTCTAGATTAACTTCCAGCCTCCAAACTACATGAAAATTGTTGTAAAACACACTTATTGTGAAGAATGTCTTCATAAGGCAGGTCTACATGTGTCAAACTAGGTAGGGTGCAGAGTCACCTTGCATCTCTGCCTTCTCTTAACACAGAGGGGCCACATACTTCTTGTTGTCCTTGTTTGTTGTGGGAAGAGGGGGAAGAAAGGCCTTTTAACTGATGATAAAGAATACAGAAGAAAGGAATATGGAACCGAAGGAATCAGGAATCTCTTCCCACGTGGTTTTGAAAAATTCCTCATTTTTCTTGTTCCTATTTGTTTTCCTGTCACTAAGCAAGAAAACTCAGCTCTGTCCATGAAGAATTTCACCCATCAGCCAAGTGAGGGGGTGAATGCCTTTAATTGGCAGAGGAGGCAGAGGCAGAGGCAGAGGCAGAGGCAGAGGCAGAGGCAGAGGCAGAAGACAGAAGACAGAAGAGGCAGAGGCAGAAAGATTTCTGTGAATTCAAGGCAAGCTTGGTCTATACAGCAATTTCCAGGCCAACTAGAGATACATAGTTGAGACCCTATCTCAAAGATTTTTTTTCATCTACCACTCTACAACAGACACCTTGGGATGTTGTGGCAGGAAATGTTGAGGGGGAAACTGTTTAAATGACATCATAATGCCTGGAGAAGGGAGAAGTGAAAAGTAACAAGTACCTCCTGCTATCATATACATATACATATACATATACATATACATATACATATACATATACATATACATATACATATACATATACATATACACATACACATACATATACATACACATACCATATATATATATACATATGCTATACATACATTCCTGTATATTTTAAATAGCATTCCTGGTTACAGGATCACTTCAGGAGTTAAAGCCTTTGTCTTACTAAGCATCACTTGGCATCAGCACTGTCTGATGTGCCCTTCTTCATTCTTAGTCAAGAAGGAAGCTACCTCACCTAGAATCCAGCACCTGAGGATGAGTCACCATGCCTAAGGGTCAGTCACATAGATTGTCCCCTCACATAGGATACTCTTGTCTGCCAGATACTTACCATCCCAAGGGATACACAGATTTTTGTCCCATTGTGTCTGTTGTACGAACACGTCTGTGTACATGTACAAAGCACAACGTATATAGTGTTTGTAATCTGTCAAAATTAGAAGCAAACTTTTTTTTTCAAATATTTATTTATTATGTGTAAGTACACTGTAGCTGTCTTCAGATACTCCAGAAGAGGGAGTCAGATCTTGTTACGGATGGTTGTGAGCCACCATGTGGTTGCTGGGATTTGAACTCTGGACCTTCAGAAGAGCAGTCGGGTGCTCTTACCCACTGAGCCATCTCACCAGCCCCAGAAGCAAACTTTTAAGAATGCAATTTGTCAATCGATCCAAGACAAGAAGAAATGATGTATTATGGACTGTCATTCTTTAAAAATGAAGTCATCATTATTCAACTTTTAAAACTTGACTCAGTCTTTTCTCACACACCAGGGGTGGGGATGGAATACCCTCTCACATTTCACTCTTCCATCGGAGATGTCAAGTGGTACCTAAGGATTTATAGTAAAATTAACATTAAGGACCAAGTACAAGCAGATGTTCATCACTGGATCTGACAGCACGCCTGTTTTTTACTTTGCCAACAGGCACAGCAATGGGTTTCACGCTGTGATTCTCTGTAGGAGATGTCACCACAACCTTCCATGTCTCTTAAGATGGGTACTTCTTATCTCATTTGCTGGGACTTCAGTATTCCTGCCAATAAATGAATACTTGTGCAGCCAGATACTCATCCCTGACAAACTTTCCATGGCTCATCATCACGCCTGGTCAGAGGCAAAAGACTCAGGCTCCTGTGTCTGGTACTCAGTTCCTCTTCAGCTCCAAGCTGAAGGTACCTTCTCCAGCTGTTCTACCCTGATATAGCCCCTTCCTTCACAGCTACAAAACCAAGTCTTAACTAATTTTTTAAAATAAACTTTGTAAAATTATAATAAATTAGAAATGAATGCATCCTCTCTGGAAAATGGTTCAAACAACACAAATGTGTGTGTGGGGTGGGGTGGGGGGGGTGTGTGGGTGTGTACATACAGGAACAATTGAAAGTTTAAAAAAACAAACCTGAGGGCTGGAGAGATGCCTCAGTGGTTAAGAGCACCAACTGCTCATCCAGAGGTCCTGAGTTCAATTCCCAGCAACCACATGGTGGCTCACAACCATCTGTAATGGGATCCAATGCCCTCTTCTGATGTGTGTCTGAAGACAGTGACAGTGTACACATATAAATTTAATAAATAAATAAATAAATAAATAAATAAATAAAACCCCTGAAAGTCTCTATGAATTCTAGACCTTTCTTTTACACCACCAACTGCATGGGTGTGTGTGTGTGTGTGTGTGCGCACGTGCACACACACACTCCACACAAGTATGTGCACATCTGCTGTAGTTTCAATGTTTTCACCAAAGGTCTGCAGATTAGAACCTTTAGTCCAGAGTAGCAATGTTGAGAGAGAGAGACTCAGAGGGAACAATTTCGGGTCCTAACCTTCTGTATGGGTCGATGTTCTTCTCCCAGGAGTCAGCGAGTTCTCAGGACAGAGAGTTCACTTTCACCACAGTCAGTTGTCAGAAAATCAAGTTTGGCTTCCTTGGCTCTTGCTCCCTCCCATCCTATTGCCCTATCAAGCATGATAGGAGACATCACACGGTCCTGTGCTCTTGGGTTTCTCAGCTCCAAGAACTGTGAGTCCACATATTTATGTGCTGTACTCATGTTTCTGTATTGTTTGGACTTTTCTTTCTAAGCTGCCTAGCCTGTGGCATTCTGTTATAGCAACAGATGAGCAGTGAAGACATTCATCCTTACAAACCACTAAGCAGCCTTCAAACTCTTTTTCTTTAATACATATATTATATACATATTAGATAAGTACTTATGCATAATACATACATAAGTTATATAGAGTAATACACATGTTAGTTTAGTTTTGTTTTGTTTTAGGCAACAGGACTGTATGTGTATGCAGTAGTCCAGACAGCATCCTTTTCTTCAGGTCCTTTCTCAAACTTCCTGTCTGCCCGGAAGCCTCCTTCTGTCTCATCACCTTGCCTTCCATTTCAAACGCTTGTATCCATGGCTGTCTGTTGGTCTCTGAGTCATCTCTATATGTTCTTGAGCTGCTTAATTTTTATTTAACATGGGGGGTGTCTTATAACCGGAATGCAAAATCTTTGAGGGCAACGCTGTTATTTTGATCTTACGTGGTATTTAGAATTCATTGTGCACAAAATAGGTATTTGATGTGATTTTACTGAATAACTGAAGTTCGGGTTCCTGTTTCCTGATCTAAGGCAGGAAAACTGGGCTCAAATGTAGAGGTAAAATGCTTGCCCATTTTAAGGGGCTTGTCTGGAACTCTTCAATCTGTTCTGAGTGGTGGGCAGAGTCCTACAGATCAGACAGCAGCCTCCAGGAAAGTCAGAGACCCACATGCAATGTTTCCCTCTGACCTCTCAGACCACGGACAGCTCCACGGGCTAAACTGTTAGGCAGGCCACCCTCAAGGTTTACAGGCTCAGTGAGAAGAGCGAGCCTTGAAGGAAGTTCAAACTCTCCAGGAAAACACACTGCCTGCGACCTTGTAGGTTTCTAAAATTCCACCTTTCACAGAACCAATTCTCCAGTGGAATTAGCCGTTGCCTAACAACAACCGCAGCAATTGACAAACAGCCTTTCATCTTCCCTTTCACACCATGAGGAGAGTTGAACTTGCCGCTTCTGTACAAAATGTCACCATTTTGGTGGTGTAAAAGAAAGGTCTAGAATTCATAGAGACTTTCAGGGGTTTTATTTATTTATTTATTTATTTATTTATTTATTTATTTATTTATTTATTAAATTTATATGTGTACACTGTCACTGTCTTCAGACACACATCAGAAGAGGGCATTGGATCCCATTACAGATGGTTGTGAGCCACCACGTGGTTGCTGGGAATTGAACTCAGGACCTCTGGATGAGCAGTTGGTGCTCTTAACCACTGAGGCATCTCTCCAGCCCTCAGGTTTGTTTTTTTAAACTTTCAATTGTTCCTGTATGTACACACCCACAAAATGTCAGCGTGACAGGAAAGAAGAAACCTCCAATAAAACAGACTTTGTGTTGGCTTTAGGAGTGTTTCTTCACTAGTTTCTTAAACGGTGTGTGCCTGTTTCTTTCTCTTTCCTCTGCACATGTGTGTGGAGGTCAGAGGTCAACCTCAGCTGTCCTTTCTCAGACACCATTCACTTTCTTCTTTGTGACAGGGTCTCTCACTGGGTCAGACTTCACTAAGCTGTCTGGCCCCTGAGCTCCACTGAACCTCCTTCTATCTCCACATCCCCAGTCTGGGATTACAACTCCACACGCTATGCTCTTGGTTTGAGCCACGGGTTCTTGGGCTCAAACTCCAAGTGAGGCAAGAATTTTATCACCTGCTCCATCTCCTTAACTAGATGCCTCAGTCATTTAGACAAGCTTCAGTTTTTAGTATAATTTACTTACAGCAGGGCATGCACAGTATATAGCAAAGTCTGGATCACAGGAAACTGTCAAAAAATGTTTGTTAACGAAGAAGGTCGTGTTTTGGTGGCTCACACCTGTGCCAGGAACTAACATGGTTTTTTGCCCGGCCTTTTAGCCACAGGAGGCACACAGAACACTGGTGAGCTGTTGGACTGGCCAACATTATGAATGATGTTTTCTGAGAAATTCTATTCAATTCCTGTTACAACCGATTTATTTCAGATCTTTATTAAACTTTGCTGCTTGAAATAAATGGCTTGTTATATGGAAAATCTCTTTTTGTTAGTGATTTCCTCTGAAAGAATATTAGTCATAACTTGTGGGAACATTCCTTTTGATAACGTACATGTCTCCTATTAATAGACTCAATTCTTAAAGTCCAAATAGCCATTTTTAAAGACCTGACTTAGTATTTAACAACTAAGAATTTTATTTCATTTTTTAAAAAGTTGGATCTTTTTTTTTTTTCCGCCAGAGGAGAACTTGTAAATCCCTCGAATGAGATCATTAATCAAAGCAGATGAAATGAAGTCTAGTTTGTTAGCGAGAGCCTGGAATAGTGCAGATAACCAACATAGTTAAAATACTTAAGAGTATTTTATTGCTAGCCCAACCTGCAAAAGTACTTAAGACCCAAATCCTATCCCTGGGACCCATGTCTGAAAAATGAAAAGCTGGATGTAGTGCTACACGTCTGTAATCCAGCACTCCAACACTGAGGGGAAAGGCAGAGACAGCAAAATTACTACAAGCTCTCAAGGGCCACCAGCTGAGAGGAGGCACCTCAGTAAGGTGAGAGGCAAGAATGAACTGTCCAAAGCTGTCCTCCTGCTTCAGTTCAGAGAGCATGGCATGTTAGCACCCACACTCTCACACACAGGTTGAAAAGAGTCTGACAGTGCTTTGGAGAAAGAACCCCATCCATTCTGTGGCCTCTCCAGTTGTTGAGACACTGATTATCCATCAAGAAGATCTGAAGCACTGAGAAGGTAGTTGGGATACATAGCCCTTGCCCTTGGCATCAATTGGCTGTGAGTTTTAGGGTGACTTACATCTTTGTTCATCTGGGCAGTGTCTATAAAATAAGTTTACCCAGCCAATTCTAATAGCTGATGACTGCCTACCAAGGTAGCAGCTAAGGGTGCAGACCTGGAGATGAGAGATATGAGGGTCTAAGTTTCATTTTGATAGATTCCTGTGAAGGTGAATTTAGGTGAATTATTTAACCCCTCTAATCTTCCCAATGTGTAACATTTATTTTTCTGGTTAGTAAGGATAAAAAGAGGTAATACAGGCCAAGAGTTTACCAGGGGCTCAGTGGGTAACGGCTGGGTTTGTTTCCCGTTTTTTCTCTTTCTTTTTCAAATCACTTTAGTCTAGAAGCAACAATCTTGTTACTACCCAGTCTATGGCCCTTTGCAATGTACTCCATAAATCTGTTTTGTTCCTAATAAAATAAAAACAGGTCTGGTGATGTGTTGAGTTGGTAGAGTGCTTGCCTGGCATGCACAAACCCCTGGGTTCCATCTCTGGTACTGTGTAAATCGGGCATGAGGGTACATGCTGCAGTCCCAATATCTGGGAGGAAGAAACAAGAGGACCAGAAGTTCAAGGTCATCTTGAGCTACTAGCAAGTGCAAGGATAATCTGGGCTACATGAGAGATTCCTATCTCAACAAACAAGATAAAATCACTAAAGTTCCTTAGTCATGCTAAAACACATACTATATTGTCAACTAACCTGACTGAGGGTAGGAGAAGCTAAACTGAGGACAAATGAAAAGAGTTATGAAGGTGGGGACTTAGCTTATATGTGTCAAGGTACAAGGCGTAAGCGGTTTGCTTTTTGCCTTCATTGCCCAGTGGTGGTGACCTTCAGAGTAAGAAGGACACCACCAACATGGTGCAGGAAGAGAGAAAGGAAGCAGTCTGGGATGAAGAGATACTAAGCCTTGGGGCACTGATAGTCTGCAGGGCCAGCCACCTAACACAATTGACCATTGATGCTATAGACAGAGCCTTTTTAAATGGCTGGCTTTAAAAGAACTCTAATATCTTTCTTCATTTAGGATAGAACTGAAATTCAGAAAACCCAAGATTTAGGAAAAAACATAAGCCAATTAGCCATGCATTTAATGTCAACATTTGGGTTAAATTTTTTTCATCATGTGTCTTAGTTACTGTTCTACTGTCGTGACGGTCGAAGGCAACTGATGAAATGAAATGTTTTGAGACTACAGTTTCCGAAGACTAGTTTAGTCCATGACCATCGTGTTGGGGAACATAGAAGCAAGCAGGCAGGCATGATGCTGGAGAGTAATCTTAAGACACCAATCATGAGGCAGACAGAGCTAACTGGGAAACTTCAGAGTCCACCCCCAGTGCCACACCTCCAAAAGGGCATCTCCTAATCCTTTCTCAACAGTTCACCAGCAGAGCACCAAGCATCCCATACATGAGCCTTTGGGGACCACCCCACTCAAACCATCCCATTGTGCATGCGTCTCTGTGTGTGTATGTGTGAGCACACACATTTCATACATATGGGGGCAGAGGGCAATCTCCGTTCAGTTCTTCAGGTACCAACTTCCTATTGCCTTTGAAACAGGACCTCTCTCTGGGTTAGAGGTCACCAATTAGACCTGACTAGCTGACCAGCAAGCCTTAGTGATCTTCCTGTCTGTGTCCCCAACACTGGAATTATAAGGACATACCACCACATGGTGCTTTATTTATGGGACTGCTGGGGAATCAAACTCTGATCCCCATACTTAAAAGGCAAACACTTTACTGACTAAGCAATTTCCCCAGCTTTCTTCATCTTTTTAATACACGTTTAAGGACAACTATACAACTTTTTTGTATGTGTATTTTTTGTATACACATATTTGAATACAAATATTTTTCTATGTATATTTAAGGATATCTATACAACTGTGGACCCCATTTTTAAAATGTAGCATTGTTAGGGAAGCAGTCGTCTAGTTTTTAGCCAACCTTCATAACCATCCTTTCAACAAGCAAATTGTGTGTGTGTGTGTATATATATATATACATATATATATGTATATATATATGTACATATATACATACACACACATATGTAGCAAAGGAAATCTATGTGATTTTATTTAACTATCTCATATTGATTGACATCTCGAACCTCTTCAAATTCATGACATTATAAATATCATATCAATATACATTTCCTGCTTATTTTTCCACACCTGAGACTGTTTTCTTAGAACTGACTTTTTCCAAAACATAAAAAGTTGAAGGACATGAACATTTTATAGTTCTTCACATTTGCTGCCAAATTGCTTTTCAAATTGTTTATCAAGTCCAGTTCCAAGACTGGTGTGTCAGAGCAGTGGATTATTTCACTATATATATTTCATTATATATATATATTCATATTCAATATCCAGACTGTGATAATAAACTTTAAGTGTGTCTGCTGGTAGGCAAGTGAGGGAAGCACAAACAGCATGAGAATCAGTATTATTGTTTTATAGAAGATGAATGGGAAGGGTTTTCCAGAAAGGGGTGGGAGGCACTTAACTGTGCATTCTGACACATACCTGTAATCCTAGTTATAAGGGAAGCTGAGGCAGGAGGATCACAAGTTCAAGGATAGCCTGGAAAACTTAGGGAGGCCTCATCTCAAGATTTAAAAAGAAGAGAAAAGAAAGAAAGAAAGAAAGAAAGAAAGAAAGAAAGAAAGAAAGAAAGAAAGAAAGAAAAAGAATAGAAGACTAGGTATATAGTTTAGTGGCAAAGAGCTTGACTTGCATAGCCAAGACCCAGGGTTCAATGCCCCAGAATGCAAAATGATATTAAGAAGGAGGAGGAGGAAGAGGAGGAGGAGGAGGAGGAGGAAGAAGAAGAAGAAGAAGAAGAAGAAGAAGAAGAAGAAGAAGAAGAAGAAGAAGAAGAAGAAGAAGGAAGAAGGAAAAAGAGGAGGAGGAAGAGCAAGAGAAAAGGAGAAGGAGGAAGAGGAAGGAAGAGAAGAAGAAGAAGAAGAAGAAGAAGAAGAAGAAGAAGAAGAAGAAGAAGAAGAAGAAGAAGAAGAAGAAGAAGAAGAAGAAGAAGAAGAAGAAGAAGAAGAAACAACTACTGAGAGTTGACGGGAGGAAAGAGTAAGGTACTGAGAACTGAGGAGAGAGGGTTTTAGGTAAAGCAACAGCACTGGAGCCCTAAGCAGATGCTTAGTGCTGGACCAGTGTCACCAAGGCCCATGTGGGGACAGAGGGAAAGGGTCAGCTAAGACAGGGAAAGGCATAATAAAACACTGTAAAGATTGCTCTGAACAGAGCAAGATGAGGAGAAGGCATTGTCAAGCTCAGGTAGCGTCTTTAGGAGGCTGAAGTCAAAACTGGTTCACATTTTATGTGGTTCTGATACCCAGCTGTATAGAAACCGACTAGCCAACATTCACCCCAGAGTCAGCATCTTCCTGGGCAAGCCTCCCACCTTCTCAGCATCTCTGTCCTCTCTGACTTGCTGGATGCTCAGAACCTTCTACAATCTCACACCAGTGGCTATCAATGCTTCCTCCAAGCGTTTCTTTCTCTGTCATTCCTACAACTCCAACTGTATTTGAACAATTTCCTACGCTATTTCCCATAGTCTTTCCCGTCTCAACCAGGCCACATAGGGCTGACAAGCCACTGTCCTCCACACATTGGTTCCTCTTAGGGCATGCCTCACTTTCTATTTTATTGTAGTGATAAGGCGCTGACCAAAAACAACTAGGAGAGGAAAGGGTTTACTTTAGGTTAAAGCTCACAGCTCATCATCCAGAGACAACAAAGAACTCAAGGCAGAGACCTGGAAGCAGGAACTGAATCAAAGCCCATGGAGGACGCATGCGTACTATTCTGCTCTCCACGACCTGGTCAGCTGGTTTCATATACACTCCAGAACTACCTACCTGCCTAGGGCTGACACCACCCGTGATGGGCTAGGTCTTCCCATATCAATCATTGATGGAGAAAATGCCTCCATAGACTTGCCTACAGGCCAATCTGATGGAGGTGTTTTTCTCAATTCAGGTTCCCTCTTTCCTGACAACTGTAGCTTGTGCCAAGTTGATAAATAAATAAATAAATAAATAAATAATAAAAATAATCCAAACCAGGGCTGTTCTGCATCTCGGCTGTTTCCGTGTTCTCCACCACCAGGAAGGTTCAGATTCTTCCAAATGAAACCTGAGCCTTACCACAGTTCTAATCTACTGGTCAGAACTCGCTGCCCATTGTTAGCCAGAAGCACACTGCCTTCCTGTCTAACAAGTTTCCCAAACCAGCTCTGCACTCTCCTCCCATGCCCCTTTGCCTGCTTTATCTCTCCTTCCTGGTACCTTCTGTTCTGAGCCATCCCAGCCCCACCCTACCCAGGAGGCCAGGACCACCCCAGCAGCTCCTTGTCAAAGCCATCTCACTCTCTGGCTAGAATTGTGGCTGACTTACTGCTTCCCTCCCTAATTCCTTTATCACTCACATGTCTGTCTGGTGCCATGCTAAGCTGCAAAGGCGCTTTCTTTCCTTCTCAATGACATTGTAACAGGAAGCAGGATTCCACTAGAAAAACCCTATGCTTTAGAATGCTGGGGGAAAATGGCTTCCCACAGGCAGACATTCTGGCTTATGCTTCATATTCTGCATAAACTGTGACATGGCTGTGAGCAAGACCTAGGCAGGCTGAGAATGCCTCTCTTCCCAGCTACTGCCAGACTTGTATGTAAGTTCATTTTTCCATTTATCTAGAGATTGTATGTTTTTAGGCAAGTGGGTGCTCAGATTCATAGCCAATGTGGTAATGGTAGGAGTGAGGGTGGGGGGTTCCCTTTAAAATCTTTGCAGCTTTGGCGGGGTCTACTTCCAACCCCTTGAACACAGTAGGTGCCCAGCCAGTGTAGATGGATTCCTCAGGGTTTTGTTGCTAAGTCATTAGAGCTTGAACTCAGGTCATCTGATTCCGGGCTCTGCACACCTTTCCCAACAGCCTTCTCTCTTTCTGACTTCTTGTTCCGGTCACTGTCAGCTAAGCTGCATCTGAGAGAGCTGCGGGATTTTAAGTCAGAATGACTAGGCAAAAAGAAAAAATAATTAAATGAACCAAAGGCTGGAATCTGTTTTCCATGTAGCAATTGAAGCCAATGTGAACATCTGACTAAGGATTTGAACTGAATTAAAACGTAAACAGTGAACAATAACAACAGGGCCAGTACGCCACTCCCTGAAACATTTTAGCTTCTTAGAGTTTGGTGTTTGGGTTGAGCTTTATAGCCATTAAGTTGACATGTGTCTTGGTATAAACCCACAGTCCAAGGAAATAAAGAAAAGAGAAGAAATAAGTTTGTTTTGAGTTTTCCTTCTCTTTTTAATAGCTCCCAGCAATGCTTCTAGTCCCTAAGACTATGACTTGGGGACAAGGCTCTGTGGCTAAGTCTCATTCCCAGTTACCCTAGACATCCCCAGACCTCCAAACCAGGGCAACGAAGCTGAAGGGCCAGTGAACGCTAGGCTGGGCTTTCTCTTTGAGACTGAAAATTAAATAAGTAAATTACACTCACAAAACATGTCAGATTCAAGTACATGTAAAATGAGAATTAAAAAAAAAAATGAAGTTGGAGCATTTAAAAACTGGTAACCGCTAGCCTTAATGACCGAGATAGGAGACTTCCGGAGTGAGCACGGAGAGGCCCGCCTCTTGGGAAGAGGAAGGTTTGGCTGACAGTGAACCTGTACTCCAGGGACAGGATGAAGGGAGTGGGCATGGTGTGGCGTGGCATGGCGTGGCGCAGGGGTTGTGGCAGGAATGGTTTTGCCTCTCCTCACAATCTCTCTGTATGTCCCCTGAAACCGAGGGGAGGAGGAGTCCCGTCCCTCCCTCCAAGGTGTTCATGAATTTAAATGAAAGCCATAGACTTTTCTGCTAGAGGTGGGGTGGGTGGGAGGGTGAAGTAGGGGCGTGGCTTCTCACTTTCCTACATCTCCCTGAGAGCAGCCCAGCAGAAGAGACTGACAGGAACAGGACTTAAAAAGGAAGCTCAGTTTCTTTAATGAATGTCGATTTTATTGGATAGTAGAATGGCTACTCCAGCTTGTTTCTTCGTTCCTTCTTAGAAGGGGGAACAAAAGACCCATGGAAGGAGTTACAGAGACAAAGTTCAGAGCTGAGACTGAAGGAAAGGACCATCCAGAGACTGCCCACCCAGGGATCCATCCTATAAACAACCACCAAACCCAGACACTATTGCATATGCCAACAAGATTTTGCTGACAGGACCCTGCTATAGCTGTCTCCTGTGAGGCTATGCTGGTGCCTGGCAAATACAGAAGTGGATGCTCACAGTCATCTATTGGATGGAACACAAGGTCCCCAATGAAGGAGCTAGAGGAAGTACCCAAGGAGCTGAAGGGGTTTGCAGCCCTATAGGAGGAACAACAATATGAACTAACCAGTACCCCCAGAGCTCGTGCATATGTAGCAGAAGATGGCCTAGTTGGCCATCAATAGGAGGAGAGGCCCTTGGCCTTTCGAAGATTCTATGCCCTAGTATAGGAGAATACCAGGGCCAGGAAGCAGGAGTGAGTGGGTTGGGGAGCAGGGGGTGGGAGGAGGGTATAGGGGATTTTCAGAGAGGAAACTAGGTATATGAAGAAACTATCTAATAAAAAAAATTGAAAAAAAAGAAGAAGAAACTCAGAAGCCATTTCCTAACTCCTCTCCTGGGTGGGGGACTTCAAGCTTTACAAATAGTTTGTATTTAAGAAACATTCCTGTAATAATTCCTCAGTGCACCCCTGCAGAACCAGACCTTTTTTCATGCTTTCTAAGGAGACACGGAAACAGTATTTTGCCATAGCGAACGATCATAGCTGCCTCTGTGGGACAGGCTTGTGGCTCTGGACCAGAGTGTTGGGGGGGAGAGGGTATAGAAGAATGGGTAAGAATTGAGGCTTGGAGACAGATTTGTGCTTAAGCCACAGCTGTGTGATCACAGGCAATTTACTTAAGCTCTCTAAGCCTCGACTTCCTCACCGAGAATGTAGAAATGATAATGCCGTCCAGCTGATCAAATTACTGTGAGGAATAATCTAGAACAGGGGCTGTCCAATACAAATAGGACATAAGCCACAATGAGAGCATATATGACTTACAATTTTCGAGTATCTGGCTAAGAAAAGTAGAAAGCAAACAGGTGTAGTTAATTTTCATACTACAGTTTACTTAGCACGTCCACAGTATTAAGGTATTTTAAACCCTTGAGTCTTTGAAGATGACCTCAGGCTCCTGATCCTCCTGCCTCTACTCTCCAAGTACTGGGATCACAGGCGTGTGCTATTATGCCTGTTTTATGTGCTGCTGAGGAATGAACTCAGGGCTTTATGTACACTAGGCAAGCACTCTACCAGCTGAGCCTCCTTCCAGCCCTACACAGCATCTCTCCACTCTCATACCACGTTTCAAGCCCTTGATGACCAGATAAGATTGTCAGAGAGTGGGTCTAGGGAAAAACCATGAGGCATCTGGCTTTGTACTAGGCACATAATGGACACACAAATAAGCAGCAATATTAATTCGTCTCAGGGAACTCTATAATCTCAGAGCTTCTGTAGACTGTCCATGATGTTCCAGGAACTCCTTGGAAAGGCTGGCTACTCAACTTTGAGCCCTCATTTACCTTAGAGATAGCTTCCTCCAGAATGGCCTGCCTTGGTATGATACCACCAGTAGTGGGCTGGGCCCTCCTGCATCAATCACTAATCAAGAAAATGCCCCCCCAAGCACCAGCAATGTTCAGGGTACCGGCGCATGAAGCCCTAAGAATGAGCCCACTCTAGAATCCTTCCACTTCATACAACAGGTCGTTACTGGATATTTGGTCTTGTATTTTCCACTTTCCAAATAATGAGGCACTAAAGTAATACACGCTGATCAAAGCTGGCTTATGAAGCTAATGTTTGAAATCCCAGTACTCAGGAGGCAGAGACAAGATGTTCAAAGTCACATTGGCTATATATCAAGTTCAAGGCCAACCTGGGCTACATGAGACATTGTCTCAAAAAACAAAACAAAACAAAACAAAACAACCCAAACAACCACAAGTTAATTACAATACTTTTCACAAAGTATATATATTCTCAGGAGAATCATAAAATATGTAAACTCATACACACAGCACACACACACACACACACAGGTACAAACCACTTTTTGGTATATACCATAATATTGTCCATTATTCATAATAGACAAGAAGTTGAACAGCCAAACCATCTGAGGCATGGGTACATCAACTGTGGTAGGCTCTCACCATGGAACAGTATTCAGCTGCAGGAAGGGATAAAGGATGAATGTGTGCCACATCATGAGTGGATCTTGCCAGGCAGAGGTCAAACTGTGGGTCACCAGTTACATGAGGTCTTCACAGTGCCCATATCCATCCAGACAGATGTTCTAGGAGTTTCTTTCTTGTGGTACAAGTGTTCTGGAATTAGATCCTGGCAATGGTGGCACTACCGTGTGAATAAACTAAAAACCAATGAACTGCTCAACCCAAAGGTTAACTTGTCACAGGAAGCAGAATCACACACTCAAGTACTGCCAGAGCCCTAGAATAGACGAGTATTTGTGAGTCTTTAAAAATAGAAGCGATTACTCATGATCAAAACATTATTTGATAAGATATCATCTTGAACTACAGCATACTTCATGGTGAACCTGTCCTGTTTCCCATAAATGAGAACTGTTTGAAAGTTTAGAATAAAGCATGACTACGATTGAGTAGACACAAACCTAAAGACAAGGCACAAAGAGATGCACAGATAGCCATGTATGGGGATGAGGCAGAATTTCTTTACCAGGGTACCTGCCACTCCTCTGTGCACAACTCTGCTATGGGTCTGTTACCCCCTGAGGTGTCTGTTACCCCCTGAGGTGCCCCCACATGTCTGCGTACTTCCTTGCCCTATGATGGGGCAGCGGGGATACAGCTGCTGAGCCTGACTCCAGAGGGAGGCACACAGGTTAAGGTCCAGATTTTACTAGTCTCTAGCTTTGTGGACTTCTCTCTCTCTCTTCTATGCCTCAGTTTCCCATTTCAAGAAGGACTTAATTCAAGCACTTGGGAAGCAGAGGCAGGTGGATCTCTGAGTTCAAAGCCAGCTTGGTCTACAGAGAGACTTCTAGGAGAGCCAGAGCTACTCAGAGACACTGTCTCAAACACACACACACACACACACACAAGGGTTGCTGGGCAGTGGTGGTACATAGCTTTAATCCCAACACCCAGGAAGCAGAGGTAGTACGAACTTTGAGTTCGAGGCCAGCCTGGCCTACAGAGAGAGTTCCAGGATAGCCAGGGTTACACTGAGAAAGCCTGTCTGAGGTTGGGGAGGTCTGGGCTTGTGAATACCGGGGTGGGGTTTACTGTAATCCTCTCAGATGGGTGCCTGCCATGGGAAGCACTTTCTCAGCATTTTATAAATAAGGACAAGTGAACACGTAAGCCCCGCCTCCACAGCCCACACCAGGGAGAGCTTGCTTTCCTCAGAACAGCTTTCCAGCTCTTCCCTCGGTGTTTCAACCAACTGTGATGTGGTGATCCTGGCTTTCCTTCTTCCTGCTTGTAGCACTTTACAGAGTGCACTGTGACCACCTGCTCCTGGCCCTTGCCCTTGGCCATCAGCTCCTCCTAGGAGACAAGTACCTGAGTGACCTCTTTTCATCAAACGAACCCAGAATGGTGCCTGAGATGGAGGAGACAGGCCGTGTTGTTCTCTGAATAGGCAGACATAAGAGGGGATCTGGAGAGCCCGATGGGAGAGAGATGCTCCTCTCTCACATGGTCCCCTTCGTGTCGTTTGATATGGGACCTTACACTTCCCCATGATGTCAAGAGATGAAAGAGCATGGCCGTACCTAGTGTGAAGGGAGAGGTAACCTTCACAGCAGCGACAGGCAAGGACTCTGTGAAAGGCCTAGTCAGAAACGACTCTCAGACACAGGCTGAAGGCAGAGTGTGCACAAGAACACATTTTTATTTTTTTCTGGTGTTGAAGGATGAAGCCATGGTCAAAGCCAGACTCGGTTAATGCTCTACTACCAAGCTACATCCCAGCCAGGTCAAGAAATTTTAATAAGATCTTTCGGGTTGCGCAATATGTGTCGGGAACTTACGGGTACAGCGAGGTACTTTTCCATGGCACGAGGCCTGTTTCCAGGCACAGTAAACAGACCGTCTATGGAAGGATGTCGCTTGCTTGTACGACTGCAGCCCAGATAATCAGGTGGCTACAGGGCTTGGGAGTCCTTGGGCAGGACACAAAGGCAGCAGATAATGGCTTTCCTAATTCTCTAGTTTTTCCACGCAGCCCTCTGGAGTCCTAATAAAGCCCCATAGACCAGCACACTGACTTCAAAGAGCTGTTTTCTAAACTCGCCCTGCCTAGTTTGGAGGCTCTAACCTTTGTCGGGGGGCTGCCTACCTCTCATCTATGTCTCCCACTTCTGCCTTGTAATAGGCCTCTGTCTAATGTTGTCCAGAGAAAAACAACTGGTGACTCACCAGCCCCTTGGGAAATGTGTCACCCCGTCCAGGAGTTTCGCATTAAGAAAAGAGGTCAATATGGAGGAACAGAGGGACTAATGGCGACTTGGTGATGAGGACATTAATAACCCTGCTGATGATGACAAAGACCCTGAAGGTGACAGTTACCAGCTATTTACTCTGGGCCAGATATGCTGCTAACAACCAACACCTTTATCTTACATGATCGTAACGCCAACCACCCTTTGAGGTAGGTATTATCTTATCCATGTTACAGATGAGGAATGAAAAACAAACCAAACGCTCCACATGGCAGACAAAGAGCTGAAAACTACTTCAAAGATTCTTGATTTTTAAAACCTTTGCACGTGTGTGTGTGTGTGTGTGTGTGTGTGTGTGTGGTGTGTGTGTGTGTGTGTGTGTGTATACACATATGTGGGTGATGTGGGTAGCACCGAGGCATACACATAGAGGACAAACTCAAGCTTCAGCCCTCACCTTTTATCTTGTTAGTAAAAAGGTCTCTCTTATTGTTTGCCTCTGCATTTGTCCATCTAACTGGCCAACAAGATTCTGGGAATTCTCCTGTTGCTACCGCCTGTCTCACCATAGGAATTCTAGGACTACAGACACACATGACCACATCCAGATTTGACAGGGTCTCTGGGGATTCAAACTCAGGTCCTTACACTTGTCAGGGCTTTACCTCCTGAGCCATCTCCCCAGTCCAAATGAATAGATATTTCAAGAACTTTGGTTCTGTAGGGAAAGGGGCCGAGAGCAAACAAACAGCAATAAGCAGGCTTCCGGGGCAAGCCACAGAAACTCCCTGTGCCGAAGATTTTGGTTTGAGCACAATGAGACAAAGCCACAGGCTTTATGACAGCCACAGGCACAAACCCAAGGCCTTCAGACGCTGTGTATTTGGACTGCTGTAAACCCCAGTGTTAGAAGCCCCGTTCTTAATACCTAGCACCCCAAATATAACAAGTCTTCTTGCACTTGGGTTTCTACTGTGGTTACCGGTCCATTTTCTTTTAAGTTCTTAATGAAAAAAAGAATGACACCCTGGATTTTTGAAAGGAGACGCCCTGAATTCCAATTCCCCAACACTGATTTTCTTTGGAGTTTTGCTCAATCTGAGAGGCTGTGAGGAAAGAACACCGCACTGAATCAGACTTGGGCTTTTGTCTCCAAGAGGCTGTCCGCCTTTAATAAAGTTACGTAACTGCCCTTTGCCTTAGTTTTCCCGAGTATAAAATGGAGGGGTGAAGTCAGATGAACTTTAAAATCTCTCAACTCCAACAGGAGGTGATTCTGTCTCTCGGCCACTTTTCTGAGCTTTCATAACCCTTGTAGGGAAATGTAGGTATAAAGTAATGTTGATATGGTTCATTAACTCCTATACTACATCCGGGGGAAAACGTTTCACACACAGTGAGTCTGTAATGGAAAAGCTGTAATTAAAAACTTGAGAAATCCCCCAGGTAGCTACCAAAGTTACCAAAAGCTATACAAATTGGTACCTTACTCCCTGCATGGCAGTTACATATACAAGCATTTGAGGCATTAATTATAAGTAATATATTAAATTTGATATGGTCCTTCTAATCCTTGTTGAAACATAGCTCACAATGTAAACACGAGACTGTTCCATCAGTAAAAAAATTTCCAGACTGCATTTATAATTCTGTTAAGGTTTCTCTATAAGACAAAGGACAGCCCAAAGGAGGACAGTGGTTGTTCTAGCTAATGTATCAGATGAGCAGAGACAGATCAGTGTACAGGTTTAAAATATATCTACCAATATGAACAGTGAGTCCTCTACCAATATGAACAGTGAGTCCTGCCTCTCTTCCATTCTGCCACATGTCATGTATGACCTGGTATGACCTTTCTGAAGGGCTGTTTGACAATACTAAGAGGAGCTTAAAAGTGCTCCTCCCATGGCGTTAGGTCACTACCCTTAAAGAAATATGTACTAAGGCCAGATACAGGGCTAAAGATGTAGCTCAGTTGGTAGAATATTTGCCTAGCATGCACAAAGCCTTGGGTTCGGTCCTTAGCATTGCACAAATCAGGTGTGGTAGCACACATCTATAATCCCGGGGCTGTAGAAGTGGAGGCAGGAGGAACAGAAATTCAAAGTCATCACTGGCTACACAGAATGCTAGCCTGGAATACACAAGATGCTGTCCCTGATGGTGGTGGCGGTGACACTTTGAGGCAGCATTATATACAACTTTAAAGAACTGGAGCTGAATGTGACAGCATATGTCTTTAATCCCAGGATGTGGGAGGCAGAGAGAGAGGGGGAGATGGATCTCTGTGAGTGCAAGGTCAGGCTGGTCTACATAGAAGGTTCCAGAACAGCCAGGATAACACAGTGAGACCCTGTATCAAAAAGGATTAGAAACTGAACCTGGAGAGCTGGCTCAGCTGGGAAAGCGCTGGCCGTGCAAGCACAAGGACTTGAGTCTGGAACCCCAGTGATCCTGTAAAAAGCCTGGCACAGTAGTGGGTCCCTATAGTCCTAGCACTGAGGAGTTGGGGACAGAGCACACCTGCGACTTGCTGGCCAGCCAGTTTAGACAAATCACAGATCTTCAGATTCAGTAAGATACCCTGTCTTAAAGAGGCAAGTGGAGGGCCAAGTGGTAGTAGTGCGCACCTTTAATCCCAGTACTCAGGAGGCAGAGTCAGGAGAATCTCTGTTCAAGGCCATCCTGGTCAACAAAGAGAGTTCTGAGACAGCCAAGGCTACTTGGACAAACCTTGTTTTGGAAACTGTTTTCCCTAAGAATGTAAGGTAAAGGCTGGAGAGAAGGCTCAGCACATAAGAGCATTTGCTGCTCTTGAAGAGGATGAGAGTGCAGTTTCCTGGACAGCACCCACGTTGTGTGGCTTACTGTTGCCTCTAACTCCAGCCCCAGGGGATCTGACAACTCTCGGTCTCCATGGAAACCTGCATGTGTGCATACACATATATGTAAATTTAAAAAATAAGGAAGCCACTTGACATGAACCTCTACCTCCACATGTGCAGACACATGAACACATACACTATATCTATGAGAAAGAATCAGAAGCCCTCTAAATCACCAGAAAAAGAATAGTTAAGTGGTTGATGTTAATGTTAAACACACACTAAATATGTGTTTATAGGGATATATTCACAACATGTGTTTTTCTTTCTTTTTTCTTCTTTCTTTCTCTTTTTTTTTCTTTCCAGACAGGGTTTCTCTGTATAGCTCTGGCTGTCCTGGAACTCACTCTGTAGACCAGACTGGCCTTGAACTCAGAAATCCACCTGCCTCTGCCTCCTGAGTGCTGGGATTAAAGGCGTGTGCCACCACTGCCCAGCCCCACATGTGTATCTCATGCATATGCAGACTCTTTTCTAGATCACAACTGGATCGAAGTATAGACAACAAAGGTGCTTGTTGCTACTGGTTTAGCATCTGGGTCTTGTCAGTGAACGCAGGAGCTGGGATATCTGTCTCATAGACAATTACGTCACCACTGTATCTCAGCAGCATCAGTTCAAATCAGGGTTGTGACATTCTACCTAATCTCCTCTATGCTATGGTACCTTCCCCAGTATTACTTAGGGTTCTCAAGAGGAAAAGAATTTATAGAATCTGTACACACACACACACACACACACACACACACGGGACGGGGGGAGAGATGGAGGGAGAGAGGGAGGCTGTACTAGAATGGCTTAAACACTGTGATCCAACTAGTCCAAGAATGGCTGTCTACCAATGGAAGGTCCAGAAATCCCCAGTAGTTTTTCAGCCCCCCGGTTGGATGCCTCAGCTGGTCTTCAGTATACACCAGGATCCCAAAAGAAGTAGGCTCTAATGCCAGTGAAGGAATGGACTTGTCAGTGAGAGCAAGCAGGCAGGGAGCAAGCTTCCGTCGTCCATGTCCTTTATATAGGCTGCAAGCAGTAGGTGTGGCCTGATTAAAGGGTGATCTTCTCTCACTTCAGAAGATCTAGTTTAAAAGTGAGTCTTCCCTCTTCAAATGACTTAAGAAAAAAATTCCTCCCAGGTGTACCCAGCCCCTTGGTTAATTACAGATGTAGTCAAGTTGACAACCAAGAATAGTTATCACATCTCCTTATAGTGAGAACCCTGTCTCAAGAAAAAGCAAGCAGGGCAGAATTGAAATATTTCTCTCTAGAGATAGAGACCACTTGGTTGGTCTACGTCCCATTACTCACAACAGCGACATTAACAGCCGCCAGCAACATTGTGATTGCCAAGCTCTGTCAAGAACTGTTTTTGCAGTTAGTTAGTCCTTTGCATAAAGTCAGTTGGGATAGATCATCAAATTAATGTTGTTGTTCTGAGATATGATCTCATTGTGTTGTTGAAGTTGGTCTCCAACTCCAGATCTCAAAGTAATTTCCTACCCCAGTTTCTTGAGTAGCTACAGATGTGTGACTCCATGCCTGGCATCCCTCTGTTGTTTTACTCATAATACACCCTGGAAATTATTCTACAATGTGTATATCTAAAGATCTCCGATACCATTTACAGCTTCAGTGAACTCCATTGTGTGGATATACTGCAGCCTGTTCAGCTATTCTTTCTAGTTTCTCTCTGTCTGTCTCTCTTTCTGTGGGGTGTGTGTGTGTGTGTGGTGTATGTTTGTGTGTGTGGTGTTTGTGTGTGTGTGGTATATATGTGTGTGGTGTGTATGTTTATGTGTGTGTGCATGTGTGTGTGTGTGGTGTGTATGTGTAGTGTGTTTGTATGTGTGTATGTGTGTGTGTGTAGTGTGTTTGTGGGTGTGTGTGATGTATGTGTGGGTGTTTGTGTGTGTGTGTGTGTGTGTGTGTGTATGCTCACATGCAAGCACACTCCCTTATTTCCTGATGGGAGGCCCAGGGTTCTTTGCTCACCCCACACTCACACACAAAGAAAGCCAAAGAAACGTATGAACCAGTCTCAACTTGTGCGCCTTCTTTGTGTCTTGACACAAATTCAAACATTACTGAGACAATTGGAACAATGAGTATTGTACACTTTTAAAGAACTACTCACTTAAGCTCAATAGCGATTATGTTTTATAAAGTCTCTACCTTTTAAATATCCGTATTGGATTATTTATGGATAAACTGGCACAACACCTGGGGTTAGCTTCAAAATAACGAGAATAGTGCTGGGAATTCATGTCAGAGTCAGAATGCTGGCCAAGCATGATTGAGGCCTTGGCTTTGATCCTCTGCACCAGAGATACAATGATAATCAGGGGAGTAGAGGAGACTTTGACATCCCTGCCATGGGTTAACAGGTACCATGGTTCATTATGCTCTCTACCTACGTTGGTTTATGTTTTTACATTTTCTATAATAAAGTGTGAGCACATATGTGTAGTGAGTATTGTGGAGTGTGTGTGTGTGATATGTGTGTATGAGTCTATTTGTGCGTATGTATAAATACCCATTAAAATGAAAAGCAAGCCAAGCATGGTGGCTCACACCTGTAATTATATGACTCAGGAGGCTGAGGCAGGAGGATTGCAGTGAGATCTAGACCACTCTAGATAACAGAGTGAGGACTTTTTCTTTTAAGGAAATGATGAAGAAATGTTAATGTTGACAATGTGTGTGTTATAAAATTTCGGGGATTTGGTGATCATATTTTCTTGTCGTTTTTCAACTGTATACTCAATATCTCTCTTACAATGCACGGGGTTTTTCCTTTATCTTTTTTCTTCCTGTGCTGCTGGAGGTTGAACCTAAAAATCTCATGGAAGCCGCTCACACGCTCTACCCCTGAGCCAACCCTCAGCTCTGCACATATTCTTGATAATACTGACATTTTTATTTTAAAATAGCTTTATTTAACAATATCACTTATATAGTTCAGCTAGAGTTTGCTTCTGCTGCAATGGTTACAGTGAACAGTGACCTCGACTCTTTATAGATAATGGAGCACAGCATCTAACTGTATTTAGTTTTCAGTGGGTCCAGATGACCATTTATGAAAATATAGTTCTAACGTAAAGTCTAGGATTAGTGACTCTGTCCTTTGCTGTAACAGGATCACCTCAGAGGTACGGTCTAAGAGTAAACAGCTAGCTGGGTTTTTTTTTCCTCTTCTCCTTGTTATATAACATAAAAACAACAGATCCATTTGGCACCCACCTTTCTCCTCCAAAGTCACCTCTGCACTGGAATCCTGCTCCTCAGATTTCAGTCAGATATCGTACAGAGGGAAAGGTTTCTTAGTGAAAGAAAGTTCATGCATTTTACCACCACGCCGGATTCTGACAGCTTGGGAGAGTCCTTCTTTCAGGCCTGAGGGGCAAGGCCTTTCTTTCCTGTTATCCATCCGATACCCAGTGAGGGCAAACTGTTATCACATTGAATCACATTAAGAAACACAGGCAAGGACAGTAGAAGCGATGAAATCAGAGGCCGTTAATGGATATTTTTAGTGTATTGGTAGTCCACAGTAGACCACATTGTTAGTCATTTGATAAGGCCATTAAAATCATCCCTCTAAGATCAATAAAAAAAATGTAAAACCAGATAGCTTTATAAAAACAAACATATTTTATAATTATGCATGTGGTTATATTTTCTAAACATTCTAAACATGGACAGCTATTTGGAAATTATTTTGAAATATGCATCTTATTCGTCTAATTTTCCCTCTGCTTTTTGCTCATTTTCTCCTAAATAACTAATTATGAAATATGTAAGGAATGATATAGGCAGATGAATACTGAAGAATAGTGTCTGCATGTGGACTTGAGAATGAAGTCAGAGGCAGATGTAGCCATGCCCCTGAGAGTGGACCTTTCCGGCTAACAAGTATCTAGAGGCAGATAGATAATGCTGATGCAGATTCACCTGCCTGTCTGGGCTCCCCTGGCTTATTCTCTCTGCGCTTAGATCTATGCTCCAGGCTTTCTTTGCTAGGCATTTTAACATATAATCCTAACCATTTAATAATAAGCACAATAACCAGGTGAAATCATTGTTTTAAAAAAAGGTTAGGCTCAGACATTAAGAGCACGTATTGATCTTGTAGAGACCAGAGTTTAGTTCCCAGCACCCACATCAGGCGGCTCACAACCACTTGTAATTCTAGCTCCAAGGGCTCCACCTCCCTCTTCTGGCCAACCCTGGCGGCTGTATTAACCTGCACGGACCCATGTGTATACTTGCAACTAAAATTAAAATAAAAAATATTTTTTAAAAATCAGAAAATAGGCTAAAGGGCTGGAGATACAATTCAGAGATAAAATGCTTGCCTACCACACACAATGTCCTGAGTTTAATCCCAGCATCACAAGCAATCAAAAAAAAAATCAAATTAAATTGCTTGTTCAAGGTCACATAACAATCTAGTTATTCTAAATCTTACAAGATCAGTTTCCCGTTATAAACAAAGGCAACTGGCAATGTCTGCCACTGTCTAGAGTATCTAAGACTTAACCTTGAGCTAGGCAGTGTATCAAATCAACTGTATGGCTCATTTCTACCTAAGACTCCTCCACCCCTTGGAAGATGTACAAAATGTTGACATTGACCAGTGTGAAGATGGAGCCGGCTGAGGTGGAGTGTCCCTCTGTAAACAGACCCCAGAATTAGGCATCACTGAGGAGGGGAGAAACAGCCGCTCCCTTTCTGCCTGGATGTTAATAAAATTAAAGGGAGCTCGTATGGCTTAAGTCTGGGAATAGACAGACTTTTGATGACAACATTTTGATGACAAAGTAGAAGTCAACCAAAGAAAGTTGAATCTTGACATCTTTCCAGCAAGGGTCACTTGTTCCAACCCAGTGGGCTAAACATTTGGAATCAGAAACCTCAACTTTGGCAAATTATAGGTTTGAAATGCTGGAAGTTCTAATTAGACGTACATCCAAATGCCAGGAGAGCCCGCTCTGTTCGTTTACTCTCGGCTTTATGAAAAACTATTTGTTTGGAATGTGGTCTCGTTAGAGCAATTTAGCTTCAGGTTTAAAGAATGGAATATGCAAGAAAATAATTTTCCAAGTTTTACTGACTGAGTGATAAAATGGAAAAAAATATTTATAAAACCATGGATCCTTTGTAATTAAAAAAAAAAAAACCTTTAAATGCTAAACGTTAAATCCAATGAGACATTTAAGTCTGCCCTCCCACACAGATCCCCATTCTTGCTGCTAACGTTACAGTGGCATCCTAAGAAGAGCCTCCTGTGCATCACATAGCTGAGAGCCGCTATAAGATTACATGGGAGTTCTAACAGGAGGATTTCTGCAGACACAAACACAGGTTAAGCAACACCTCGAAAGCAGGCTCAAATGAAAGAAATAGGAGCAACGAAAATAAAGCATGAGGAAACTCTGCCACCACTAGCTGAATAAATGTTTCCAGGGACTGGAAGCCAAGAAGACAGATATCCACCGAAGGCTAAAAACTGTCTGAATCTACCAGGTCCCTACACACTGGACGACAGGAACCGAAGCACTGGAGGCAATCAGACCCCAAGCCCCTCCCACCTGGAAGGGAGGAACCAAAGCATTGGAGGCAATCAGACTCCAAGCCCCACCCCCCTGGGCGGGAAGACTACAATGACCTTTAGCAGCTCCACCGCAGACCGCAGAAATCCCAGCCTGCAGCCCATTTCGAAATTACCAAATCTCCAAAAATTACAGGAGATGGGTAGCTTACCAACACAATCACTTTGATCACATAGGTCAAGCCTGCATCCGCATAAATGGTAATTATCGACGAAGGGGTCACCTACTTCATTCATTTAATAACCCATTCTCAGTCAGATTTGCCACAGCTCCAGCCCAACTCAGTTAGGAGGCACAGGAATATTGGATTGAACTCTTTTCCAGTGTAAGAAGGCTTGGAAAACTTAAGCAATTAGGTGTTCTATTCCTCCTCTGCTCATTTACGGGGTATTCAATGTAACTAGTTTTATTTGTAAAACTTTATATTTTATTCTCTTCTTCCTAGAAAAGAATTTAAATTGTATTTCAAAGGGCTTCAGGGGAAGGGTTGATGACCAGTTGCTAGGAACTGCAAGCCATATCCCCTGCTACCTAGACTCCAGCCCCATGGACAAACTGGTTTTCACTGCTGTTAAAAGTCCCGCACCCCTAAAGCACAGAAAGTCTAAGCCAGTGGTTCTCAACCTGGGTCTTGACCCCTCTGGGAAGTTGAATGACCCTTCCACAGGGGCAAAATATAAGATATCTTGTATATTACATATTTACATTATAATTCATAACAGTAGACAAATTACACTTACGTAGTAATAATGAAAATAATTACATGATTGGGGGTCATCACAACATGTGAAACCATATTAAAGGGTTGCAGAATGAGAAAGATTAAGAACCAGAGGTCTACACCATGCTGGTGACCATGTGAAAGCACATCATAGATTTCACCATGAGGTTCCCCCAAACACCTGGGATACAAGATCTACATAACCACCTTTGTACCTATGTGACCATTTCTTCCCATATGGATGTAACATCTGCCAAGGATCAAGGTTATGTGAAAGAAAGCAACTTGGACTCAGAGTCCAGTTGTGTGGGCTCTAGCTCTTGGTGGTGGTGGTGGACTCAGAGTCCAGTTGTGTGGGCTCTAGCTCTTGGTGGTGGTGGTGGTGTGTGTGTGTTAGTGAAGATAACTCAGTGTACCAGGAAGCACATCTGCTAACGTCCAGCGCACAGACACGAATGCCAGTTTTCCACCTTGAAGCTATGTTACTCTAAGCAATTCATCTCAAGCTTGTGCCTCAGTCTTCTCCTTTGATAATGTCAATGCTGTCAAGAACACACAGGCACACCACCACTGCCTCTGCCACTACCCCCAAAGCACTCGTTATAGTACCTCAAGGATCTATTTACCTGTCCATCTCTATACCACCCTCACCCCATACTAACAGCTTTCCCTCTAAACTACCTCTACATCCCCAACACATTGGCTGCACCTAACCCAGAATAGATACTCAACAAATACTTTCTTAAATTATTGTCAAAATAATTGAGCAACAATTTGCAAGCCCTTTACTAGGGATCATTACGTTTGTCTCTTGCCACCAGAGAACCACCCAGAAAGAACGTGTTTTCCTTCCTGTAGAACATACTACGACGATGCCATTTCAGATGCATCAAAAGCTTATGTGGTTTCTTTCTTCTTTTCAGATAAGAAAGAATTTATGGAGCACCTACCAAAGCCAAGGAATGTGTTCCTTCCTGCAGTTGTCTATTTGATGGCTAAGCGAATATAGTTTCTGATCAATCCCCAAGGTGCTGAAATGCACTTGCTTAGATCTAGTAACTGGCACTCAGTCAGACATTTAGATGACACAGAAGAAAATGACACAGAAGAAATTTAATCTTCTCTTAAAATTCAGAATTTAGAAGACAACTATCTAAACTGCTTGTTACACACACACACACACACACACACACACACTCATCAGGGCCTTTGATCCTTTCTGTATCTCTGAATAATGGTGTTTACCAGAACCTGTATCATTCTGTTTTCTTCTTAGATGATCTTCTGTCTCTCAATATCTCTGTCTGAGCCCAGAATTCATAAAAAAGAGCGAATGTGGTCTACTCCCCAGTGAGCACTGGAGAGCCAGCTCCACTCTCCAATGTTCTATTGCTATTAATACAGGAGATTGATTTTTTTTTGAAAGGGACATCATACGGTGTTGACTCACCACTCACAATCCACAGGAGGCTCTAAATCTTCCTGACGTGTGTGTGTGCTTGCAAGTCATCTCGCGCCCACTCTGTACCTGTTTAATTGGATTCGGAGATCTTTGAGGACTTGATATTTGTACCCATTAACTTCATATTGTCAGATGATTCACTACTGCATCCCATCAGCACTAGGATAGAGGGGACTCTGACTGTATCCATTAAGTTACTAACCCTCTACTTGTGTGTCATCTGGAAATCTGCTTAGCATGCCATCAATGTTATCATCTTAGTCATCAATAAAAATGTCAAGGTGGGTGGGACAGGGAAATGCGCCAGATCTGTATTGGAGCCCCAGAGACCCATGCACATTTCAGCACCTTAAAAACAGAACAAAAAAAAAAATCCCAAAGAACCTTTAAAAACATCACTCAATCAACAAATTTTGGGCGAGTGTCTTCCATATACTGTTTCAAGTACTGAGCCTGTAGCACTAAACCAAACAAGCTCTCTGCCCGCCCTGAAGTGTACATTCTAGAAGGTCAGCAGGGCAGTTAATCTTCAGTCACCTTGATTGGATTTAGAATCACCATGGAAACAGACCTCTGGGCTGCATCTTATGACTGTGTTTCCAGAGAGGTGAACTGACCCTGGAAGATGTATTCTGACTTCAGATGGGACCATTCCATGGAATGGGATCCTGAACCGAATAAAAATGAGCTGTAGCTGCCCACTGGCCTTCATCTCTCTCTCTGGTGACTGGGGACATAATGTGACCAGCTGCTTCACAGTCCGACTACTGATTTGCCTTCCCTGCCATGATGGCTTGTACCCTAACTTCCCTTCCTCAGCTTTTCCTCATTTGGTATTTCCGTATTTGGTCGCAGCAAGTATGGGGCTGGGGAAGCTTGGGATTGGGGATGTAGGAGGGGCTGTATGGGAACCAGATGTCTGGTGCACAGCTGTCTGTGACAACACTACTCCTGTCCCTAATGTTTGGCACACATTTGGCCCAAGAAGTGCCCCACCATGAGCAGCGAGTCTTTCTGATTCCTCAAAATTCTTTTTCTCTATGAGAAATCACATTTTTAAAGAAGTCAATACAGCGAAGCTGAAGAATTTAATTTGTCTTGAAACAAAAAAAAAGGAAAATTGGCCTCCCAAGAAAGGCTCCTGCTTCTTGGCACTCACAGACTACGCAAACAGTGTAGGAACAAGCCAAGTCACCAGGAGGCCAGACACACCTGCTGGTGAGGTCACTTGAGAGAATTTTCAGAGTTTTGCTCAAGGCATGCAGTGAATGGTTACAAACGAAATGATAGAGACAAGCTTTGAGGCAACAATTCACCTTATTCTGATCCCCCACGTTCTCAACACGGAGCCAGTCACGAGTTCAGTCACTTACAGAGAGTCAAGGGGTGGATATTAGGGTGACCCCAGAAAAATGGCTCAAAGTCTGGGCAATGAGCTTTGGAAAAGAAGACCACAAGGGACAACTTGGAAGTAACTTTTGATGTGAATGGGATTTCATATATTTTTGCTTCGTAAAATACTAATTGTATTCTTTTGATGAGAACTTTGTTATATATTCTCACAATAATACCCCATGATATTTCTTTTTCCTCCTCCTCCTTCTCATTTTGTGTGTGTTTGTGTGTATGTGTGTGCATTTCTTTACATGTTCCTGCCTGTCTTTGTGGATATGTGGTAGGTGCACATGCACATGTGCATGGAAACCAGAGGTTGACATCAAGTTTCTTCTGTAATTGCTGTCATCATCATCATCTATGTCGTCGCGGCACCACCAAGCCCCAGGGATCCTCTTATCTCTGCCTTGCCTGGGGTGGGATTACAGGAGCCCACTGCTGCCCTTAGCTTTCCATATGGGGATTGGGAATAAAAGTCCAGTTCTTATGCTGGCAGAACAAGCACTTTCCTAACTCAGCAATCTTCCCAGCCCACTTCTGCTATTTACAGCCATTCATTCATTCATTCATTCATTCTTGACCAACTATTTTGTACCAAATACTTTCTTTGCTACTAAGAATATAAAGATAGATACACTAAATATAGTCCCTCAGGAAAGGGCAAGATAAAAGCAGTAAAGGCAGAGGTGATCGTCAGGACTTTATGAAGAGGAGTGGACAGTTGGTGATGCCTACATAGGTACAGGATGTGCAGGAGTTAGTCCTACCCATGGAGGTGGGAAGTCTTTTTCAGGTAGGGAGCATGGAAGGTGCACTCTGGGGAAGTCATGGTAATGGTTGCAGGCTGAGTGTCTGCATCTCGAAGTTCTTCCATGTAACCAAGACAGAGAACACCATCCAGATCAGTGAGAGGTGAGGCTGGCAGAGCAAAGAGGCCCAAATGAAACAGAAGCTTACACAGCATCTTCTAGGGGACACAGAACCTACTGAAAGTGTGGCCTTTCACAAAGGCTGATGCCAAGACTGGGGATTGATTTGGGATATATGCAGGGTGGATCAGATGTCATTCATTAACACAACAAAAAATATGAAGACGAGATGGAGAAGCTGCAGGGGAGGCAGAGACACATTTAAGCCTTGGCCACGTTTGAGCAGAGAGGTAGGCAGCTGGATCTAGAAGCAGGATGAAATCGCTTTAGAAATCATCAGCACAACTTTGCTGGTTAGTTTTTGTAACTTGACAAAACACTTAGTCGTACTGCATGCAGAAAAGGGAATCCTAACTGAAGAATGACTTCTGTCAGAATTGGCCCTTGGGCACATCGTCAGGTCAGTTCCTCGATTGCTAACTAATGAAGCAGGGTCCAGTCCACCATGGGCAGTGCTTTCCTTAGGCAGATAGGACTGGACTATATACAAGAGGCAGCTCAGTAAGCGAGGAAGCAACCCAGCAAGCAGAATTTCTCTGTGGTCTCTTCTTCAGATCTTGCCTCCCTGTTCCTTGGCTTCCTTTGATGATGGACTGTGATTTGTAAGGGAAATAAACCCTTTCCTCCCCAAGCTGCTCTTGTCAGTGTGTTATCACAGTCACAGAGAAGCAAACTAACACAACACAGCAGAAATGGATTCAGAGTGGTGAATGAGAGTCTGGGAAGGTGTGTTAGGAAAAAGAAAAAGATTCGTTGAAAACCCTAGAGGAATACCAAAGCCTGGCCAGAGAAAGAATCTCCTAAAACAATATGAAGGCGCATCCATAGAGTCAGGGTGAGAGACGTCAAAGGTAACACACATTACAACAAGTAGGTTGGGGGTCAATAAAGGCAAACACTGCTTACATATCAAAGATAAAAGACCAAGGAGTCCACAGCTGCACCAGGGATGCATGACCTGTTGGGCATCGGCTCCCTGTGAACTGAGATGTAAACAGAACCAATGTGCACCGCCAACCATTTTAAACAGTTTGCTCTGAAGGTGGAAGAAGACATAGCACGTCCTTAGACTTCTTTCCTACAAGTGTAGAAACCATACAGAAGATCTTAAAGGGGTCCCTACCTCCTTGACCGCAGTGCAGCTGATTGACAACAAGGTTTTGGGGAGACATAGCTAGAAGATCAAAAAGTAGTTTACCAACTAGCGCTGGACTTGGCTAAAGCTGAAACCGAACCTGCCTTGTATCTTCCCCTCTTGGGCTTCAAAGGTCCACACAGCCCTGCTGGACCAAGGTCCACTGTGATGACTGAAGGCAAGTTTGAGTTACTGCCCAGCACTTTCAGAGCTCAAGGGGAGCAGACCCACTTCCTTTTTTTGTTTGTTTGTTTGTTTGTTTGTTTGTTTTTCGAAATCAGGTTTCTCTATGTAGCCTTGGCTGTCCTGGAACTCCTTCTGTAGACCAGGCTGGCCTCGAACTTAGAAATCCGCCTGCCTCTGCCTCCGAAGTGCTGGGCTTAAAGGCGTGCACCACCACTGCCTGGCCAGACCCACTTCTTTCCCTCACTTTCTCTCCCTTATCTTCATGGCTCATGTCATGGGGGGCAGTCAGAGGAGGAGGAGAGCTTTGGTCACCTTGGAATCTGGAACAGGCAGCTGGCCCCACAGCTGGCCAGGCAGCTATGCAAGTGGGGAGCCTCTCTGAAAGCAAAATCCAGAAGCCAGGATAAATGGGTCAGGTGGAAAACAGATGACCACAACAGCAAGCTCTACTGAAGGTTGGTCCTGGGGAGTGAAGGTGAGACAAGTCCAAAGGGATGGACACAAGGGAGGGCTTGGCAATGGCAGTCAGGTAGGAAGCATTGCAAGAGGAGGAACCAAAGATTCATTCATTCATTCATTCATTCATTCATTTTCTCTCTGTCTCTCTATCTCTCTCTGTCTCTGTCTGTCTGTCTGTCTGTCTGTCTGTCTGTCTGTCTGTCTGTCTGTCTCTCTCTCTCTCTCACACACACACATGTGTACGTACGAATTTGCACACACACACACACACACACATGCTGAGGCCACGCAGCGTGCTACACAGATGTGCACTTCTCCATCAGCTCAGTCACTCTGCATCTTCCCTGGCTGTTTGCCTTCTCAGGCTTCCATGCTATGAGGTCTCTTTTCTACTTCCACCTTAGTGTGGGGAGGTCCCAGGAACCGGACTCAGGCCAGCAAGCTTGCACAGCAGGTGTCTCTTCTCACTGGCCGGCCCCTCGACAATATCAAGCAAAGTCTCTGACATTCATAATCCACAAGCAGGATTTCCATAACCCCCTCTCCTGCTACCAGGATCCTGAGTTCTAAGGCCACAGGAAAGCTGTGGTCTGGAACTGATTCTCCATGCACACAGGTACCAGTACTCGCAGCCAGAGACCCCCACACAGATCAGCTAGTCTCCCCAAGTTCCCAAAGGGGAAGCAGGGCTTAATAGTTCACTGAGGATCAAAGTCAACAAGAAAACTAGCTAAATAACTTCACTAGTGGGAACATTACTTCCAAAGCATAATTCTTCCAGGTGATTTTGGGTTCTCTGACACCCGGGAGGCCTGAACCAACGGGCTTGCCTGTCTTCACTTCCTGATCAGGGTGCAGACAAGAGAGAAACATCCATCAAACGGTACACCCACCAGCCAGTGCACAGACAGGCCGAGCTGCTCAGTTACAGCTAGAGATTTTCTTTTTTAATCTCATTTTACTCGAGTCAATAATCATTTACCTGCTGGCTATTGCTTACAGCAGAGTTTTCATCTAATTCTCATTTTAATAGGCCTGAAAAGGGAAAACTAAATAATAATACCTCATTTGTGTATAATGCTTATCTTCCAAGAAGACACTAATGCCATCTAGACTCTCTAAAGCACCCCGACAATGCTTTTATAATGTAAACACTAACAGGGGCTATTAGCATTTTACAGACTGGGAGTGAAGGAAACCCGGTGGGGAAAGCGGGTGGCAGACAGGACTGGTTCAGTGGCACTCCCTTTCAAAGGGGTCCTGGCTGCTTCACTCTTCCTGTTTTCATTGCCTTAAGTCAGCATGTTTAGTGAAGCTCATTTCATTCTTAAATTTTAAAGTGAAAAACACATTGCTTAAATAACCGTAGACCAAAATACTTCTGGGTTCCTCAGATCTGAGGCACCATTCCATCTGGTGTTACCTAATATCATTAGTTTTCATTTGGGAGGTACTAATTTCACACCCTTTCATGTTCTCACTCACTTACATACTTATTCTGTCACACTCTTGAGCATCCATATATTCACTCAACAAACTTGATTGCTCAAAGCATATAAACACTATTCTAAGGGCAAAGGGTAAAAACAGGTATAAGATCATAACTTCAAAACACGTAGAAGCCATTGAGAGTGCGGGAATATTCTACAACTGCGCTGGGAATGGAACTGGAACCGTGGTTTCGGGGGCACAGATTGGAGCTCTGGCAGGCAGAGTGGGTAAAGCTAGGCTTCTCTCAGAGCTGATCATTCTAGAAAGAGGCAGAGGTTGTTCCAAGTACAGGGAACATGATGCGTAAAGACAGACAACAAAATGCATCTGGAGAACTAGAGAGATTGTGTGTCAAGAGTTTCTGCAGCTGGTCACTGCACAGTCCCTAGACAAACCCACATATGATTCTATAAAGGGAAATGTCTAATTCACAGATGTCTACCTAGAACATATTCTATATCTGTACCATGGTCCCTCTGGGTACTTAGACTATATATAGGATATCATACCAAAAAAACAACAAAAACCCCCCAAAAAACAAACAAAACAAAAAACAAAAAACAAAAAACAAAAAACAAAAAACAAAAAACAAAAAACAAAACAAAACAAAACAAAACAAAAACAGAAGAAAATCGGAATTGAAGAAAATTGAAGTGTTCTTCAATCCGGGCTCTTCCAGGTTTGTGTTCTCCTAACTTCCTAACAGCTAAAATCTAGGGAATAACCATTAAGCTGAATCTCACCACTTATCAAATCTAGGTGGTGGCTTAACACCACCCCATTATTAAATTAATTCTTTCATATTGAAATGTTTCAAAGTCTAGCACAGTCAAATACACTCAGTTGCATACATCAGGCTCCTGTTCACCTCTTTGGGAAGATTTATACTTAGTGATGCCCTGTCCCCAAAAGGATGGGGCCAGTCTGAAGGCCTTACCTTCTGGCCCACATACTGGCCAGAAGGGTTAGAAATGGTTTCTGAAAACCCGATGCTGTATACTTGCTATGATAGCTCTTCCCTGAGCAGCCACACAGGAGAATGCCTACATGAACTGGCCAGAGGAGAAAAGGGTATAGTCAGCAAAGAAGTCATACAGAGCCTTCGGGAACTAAGGCCCTGAGCTCCAACTCCAGATTCCATTATTATTCAAGGAAAGGTTTCCATGTTGAGTCACATCCTTGTCTCAAAGTACTTCACTGACGTATCAGCACCTGACCAATTTATAAAGCAGCCTTTCCTTTGTCCAACCTTCTGTCATTTAGGAAGCACTTGTTTTCTCTCTTAAAGCCAACCAAATGCACTCTCTATCTGTCCCCATCACACTGCTAAACACACACCACAAAGATGATTACAGAGCACCGTACCTGTGAAGGTTGAAATGGCTTCTGTGATGTCAAGTCCAAGGTCAATCCTAGGTCATCCCACCTTCCCAACAGCCTCTTGGTCATGGTTGCCATGATCACTTCCTCTTATGGAAAAACCATCTTGTATCTGCCTTGCACACAGCATCACCCTCCTTTCTGTATTACCAGTCGTGTCTTTGGTCTCTTATTGGGTCCTTCTGGTTTCTGTGTTGGAAGCCATGTTGGGCTGGTCCCTGTACAACGGCCACACGGTTCACTGCGTGTTTGCTTCTTTTTCCCTCCCTCCCTCCCTCCCTTCCTTCCTTCCTTCTGTCCTTCCTCTTTCTTTCTCTCTTTTAGTTTTCTTTACTTTTGAGACAAGACCTCATTGTGGTTCCTTCCTTGGTTCTGTTTCTCTCTCTCTCTTCCTTCCTTTCTTTTGATATAAGGTCTTACTCTAAGTTACTTTGTTCCTCTCTCTTCCATCTCTTCCTCTTCCTCCTCTTCTTCTTCTCTCCCCCTGCCCTCTTCTTGGTTTCCTTTTTTGAGAAAAGGCCTCACTCACTCTATAGCCAAAGCTAGCCTGTAACTCACTATGTAGCACTGGCAAGCCTTAAACTTATGGAAATTCTCCTGTATCTGCCTCTAGAAATTATATTCATGAGTCACCACACCTGGTGATATTGCTTTAAATAAATATCAGGGGTTGGAGATATTGCCTAAGTGGCAAAGCTCTCACCTAGTATTGAAGCATGGGTCTCATCCTACCTATGAAAAAAATATATAATCAAAGAAACAAATAGCTGCACAACAGCTCAGAACATGCCATTACCCGAACTCACTGCCTGGAAGCCAAAGAAGGCTTTTTCTCCTGGTCAACCAGAGTTTGGGTGGGACACTGAGCGGGGGCAGGTTGAGTCTTCCAAAACAGATTTTTTTTTTTTTGGTCAAGGGAACAAGACAAGGAAAAGCACAAAGGAATATGAACAAGAACAGTGTCTATGGAGTACAAGGAAGGCTGGTGTGGGTGAGTGAGCAGAGGCAGGGTAGTCTGTGCCTATGCTGGGAAGAAATTTGATTCATAGCTAAGAAGCTTCCGTTTACACTGAGGACAGTAAGAAAGTATCAAGAGTTCCTGAATACAGAGCAGTGATTGTCCATATTGAAAGCCCTGTGAGGAAGTGAAGGGAGAGCCAGCTTTAGGAGAAGGGGGAACCAGGAAAGCCAACTAGAGGCCAGGATGGAAGGAACTAGAGTCTGAATGGCCACAGCAGCAGAGTGGGGCCACGGGGCCACAGAGCCAAAGGAGATCCAGAAGCAGCACCCAGGGCACACACACTGATCAGACAGAGCTTTGAGTGTAAGGGGGCCCGTGCTAGCCGTCAACAACATTAACAAAATCTCAACCTGGGGCTGGAGAGATGATGGCTCAGGGGTTAAGAGCACTGACTGCTCTTCCAGAGGATCCTGGCTCAATTCCCAGCACCCACAAGGCAGCTCACACTGTCTGTAACTCCAAGATCTGGCACCCTCACACAGACATACATGCAAGCAAGACACCAATGCATATAAAATAAAAGTAAATACATTTTTCTAAAAAGCTAAACTTGGGAAGGGGAGCAAGTGCCAAGTACCACTAGTAGCACATGGAACTTGGAGGGACTGCACGGTGCTGGCAGCGGTGAATGAAGAAATCTGAAAACAAGGGCAGAGAACTGCAGGAATGTAAGGGATCAGGTGTGTCACCATAGCCCATGAGAATGCCTGGAGATGTCGCACAAATGAGTCAGAACCCTGAAGAAAAGGATGCAGCCAGTGGTTAAAGAAAGAGCCAAAAGAGGAGTCTGAAAAGGAGATTCTAGAGAGATGGATGGGAAAGGGACCAATGGGGTCTACAGTAAGTGACCTTCCTTGGGATGGGGTCAACAGCCCTCCCTGGGGATGAGGAGTGCAGTAGGCTTTGTCATTAGACCTCAGGATGAGGGGCTGGAGATATGTACCTTCAGTGATGGAGAACTTGTCTAACATACATAAGCAGGCATCACAGCTGTGTGCGCTGTAACCCCAGAATCTGGAGGTTTCACAAGCTTGAGATCCAGAAGCTGGCCACGTTTGTAAAGACGGAAGCCTAGCTTCTTCTGGTCCTGAGACAACCTTGAGTTTTTGCAAGTCAGAACATCCAATTCAGTATATTTCTTGAGTGCCCGCCACTCAGGCTTAGCAATTTTGTCCCCCAAACGATATGCAAGGTGCAATAATATTTTGTCTTTTTCCAAAGACAGATGTCTCTCCTTTCACCCCATTTGCACTATAAAAAAATTCTTCCATATAGCACTGTTCTCTCTAGCTGAGGGTTTCTAGCTCCCCCCCTCCCCAAACCAGGTTCTCCCAGTTACTCTACTTCTATGAAACAATCCAGTTTAATATATATGTTTGCCTGCTGGCTGTTTCCCTCTAGGTATTCATAGCCTTATGTGTCAAAGGAGTTTTGAAAGCTTGGCACTCTGGTGCAACTGTCCACAGCTGGTACAAGCAGTGTCCACACCTAAGTGGGCATCTCCTCTGTCCAGAACATAGTTTTTCTTGTCATAGTAACGAAAACCGACAGGGATGTTCTGACAGCCACTGCTGGCACTGGTGCTGCATAGGTAACTCATATCTTGAGGTCCGGTTTATGTTTGAGCCAACATTTCACCCTGTTGCCCATGCCAGCTTCCACCCAAGTCTTTCTGTCTCAGTGTGCACCATCAAACCCAGCAACAGGTCTATCTGCACTATATGTGTTGACAAACCAACCAGATCTTACACTTACACATTTAACATTTACTCCCCACCCCCCAAAATCTTGTATTTAAATAAACTACTACTAAACATTTATTTAGCTAGTAGTTAAAGCAGCAAGGGTTTGGGAGTCTACATTTGTATTTTGGCAAGGGTTTGGCAGATCTACATTTGTATTTTGGCTATGTTAAGTAGCCCAGTGTTTTTTTGATCCCAAGTCATCTGAGAGCAGGAGGTGGGGGTGGGGCAGGAGGAGTGGGGGTGGTGGTGAGGGAGGTAGCCTATCTTGTCTATGCTATAGAGCAGTTCTGAAGTGCTAACAGAGCAGGGTGGTTCTGTGTGGAAGTGATCAGTAGTCTGGGTTTATTGCTCGCTTTCTCTTCCCATCTCTTGTGCCATTTTGAGTTGTTTCTCAGATAAATAAACCTTTCTTTTAGTAAAAGAAATGAATTGAGCCATTACTGGAGCCATAGACCAAATGAAGAAATACTGATGTAAGATTCCACTATGGGTTCCGCGTTCAGATTGTCTGTGACTCCGTCTCAACTCCCATGCTTACTAATACATAACGAGGAGCACAGGCACATGCTACTCCCAGCTTTGGTTTATCACCTGTAAAATGGGGATAACAGCTACTTCTCCCTGCACTGGGGAACATAACGGATGGAAAGAATTTTAGCATAGAACTTTACATATGATAAGCGCAATTGTTATCATAACCAATTCGAAACCTCCCAGTAAACCAAGTTTTATTATTCTGCAATTTTTGTGTGTAATCACTTCATCTAATGCTATGGCATAATACTGTCCCATACTATCTATTAAGATCCCGTTTAAAATCTCTCTACAATGCCTGGTATGACACATACGCCTCAGCTCTTCCCACCTAGTAACCTTAACTACTGAGAGGGAGGGGGGAGGGAGAGAGGAGGAAGGGAAGGAGGGATGGAGGGAGGGGGAGGTGAATGGAGGAAAGATCACGTGCCAAGCACTTGACATCTAAGGCTTCCAGCTTCTGCCCTAGGGGAACACTGTATTACCCACCACGGAGGTCTGGCGGGAGGACTTTGAGGTTTAGGGTTGAGGCATGGGGGGAAGGGGGGGGATGAGGAAAGCAGCGTTCTTTACAAGCACTTAACTTCAATGAACCCCCTGCTGGCTCATGTAGATGCTGCCTTTCTTTTCCTAAGTGATTAGCTTATCAGTCAGTGGGGTCTGGAATTCACTATTCTTTTTTTAAATGATGGGCAAAGTTGGCAGGACCTGATGGAACATGCCTGCAAAGTCAGTGATTGAGAATTGAGAGACAGAAGTATCTCAAGTCTGAGGCCAGCCTGGGCTAAGTGACAGGACTCTGACTAAAAACAAATGAAAAACAAAAAAATCATAAAAACCAGGAATTTCCTTCTTCCTTTCTTTCTTTCTTCCTTTCTTCCTTCCTTCCTTTCTTTCTTTCTTTCTTTCTTTCTTTCTTTCTTTCTTTCTTTCTTTCTTTCTTTCTCTCTCTCTCTCTCTCTCTTTCTTTCTTTCTTTCTTCCTTTCTTCCTTTCTTTCTTTCTTCTTTTTTTTTTAAGCAAAGTTGCGTAATCCCAGGCACGTGGTACTTTTCTCCTAAGCAATTCTGAACAGCACGCCCATAGCTGGAAACTCTTTTTGTAGCATGGATGGATCAGAAGCTTTGAGTTTCATTTAAATTCAAATCTTTCATTTAAATTGAAATTTAAATCTCATTTAAATTTACCCTTCATTCATCATGGGTTCCCATTTCATAGTAAGTTTCTTTTTCATGAATCTTTTTCTTTCTCTAATTATAAGAGCTTGCATGTAGATCTAAAATACCAAGGCAGTTTAGAATGTACAGAAATCACGAAGAAAATTAACTCATTTCCACTACCAAGGTATTAGCTCTCTCTATATATTGTACTGCATAACTCTGCAGTCTGTTCTCCCCCTCTAGCTCCCCTTGAGAAAACACTTTTAAAAATAAGTAACCAAGCTGGGCTAGGCTGGTGTCACACAACACTTGGGAGGAGGCAAGTGGATCTCTATAAGTTCAAGGCCAGACTGGTCTATAGAGTGAGTTCCAGGACAGTCAGAACTACATAGAAAGACCCTGCTGATTGATAGACTGATAGATAGATAGATAGATAGATAGATAGATAGATAGATGCATCGATGCAACCAAACACCATTTTGTGATGTCATGACACCTTCTGAAAGCTGCTTCCTATTTTGTGCCTACATTCTGTCACAGAGTCTCTCACAATTCATACAATGGCTCCTTCTAGATGCTTAGGTTATTTCCAAATATTCAATATTAATAAAGAATGCCTCACCAAATATTCCACATTAAATTTTGTGAGCATGTCTGATTATTTTCTTTGGAGAAAGGCTTGAGAAATGAAAATCCCACGTTAACCATTAAATGGTTCACATATATTAAGAGGGTTCTCATTGTTGCTGTTATTGGGTCTTCTTTTTTTAACCCCCAGGTAGGGTCTAGCTGTGTAACTCAGGCTGGCCTTGAACTTACGATCATCTGGCCTCAGCTCCCCAGGTGCTAGGATTACAGGTTTGGGCTACTGTGTCTTACTGTATATGCTAAGTAAGGTTTTAAACACACAATGCCCCATTGCACCCTAGAATTCACATACTACTTTATACTCACTCTAGAGAATGAGCCTAGTCATTTCTCTGGGACTTCATCCGTGCAGTTATATCATTTTAAAGTTCTTGCTGATGCATTAGGAGGCACAAAGTACCTGGCTCTTACTACTTATTGACTGACTGGTTGGTTAACAAGCACTGTGTATTGAAGCCACCACTTTATACATGTAAACCACACATTCTTCCAGGGAAGGTATGGACAGGACCTGATAACTCCCCTGTCATTTTAGGTCCAGGGAACAGTTCCATTCTGCAGTCTTTCCCTCATGGTCTCACAACCGTGCGAACAAACTCTCAGTTTCATACTGCTGCGTTCGATTCCAGGAGAGCATCCCAATCCAGCCATCTCAGCTCAAGTCCTGACCTTCTCTTTGGTGGAGGAACTTAGGTCACGTGTCCATACTTGAATCCTTTATTAAGGGATGCTCTTCACTGATTGGCTGGCTGTATCCACTGGGCAAGAAGGTGGAATGAGAGCTCCAAGGGGCGGCAAGGAAGAGGCAGCTGGAGTGGGATGGGGCACACTTAAAAGGATGACTAAGTCTGTATCCTTACATCCGGATCATTGTCTGCAATAGAAAATGAAGTGTTCTGCCATTCAGAGATGCGTTTGTTTCCATTAATGTTGCAGATGCAGACACTGGAATTGAAGGCAGAAAAGATGTGGTCCTCTCCCCAGAAGGTCATGTTGCTTACGAATGAATCACTTGGGTACATCATGGCTTCTAAAGGTCTGATTGTTTGTGGCTGGAACAAGTTTTTCCATGATCACGGTCAAAACGTCTGTTTTCCTCTCCTCTCCTAGGTTCCAAAGATGGACTAGACAACAAATGTTCCAAACCAGTCCTTTACTCTGATGCTGTTTCTGGCTCCTGCCGACCTTTAGACCACTCTGTCTGCCATAGGCACGGACTGACCAGAATGTCACTTGACCACTCTGCAATGTCTTTTCCTGTTTTGTGTTTCCAAAGCTCTAATGACTTCCCCAGAGGAGCCCTTCCATGGGGTCAAAGTTAAGCAAGTTGGACCCTGGAGCAGCAAGGCGCTAAGTCAATCACCCAGTTGTTTATGTTCCGTGGCAGGGCACAGTGACACAAACTCCAGTGTGCTGGGAATAGTTCGAAATGTCCTGCGGAGGGCAAGCCACTATCTGACCCCATCTGAGATAATGTCCCCTCATGCTCCATGTTGACCTTTCCAAAACACATTCCCTCTCCACTCACTCTCTGTCTCTCTCTCTCTCTGTCTCGCAGTCTCTGTCTGTCTGTCTGTCTGTCTGTCTGTCTGTCTCTCTCTCTCTCTCTCTCTCTCTCTCTCTCTCACACACACACACACACACACACAGAGGGGGTGGGGGAGGGACAGAAGTGGGGAGGGAGAGAGAGAGTATGAGAGAGAGAATGAGAGAGAATATGTGTGTGTGTGTGTGTGTGTGTGTGTGTGTGTGTGTGTGTGTGTGAGAGAGAGAGAGAGAGAGAGAGAGAGAGAGATACTCAGCTCACAATGGTCTCTTGTCATTGTCTTAAGATTTTTTTCCTTTTTTTTTTTTTTAAGACATGGAGGTCTTGGGAATTTTTGACCAGAGTCTGCTTTCTGGCTTCAGTCATGTCTCTACTATTTGCTCTGTTTCAATGCTTTCCTATCAATGGTGCTCATGTGACTATCTCTTCATCCTTCACAGGACAATTTACTTCCTAACATGGCCTCCCAGTTCCTGCCTGACTCTTTCCAACATTCTGGCATGGCCACTGGCAGAGCTACCACTTTCAGGACACAAAGTGGGTCCCTTATCTGCCAGAAGCTATTGATCCCAGCAGACCTAGATGTGTAAGACTTCAAACCTCCTCTCTTCTACAGCCAGTCTGCACTAGGCTGCGAGAGCACTAATGATGATGAGCTTCCTTAGAAAGTACTTTCGCATTAGACATATCTATACACAGTATAATCAGAGTTGAGTAATATAGAGGACTGGGGAGTCTTGGTAAAGTGCTTGTCATCCTAGCATGAAGAACTGAGTTTGATTCCCAGAACCTATGCCTTTTTCTTTCCTAGTATGGAATAGTTTATTTGGGGGCATGGCTAAGAGAGTTGAGAAGGGAATAGAGGTACAGAGAGCGGGGACAGAGAAGGTCAGAGAGAGAAAAAGAGTGAAAGAGAAGAGGCTAACCAGGAACATGTGAAGGGGGAGAGGGGAAGGGGAGAAAGGGAGAAAGGGCCAGAACCTATGTCTTTAAAGAGCCAGACACAGTGTCAAGTGCTTGTAACCTCAGAACTGGGGATGAAGAGACATGTGGCTCCCTGGTACTTGGCTAGCCAGACTCACCAAATACCTGAGCTCTAGGCAACCAAGAGACCTGGTCTCAAAAAGTAAGGTATATGTTGCTCAATGTTGACATCTGCTCTCCATACAAACAGACACATGTGCACATGCATATATATGTATGTGTGTGTGTGTGTATACATACATATATATGTGTGTGTGTATATATATATATATATATATATATATATATCACAAAGACATAGGTTTGTGATAGAGAAGATGATTACCATGAATAAGTGTCTAAGTCTAATCCCTAGCACCAAATGCCAGACCTATAATCCTAGGACTGGGGAGGCTGAGATGGAAGGATTGCCTTGAGTTTGAGGCTAGCCTGGGCTATATAGTGTGACCCTGTCTCAAGAGTCTAAAACAAAAACCTCACAAACCACAATGAAGCCAAACAGCTCACTACAGTGCTTCTTCACGCCTGTAATTCCAAGAACTGGGGGTGCAGACATAGGTGGAACCATGTGTTCAAAGTCATCCTCAGGTGCCCAGCATGAGACCCCGGGGAGAAGGAGGAAGAGGTGGCGAAGGATGGGACTAGGAAGGAGAATGTGTGAGGGAAAGGAGCTATGCTGTAGGACCTCGGAAAAGCTACCAGTGAATGAGCCAATTTTCATTCAGTGCCATTAGCCTGCCCCATTCAGCAGTATGACTCCACCATTATTCTTTACCATGGACATAAACAAAGCGAATGGGCTGGGAAAGCAAGCTGCTCAGGGTCAGGACACTCACCAGCACGCACAAGACAGTGGGTCTGGTTCCGCCAAACAAACAAAAAACCCCCATTCATTGTCTTCAGCGCTTTCTCAGACTCCAGCTGCCTGTGGACCTTAGCCTTCCCAGTACTGCTCGTACAGGCCTGAGCCCTGCGTTTGGAGATGGCCCATTTATACAGTGAGTCCATTCATCTATTCTCCCCGCTGTGGTCTCAGTTATGCTTCCAACCGTTATCCCAAAACGTCAACTAGAACATTCCTAAAATAGACAACGTATAGGTTTTAAATAACATCTCTTCTAATACACTGCCATCTCCGCTACTGTCCCTAATTTATGAATTAAACTTTATCATATGCATGCATAGGAAAAGGACCACAGGACACATAGAGTTTCTTAGTCTCTGTGGCTTCAGGCATCTACGGAGGGGATCAGAGATCATTGGGGCAGGGGGGGTATTTTAATTTTGTTCTTATTGTTTTATTTTTTATTTTCTGAAACAGGGTCTCATGAATCCCAGTCTGGCCTCAAGCGTGTTACATAGCTGAAGAGTAACTTCTGACCCTCCTGTCTGCCTCCCCAGAGTGCGGGGGTGACAGGCAAGCATCAGGGTTCAGAGGCAGTCTGAACCCAAGCTTTCCTTAGTTCTTGGCCAGGGCAGAGGTTCTGCGCATGCTCACGCATGCTTTCTTATTCACGTCCAGGCTGGCTCTGAGTGCAGAGCTGCCTTCTCTGGCTATTTCCATTTCCAGGGTTCAGAGGCAGTCTGAACCCAAGGCTTCCCTTCACGTTTGCTAGGCAAGCACTCTACCAACTGAGCTGTATCCCTTACTCCTGCCCGAGGTCTCAGGATGCAGCCTGTTCCACATTAAGCAAATTTGTCGCACTCCCTCCTCTCTGCCTTTTTCCTTAGTTAAAACCAGGAGCTGGCTGGGCAGTGGTGGCGCACGCCTTTGATCCCAGCACTTGGGAGGCAGAGGCAGGTGGATTTCTGAGTTCGAGGCCAGCCTGGTCTACAGCACTCTGTCCTGTTCCAGGACAGCCAGGGATACATAGAGAACCCCTGTCTCAGGAAGAAAGAAAGAAAGAAAGAAAGAAAGAAAGAAAGAAAGAAAGAAAGAAAGAAAGAAAGAAAGAAAGAAAGAAAGAAAGAAAGAAAGAGAGAGAAAGCCAGGAGCTGATGGGACTGTTTCTTGAACAAGTAACCACACCGATTTTTGTTTTTAACAATCTCCTTTTCATTACCGACATTATGAATTGTACAGAGGTGTATTTCTGCAGACTTTTTACCCCTTTAAAGCTTTCCTTAGTTCTTGGCCAGGGCAGAGGTTCTGCGCATGCTCGCGCATGCTTTCTTATTCACGTCCAGGCTGGCTCTGAGTGCAGAGCTGCCTTCTCTGGCTATTTCCATTTCCAGGGTGCAGCAGTACCTGTTTGTCACTTCTGTTTCACCAACACATTCTTCTTGGCTGGTAGGAATTAAGCATGGAATAGCAGCTCTTCAATAAGGAATTAGTTGGAATTCAAGTTGTGCCAACTTTATTTAATGCTTGCTTCTCAGCAGAACGATATTGTCAGTTGATTCTATATAAATTGAAGTTTGCCATTACCCCCTATGTTATGTCCCTGTGCCACTAATTTGGTCATCTGTATTGAGGAAACATTATTGATGTTGCCATCGAAGGCTCACAAGACACGCTAGAAATTGATAATACATAGCCAATGGAGAGAGAAGGTAGGAACCAAGGCTGGAGTTGCAAGTGCTCCATATGGCATTGCTAGTGAATACAGAGGCCAGCCTGGAATAGGAAAGCTGGGCCGTGAAAGGCCTGTTGTCTCACACCACGATAAAAACGCAGGAAGCTTTTATCATGAAGGAGATCAGCCTTATTCTAGCAGGTCTCTCATGAGGGCACCTGCAATGTGTCTCACGGGGGAGAACACATCTGGTGTCAGCAGTAGAATACAGATGCCTGTGCATGGCAGCTAGACAGAGCTGAGATCAACAAGACATTCAGTCAGGGTGAAACAGGCTAGTGCTCAGAGAAGCAGGCCACTGGCAGAAGACTGGCGTTCGACACACAATGCCCAAAGGCAGAGGGAGGGACAGAGCTTGTGGCTGAAGCTCAGAATTAGTAGGGACCATAATACATGCAACCTTTAGGTGTCTGTCTGGAAGGGAGAATCATGTATTTTTCAACCCAGTTACGATTGGCATTTAAGTGCTGGGGTGAGGGATGCTGTGAAGCTAGGCCCTTAGGTAGGCGGAGCTTCATAGGCAACCCAGCAGCTGGTTGCTATGGACAACTGGCCAGCTGCCTTACCGGAATGCTCCGGTGACAATATCGCTTCTGCTTTTATTTTCGCCCAAATGTTCCTTATGAGGCTTGTGGGTTTCTAGACATGGTCTGGGACTCTGACTTCTAGGTTACTCTGCCCTGCCTGACTGTGCCTCTCATATGCGAAGGAGCTGTATACCTTTATGTAGGTAGCTCCACAGCAACAACTGCTGGAATGTACCAGTTGTTCCCTGTGTCCCAAGGAGTAGGTGATTTACATATACCCCCTTATTTAATCCCCAACCTCCTTCGTAGGCAGTTATTATTATCCCCACTTTGAATTAAGGAAAATGAAATTCATATGGTTTATATAATCAGCCCAAGGTCACACAGCTGGAATGCAAAAGAGCTTACACCTCAACATCCCCCTCCCCCCCGGCTGCCTTCAGTTGCTTCTAAACATACTTCTTATGCATTTATACAGAAACAAACCCAGGAAATATTCACTGATTTTTTTCCCCAGCCACTTGATTTTCTAAATAGCTACATACCTGCCTAGCCATGTCCACTCCTCTTTTATCTCCATGACACCCAGGACAGGACTATGTAAAAGCAAATGTTTAACATCTGATAAATGAATTACGACAATCATTAGTGGGCCTAGTGTGCTGGCACATACCGTTCATCCCAGCACTTGGGAGGCAGAGACAGAGAGATTTCTTGAGTTTTAGGTCAGCCTGGTCTACATAGTGAATTTCAGGCTAACCAGAGCTAAACAGTGAGATCCTGTCTTAAAAAAACAACAAAACCAACTAACCAAACAAACAAACAAATGAGCCCAAATGATAACAACAACAACAAAAACCAACACACATATGATTTGTGGGAGTTGGGCATTTGGCCTAGCTGGTGAAATCTTGTTGCTTGTTGTCATACAAGCATTAGTATGACCCCTAACACCCATAAAACAATCTATGTGTGGCGACACAAGTTTGTTATCCCACCATTGGGAAGGTGTGAAAGAGGGGTTTGTAGAGCTGGTTGGTGAGCCCAAGGTACCAAAGAGACCTGGTCTCAAAAGAAAGAAAGAAACAAACAAATCACTACCAACAACAACAACAAAAACAAAGCCAGAAATGCAAAAACAACAACCATGCCCACCCCCAAGCCCTGGACCCGAAGAACCTACCTTGGAAGGCTCTTAAGAAATAACTCTGTAAGCACAGGCACACATACGGACATACCTACACACACAGGGACACTCTCACACAGCTACACAGACACACTCACAAACACACTATGGTGATACTGCCATAGGATCATATATTTTAATGTTGACTCCTCTGTTGGTATAATTGTGTGGGAAGGACTAGGAGGTGTGGCCTTGTTAGAAGTATGTCACCAAGTGAAGGCCTTGAGGTTTCAAAAGATTTGAGCCTTTCCTAGTGTGATCTCTCTCTTTCTCTCTCTCTTTGCCTCCTGATTGTGACCCAAGATGTAAGTTTTCAGCTACTGCTCTGGCTCCGTGCCTGCCTGTCTGCTGCCAAGCCCCCAACAGGGACGGTCATGGACAGTATGGAATTGTAAGCCCGCAATAAACAATTTCTTCCGTAAGCTGCCTTGGTCAGGGTACCTCATCAGAGTAATAGAAAAATAACTAAGACATACATATACAAGACTCACTAGCATTTATGTTTTTATCTCAGTTTTATGTATTTATAAAGCCAACTAGGAAGAATTCTTTATCATATAAAACACATTTAAGAGTCACTTAATGATGAAGACATGACTCAAGAAATGTCCTCAAGTGATTTTGTTGTTTGGTAAACTGAGAGTACTCATAGAAGCCTACACTGTATAGATTACTATTCACCTGGGCTACACGATATAGGTTGCATTATATATTATATATACAGCATATAATATATTATGCCTGTCTTATACATACTAACATGCATATAAAACAGTATATTGTTCACAGGACCATAATAAATAAAAAGTTATATTAAATCATTCTTTAAAAAAAGATATGAGATTGCTGCTGCTATAACACGGCACATTGTCTTACAGACATCATATTTATTGGTTGGAATAAGCTCTAAAATAATAAAGTAACAGAAAGTATAGTATAATAAGCACATAAGCCCATACTATGGTCCTTTATAATAACATCAGGTTATTCCCTCATGGAACTGTTTGCTATACTTTTATATGACCAGAGGTACAGACTGACAGACACCAGCATCACCTTACCCATGTTGATAATGCCTCCTGCTCCAACACTCTGAAAGCTACGCTATCACTAAGTAAGAAGACTTTTCAACCCCATTATGATATTATGGGACCATTATCACATATGGGTCCATCGCTGGCTAAAGTGTTGCAACAGTTACGGACAGGTACATTACAAGGAAGAAGTGAGTCACACGAAGGTGACTGTCCTAGGGGACAGATCAACAGATGGATATGTCCAAGAGAATGGAGACAGGAAAAGGAAGGTGAAAAATATGGAAACAAAGCAAATTTCTGTCTTTGGAAGCCCAGATGTGGACAGTTTTTCTCATGGCAAGATGTTCACACTTACCTAAACCAGAGGTTGCAAAACCCCTCCCTGTGCAGCCCATCTGCAGCCCACACTCTCTCTGTGTGGCTTATAAACTGAGAATTGTTTCACATTTAAAAAATTGGTTGGAAAAAATACTAAAAGAGGGTTGAAATCAAGTGACAAGGGAGAACTGTATGAAATCTAAATTTTATTATCCATACGTAGTCTCATTGAAACATAGCCATACTTATTCAATATCCCCTCTTTTCACTCTCCCTTCCTTCCTTCTTCCAGCCATCTTGCTATATAACCTAGTTTGGCCTTGAACCTGAGACTTCCTGCCTTCCTCTACCTTCTGAATGCCTGGGGCTGGGACTGCAGGTGTGTCCTCTGCACTCAGCTTCATTGATGTATTTTGATGGCTGCCTTCTCACTGTAGTGACAGCATTGAGGATTTGGGACAGAGGCAGAGAAGCCTAAAATATTTTCTATCTCATCTTTTGTAGGCAACGTTTGCTAATCACTGATCATAATAATGTTAGGATGTCATAAGCCTTTCAATATTGTTAAAGCTACTGCTATTATTTTAGTTTCTAAAGTTTTCTTTAGATTTGTTTCATTTTTACTAATCTATCTATCTATCTATCTATCTATCTATCTATCTATCTATCTATCTATACACACACACACACACACACACACACACCTCATGTGTTCCAGTACTCTTAGAGGCTAGAAGAGGGTGCCAGATACCCTGGTGATGGAGCCACAGGTGGTTATGAGCTGTCCGATGTGGGCACTGTGATTCAAAATGGAGTTCTTTGGCTCTGCAGTTAGGAGCAAGTACCACTTCTCCAGCTCCATGTTCAAAGTTTCCAATCAATTATGTTCTCTCCCCTCTCTCCCCCCCCCCTCCCAGTTCTCATGCAACCTCAGCTGGCCCAGTGCTCACTGAGCATCTGATTGTATTGTTTCCACCTCCCTAGTTCAGGCCTTAACAGTGCACTCAACGTCGTTTTGGTTTTGCAGTTGTTGTTGTGTGATAATAAGGTTTGAACCCAGTGTTCTGTGCACACATCCCAGACAACTGCTCTCAGAACTGAGTATACCTCTGTTGCCAGCGTGATCTTCTGTCAGTGATTCCCACATTCTCAAAATGAAACCATCTTGCTCTTCTGTTGGTGGTGACATAGTCCAGTGGCAGAATGAGATGCTGGGCACGCATCTAGGAGGGTCACCATCTTCCTGCCTAGAGTCACCTTTCTTTTTGTAGGAATTTAAGGCTGGGAATCTAAGAATGGCTAATGTAGTTACCCCAAAATGGATTCACTGAGAGACACTGACTCTGGATAGGATGAAATAAACTATTCTTATTATCCTCTAGGACATAAAGAAACACAAAAGTAACTTAGGTGGCCCAGCCAGAGGAAATATTTGTCACAGTTCTGAGGAGGCACTTACTAGAAAGGAGTGTGGTTCCATGAGCAATTAATCTGCCTGTTAGCTCTCGAGTAATACAAAGAACACAGGATTATCTATTTCCTAAGTAAGGTTCCTTGTGGTGAACCTCAAATGAGTCTTCTTTATCTGTTTACTTACTTATTTATTTTGTGGTGCTGGGAGGTAGAGCCAGGGCCTTCTACATAGTAGATAAGTTCTACTCCTCATCGTCATCCTTAGCCTGCACTGATTGATCTTCTGAGATCCACACATAAATTCTACAGTCTTTGTCTGTCTGTGTATTTCTGTCACTTTCCCAATTCAACGGAAATTTGCTGCTGTTTATTATGTGTGAGACACTGGACATACAAAAATGTCTAAAAAAAAAAAAATCCCAACTCTTAAAGACATTAGGACTCAGGAGGAAGACTGCTGAGCTGTGCTAATCTTTCTTGACAGGGCTGAGCCCAGTCCCCCTTTTGTCCCTTAGTTCCACTTCTCTGAGTTCTATTTATGTCTCCATTGCCAATTTTCTTTTCTACCCAACCTCTATATTGAACATATTTTAACTTTATTTTTTCATCTTATTTTTGCCCACCGTAAATGATCTCCTAAGTTCACAAATGAAACTTCTGTAGCTTTTCTGAGCTTCAGACTCCTATCTCCAGGTCTACGATAGACATCGTCACTGGGGCAGAGCACATTGTCTCCTTAATCCTATGGCTGTTGCAAGATTCCCCATCTTAGTCACTGAGACTCTGGTCACACATCTGATCACACATCTATTATCTTCTAAGATAACAGAAACATCTTCAAGTCCATTGTATCAGTGACAGTGTCTCCATGTGTGTCACTCACCATGTCCTGCCTGTCATTAAAGTATTTGAAACAGCTCTGTGGGCCTTGGTTATTTCTTGGCTCCTTCATGCCACCCTCCTCACCTGGCAGCCATCCTTTCTTACACATGTCTTTGAAATATCCTTTAGACTAGCCTCTTCACATGTGTTCTTGTCCTGTTCACCCTACAATACATTCTAGACCAAAAAAAAAAATCTCCTATTCAAAAAATGGCAGCAAAATACATGTGTTGTTCTTTATCTAATTTTTTGTTTTCTTACTTAGTAATGTATTGAGAAGCTCAGTTCCCATGGGTATGTCTGGGAGTGTGCTATGTACTGAAAGGCCACTTGGAAGGGACAGTGTGACATGTATCCTGCCCCTGGAACAGAGCCAGCAGGGTGTGGTCCTCCGTGAGTGTTAACAGTTGCTGGGTGTGAAGCTTGTGTGTGTGTGTGTGTGTGTGTGTGTGCATGTGTGTGTGTGCATCTTCATATTCTTCCTTTAGGAACTATTTTCCCTGCCAAGGTTATTAGGGAATGTCCTCTCTGCCAAGGTTACTGACTCTATGATTATTAGAGACAGCATGGGTCCAGGAGGTGACTGTGTGTCTAATGTCTCAGCACAATGGCAGAACACTATGACCTTCAGGAGAGCCCCTTAAGGCTGTAGAAACAAACTCTGGAAACATGAGTTCAAAAATATATAATTTCTCAACTATGCAAAATACAAGGATGCAATATGAATTGCATAAGGAACTTTTCGGAACCAAAAGAACAGAGGCAGCTGCACTATAAGCCAGCTTGTCAGAAAGATTCAAAGGCAAGCAGGTACAGAGGCAGGAAGATTCCTGAGTTCAAGGTCAGCCTGGGACAGGGCAAGTTTAGGTCTAGGCCTAGGTATGGTGGGAATGGTAATTTCAGTGTGAGATTCCATCCAGCTAAACATATTGTCTGTGCTTACAAAGGCAGGCAGGTCTCTAAATTCATTTGCAATGTTAAAAAAAAATATGCTCGCTGTCATTTTCTAAGAATCAGGGAGCTGGGGTCATGGAATGCTGATTAGAGGGATAAATACAAGGGACCAGGCCTAAATGACTGAATTGATATGTAAATGAAACACTGGGCCTTATTCTATGAGAGCTGAGCTATCTGGATGAGCTATGTGGAGATATCTGGAGAAAGCTGTCTCAAGCAGAACTCAGACCATCAGCTTATACCCACAATTGACTCCTAGTCGTTTGTTTCGCCGTTCTAAACACCCCTTCTCTCAGGACCCCTCTCCAGGCTGAGGCTAATCCTTGTCAGGAGTGTTGCACCAACTTTAACAGCCGCCCACCTTTCCCTCCTACCAGCACTCTGATCTGTATGTAACCACTTCTCTATTGATGGCTTTTTCGGTGTTTAAGGACTATAAATAATGCCTTGATAAAGGTCTTGGAAGAGTCATCTTTCGATATGTTTGTGAATCTATTTTGGGTAAAGATATAGAAGTAGACTTGTGAGGTCAAAGGTTTTGTATGTTCAAAAAGTGATAAACACTGCCAGGATGTCCTCCACAGAGGTCTTTGCCCTTCTACTTACTGAGAACATGGCTGCTTCACCATCTGCCCAGACCACCAGATACCAGAAAATTTATCTCACTGCATTTTCAATGGGCATGCTTCCTGTGTTGAGAAAGCAACACATAATTTGATTTTTTTGTATTTGTTTGGTTTCAATCTGTCTGTCATATACTTTACCCACCTTTAGAGCTTTGGGTTAGTTACTGATCTCGTCTGATGTAACTAACTTCTAGGTTCAGTCATAAACAGTTCTGTGGCTGTAGATCTTTTTTTTTTTTTAAGTCACAATTTTGTCATTTTTTATTACACTTAGTTTTTTGTGTGTTTGTCGGGGAGGGGACCAAACTTATGCTGTGGCACTTTTCAGAGTCTGCTGTATGGGTACCATGAATCAAACTCAGGTCACAAGGCTTGGAAGGAAGTGACTTTAATCACTGACTTAATCTCAATGGCTTCTCACTTTCTTGTCCTAATAATAAGTAAGTATCAAGAGTTATATGACAGGGGACTCACATTTGGAGGTTATAGATTGGCCCTTAGAACTCCCGACTTCCTAAAAGAGCATGGCAAGCTCTCTTTATCATCTACCTATGCCATCTGGCTCCATTCCCCTAACAGCCCACTGAAGCACAGAGTATTTTCTAGCTATACTGTGAGGTTCAGAGAATGTCAATGCCCAGGGTAGCAGCGCTGTAAACTCTTCTACTTCTGAAACCCTAAAAGCCTAGCACATCGCCATCAATGGCTATTCCTCAACACATTGGCACCTGACTTGTTTTTCTTTTTCTTTTTGAGACAAGGGTCTCACTATACAGCCCAGATTGGCCCTGAACTCATGATCTTCGTGAATCATCTTCCTGAATGGTAGGATCACAGGTGTGTGCCCTAATACCTGCCTCTGGAAGGTGGTTCCTGGTCTCTCTAATTTTTATTCATCTGCTACTCCCTTTCGTCTCTATAAACACCCAGTGGACAGTGTTAAGATCTAACTATGTGGCAAGAATTTCTACTGAGTTTTCAGTTTAGAAGTTCTCAACTATAGGAAATAAAGTAAATGGTAGTGTGGCTTTCATAATAGTATTGTGAAAAACTGTGCTTGGAGATTAGAAGAGGGATAGGAGAGGACACTTCAGATGGAGGAAGGAGGAGAAGATGATGTTCAAAGAAAACCAGAAGGACCAGAAGAGTACCCCAGGAAAAGAAAACATTCAGAACTTGGTGGGACTGGAACATGATGAGAAAGTGAAGGGACACTGAGCTGTGAGAACTGGTCTAGGATGCCACACAGGACATGGGATGCCAGAAAAGGATCCTGGACTGTATTCCAAGTACAAGTAGATGATATGGAAGGATTTTAAGAAGAGAACCATGTGTTATGCTATGGTTTATGTCTCAAGATGCCTGGCTTGAATCACTGGCCTAGGTGTGCTGGAAAGAACAATCATGGGAAGAAGAAAACCCCATTAGAACAGTGGTTCTCAACCTGTGGGCTGTGACCTCTTTGGATGCTGGATGGCCCTTTCAAGGGTGTGGCCTAAGACCTTCAGAAATACCAGATATTTACATTACGATTCGTTAACAGTAGCAAAAGTAAAGTTATGAAGTAGCAATGAAAGTAATCTTATGGTGGGGGGGGGTCATCACACCATGAAGAACTGTATTAAAGAGTCACAACATTAGGAAGGTTGAGAAGCACTGCTTCAGAGCCAGGGACGATGGCACATACACATAATCTCAACACTCAGGAGGCTGAGACAGGAGGATCACAACTTTGAGGCCAACTCAAGAACACATAAATGAGACATGTGTCATTATTATTATTATTATTATTTAAAGAAAGCCACAGTATGAGCATAGAGAGAGGATGCTGGTTTGGATTAAGTTAGTAGCAAAGGAGACAGAAAGAGTATGTTTGAGAGGTAGAGCTGCCTTGAAGTCCTCAAGAGATGGATGCTCAAGTTACAAAAAGAGAAGAACCAAGACAATCTACATATTATTTTTCCACTCAAGTAATTGGTGGTATGATGATAGTTAATTTGAAGAAGCCTAGAAGGATCCAGAGTGCTCTCTTCTTTCTCCTTCCATCCTTCCTTCCTTCCTTCCTTCCTTTCTTTCTTTCTTTCTTTCTTTCTTTCTTTCTTTCTTTCTTTCTTTCTTTCCTTCTCTTTCTTTCTTTCTTCCTCTCTCTCTCTCTCTCTCTCTCTCTCTCTCTCTCCTCCCTTCTTCCTTCGTCCTTCCTTTCTTTCTCTTTTTTTCTTTTTCTTTTTTTTTTAGTCTATATCCTTAGCCTTACAGCCCATGAATTCAAACACTCTCTTCTTAATACCTTCATCTCCCTCTGGAGGTACCCTTTAGTGCTTCCTATCTGAGAGAACTTCCTCTAGCTACTTCCTCTGTTCTCATGTCTCCTCCATCCTTCACTAGTGACTCTTCCCCATTTACCAACATGCTTTTTGCCAAATACACAGATGACCTCTGTTGCTAAATCCAAGGGCTTTTCAGTCCTCGTTTATCTCCAACTCTCTGGTCCTCCCAAAGCATCTACACAGTCATCTAACACCCGCAGCTCCTGTTGCTTCTATTCTGTCCCTGCACCCGCCCTTCTTTGCCTTTTTCAGTGGTGTTGCTATGACTCTTCTTGTCCTCTACACCCTCTCTTTTGGGGGATTCCATGCACAACTATGGACTCTCACTTACTCTGATGATGCTAACACAGATGTCTCCTGAATTTCAGCTTCCTCTGGTAAGCAGCACCTAGCTTCGCTCTGATATCCCACAGGCACTTCACCTCAGTAGGTTTAAAATTAAACTAAGGTCCTGCTCTCTATGGCCTGCTTTTCTTCCTAAGGTTTCTCGCTTGGTGACTGATACTCCTACTATCCTGCCATCCTGTCATCCTGTTTACCTAAATCAGAATTCTCCCACCATCTCTCAATCATGCAGAGACAACCAATGATCAGAATCCCTTGCCTTAGTTACTGAATCCTTTCTCTCTCTCTATTTCCTTTCTTGCTGTCTTGGTTTAAGAGGTTCTCCCTCCCCCTTTTTTTTTCTTATGATTCTGAGACAAACTTTTGACTAATCCCCTGGCTTACAGTGTCACTAACAAAGTACGCCACTTTCTAAAGTGGCCATGTGATTATGTCAGAGTGTTCCTTAAAATGAATTAACTTGAATTAACCCAAGTTTGGTTCCCAGTACCCACATGGTGGCTCACAACTGCCTGTAACTTCAGCTCCATGGATACCTGACACCATCTCCTGATCTCCTCTGGCTCCTACATTCACGTGGTGTACACCCATACACTCGGGTACACATAAATATGCAATAAATAAATAAATATTTAAAAATTAACCAACAGCTTTCCACTGGCTTTAGAGTAAGCCCAAACATCTTAGAAAGACAAAGCCTTTCACTACACAGAAGCCTGCTCATCTTTCCAGACTTCTGCTATGCCTTCATGCCATGTAAATATTTGTGGAACATCTTTTACTTGCTGGACACCATGCTCTAGGCTCAGCTCCGTGAATGTGCTTTTTTAATCTTAAATTCTTGACATACAGTGCTTTGGGTGGGGTGGGCCTGGAATATCCCTCCCTTTATTGTATTTTTCTGGTTGGTTTACTCCCTTCTGTAGCTAAGCACCTCCTTTGAGTTCCCCTGTAGATGTCAGCTCACTATTGTATGACTGACTGTGTTTTCATGTGCCTCCTCACGGTAGAAGATCCTGCAGGCCACCTTGGCCGTGTTTTATTGATCCCTGTATTTCTAGGGCCACAGCAAGCACTCAATAATGAATTGAGTGACAGAGTTGGGTTTCAAAGTCAGGACTTTTCCTTCCAGCACAAATCTCATATTTCTCCCCACTATTCTTTTTAATGTGTTGAATTTGAGGGGTTCTACATTACAACTGGGTGCGTTTCTATCTGTTGCTAATTAAAGTGTTTGGCTTCATCAGGATCCAACGGATAACTGTTTTTGAATACCCTTCCTCCATCATCCCTCCACTTTGCTGGTGGAGGCATTAGGGGTGAATTGCATCTGGAGTAACTGCAAGGTCTTTGACTGGAATCACAAACTTTGGCACCTTGCAGCCTGTTGCTTCTATACCACTACAAGGTGAAGAGAGAAGAAATGCATAGGAAACAAGGTAGATCTTACTTATGTGGCAACTGACATTAAAACTCAATGTATTAGCAATAAATCACCTTTTACATGAACACGCCATACCCCGAATTCCCAATCTTTATAGCTAGGCATTAAAGGCTAGGGGCTGGAGAGAAAGCTCAGTGGCTAAGAACACTGGCTGTTCTTCCAAAGGACCCGGATTTAATTCCCAGAGCCCACATGGCAATTCACGCCTGTCTGTAACTCTAGTTCCACGGGACCTGACACCCTTATGCAGATATACATGTCTTTTCACACAGATAGGCATGTAGGCAAAACACCAATGTACATTAAAAAAAAATCTAACAGGTAAAAATTAAAATTGAAATCAACATTGAGATCTTTAGAAGCTTCCATCGGGATTCGGACATGCAAAGACCCAAGATGGCTGCCCTAAGCTCACCTCTGTGCACAGAAATGGAAACCAATCTTTCTTCAATGCCTATGTGCTTTGTTTTCATCAAACAAATTATCTCCATCAGAACCTACTTATTTACATAGTCTTATCTTCCTGCTATTGCCTTGGTGATATTCTTGTTATAAAGAGGAAGGAACTCGAAGCAAAAATATAAAAAGCAAGGCTGCCTTATCAGGGACATAGGGGAATCAGTAAAGGAGACATTTAGTTCACAAGGTGGTGGGATTTCCTATTTGTAAAGTAGCCTCTCAAGTCACACTTTGTACTCTCCGGGCCACAGTGCCAACCCACGCTTATTTGTCCTTCCTGGGCCTGGAATGAATTCAATTCTACGCCTTATTTAGTCAAATGATTCCTCCAGCTTCCATGTGTACTTCTGTATGCTTCATTTTGGAAATATCATACTTAAATATTTTCTCTTCTTGAGTTTGTTTTAGTTCCAAAGCTCAGGAATGAAGTTTCTTTTGGGGGAGGGACAGGAGGGGGGGAATGGGTTTTTCTTGCTTTACATGTTAAGAATGGCTTTCTCAAATGGCTAATAAAGTAGCCCAGTAGTGCCTTAACCCTCCTACAGTGACGTTTTCCACGAGAATTAGCATTTAATTGGGATAATTTGTTGTCAACGGAAAGCAAAGATTCCTTTCCAAGAGGATCAGCGTGATAATGTCTTACCAGCTAGAGCACAGAGACCAAATATAAACCAGTTCTGAGAAACAGGAAGTGAACCTGACTGGTCTAGTCTGAGTGTCCCTGGCAGTGACGCAAATACAGAAATCAAATTAGGAAAACAAGGTATGTGGGTGTGAGGCAATCGATAACAATCCAGGATGCTACAACATAAGCAAAGAAGCCTTCAACCAAATGCCGTTCATTTTAATAACACCCCGAGCAGTTTGATTTCCCTGGAACGCACTGGTGATTAGAGAGCAGGGACGAGCATGAGTTCCCTAGCAACCGCATGTGCTTTTGAGACAGTCATTAGCCTTTCCGCTAATCCCCTCAACCCCTACTTCTAAGTGTACGACTGACATTAAAACGTTCCAGAAAGTGCTTCTTGAGATTTCCAGGAGGGACATGGAAAGGAACATAAAATTAATAATAATAATAATAATGATGATGATGATGATGATAATAATAATTGCTGTCCTGAGAACTGTGGGCAGGTGAAAGAGCAGTGTTCCTATGTGCCCAGTCTGTCTCTACAGTTCATTGCTCTCAAGTCTAGGTTTCCAATTCCCCTGGGGGTCAGGGGGGAGAAGGGGCAATGGAGGTGAAATTGTCAGGAGTTTAAGGTGGTCTCCTCTTGCTACCTGGAGCAGTATTGTTGTGTCTCTCACAAGCATCCCTCTGAAGGCAGGGTGAACCCTGGAGTGTACAGGTGGCCATTTGTGTAGTGGCAGACTGACTGACAGCTTGGATAGGGCAACATATACCACATTTTCTTTCTCCTTTAAGCCCCATGAATTACCTTGGTGGAAGGAGCTGGTGAAGAAGGGAGGAGGGTGGGCTTTTTCCTATTGATTGTTTAATTGCACCAGAGGCTGCTTGTCCAGGGCCACCGGCCAAGAGCGTTATTTTTGTGGCTAAAGTGGGGTTGGGCCAGTTTCCCAGCCTTTCCCCTAGATTTGAAGAAGACAACCCAGAAAGTCCAGAAAGGCTAGAGGAACCTGGGGTGTGTTGGCCTTTTCTTTTCAAGGGTGTCCTACAGCGCCAGGGCTGCCCGGATTAAGTTCCTGCAACCGTGAATCATTGCCTTTAGCTGGGTCCTGAGTTCGGGATCTACAACCCCACCCACCGTGTGGCTAAGGACAACTGTCATTAGGCAAATAGTTGTTCTTGCTGCTACTGGCAGACCATCTCTTCTATAGCCTGGGCTTCTATTAGTCGGACACTTGACTCCTTGGGGCTCGGGTAGCTCCTAGCGGTCCCGCCGTCCCACCTAACCCCCCTGCGCGCTCCCTTCCCAAGGCGACCACCTGCGCCGCCCCACTTACCCTCTGCCCCGCGGGGAGGGCACCTCAGGGTAGCAGAACCCTCCCTGCTCCCAGGCGGCTCAGGGGGAGCTCGGTGTTTGCCTCCAGCCCTTCGCTACCGAGGATCAGGTTCCTCCCCTCCTCCCCCTCCAGCTCCGGCCGCCGCCGCCGCCGCCGCCGCCTCCTTCTTGCATGACACAGCAGAACCGCAGCTGCAGCAGCAAGTCCAAACCATCCGCCCAGGAAGCGCCGCAACCAGGGCTTGGGAGGAGCGGATGGGGCAAGGCAGGGGTCTAACCCAGGGGTAGTCTTGGACCCACTTTCCACCATAAACTCCCTCTTTGCCCAGGGCAAGCCGACAAAATGTGGTTCAAGCTGACCAGGCCGAGCCGTGGAGGAATGCTGGGGCTCGCCTGCAGAAGGGATGGGACCAGAGAGGAGGGGTAAAGGAGACCCCAGTAAAGGGCAGGCCATTTCAGGTGAAGAAAGGTAAGAGGAAACTGTGAAGTCAAGGGCCAGGCTGTGGAGGAGATTAAAGGAGGTCAAAGAGAGGTAAGGGGGTAAGGTTGCTGAGAAGAGAACCAACTGCTCCTTCCTGCTGCAGCTGGTGGTGGTGGGGTTAAGTATTTGGGAAGGCCTGAGCTGGGTACATAAGCAAAGAGCCTGAGCTGGGCGGTCCAGGCAAAAGAGGGTTAAAAGGATGAAAGAATTAGACTTGAGGTTAGAAGGCCATAAGGATGGGTGTTAGATAGAATTAGAGGGGGACCTAATGCGCTCATAAGTGATGGAGAGAGACGGATAATCAAGGCCAGGCCGGAATGTTGATCCTCACCCATCCCACTCCTCAGTTACTGAGTTAGTGTTTTCTTATCCTTTTTCCACAATTCTGCCAACCTCGTTTTCCTTATAAAGACGGGAAAGTGTGAACCAACAGAGATATAGCAATTTAATCATAGATTTTACTTATAGGATATTTTTCCATGGCACATAAAAATGTAGAGACAGAGAATTGCGATTCGAAGTAGACCCCGCCTCCCCCCCCCCCGCACACACATACATTGCAAGTCATTAAGACTAAGGATTTCAAACTTAGTTTCCATACATCACTAGACACGAATAAGCCTTTAAACGCTAATACTTAAGTTAAATGCTAGCAGTGGGGACAGAATTGGTGGTTTAGAATATCAGGAAAATGCACGTTTGCGCTCTGTCCACACACATGCATATATATGTATATATAATTTCTAGTGTGTAGCATGCACAGTATGATTAAGGGATAAGCATGTTTCCCTGATCATCTTATTTCCAACCAAGCACGCATTTTATGGCAGTCATCTTGTCACCATTTGGAAGAATGTGGTCAGAAAAGTAGTGCCCAAACTGCCACTTTGGTTTTGTCTGTACCTTACAGGTCATGGCTTCATACCTCACTTCCTGACACAAACAAGTTTTTACTGTTGTCAGCAACAAAGCCCTAATATAGCCGCGGAAGAGAAAAACTGCCTTGCATTTTGCCTCTTGAGAGCATCAACAGTTACCGGAGGAATGTAATTCCAGAAAGCTCCGAAACTGGTAGTGATGGTAATTATGGACCAAATGCCCGATTCTGGTTGTTATTTTCTGGGCATTTCTGTTCTACCAACGATCGGCGAGTGAGCTCACTCAGAGGGCAAATCTGGCTTTTCTTTTTGACTTTGTAAAATTTAATCAGGCCTGATAGGGAACTCACAGCTCTTGGGGGAAAATAAAGTAGGAACCACGAAATGTCATTTTAACAGAGCGTGGGCTTGGTGACTGCAGGAAAGGATTTAAGGACGCTCCTGTTCCGCTTGCTGTGTAATGAGCACTGGCTCCACGCACGCACCGACGCCATAGCTCCCGGATGCAGTGGCTCCCTTATCTGGGCTTTCGCAGCGCCACAAGCCCCTTCGGGATGCTTCGAGGGGCTCCCGGTGGGTGGTGGTACAAACGCTGCCGCCGCCGGTCCTGCTGCTGTTGTTGCTGCTGCAGTCACGTGGGAGCCCCTTTAAGTTTCCATAGAGAGGCCTCTCCGGTGTCACATGATGGACATGATATAATGAAACAACATTGTGGAGAGGAAAGCATTAGGGGAGCCCACGGCTACAAAACAAGTGAGAAGAGGTGGGAGAAAGAGAAACTACGCCACCTCCTCTGCAGCCGAGCGCACGCAGCAGCCTGGCGTGACAAGTGGGCGACGCCGGGGACAGGGAGTGGGGGTCCTCCGCCCGCTCCGGGGACCCTGTCGCCCACCGTGGTGCGCTGAGCAACTTTTAGCCGGCAGCCCCGCACCTGTCTCAGAGTCCCCATCGCTCCCCACCAACCATCATGGGAAAATTCTAGAAGAATACGCTCTCGGAATCTACGTGCGCATCATTTTCCTCCTCACTCCAGAGGAAGGAACCAGAAAAGAGAGCAAAGCGGTGTAGTGTTCAGCCTCAAGGTAAGTTCTTTAGGGTGGGGAAAACGGGTCCAGCAGGACTTGGGGACAGGATTTGATGCTCGACTCCCACCTTGGGGGTGGAAAAAGCGTCCCCGCACTCTCGGTGAGGCAGATGGGTTGGCGCGTCATCAGTGCTATTTTCCCGGTGGACTCTTTTGACGTCCACCCTCGCACTCCCCGGGGCCCCCTTACGGCCCCCCACAAGGGGCCTGAGGCTGCGGGCCAGGATGCTCGGCGGGCGAGCGAAGGAAGGTAGGGTTGCTGCGTGAAACGGGCATGTCGGAGCTATTTCGCCATGTTTGTGTTGCTAAGAGCACTTTTTTCCCCTTTGCGGTGGCTTGATGCCACATGGCTCCTCCGGAGCTGCTGCCGGGTTGAGAGCGAGTGGTTTTTTTTTTTTTTTTCAATGTCCGCATTCCAGCTAATGTTGCGCAGATAAAATTCAAACTTGAGGTAAACAGACGAAGAGGAGGAGGAGGAGGGGAGGGACCGGCGGGGGGGTTGGGGGGGAGGGAGGACTGTTTCCATTTCGAGATCCCACCTCTTCACTCAGAGGAGACCAACATCCCGAACCTAGAGGCAACTCATGCATGGCTCCCACGCCCCCCCACCTCTGCCGTCAACAAGAAGTAAGGGCTGGGGGCGAGCGGTTGGGAGGGACGCGACGTTTTGGTTCTAGGGGGAAGGTGGGGGGAGAGGCAGCCCCTGGGAAGCCGGAGCTTTGACTTCGACTATTATTTTGGCGGAGGGAAGCAGGATGCGTCCTCTTGCTCTGGAGATGGGGGGAGGTGCATGTCCCCCCTCTCTGTCACTACCTAATTGTGTTGCCTCACTCCCCCCCGCAACACAGGTTGCCCCCACAGGCGGGATGGGTGGGGCTTTGGGGTTCCAGAAGGCAGGTTACCTAGCAGGTGTGTAGGGTGGGCATTTGGATTTGGTAAGTCGCTTGGATTTGGTAGGAGACCATGGGGGAGGCAAAGCGAGTGCGTAGGTAGAGCTAAGTCTAACGCTTATGTATGGGGGGGTGTGCTTTTAAAACCAAGAGAAAAATCAAGACAGGTCCCCCCCCCCCAATATGTCTGTTTCAGCTCGCAGCGAAGCTGCTGCGTGAGTGGCGAGGACGAGGGCGAGCTTCGTCATGTGGCACACACTGTAGGCTTCTGACAGCTTGGAGCTATCTACCCCCTCCCGCGCGCGCCCGGGGCGGAAGGTGTGGGTTGGGTGGTCCGAGGCGGGTGACGTCCGAGGCGGGGTGGGGACAAGACTCCGGAGCGCCTGGGTCCGCAGCCACGGCTTGCTCGGCACGGCGTGTCAGGGAGGAGGCGGCCACGTGAGGGGTCCGCGGCAGCTCGCGAGCTGAAGGCTGGGGGCGAAGTGCGTAGCAAGAGTCGTGACGGGGGTGACACGCAGCCGCCGTGGCCCTTTTGCTCACTGCCCACGCAGGGCCGCGCCGCGGGTGGGTGCGCACTCACGCGCCCGCTCCCGGGAGACCGTTTCCGGCTCAGGGCTCGAGCCAAGGCGGTAAACAGGGTGGTGCCCTCTGCCCTCCCGCCCCCGGCCGGGCGGAGGCGCGCGATCGTGGCGGACGAGCTGCGGTGGCGAGCGAGCGCGCGCGCGCGCGGGCGGGCGAGTGCGCGCCCCCGCCCGTCCCGCCTCCTCTGTTTTTGTTTTGATGGAGCCCGCGTGCAGCTGGCGCGTGTCGAGTCACGTGCTGCGGCCGCCAGGGGGCTGGGCGCCGGCGACCGGGACGCGGGGGAGGGTCGCAGACCCTGAACAGTCCGAAAACTACGGCGAGGTACAGTCTTGTGGGGCTGGCTGGTCGCAGTTGTTCCCCTGGAGCAGTATTTGGGTTCGTCGTCACAGCATCCCTGCCAGTCGGCTGTCCCCCCCACCCCATCCCCTCCGGGCCGGAGACTCAACAGAGGGATCGAGCGGACCGTCCTCCCAGGTGTGTTATGCTATATCAGTGGACACAGAAGTACCTACATCTAGCTCTTCATCCAGGCTGCACGGTGTAATCAACCCCAGAGCTTTAGAATTAATCCCGATACCCACTCTCAGAGCTAGAGAACTGAAATCCAAATAGAGTCTGGACTGAGGGCCATTTTCTTCACCTCCTTCTTCACTAGTCATTGTGACGCAGTAAGAATAAAAACTGATAGGTAGCCAGCTTGGTAGGCTAGATGTTGAGTCATCTGTATTTACGCATCGAAGAATGAAAAATAGCCCCAATAGTTAACATGTCGGTCTCTCACTAAATGGGGCCTCTACGTGCCAGACAGGATGACTGCGCAAACATGGCGACAACCTGGAGGAGTACAGTTTTTACTTTTGGAGGAATGGAAGTACAGGAGGTTCTGGCAGAGGTGAAGCTTGAGGACTCCCTGACGGGAGCTCATGGGAGCAGGCCCAAGAGTTCATATTTGAAACCATTACTCGGGGTTGCTTGAGAGACCTTTCACTTTTGCGAACAGCCTAGGAATAGTGCATACTAGCCCGAGGGCCCGAATTTCTGTACATGGATTTCTGTTGTTATAGCTTTATCTGGAAAGGTTCTCTTGTTTGAAAGAAGAACCAACCACCTTTTGGTAAATTCACTAATGCCTTCAGGCTACTGATTCTAGAAGTTTACTGTGGGGGAGGGGAGGGAGGATCTTAGCAATTTGAAGTTAACAGGTGGATCCCCTCATATTATCTTCATGCTCGTTGTCATTTAACATACGTGTAAACTGAAGAAGAGTCCAGAGGGTGCGTCTGTGTTCCATCTATGCTCAATAAATAAGGACGACATGGTGGGTCATAGTTTGGATGTGGACAAAGTGCCCCCATTGGGTACAGTGTCTGAGAAGTTCTGTCGTGAAAATTTTGGAGGAAGCTCACACTCTGGATTATAGAAGCTTTGCCTTTTTTTTTTTTTTTTTTTTTTAACAAACATCCCTTATTCCTCCTTGGTTTTGTTTCTCATTTATGTGATCTTGATGAGAACCTTAAGATGTAGGGGTTCTGGTACTTGTTTGGAAAATGTGGTTGCTGATACCTACGGTGATACCAAATAACACATTAAATTCGAGTTTCTCTCCAGAGTTCTAATTCTAACAGTCTTGTGACTATTTGCATTATCATTGTTGTCTTCTGTGGCCTAAAGAGCTCTGAATGTGCACACTAATGACTGCCACCAAATAGCGTTCGCTGCGCGGTGGACACAGGTAAGTATATTTGAGACCAGGGTTTAAAGGTTAGTGTTCACGTTCCTTGCAGTTTGGTGAGCCGACGATCTTGAAGACCCACCCAGGCCAGCACATCATAAATGTGAACATTGCTGGTCTGGAATAAATAATTATCCAGCCACATGTTGGTTTCCTCCCGTCGATCCTGGTGCCCTCACCACAAGCGGCACCTTTTTCTTAAGCATTGTCAGGCTGTTTAGGGACTGGTGGGCTCAACTTTCCTAATGCTGCGACACCTTAATGTAGTTCCTCATGCTGTGACCCCTAACCATAAAATTATTTCCATTTCTATGGCATAACTGTAATTTTGCTGTTATGAAACTCAATATAAGTATCTATGTTTATCAATGGTTTTAGCCTACCCCTGTGAAAGGGTGACCCCCAAAAGGGGTTGAGGTCCCCAGGTTAAGAACCGAGGTCTGGCCTGGCGTGGTGGCGCACGCCTTTAATCCCAGCACTCGGGAGGCAGAGGCAGGCGGATTTCTGAATTCGAGGCCAGCCTGGTCTACAGAGTGAGTTCCAGGACAGCCAGGGCTACACAGAGAAACCCTGTCTCGAAAAACCAAAAAAAAAAAAAAAAGATGGCCTGCCTGCTTCCTGGTTACCTCCTCCTCTTGAAGAACTTGTTCTTAAAAATCTTATTTACATATGTGGTGTTTGGTCTGCATGCACATCTGCACACCAGAAGAGAAGAGCATCAGATCCCATGAGGCTATAGTTAAAGACAGTTGTTAGCTACCATGCAGGTGCTGGGAATTGAACTCAGGGCCTCAGGAAGAGTTGCCGGAGCCATCTCTCCAGCCCCACCTTTTTTTTTTTTTTTTTTTAATGTCCTGTAGCCTTTCGCACATCCTTGGCTCATTTTGTCAGACACAGATTATCATACTGTATTTGTCACAAAAAAACAAAACAAACCAACCAAACAAACAAACAAAAAAAACTGCTCTTCAATGTTAGGAATGACTTAAAAAAATAAAAACTGTATCAGTGGCACACAGCGGCACTAAGTTCTTTCCATTGGCCACCATTGAATTCTCTTTGCCTCCCTTACCCACATTCATTCGGAAGCACCCTTCCCACCTCTGGTCTGAGTGGTCAGGTGAAGAGCACACACCCTTTGGTGAGAGACACAGACCTTTTTTTTTTTTTTTTTTTTTTTTGGCTGAGTGGACACTGCGTTTTCTTACTGATAACGCGCTGGGCGAGTAGCTCCCTCCCGTTGCCACTTCCCCCTTATTTGGAAAGAAATGACAGGCATTACCAGCGGCCGTGCTTTTTTTTTAAGGCACAAATGCTTGGTCAGATATCATTACACTGTAATTTTCAGATGGGGTATACAGAGCTACTGAGAGCCCCTCAGCCCTGTGAGGCTATCTGAGATGAAGATGAGATTTTTTTTTTTAATCTCTTGATTTGCAGTATGTTACGAGATTGGGGCCCTCAAGCATCTTCATGTTAAAAGGTAGCTTGTGTGACGCAGAAACTGAAGTTGGAGTTGCTGCAAATGTGGATAGATAGCCACTAGTGGCTCCTTACCGGACAGCATGGAGGGCTTGCTTCTCTTAGAGTCTAAACATGTAAAGCATTGAAGCGAAGGCAGTGTACCTTTAAAAGAGAAGTCTTGATGATTCTAGGGCATTGGCACGAGTGCTTCTCATTTCTAGATTCTAGGTACTTGCTGGTGACACTTTTTTTTTTTTTTTCTGACCTGAATGAGGCCTTCAGCTAGAGAACATCTGTGTTATTACATAAGCTGGTTTTATACTGTATGTGGTCTCGTCGTCTCCCTTTCAGGAGCAGAGTGAAGAAGTTGGGGATAGCTATAATGATGAGTAATTATTTACAAATGGAGGGGAGTAATTGGAGCATAAACCAAACGACTGCCTCACAAGCTGAATAAGGTAGTGTTTTGTTTTGTGTTTTAGTGTGCTGTAAGGAGCCAGGCAGGATGTATCTTGCTGACGGATACTTCTCTGGTGCTTAGCACAGTGCTTCGCATCAGAAGCGCTCAGATATTTATTGAGTAAGCCCATCACATCATTTCAGGCCCAGAGTGCAGGTTGAAGAGCAGAAGAAAAAACAGAGGACAAAGTTCTCACGTCACTCTGACGCCACCGTTCTTCCAAGGCATTCTGGTCAAGCGTGACCTTGATTTCTTTCCCGTAGCCATTCCCCTCATTTGATGACATAGTAAAAGTGAAGTCATGAGATGGGGTGTACAGGTTAGGAGGAGACTGTATGCACACGGAGAAAGAAAAGCAAGGATTTATTCTGATTGTGTGGTAAAGAAAGTAAAATTCCATGCATTGAAGAGCTTTAGTTATTTGGCTCATGAAAAAAATTTAAATAAATATATGTTAATAATTCTGAAAAGAAGAGTGAAAATACCACCCTAGCATGACATTGAGAAAACAATTTCAGCATAAGAATGGGACTGGACCCTTCATTTTATAATCTCTAAACCTCAGTCTGTGCTAGAACCTTGGAAACTTCTCCAAGTGGATATTTAAGGTAGAAGCAGAAGCAGGTGTTTTATGACGTAAGTAACTACTAGGGAATATTTTTATTAAGAAGGTCTAGGGCATGCCAAACACATTTAAAATGAGCTCAAAGGTGGAAAATCCCGACATCCTTACTTGTGAGCCAGTCTGCTGGGGCTGCATGTCAGTGCAGCTGACGTGCACGTGGTAGTGTGTGCAGAAGATGGTACAGAAGTCCACTCTCCATCTTGTATAGCAGATGGGCCCACTTGATGCTGTGATGTGTGCCTGAGGTTTCAGCCTGCATTTTTTTCCCACGGCTTCTAGAACTCCTGATGTCAGGGCCCGTCATTCACTATGTCCCATAGTTAAAACTAATTTTACTATAAAATAAGTGCAACACAAGGAAATACAAACCTGTCCCTCGAAACAAAATCAAAAGGCATGATTATTCCTATGTGAAATGTGAACTGAGACGGGGGCAGGCAACCTTTTTCTTAAGAATTTCTGCCTATTTTTGTGGCCTATTTTAAAATAATTCTGGAGTGAATCTCTCTACAGGGTCTGACTGTGAGCCCTGTGGAACTCACTGTGTAAACCAGACTGGTCTGCCTTTGCCTCTGGAGTGTTGGGATCAAAGGTGTGCATCACCACGCCTGGCGGAATTTTTTTGATGGGTTCAAATAATAATACATAAATAAGTGTGAGCTCCTCAAACTGTCAACCAAGTGTTCCAGTAATTCCTGCTGTTGCCTTAGAAACAAAACCAAACACTACTGATAGCAACAGAATTGAACCTAGCTAAACCAATGAAAGGAAGCCTTTGACACTTCATGTGTTCAGAGGCCAGTCGTGTGTAGGCTGCTTTTTGGGGTTTTCAATATAAATCACTCAGCATAAATAACTTTATATTGCCTGTGTCTACATATCTGGTGATGCTGTTAGATTGGTAACAGAATCCAGATGCATTTTGCCTATGAAAGGTCATAGAACTAAATGGATTTGGGTGCAGCGTTAAAGAACCTTGGCTTTCAGAGAACTGTTGACAGTGAGTGACCAAGGTTCATTGAAGAATTTAAGGAGGCTGGGTGTGTTTCCAATGACCATTCTGGCTGTCAGGAGGCTCACAAGTTCAAGGCTAACCTACATCGTGAGACAGTCTCAAAAACAACAAAATTGACTATGAGGAAATGTTTGGCTTCGGTTCTTTGTGGATTTGGTTACATTGGACCCGTGGTTCCCAAACCACAGAGAGCTTGTTAGAACACACACTGTTGGCTGCCCAGACCATCTGACTGAGGAAGGCCTTGGGTTGGGCAGGCTCACTAATACACTAATATATACTTGATTCCCAGGATTGCTGGTCCTGATGCTTAGAGGACCTTGGATCTATTCAAACTCAGATTAGATATTCCTGAGTAGCCCGAGAATTCTTAGTAAAGACACATTAAAATAGCCAGGTCTGGTGGTCCATGTCTTTAAATCCCAGCACTTTGGAGGCACAGGCAGGTGAGTTTGAGACTAGCCTGGTCTACATAGCAAATTCCAGGACAGCCAGGGCTACTTAGATCATGTTTTAAAAAATATTTCTGATGGTAAATGTCAGTATTGTAAGCAGCTGATTAAATTTCCATGTATTAAATACTAACCAGTCACCTTTTTTCTTTTTTCTTTTTTTAACGTGTGGGTATTTTTCCTGCATGTTTGTCAGTATACACAGTTCCTGAGGAAGCCAGAAGAGGGTGTCAGAAGCCAGTGGTGCTGGAAATCGGACCTCCATCCTCTGGAGGAATAGGCAGTGCTCTTAACCACGAAGTCAACTCCTGTCCAGCAAATTGCCTTTTAAGATCGAGTGGCAGTGCAGTACTGGGGCTCACTGAAAAACAGTGGGTCTATCACACAGAGTGTATTTCTAGTTGAGGTTATATAGCTTTGAGTCTGTATAAGACAGTGATAGCAATGACACAGAAGTCCTCTGAGAACAGCGGATGCAGGGAAGAGCATGTGCTCAGGGAGGAGATGTGGTATGTGCAAGATGCATAGGAAGTCGGAGCACAGTAGTGAACAGGCTGTGGGCACAGCAGCAGTTCTGTGGCTCCTAGCAGCCCGTGGGCAGAAGCGAGGGGTCAGTCAGGGATAACAGGGTCTTAAAGAAGACATCACAGTGTACTTGGGACTCTATGGTGGTACTCTCATATGGCTTCTAAGAGGACAGGAGCTCTGGAGACCTTCCAAGTGATGACCAGGTGAGTCAGGGTCTGACATAGCTGAGGTAAGACTTCACAGCTTACTCCAAAGCCGGGAGAGTTCAGTGGAAGGAAATGGTTTCCATTGGAAGTCTGTACAGCCTCATCTGAGAGAGAAACCAAATGGGATCTACAGGGAGGAAGGACCGGTGGCAGTGATGGGATCCTTTAAGATTTTTAAACACTTTACTTAAAGACTTATTAACCGGACTAATTATAGCAGCACAGGCTTCTCTGTGAGGAAATAATGGCTGTGAGCTTTCGTTTTCTGTGACTGTCACCACGTCCTGTTGTTTAGCTCATGTCACTTTTTTCATGGTTCTGCTCTGTCAGTCAGTGCTTACACTTTTAGATGGCTTTGATAATCACTAACACGTTTAAATCAGATTTCTGGAAGTTAGGCATGTTGCTTCTTCCGGAGTGTGTTTGATGAATTCGTGTGGGCCATAGCGGTCTGCAGCCTCCAGCCTGGCTCCACTCTGCAGGAGATTTAGGTTTATCTTGAAATAGTATATTTTGTAACTGCTCTTAGGAAATACTGAAACTTAGACTCTTAAGAGCTGATTTCTCACACACATGACTGATTTCAGACTTTCACAGAGCGAGCTCTAGGCATGAATTTATTATGTTGAAAAGACTTGCTACTGAAATCTACAGTCGCTTTTTCTTGTGTTTGACACTGGGCATGGAGATGCAGTTCTTTATATGAATCTTTAGATTTTATTTTGGTTTGAGACAGGATCCCACACTGTAGCCAGGGAGTCTTTGGAACTCATTTATGTAGCCCAAGCCACCCTTAAGTCCTACAGCAGTCCTCCTTCTGTCTCAGGCTCCTAAGTGCAAGAATTATGAGCACAAACAACAACTTGCTATACACAGCTAACTCATAGTCAGTTTGTGACAGAAGTTTAATTTCTGGGCTAAGCAGACATGAGAGTGCTGGGACCTGGAGTGTCCGTTGCCATGCCTGTTGAAGGGTTCTTCTCCTGGCCCTTCCTTGAGTGTCCCTTTTCCCCCTTCCTCTAGAGCACTGGTTTTTCAATTTGTGGGTCTGCCCACCTTGGGGATTGTTAAACAGCCCTCTCCCAGGGGTCACCTAAGACCATCGGACAACACAGATATATTCATAGCAGCAGGGCTGGCGAGATGGCTCAGCAGTTACGAGCACTGACTGTTTTTCTGAAGGTCCTGAGTTCAAATCCCAGCAACCACATGGTGGCTCACAACCATCTGTGATGGGATCTGATGCCCTCTTCTGGAGTGTCTGAAAACGGCTACAGTGTACTTACATATAATAAAATGAATAAATCTTTTAAAAAAGGATTCATAGCAGCAAGATTGAACTTTTTAAAGAAGTAACAATAAATAATTTTATGGTTGGTGGGGTCACCACAGCATGAGGTCACTAAAGGGCCACAGCATTGAAAAGCTAAAACAGTCTTTGTTTTTTCTTGTCTTTAATAAAGACCTTTTCTATATGGGAGCATCTGACTCATTTTCTTTCAGTTCCTTTTACTCCAACCTGTGAGAATTGTGTCGCAGCCTCTCTCATTGGGCGTGGTTGGCCAACACTTCTGTGTGGATCTACATGAGGCTGTCTCCACACACTCTTCCATTTTCCGGCTGATCTTACTTGGAACATGGAGGTGTAACACTGTTTTGTTTTGTTTCGTTTTGTTTCGAGACAGGGTTTCTCTGCATAGCCCTGGCTGTCCTGGAACTCACTTTGTAGACCAGGCTGGCCTCGAACTCAGAAATCCGCCTGCCTCTGCCTCCTGAGTGCTAGGATTAAAGGTGTGCACCACCACGCCCGGCTCTGAGTGTTCTTTTAACAGTGATTGTGTAGTTGCTTGGCACTCACAGTTGCTCCTGGTAGCTTCCGGGCCCTGGGGAAAGCAGGCTCTTCTTCTCTGTTCCTTTGTGAGAATTTGGATCGACAAAGGTTTTCCTGGCCCTCAGGTGCTAAATAGAACTTATCCCTACAGTGGTAGGGTTACAGACCCTCACAGGGGTGTTGCTTATCACAGGCCTGACAACAGAGGGCAGGGTCTTGATTTCAAGTGAGAGACTCGAGAATCCCTTACACGAGTTTAGTTATTGCTGTGGTTCGAACACTCAATCATGTTGTGTTGGTCATAGTGTTATTTGTGTTCTGAATTTAGCTCTTTGAATTTTGTAGTTTTCCCACTAATTCATACAGGGTTTGTGACAAAAGAATTGTTATGGCTCTATCATCTTCCCTACTTCTTGCTTGAAAATGCATCTTTTTGGCCCTCTCCCTCCCCCTGGAGTTTGGGTGGGTCCCAAGTCCTGTCAGTTAAGTTGAATCCTAAAGCCAGGAAAGGTCACCTATCAGGATTTGGAAGGTTTCTGCTACTTTGTGGTTCCCAGGAGGATGTGGCTTCTAAAGACAGCCTTTCCTGTGTATTTGAACCACTGAGGGAGTTTCTGGCTTAGCGTTTCTGTTAACGTCTTTTGCACTCACGTAATAAACACCTATCCCAGATCTCTCTTCTGCATAACTTGTACGTTGGCCTGTGACCTTGGGTGCTCGTGTCCTGTTTTCAGGGAATCCTTGCCAGTGAGGAATCTCTTTGTTCACAACTCCAGCAGGCTGCTTTATCTGTCCGTGGTCAAGGCCACTGGCAGTCGTTTCTGCTTTCTGGCTGTGTATGGTGGCACACACTTACCGTACATACCGTCCGTGCTTTGAAAAGCCTGGGGCGATTCCCGGTGAGCTTCGTCATGGCCGCGGCACGGAGGCCTCATCAATCGCCTTGTCTTAGAGTCGGTTATGTTCCTTTGGCTTTGCCTTTTCTGTTTCTTTTTTTTTTTCTTTTTTCTTTTGCTTCAGAATTTTATGGTGTGTATAAACTCTTGTCAGGGAGCAGTATCATGATGGCTCCATATTTTTAAAAAGCACTTATTGCATGACAATGCTTATGTTTTGATAGGAAAAAGTGAGACATTTTAAAAGGTCATAGCTCGTTTTTAGGTTTCATCTTCCAAATTTATACCTTCTGCCTTGGCTTTGTGGGGCGTTAGCGTGCGTATACCTTTCTTTCTTTCCTTTCCATGGGAAAGTATGCCCAACTCCCTCCTCATTCCCACTTGTAGGGAGTTCCGAGTTGAGATTCTTCCTGCTGCCAATTTAATTCTGGAAGAGGACCCAAGGACTCTGCTCATAGCCACCCGTCTTTGTGACCATCTAATGAGCCGTGTGCAACAAGGACTTTTTTGGCTTAATGAACCAATGTCCTAGTTACTCATTTCGTATTATCTGCATGGTATTTTCAAGACCGGAATTTTTAAAAATAATAGATCAGGGCTGGGGGATACTGCTGGGTGGGCGAGCTTTTGTGTAAGTAAGTGTGGGCTTTGGGTTCACTCCAGCACTACAAAACCCAAAACGATGATTTGGGATTCTAATCAGCAAACTTGGTTTCCATTTGTCTCTAATGATCTTCCTGAAAACAGATGTGGAATATTCGTTGTTCCTCTGTTGGGGACAAGGTGGTGACACGAGGCACAGTCTCTGTCCAAGGGGTCCCAGATCTTTAACCCAGAAAGCTGCCTTGCATTCTTGAGGAAAGCCACCACAGCATCCTGAGAGCCGACTAGAAATGCCTGTGCATTCACTGTGTTTTGTTAGTGTTGGAGGTACCACTTGATATGGCAAGAACAGACCTGCAATTGTGAAAGTTTACGTAACACTTGCTAACACACTGCGGCACCCTTCTGAAGCTATAAGCTCAGGCAGGGTTCCTCGCCAGGAGCCTGTGGGTTCGTGGACACTGCAGCAAAGCCCTCAGAGGGCTGAGGGGGTGGGCGTGAGCTACTGCCCATCGGTAGGGTCCTCCTCCTCTTCCGTATGGAAGTCTAAAAGGTTAATCAGATCTGTGGTTAGTTACACCTTCTGTTCAGAAAGCAGACACTGCTTCGAATGTGTCTGGAATGTGCCTTGGAAGGTTTGTGGGATGCTGGGACGCTGCGGCTCTGGCACACCCAACTTTGGCCTCCTCTCCCCTCCCCTCATTCTTTCTAATTTTCCAAATTTATTTATTTATTTTTTTGGTGTGGGTTCTCTTCTGTTTATCTGCCTTTCCTGTTTGCTCTTCAAAGGCTGCGGACATAACAGCTCAGCTGGTAGAGGGTTTGCTTTGCATTCACGAGGCCCTGGATTCAATTCCCACAAAACAAATTGCCCAGGAGCATTCGGGACATTCACCCACATCAGCCCCTGACCCTACCCCAACTAATGACCATCTAAAGCTGTAGGCAGCTTTGACTCTAATGTTAGGATTGTTTTAGTCTATAAACATGTGTGTGCCGATGGGAAGTAATGAACATGAAACATTTCTGAATATTTTAATTTGTTGATAACAGGTTAATTCCTGATTGGATGGAAAGTACACATGAAGTATGTCCTTTGTTGTTCAGGAGACGTTCAAGTGGGATTCAGACGCACGCCTGAAGACTTTCTGCTAGGAGTTATTGTCTTTTAAGTAACAAATTTCAGGATTGTTTTTTAACAAATTTGTTGAACAAAAATGTTGTTTGGGTTCAAGCAATGTTTTTAAATTGCTTAAATTATGTTTGGTATAAAGAACTCGGCAGTCAAATTATGTAAACCACCACTGTCGGATGATCATGCAGTCTAGCTGTAATAACCTCCAGAGTTAACGGAATGCAGTCCTATTAGTCCTACGCCGAGGAGTTAGTCTAAAATGGAGTAGCTGGCTAGTGGCATAACTGACAGCAGGCAAGTGACAGTCCTCTTTCTGTCAAAACAAGGTGACTTGGAAGGAGAGTAGGCCAAGCAACATGAGTTTTTGACTTAGATAATACCTAGTTACCTTAGATCTCACTTAGTTAACTTGGATACCACCTAGTTACCAGGTGGGGATTGGTCTTTGGAAGGGAATTACTGAGGAAGGTCCAACCCAGGTCTGGAATGCAATTCATTGTACTTTGTTCTTTGCTACAGTTTCTGTTGAACGGGGTGTCCCTCAGGCCCCCAGGCCAATGCTTGGCCGCATCTCAGCTAACTGAAGTGAATACTCATTCACATTTCAAATCTGGAAGAAGGAGCCCTCCAGTAATACTCAAGGCGGGTCTTTAAGGGGTGCTCTTCAATTTTCATTCTTTTAACAGTTTGAGAGACCAGTGTTACATAAATTTATGGGAATTTTGTTGTTTCCAACTCAGAGTTGCTTTGTTTGGGGTTGGAGAATAGGTTTTGTGGTTCCCAGGAGGCAGTTGGGCAGAGGGAAGCCTAGCAATCTGGAACAAACTGGAAGGGGTGAGGAAAGAGGAGCTCTCATAAAAGCATTAGAGAAAAGCTGAGGGCATTGGAGCTGGTACTGAGCAGCCCAAGAACGTGGGTGTCCAGGCCTTTCTCCATTCTTAGCAAGTTGTTGGTCTTACTGGCTAGGCAGTGTGTAGGACACTATTCTTTTGCCCTAAGGAAATGAGAGAGAGGTCTGGAGGCAAATGGAGAGAAGAAGCCCTTTTAACTTTTACTTTCTGAAGGGTGTGATACCCACCCCGGCTGCTGGTACGTGCAGCGCCGGGCTCATAGGCAGCACAAATGTATGTCTCATAGTTTGGAAGTCCAAGATCAAGATACTGTCAGATTCTTGTTTGATGAAGACCAGCTTTCTGGCTCATAGTAATACCTTCTTGCCATTGTCTCAATGCGGCAGAGAGGAAGCCAGCGCTGTGTGGCTTGTTGTTGGTTGAGATAGGTCTTGCTCAGGCCGTCCCCCAATTCCCTGCCATCTTTCTGTCATGTCTGTCTTTGTGTGTTTTAAAAGGTCACTAATCCCATCCATGAGCGAGTGCTCCACCCTCCTCACCTCAGCTAAGATTATTTCTAAAGTTCTTGCCTCCCAATACTGTCTAAGAAGTAGGATTTCAGTAAATGAATTGATGTGGCTGGGTGGCAAAGAATTCAGTCTGTAGGGATAATTCTCCTTGTGCCCCTTCATTTGATAGTTTAGTTATAAGAAGGGATTTTTAGGAGTTGCTGTGGGGAGAGGGAGATGCGATGGGGGCTGGTACTTAGGAAGCCAGGGAATCTTCACGGAAAAGCACAAAGGAAGATACAAGAACTTGTTTTCTTCTTCGAGAACAAGTTTGTCCTCTGAGAATGAGAGGGGATCTTGGAGTTTATTGCAGGAGAAAAGTCTAGAAGACAGCAAATAGAACTCAGTTTACCTTGAATATATATTTATACCACTTTTAATCAGAAAGGAAATAAATACCTTAAAATCTATGAGAAATTCTGACCACAGTTTTAACAAAGAGAGAAGATGGTTTGGGATCTAGAGTTGAATCCAACCACAAAAAATAAAGGGCAGATAGTAACTTTAAAAAACGGAAAAATGAATATGTAAAAGTAAATATTCACTTAGTAATAATATCTACACTTAGATTTTTTTGTTTTTTGTTTTTTTTTTTAAACAGAATCTTTTATATAGCCCCGGTTAGGATCTCAATCCTCCTGCCTCAGATACCTGATTGTTGTGATTACAGTCATGTGCCCTACGACATTGTGTTTTCATTTTTGTTTTTGCTTTGTCTTTAAAACATCTGCTTGAGTTTTCCTAGATTTTATATGAACATTAAAAAAACTTTATAAAGTAAATTCTAAATATCTATGCTATTAATCATTTCCATGTGATAGCAATGTGATTATCTTGAGTGATTTTAATTTTTTTAAGTTGCACGTCTATGGAATCAACCAAGCAGTAGAGATAGTTGGAGGAAAAGGTCTTGGCAGAGGACTGTCTATATGCCATGCACATGGTATGGTGTTACAAGTCTGTAGGCATTGAAGGTGCATTGGGAAATGAACAGAGAATGTGTGCAAATGCTAGACCACATGATTAATAGTAGACTTAAGCATCTGCAGGTTTTGTTGTGGGTTGGGTCTTGGATCCAATCCCACGTGGATATGATGTTCATTCTTCAAAATAACTTTACAAACACTATTTTAAATTTAATGTACTAGTGCTTTGCTGCATATACATCTGGAGTCCAGAAGAGGGCATCAGATCCCCTTGTAGATGGTTGTGAGCCACCACATGGTGGCTGGGAATTGAATTCAGGACCTCTGGAAGAGTAGCCAGTGCTTTTAACTGCTGAGCCATCTCTCCAGCTCTCCCTTTATTAACACTTTGAGACATGTTACATAAAAGAGGAACTAACATCAGAATTAACCTAGGTAGATTTTTTCTAAACAAAATTAATGATTGATTCTTAAGTGCCTCTACTCTTGAAGGCCAGTGTTACTGTTTACTCCTAGTGCCCAAACACACTGCTTACAAAGACAGCAGTTGAGGAACTCTGTAGTGGTCTGTTGTAGACCCCTCCTCTAGCCATGATGGAGTATTGAGGGCCTGGATCTTTTGGGGTCTTATGTAAGCAGCCACAGCTTCATCGAGTCCATGACTGCAGTGCCTATGTCGGATCAAGAAGACATTTTTTGTTTCACATCTCACCATTCTCTGGCTCCCACTAAAAGACAAAAAGATAAAATTAAGTTGGAAAATCCAGCAGATGTGGCTATCCACCAGGCATTTTTTAAAAAAAAAATAATTTCATGCAGTGAATTTTGATTATATCCACCCTCAGCTCTTCACCTCAACTTCTCCCAGATCCATTCTCACTTCCCTACACCCTTATCATGTCATGTCCCTTTTCTGGGTTAATTCAGTAGCCCTTTGACATTCTGTCTGTGGGACCATCTGGATTGCAGTTGACCTGTGAAGAGCGGCTCCTTTTAAGGAAACTGATTCTCCCTTCCTCAGAAGCCTTCAACTGTCCATAGCTTCTCAAAGCTGCCAATCTATCAGCAGATAAGTCCCAGGGCAGTTTTATACCCTGCCCATTTAGCAAAGTAGTCATAGTAGGTTCATCCCCAGGGTCTGTGAGCTCTCCAATCTTGGCCTCGTGGCTAGATTTACCAGGTATGTATCACCTTCTGTGGAGTGGACTTTCAATGCAGTCAGAAAGCAGTTGGTCACCTCCCTAACGTTTGTGACACCATAGTATCCATAGGCATGACTATTGAAGTGTCAGTTGTTACTGCAGGTGATAGGATTCACAGCTGGGTAAGACTGTTGGTGGCTTTCCCCCTGGCAGTCTGCATAGCACCCAGTTACTGTCTTAATTAGTATTAGAGGTAGCATGCTTCCTGGTCAGTACCCACTTGGTTTCTCCATATCCTGTGACCAGTGTATGTGGGACCTTCAGCAGTGGTCTTTGAGCAGTGAGGCCTTACCATGCAGTTTTGTTAGGCAACTGAGAACAACAGTGATAATAGTCTGTACTTTTTGGGGGATTTCCAGAATATCTCCCAAAAATTTGAGGGCAGGTGTCCCACACCTCATCGTTGTGCTTTTTGTTTGGCATCCTGTGTCTCTGAGGTAAACATGATCCCCAGAGTAAAGAACTCTAGTTAAATTCATTGTTTTCATATGTTTTTGAAAACATCCTTTGGGTTAGATACCTCTCCTGCAGCCTCGCCCTCTGCCTTACCTGCCTATCCCTGTGTGCTTGCTGCTGTCGCCACGTTTGAAGAATACTAGCCAGTCACTATGGAGAAGGTGCTTCCATTTGGTTTGGTTGATGTTTCCTCCTGTGAGAGTCAGGGTTTGTGCTTTTGTGGATGTGTCACCATTCAGACATTATATCCTCACTGTATCACACTGGAGGCATATAATGCCACCCCTGAGAAGCTTGATGCCATGGTTAAGGCCGGCTTTCCTCTCTTGTCTGTCTGTCGGTTTTTCCTGCATTTTTCAAATAAAAAGCAAGCTCATGGGATAACCTTTCTTAGATTTTTATTACTATCTTATTTATAAGTAGTATTTACAATTTTTTAGTTTTGGTTTTGACTATACTTAAGATTTTTGTTTTTGTGATGGATGGGCTCTTTTTTGGTTTGCTTTTGAAACTGGGTCTCAGTCTAGCCCTGGGTAGGCTGGAACTTGCTGTGGAGATCAGACTGTCCTCAGCTTCTGGCAATCCTCCTGCCTCAGCTTTCCAAGTACTGGGATGACAGCTGTGAGTCACCACACTAGCTTCTCAAGTTTTGAAAAATATCTGTAGTCAAACTGATGAGTCTTTCTTATTTCTGACTGAGTCCTAGTTTGCCTGACCCACAGCAGTGTGAGAGAACAAGCCAGTCCCGCTCTAGGACCTGACCCACAGCAGTGTGAGAGAACAAGCCAGTCCCCCTCCAGGACCTGACCCACAGCAGTGTGAGAGAACAAGCCAGTCCCGCTCCAGGACTTGTTCAGCTTATTCTTGTGTGTGGTCTGAGGTACAGATCTAAGTTCATGACTCTCAAAATGGCTCTCCAGTCTCTCTAGCATCATTTCTTGTCAAGTGCTTTTTCACGTGTTCCCTTTGGTTTGCACAAAGCTGCATGTCTCCTTGAGCCTGCTCTTTACTTTGTTGTGTGGATTCCTTGGTCTGTCTATCTGATCTGTCTGTCCGTTACGTAGGCTTTATGTTAGCATATATCACCTGGAAGAACATACCATCGTCCCCTCTGGTACCTGAGAGTATCCCTGGCTATTCTATTCATTCATTTTTCAATATGAAATTCTCTTATCAATCATCCACTTAAAAACTTAGTATATTTGTGGAACTTACATTAATTTTATGAATTTAATTACAGTGAACTGACATTTTAGTGACGTTAGCTTGATGTATATCAGAAAATACAATTGCTCTTGCTTGGTTGAGTTCTCGCTTGTTTCGCCTTGCGATGTTTTTAAAGTCTTCCTCTGATGGGTTTTACACACATTTCTTATTATGAAACTTGCATTTTTCCACTTAATATTCTGTTGAGCAGGTCAGTACATGTTGACCTATTTTATTTTGTAAAATGGATCCAGAGTAGTCTGCCCTGTCCTAATTTAATTTAACTTTGCCTCTGTTGATGTATGCTTGTTACTTTTAATTTTTTCCTCTTCTAAGCAGCTAGAATTAGAATTCCTTATTCATAAACCATCTGGATTTTGGAGGTAATAAATGCTGTTAACTTATCCTCTCAAATCATGTGATAGTCATGCAAACTTTATTGCATATGTACATTATTACCAGATCTCCAAACTTTTAAAAAAAGATTTACTTATTTATTTTCTATGAGTACACTGTAGCTGTCTTCAGACAAATCCAGAAGGTGGCATGGATCCTATTACAAATGGTTGTGAGTCACCATGTGGTTGCTGGGAATTGAACTCAGGACCCCTGGAAGAGCAGTCAGTGCTCTTTACCACTGAGCCATCTCGCGAGCCCTCTCCAAAAAATTTAAAGAAAAAAAAAAAAACATGAAAGATGCTCCTGCTCTAAAAGTGTTTTGTGTTCATGAGCATGGATTATATAAGGCAGAAGTGGCTGGGGATGCAGCTTAGTCGTTCAGTGCCTGTCTAGTGTGCCGGTCCAGTTACCAGAGTACTACAAATAACAAAGTAGCAGAAGTCACAGTGTTCGCCCTGAGTAACTACAACACAGTCTTGGAAACCATATTTACATACATTAGAAAAATAAGTAAAGTTTCCATGAATGTAGACCTTGTATTGAGCCCAGAAGAGTGAGTCACTGGGTCTAGGGACTTCAGTCCTAGTACTCAAGGGACAGGAACAGGTGGATCTCAGTGAATTTGGGACCAACATGGACTGAACAGCAAGTTCTAGGTCAGCCAAGGACTGCATAGTGAGACCTTGTTTTAATATCCTCCTCCCCAAAAGAAAGTGCTGAAAGAGGTTTGGTGCACTACAGGTTTGGTGTGCTAATGGCACAGGTTAAGCTTACTTTGCCAGCAACAGTAATGGCCTAGACTAAAATGGGATCTGCATGCAAAGATAAGGAAAGGACAGCAGGTGATGGATAGATGACTGAGGTGAGGCCCAAAGAAACACTTGAGGTTTGATCTCCTGCTGGCAAACTACAAATCACCCTCAAATCCAGAGATTGGAGTCAACAGTAAAAACTGGGTGTCTCTACCTGTGTCTGGGGTTGGGGTTCAGGACTGGGGTCTCATCTTATATTGAAGTCAAAATATTAGGTTCCAGTCCTCTTCCAAAGTGGTGTACTTCCTGGTGCTGGTGACTTCTGGAGACCTCAGTTCTCCCTGTGAGTCTCTCCACAGAGTAGAGTGTCCCTAAGACCTGGCCACTTCACCCCCAGATCAAGTAATCCAGGGAGCCAAGGCAGGTGCCTCAGTGCCTTTTGACTTTCCCTGTGCTCCACAGTCTATTCTCTAGAAACAAGCTGTAAAGTCAACCCACATTCAAGAGCAGGGGAACTAAGCTTCATGTTTTCAAGGGGAATGTCGAAGAATCTGGGAACAGATTGTGAAACCTACACACTGTCCTGTCTGTTCTGACAAGGAGGGATGCTAACATTTTCAAAAGGGAAAAATGAGCTTCTCTCCCACTCACCCCCCGTGGTATCCACGGAAGATGAAGCCGGCTGTAGTGTTGAATATAGATTGAAGTGAGATCTGCCCTGTGCTGTCATCAACCCGCCAGTGGGGATAGAGTTAGTCGAGGGCACTGACGGGGGAGGTAGAGCGGGTGGGACAGCGGAGGCAGCAGAGTAAAGAGCAAGTGATGAAGGAGAGAGAAAAACCAGGCCTGTCAGAACTGGGAAGAAGAGCAAGCTCTGAGGGGAAATGAAGCTGCTTTGGTTCCTAGCATTCAGTGGGCAAAGCCCTAAGGAGTCCAAAATGCACAGCCAGGGCCCAGATTGAAACCTCTCACCAGAGAGGCCCAGCAGTGATAGTTACACTGTTAGGGAGAAAAACAGCCCGGCAGGCCAGGGCCTGTGCCTGTGCTGTGGTTTGGAGCAGGGCTAGAGGAGGGAGCCAGATCTGCAGCATGGCGGGGAAGGGAGAACCCGCTGTGTTCCTGGCAGGAAGAAGAGACTCTGGAATGATCCAGAGCCCTCAGGTGTTGGGGTTTAAAGAGGGCTGTGTTTGCCTGCAAGACTGCAATGGAGACAGCAGTTTTTAAGTGGAATAAAATAGTTTTGGAACTTGGATTATAACATGTACATTGATGGCTTTTTAAATGCTCAAGATTGGGAGGAAGGGTGGCTGGCATTCTAGATATTCCTTCCTTTGATGTTGACATATCTTCTGGATTCCTTTTAGAACCCCTGTGCATCCCAGGGATGGCGCCCTCTACAGGAGGGTCCTTGCCTCACTTTCAGGAGTCTCTTAACTGTAAGTGAAATCTGTTTACCTTCTTAGCTTTTTCCCCCTCCACGTACTGCTTCAAGATGTCCTTGAAGTGCATCTGTTATGTGTGTGCATCAACAAGCATGTCCACCACAGCACACACGTGGAGGTCAGGACAACCTGTGACAGTTGGTTCTCTCCTCCTCCTGAGTGAGTCAGATCATTCCCAGGCTTTGAGGCAGACTCCTCTACCCTCGAGGCAGCCCCTGCTCCTCTCCTCCTCCATGCCAGTCTTGCTTTTTAATGCCTGTCTAAGAGATTGTGAAGTTCCCTTCTTTTTATCGCCTACATTAAGCATGATTCTCTTACTGTTCTTGTTAACTAAACTTGGAATTTACACATAACAAATACGATTAGAATGGCTAATTGAGATCATACTTGATATCCTCCCATTATATATCTGTATGAAACATAATCAGTTTTCACATTAGGAAAATGGTTCGTAAGTATTCTAAGATTTCAATAAAGATTTAAGGTTAAATGAATCAAGGACTTTTTATAGGTTAAACATCAAGGTCCCCCTAAATTTCCTTCACCATGTGATATAGTGATTGTTTTCCAGTTTTTCTTTCAAGAGAAATACTTAGGTCTGATAAATACAGAAACTAAATCAAAGTGGCAAAAATTACTTAGTGCCAAATTACAGATTTTTTTTTTTTTTTTACAGAGCAGTCTTGATAGCTTATGCTGTGATAAAGCAACTATTGTGGATAAGTTCCTTTTAGTACAAAAAAGTATGATTATGGTTAGTGTCATCTTTCAATCAGTGGGGCAGCCTCACAGGATGCAGCCTGGTTCTGCAGAATGTGCAGGGGGTGAGCACGGGAAGAGATTGAAAGGACCAGGAGTGTGAGAGGAGACACCGGAGACCTAGGACCAGGACATGTGCTGTGTGTAACCCAGATGGTACAGGCCCAAGGTGTGCGGAAAGGGCTTGCAGGCTGCAAACCTGCGTGGACTCCAAACTACAGGTGGTTCGTAGTTTTCCTTAAAGAAATCAAGGAGTGAGATAACGTCTCGGGAGCTCACTACACTTTCGTTCTGTGTCAAAGAGCTAGAGAGATTAACAGCATCCTGGCTTTTACAAAACATTGTACTTGGCGCTGGTTTGGTTTTTTTTTCCCCCCTCCCTTTTCCTGGTTCTTACCCATCCTGTTCCCTTCTCTTTTTCTGAACATTCTTTTGTGGACAACAACACATCTAGAAACTTCTTAGGTCACTTACTCCGTTCCCAGTTTCCCACAAACTCAGGAAGTACTGTCACACTCCAAGCTCCTCTGATTCCAGAATGCTCTGGAAACTTACCGATCACTAGGCTTCTAGGACATATGTTACTGACCTCTCATTTGCAAAGGGGTAAAGTCAGGCTCATTTGAGCAGCCGTCCATTTAATAGTGACCAAGTGCGTGCTTGCTCTGCCCTTCTGCTGACTGCACACTGCCATCAGCAGTGGCGCTGAGGGCTGCCTATCTGTGGCTGAGAGGTGGACTATGCATGATGGGAGGTATCTTGGGGGCTCACTGAAGTTGAGTGACACAGAGCTGCTCATCTGAGGTGTTTTGCTGCAGATGTGTCAGGGATGGGTCGGGAACTAGAAACCCGATGCAGTGTAGAGTAATGTAGTAAACACTGGATCTCAAGCCCAGGCTGGTCAGGAAGTCTGCAGTCCACTTGCCTGCATGGTCCGGGCTGTCTGAGGACTGTCTGCAGTCCTTCTGAGAAGTCGCTGCTCCTCACCTTGGGGAAGACCAGGGAAGCATTTCCAAGGCACCATGTGGCAACTCTGTAGAGGTGTGAGGACTCAAGAAAGGGCTCGAGGCTGGTGGTGGAAAAGTGGTGGGGGATGGGGCCGGAGAGGGCCCTGCATGGACTGCTGATGCCCTGTTGGCCTTGGGAACTGTTGGAAGTTTTAAATGTAAAGGAGCCGTGCAGCTTGGCTAGAGGACTTGAAAAGATGGTGACTGCTTGGAACAGCTATGGCAATTTAGAAAGAAGAGAGGCAGTGGACTGATTACTTCGCAGTAACCAAGGCATGGCGTAGGTTGAAGGCAGGGGATTGAAGCGGGGGAGGAAGAGTTAGGAGCTTCCTGCCTGGGAGCTTAGAACTACATCACAATTATTTTCTTAAACCACTGCTTTTCAGGACAATTTAAGAGTCTTCTAAATCTCTGACATTTTTATTCTCCGGGCGTTAGAATGCAGTTTTCTATCTTTAAATGCACAGGCGACACCAGATACATCACTACCACCATCTTCTGCAGCGACACTGTATGCAGCTAAGCACCCCCCCCCCTTAGGTTAAGTCAGACAATGTCTGCCCTTTTGTGATAGGCTAATTTCTCTTTGCTTATTGTCTTCAAGGTTCACCTGTGCTGTAGCATGTGTCAGAATTCACCTCGGTGGTTTTTGGGACAGATTCTCATTATGCAGCCTGCTTTTAGCCCCGAATTCACTGTGCCCCTGCCTCCGGCCTGCGCATTCAGGGCTCACAGGTGCGCTTTTTAAGGTGTTTTCCTGTTGTCCAGGAAATGAGTCCAGCTCCTCATGGCACTAAGCAGTTCTTACTTAGTGCGCTAGCCTTTAAGAACAGAATCGGGGGCTAGAGAGGTGGCTCAGCAGCTGTGAGGACTTGCTGCCTTGGCATAGGGCTCAAGTTTGGTTCCCAGTACCTACATAGTGGCTCAAAACCAGTTCCAGGGTACCCAGAACCAGCTGTGATCACTGTAGGCATCGCGGCGCGCGCACACGCACACACACACACACACACACACACAGCATGCACGTACATGCAAGCAAAACACTTAAACACATATAAAGAAAATTAAAAATCAGAGCAGTCTCAGAGCTTTGCTCCAGATGGAGAATTGGTTGTGTATACCCATTCAATGCACAGTCATTGCTGTATTGTGTGATGTTTTGTATACAGTTTAGTTTTGATTTAACTATCAGAGCAAAGTTGGTAGATCTGTAGGACAGATTTAAGAAGGAAACTGCCTTTTAAATTTTAATTATTTATTTGTCCTTTCATCCATTCATTTTTGCCTTTTTGAGACAGGATTTCTCTCTATTATAGACCTGGCTATTCTGGAACTCAACTCTGTAGGCCAGAGGCTGACTTCAAACTCAGAGATCCACCTGCTTCTGCCTCCCAAGTGCTGGGGTTGAAGATGCAAACCACCACCATGAAACTACCTTTAAAAGAAAGAAAGAGAAAAAGAAAGAAAGAAAGAAAAAAAGAAAGAAGAAAGAAAGGAAGAAAGAGACAAAACTAAGAGATTCTGTCTTAAAATGGGGAAAATATACAACACACACACACACACACACACACACACGTTCAAGGTTCTTTGCTAACCAAATAGTAGTCAAATAATTACGTTTCAGGCCAAAAAGTATAATCTGAGAATTGCTGTATAGAAAGGTTGCTTTTTGGGAAGAAAGAAAGAAAGAAAAAACAAACCTCTCTTTTTCTGGATTCCTATATATTGTGTCAGTGAAAGTTGTTTCTCTTTGAAGATCTGAGAGTGATGACCGTGGGATCCATGGCTGTTGGAGTGTGTGAGCCTTAGAGTCCCCAGAACCTTCATTGAGCTGCACTTGCTCCCCCACGGCCTCTGGGCAGAAGCTGGGTCTTTGGTGTAGTTTGCAGCTGGCTTTGTGTGCATGTCTCTGTTCAGCATGTTGCTTTGGAACCTGTGAGAGGCCTGCTGGTGGAGTTTTATCGGCATCCCGTGACCAGTTGTCAGAGAGAGCAGTGGTCTGAAGCTTCTGCTGGCTTTGGAGTTATTCTTGGAAGCCCTTTTTGGAAAGAGATAAAAGGAGGGGAGGGTTCCAGCAGCCAGGTTCAGTCTTGCTGTGGATGCTCTGTGAAACGATAAGTGGTTCTCTGGGACCATCCGAGGGATCTGGTTTCAGCCTGCCTACTGTAAAGGTGAAGATGACTGACAGGCAACCAGGGGATGTCGGCTATCCTCCGGTCTCCCTCCAAGCAATCATGGAGGACAGATGAGGGCTTTCTCTCCACTTAAGATGGAGGTTGTAAAATTTCTTATCTGTCAATGGATCGTGTATTTCGGTTTCTAAGTGACTAGCAAACACAGACTCTGATCTAAAGTGGGTTGTCTTGTTGAGACTGCATATCACTTTAAACAGCTAGTATAAAACTAGTTTTAAAACAGCTGTTTCTACTGAAGACTGTAACAGCAGCTAATTAAGTTCAAGTCTCTGAAAATATTTCTCCTCTTCAAAGTCCTTCCCAAAGAAGGACGTTTGACTAAAGCCAACGGTGTGAAGGTGCTGCTGCCGTATCGAAGTGTGAAGGACTGAAGGGTGCACACGCTGTGTACGGCAAAGGCTATTTTTATAGTGTGCAGCTCGTACAAGAATGTCTGAGTCAGGTGAGTGGGTGATTCTGGGCAGAAAAAAACCTGAGTTTTCAGTGAGTAGTGAGAAGACTCCATACTGAGGAGAAAAGGAGTGAGGCCAGGAATCTTCTGTCAAGGGGAGGCTTCCAGAAAGGACATGGAGTGCTTAGGTGGTGGGCCCAACAGCCGCAGGCAGAAGGCTTTGAACCAGCAAGTTCTAGACCTGGGGCCCAACAGGAAAAGGATTTCTCTCTACCCCAGACTTGAGGAGGGCTCAGCCTTGGTCTAATAAAGAGGGAGTTTCTCCCAGGGATTGCTGGCCAGAGGAGCTCTGAAGAGTCCCTTAGATTGTAGGCCTATCTTCCTAACTGAGTACTATGAGATTGCTGTGCTTAAACATATACAGACGGATAGGACTTGGGTTGAGGATGCATGGCAGTGAATCTTTTGGTGCATTCAAATGGATCCTTAGTCTATTACTTACTGCGCAGCACTGAGTAGGTATTTCTCAATAATAGACAAGAGAGCAGAAAATGTCTTCATAGCTTTCATTTCCTGTGTCTTTAATTCAGATAGGGTGACAGAACCCAAGTGTGAAACCTTCCCAAGAGGGCTGGCAGGGAGGTGCTGCATTTTACACAGCCTTTGGCCTATAAGTTACTAACTAGTTGGCATCTCTCACAACATGGCTGGTTTGGTTCCCTTAACCACAGTGGGTCAGGAGGGCCAGAACTGAAGTTCACACAGTCACTGGGGATGGGGGGCCAGTGTGACAGGCAGAATGGAGTATCTGCAGTTGTTGAGTTATCAGGTGTGTATCGTGCAGGGTAGCTGGGGTCTTGCGGCTACCACAGCTCTGTGGTGCATGAATTTCAGGCACTGCTTTAGCACTGACTTTTGTCTTCAGCGTCTGCATTGTCTTATGAAACCCAGGCTGCTTTGTAGTTTCAGTTGGAGAAGGCATAGTTTCTGAGAGGTCATAGGTCAGCTAATGTTCAAAATCAATATATTTAGTCACATGCTAAACACAGGCATTAGATGCTTACATAAGGCTTTATTATATGCTGTGGGCAGTGCATACAGAGAGACCCAGATTGCTGGGCTTAGCAGTTTAGTGAGTAGAGCCCTTGCTGATTAGACACAAGGATCTGAGCTCAATACCCAGAACCCATGTAACAAGTTGGAGGTGGTGGGGGTGGTGGTGGTGGTGGTGGTGGTGGTCCACACTTAGAGTTCCAGCTGTAGAGAGGTAAAGACTAGTAGGTCCTTGAGCTTCACTGGCTGGCCAGCCTACTTACTTATTAAGCTCCACACCAATAAAAGACTTTATTTTAAAAACAAACAAAGAAACCCCCAAAACCAAAGTGGTTGGCAAACGAGGAAGGACACTAGAGGCTGATCTTTGGCTTTCACAGCCGCACACGACACACCTGTGAGAAAGAAAACCAGGTCCAGGCTTTCCTCTCACATAGTCTGAGCGCAGGTGGAGACGCTCTGTCATCTGGTGTTTGGGAACTCCCTCTGGGGCTGCAGTAGAGCCCTGCTCAGCTTCAGATCCTGGTGCTGACACGCACCCACCATTGTTTAACTTCGAAAAAAGGTTCTCTGCTGCCCTAGACCTTAAAAGGATCTGCATCTGGCATGTGCCAACAGGAAGCGGTACCCTTGTCCTAGGGTGGTAGAGGCCTAAAGCAAACAGTGGCTGTAAAGGGCTCAGAAACTCCAGTGCACATGAGTCCTTTGTTCACATTTGGGGCTTTGGTGCTGTTCTAAGAGCCCAGGGAGAGTGAGTGACTTAGTTGGAAGTTCATTGTTAGACGTAGGGGTTGAGGTCTCTGTGTGGAATGGTCACCCAGACTGGAGGGCACAGCCAGAAGCAACCCTTTAAAATAGGGGCAGAGCAAGAACCTGACCTTGTGTGTCACAGAAGCGGACAAGTAGTTTTCCGTTCCATTTTCTTTGAAGTCAGAGGGGTGATTTAGACTGATCGAGAAATGGCAGTAACTCAGCTCACCCATTCTTGTAATAAACACCTGCTGATCCAGTTAGTTGAACCTCTCTAGGTCTGGTATCCCCTGGTCCACTTCAGGAGCCGTGTTGATGGTTGACTGTCACCTTTGCCTGGTTTATGAGTAAAACTACTAAATAATAATTTGACAAGTTAGAAAGAAGTGGTAGAAATGACTCAGTGGCTAAACATATTTAACTGACCTTGGCCTAGAGTCATATGTGGAAGGGGATTCTGGGAAATGTAGTTCCCTTTAACCAAGCCGATGGATTGCAGCACAAACACCCCCCACACACACACACACACACCTGTAGTGCAGTGAAATACATTTCTGTACTTCATTGTTCTTTTGGGAACTGGGAGGTAGAGATAGAATTATTTCCGTTTTAAAAATATCAGAAAAGTAGTTGGTATATCAAATTAGTTAGCAAATATTTAACTTGATTATTGCTTTCTCTCAGTAGCCTTACCTGCTTTTGAAATGGCACAATAGCTAAAAACAAAACAAAACAGGACTGTTTTGATCATATCCTGCCTCCGTAAAACCGTTTTTGTCATTTGACAGTTTGAATCTCATAATGCAATATTTTCTAAAATTGCCCCATATAGTGCCATCTAGTGGTAGATTTCTGCACAGTAGTTCACATCCCCCCCACCCCCCAGTTTGTTTGTTTTTTTATTAGTTTTTTTTTTTTTTTCTTGTTCTTCTAATTGTTTCAAGACAGCCTGGCTGTTCTGGAATTGAGACCTTCCCACCACTGCCCGGCTCTCACGTTCTACTTTCTGATTATCAGTAAGCTCACTTTCAATCATGCTTCATTTCCTAAATATATTTAAAGGGACTACATCTAAAACAAATACTTACAAATGGAAAAGAATGAGGAAAGAGAAAATAATTGGAGTGGATTTTTTTCCTCTCCAGGTTTTCTGTGCATCAATACACACTCACACCGAGTTGGTTTTTGTCTGTTTACTTGATGATTTGAACATACTCATAAAGTCATTTTTGTTTGTTTATGAAAGTCACATGATTGTTTCACAAGTGTGACGTAAGGAACATGGCTCAGCTTTGCAATCAGGCATGCACAGGCATTGCGTTGTGTAAGGTAATGGGTTATTGCTGTCTGCCAAGTGGCGGTCTGGCCACTGCATGTGTACCAACTCATTCCATATTCACCAACTTTGATTTCTCATGGCAAGATTGACCTCTGCTGTACACCCCCACCCTGTGTGCATCACCGCTTCACTTTGTGCGTGTGATTATAATAAAACTTCATAATGCCTGGCAATTTAGATTGTAATGGAGCGCGTTATTCACAGCCCAGCGAGAGAACCTGAACTTACCTTTTTTCCTCCATCATAACTTCGTTGTGTTTGTTTTTGATTAGTGATTGATTGGGGGAATCTAGATGACCTTAACGCCCTCACTCATTCCTGAACTTTTCTCCAGACCTAACTTCTTACGTCTGAAATGTTATTTGTGGTCCAGTGAAACAAACACTGATGTTTTGTGTCGACTAAGTCTTCTGGGGGTAGCAGTTGGTAGCCAGCACCTGGCCTTCCTCTCTGGCCCAGTAGTCTTTTCCCAAGTAGCCGGTCTTTGTTGCCTCCAAGAAAGCTTGTTGGCCTTAGGGTCTGGCTGAGAGTGGAGCCTTCTTTGTGTGGCCCAGGGTTCTCGTTAGCAAGAGCTTAGTCAAGCATGAGTGTTCTGCAAGGCAGAAGTATTAATTGCTTTTGATAGTGTTTTGTCATAGAGAATATAGTGGGTGAATTTTCTAGGATTTCAATAAAGACAAAGTCATACACAAGAAAAGAACAAACAACAATTAAAATCTTGTTTGAAGCAAAGAAAGAACAGAAAGGGTCCTTGACATTAGTTAGGTGACATCTTGGTGGGCAGTACCAATGGAGAAGCTCGTGACATGATTCTTCCTCGTCTGCCTCGGCTTGGTGTGACCCAGCAGTGTCTGAGACGTTAAGCTGGGGCATCTGGGGCATGGCCATTACCCATGTGGAAGAGGAGTGGAGGGCAGGAGTCGGCTCCCACTGTTGTGGTAGAAGCATTGGCTGCTGAACTGTTACTAGGGACAGAGAGGCTGCTGTTCTCCGTGGCCAGCACTAGGAGGCCACAGAGGCCTGACCGAACACAGGTTTCTTCTCACCAGGAGAGAAACAAAACAAACCAACCAACTCCAGGGGGACCAGCGCTGTGCAGATGAGCTAGTTTAAAGAGCTTGGTATTTCATACTCCGGTGAGCAACAGTCTGAACTGGCAACGCACTTACTGTCCGATTCTGGGCATTGTAAGAACAAGGAACTGAGCATTTCTGGTTAGGATAACCCCTGCTTCTTAGAGTGGTACTGCTGGTGCTTCCTTGGACGCACCAGGCATCCCTGGTGAACCTCTGGATACAGGTCCTGATTCTTGTTGATGTTTGGTTTTTTTCAAGACAGGGGTTTCTCTGTATAGCCCTGGCTGTCCTGGAACTCACTTTGTAGACTAGGCTGGCCTCGAACTCAGAAATCCACCTGCCTCTGCCTCCCAAGTGCTGGGATTAAAGGCTGTGTGCCACCACCGTCCGGCTCAGATCCTGATTCTTAATGCACAGTTAATCCTGTGGCTGATGGAACAAACTCCTCCAGTCCATTGTGTTAATTGAAAACAAATAGTTTTCGCCACAGGCATTCTAATAATATTCTAGTTAATTGTCTTTGGCCGCCAGGCCCTGCTAGGCGGACATTGAATATGGAGGCATATTTCTATGTAATTGTGTGTTTTCTTGGTTCCCTTTTTGCTTTTAAAGGTAAATCAACATTTCATGACATAATTATCGTTATTTCTGAGTTGGCCCCTTATTCAGTACCTGGTTCACCTCTGTTACTCTGATCTCCTGAACTCTGTAGAGTTTAATCCACACTACATTGATTTTTATGTATTTGCTACTTCTCCTTATTAAAATTCTAATTGTGTGTTCTGTTGCTTAAGGACAGGTGGTCTCTTATTTCCTGTGTTTCCTGGTAGAACCAAGTGTGCTTGTAAAAAGGACAGGACAGCTGCTTTCTTGACAGTAGTACATCCTGTGGGTGGCTTCCCCTGCAACCTCATCCTTTCTCCCCACCCCACTCTCCCTCCTTCCCTGCAGCTCTCCTCCTCCTCTCCTCTGTGCCTCTACTTCTGCTGTGTCATATTTCTGAAAGGGCCTTGAAGGTAGCTCACTTGATGAAGTGCTTAGCAAGGCTTGAATTCAATCCCCAGAACTAAAGCCAGAACGGTGGTGTAGGCTTGTAGCCCCAGTGCTTAGGAGGTGGATTCGGATGGATTCCTAGAGCTTGCTGACCAGGCCAGCCTCCTTGGAAAGTTCAGGAAGGACACTGGAAGTTGTCTTCTGCCCTCCACACCCATGGCCCAGCCTAGACACAAACGTGCACCTGTACTACATAAAACAGATACAGAGGAAACTCCAAAGTAATGAACTTTTCTGACTTCTCTGACATTTTATCTGTCCTTAACATTTTATTTATCATTGTTTTTTTAATATAAATCCATAATTTCTGGGAGGCATATTACTTAACTTCTCCTCAAGGTATTAAAGGCCTTTTTTTTGGCTGTGTTTACCATGCTCCTTGAAGAACTTTGTAGAGACTTTAGCTAAAAGTCTGTGTGTCCAGGTTCAAGTCAGGGCCATTTACTCTTTAACCCACAAAGAGGAGATTTCTTCATTTGCCCACCTTGTAATTTCCTCTGTAAAGCTCTTGAAGATTTATTTCCTTATTCTTAGAAAGTGTCTTTTGAGCAGACATGAACATGTGTTAGGTAAAAGCTATTCCTGTTCTATGAGATGGCTTTCAGTATGAATTATGAGGCACTATTTTTTGTCTGTTGTTTTGTATCCAGGAACACTGATGGACTCCTACTTTATCCTGACAGTTTCTCTTTGTACATCTCCTCTAGAAAGTTATCACCCAAAGATGCCGTTTGCATGTTTGCATTTCCTTTGTACATTTTTGTGTGTATGTGGTATGTGCATCCAAATGTTTACATGTGTGTGCTTGTAGACACCAGAAATTGACATCAGGAATCTCCCTGGTGTCTCTCCAACTTATTTATTAAAACAAGGTCTTCTGAAGGTTACAGATGTGGTGAGATGAACCGGAAGCCTTGGGTCTGCCCATCATGGGCCTCTTGTTCTCCCTGTTCTGAAAGTACTGGGGCTATCAACGTGATTGGCTGTCATGGTCTATCAACGTGATTGGCTGTCATGTCTGGTGATCTGAACTCTAGCCCTCATTAAATAATCCGCAGTGTTGCATTTTCTAGCTGTTAAAGAAAATACTTCATTTAACAGTTAATCTATGAATTTGTTGTAGCTCTTAAATGACTCTAATCATGTCTTTTTCTGTTCTACTATGTCAGATTTTCTTTTTAAATATGAAGGTAGCTCAAGAATGACAAAACCATTAACTTAGTTTAACTCCGATTAATATTCTGCTCACTTCCCCAAAACCTTGACGAGGAAGTCACCCGCGTTGCCTAGCATGCTTGGTAAATGTGTGTGGTATCAGAGGAACTGTGTGTGGATTCTGAGTTCTGGATGGGATGCTGCGACTCTGAGCTCAGAAGGAACTCTTACTCTGGCTTTCATGGTAACTCTGCCCACAGCCTGGGCCACTAGAGAACCACCCTGCTTTCTGCTTGAAACACAAGGCTTCCAAACCAGCATGTTAGGTCCCTACCCTTGCAATCACCCTATCCCCCCCCCCCCCCGTTCCCATCCAGATGGAGGAGAGTAGCTCATGGACAGACATGCGGACTTCTCCCTCCCACAGACAGAGGTACCTGAAACTTTCCTTTAAATAAAGCAGAGGATTCTCCCCTCCGAGTCCTCTGCTGCTGCTGTGCTCTGCTTCCTTCCAGGATTCCCGAGCCAGGTGGCTGTGTGTGTGTCCATGAGTGAGGCCGTGGGGGGGGGGGCTGTGGGAGGATATGGGGGAGCTTGGTAATTGGCTAGCTCACAGTGTAGTTTGAATCCCACGTGGGTGTCCAAAACAAGACACAGAATGGCAGTGTTCACTGGAGCTGACTTAACATTTGCCCTCAAGTTCTGATTTTTAGCCATTAATAGAAGAGCTACAGCTTTGCTAACTATACATACTATAAATCTAAATATAAGGCTAGCACTCTATATTATCTTTTAAAAATGTTATACCTCTACATAACTATCCATACTTTCTTTTAGACAAGGCGCTCTTGTGAAGACTTGGCTGGTTTGAAATTTACTGTATAGACCAAGCCGCCCTCAAACTCACAAGAGATCTGCCAGCTTCTGCCTCCTAAGTGCTGAGATTAAAGGCATGCTCACACAACCCCCAACTAGTATGATATATATTAATTAATATTTATTAGTCTCAAAATGATCATTCTACCAAAAATTTGTACCGTGTCCAGTGTGTAGGTATGTACTATTAAGAGTTGGTTACTAAAATTAAATCTGTTTAAAAATCCTTTGCCACAATATAGCTCAGTGGTAAAATATGAGGCCCTGGATTCAGTCCACACTCCTGGCCAGTTCATCAAGCCTTTCTGTGGCTACCATATTTGAAAAATACTGTTAAGAAGTTTGATTGCACACTGTCTGGGTTTTATTTATTTCCTTCGGCTATCAGCTTTGCATTTGTACCATATGTAATATATACTACAAGGAAGCCTGAGTAAGTATATCCCCCAGGGGCAGGTCTCAGTTTATTGTTTATATGATGATCTGCTAGAAAAGCTTTTTCTCAGATAAGAACTAGACAAGTCACAGTTAGGCTGAGACTTACTTCCCAGCATCCCTAGGGATAACTTTCTCATCAATTCTCTTTTGTTTTTGCTTTATCTGTCAGGGAATGTTGAGCCAAAGTTCTGGCACAGTTGAAGTAGCCCCTTGGCTTGTAGATCTGTATGCTTAGTCCCAGTCTCTAAGAACACCTGCCAGAAAGCCCTTTAGCTGGCTTTTCCAAAACACTTTAATTTTCAAAATAGTAATTAAAGAACTCTCACTGATGTAGTTGACAAAGCCCTTCATGCTTCTCAGGGTTGCTAGGGAAATTGAGCTGGGAGTATATTTGTGTCTCAGTCAAGCGCTGTGGACAGGGTTTGCATAAAAAGGCAAGAGGGCTATATTGTGTCCTAAAGGGTTCTTTTAGGCAACACAGAATTGAATTCTTAGCAGGTATCCTTCTTAGTGCAAGACACACTGCAATGCTTTCCCCTTTTCTACTTTAGTCTGGAACTTATAAGCCACTATGACACTAGCATATTTCAGGACAAAAGGTAAAATAGGTTTATAAAAAATAAGGTTTAAGCCATTCTATTGGGCAGAATTGGTGAACAGATTTGATTTGGGGGCTTTCTAGTTGCTAAAGCGAGAAAAGGAAAACACAGAGTTGCATAGTTTGTGTGTGTTGACAACCAGAAGCACATAAACATCTGCAGAAACCAAACATTTCCTGGAACTAAACTCAAGCAGAAACGTGTCACGTGAACCTTTGTTTAAAGAGTCTGGTGAAAAATATCTTCAACCACAGTTACATAACAGGCCCAGGACACCGTGTGAATTGGGTTCTCTAGGAGGTAGCTGGGAGGTGCACAGGACAGGCGAGCAGAAACGAACTCTGGGCCCTGAGGTCTGGACCTTGGAAATCTGCTGAAGAGAGCTTCAACCCCTTGTTCCTCTGACTTCACCCTGTAAGGGCTCCTAGACATTGCAGTGTAGTGTCTCCATAGTGTACCTTCCTCCTTGCTCCAACGACGACTCCAGTGCAGACATTTTGTTTTGATGATTAGGGTAAAGCACTGAAGAAAGCAAAGACCATCTTCAGTCTTTCAAAGCATATATTTTTTAATGCAAGTTTTTATCATAAAGAAGCGTAACCATTCATAACAAATGAAGTAGGGCAGAGCCAGCTCCTCCCTGCACATGAAGGGCAGCTGTAGGCAGCTGCCCGTCTGAGAGAGTGTGATCGCAGAAGGGCAGATTCTTTGAAGAACACTCTTCCTGGATTATTGGGTACTGTGGTTTGAGTAAGAATGGCCCCCATAGGCATATATGTTTGGATGCTTAGTCACCAGGGAGTGGCACTGGTTGAAAGGATCAGGTGCGGAGCCTTGTTGGAGAAGAGTGTGTTCCTTGGGTTTGGCTTTGCGGTTTCACAAAACCCATGCCAAGCCCAGTGGCTCCCTCTTGCCTGAAGACCAGGATGTCAACCATTTCTCCAGCACCATCGTTGGCACACCTGCCACCATGCTTCCTGACGGGATGATAATGGACTAAACCTCTAAAACTGTAAGCACGTCCCCAGCTAAGTGATTTCTTTCTTCAGAGTTGCTTTGGTCATGGTGTCTCTTCACACCAATAGAGCAACAAGACACTAGGGTACATCCATTTTAAAAATTAAAAGCATCCTAGCCTGCCATGTATTTCTCATACAAACATTAATTACTGACTGCCCATAGCACTAAAACATGAATGATACTTTCTGCTACTTGAGGCCAGATCATACACCTTACCAGCAATGTAAGAGGATGTGTTAATGGGGTTTAGGGAGGTGTCATGGGTAGCTTTTCGTGTGTGTGTGTGTGTGTTTCCTTGTTAGTGCTGTTGATTGACCCCAGGACCTGTGTAACCAACCAGTATATCCCCCCAGGGACAATTCTGAAGACCCCAGTTTATATGAGAATCTGCTGGACAAGTCTTTTTCAGATAACAACTGAGACTTTCCCTCCAGCATGGCTAGAGATAACTTTGGAATTGCCAAATACTGTGCCACAGAACTGTAGGCCCTGCCCTTGGTTTTAAGAGCCCGGTCTTAGCATCTAAATTCAAGTAGCCTTTGATCTTGCCTGGTCCTTCCTCTGCCGGCCTCTTGAGTGCTGGGGTTGCAGGTTTATCTACTCCATGCGGCTGTATGAAGTGGGGCTTTTGTTGTTGTTTGTTTTAGATTAAGAAGGCTAATGACAGCTTATGGATGATGGTCACACTTAGATCTCTTCTGGGTTTTTGTTTTCTAATGCTGTGTTTCTTAGACATGAACCCAGGGCTCCATCAGTGTCAGTGCTGCGTTACAAGCTATGGTGCTGTTCTTGGCATTTAGTTTTTGTGTGATAAAATTTGCATGTATTTTTCTATGTCTTCTGGACCTATGTTCCCTAACCTGTTTTTTATCAGTGTGGAATTAAACTGATATTTAAGGTAAACAAAGATTTTTTTTTTTGAGACGGGGTGTTGTTGTTGTTGTTAATTTCTGGCTGTCCTGGAATTTGCTATGTAGACCAGACTAGCCTTGAACTCATATTCACCTGACTGTGTTTCTTAAGCACTGGGATTAAAGGCATGCACCACCATGTCCACTATCCTATATATAGAGTCTGGAACAAGCAAAGGCTTACAGACTGGGGATTATAAAGGCTCCATATCAAAAGATGGGGTTGCACATGAAGACATTGAAAACACGTAACTACAGACTGAGAAAAGCCCTGGGTGATCTAGACAATTAGAGTTACACCTGAGGAGGCTGGAAGATCCTCAGGAGAAGAGCGCAGCCACCATGAGACTCTCCCTCTCTGCACTATCCAGTTTCATGGTCTGTATAGCTATGTCGTCTTTTCTGTATAGCCTAACAGTCAGGGTTCCCGGGGAGCTTACAGAGGTTTTCAGAGATGGGCTTCCTAAAAGCACACAGGTGAGCAAATGCAGTGTTGGAAGAGAACACTCTAGCAAAGCATGGAGGACTCAGAGTAGGGAGGGCAGCGTGATGTCACTTGGGTTAAAGCCTATGCTGTCATCTCTGATAGGAAGGATTGGCATGTAGAGGGGAGCGGCCTCACAGAGGGATCAGCCCTGACAGATCCCTGTGGACAAGGAGAAAGCCTGGCTAGGGCCTTGGGGTTTGAGAGCAGGCCACAAGAGCCTGGGAGGTGGGAGGAGACCAGGCCCTCAGGCCTCGGAGGCTTTAGGCTGGGAGCTGTCAGGAGTACCATGGGACAAGTTCCGAGGCCTAGAGAGACACTGCTCAGTTTGCGGTGTGCTGAGGTGGATTAGAGGGGCAAGGGCAGGAACAGCAAGTTTGGCAAAAAGAAAGCATCCATGAAAATACTCAGGCTGAAGCATGGACAGTTCTGAGTTAAACGTGGAGCAAAGCACAGCCTCCATTGAACAGAACGTGCCTTAGGCTCACACAGGTTCCCAGCAGGTGTAAAGAGCAGTTTCCTGCTACAGTGTCACTGGAGCAGGGCCAGCTGAAGGGGTTTTCAGCCGATTCAATGTGAAATAAACCTTTGAAGAAGACTGCGGCATCTGTAAACAACTTAAAATAATGAAATCATACTGATTTTTTTCCCTAAAAAAGCAGCAGAGAGACCAGTGTGAGAGACCATCTAGGGAGAACAGAGACAGTTCATCCCAGTGCACACCAAGCCAAGTGGTCTTTTCATTCCATGTATGCAGACAGCTTTACAGTTGTGATTTAACATAAATATCCAGTCGCTTTCATGTTTTTACAATAAGCCCAGAGTTTCAATCAGCTTATCTGTCAATAACTCAATCATTTTCAATTCTCTTCTCTTTTCTCACTGACATTTTCCTCTCTTCCTCTCTCCCTCTTTGAGGCAGTACTGCACACTGCATCCCAGGTTGGCCTAGATTAGTTGCTATATAGTCCAGGCTAGCCTCCAAATCATGGCGGTCCCTTTACTTTGGCTTCCCAGCTCCTTTGGTTATAGAAATACATCTGTGTGTCCTGAGTCAGTCTTCTAGCCATTTCCCCTGCCTCTTTTGAATCAAAAATATCTCCTAGTCTTATCGCTAGAGACAGCAGATTCTATTGGGTGAAGGGTCAGACTTGTAAAAAGTAACCAGATCCTGCTATATGTATATATGTCTAAAGCAAAGGACATCATTTGATACAAAGATCGCTGTGTTGTGTCGAAGGCCACGAATTAACTTGCTCTGCACCATCACTTTAAACACACACACACACACACACATACAAACAGAAAAGAAAACCTGCTTTCTTTCTAGTCTCCTTGAAGCTTGTCCTGGATGTAATACAGTTTCTTTTCTCCCACAGGCATCTCGTTGATTCCTAGCGTTAGAAGATTTGAGCTAACAGGAGTCTGCAACCTCTCTGCCTTGCTGATGCACCCAGGCAGGGCTCACTGGTTTGCAGGAGTACATGACCACAGATCAGAGCCACTGGTAAGTAGGTGCAGCATATGGCACCCTCTGGCTTCCACTTACGAGTGTGCGCATGCACACACAGACAGGTGCATAAGCATGTACAAAGTGTAGAATCTTAGAGCTTTGAGGTGCATTTTAATTGGGTTCTTTAAATTCTGCTACTAGAGAGTGATGGTGGGGTGGTTATTTCCCCTGCCAATAATCAATAATTTAAGATAGTAGTAAATACGTGTTTGTAAATGAAGGGATTCTGAGAGACGGTAAAGTCACTGATAAGAGCCATGGAAGCACTTTCCTTACATAGTAGTTCATCTCTGAAAACGGTAGTGCTTAAATGCAGGCATTGCATGTGTAAAAAAAAAAAAAGCCTTCTCCTTGGTTCCTTGTTTCAGTCTGTATTAGTAAAATGCAGATGTACAGGTGAGGCAATTTCTCTAACACTGGAAAAGGTCACCTCTCAGTGCAGTCCCTCAGTGCAGGGCGGACCCGAGATCCATACCAGTCAAGTGGAAATCGTACTGATGGTTCTAGCTAAAAGCAATGGCTGTGCTATCTGAATGTACAGCAGACTGTAAGGACTTGTTTCTTAGTCACACAGAGCAGGGAGAAGGGCCCTGGCCTCTGCCGTCAAAGCACAAGCCACTTGTCTTGATGGCAGTGACGTATCAGAAGAGACACCCTTTCTTCTGTTTTATTCTTGGAAGCTTTTCTGACAGAAGTAGTACACCATGATCCTGCCTGAGGGTCATGTTTTGAACTCCACTTAACAATAGAGAGCAGATGTGTAAGGCAGTCCCCATTTCATTGCGGTGGTTGCTTTTGGGTCAGAACATGATATTGTTCAATATGGCAGCCTCTTGGCCACACGCAGTTTCTGAGCACTGAGACATGGTAGTGCTATCTGAGATGTTCTCTGCAGTGAAATAAGCGCTATTCCAAGTACTTAATACTAAAAACTACCATGTAGCAAGGCATAGTGGCTCACGCCTTTAATCTCAGCACTCAGGAGGCAGGGGCAGGCGGATGTCTTGAGTTTCAAACCAGCCTGGTCTACAGAGTGAGTTCCAGGACAGCCTGGGCTACATAAAGACACAATAACAACAACTCCACGATAGTTAAAATTTTTCATTATTTAAATGTGGAAATAACATTATTCGTATATTGAATTAAATAAAAACATTAAAATTAAAATTAATATAATTTTCCTCCATTTTACCATGTGACAGCTAGCTGTCTCCCCTTTCTCCTCTCCCTGTTCTTTCTCTTTCAGATAGAAGTTTGAACTTTAGGCTGGTCTTCAGATCTCTTGCCTTAAATTCCTGAGTACTTGATTACAGGCATGTGTCACCATGCCTGGATTAGAAAATTTTAAGTTGTTTGTACCTTGCATTTGTCAGTCTCTCTGTGTTTACTTTTTTATTGACTTGTTTACTTATCTGTTTATTTAAAGCAGAGTTTTGTGTGTAGCCCAGATTGGCCTAGACTTATAACAGCCCTATTCCTGAGCTTCCCACGTGCTAGATTATAGGCATGTTCCTTCACACTCAGCTGTGGCTTGTATCTTCTTTGACAGGCTGGTCTCTATCATCATGTATGGTCATTCTTAATCCTCTGTTATTTAGTGTTCTCTGTTCCTTCAGCTTTCTTTTCTGTACGAATAATTCATAGACATCTGTATTGTCTGATGAATATGATGCTTTGATTACAGCCAAGTGTTTCTTGACTTCCTGCCGTGTGCCAGACAATATTGTAGATGCTTGTGGCACCGCAACAAGCAAAGCTGCACTCATGGGACATTCTAGGTGCAGACCTAGAACAAACAGATGAATGAAACTCTTGTTCTGGTGCCACTTGAACTTTGGAGAACTGTGGGGTAGGCAGGGGTTGGGGGCTCAGGGCCAGGATACGGGGTGCTTTCAGGAAAGCTCCTCCATTGAAAAGTATCTTCTGGGCAGGGACTTGAAACAGCAGAGCAAGCAATCCCAGGGGAAGGCAGTGGGACTGAGTGTAGACAGGGTAGCAAATGCAGAGATCTTAGGATACAGCCAGGCCAGGCTTGCCTGGACACAGGAATAAAGCGAGCAGCATAGGGCCACAGGCAAATGATGGTTATACTAAGGGTTTTTGTTTCTGGTGACATGAACAGGAGTTGGTGGGTTTCAAAGAGAGAGGTGTGTAGCGTCTGATCTTCTAAGCTGCTGCAGTCTGAATAGTCCAAGATCAGGGCATTTACAAGGGGTAAGCAGAGAGTGGAGCAGTGGCCAAGTGCCTGAGACCAAAGCTAACTAAAGGAAGTGAGATGGGATTGGCAAGGGAGATGGGTTGGATATCATCTGGACAGTGTAGTACAGGGTCTGAAAAGCTGCAGCGTAGGTGAGCAGCCCTCCATAGTCAGTGCAGCGGGTGGGTTAGATCAGCTGGGACCTTGGGGTTGCTGGAGTTAGCCATGACCTTGACAGTAGCACATTCAACAAAAATGGGCAAGGATAATTGGGAGAACGCTAAGAAACCGAGCTTAGGTCTTCTTGAGTCAAGGAGAGCTAAGGAAGTTGATTTTGCACTGCTGGGAGAATTCAGCACCGTTTCCCAAGGCTGGCCTGTGTTAGACTTGTTTTCCTGACAAGGCTCTCTTCATTTGTGACTTGGAAGACAGGCACCTGCCTGAGTAAGGCTGGGGAGGGGAACTGAGCTCTTGGGCGAGTGTCCTGGGTTTGCTCTGGGGTGGGACAGAGAGTGAGGGAGTGAGCAGAGAGGCTGGCGCTGACTCTGCTCCAAGGTTGCTTTGCAACTATTGTGAAATTTGGCCTCATTTCTCCTTGCTCAGTGCCATTTACATTCTGACAGTCAAAGTTCTTAAGAAACAAATGTTAAAACTTAGTTCTTGTCAACTAGAAGTGCTGAAAGCCTGGTTCTTAGGGATTAATTCCCTGTATGTTACTTTTAAAGGATGTTACCTAGATATTTGAAGAAATAAAGGCTAAACCATGCCCCAAGCCATGGACCTAAACCACTGCCTAAATATCTCTATACTAGATCAGATAACGCCTACATGTAAGTCTTCTAACAGGGAGGCAATTTCCGTGTCTGCCACAGCTTCATGAAGGTCAAATGGAGGCAGTAAGACCAAATGTTGTAAAGCGCCTTTCCCGTTGGGAAGTAGGGAGGTTAAGTTTGGCTGATGTTTGTCAGAGCATTGAGTATAACTGGGGAAAGTGGACGTTCACAACCTGCTAATGGGACCTGCGGAGAGTTTGCGGCCTGCCTTTGTGCTGCTTTGCATAAGAATGCCCCCCCATGGGCTATGAGTGCCTATACCCCACACAGTGGGGCTCTGAAAGGATCTAGGAGGTGTGGCCTTGTGTGTCACTGGGTGGGTGGGGGGACCTTTGAGGTTTCAAAAGTCCAGTCTAGGCCCACAGCCTGTGGATACAGGCTCTTAGCTTCTGCTCCGGCCACTGCGAATGTGACTCCACGCTCCCCACCATGATGATAATGGAGTAATCCTCTGAGATTGTAAGCCAGCCCTAATTAAATGCTTTTCTTTATAAGAGTTGCTTTGCTTACAGAGTCTCTTCACAGCTGTAGAACAGTGTCTAAGACATCAGACTTTGCTATAACAACACCACCAGATCGATCCTGTTTGGGTCATCCTGGAGTTGCGTGGTCAGGGTTCTGATAGAAGTCTAAGCAAACAATCTGTCTATCCTCAGAAACCTCAGCATTTCAGAGCATCTGCTATTTGGGTCCTCTGAGGTAATAGTGGCACAGTGTGAGGTTATTCTCCCCGTGGAAGATACTCGTTAGGATAATAAAGCATATTTATATTTCATACCTGAAGTAGAAGTAGAGTTGTGTTCTCTTTTGATAGTACAGTCCTCCTTTATTTAGAGGAAATTGAGAACTAAAACATGAAGAGCCAAGTGGGCATGGTGGCACATGTCTTTAGTCCCAGCCCAGGGAGGGATAAGGTTCTTGGGGCAGTAGATGGTAGCTAAGAGCGCATTCCAGCAGGAGCGGCCCATTGTCTACCGTAGGACCAGGAGGGCATCAGATTTTGGAGTCTGGCCGTCTTCCCTCCCAGTACCCTCATATCTAAAATAGAAGATTACATTTCAATGTCTTTAGGGTAGATTTCTACATTTTAATTTTTAAAAAGACAATTCTTTATTCTTAGATGGTTTCACTCATACATGCAGTATTTCATGATTGTATCTGCCCCTAACTCTCCCATCACTCCCTTCTGACACCTCCCAGCGTATGCCTACCCCACCTTTCCCACCATCTTAATAAAAGAAAATAATAAGCTTAGAAAAAACTTCCTTAGTCTAAAGCAAATGGAATAAAGTAGTTTAGGAAACAATTGTTTGACTGAAATTCACTAAGCCAAAATGTAGGATTTTGGCTAGCACCAAGTATAAGTTTCCCTGTTTTCGTACACTGACATCAGTATGTAAATGAGGGTGACATTTTACTATTTTGGGAAGTGTGATTATTTATGCCTTGTCATTCAAGGAAGTGCTTGCAGTAGCAAGCTGATGCACAAAAGGAAGTCTTCTGTATGTCCCTTGGGGTAATGCTGGGGGAAGAATATAGAAAGTTACTCTTATTTCTTGGGAAAACTGGTCCATGATTCACGTTTTTGGTTTGTTAGTGATCATGACTCTAAGTTACCCCGGAACTTACCCAAACACAAGTTGAAGCTAGGGTTTCCCTGAGCCATAGGTAAGTCTTTTCGTGACATATGGTCCACACATGCTTTAGGAGCAATCTTGACAACAAAACTTTCATGTGGGCAGATGTTGTATGTGCCACCGCTGTGCAAAGTGGGTACGGCACACCCGAGCTGAACACAGGTCCCTGCGAAGGTACCAAAAGGAAGCCAGTGAGTGAGCTGTTTCCCTATCACTGAATGGCAAAGATGAAAGTCTCCCCTGTTGGAAAATTCTAGAAGGTCCTCCAGGCTGACATGCCACTCCCGGAAGCAGGCTTTTGTGTACCACAAGAGGGAGCCCATGATCTAAAGCATGAATTCTTATTTTGCTAGTATTTGTTTTGTTTGAGCTTATTATATCGCCCTGACCAGACTGGAGCTGTATAGACCAGGCTAGCCTCAAGATCACAAGAGATCCACCTGCCTTGCTGTGATTCAAAGGCATGACCCACCATGGCCGGCTTTTGCTGGAATTTACATATACAAAGGGAAAATGTTTGAGCTCACGGTGTTTGCTTTTAAGTGTAATTTTACTGTGATGCTTTGAATATTAGAAAAGGTTCAGAATCTGGAAGGAGGTCATCTTAAGCATCTCCCTTCGCTTTGGTTCCTTCTTCCATGTTTTATCTGTGACTTGTTTGTGGCAGATTTAAACACCACCCCCGATCAGCCAGCCTGTCCTGGTTCCCATTGTAGGGCTGTTCCCTGGGAAGCTGATGTGAGAGCTCGCCTGTGGTTGCCTTTCACTCACATGGAGCTTACTGCTGCCCCCAGCAGAGGAAAGTGGCACTTGTGTAGAACATGGCATGATTTTACCTCACTGTGTTGCATGGTATTTACACATGCTCTTCTCCCACCCTTATGGTTCTGTCACAATACTGTGATACTCGCATTGGTCGCAAGAGGCCAGCTCTCTTGCCCAGGGAGGCAGAAAGGAGGTGTAGAACGTAGCTAACAAAGAGGCAGGCCACAATCTTCCTAAGTTACTCTTTAAAAGCATGGGTCATTTTAGCAATATAAAAAGTACATAAGGAACTCAATATAGAACTCAAATGGTACATGGTCATTAAGACATACTATGTGTTTTCCCAGAAGCCTTTGCTCCTCACTGCTTTCCTCTCTACTGAATCTTGTCATCCCAATGCATTTTAAAAACATGACAATGTAAACATTCATATATTCTTGACAGGTCTGGGGGCTGCTCCAGCTTTCAAGGTGACCTGCTTTGTTTCCCCTGTCATGTGGCCATCAGCTGGGCCCACACAGCCAACCCCCCGACACACACACACATACACACACATACACACACACAGGCACGCACACAGGCAGACATTCCGTAGCTTGTCAGACTGATTGGACCTGGTTGTTTCTTGCCTGGTTTGCAGATACCTTACTGTACGTATTCCATTGATCTCTCCTTGTGGTCAGGTTGCTTGAGTCTGTGTGTAGTAGAACATCATTACCATCATAGTTTTTCTTTTCAGGATCTTCTAGGTTATTTCTGCTTTATACTTTGATGCCAGATGAACTTCAAGAGGATCTGGCCACCCCCTCCCCCCAAAAAACCCACTGTCTTGATTGGCGGTGTTAATTTCCTGAAGACATTCGTGTTTTCATTTTCTGCCTGATGATTGCTGTGGATTCATCTGGTTCGTACATTTTGAAACTCTTCGGTTAGAGCAGATTAGTCCCCAGGTTTCTTTTCCAATTGAAATTCAGCGCAACTAAATAAGCCCATTTCAGCATACACGATCATGCCACGTGTTTGTTCTGCGAAGACAAAATGTTTTTCCCTATTGAGCAGTTCCTGAAAGACTTAGGTGGCTAGCTAGGGTCCTCGAGTTTCCCAGCCAGACAGTTTCAGACACCGTCATTTATGGACTGCTGTGTTGGAAGTCTTTTCACGTGGACTGCATTGTCTCTTGTCTGTGACTTCTGTGTTTACAGTAAGGAAGTCAGACACAGGTCTGTTGAGACTGCCTAACTCTCTCACACCTGCTTGGGTTTTGCAGTAGTATTTGCTAAGTGAAATATGAGGACTGGTTTGTCATATGTTTTCACAGAACACCGATGGCTCTTGGCCAATCACTTTAGTCTTGGTCTTATTTTTTCCCCCATGCATAAAATTGCCTATTTTTCACTTCAGATGGGGGTGAGAGGCAGTTCTGAGGTTTTTTTTTTTTTTTCTTTTTTCCTTGTTGCTTGCACACCATCTGTGGTCTTGGCATCTCAGACAAGTTCCCAGATCATCCGTTGGTTGGTCAGCACTCACAGTGATCAGGACCCTAGCCTAGGCTTGTCCCTGTTTGTCAGGCAATGTCACTCTAGTCACCTGAGTGCTGAACGTGGATGCTGCGGCCTCCGTGTTCCTTTCATTGTAAATAACCTCTGCAAAGGTAATGCAGAGAATTTGCACGTATACTCCAGCCAGTCCCAAGGAACAAACACGGTAACATAACCGAACAAGCATGTCTCTTTATCCACACTCATGGGTGGTTCTCTAGTGTCCATTTCCTGTTCAGAATCTTCACCCAGGGATGCCATATTACTCTTAGCCTCACGCCTCTCAAAAATTGCGTTTGGCCTTAACATAGTTGAGTATAGGTGTTTGAATTTTGTTTTTGCTTTGTTTTGTTGAGACATGGTCTCACATAGTCCAGGCTGGCCTGGAACTTCCATGCAGCCAAGGGTGACCTTGAACTTCTAATCCTCCTGCCTCCACTTCCCAGGGGCTACATTTACAACATGCCCCACAATAGCTGGTTTTATGCAGTGCTAGGTAGCCAGCCCAAGGCTTCATGCATTCCAGTCAAGTCCTCTACCAACTGAGCCACATCCCTATCACTACAGCATCAGTTTTGAGGATTGTCTTGTTTCTTTGTCTAGGGCAGCCTACAGAAGAAAGCATTTATTTAATTGTAGCATCACATTTCAGAGGGCGAGTCCATGGCCATCACCATGGGAAGCATGGCAGCCAGCAGGCTGAGCGCTCATGGCAGACAGGTAGAAGGCATGGTAGAAGGCAGACAGACAGCAGGACCTGGCATGGGTTCTTGAACCTTCAAGGCCCACTCCCAGTGACATGGCTCTTCCAACACCCTATTCCAACAGGTCATTCTTAATCTTCTCCAACTGCTTCTGTCAACTGGGACCAAGTATTCAAATATATGCTCCCATGGGGCCATTCTAGGTGGGACCCGAAGTCTACTGGGGAAGATAGTGTGTAGGTTGTCTATCTGTGCCTGTTTTACTGAGTGTTGGATGTGGTGGGCTTGGAGGGAAGACCACAGAATGAAGGTTCTTTCTTTGTCACCTCCCCATGAATGGTGTACATGCTGTCTGTCACCATCAATGTCATTTGTCACTGGCTCAGTGTTTGATGGTTTTCGGTAAAAACTTGTTTTCTTTTCTCCCTCTACCCTTGGAAGCAAGTCACCAAGGACAGTAATCTCACCTGTAAAGTTCTGTTAATTGTCTTTCCTGTACATACTTTACATGCTGTGTTTGAAATCATGCCAGCTTGGGGAGGGGTTTTGGTATCTTATTTCAGATATCTATAGTCTAGACTTAATGTTTAAAGCCTTAAGTGCAAGAATAAGTAAAAACATGTCTAAATGCAGGAGTGTTTGGAAGCAGTGTAATTTTGCAGCCGCCTGCATTTTGATTTATTAGTTTTACTTTAAAATCTCCACAATCTGCAAACTGTAGCAGCCGCTCTGCTCCGATCAGATGGCTGCACAGACTGCTCCCAATGCTTTTAGCATAAGAAAGCCTCACAATTTTTTCTTAGAATTCGGGGAATAATGTTTAGCATCATAACATTTTATCCATACTGAAGTCTGTCTAGTAAACATAAAAATACATTGATTATAATTAATGGAAGTATTTTTGAGTATGGAAATGTTCCAAAGAGTCTCCCCAAGACTCTGTCATTGGGGCAGTTCACTGCTCCCCCTCTGCCCTCCGCCCACGTCGGCTGTAGGAGTTCACGGCCCCTCTGTTGGCTCTCTTGTCTCTGTGTTTCAGGAAGGGGAGAGACTCTTCCAGTTTTGTCTTACTAGTCTGCTACTCAGTCAAGTCAAATGGCCTTACTTACACTTAAGAAAAAATTAAATTGTTACTACGTTAGCATATAAACAGAATATTCCAGAAGTGGTATCTATGAAATGGTTCTTGTATCTGTTTATAAGATATCCTCTCAGAATTCGTGATGAATTTTGTGACTGCCAAAATGACTTAATTTGTGGGACAACGCTTGGAGCCATTCCGTGCCACCTACAGTTATAAACACTGGTCTGGGTGGACTTGCTAAGTCTTTTGTCAAGACTCTGGGACTTAATGTCTCCTCGTGTTTTCACTTGACTTTGAGACAGTTTCAGAATCTTGCACTGAGGGTAAAGGCTTAAAAACACTTCTGAGGAGTGTCCTGCTCACTTCATGGCCACTTGGAAGGACAACTGAAATCAAGAGTCGTGTTTCCAGTCAGGCGCAGGGGAAATCCTTTCCTTGACTTTCAGTTCCACTCTCAGTAGTGAACCGATTCCTTCCGTTCATGTGGGGATTCCCATGCTGATGGCCAGGGGCCTCATCACATATGTGCAGCACACAGGGGAGTGCCGCCTTTGTTATTTCTTAACTGAGTGAAGTCTGCCCTGAGTACTATTGCCGTTTTAATATTACTCATTCTTAGTATGGACCTGTAAAGGCTGAACATCAAAAAGTTAAATATAGAAAATTGTTATCAAGTAGGTTAAATAAAGGCCATTTAAATATAAGGCTTTTGGATCTGTATTGTACATAACATGTATATTATACCACAAATATATAAAACTTTCTTAAATTTTAGGTAGCAGGTAAAAAACATACAAGAACAGAACTTTGAATGCAGTTTGTGCCTGCCTTTTGTTTGCTTCACTGTGCTTTCTTCAATTAGATGTAGACCACCAGGGGATAGGACATGGCTTTTCTATTCTGAGAGTAAGAGTGTTTTTTCAGCGTGTATATATGTGCACCACATGTGTACCTGTTGCCTGAGGAGGTAAGACAGAGGGTCTCAAGTATCTGGAGTTACAGATGGTTGTGAACCACCATGTGGGTGCTAGGAATTGAACCAGGATCCTCTGTAAGACCAAGGGCTGCTAAATGCTGAGCTGTGTTCATGCCTAGGATGTGTTTCTATGGCTTGGTTTGTTTGAGTCATTTGGAGGAAAATCTATTGGTAAGACAGCTGCAATCTAGCTAACAGTCTTACAAGATAGAGGACTCTGAAATTAGCCACATGAAAGTTTAAAAGCACGTGGAACACTTTTGCTATTTCTTGAGTTTGTGGAAGAGAGAACTGTGGCCCTTCACTTTGCTCAGTCATCCTAGTTTATGTCCCTAGGAACCATCCCCTAACACACAGGAGCCTACCCTCTGTTGTACTCTGCTAGCATGTTTGCACAGAGTAGGGAGTGAAAAGTCCTCTTAACTGAGAAGGATGCCGGAGTCCACTGCTGAGAAGCCATACCCTGTCCTTTGCAGCCTTGCTCTCCAGCCTCGTCTCTAGTCTCTTACAGAGCCTTGTTCTTTCTGAGGGAATTCCTAGAGGTTGAAGCCATCAGGTGGCTCACAGTGCTCATAATCCTAAATCCAGAAGATAAAAGCCTTGTGGCCTCTGTGGGTACTTGTAGTGATATGTATATACTCTCTCTCTCACACACATAATTCAAAATAATGTAAATAATCATTTTTAAAAGAAGATCTGTTCTTAGAAAGGACTTAACAGAAAGAATGGTCTACCCAGTCATTGCTGAAAAGATGTGTGGTCACATATCTTTTACTTTAGCCAGCCATAGTGGGACACACCTTTAAGCCCAGCAACTGGGAGGCAGAGGCAGGAAGGTCTCTTGAGTTTGAGGCCAGCCTGGTCCACAGAGTGGATTCCAGTACAGCCAGAGCTACATAGTGAGACCCAGTCTCTAAATAAATAAATAAATAAATAAATGAATAATCAATCTTTCACCTTGATAGTTGAAAGTCAGCTGAGAGAATGGCAGGTTATCCCTAGAAAACGTACAGATCTCCTTCAAGTGTGTTAGAAAGTTGGGTTAGGATCAGCACCCCGTGGACAGCACCCCGAGGCAGCTGTCACTCCTCTCACCAGGGTTATGAGTGTTCTGTTGGGTAAAACTTGGGACACTCGCTCTCACGGTCGGGAGGCCATGGTGGCACAGTGTTCATTCTTGTAGGGCTTGGGGTGATGCCTACTGAAGCAGGTGCTAAACCAGGCTGAAGGGACACACATTTACCTTAGAGCCACTAGGGAGCCATGGTGGGACCTGGAGAGGAAGGAGGTCGCTGCTGTAAGTCTGGAATGGAGTGTGGAGCAATGGAGTCAGTACTTATTACAGGGGCAGCTTAGAGAAGAGAGGGAGAGGTGGTGCCAGCCTGCAGTTAACAGTCCCTCCTTTCCTCTTCCCTGCTCCTTCTTACCCTCTCCAGGAGCAGCCCTGGGGTAGCTGCACAGCGATTTTAATTACTTGTTAATTAATTAAATTATTAATTATTTGGCTTGGGTAAATGATTGTTGGAGGTTTGAGGACAGTCAGAATTGACATCATGAGCTCAGGGAACACAGAGACAGTGTTGACAGGCTGCTCTACCCCTACCTCCTCAGGCACTCATTAGGATTCCGGTAAGAATTTTGTAACCAGCTGGCCATACTGTTGAGTCTGCCCTTAGTGCCTCTAACAAGTTTGTTGGTGTAATGGTTCTCCCTTTCTTCAAAGGCCAGTGGGCCAGATGTCTATAGCCTGTTTCCACACATACGCCGATTAGAACACATTTTCTGCACAGTGGCCTTAGCCTAGACCTCAACTCTAGACTATATGGTAGTCCATGGTCAATCTTGCATGCTAAGTACAGCACAGTGCCTTACTCAGCAGAGCCACCGGGTCCTCTTGTAGCCAGAGCTCGGGGAAGGCAGGGAGCGTGAGCAAGATGGTGGGCAGCGTGGGTTTCCAGAGCATCACACAGCCCCTGCCTATGTTTTCTGTGGGTCTCCCTTGCTTTCCTTCTCAGGACGCTCTGTATTATAAACATTTATTATTATAACAACCACTATCTTGGTGGTTGTTATAATAGGCACAAAATAACAATCCATAATTTCTTGTTAACGGATTACATTTTTAAAGGCTTTTTTTCTGTGTGTGAACGCTTTGTCTCCGTATATGAATCACAGGTTTGCCTGGTTCCCATGGAGTACAGGAGGAGGAATGCAGGTCCCCTGGAGCTGCATTTACATCTACAAGAACAATAAATGCTCTTAGCCCCTGCGCCACCTCTCCGGTCTTGGTACTAGGAGTTTTAAGAGTAGCCCTTTCCTCTCTAAATGTGAACGGGACTTTTTAAATTTTAATTTGCTTAACTTGTAGTTTTGGTAAAAATATTCAAAGTTAGTCATTCCTCACGTACTTTTTTCTCCCGTGCCAGCAGGCTGCACAGATACCTGACTCTGGGCACTCAGGAAGACTCAGGCAGAGATGGGGAGTCAGCCTGCAAGCTGGCATGCAAGAGCTCACATGCAGTTCTCCATTTAGCTAGGAGGTTTCCAGGGCAACCACCGAAGCAGTAATTAAAGATGAAGAGCTAAAAGGTAAGTACTTCCGAATCCTGAAGCGAGGTGGTCGGCAGGCTGCTGCCACAGTGTGCGCTCTTAGTCACTTAACATTAAGTAAATATTTTTTAAAATAAATTTTTAAAACCTCTAATGAGAGGATACACACTAAATTAGGATGTACATGCTATGCTTTGATGTTTATCTTTTCACACATGCACACGCGCACGTATTCTTGTACGTACGTACACACTGCACACACATTTTTATGCTTCCACCAGCCAGTCATGGGACCAGGCATTGGGATACCAGGGCTTAAGGTGTCTTTCGGGTTCCTGTTTTGAACATCCCAGCATATATATATATATATATATATATATATATATATATATATGGCATGCAAATGAGCAACTGCAGAGGCGTCTACAGTACTTAGTGTGTAGCAGGAACATTCAGGCTCTCCAGGCAATCACGGGTGCTTACACAGCCTGACAAGGTGCTCGCCATGCCGCCATCCTTTCCTTGAGCGGACTGTACCCAGAGAGGTAAAGTGTTTGCCCTGGGTTATGAACCTTGTTTGCCTGATAGTTCAGGGCATCAGTGCAGCAACAGGGCTGATGAGAGAGAGCTCCACCAAAGCAGTGGCGCCATTGAGAAGGTAGAAAACAGCTCTTTTAACAGAAGCCTCAGAAGCTGGCGAGTCTATTCCCAGGAATAGGGGTAAAGTTTGCTCATGCAAATGCTGCGTTTCATGAGTCCATGGGTTAAAGCAGTCATGGGCCCTGGAAGATGGGAGATACTTACAAAAGGCAAAGCCCAGATCTCCACACCTTCAAAGAAAAGATGCTTAAATCTCCACTTTTCAGACCAGTGCGTTTTTCAGTTATGCACAGGTATAAGGGCTGAAACTGTAGGTGGCATGGGAGACTTTGGTAAGTGTAGGCTCTAGGATATCTGTCCCACCATTTTCCCTGTAGCAAAAGTAAGGAATCTGTCAGAAAGAGAAAAATAACCCTTAAAAATTAATAGAATTATTAATTCATACCCTGTTATATGGGAGACAGGTGACTTGTGACCCTATCTAAAAGGTTTTAAAGTGAATTTTATATTCCTCAGACATTTCTCTTTGAAAGCTTCTAGTAGCCTACGAGAATATTCTGCTGATGTGCCTGCTTTTGTGTAGGTCCGACCTTCTAGAGAGTGAGATTGAAGCCCCTGCAGTAGCAAAGCCACCAGACTGGTGTGTTGTACCTCTGCGTCACAGCCCGGTCATGGGCACATCACCCAGATCTACACCCCACACCTCTCACACCTTGAAATTGTAATCTGTTCCCTTTTTCCGGTCCATGACCAATGACGGCATTGTTTCTGCCCTGCCTAGGATTTATTGCCCCCTCTAACTCTCTGATAGACGGACTTTATCCCATAGTTAAGTTTATTGCCCTATCCAATTCCCTAATTCTTGGGATTTGTGTTTCCTTTACTTCAGTGATTTCAACAAACCATCCCAGATTCCAGACTCCCCTCCCTACATGGAGTCTATCAGTCCAGACTGATAGACTACCAATCAGGAGCTATCTGAGCACCATGGCCCAGATGAGCAGATCAGGGGCTATCTGAGCACACTCTGTGTCCATCTCCCCTGCCACATGCTGGTGCTATCTTTTTCATCTACCAGCTCTTCTCCCATCTTTTAAATGGTGCCTTCTCTTTCTTTTTACTATGTGGTGGTGGTGGTGGTGGTAGGCTATGAAGCCAGAAGGGTCAGGCCTCCTGAGCTGGAGTTACAGGAGGTTGTGAGCTTCCTGATGTGGGTGCTAGGAATTGAACTCAGGTCTTCTGAGTGAGTCACTTTTCTAGTCCCCTTTCATCCATCTGACCTGTGTGTTCTTCATCCTCCCTCAGCAACTTAGAAACACACTGAAGATTTAAATCAGTCTTTTCCAAAGCCCTCCATGTATGACCCTTTAAACTCTGGGCAGGGCAGCAGGCTAAACTGGAACCTGTTCTCCTGGGTCCAGAACATTTCCAACAGTGGACAGTGACCCTGGGCTGGTTGTCAACACAGATGACTGCTACCAGCTTGGTCCCTACTCTTTACCTCTCTCTTTGGAGGGGGTCTGTTCTGCTTGATGGTTGCCAGGAGATACATAGCAACCTCCTTACTTTTGCTCCCCTTAGCCCTAAACCTAAGCTAATCCTCCCTGTCCCTGCCTCCCTAACTTGCTTATGGCAGCCCAGCCCTCCTTTCTTTTCATGACACTCCCTGGGCAGCCGAGTCCCTTCCTGCATTCACCGCACCCCTACAACCCGTTGCCACACTCATTTTTCCATGTCCCCCAAGCGCTTACGTCCTTGGTGTCTGTTCCTGAGCTCTCTCTGGTTTCCTCTTTCTCTCTGCTGTCATCTCCATTGGTCTCACCTCTGCCCTACTTACTTCTGTTAAGAGGCAAGTGCAGAAGTCCATTGGGAAACAGGGTCTCAGAGCGTGGCTCATGCTGGCCTTGAACTTGAGATTGTACTTCCCCTGCCTCTGGCTTTATAGACATCTGGGACCTAGTAGGGAATGTCTGTTTTTAACAAAGTACAAGACAACAATTGTGATCTTTGTTCTGTTTTTGCAGTGCTGGGCAAGGAACGCAGAGCCTTACTTAGCCAGGTACAATTTTACCGCTGAGCTGCTGCCCAGCCCAGCAAACAGTGCTGTGTCTCTGTCCTTTTCTTTCTGCTGGAAAACTAGGGTTGCTCAGGTGGAGGACATCAATGACATCTCTGCATGATCTCAGCTAGATACAGTGCTGGCGCCTGTTAGTTGGAGAATCCTGTACTCTGCAGAAAGAGGCTCATGGGTATATGCACAGGAGTGGGGCTCACTAACAGTTTTCAGACTAGAAAGGGACTCCCAGACCCATAAGCCCTTGCCCGACATCTTTGTTTTTTAGAAGGTCCAAGAAAGCAGGTTTAATAGTGGGTTAGTAGTCAGTTTAGGACTAGGAAGTCTGGATTTAGGGTGTCAGCTTTAATAGATATCACGTGGGGCCACTATAGCTACCCTGTGTGTAGAGACTGTGAGTCTCAGGAGAAACTTCAGGACTTGTTGGAGCCCCCTGAAGAGCACCTGGGACTAGAGGAAGGCAGCGCTGCTCACTGAGGATGTAAGAATGCTAACCATTTACATATCCTAAGCTCTGGCAGGAAGGCCATTGTCCAACTGTTCAAGATCCAGATATCAGAAGCCCCAATTATATTTGTAGAGACCCTCAAGATCCAAGCAGATGAGATTTAAAAATAAATGACACAGAGGAAAGGAAACTTCCATGTTCTTTTCTGATTAGGGCATGAGTATTGGTGCTCCTCCGCCCTTAAACCTATGGTCTTGGTTTGGATGTGATCGTGCCTAGAGCTAAGGATTCTTAAACCTATGGTCTTGGTTTGGATGTGATCGTGCCTAGAGCTAAGGATTCTTAAACCTATGGTCTTGGTTTGGATGTGATCGTGCCTAGAGCTAAGGATTCTTAAACCTATGGTCTTGGTTTGGATGTGATCGTGCCTAGAGCTAAGGATTCTTAAACCTATGGTCTTGGTTTGGATGTGATCGTGCCTAGCGCTAAGGATTCTTAAACCTATGGTCTTGGTTTGGATGTGATCGTGCCTAGTGCTAAGGATTCTTAAACCTATGGTCTTGGTTTGGATGTGATCGTGCCTAGCGCTAAGGATTCTGCATAGTATGTTCTTGTGAGGTCATGTAGGTGGAGCAGAACACACACTATGCCAGTGTGTAAAAATACACCAAGCCAGAAGGAGAGACCTCACCAGGCACCGAGTCTAAATGTCCTTAACTGTCCTAATTCCAGTCAAGTCAAGAAACTAGGAAAAATGACTGCCCCCTTTTAATCAACGAGCTCTGTGGGCTAGGGGGTGGTTTGGCTTTGTTTTGCTATGCTTTGCTTGTCATCGTAGCTGAAGCCAAAGCCTTCTCCCCATCTGGTGTAATACAAAATGCACACAGGTGGCACAAAACTAGTAAGTAAATCCAAAAATTCTGTGCTGTATAAAGTTTAAATAATAACTTACTGATCCACCTGCGGCCATTCTCTCTTCCCAGTAGCTGTTGGAATAAATAGGGGTTTGTTCTTGGGACTGTTGCCATCTAAGTGATAGCCATTTGCTACCGCTTTCTGTGTAAATTAATTAAAAATCAGCAAGGGCCAAGGAGATAGTGGGAAAAGTGCTTGCCCCACACATGTGATTGCCTGAGTTTGGTCCCCGGAACCCACATGAAAAGCTGGATGCAGTGGCTAGCATCTGGAATCCCCAAGTTCCTGACTTGGAGATGGGAGGCAGAGACAGGAGGTGTGTCCAGACAAGGGCCAGCCAGGGTGGAGTAGGTTGCCCCATGGAACAATCGACAGGAAGAGACACATTCTCTATCGAAGTGTCCTCCATATGCATGCACACCATGGCGCACGCACATACACTCAACGCACACACAGATTTAAATTAAATGCAGTTAGACCTTAAGCCTCATCAGGCATGTTAGCCACGTTTGAGGTGTTCAGCCCCTGGTGGCTACCATATGCACAGGACAGGTGTAGTGTTCCCTGCCATTGCAAATGTTCTGTCAACAGCAGGGATCAGGACGGATCCCAGTCATATATAAACACATACACACAGTTGGGGTAACATTGTACATACTGTTTTGCAGTTTGTTTTTTCATCCAACAGAGAAACTGTTAACTCAGTGTGATCCACATGCAGGATCCTGCCAGAAATGAAATGAAGGGGAGCACCCTGGCAGACGTAGACGTAGAGTGCATCCAGAACCATCTCTCTGTACTTGGTGTAGCATTAAGTAGACTGTTTGCAGGAGGAGTCCACTCAGCCCTGTCACGCTAAGAAAAAACACTTCAGAACGTGTGTGTTCAGGCTGCCCGTGCTAACTAACCTAACCACACAACCAGTTACACATGGTTCTCCTTGCTTTTCTCTCGTAGCTAGCACAAGTTGCTCTTTCTCTGTCTTCTCACTGGCCAGTACCTGCTGTACTTATGTTGCTATTGATATATATATATTAAATGAAAGGATATTAAAACGGTTCGGCTCCTCAGCTATGCTTTTAGCTGGATGTCAAGTGCCTCTAGCCACATACGGCAGTGGCTTTTGTGTTGGGCGGTCTCCATGGTTGCATGAGGCTCAGTTGGACAATTACTCAGTCACTCTTTCCATGAAGTGCAGTGACATTTCCGTGGATGAAGTGAAGTGGCTAGGGGGACGAACAGGTGGTACTGGGAACACTTGCAGTACCATCCCATGTCTCTCCCTCTGGAGGTGAGGACCCTTTTTCTAAAATGCAGGCTTTCCTACTGTCTGCACAATGGGCAGTCCCCGAGGAGTTAGGAGAGAATTGGTACTTAGTTGTGTTTGTTGGCTAGTTTGCATGTTTCCTTTTCCTTTGTTGAGGCAACATCTCATATAGCCCAAGATGGCCTTGAACTTCCTCCTTTGCTGAGGACAGCCTTGGACTTCTGATCCTCTTACCTTCCCTCCCTGAGCCCTGGGACCGCAGGCAAGTGACACCACGTTCTGCCTTTTACAAGACCTCAAGGATCAAGCCCAGGGCTTTGTGTTTGCTGTAGGTAAGCACTCTGCCAATGGAGCTATATTCCCGGCCCTGGCTCTGGTAGATTCTCAAGTTAAAACACTGCCTGCAGTCAGACATATGTGGTCAAGAATAAATGTACTAACTGCAGAGAGGACTGTTGAATTTAAGCTAGAAAGTGTATTGACAAAAACTTACCAAACAGAACATATTTATACCTCTGTGTGTTTAAGAAATATGTGATCTGGAAGGATCAGAAAAGTGAAGAGTAGTTCCATTGGGGGAAGGAAACGGGGAAGAGACAAATTTCTCTTATGTTCCTTCCCCCCATCGCCTTCTAAATGCAACCTGTAAACCTGGGCTTCCTATGGCTGTCACTTGAACCTTCCAGAACCCTCCCAGTGCACAGTGGCCTGGAGCCAGCACACCTTTGCATCTCAGAGTAATTACTGTACCGCAGCAGTTAGAGCTATGCAGAACTGCTTTCTTCATATAATTTAAGTGTATTTATGAGGAAAAAATATTGTTAGCATTGAAATTTTTCCCAAGCAGCCATTCTTAGCACTTGCGGAAGACAGTGCAGGAGATGCTGATTGAAACCCATGGAAATAATTAGAGCAGAAAGACAAGGCTGACAAGAACTTATCCCAGGTCTGGGGCACCTTGCTTCAGCTTGCCTTTGAAGAAAATGAATGCAGTGTTAATTGGTGCTGGGTTGAATAGTGGTGACGGAGCCCATTCAGCACCAGCACCTACCGCCCGCCCGCCCGCCCGCCCACGGTGGAGCGCTCCTGAGAGGCAGGGAAGTGGGAAGTGGAGACACCGATGCCCATCCCCACCCCTCCATAGCCCCATAGCTCAGATCTCAGGAGACCACACCTGGGCTGGGGAGGGCAAGTGGGGGCGGGGCTGAAGTATCATTTTAAAAAATGGCCTTCTGTAATTCTGCAGTATTAACTTTGCTGTTAAGTTGAGTCAATAGGTGTGTACTCTGTTCAGGAAAGAGAATGGGGAAGACACTAGATATGAGGAAGGACACTGCGTACTGGCTAGCTTACTTAAAAGGAAACTCTTGCTTGTCGTGGAACTTTAAGGGGAGGCTTCCTCAGTGCCAGAGTAAATCTCACCACCGTGACTGCCACGGCAGCAGGGGTACCTAGCCACCAGGGTGTGGACCCTTCACATCCTGAAGGTGAGGCCCCCAGGTGGGTGGAGAAGAACTGCTGCTACATCTCATCAGTGATCCCTCAGGCCAGTCCCTGGTTCAGGACATCCGTGCCTTCCTCTCCTTCTTGTATTTTGTGTTGTTCTGGTTTGTATTTTGAGATAGGATCCCATCTTTTGTGTGTGGGAAGAGGGAAACAAATCATGTGACCCTCCCCAGCCCACCCCGGAGCGGGGCCGTCAGGGACAAGTCTGCTTTGTGTTTTCCTTTTGCCCGGCTCCGTTCTGCCTCGAATGTGAGTGCCACTGTCTCAGGTTAGGTCACAGTGTTAGAACCACAGACGGGGGAACCTGCTGGCTGTCCTGGGTTCCTGTAAACTAGGGGACAAAGCTGCCACAGCCAGACTTAGCTGTGATCGTCATAGGTTCTTTTCCTGGGCAGGCTCTGCTTGACCTTGTTTAAAATGGCGCTCTCCTCCTCCTCAGATTAGGAGTCTGAAGTTGAAGAATGAGGAAACATGTTCAGTCCCTCCCAGGTGGAGCCAGCACGGGAGTCCACGTGGCAGCCTCCCGGGCTTTATGTCCCCGAGCTCCACCCTCACTTGTGTGTTGCTGTCTGACAACAGCCTTTTCAGCCCAGGGTTTTGTATCTTTCACATTTGGCAGAGTCCCAGTTTTGTGGATTTTTTTTTTCTCTTAAAGACATTGGGTTTTTCAGAGAAATTCATCTGTGGCTTTTTAAAGTGACAAAACAAGTTAACTGTATTTTAGTCAATAATCTTTATCAGAAAACCTTGCTCTTAATTTCAAAGAACCCGGCAGCATGCATTTCCAGAACTTATTTTAGTTTGATAATGATGACATTTCTGTGGAAAGAGCAGTTTAAAGTGAGAGGCTTTCTGAATTCTTTTGTTCTGTCTGTATTAGAAGAGATTTTCAAGAAATTGTGAGCTTATTTTTTTTTCCTTTTGGTTGTCTGTTCATGGCAAGGACTCCAGAACATAGGGGCATGCCGGGAGGCTAGAAGTTCTGCTTAGGTTGTCCAGAATGTAGAGGGCTGGAAAAGAGGCTTGCCATGGCTGCCTGCCGGGGCGGGGCAGCTGGCAGCTGACAGTGGAGAGCAGGTGCCCCGTGGGTCTGGGCCGTGTAGACAAGTAGTTGGCAACAAAACCTAAAGTGAAGAGGGGGCTCGTGATCTGCTGCCAAGGTTCCTGGTGGTGCCCAAGTGACCCTTCCAAATCCATCCGTTTTTGTTCTCTCTTGAGTGGAGCTCATAATTGCTTCCTTAGCACAGCAATCTCCCAGTGCAGTCCCCGGGCCAGGGCCACCAGAGTACGGAGGAGACGAAACCATGGTCAGTGAGTTGGGAACTTTTGTTTTCTGTTCAGTATTTTAAAATCAACCCTACATCCCCTCTGTGTGTGTGTTCATGCGTGCATGCTTGCACAAGTGTTAGTGGGGTCAGGGAATGACTTTATGTGGTGGCTTTTTTCCTTCCACCTTCATGTGGGTTTCAGGGATGGACCTTAGGGCAGCATGGTGCATGGTAGTCAAGGGCCCTCACCACTGAGCTATCTTGCCAGCCTCCTTACTTAGCCTGTATGTTCATTTGAAGTTCTGTGTCATACTACCTCCCCTGTAAGTTCCCAGTGCACACTTAGCACTTTGAAAGTCTGTGAAGTTGGGAAACTGATGGGATTTTGATCCGATTTTTGAAACACACTAAAACTAATAGATGTCGAATCTAAAATAAGCAAAAACCCTCCTAGGGAATGACACAAACCTGTGACACCGTCATCACAGGGACAGTGATGTCATCACAGGGACAGTGATGTCATCACAGGGACAGTGAGGCTGAGGCTATCACACTCAAGGCCAGCCTAGGCTGTGCTGAAAATGTTCTCTGAAAACAGTGGCAAAGCCCCTTAGCACCCTTTGTCTCTCTTCTTTTCTGTTGTGATCAAACAACCTGAAAAACACACCCCAACCTACTTGTGCTTGGGGCTTGAGGAGAGGGACCCACCAGCTGTAGGAAGGTACTTGGCAGTGGGAACCTGAGGCTTCCTGCTAGTACCTGGATGTCCCAAATGGCCCCAGACTTGCCCACACAGTTGGGACACATGAGTCTGTGGGAGACATTGGACATCTAAACCCTAATAGGAACTATTTAATGGGGTCTTCAGACAAGCAGTTAACAGTGGTTTCGACCATTAAATAGATCGACTTCCTGAGAATGTAAAGCTTGAACCAGGCAGCGTGGGGCTTTGGGTCGGTAGTATTTGTTCTTACTTACTGATCCATGTTCTCAGATGACCAGTGCGCTTGGTGCTTATTTCATAAAGCAGAACTTAACCCCTGAAAAGCCCTTTGAGAGCACCTTATCCCATCTCCTCATTTGCCAGGTGGAGGCAGTAACTTCTCAAAGGTTGAATAAGTTATAAAAAAAAAGTCCAGCTACTCAGAGGTTCTGGCCCCCAATCTTACAGCATTAGGTTGGGCAAGTCCTTGTGGCCGTTACTGTAGGAGTCCCGGAGTAGTAGGAGATGGGCAGTGTTGGCTGTGATGGGGGTAGAATAAGAACAGAAGTTCATGTTGGATTTCTTGCCATATTTTGAGTCTAATAAAAGAAGCAAGATATATCCTTGGGAAGAGCAGGGATCACACCTGACTTTTGGGAGAAATTTCTTTGTGCGGCGTAGAATGATTTGAAATGGCTTCCATCACTAGAGATCTTGCAGGAAGTGGGAGTGACTTCGAAGATTGACACTCCAGCTCAAACATACCTTAGCCCTTCCTGTATCTTACAGGCAGTAGCTACTTGTACTTCTTGGCTACAGGAAGTATCTGGTTGTCATAGTTACAAGCAAGCCTGAACTTGAGTGCTGACATCTGAAGGCTGTAAATTAGTTGGCTTTACTTTGGGTTTTTCTTCTTTCATGGGGAAGTTAGTAAACCCTTGCTTATTAACTGCTATGTGAAATTGAATAATTTTGTTCTTGTAATAGGTTCCTTTTCTGTCTTATTTATGGTTAAAGTATCATCTGACATGATTTTTGTGTGTTCATCTTGGGCAGTTTTTTTTCCTCATTTTTTTAATGAAATGAAGTGTTCATGTAGAACAATATATATTGTTGTGTCACAAACAAAGCTTTCAGTGATGCATCTGCCTTCGGCGTTGCTGTGTTCACCAGGAGACAGCAAAGCCGACCTCAGACCCCCATCTCCCCCAGCCCTGGAGAAGGAAAATGCCCTGTGCTGGTGTGTCTTAAGTAAGACAAACCTCGGTTGTGACAAGTTCTGGGGCACAGGCTCCCAAGCCGCCTCCTGTCTGTTGCAGCCGCTCTTCCCCTCCAGAGTTAAGAAGAGCCTTGAAGGAAGGCCTGGTGGATCATGTCTGCAGCCCAAGCACTCTGAGGCCAGGGCAGCAGGAGGATTGGGAGTCAGGCTTTGTGGACTCTCTAGGGATACTGTCTCAAAAACCAAGACAACAGAGAGGATTTGACAGCTAGATGGGACCAGTCAATGTCTGTGAGACTCTGAGAGTAACTATAAATGAAATCACACAGATAACAGATGAAAATAAGTCTTACTTCTAAAACTGAGCAGTCTTCCTCTCAGCTCTGTAGGGCTGAGAGCCGTCTCCTAATAAGGAATTTACTGTGACACGGGGTGATGCGTACGGCGTCTCTGAATCTTCAAGGCTCCTTTGGAGGCAGAAAAGTTGTCTTTGTTGTTGTTGTTGTTGTTGTTGTTGTGATAATGTTAATGTTGTGTGAGGATTTTACAAAAAGTGTTTTCCTTTTCTGTCTACAACCGAAGTCAGAGAGAGGGCCACAGAGATCTCGTTGGCTGCATTGAGCTCCTCTTGGCTGAGCCTCTGGTGCCAGCAGCATGAGTGGCTGTGCCTTGTTCTAGAAAAACCCAACATGATGTCCATCTGACCTTTGCTCAGTCCGCTTTCCCTTCAGAGAAACCATCCGTGGGCACGTCTTTGTGCCATCCTGTGTAGCACCGCAGCTGTGGAATCCAGCAGTGTCACTTAGCACTCTTGTCCAGGTGACTGGGATCTTTTCCCTCCTCTTCTCCTTCCTCCTCCAAGAGAGAACGGGTTGATTCTGGCTCACAGTTACAGGCACAATCTATTATGGTAGGGAGGTCAAGGCAGCAGGACCTTGACCATTCCCACAATCTGGAAGCAAAACTGAAGTTTTTTAATGGTTTTTAGAGATCAAATGGTTTGCCAAAATCATGAAGTGTAGGTAGCCATGGCTGACCCTGCATCTGCAGTGGCCTTTCTTCCTGAAAAGGACAGAGTCCTGGGACTTGGAAACATGCCCACCCCTCAGATTCACAGTGCTCATTGGAAGAGAACCCAGGTGCAGACAGGAGATGGAAGGATGGTGGTTGACTGGTCCCTGCCTCCTCTCTCCGTTCATCTGGAAACAGCACCGGATCCACTCAGAGCCCTTCTGTTTGGAGTGTGATGGCCTGTAAGTGAGGCCTGTTGGTATGCAGTCTGCACTGGATCTGTAGAGTGCAGTCAAGCATCTTCAACTCTCCAAAGAAACACGGCTTAGGTGGTAATTCAAGAAGTATCTGTTGACCTTCAGAGCATCCCAGTGTGGCCATTGCAGTTGGGAGGTGTCAGTCCTCTGTCTGAGAGCCATCCATACCACCTTGCAGAACCTGCATTTCAAAAGGGTCTCAAGAAGGCTGTATTGGATCGGAGCAGCATCCCTCAAGGATTCCTAATTTAAAAGTCGAGGCATATTGTCAACGCTGTTAGGAATGTTGTATGCAGAGCTGACCTTTAAGTATAAGACCTAGGAGTGTAGCCAGAAACCAACAGGAACTGGAATTAGGACCAGGTTCTAATGCAAGAAGCAGTTTGGGGCAAGTGACACAGCACTAAGGACATACTACATGATGAGTGTTGTCTTTGCAAAGATTGCCCCAAGAGACTTCAGAGGAGGCAGGCTCAGGACAGTGCCACCATTTAACTTGGATGAGAAATGGAGAAACCTTAAGACATGGACCAGGTTGGGGAAAGCCCAGGTCAGGAGCCCATGTTTACTTGTTTGGTGTGTGATGGGCTAGGGCTAGTAATTTGAATTTATCTTTAGAGATTCTGTCTGGAACTTCTCATCTGCTGCACTTGGGTTTCATGTGTGACTTTGTGTTGTTAACAAGGGAAAGCTAATAGAAATACCAGGCTGAAAAGAGCTACATAGGACAGAGGACTTCAGAGATGGCTGGTGGTAGTTGTCACTCATGGTCCCATCTGTAACCCTGGCACCCCACAAGTGGAGGCTTTCAAACTCAAGCTAGCCTGGGCTACAGTGGGAGGCTGTGCACAGACAAACCAGGTCTTTCTGACCAGTCCCTACTCCGTACTTCACTGTGGGCTGTCCATTGGTGAGTGAGCTTGGCTCATTAAGTCTCTGGAGAGAACCCTGTGTCGATGTTCACCACATCACCATGCCAAATGTGCATTTTCTCCGTACAAGGGAGCTAGGGTCTGTCTGCCATTCTCTCCTTTTGTTTTGCTGGCTGTTCTGAGTGAATACAATCTGCTATACATCACTTGCTCTTGAAAAGGATATTTTGTTCAGACAGATTCTGGCTATATAGCCCAGGCTAACCTCAGTTTTGTAGTCCTACACACCTGACTAACATTTCTTTATAGTAGTTAAGATAGAGACAGAGTTCGGGTCCAGTTGACCTTTTGCCTAGATTGGTCTCAAATTTGGGGCAGTCTTAACTGCTTCAGCCCCTCAAGTGCTGTGATTATAGAGGCACAAGCCACTTCCCTAGGCTAACAAATTCTGTTTTTTGAGACAAGGTCTCACTGAGGTAGCTCTGGCTGGCCTAGAACTCACTGTGTAGATCATGCTGACCTCAGACTCACAGAGATCTGCCTGTCTCTGTCTCCAGCCAGCTAACAATTTCTTAGAAGTTTTCAACTTATAATTAGAATGGATTGTAGACTAGGACATCTCCTCCTGGTGGGTCTTCCTGGATAAGCCAAGACATTGTTGGGATGTAGCCGTGTTGGTTGGTGTACTACAACTGAAATTCCTAGCAAAATGCTGGTTCTCTGTAGTTGGTAGTGAGGTGGGCCGTCCATACAGTGGAATGTGGCGTCACTTGTGAGCGAAGGCCTGTGCAAGAGAAGCAGAGTGTGAGCCTGTGTCTTCTTCAGGCGTCCGTTCTGGTTTGCTGTCCTGCATTTGATGGGTTGATTTGATTTGTCCCTTTCTTTTTTGGCCAGCAGGTGGCACCTGGCTGTCTTCTCTCTTGCTTGCCAGCTTTTCCTTCTTTATCCCGTTCCTTCTCTGCACCCCCACCCCCACACACTTGGCAAATGTGTCACTAGAATTGATGCTGTTAAAAGTCTGGAAGTGACAAGCTGTCTTGTCAAAGGGACAAGAGGGAAGGGAGGGAACGGGTTTTCATTGCTTCAGGCTTCACCGCAACTGTTTAGTTCTCTCTGCTAACACATCTGCTAGATAAACAGTTTTTCTTGGATGCAGATTCAATATTTTATTATGACGTCAGGCTTACATTTCCATCCATGCTGTTTGGCATGAGGAAGGCTCCTCTTTGCAGTATTAGGTAACAGAGCCTCTTGTTGCTTTTGCCTTTTCTATTTAATACGAAGATATTTTAAGAAAAGTACTGTACAGGTGAAGATTCCACTCACTTGTATTTAAATATTCTACAGACTATGCCGAATTCCACTCCCCATCCACTCTCAGTCAGTAAATAGCTATTGAACGCTTCCAGATTATTAAGTATCTGATAGAAATGCTTGAGATTGTCTCTGTCATTAGGCATGTGGGTCTTCCTGAAAGTCACTAGTCTGCTCTCTACAAGAGAGCCAGGCTTTCTGTGTAATATAATCAAGCCTCTCATCCTGTCCAAAGCCAGCTTCCCGCTCAAACCCATCTCCATTATGATCAGCTTCCTCCTATCGACACTCCGTCCCCTAGCACACACCTGTAACCCCTGCATCTGGGAGGTGGAGGCAAGAGGATCAGAAATTAAAGGCCATGCTCAGCCACATAGTGAGTTGGAGATTCAGCCTGGGCTATACCAGACCCAATCTCAGAACAAAAGCATATCATGATTTCCGACTCTGAGCCTCTTGACCATTTCTGGACCTTTCCTTGGATGATCCACTGCTTGATTGTGTGTGTGTGTGTGTGTGTGTGTGTGTGTGAGAGAGAGAGAGAGGGAGAGGGAGAGGGAGAGGGAGAGGGAGAGGGAGAGGGGAGAGGGGAGAGAGAGGGAGAGGGAGAGGGAGAGGGGAGAGGGGAGAGAGGGAGTGTGTCTTCACAGTGGAGAATCACTTACAGAGAGCCATGGTCTCACACTGAAAAATGCAAAGAGCATCTGAGAAAGCTGATCTTGGTCTCACACTCAGTCCTTAACCACACCCACAGCCTAGCTCTGCTCCTGGGAGAAGAACCTCCTGAAGCTGAGGGTGCACAGTGCTGTGGATGGGGTGCTGGGAGGATGTGGGACTCAGTGTCACTAGACAATAGGTCTGTCTGTTTTTTAAGATTTATTTATTTATTATATACATAGTGTTCTGCATATATATCTGCATGTCAGAAGAGGACACCATATCTCATTATAGATGGATGTGAGCCACCATGTGGTTGTTGGGAATTGAACTCCGGAGTAGTCAGTGCTTTCAACCTCTAAGCCATCTCTCTCTCCAGCCCCCAACAATAGGTTTTTCATGGAGATGCGTTTCGTAGGATTTGTATTTATGGCGGCTGGAATTGATACGTACACAAAACATATGTATTAGTTCAGCTTTTGTTAAGTATTTTAAAATACCCACAGCAGAGTGTTTTATAAAGAGATGTTTTAATGCAGTTTTAGACACGGAAAGTCCCAAGGTTGGGTGTTGCATTTTACTGCTGTGAACAGACACCATGACCAAGGCAACTCTTCAAAAGGACATTTAATTAGAGGTGGCTCACAGTTTCAGAGGTTTAGTCCATTATCATCCTGGCAGGTTACATGGCTCCATGCAGGTAGATACAGTGCTGGAGAAGGAGCTAAGAGTTCTAGGTCTTGATCTGCAGGCAGCAAGGAGGAGATTGGATTCCACACTGGGCGGAGATTGTGCATAGGAGCCCTTACAGCTCACTTCACAGTTACACACTTCCTCCAACAAGGCCACACCTGCTCCAGGACCACTGTGTGAGCCAAGTATTTAAACACACGAGTCTTTGGGGACTATGCCTATTTAGACCATCAGGTGAGGTGACCCTGTTGGTGAGGGTCTAATAGCAGATGACATCCTGCAAGAGGCTTGGATCTCTTGTCTAGGAAAATGGTCTAGAGAAGGGCCAGACGTACTCTTTTGCCCCTCTTGGTCTTTGGGAGAAGTCTTACCTTCTTTTAGATTTCACCTGTTGAAGGACCACCCCACCTTCCTGCAACACCATACCGAGACCAAGCTTCCAGTTCCATGACATGATACCCTGGGAAAAAGCCCATGCAACCACAAAGCATCTTTTACAGAAATGGGATCTCTGGGTTGGTGGTATTGTGGTGAGAAGAGCTGCTTTCTAGAAACAAGGTCTCATTGATGTTCTCTAGTCACCAAGGGCAACTTCCCCAGGCTTGGCTGCTCCTTGACTTCCTGATCTTAAGGACAATTCCCGTTGCCATCTTATGGATGCTTTATGGCCTTAGTGATATTTCAGCTCTGATCTCTCTCTTTTTTTTTTAATTAAAGTTGGATTGTCTCTCATCCGTAAGGCTAATAAAAAGTATGACTTACCTTTTGTAGACCAGAACCAAGTAGACTGAAAAAGATTACTCTTTCAAAGTAGGTTTCTGTATCTGTGTAAACCCACATACTTTCTCAACATGTGAATTATCCACATTGTGCAACATCGAATCCCAAAGTGTGATAGCTATTTCAGTTACTTTATTTGAGCATTGGTTCTGTGAATCAGCTGGGACTCAGTTGAGTGGCTCTAAATACTTACAGTGGCTTCAACAAGATGGTGCCTAAAGAGAAAAGACCAAAGACGGCCTTGCTAGTATTCAGCTCCTACATGGGGATGGTTAAGAGGACAGGCTTGCTTTGTCTTCCTGACAGGGCAGCTGAATTTCTGTCCTCGGGAAGTTTAGGTGTAGAGGTGAAAACTGAGCAGACAAAGTGAAAGACTTTTGAGGAGGTAGCATGGAGGGGTTTGAGTTTGTGTCACAAGCACGGTTCTGTCGTACTGATTTTGTCCATCTTCATCTCCACTGACACATTTAAGGGACCATTGGCAGGCCACATACGCAGAAGCGAAAGGGATCCATCTTGCTCTACTAGTGTGTTGTTTATGAGGAATATCAGGGAGTCTAGGTGTCCACAAGGCATTTTTAGTTTGATCTAAGTGAGCCCTGGACATCATCCATGGCTCAGGGGCACTTCTGACCTAGAGCTGGTGAGCACTCTGCAACCGGATGCTGGGTTCTCACTCTGGTACCTGCTCTACCTTGGGTGACCCATAACTGTTCACTTTACCTGGAGGGAATCCCTGCAGAGCTGTGCTCCAAAGCAGCCCTTCTTCCATCTAAACACCTCCGTTTTCCTGTGCAGGTCCCCAGCAGCCTGCAGATAGACCAAGGTTTGGGAAGTTTTCAGGCATTTCATTAGACAGCGAGCCCTGTCAGCAGGGAAGTCCACTTGTGGAACAAAGCTGTGTTTTACAGCACAGGTTTGGTCCTTTGTGGCGTTTAGTTACTGAGGCTCAATAACAGTTAGACAAAGAAGTGCAGATTATTTTATGATGTAAGTGCTGAAGCCAGAGTCTCATGCTATGCCTCCCATATAGAGACTCACGAATTAGGTGCTGTTAACTGCGATAGCTGTATTCACACTAGTTGTTTATACACACACTGTGTTGAGGGGACGGTGCACACTCTGCTTTAAATGTGTAACATTTTAAAAGCTTTCCTCGCAAATCTCTTAAATAGTAACAGGGTTTTGTTTGTATTAAATACGTGCCCAAGGAGATATTTTGTTCTTTTTGGTTTCCAGTCCATCCAATCTAAGGTGTAGGCAGTGTTTGTTTTCAAGCTATAACCCTGTAACTCAACTGGGGAAGGAGTTGCTGGTGTTCCATATCACACCTAGACACACAGGAAGTGTCTTAGTCTTAGAATAAATATTTGGTCCTTCTCAGATAGGCTACTATCCCAACGGTCTTTAGCAGTGCAGTGATTCCTAAGAGGGGTTCCTGGGCCTCACCTGGCGTCACTTGGGAGTCCACACTCAGCATGGCTTGTTGTATGTATGCTTCCTATAATTTCAGGAGCGTGGGCCACACACACACACCATGGGTAAGTGGACCCTGACACAAGGGTTTTCGGATTCTTAGCTAGGCTAGGAGTGGCTGGTTAAGCCTGTGATCCCAGCACTTGGAAAGCTGAGTAGGAGGCTTGCCGCCGATTTGAGAGTAGTTTGAGGCCTGCTACACATAACCAGTGCCAGGCCAGACTGAGATAGAATGAGACCTCAGAGCAGAACAACAACTGTCACCCTCAGCAGGAGTTCCCCAGTATGTGCCAGGCCACAAGAGCATGTTCCTGGATGCCGCTGGGGGGACTGACTGCCACCTGTCACGTTGGTGTATGATAACCCATTGCGTTTGAACACTTTCACATCAGTCATTACAGGATTATTTTTTAAAACTACACCTTTAAAATACTGAATGTATTTGGACATTAGAAACCGATGTCTTGCCATGTAGGGTGGTGCACTTTCTAATCCCAGCACATGGGAGGCAGAGGCAGGGGAATCTCTGTGAGTTCAAGGACAGCTTGGTCTACAGAGCTAGTTCCAGGATAACCTAGCTACACAGAGAAATCCTGCCCGAATAAACCTTCGGTAGGGGAAGGGAGAGAGGGGAGAGGGAGAAACTGATTCCTTGGTATCTGGGGAACACTTTGTGGGCATCTTTTTAAAAGCAGTCTCTTGCTGCCTGGTTGATTCTGTTGCTGTGTACAAGGATGGCGTTGGAATGGCTAAATAACACAGCTGAGAAGAGAAACCAGTTTAGTTTGGAGAGTGAGTTTGTATTACTTATTTTTATTTTATGTGCATTGGTGTTTTGCCTGCGTGGTGATGTTAGGTCACCTGGTACTAAAGTTATAGGCAGTTGTGAGCTGCCATGTGCATACTGGGACTCGAACCTGGGTACTCCGGCAGAGCAGCCAGTTTTGTGAACTGCTGAGCCATATCTTTAGCCCCAAGTCAGGTGATTTTTGACTACAAGCAAGAAAAGTGACTTCTTGTATCTGGAATGTCAGGGAAGGTCTCCTGAAGTTACGTATAAAGAAACCTTTGTGAACTCAAAGATCAAGGTGTGGGCATGAGGATCGGGGAGGAAAACGTGGCATCGTGAGGCTTGAGCCCTTTGGGGAAAGTACGATTTCACAGGAGAGTAGGAGAGCTCTCCTGCTTCACTGACTCAGTTACTGACCTTTGCTAAATACATCAGCTGTGTGTTTAAAATAGAATCCATTGTTAATAAGCTCTCTTAACCACTCTCTCCATTATCCAGTTAGAAAGTCCTGCGGTGTCTTTATAGAGTTATTACACAACTGATTTTTTTCCTTGTTCAGATTTAGACCTTTAGAGTGATAAGTGTGCTCAGCTTGGCTGCCCCCTTGATTCTTATGTGCGTCATAAGTTTGTCTTAAACTCAGCATCTAAGGGATTAATAGCCTTACCTTCTTTCACTCATTCATTCATCTGTTTGCCCACATGAGCAATCTAGAGTGCCAACTTCTGTGTTAGATCCTGGAGAGTCCAGGCACCTGCCAGGGAACAAGCTAGAACTGGACAGGTGAATCGAGAGCCTGGAAACCACCTGACGTTCTTATCATCCAGGTATATTTAAAAGATAACAACAGCTCACCCTGCGATCAATAACCGCAAGGCCCTTTTAGAAGCTTGTACGCTGGTACTATTACAGGATCAAAGCTTTGGCTGGAGTTTCTTCCAACCAGGCAGTGAGAGGGTGAGTGTTGGGGGAAGCCTTGGGATGTTTCTCGCCCTCCCAAACAAGGCTTTTTAAGCATCAGGGATGGCATTGTTCTGTCTGTACGTCAAGTTAGAGACCGGATGATAATATTCTAAGGAGAGTTGCTTGGACATGGCACTGGGGAAATTAATTAGGGGTATTATATATGGGAGGGGGCTCTTGTTACAGTTTGTCTTAATAAGAGGTAGGATAGCAGGGGCGGAGGGGACTCAAAGCCTAGAACTGGTCAGCTTTGTGTCCCTGGGTGAGTCACCACCTTCTGTCCAGAAGCCATGTTGGTGGTGGTAGTGACCCATCTCAAAGGATGAGTGAGGGTCAAGTTTCATCAGCACATAGACTTTGGATTGTGCCTTCCAGAGGGAGGGGAGGGGGAGGGAGGGGAGGAGGAGGAGGGAGGGAGAAATTAGCGACTATTCTGTAAAATGTCTGTCTGCATGCTTGTTTCTGTTCTGAGTGACGGCAAGTTAGGTCACATGAGAATGGCTAATCCAGTCTTCCCCGCCTCCGCTGCCATCCTCCTGCCCCTGCACCCCAGAGTTGTTTGTTTCATAAGGCTGTAACATCGTTTTTTTTTTAATATGTGACCTTGAAAAAAAATCCTGATTAAGTAGTTCTGGGCAGTGTTCTAATGCTGGAAAACAATCAGGCCTCCCACACATACCTGCTCAGCCAAGAATTTGTTTGCCCCAGGAGCCGTGGGTGGGCGAAGCAAGCCCACGCCCAGGCCCATGTGAACTCTCTGTTCTGGCGAGAGACTGCCCCGCTGTCACCCAGCCTAGGCTCCCAGCTGGCTCCTTGTTTTGTTTTGTTCTTTTTTCCTTTGGTATGGTTCTGGGACTCGAATCCAGAGCCGGTACATGTTAGGCTAGTAAATCAATGTAGAAGAGCCATCCTAAGTTGTTTGTTATTTCTTTTCATTCTCAATTCCAGACAAATATTTTTATCTCACAGATAAATTTCTAACATTTCCCAGCACTTTGCTTGCTTATTTTGCAGAGTTTGGCCTGGGTGTGGGTCCTGCAACTTTCTGCCAGGCCTAGGTGGGCTCCGTACAGAGTACCACTGTGGTCTGGTCCCGGGCTCCTCAGGGTTCCTAAGGACCCTGCGTGTGGCAAGGCTGCCTTGAAATGACTCTGGAATTTGGGTCCTTAAGCCAGCGACAGAACACTTGTTGCCTTCTTGCCCGGAGGCGGCACAGGCTCTGGCCACAGAGCCTTTCGCCCACTCCCTTTTTGGTTGGCCAGGCATCACTCATACTGCCCCGGGGAGTCTGTTAAAAAGTGTTCAGTTACTGGCTCCCATGCCTGTATCCTGTCGAATCCTGTTGTCTGAGTTCAGTTCTCTGCTATGAGCAGAGCGGCCAAGCCTCCCTTGTGTGGCTGCTCTGGGAGTAGGGAGAAGAGGGCTCTGCCAGACCAGAAGCCTCCACCATAGAAACTGAGCTTCATCTGTTCTTAGCCACTTCTGGGCCTTGGTTGACCAACCTCCCTGTGAGTTGTGGGAATGGTGAGTGTGACTGGGGTGTGTGTGTGAGAGAGAGAGAGACAGACAGACAGATAGACAGACAGAGAAGAGAGAGTGCGCACATACAGGAGGGTGTTTGCCTTATAGTTGGAAACATGGGGTCTTCCCCAATGACTGTGAAGTAGACATTCACCTGAAGTGAAGACTTTTATTTCTGGGCTGGGTAGACTAGACACATGCATGCACACACATGTGCACACACATGTGCACACACACACACACACACACACACATACGAATCTGAGGATGCTCGCTCAGCTTTACAAACAACCTTAGCTAGAGAGCAAGTACAGACAGACAGTCCTGGAAACCTTTGGCTGGTTGCCGCACTTGTTATCCTTTTTCACTATAGAAGGGTGCTTCTTTCTCTCCAGAAAGAAGAAATGTGCTAAGTTTCAAATTTGATTGCAAGTTGATAGGTCAGGAAATGTCTGCTGACGCCTCTAAAGTACACACACCTTGAAGCTATTTTAAGAAAAGAAGTCTCACTGCAAAAATAAGATTGTTTATTGCCACCTCCTGGCCTGTGCCATTCTCCTGGTCCCCTGAAGAGTCAGGGGCTGGACATGCATATGCAGATAGCCCCCACCCACTGTGAGGAGGCTGTGGCTTCTTTTGTTAGGCACCTGGGTCGACCACTCTGCCACCCAGGGCCGCAGTCTGATGGAGAAAGGGGAGTGTAGAGGATCCAGGCCACCCAGAAGGTCAGCAGGCACAGGAGGCCTGGTGATAGGGTGTGCTGGTGCCCACGTGCTCTGGCTGGGCAGAGCCAGTTCGCTGCTGTCAGGTGTGTGGCTTTGCAGTGCTTATGTTGATGTGGGTTGTGGAAGTTCTTGTAAATAGCAATTAGCGTTCTTGCCTCGGTTCCCAGATTTCTTATTTAACGGGATGTTGGAAAGCCCTGCATCAAACTAAAAAGTCGCGAAAATGGCTCTTAATAGAAGTGACCACATACTATACACCTGTTATGGTCTGAGGATTGCCATCAGTAGCCTGTAAACATCGATGGACTGTATGTTAGACTATCAGAAAAGAAAGAATACAAATGGTAAAATAGAGTTTCCCTTGTGATGCTGGGCTAAAGGCTTCTCTAGATCGGAAGTGTGAAGACCTCGAAGTTTTGCAGGTCTGTTCTGTGGGTAGAGATCCATCCCGTGTGTGCTGTAATTACAGACTCCTCGCAAAGGTGAGGGGGTGCTAGAGGTGCATTTTTATAGGCGTCTCACGAACTACAAATGATTGTTTCATTGTTGGTACTATGAAACAGTGTATTCTTAATTAAAAGCAAGTTACTGGGACTACTTCTAAAGGATCAGCTATAGCAGTAGGTTATGAACACACTCACAGTCGTAAGCCTTTCCGCAGGAGCTCATGTCTTTCTGCGTAGAGTTAAGGATATTCAGACTGACCTCCTCCCAGTCCCTGCATGTGTTCTGTAGTGCACCTTTAGTTAGGTGGTAGCTTCAGCGTCATCTCTCTTCACCTCCTTCCTGGTTCATTTGGAACCTCTCGTCCAGTGATTGCGTGGATGCTGGAATCTCAGTGGTCATCACTGAGACTGGCTCATGATTTTCCCTTCCACTCCCTGGGCTGGGTGCGTGCATCCGAGAGGAGCATCACACAAAGGTGGAAGCAGCCTGGGTGTGCTGTGTGTGCCACGCTGAGAGGAGACTGCCCACTCTGTGGAGTTAGTCAGGGCGTACCCACTTGAGCAGAGGTTGGGGTGCAGCCCAGTGTTCCAGCCTGAAAGGACGGTCTGGAACTGGAAAAGCATTCTAAGCATAGCGCCTGTGACGTACAAAGTTGTGAAACTGCCCCTGGGGGAGGGCTCTACAGCCTGGCCTGTTTGCCCTGCCTGATGCAGGAGAGGAAGGAGTGAGTAAGGCTGTTTTCAGTAAGGAAGCCCCTTACCTTGAAAATAATCGGTTTCTTTTGAGTCCAGGTCCCTCTTATCTCTGGTTGGCTTTAAGCTATAAGAGCCATGCAGACTGAATCTGTCCCTGCCGTGTGCCTTCAAAGTAACGCTTTCCCTTTGTTTTAAATTATCTATTACGTTTCAGCCACCTGAGGATTTTTATAGTGGGCCTTTTCTCACAGGACCCTTACTTACCTTTAAAAGAAATATTTTTGAAAAGAAATTTTCAGACTATTTTCTGATTGCATTTATCTTTCTCCAACTCCTCCTAGATCCTCCCACCCCTATCATATATACATATACACATACACATATATATTTACACACACTTATATATATGCATAAACACACATACATCAGAGAAACAAAAGCAGCAGCAGCAGCAAAGAAACAAACAAACAAACAAAAAACCCAGAAACCAAACATATAAGCATGATTGTGCAAGCCTTTTAACCCCAGCACTTAGGAGTCAGTGGTAGGGGGATCTCTTGAGCCAGGTTTGTGAGTTTGAGGCTGGCCGTTACATAGTATGTTACAAATCAGACTAGATAAAAGACCCTGTCTCAAAACAAAATCCAAAAAAAAATTATACAAGCAAAAGGCCAATAAGCCCCTCGGCCCCACCCACCCCCCAAGAAATAAGGAAAGAAAAAAAAAAGCTCAAAGCAATTTAAAACAAAATGTCATTGAATTCATTTTCTTTTGGCCATCTACTGCTGGGCATGGGGTCTGCCTTGAAGTGAGGTTCCTTTGGGAAAACCAAATGTTCCCTTGGACAGGACAGCTTCTTGGTCAGGGGCGGGTAGATTCCCACTCTAGGACCCCATCTGGTTTGAATAGGCCCTGTTTGTGCTGCTATAGTCTGTGTGGATCTAAATAAGTGATTTTTAAAAATGTTACCTATATTACTCTTTTAAAGAAAATCTTTGGGGGGCTGGAGAGATGGCTCAGCGGTTAAGAGCACTGACTGCTCTTCTGAAGGTCCTGAGTTCAAATCCCAGCAACCACATGGTGGCTCACAACTATCTGTAATGGGATCTGATGCCCTCTTCTAGTGTGTCTGAAGACAGCGACAGTGTACTCACGTACTCACATATAATAAATAAATAAATCTTCAAAAAAAACCTTTGGGGGTGTGTATGTGTTCACAAGTGCACCCTAAGACAACTTCCCTTCCGTCATGCGATTTGAAGTCAGGTGGTCTGGAGTCAGACTTGCAGCCAGCACCTGGACCTGCTAAGGTATCTTGTTATCCTCAGCACGCTGTTATCCTTAGAAGCAAACTGAGAAACAGATGCTGTAGGCTGTGGAAGGTGAGCAGGGTAGGAGTAAAGGTGAAATGTAGAACATCCTAGTGCATCGCCTGCATCAGGACCTCGTGGATCAGAGCGTGCTCTCACAAGGCCCCAGCTGATGCCCTTAGGCTGTGTTGTGGAAAGGGATGGGCAGGGATTCCATACCTGATTCGTGGCAGCTGCCAAGGCCGAGGGACTGAGGCAGAGCTGCTCCCAGAGCCATACTTAGCTTTTAAAGAGTCCCTTCCTGTCCGTTGTCCTTCCTGCCACCTCGCCCAGTTGCTCAGGGCCTCGCTTGTGATGGTTTGTTTCTGGGCTGGCCTCACTGCTACAGCCAAGATGTCAAGCTGGACTGTGAGGACTCCTCTTTCTGACATTCATTCTGCCGTGGGTCTTCATGTAGAGAGCCGTGTCTTAAACACTCACTGCCATGGCCTTTCTCCACAGCCAGGGACAAAGAGCAAATGAAAGAAAGAAGCACACAGGGGTGGTCAGTGTAGGAATGTATGTGCTCTCGGATTCTCTTTCTTTAAAATAAGAACGGTTTGTTGTTGATCTTCTCCACTGTCGGGGATAATCATGGATTACTTCTGTAGTAGATCAAAACCCAGCTTTTTGTTGTAAATACAGTAATTTAAACAAAAACACACCAGTGAATTGTGTTACTGAGCTAACTGCATATCTATATATCTGTCACTAAAATAAAACACCCGAGATTAAGAACTTATAAGTAAACAGAATGGGTTTATGTTGGCTTACAGTTTGGATGTTTTAGTTATGACAGTTGACTCACTGCATTAGTCTGTGGGGGTGGGGGGGACTGTGGGTGGAACAAAATGGGCATGAGAGAGCCCTGGGACATAAGGCCACCTCCCAGGAGTGTTCCGCTGGAGACAAAGTGATGTATGAGCCGCAGCATCACAGCACTGTGATTGGTTCTTAGGAGCCTCTTAGGGCATCCCATCCATGTCCTAGGAAGGGTCCATCTTTTGGATACCCATTCCCCTCTGTTTAGAGCCTAGGCTACTGTAAAGGCCAACCTTAACATTCTCTGCAGTGTCCCAGAAACCCTGTAACTAATCTCTGCTCTCCACCCTCCCGTGCCTCCACTGTGATGTCCACACAACAGCCAGCTCTCAGCGTCTTTGCAGAGGACCTCTTCTTAATGCTCCAGAATAAAGCTCAGCATGCCAAAATGTGAGGTTCTTGCCATGGCTGGAAATGTCTCTCCCAAGATGTATGCATGGCTTTCTTTAATGCCTTCTCAGAAATCATGTGGCAGTTTCTCAGTTAGGTGTGCCTTACCCACTTGTTTAGATGCTCATTCTACCCCTGATTCACCCTCTTCTCTTTACTTTTCTAAATGACACTCACTATCATCCAGTGTGTGATGTTTCCCTCAAGCGCTCTTTGTCTCTTCCAAGATAGAACATGGCCTCCTCTCAGAGCAGATTGTACCTACTGTGTGCCTGTAAAACTGTTCCTGACCTATTTACATGCACACTGTTGAAAGAAGGCAGTTGTCCCTCTAACCCATGTCTAGATAAGGATTGAGAACCAGGTGTGCTGTCTATACGTCTCTGCCGCTTTGTTCTTAATCCCCTCACACAAAAGGACAGACTGTGAAAGTGAGGGGAACATCTTTTAAAAATTAACCACAGTGGTGCGCCATGTAAAACACCAGGCATCCAGTTAAGAAGTGGCAATTAATTGTTGATCTGTGAGGCAAGTGGGCGGAGAGCAAAGTGGTTGGTATTCTCCACTGTGCGGTATGTGTGCCCTGGGGATGGGAGGTAGGCAGCAGAGAGGCCATCAGTGGTCCTCACAGCTCTCACAGCCAGCCCCTAGCAGTGGTGGCACCCTGAAGCAGTCTCTCGAGTTTCCCAGCATACTGCCAGCAGAGGACTTCCTTGGCCAGATGTATGTTTTCCCTTTTGTTGACTGTGTTTCTTAGTAACCTCTGAGAGGCCATGATGCAGAATTGCTCCACAGTTGTCCTGAGGAGTTCTTTGTGCCCTTTCTCTTCTAATAGTTTCAGGTTCATTTTGGCCACAGAAGGATTGGAAACAACAGCAGCAATCAGCAGACATGAATGTGGGCAGAGCATGGCCATCTGGTTACCGGTTCCCTTGGAGTATGGGATAGCACAGGGAGGTGGGCCCTTGTGAGTGAAGCCATGCAGTCTTCCTGGCAGAATCAATCATTCCTGTTTGGGTTGGTGCTGCACTGGGTTCTGATAGAACCATCCATTTAAGAGCAGATCTGCTGAGCCCCTGTAGTAACGGGGATGAGCATGTCCACCCCGGGGAGCTTGTGGTTTACTGAGCGAGGGTAAGGAGTTAGAGCTGACCAGGATGAGGGGGTACCACGAGGTGGGGAGGCGCCAGAGCAGGCAAGTGTCAGCTCTGGTCCTGATCAGAGAGCGCATCCAGGGTAAGAGTAAGGAGGGCCGAACCACCCACCATCTGTTTACCTGTTTTATGTTTTACAGCGTCCTCAAGACGCATTTTGGGTAAGAGATTGAGAGGAAGAAAGTGTGGAAGGTTCATGAAGAGCTAGAGGGGTGTTCGTATTTGTCCAGAGGGAAGGGCAGTGGCGGGGTGGCCTGGGCAAAAGGGGCTCTCATTGGTGGTGGCTCCAGCAAGCTCACCAGACAACTCCAGGGATGGGTCCTCATCTTCAAGCCGCCTGAAAATGCTGCTGCCAAGGATTCACTGGCTCTCAGAATATGCAGCAGCTATTGATGGAACAGGAACATTGAACAAACCAGATGGAGTTTCTGGTTTCCTGACAAGTCTGTTTTTCATTACAGATGACTACACGGGCATTGTGACCTTATCAGTCTGTTAGGAGCTGCCTAGCACGAGTCAGGAATGAGAGTGATGGGTGCTAAGAGAACCTTTGTAAGAAAAAGCCTTAGAGTCAGTAGGGTTGAGAACAACCGGGGGCATGGCAGCCATTCGTTGAGCACAGGATCCCAGCACAGCGGAGGGGCTGGCAGGAAGATTTGTGAGGAACCTTAAGGCCTTTCTGTTTCCTGACTAGTCACAAACCCCACAGGATGAATGCCACGTGACTCTTCCCTAAGCAGTACCCTCCCCAAACACTTCCCATTATATTGTGTTGAATCTTTAAGTAAATCTTAAATATTCGTCTGTGGATTGGTCTTGCCTCTAGAGCTGCAGTTATTTGATAGAGTGGGGATGAGGTGGGAGATTAGATGGTCTTTAGAGGAGAGTGTGACTTGGTAAGGCTGCCAAAATGGTTCAGCCAGTAAAGGTGCTTGCCTCCAAGCACGATGACCTGAGTTCAGTCCCCAAGACCCACCTGGTGGAAGCTGAGAGCCAACTGCTGCACTTTGTCCTCTGACCACCACAGGTGCACTGTGGCATGCAAGCTTTAAACCTTGAGAATATTAAACTCAGTACTTTAAAAAAAACGTATCAAACAAAAGGATCCTGGGTCAGGAGAACCCTAGCTAAGCTGACCTCCTGGTGTCACAGAGTTTGCTTTGAAGCCAGGTGATACTTGTTTTTCAAGTCCTTCCTACTATTGAATGGAGCCGTGATATTTTTTTAAATGTGCTTTTTTTTTTTTTTAAATGAACACAGTAAACTTAGGCAGCCTGAAATGATGGATTATGTTGACTGAATCCCTTCTGGTTCTCCTGAGTTTGGAAAATACCAATAACGATAAAAAATGTGAGTGTGCTTTTGTGAACTCTTGCTAACAATTCTGTCCTCTTCTTTTCCAGAGAGAAAAATAGCAGCAACCTGGTCTCTCTTCACGGAACATAAGCCACCAAAAGAGGTAACTGAAGTCATTTGCGTATTCATTGTCTTGTTAACATCTGTAGTGCTTAGGATAGTCTGACAAGGGTGATGATGGGAGACAGCGCTTGGTCTTTTCTAAGTGAAGCCCCAAATGAACCAGTCACAAACATAGAAAATGTCACACAAAGCCACACCCTCTGTTCCAAAAGGCAGGGTGAATGAGCAGCCTTGGTGAGTTCTGAGAACTCAGCAAGCCTGAATGGATCTGAGAAACTATATTCTTGGCACACCAATTTATTTTTGCCTTAAAGTACCCATTTATATAACTTTGAATGTGAAATCGGTTTCAGTTTTGAAACTAAAGGTTTTCTTTGAAACTTGTTGATACTACAATAATAATCATAGTGTTTCTAAGTAATAGTAATTATTATAGCTATTAAGCTTTCAAAAGCAAGGTCTGGTGTAGTTGAAGCCCCTCTAGTATTCTCTGTGTAGCTGAGACTGGCCTGAAACTTCTGGTCGTCTTGCTTCTGCCTCCTAAGTGCTGGGATGACAGGCATATACCACCATGCCCAGCCTTGAAACTCCTTTTTTCAAAAAAAGGGGGGATAGTAAAAAAGTGTGTTTGTTGGGGGTGGGGTGGAGGGCAGTTTGTGGGAGCTGGCTCCTTTTCTGCGCTGTGAGCTCAGGGATCAGCCTCCTATCATACTCAGACATCTTGGCCTACACCTTTACTTGCTGTGTCATCTAGGAGAACCCTGAAATTCTTTGAGACTTTTTATCACTTGGGAAGATGGAGAATAGCTTTGTTTGCGGATGGCCGCCAAGGTAGCTCAGGGATCACGAAGAGACACGCCTGTGGCTGGAGTGAGCACAGCTGTGGCTGCTCCTCACTGCCGGAGTCTCTGGTTCTGCATTTCTTCTCAAGTCTCATGTGCCCTCTCTCCTGATGAGGCTCTGGACTCCATTTCACTCATCTTCAACCTCTCTCCCTTCTCGGTTTCTCTCTTTCAACACGCCAGCATCCCTTTACTTGGGGTGAGGGCCAGTGTGGTAGGCGTTCCTCTGAGTGGCCTTCATGGTGTCTTCCTGTCCCCTGATGTGGCTTGGTAAGTTACCTGCCTTATCTTGAACAGTGCCGCTTGGTGTCTGCTTGGGTCTGGGGGTGATGGGACCCATGCTGCCACTCTTCCCCCAGGACGTGCTAGTGTTAGCACAGCTGCACTCAGACCCACAGTGGAAATACCTCTTAGCATTGCATACATTTATGCCTGCCCCATCTGCTCGTTTGGTTTGTTCTGCTTTGTTTTGAGACGGGCTCTCTACATAGCCTTGGCTGCCTTTGGAACTCACAGGTTAACTGCAAACTCACAGAGATCTTCCTGCCTCTGCCTTCCCTGTGCTGTGATTAAGAGTGTACGCCACCAGGCCTGGCCCTCTAAACTGTTTGATGTCAACACTTCCCCTGTCTGTCTTTAATGTAGATCATGACTATTCCCAGAGCATTGTCCTCTGACAGGCTTGTGAGGCTTTGTGCTGTGTCAGTGGCCCTGCTTTGTTGCCTTTGAGTTTGTGCTCTGTGCACTGTCCCTAAAACCTCTGAGAACTCGTCTTAATTTATCTTAAAAATATGTAATGTATATGAGTGTTTGTCTGCATGTATGTATGTATGTGTACAGTATGAACGTGCCATGCCGACAGAGGCCAAATAAGAGCATCGACTGCTCTGGAAGCAGAGTTCCATGTGAGTCTAAGCTGCTGTGTGGATGCTGAGAACTGAATGCTCAGCTGCTAATTCTTTGGGCCAAACTTTGTCCTTTCCATAACCAAGCTCTCTTGTTTTCTACTTGCCGTGCCCTGCTTAGCTGTCTCTACGTTTGAGCTTCGACATTGCTTTCCTGGCTGTGGCAAAGAATCAAACTTGCCGTTTTGAAAGATACAATCCTTCTGTGCTGGTCGATCTCACATTTACATAGGGCAGAGGAGGTAACCCAGTCAGTGAGGCGCTTATATAAACCTGAGGGCCTGAATTTGGATGCAGCCCCCACGGAGGAAGCCAGCCAAGGCAGGCAGCGTGTATCTGTCATCACTAGCACTGTCGGGGTGGAGACAGGAGATTCCCTGGCATTCACTGGCCAGCTAATCTAGCCAAGTCAGTTGGGCACAAAGTTCAGTAAGAGACTCTGTCTCCAAAATAAATAAGTAAATAAAAGGCCATGAGTGATAGAGCAAGACATCTGCCCGTGACCTCCGCCCTCCGTCCCCTCCCACCCCCCAAAAACACGGTTGCCCCACACAAAGGTCTTGCTATTTTAGAAAAATTGGACTTCTGCATTAATTTCCATAATTTTTATACTAAAATGTTCGGTTTCTCAGAAACATCTCTGTTGTGGTGCTCTGACCTTAAAATCCACCCGAGTGTGGTCAGGTTCAGGGATCAGTGATGGTGGGGTCTCCTGCACTAGATACTCTTCTTGGTTGGTGTCATACACTCTAGAGGGACACCTGCTGGCCAGAATCCTGTGTTGCATTGCTGTTCTTGTGTGGAATTTATCCCAAAGGATCGTATTAAGCTTTCCTGATGTATGCCTGTGTTTTATGGTAGAGTGTACTGAAGCCTCCTGCCCGAGCTCCTCAAACAGACTGCCATTTATAGCTCACCTCTGAAGGGCTGGGAAGTACTCATCCCTTAGAACTCGGTTCAGGGAAGAGAGCTGTAGAGAAAAGGATTCCATGATCAAACCCTGGTCCCGGTCCTTTGTACAAGCTCAGAGGGGCTACACAGTGATCATGCGGTAATGATTGCTCAGACCTGGCTCATTTAAAAGGTTTTGAAAGGGGCAGTCACTTCTCTTAAACATTTAGAACTTGCTTTTAGATAAAAGTTTTAGATGGCTTAGTTTGCTTACATGAGAGGTCCTTTTGCTGTAGGAAAATAAATCCAGAGATGGGAGAGTTGGTTCAGTGATTAAGAGCACATGTAGCCCGCATTGCTCTTGGAGAGGACCCAGGTTTGCTTCCAGGCACCCGCATGGATGCTCACAGATATCCCTAACTCAAGTTCCAGAGGACCTGATGCCCTCTTCTGACTTGCACAAACATGCAGGCAGAATACTCACGCATAGAAAATCATTTTAGAAATCAAAACAATTTTTTAGAAAAGTCTGGAGTGTTAATAACACTTAGCTCAAAGCCCCCTCCCGAGCATCACGCAGCTTCTGTGACGCGCTTGTCTGGGTGCATCCTCACCACACCACCCCATAAACATGATAGTGTAGTATCGTGAGAAATGATCATGTGTTTCTCATGTTATACCATGTCCAGAAAAGGTTTTACGGACTATCATGTACAAAATGAGTCTTAAACAAAAATAAACTAGTAGTAGTCCACCTGCCTTTGAGAAATATTTTAACGGTAATTATTACAAGTCTGGCTCTAGAATATTTCTCTTGTTGCTTGGAAATCACTCTGGTATTTTCACCTGTTTTCTAACCTGTCCTCATTTAGTTTTTTTTTTTTAATTTTTAATATTTTTATTACATATTTTCCTCAATTACATTTCCAATGTTATCCCAAAAGTCCCCCATAGCGCCCCCCACTTCCCTACCCACCCATTCCCATTCTTTTGGCCCTGGCATTCCCCTATATTGGGGCATATAAAGTTTGCAAGTCCAATGGGCCTCTCTTTCCATTGATGGCCGACTAGGCCATCTTTCCATACATATGCCGCTAGAGACAAGAGCTCCGGGGTTCTGGTTAGTACATCATGTTGTTCCAACATAGGGTTGCAGATCCCTTTAGCTCCTTGGTTACTTTCTCTAGCTTCTCCATTGGGTCATTTAGTTTTCTGATCATAGGAAAATACCAGAATGTGTGTGTGTTAGAACCTGTAGCCAGCAGCTGTGAGCAGGCAAGGCCAGACGCTTGGCGTGGGCCTGCCTGCTGAGCTTTCTCTGTTGTGTCTCTGGGCCACCTCTTCAGTAGGGACAGCTCGGTGTCACAGGATAGGATTGTGATGGCTTCAGAGAATGGAAGCACCGAGCAGATTCAGCTGATGGCTTAGGGAAACAAAGCAAACATTTGGGACCATGAAACGACAGATTTGTGTTCTATAACCTCAGACAGGAAGAATGTGTACTCTAAGATACACCTTTCACTTTCCCCACCTCCTGGCTATTGTCCTGTGAAGCTGCTGCTTTTGCTGGGACACATGCATTGATCCTGAAACCAGAGAGAAGCCCATGTCAGGCAGCCAAGCTTCAATGAGATTGGAGGGCAGCTAAAAAAAAAAAAAAAAGAGGGATAAAATAATATATTCAAAGCAGTATGCTTGAGATGGCTGGGTTTCAGCCTCCCGTCTGAAGTCCTCCTTGTCTCTGTTGAGATAGTGCACACATTAGCTGCTTTATGTGGATAGCCACTGTGACAGACCCAAGACAAGATCTCTCCAAAAGCAGCAGTGGGGGGGGGGAAGCAGTTTCATTCTTGTTTCCTGTAGATAGGGGTTGATCTGCTTTCTCTCTCTCTCTCTCTCTCTCTCTCTCTCTCTCTCTCTCTCTCTCCCTCCCTCCCTCCCTCCCTCCCTCCCTCCCTCCCTCCCTCCCTGTCTTCCTTTCTCCCTCCCTCCCTCCCTCCCTCTCTCCCTCCCTTTCCTGCAAAGAAAATATTAATGTTAGGGTAGGGAGATGGCTCAGTCTCCAGCGTGCCTGCTATGTAAGCACGAAGTGCAGAGTTCACATCTCCAGGCACCTACGGGGAAAGCTAGCTGTGAGGAGGGTCTGTAACCATAGCTCTGGGTGTGGAGGGACAGACACAGGAGGATCCCTGATTGAGAAAGACATCTGATGCCAACATCTGGCTTTTACCATGCACATTCACACACGTGTCCCATATAACAGATACACACAGATCAATAACTCGTTTTCAGAGCTTGGTAACGTGTGGAGAGTTTTACATTCTAAGCAATGGCTGAAGGTAAAAGGGTAGGCTCTTCTGTCTTCCAGTTCAAATACCACTCAGCAGATTGGAAGGCTCAGGAGAGCATTGGCTGAAATACATGTTCCTTTCCCCTGCTGAGAATCATGTGCCAAACAGATCAGGCTCATTGAGGTCCAGTACTATTTAAGCAATATTTGACATTTTAAGAAGCTTCTCGTTTTACGTGGGGCCTGAGCTCTGGTGCCCAAAGGAGAAAAGTATTAGAGGGCGTCATAGAGCGGTACAGTGACTCACGCTCTCTGCAGTTTGGAGCAGCACTTTAATAATCCAGCGTTACAAGTTCTAAAGTGAATACTTGGTATTTGTACTTTGTGTTTAGCCGTCAGATAGAGTAATGTAATTGAAGGTACCTTCTCTGTGTGCAGTGCTTGTAGGCAGCACAGTGTGTCTGCAGCAGGGATAAGGGAGATAGGAGATGGACATGCAAGTCCTAGGTCATAGGGTGGTGCTGAGTGAGAGAGAGAGAGAGAGAGAGAGAGAGCGCGAGTGTGAGTGCAGTGTTCAGTAGCAGCTGCATTTTATATCAACAGATTCTGTAGAAGGCCTGCAGTTTCTCATCTCTTTGCTGACACGTTTTTTAAATAGTAACCATTTCCAGAAGGTGGGAATCAGTAGTCTGCTGTGGTGTGCTGTGTGGTGTGGTTTGAGACATGGTCTTCCTGTGTAAAGCAGGCTGGCCTGGCCCTCAGAGCTCAGCTCACCCTGCCTCCTGTGCTGCCACTGAAGGCATGCTCCCCTCGCCCAGCTCCCTCTGTACTTTTGCTTTGCATCTTCTTGAAAACCAGTTATGTTGAAAATCTCTTCATGTGCATCACAGTTACATCCGTATGTCATCTTTGGAGAAATGCCAATGTTAGAAATTAGATTGTTTTGCTGAATAACTGCAGGCACCCCTTCTGTGTTCTGTGTGACCGTCAGAAATGTGACTGGCAGCTGCCTCACCCAATCCTGTGTCTCCTCCACAGTCATCCCGCCTCCTGCGCCGTGCTCAGATCCCATTTGTCTGGTTTTGCTTTTTTTTTTGGTTGTGCATTTGTTGTCCTATTCAAGAAATCACAGCCCAGACACAGTGTTGTGACGCTTTCCTGGATCTTCTCCAAATGATGTCATATGCCCAGGGCATACATTTGAATAGATTTAGGTTGTACACATTGCTCGCTATGTACAGTGGGCAGCACACATACGATACAGTACATGTGTGGAGGTCAGAAGACAGCTCACGGGGTCAGCTCCTCCTAGCTGAAGATGGAATGCCAATTGCCAGGCTTAGCTCTAAACTCTTCCCCACTAAGCCACCTCAGTGACCCCTGTGTTGTGCTATGTTGTTGGGTGTGTGATAGATCCACTTTTAATATCTCTTACCTTCCTTGGCACCATATATTGAGGATCCTGTTCTTCTGTATGTCTAGGTCCTTTGCTGAGATGGCTTGGCTATCCCACAGGGGACGACATTACCATACTGCTTTGATTACTGTAGCTTCGTAGTATATTTAAAAGTCAAGAAGTATTACCCCCTCCTTGTCCTCCTTTTCCAATACTGTTGGACTGTTGCAGAGTCTTTCTTGTTCCATGAGAACGTGAGGGTATGTTTTGCTGACAGTCTTCATCAGAGTTTCTGTACACTATTAAAACCTGTTATTTATCCTGTGAGTGGGCCACTCATATCCTAGTTCAGTGTTTTTTTCCCCTTTGCCAGTGTGAGAGCAGGATGGAGAGATTTCCACCCTCATCCTCTGACAACGAAGGTTTTGTGAAGTGATTTTAAACCTGGAGGAACTTATTTCCTCCTCTGACAATAGTTCCTCCCTCAAACGTTCCCTGTCCTCCCCAGTTCTGTGCACTCTTCCCCGACTCCAGAACATCTGCCCTCGTTGCTGTAGTCAGGGGAAGGGGAAGGCCGCAGCCAGTTTCTTAGCACAAGCAAATGCTGCTGGCCACCGAGTTAGTAGCTGTGCTGTTCTTACCAGCAGACATGCGGGGGGGGGGGGGGGGAGTTATGATCATTGTTTTTGTTTCGTTTTTATACTGCTGGGTCTTAGGGACCTTAGGCTATCCTCAAATGCACTCTGTAGCCAAGGATTATCTTAAACCTTTGATCCTCCTGTCCCCATATCCCAAGAACCGGATTACAGGCTTCTGGCACCATGCCTAGTCTTAAGTACTGGGAACTGAACCCTTGGCAAGTGTTCTGCCAGCCGAGCTATGTCCCCAGCCCCTGGTGCAGTTTTAATGTTGTATATGTTCGTGAATTATGTTTGCAAAGGAAACAGTTTTGTATTTGATTCCCCTGCCCCATAAACCATTCTGTGTTCAGTCAAAAGAAAGAAAGAAAAAGCTTAGTTCTCACATTGGAGGTGCTCCTCTCTTCTGCCAACTGTATTGTAGAAGAATGCTCCTGCCTCAGCTCAGGAAAGAGCCAGGGTAAGTGGCACAGGAAGTCTGAGTAGCAGTGTCAGAAAAGTCCCAGCATGCTATTGCCACTTGCACCAGTACCACATTTCCAAGAGCAGACATCAGTGTTTTCTCCCAAGAGTATCTTTCTCAGAAGCAGATTGACCATATTAGTCCATAACTGAATCAGCCTTTGCTTTCCTCAAACCACAGTGTGTGTCCCAGGCCGTGTCAAATGTGCTGGTTTCAGACACACTGAGTACTTCACAGAAACGAACAGCTCAGTCTGTTCATTAAGAGAAATAGCCTTAAAATACCAAAAAGTAAGTCATTTAGTGATGCTAGTGAAGCCCTCTCTGCTGCCGCTTCTGTGAACCGAGAGTCACATGTGAACAGGATTATTCAAGGAAGACTTTGACAGTGCTCTGTCCCGAACTGTATGTTCTAAAAGGAAAATTACTTCATTAGATTTTTATTATTATTATTTACAATCCAAATCCAGCCATTGCCTCCCCCTTCAGGTCCCCCCCTCCCACTGTCTGTTTTGGGTTTTGGTTTTTTGTTTTGTTTAAGCATTACTCTCTCTTCTTAACCCCTCACGGAGCATAGATGCAGAGTGAGTGGCTGAATAATGACTTAGGAGATACCTTCAGGATCCATGCTTAACATCGTGTAAACACATCTTGGCTTGAGAATTCATTCCAAGATAAGAAGGATGGCATAGCCCCAATTAAAATCAATCTACACGTGATCCACCCACTTCATCTCCAGCATGATTTCTCACCTTTTCTAGTGGACCATTTTCTTTCCCAGAGAGGACTGGGTTTTACAGCACAGATGAATTCACAGCATACATGTAGTTACGTAAGTGTGATGAATGCTAGCCTTTCTATCTGTTTATTTGATTTTTCCAAAAGTTCTTCTTACAGCAGGAATAGGTTACTCCATGGCTTAAAGAACTCAACATCAGACCACAGAGTAACTTCACAGGGAGCCAAAGGAGCAGGAGTGTAGTGAGAGAAAAAAATTTGAAATCTGCCATCCAGCACACATGCTTTTAAAACAACTTTTAAATTTAAATGTATTTTTATATTCTTTCTTTCCCATCCCTACCCATGTAACCTTAAGTTCTTGACCCCAAACAAACAAATATCTAATATAACAACCAACCCCCAAAGCCAAGAAAACAAAACACTCAAAAAAGAGGGGGGAAAAGAAACAATCAGACAAACAAAAAAAACCCCACTAAACTGTAGCCATATAAAAGCTCACGCACACATGTGTTCACACATGCGCACTGATGAGTCCATTTTATGTTGGTCAGCTAATCACATTCTTTTAAATGTCACCAATTAATAATTTTGTAAAGTCAAAGTTCATGTGATCTATTTTTAAAAAGGCCTTTTAATATTAATTAAGTGGTTCTCTACGTTTTAACCCTGCCATCCTTCAATACAGTTCCTCAGCTTGCGGTGACCCCCCCAACCATAAAATTATTTTCGTTGCTATTTCATAACTGTAATTTTGGTACTGTTAAAAATCATTAATGCCCAATATGTAGATGGTCTTAGGCAACCCTTTGAAAGGGTAATTCTGTCCCCGAAGGAGTTGAGGACCACTGCTCTGGTTCAATTCACTCTGGGTAAATGTGTAATGTTAAGATGGATAAGAATGATAAAATGAGATCCATTAATCATTCTTATAAGTAAATTAGAATTAGCTATGCTAATCGTAAGGGTTTTCCGATTGTACTCCCTTAACTCTCCCCAAAGAGTCTTTTTTATTGGAGAACAAAGGTCTAAAGAGCCCATTGCTCTGCTAGGCTGCCTTACTCTCTGGCCTGTGCCGCCTTTAGCAGGCCCCAAGCCTGTGGGAAGTTCACTGCTGTTCATGCTCGGACACCACAGGCTGACCACACACCATGACACCATTCTGATCCCTGCCCCCGAGTTCTAACCATCTGAGTCACCAGCCAGACCGAATAGCCACTTCCCTGGCAAACTGCTTAGCAGGACCACCACACAAAAGCCTTCCGAGGTTGTAGACTTTTGGTTTGCACACATTTGGTCACACATGGCCAACTCACACACCACCTGCCTTTGACCAGCCTTTCACAACAGTCTTGTACTCCTGGCACAGGGTGTGTTTCTAACCCAGCACCTTCTTACTTAACGTTGGGAGGATTTGATCATTGCTCCCCTCTCTTCTTGATGACCTTTCAAGCCATAGTCTTACTGATTCCATACATGTGAAATAGGCTCACGTATTCGCTCTGCATTTTAGTTCTCTTTGTGTTTTCCTAAGATCATGTGCTTTCTTCCTTGTAATTCAATTTGGAGTACTAGTTGCAGCCAAAAACCTTGGTACGGTCCTCAGTCACACCAAGGCAGAAACACACTGTGTGTTCACCTCAGTGCCCACCAGCCTCATCGGTTAAGTCTTCTTACATTTGCATACAGACACATGAGAGGTTCTCTCAGCGTGCTGTGCTCCAGTGGCGACCAGCATTGCTCCATGGATGCACACCTGCTCTTCACACCCGTTCACACAGCATTACGCATGTGCCAGGAATGAAGTCAGATTCGGAATAGGTTACCTGGCAGTCATGTTCCTGAGGAAAGATGAATTCTTATCCTAAGCTAATGTAATACCAGCCTTAAAAACGGTTGCTAATCTCTTCCTGGGCTTAATTTATGAGTTAAAGTGTAACTTAAGCATATATGCACAGGAGAAAGTACCATGTGTGGTAGGTTCTACATTAGGTGAGGTTTCAGGTATCTACTGAGGGCCTCAGAATGTATTGCACGATTAAGGGAAGCCTTTTTTTTTTTTTTAAATGCTACTAACTGTGCCAGAATGCTCCCTCCTTAGTTTTAAGAAAAACACTAAATTCTGAATCAAAAGAAAAGATACAGTTGCTGAAAATGATGATTAAGTGTAAGTTTGGAAGTCCTGGATAATTTTAATACCCGTGAATATTTCTGATACAGGAATATAATTCCCTACTGTTTTTATTTATAGGTAGTATGCTTATTCTAAGGGTGGTTGATATTGAAGCCCTTGGAGGGACCCAGATCCAAGCTGGTGGCCCTAGGTGGCCCTCAGCATCCATCTCCCTCTCTTTGGGCATTTTTCCTCATAAACTTTAGATACAGCAGCTTTGTCAGGTGAGACATCTTTTTAAAGACCAGAAAACAGCATCCAGAAGACAAGAAAGGGCTTCTGAGTTTCCGTGTTGGCAGAAGCTGAGAAGTAACCGACTGTTAGAGATGGCGTTCCGATCTTTGTCCTCTGTCCTGACATGTGCTGAGACCCTTTGGTTAATGGTTACCCGAGGATTTGTTCCCTTTTCAGATACCTGTGCATGAGCTTGGGGCTTGCAACATGTTAAGTCACACACAACAGGTGTGTCCCACAAAAAGAAAGAAAGAAAGAAAAGATGTCAGGTGATTCCCTCACTGTATACATGTCGGGATGTGCTTTGCAGATGAAGACAGTCTGCATCCCTTGGTAGTAATAACTGGGGGGGGGGGCTGTTTTCATGTAAGGGGCCTGTTCTAGGCAGAAAAGCTAGTACACAGTGCAGGGCTTAACAGATTTACACAGCAGCAAATAACAAGTGAGTATATACATATCTGGGTTGAAATGTAACATTAGCTCTTACTCATTAATATGGTATTCTCATACATTTTGAAACATGTCTTGACAAAGGTTTACGCTTCTAAAATGACCTTAAGCTTGCCCTAAGGATATGGTTGCCAGGGGCTCTGCCAGTAGAGATAGTAATTTCTGTGTTCAGCTCCACATGTGTCAGAGGTGTGATGGAACTCTGAAACTTATTGGGGCAGGTCAGACATTTGTGTGAGATTTGACCTGACATGACTTTTTTTTTTTTTTTTTGGTTTTTCGAGACAGGGTTTCTCTGTGTAGCCCTGGCTGTCCTGGAGCTCACTGTGTAGACCAGGCTGGCCTCGAACTCAGAAATCCGCCTGCCTCTGCCTCCCAAGTGCTGGGATTAAAGGCGTGCGCCACCACGCCCAGCTCTGACATGACTTTTTTAAAAAAAGAAATCAACTCAGGTATGCCTCAGTATGAGACAATGACAGCATACATAGAATACATTGATATGGTTTAAAGAAGTAGCAATAGTATTTGACTGTACCATCTCCAAAATGACATGCTTCAACAGGAGTAAGCCAGAAATGCTGTGTCTCCTGGGATACCACATCAATCCGGTGTCCTGCTACCATTTAGAATGTGCATTGGGCCTTCACCTAATGTTATTTGGGGAATGAAACAGGTTTCAATGCTAACATGGAATATGAGAATCTCCGTTCTGATACACAACTAAATCTTACACAACTAAATCAGGCAAAATACTGGTAACATTAAACAAAGCTAGATCAACTGAGAGTACAGTTAAATGGTAGCTTCCTTCCTGTTGGTGTTGGGATGTCCCAGTAGATAATGATCCTGAAACAAAGGGGGGAGTGTGTGTGAAAATTTTATTTGCGAATACTTGGTTTTCTTAGTTGGACTTCTCAATTCAGAAAGTATTTGTGGAAACATATAGAAGGTTAAGATAAAAGCTTGTGTTATGGAAGGAACAAGCTTCCATACTTCACATTTCATAACATTCTTAAGTCTATGTTGTAAAGACAAGGCTTCCCCACCATTTGGACTGAAATATCTAGTGAGGATGGAGGAGAGAAGTAGGAAAGTCCCAAGGCTTCTGCTTGGTTGCAGACCTGTGGAACTCAGTATGGAGCAAAGAGATACACAGTGGGGCTAGAGCATGGCACATGGCTGAGTGCTGACTGCTCCTGCAGAGAATCCAGGTTTGAACTGCCAGGGGGTTCGTGGTCCTCTTTTGGCCTCTGACCTGGTGCACATAAACTCATGCAGGCACATAACACATTTAAAAAAAATTTTTTTTAAAGAAATATAGGAAGATGGGGGTTTTTTTAATCACAATTTACAGAATTTTTATGTCTACAGAGTGTTGGAAGTAGTTAGGTACTCAGAGCAAGCACCACTTGTGTAGGGCATACATTCACTATGCCTGTTGCCGGAGTCAGGTAGCTGAGTTGGGGAGTCCATGTAGAACTCTTTATAAAAAAGTTCTTGCTTTAAAGCCTATAGCGCAGTGCGTCTGTCCGGTTCCTGCGCCTTTTCCTCATGCGCATCCTTTGGCAGCGTGTCTTTTGTTTCCCCAGGCACACTATCTTCAATGTAGTAGTTCTCAGCCTGTGAGTGGCAGCCCCTTTGACATAGGTCACCCAAGACCATCAGAAAACACAGATATTTACATTATGATTCCTAACAGCAAAATTACAGTTATGAGGTAGCAACAAACACTAACTTATGGTTGGGGGTTACCACAACATGAAGAACAGTATTAAAGGGCCGCGGCATTGGAAAGGTTGGGAACCACTGCTCTGACATAACGTTCGGATTCAGTCTCAAAATACTCTTCCTTCCCGCATTTGTCAGCTTGGATTTTACCCCTCTAGCATGGAGGTTGGGGCTGGGGGGAGGGCAGGCACAGGCAGCCCAACCTGGCTCTCCTTTCACAAAACCTGGGGTTGTCCTGATGACTAGAGTCAGAGAGAAATCACCAGATGGTATCTGCGGTCAGCAGGGTTAGTTCTCTAGACAGGAAACATGGCCCTAAATGGTAAAGTACAGGATAATGACTCAGGATGCTTGGATGAGGAGCGCACTCTTGGGCCCCACGGAGGCATCAACACAGGTTGTTCAAGAACACATTGAAACATTGGTTTATGAAGGATGGGTTACACCTTTGTTTCAGCTCTTGTTAGTTTTTCAACAAAAGTTAACATTTCCTTTTTTATAACTTTACCACCTCCATGGAATCCCCAAACCATGGCCACGTCCTCTTAGCCTAAGAGTGTGGTACCTTGCCCGTACCTACTTCAGACTCACCAGCAGTCATATACTATACAGAGAGCAAGCTCTGGCATTGGTGTGGGATACGTTGGTAAATTGCCGGTGTCGACATCATAATTCTCTCTCGCCTGGCGGAGGAGCCAGCTCTCCTTGTGGTTGGCTGTGGTTTCCTCTGGGCTGGGGAGAGTGGCAGGGAAACAACGAACCCTGTCTAGTTTTGACTCTGCCCGGGTGTAATGCATCCTGCGGCTCTCCTGAGATGGGCTGTGAGAGGCTTACCCGAAGGTTGGCAAATGAGACTTCCACACGCCTCAGCACCCGGTAGCCAATGGCTTGCTGAGCCAACATAGATTACCCCCGTGTGGTTTCATTCATCAAGGGGATCCCCGGCTTCATCAGAACACAGCCAGGACTCTTCCTGCCTCCTCCAGAAAAGCAAGTGCTCACATCTTGCCCTAAGAAGAACTCGGGTGCCCTGGGTAAGCAGATCCCACACAGGGATCCTCCCCGGTTCCTCTGTGTGGATTTGGGGTGATAGGGAAAGAAGCTCAGAGCTGCTTTTCTTTGAGTTTTCTTTTCTTTTAACCCAACTGCTATTCAGCGTTTCCTTGTGTCTCATCCTCTTCGTGTGTAATCCACCTTCTTCAAGTTGTACTTTCAGTTTCACATTTTAAATTACAGGATTCCTCTTTTCCTTATGCATTTGAAAGGTTTTTTTAAACTAAGTAGCCACAGTTACTAAGTTACTAATTACGCCTAGTTCCTGGTTCTAAACCAGAGGCTGGCCGAGTTTTTAGAAAGTGCTTTCACAGCTCCCTGTACTGAGTTTAGGAAACTGATGGTAACAAGTCTGTCCCGCTTTCCTGTCTCAGAGGCCAACCTCAGAGAGAACACTGCCGAATCTGTTCTGGTGAGGCCAGGATCTCTCTTCCCCATCTGTTGATCTGTTTTCTGTTGGCCAAGCAGCTCAGCCCTGTCTCTGGGTGTGGGCTTTGGTCTGTGTACATTCAGTGTGGTGGCATTTTTCTAGAAGAAGTGACTAAATCTTCTTGGATGAATTCTCTCTTTGAACGAGGTGGTTGGATTGCATCAGAGAGGCATTTACAGTAAATGGCTCCCCCTTCCTGTGCTGGCCACATGTGAAAGAATGCTCTAATTCTTGTTTTGAGGAAGCCCGAGCTATACAGCTCTGAAAACTCCCTGGTCTCATTAAATAGCCAGATTTGAATCTTAAAACTTTTTTTCAAGTTGGAATCACTTTGTGCTCCCTAAATAAATGGCGCAGGGAGAGAAAGCTTTCCACTCCGAGTTCTGTTTGGAGCGCCTGATAGTTCCCAATTCAGAAAGAGGAACTGGCATTGAATATAGATGTAGTGACGTGAGTCTAAAGTCACTTCTTCACAGCCATTTTGTATTCTGGTCATCTGCTTCTTAGGTGTGTGGGTGCTTGGTCTTTGGTGCCCTGGTTCTCAGTGCGGTCCCATAGCTCTTTGCCGAGGTTCTCAGGAAGCAGGACTTCCCCCTAGTGGAAATGCGTGAGGGCGCTCTGGCTGTTCTTTGAGGGAACTTTAAGGTGCAAGCCCCATACAAGAAAACGTACCCAGTATTCCAAATGAGTTTATGTTAGGTGTTCATGTAGTCACCAATTAGTTTATAATTTTTTAAGCCTAGATTTAACTTTACGTTTTTATAATACAAAACTATTTTGTATTTTCATACACAGAGTATATTATCTTTCATTTTGTTGTCTAACACTGGTTCACCCTTTTATCTGACTACTTTAAAAATTTAAAAAGCCACTTACTTATGTGCCCACGCGCTATGGCGCATGCGTGCTGTGCATGTGTGGAAGTCAGAGGACAACATACAAGAGTCACGTGTGGTTTTCCACCTAACTTTGAGTTCTTGCATGGAGCTCAGGACAGCAGACTTGGCAGTGACTTGACACATACTGCCACCATGCTGGCCTGTCAGCTCAAACCCAAGTAAGTTACAAGGGCCTCTTTATTTCTGTATTGAAATATATTTTACTTATACATTGCTTTTCTCCTTTATATTGAATTTAGGGAATTGCCCTAGCCTTTTAAAAGCTATTTATACACTTGTTGATATTACTGTTGAGTAGTATTTTGGAGCAGTACCACGTGATAGGGCTTATTAATATTATTATTATATTAATAAAAAAAGGGCTTTGGAGGCCAGGGCCATTGCTCAGTGTAAAATAGGGAGGAATGTACTGCTGTTATCCCAGTGCTCCTGTGGAAACGAGTCCCAGCCGCTAGCCTGGCACATAAAAATGGGCAAATATTGAGGTAGAAGGTGAGGACCTACGGCCGAGGTTGTTCTTTGACAGCATATTCATGCCCAGTAGCATCTGTGCATTCACACACACACACACACACACACACACACACACACACACACACACACACAGGAGGACCCCTTGCTGAGTAGGGTTTTGAACCACTGACCTCACTGCTCCTGCTGTTTCCACAGGAAGGGCAGTGTAAGGAAAAACAGGTATGGAGTGAAGTTTACCCATCACGGTGTAAACTAGCCCAGGAGTTAAAAATAGACACAGATTTTCTTGCAGTGGGACATTGTGTCCCTGCCTTCTTACCCTGAACCTGTTCAATGTGTGCCGTTTGAACTTGAGACAGTCCCATGCAGCCTAGCACAGCACAGGGAAGGGACTGATGTTATAGTAGAACGACTCTCCTGGGATCAAAGCTGTGCAAGTAGGCTCACCAGCAGAGTGGTTTCTGCTGCTTGCTCTTGGGCTCGTGATTTTTAATTTCCTAGGCCTTTTGTTTGGATGATGTCTTGATATTGTATGGATATAATTATTTTTCTCATTTTGGATTACTAGTGGAAGATTATATTTTGCTCTTTGCTGTCCTGAATTTTCTGTTGTTTCCAGGGTCTTTTTGTTGTTTATCTTGTTTATTTTTGATCTCTCTCTCTCTCTCTCTGTGTGTGTGTGTGTGTGTGTGTGTGTGTGTGTGTGTGTTGGAAGGGTGCCTCTCCCACATGGGTGGTCTCCCTGTATTGTGCTATTGGAGAACTGCTGAGAGTTGGTGGGGGGGAGCAGGCTTTATTTGGGAGTTCTCATGGCCATGTGAGTGGTTCAGTCCTCACGAGGCTTTTACTTAGAGAGTCACCTCCCTGTTTTCATCACCTGGGGTGGGGTGAAGTCAACACATGAGACCTGCTTGTGTGACACCAGACACTGTGATTACCTCCTTCCATTCTTCTGGCCACTTCTGTCCCATACTACACTTGCGTCCTTTGAACTTGGAGCCATATAGAGGTTCTCCTGAATAAACTCGCTTGGCCTCCTCTGTGTCTCAGACAGAGTCTGCTTAGCATATTGGGTTTCACTTCACCCTCCAGACATTTGAGCAAATTTCTCCACTCGGGAGAGTGAGTGTGTGTGTGTGTGTGTGTGTGTGTGTACAGAAAGGGGAGTGTGTATGTGTGCCAGGATAAAGAGCAAGAATACCCCTCAGTGACGGATTAGTACCTCTCATGTAGCACCGCACCCCCATCTTAAAATGGCGCGTCTCTCTACTAGTTATCAGAATTAAATCTGAACAGTTAGCCAGATGTGTTAAGTTTTCTTTAGTGTGACAAAGTATCCAAGATAATCTAGTTTCTAAGGAAGGGAGAGCACTTGGCCCATGATCTGATTGATAGTCAAGTCTGCCTATTGTTTAGGGTCTGTGTTGAAGCAGCCACATAGTTGTGGAGTTGCTGACCTCATGGTGACTAGGAAGTGAAAGAGAGCAGTGTTGTGAGTCCAGCATAATCCTTCATGAGCTTATCCGCAGTGCTCTAGTTTCCGTCTCCTAGACTCCACCTCCTGAAGGCCCTGTCTCCAACGTGTGTCATCGAGGACTTAGGACCAAGCCTTCAATACAAGGGATCTTGTAGGAGTTTGGGATTTGGTAGCACTTGGCATTTAGTCATGGAAAAGGGTTAATTAATGGGGCACCGTAACTGTGGTGGGGGTCCCCAAAATCTAACTGAGGAGGTTCCTAATGGAATGAAAGTGAACTGATGTCACTTCACAAAGTGCTCATTGCCTGGTTCTTTCCAACCTAGTTGTTAAAATGATAAAAGTAGTGGTGACTGCTCTTGATCTGTGGCTGCCATTGCCACTTGGCTCCTTATGTGTCACTTGGTTCCTGGGAAGTGCAAACCCTCCCATTTCTTCCTGTTGTTTGAGACATTTCTAGATTGTCCCCATTTGTTTGCTAAGAACCGCCAAACTCATGTTGAGTGTTCTTGTTTCTATCTGTCGTGCATGCTATGAAATGGGAAATGTAGATACCAATTAATCAGTTCCAGGTCCCTGACAGTTGATGAATTAACTGTAGGAAAGTATACAGGTTTCAGGGGACTCGAGTCCATATCCCAGTCAAGAAGGAGAGCAGTTGTGTTGTGTTGTGTTGTGTCCCTTGTGGTTCTCCCTAGCCCTCCCTCCCTTGCTGGAGTGAACATAACTGGAGTGAGACTCCAGTCTCAGACAGACTGAGTCACTGAGTGGAGCTCCTGTCTTCATCTTCCACCAAGGAGTTGTCACTGCTGTATGTACCTGTTCTTCATCCTTCCTCTATGGTTCTGTGGTAGTCTGTGTACTGCTGTAGAGATGCAATTTGGGCATCTTCTTGACCTGTTTGAATGGCATCCGCTTTCTTAGCTTTAATGAACATCAAGCCACTGCTCTCTATTTTTTGTACTTGCCGGGACATACAGAAGATCTGTTTTACCTTCATAAGGCTTATAAGCCGTTTTACTGTTTTGTATATTATGTCAGCAAGCTGGGTGAGTTCCAGGGACTCAGTTCCTTCCTTGCTGTGCTTGTTGACTTGCTAAGTTCACTTATGCTTTTGGATATCCATAGTGTCTCATTGTGGTTTTAAAATAAGCATTTCCTTCATAAATAGTATGTAATTACTGGCCATCTATTTATCTTTTTTTTTTTCTTTTGGAGTATCCAAGTCTTTTGCCCTTCTCTGTGGGTTTGGTATGTTTTCTGTACGCCTCAGCCCGGCTTAGAGCTATTGAGCCTTCTGCTTCCTGCATGGTAGAGTAATTGGTATCTATCACTATGACTGGACATTATGTGCTAATATTTAAATTAGGAAGTATCGTCTGCTGAGAAGTTTAAAATTTAATAGAATTTGAACACAAGAAGTTCCTATACTGTTGGTAGATTTTTTTTCCTTCTTGTCTCCCTTTGTGGAGCTTTCTCCAGGGTGTTTGTTTAGACCTATGCTTTGCCAGTAATTTGTCTACAGTTAGTTGTCCTTGTGGATCCCAAACCCTACTTCTTTCCTCACATGACTTGTAAAAGGACTCTGTTTTCTTCATTGATTTGTCTAGGCACCATTGTTGAGAGCCAGTTGTCCATATGCATGTGGATCTATTCCAAAGGAGCCCAAACAAGTCTATGAAGTAGCAAGTACATACATTTTTAAAGAAAATGCTCAGCATTTTCAGCTATCAGGAAAATGCAAATCAAAACCACATTGAGACTCCATCTCGCCCCAGATGTCATGAGGAAATCAAAAATCAGCAAGCGCCGGGGAGGCTGCAGGGAAACCCTCACCCGCTGCTGATGGAGATGTAAATTACTGCAGCCTCTATGGAAATCTAAATAGAGGTTCTCAAAAGCCTAAAAATAGAGCTAGCACATGACCCCGTCACACTGCTGCTGGGATACACCCAAAGGAATGAAAGTCAGTGACAGCAGGGACATCTGCACACCCGTGTTTATTGGTGCTCTCTCAACAATAAGCAAACCATGAACTCAGCCTAGGTGTCCAGCAGATAAACGGGTAAAGAGAATGTGGTGTACACGCACAGTGGAGCATTGTTTAGTCACAGAGAACAAAATCATGTCATTTGCAAGGAACTGGATGCAAATGGAAACCAGACCATTTTCCCTCCCACAGAATGTAAATTTAAAAAAAAATTAAGGAGAAGAAAGAGAATAGAGGAAGGAGCGAACATGTGTAAAGTATATTATGTACACATATGAGAATGCCATATTGGAACTCAAGGTGTACAATGGATTATATGCTAGTAACAGTTCTAAATGACCTGGGAGGGTGGCACACACCATTGATCCCAGCACTTGGGATGCAGAGGCAGGCAGGTCTCTCTGAGTTCAAGGCCAGCTTAGTCTTCATAGGGAGTTCCAGAACATCCAAAGCTCAAAGTGATGGGCATCTCCCTAAGATGTTTAGTATGATCCCTTCTACTCAACTGCTCCAAGCGGATGGGCCTGGACCCTTCTGTGTCATTTTCTCTCATCTTTGAAGATAAATCTGGTCAAAATTGTATGTTCCAACAGTTCTCACATCTAACTGCTCTTGTTTCTCCAGTGTGTCTCCTTTCTTTCCATTGCCTTTGACCCAAATTCCCATGGGCGTGTCCCTGTCTCTGCTCTGGGTATTCTCTCTTGGGCCATTCTTCTGTGCATTCAACATGGTGCTCGTCAAAACCTCCCATAGCTTCATGTGTGTGTGAAGTCTTCACACAGGTCGCCTGGGCTCTGCCTTGTCCTTGATGAGTTCCCAGGGAGACATAGAAGAGTGTTCTTTTCCACACCACGTAGCATAACCTTGTGAAACGCTCTCTGGACATCTACCATTCCTGTGCTCCCTGCTCTGGTCTGGCCTTCCCATGCCTTCCATTCACCTGTTCTGCTTCTGGGCCCCAGCCTCTCCCACCTGGAGAAACCTTCCCAGATCCTTCCCTTTCCTATTTCAGAGCAATTCATCTCTTCCCTGAACATTCCAAGTCTTGGGTTTCATCCGTCTTGTTTGGTTTAGTTCCTGGAGAAGCAGATGTTGAACGAGGATGCTTTCTGATCCAGCTCCGCTGCTTAGAAGCTGATAGACTTCTCTGTGCTTCAGTGTCCTCATCTTTAGGGTCCAGCTTTGTGCAGCCATGATTAATGCGTGCTCCTAGGTGACTCTGAGGACTTGTCAGTTGAACTCTGTGATGATATACCAATGGCCTTGTCATCCTCCATCTGCCAGAGCAGGTTAACACTCTCTTGGGTCTGTACCTCTAGCACCGTCTCCTGTATGTTGTTACCTGTATGTACCTAGTTCACTAGGTAAGGATGATGATATCGCATGTGCCACCCAGGACCTGGTAGGAAGCTTGGAATGCAGTTATACCGTGAACTCATTAGCCTTTCTTGAGCGATACTGGACACCATGTACAAAGAAGATTCTGATTATACTGTTTCTGACATCAGCGGCTCGGCTCAGTCTCTCCTGGGGTTCACATCCCTGAAGGTGCTCTGGGGTGTGGCACTAGGGTGTGCGCTTTGCCCTCTCTGCAGTGCTTGAAGCTGAGAATGAAAGGGGAAATGGAGTAGGCTTGAGAGTCTCAGACTTTCCCCCATGTTGTTCCCTGCCTGCTGATGCTGGTTCTTGGATTTGTAGGTTCTTTCCTAGTTGTGGGGAATTTTTCAAGCTGGCTTTAATGAGAGGGTCTCAAAAAGCCACAGGGAAGTCTGGTGTGTTCTCAAGTTAAACACAGTATCTCTTCTTACTTCATTTTTGATCTGTGTTTCTGAGCTGACTTGTGTAATTACATTTAAAGAACTTAATATCAAAGATGTCTGTTTTGATGTTTGCACCACTGACTCTTTTTTCTTTTGCCAATTAGAAGCCACTTTCAAGACTTTACGACACATACAGTTTAAAGAGAATATCTGTATTATGTGTGACTATATGCTCCTAAAATGCACATATATCCGAGGCTGGAGAAGTGACTTAGTGAATTAAGTGCTTGTCAAGCAAGCATGGGGACCTGAATTCAGATCCCCAGCCCCCACATAAAGGCCAGGGTCTGAGGGTCCACAGCAACACTGGGAGGTAGGGGGTAGAGGTGGCCTAGGGGTACAAAGACAAGGGGACCCCTAACTAACCCGTTGGTCTGGTTGGAATGGCAGTTTCCAGGTTCTGGGCGGGGAAAAAAGACCTATCTCAAAAAATATTAGGTGGATTGATAGAGGAAGACTGAAATGTTGACTTCCAGCTTGGATGTGCACATGCATGGGTGTGTGTGTGTGTGTGTGTGTGTGTGTGTGTGTGTGTGTGTGTAATGTAAAATATGTTTTAAATTTTTACTTACTTGGCCACCATTCAGTGCACTAATCAGAAATACTAAGCACATTGACACACATTACAGTCACTGCCTTCTTTCTTCAGAATTCTCTCCATCAAACCACACTGTGTTTTTCCTAAACAACTAGCTGCATACACTGGGAGTCTCCTCTATTTCCCAACTCAGTGATTCTATTGTAGGGATCCTGTATGCGTCAGGTCACACGGCATTTGTCTTTTTGTCTCTCAGCGTCCTCCAGGTCTGTCCTCGTCACCTGGAAAGGAGTTCTTTGCTTTTTGAAGCTGGGTAGGATTCCATTGTACAGGAAATGTTTTTATTTGGTCACCATTGCTGGACAACTGGGTGGACTTGACCTCGTGGCTGTTGTGAATAATGCTTCTGAATGTTTGTGCAAGTGTATGTTGAATTTCTTGTCTTAATTAGAGCCTAAGATTTCCAGATCCTTATATCCTGACACATCTGTTATTTTTAGAGAGTTTTGTCTTTTGTCTGTTAACAAACAGAAAAATGCCATTTTTCTCACATGACCTTAGGAGCATTATCTGCATATAGAAAACTTCCACTTAGAATTAAAAACTGCGTACACATAAGCCCCACAAAAGTTGAAGAGGCAGAAACCGAATGTTAGCCACGCCTAGAATCCTATCTACGCTGTAGGCTGAGCCACGGAAGGAAGCACGTTCATAGCCTGCCTGAGTTACGTTGTAAGTTCAAGGTCAGCTTAGACAATGTAGTGAATTCCCTCTCATCATAAGAAGAGAGGAGGACTGTGGATGTGGCTCAGTGAGTAGTTCTTCCTGTGCAGTCACGAGGACCTGAGACCTCCACACCCACACAACAGCTTCCCACGGTCAGCTGTCACTTGAGATGATGGCAGCGACAGGCAGAAAGGCTCATTGAAACAGCAAGCCCCAGGTTCAGTGGGGAACTCTTGAGGCAGAAATCAAGATGGAGAACCTCAGAGGAACATAGCTGGAAATCTCTGTGACCTACATGCAAGCACACACAGACACACACACATGTATACACAGACGGTTGCAAATACATGTATTTATTACACACAAAAAGAGAATGATTACTGTCACTATACAATTCATCATTCAGCAACACAGTGCAGTCTCTCGCTCTTGCAGTCACATAGCTGGCAGGCACATAGATGGCAGGTGGCTTCAGGAGCCAGCATCGCCCTAGCGGGGTATTTTAGAGTAGAGACCAGAAGATTAAAGTTCCAAGTGTGACTTCCACCGTGTGCACATTGCATTCATACCACCGAGTCAGAAAACCACAAGTACAACTTGGGGACCATCAGTAATGTTCTGTTCTCAAGATTCTCCTGGGACAGTGCAGAGGCCATAGTAGGGCAGATAGGGCTTTACTCCCCATCCCCAGCAGTGTCTGGGCCGCTGTTTCCTGAAGGCATCCCAAGGCTCTCCCAAGTAGAGCAGCCATCCGTGGTTGCTTGCTGCAGCATTTTGAAATTTCACTGGTATAGAAACAGTATCTTCGTGTAGCAGTCCTAAAATTGTAATATTGTTACAAAAGGTATTGACATTGACAGTTACAGATAACTTGTAAGCTATAGGAAAAGTACTTACAAAAAAGCACTGCACAAAGGCAACCACTGTGGAATTTTGATTTGTTTTCTTCTAGTTGTTTCTACTTCGAATCTTCATGTATTATGTTTTGAGAGTCTAAAGAAGTATAAAGAATACAAATGTTATAGAGATGAGGAATATAGAATAACCATTAGCTTAAATTTCTACAGTCACTTCTGCTGTAGTTAGTATTACATTCCTGACTCTCCAAACTCCTGGTCTAGTTGTTATAAAACAAAGCCAACTTCATTTTCCTACTCAGGTGCCTTGTTTTGTCTCAGTGGGGAAGATGAGATTGTGAGTCGTCCCGGTGGGCAGAGGAGCTAAGTAGAGGGGTCTGTAACCCTTTCAGAAACTTCCTTTGCCGCACCACCCTGTAACCTTCCAACCGTGATGCTTTGCCCTGGCCCTGCTCACTCAGTCAGCCTAGGCCGATGGGACCAGAGGGAGAAACAAGGAAGGAGGTGGGGACCAGGACCTCCGGTTGGTGCTTAGAGACAAGCCGCCCCTTGACTGATTTGGTTGTTCGTGAGTAGCTGTGGCAGACAGGAAGTAGAACATGGAACCAGAGCCCAGCCTGGACAAGTCAGACAGACATCTTGGCTCTGATTTCAGCTGTCTGCCAACTGTCTGTGTAACGGGAAGGTTTCCTAACTTCTCTAATTTCTTGACATAAAGAAGAGGGAGAGGAGGTGCACACTTTCAGCTTGATTCTGAAGTTGTAGCCTAGGCAGGGGGCAGAGTCAGCTTCACCATGCATCTGTTGGAGCCTAATTTTCAGTCTAATCAGTGGATATGAACCGTGCTTTGTAGGATGATGCTGGGTGTCGCTTAATACTCCACCTTGGGAGAATTTCTGCTTGCTTTCCCCGACTGTCTAATCTGCCATAAACATCCCCTCGGAGATTGCTCTGCTTCTGTTTGTCCTCCCGTGTGTAAGCATTGCGGAAAGGTGGACTAGCGACGGAGGAAATCCAGGGCTGATCGCCTCGTCTCTCACCTCTCCCACTCTGCCTCTTTCTTACCCAGAGCTGTGGCTTAATTGTTTCTACAAGACTTAAGATAAAAACATAACACAAAGCATTAACAGTGATAGAAGGAAGAGCCAGGAGCACAAATGCCTGCTCTTAGGGCACAGTAACTATCGGTGTTAATAAGCAGTTCCTTAGGAATGTGTCAGTAGCAGGAACTGCTGCACAGAGAAACGAAACACCCATCAGCCAAATCCTTTTAATTTCAGATGTTCTTATTAATACATCCTAGTGTAAAAATGTAGCACAAAGACGATAAGTCATTTCTATAATGTAAAGCCATCCTGTCCTGTAGCCTCACTGCTTTTTGGTTTGGGGTGATCGATGGTTCGACACTGGGTGTAACTTACGTAACTCACAAGAGTGATTCACTCTTTTTATAAACTCAGATATTCTAGTGAGAAATGTTACAGCTTTGTAACACGTCTCCGCCTTGGAAATGTATTTGCTCCAGTGCTGTACAGTACCCCCTTGGATCTACAGAGCTGCTGTGGAGCCCAGGTGAGTCCAAGGTTTGCCAGGGCTACACAGCACTGTGCGAGAGAGAAAACCTGTGTTTACAAGGGACTGCAGCTTGTGTTTCATTTGATGACATTCTGTATTCTATGGTCTTCAAATAATACTGAAAAATAGCCTTGCACAAACCTCCAATGGTTATTATCTTAAACGATCTCCTTGATAATTAAGCTTCCAGTTCTCTGTGTTCTGCTTTAATCTGGCTTGTTTTTTGTTTTTTTGTTTGTTTTGTTTTGTTTTTTAAACCATTTCAGGGACTTGTTTTCAAAGCTCCCAAACAAATCCTTATTTCAGAAAGGCCACAGTCCATTCATGGCTCGTACATCCCAAGGATACTATTTATAAGTGCCTGTTAAGTTTCTTTTTCTCATTGTGCTAATCTACTGCCTAATTGTCTTTGCTGCTGGTCACATGACTCCTCCCGCCCATAACACACGCACTTAAAATTCTCACTTCCTGATTGAGCCATCAAGATTACATAAAGTGTAAATCAGCCTAAATACCTAGGAGCAGAAATTTTCAGAGGGAAATTCTGTCTTCTTGCTCTGTTTCGTACTTAGCCCTGCATGTGTGGGTCCCAAGCCGAGAGACTGCTAGGGTTGTTTTGTTTTGTTTTTCATCTCTTTTCCTTTGAGATTGAATCAGACTTTGCTTTCATTATAAAAAGTAACATGCCAACCAGATAGGCTGTGGGGGTGGTTGCGTTGGAGGAAATCAAAACGGTTCTGATTACCCGGAGAGCCACCCACTTCTTCATGATCCAAAAGAAGAGCCCTGCAGCTCTCAGAGGTAACGATTTCATGCTTCCAACGTGTGCTTGGCCGTGCAGCCTTTCTGCTGGTCCTTTCTCTGGCTGGCTGTGTAACCCCTGTTTTATCAGGGGCCTTACCTCTGTCCCATTTCCTCAGGGGAGACTTGAAGCTTGCATGGCATTAGAGCGTGGTGTTTGGGGCCTTTCAGCTGCTCTTCAGCCTGGCTTTGCGTTGTGAACTGGTGTTTCTGTGTTTACCCGACTCTGACAAAGTGCCCGGGCTGCTCTGATAGGTATCTCGGCCTCTATGGTTGTTGTTTAAGGACTTGATGCTTACAAATGCTTCTAGCAAAGGAGCCAAGATAGTTCTCAGCATCTCACATAAGGTGGTTGTGGGCTTGTGACTATTCTGTAGGACGGCACGAGTGTTATGGGTTCAGGGTTTGATTTTATTTCAAGAGAGTGAGATACGGAGATGTTCTCCTCACAGATGACGTTATGATATGATTCCAGCTACAATTCTTTGCTTTAACATACTCATAGTAAGAACTGAGGAGGGCAAAAGAAAAATGTATGAGACTTAAAAGAGAAAATTCCTCCTTTTTAAGATAGCACTTAGACAAAGCACGGGAAGTGTGTTCTGTGTATTTATCAGCCCTCAATACAGCACTCTGTGAAATCCTGTAATACTGTAAAATGAACTTTATCAGCAAAGTTTCTGGGGAGCTACGTGCGGACGGAAATGAGGTCCTGCCTTCAGTGAAGCACTGGACAAGAATTCTCGCCAGTATGGCGGAAGTGAGCAAGGAAGCCAGTCTCTTGAGTGGAAAAGGACCAGCAGGGCTGGGTTTGGATTTGGGGGCTTAAAGGTAGTCTGACATAGCAGACCTTTGCTGTTCTGTAAGCATGTCCAGAGACTACAGCATTTCATGATGGGTCCCATGTGAGCATTGTGGGTTCAACACTAAGGCCACTGTCCTGGCCGCACTGCAGTGTTTGTTCACCCATGGGCTGTGCGAGGCAGAGGAGCAGTGTGTGCAGCCAGCAGCAGCGAGGGTGCTAATGCATGGTCAGTGATGTCAGGAGTTACGCGGCCGGCCGCGGTTTCAAAACACTGCAGTAAACAAGGTCAGAGTGTCCCCCTTTGGCTGGAACGAAGGCTTGTTTTTATGAGCTGGACAGTACACGGATGAAGTAATTTTCCAAACAAACGTCATATTTATATGTATGTTTTTCTTCTTTCTGAATTAAAAAGAAACAAGTTACCCAGATGAAATTTGTTACCAGTTACATTATAAAGATTACATTTTTTTTTCTGTTTTTTTTTTTTTTGTGTGTGTGTGAAGGAAATAATCTAGGATTCTATTTTATGCTTACTTTTTAAAAATACATTTGTTAATTCTTTGAGACTTTCATACAGGCATGTATGTTTTGATCATACTTACACTGTACTCCTTCCAGATCCAACTCCCATCTCCCTACACACACCCATACTTCATATCCCCTGATCTAAGAATTTTAAATACATGGTAGATATTAAATCATGGTAGATTCCAGTCACATTCAGTAGCAACATGATTCTCCTTGTCTTCTACTTCTGGTTTTGACGTGGACGGGTTTCTAAGCTAAAGAAATGTACTGGTGCAGATACTGCGCACAGCATGGTCCTTGTCTTAAGGCGTTCCCCAACCTTGAACCTGAGAGTGCCAGAGAGTGGTGTCTCTCAATGTTTATAGGCGCAGTTAGGCTGAGCTGGCCACAGGGTTCTGGAGGTGACAAGTGGGTGTCTGTGTGTGTCTGTGACTGTCTGCGTTGTAGTGAGTGACAACAGCAGTGAGGCCACGTGACATCCAGAGGTCATCTCTTACTGCCCTGGGGATTCCTTGTTCTCAAAAGTGTCTTCAGTAGCTCTGAAATGAATTGTGAACTCGTGGCATCGCTAGGCAGGCAGGCAGGCAGGCGCTTTGGTGTTGTTCCACAGTAAACCTGGCCATGTGAGTCCAGGCACAGCTTTTATAATGAAACCAGGGCCTTGAGGAAGCAGTTGCCGGGTGGCCAGAACACAACCTGCTTGCAGCTGGGAAGCAGAGTAAGTTGTTTTTTTGTTTCTTTGGTCAGTCTCTTCTGCATGTTTTTTCTTGTTAACATTGTTAGATCCTCAATACCTGGCAAGCACCAAGCTTCCTCCCCCCACCCCCCGCCCTGCCCCTGCCAAGTCATGTGGAAATGGGGGATATAGTTTGTTATGTCTAATTGCTTCATTTCTGCCCTCTCATATCTTAAGATGCTGGCTTACTTTAGAGGCTAGCAGTATTATCAAGAAGAAAACAGGCTCAGTTGGTCACTCCCCAGCCCTTGGCTCTTCTCTCTCAGTTAAGCGGCAGTGGCACAGACAAGGGTTTTCCATGCTGGAACTCCTTCAGCAAGACAGTCCAGTTCACTGTCTGATTCCAGTTAGAGGCAGAAAAGGTATATGTCCTCGGGGCAGGTGACTAGGCAGAGTCTCCCCAACACCCTAAGTGGGAACTGTGCAGAAACCAGTAAGGGGTGTCACAGACAGGGGAGTAATTTAAAAATATAAGGAAGTGGAAAGGTCCCAAGGGACACACACTATTTAATGATGTTTAAAAATTAAAGTTCGTATAGAGTGGATAGAGATCTAGTCTGTCAAGAGAAACCAGGCTTTTCCTCTGATAGGAGGTTTGTGCCTTGTACAATTGTAGAGAGTGGTTTTTAGCCTTTGGAACACAAAAAGGCATCTTGGCCTCCCTCGGAGCCTGTGACGGACAGTTTATACCTACAGTGGGCATCTTTGATCCTAGTGGGTTTCTTCTGTCTTGAGTCTGTCTCTAGAGATGGCTTGATTCCATTTTAATGTAGAACTTGTGTGGCTTTGACACTGCAAGTGAAGCCCACAGAACAGCGGAGACTTGTGATTTGTAACTAAATTCTTTCTTTATAAAATGAACTGCTGTTGCCATAGAATGTTCTTGATGGATTTTCTATTCTAAAAACACTTTGAGGGCAGTAGGAGAGGCTGTGGAACAGTACTGGGGAGCAGAAGGGAAGGTGTCTTGCGTCTGTCTCTCGTGGCCTGTGTCAGAGTTTTCAGTTTGAGCGTCAGTGCCACGCAGTTCCCATTTGATCTCAGAGTAGTGATGGGACCGAGCATGGCCGACACTCATCTCAAGGAGCCCAGGCTCCGTGTGAACGTCTGAGGAGGCTAGGTCAGCAGACATTTCAAGCAGCATCTTCCTTACGGTGGGGACAGGATACAAGTTAGGATTTCACACGGTTGAGTTTACAGAGGTTCCATATGTCAATTAAAGACGGAGGGCAGGTTGGAAGTTGAGTGAGCAGAGTACACCCATCCGACCTTTCTTGTTAAGGGTGGTGCCAAGCAAGCCTCCCAGTCCCTGGTCATGAAAGGGGCCAGTGGCTGCCATCTGTCTTCTTTCATTCAAGGCAGGGGGGACTGGAGGGGAAGGAAGTAAGCGTCCCTTTTATTTTTCTCTCCTTTTTCTTTCTCTCTCTCTTCTTTTTCTTAATTCTGCTTTCTCCCTAGTCAGTGACCCAGCAGGTCATTGGTGACCTGTCTCTCTCAGTATGAATAGTACCATGAACATGCCTGGCACTTGCAAAACCAAGTTCATAGCAGTGCATTTATCCATTAAGAATTACGCTTGAATCATGTCTCAGAGTACTGCAACCTCCACACAGATGTCTCTGCCCCTCTGCATCTCAAGGTTACTTCTGGTAGGAAAATGGGGCGGTCATTTTTATTGATTTTGCTTTTTTTTTTTTTTTTTTTAATGAAAATAGTTTCCATTCCACTGGGCATAGTCAAAAGTTGGCGACACGTGGCTGAGTACAAGGGACGGGGGATGTGTCTTTGGGGCCACCTGTTAATCCCAGTGTTAATCTCCTGTTACCTGGAGAGAACGTGGATAAGGGTCTGAAGACTTGTTCATATCACACAGTGGTCTGCTCTGGTAACCACTGGAATAACTCGCATATATATCCTTTGGTTAAACAGTAAGCTTAGCTCCCTTCTCCTGAAATTGTGCTTCAAGAGAATTTAGTTAAGTTCAGGGCCATGGCTTGATGGTTCCCTAGATACGAAGTACTCTGAACAAAACGATTCCACTTTGTTGCCTCAGTTTCCCTCTCAGTCGGGGGGGGGGGCGCAAAGTATGTTTTGCTTTAAGTATTTAAGTGACTGAAATATTTGTTTTTCATATGATCTTTATTGGAACTGAAAATTTCTAAATTCTTCAGTTGTTTTTATTTTCAGTTCATAATAGTCTTTGACAAAATGCCAACAGCTATATTAAAAGGACTTATACGTCCTGCTTAGTCCCTGTCATTGGTATGCCAGGGATTTCAGACCTGTCCACATGACATGAAAATGTGGTATTTGTGAGACCTGTGGTAATCCAGGTAGGAAAAACTCAACTGTGGAAGGTCCTCCCTGTAGTCTCACTTACAGGTCGTCTCGGATTTGTCACTGACCTGGAAGGAGCTTACATGGAAGCATGGGTGTGCTTATACTCTGGGATGTGTGGGGATAAGGGAATGTAGGCATCTACAGACAACTGTCCAGTCTGCACGTCTGGAAGCATGGGTCTGTCGGTGAAGGGCCGGAGAGCGTGGGCCGCTGAGCCGTGTCATTTCATAACCCTTCCACATTGTTTTGTTTCCTTGTTTCATGGGTAAGAGCATCATGTGTTCAGTATATAACCATGCAAAGCATGGCTAAAATTCTTGTTACCCTTCAGCATGCATTTCAAAAGAGGACTAAAACTAAACAAAGTGTGTGTGTATGAGGTATACTTGTGAGGTAATGTGACTAGTGTTTTCTGTGTATGCATGGTGTCTGTGAATATGTGCTTGCACGTGTGTGGATTGGTATGCACATGTAGGTCAGAGGGCAGTGTTTGGTGTGCTTCTTGATCACTCCTCCTCAGACATCGAGGTAGAGTTTCCCTCTTGAACCTAGGCACTTTGCCAGTTCTGCTAATTTAGGTAGTCAGCTTGCTCTTGATCCTGTCTCCACATCCTGAGTGCTGAGATTATAGGCAGACCACCACGCCTGCTCCTCCCACCATGCCTGCTCCTCCCACCAGTTTTGAGTGTGCTGGGAATCTAAACTCCAGTACTCACATGTAGGTGCCATGAGCTTTACCCATTGAGCCATCCTCTCAGCCCCAAGTGTCTCACAAGCAAGAGACACTTGTTAACATACAACAAGTTACTCTTAGCCAGAAGAGTTTAGTACTAAGGGTGACTGCCAGGAGCACATTACTTCCTGTCAGCCATAGTGTCAGGAGCCTTTGGGCCTTTTTTTGTGGAACAGGAAGGAGCTGGTCACTAGTGCTGATGAATAAGGCGACTGACTACAGAGCTATGTGTGTGTTTCTTGTCGTCAGCAACCAGCGGGCTGCCACTTCATCCCTAGAGTCAGCATGTCATGGTCAGAAGCAGCTAGTTCATGGATCCAGCGTTCCAGGGGAACACCACATAGTGGGATGATTGACAGGTTGAGGAAACACTGCAGAGTGGTGGGCACTGCAGCTGAGGAACCTGTTACTAGAACCCAGATCAGGATCAGATGAAGTCTTACGATAGAGACTTGGGGAAAGTGAAATGTATGTGTGAGTTGGAGGCAGGAGGGGAGAGAGAGAGAGAGATTGATTTAGAGTTGCTTATGTGATCAGATCTTAGAAATTCAGTCCCTTGCACTATCTCTTATTCTATGCCGTATTCTAAGGATTCTTGGACTAACTTTCACAGAATAGTTCCTTTTTTTTAAATATGGTAGTGCATGACTCTAATTCCAGCACTCGGGAGGCAGAGGAAGTGACTCTCTGTGAGTTCAATCATGGCCAGAACTGAGTGGAAAGACCTTGTCTCAAAACTAAATATAAATAAATAAAATAGCATTAAAAGAACATAACCAGACATGGTGGTACATTGCTTAGCAGACAGATCTCTGTGAGTTCAAGGCTAGCCAGGGTTTCATGGTGAGACCCTGTCTCAAATAAGTAAGTAAATAAAATTTGAGAAGACATAAAAGTATCACAGGTCCCCTTTCTGTTGAGAGTAGCTATATAGCTCACTTGTGGGACACGGTAAACTTGAAAGTGGCTTGCCTCTCTGAGTACATGGAGAGAGCAGGCCTTTTCATAGCTGCTTGTTGTATTCGAAAGGGACAGAATGTCTGTGCTGTGGCTGATGGCCAATGTGCTTTATGGATAGTGCTACGCAGTCATTGTGGAGAATCAGTTCCAGGCAGCGTGAACAGGGCTAAACCAGTGACTGGACACTGATGGCAGTCTGCACCTTGCAGTGTCTCCCTGAGCATGACTGAGCACCAGGACTTGATACTGTCCTTGCAGAGTGTTAAAGCTAAGATTCTCCACAGATCAAGTTAGAGAGGAATGTAGAGAAAACATAAAGATGAATTAACTAGCCACATAGCAACTCGGAAGTCAATAAAAAGGCCAATCAGTGCTTCCAGAAAAAGGAACTCTCAGCCCAGTGGAGAGAGAAAGGTGGCGTTGGACTTGAAGCCCTGGAAGGAAAGCATCCTAATCTATGGGAACAGCTGGTGGTGACAGGAAATACCAGTGACAGAGTGGACATTCCCTGTGTCACAGTGGCTGGTAACAGTAAACCACAGAGTGACTACAAGACCGGTCAGAGAGAAGGGAACCCATAAAAGCCAGCTCTGGGAGGGTCCCACTTGCTGCATCATTAAACAAACTAGTTTTCATTCTGAGTCACAAAGGAGCAGGAGAAGAGTTTGAGCAAAGCCCCAAGCCAGTTTGTGAGAATGAGTGTGTCCTGGATGGTGAAGTGACCAGTGATGAGCTGTTGAGATTGTCTGGCAAGGATGTGAGAAAGGCTAAAACATAAAGGAGGGCTGGGCTGCAGTGGGGGATCCTTGGCTAGGTGGAATGCTGTCCTAAGTGAGTGGTAAAGGAGGCCGAGGCACCAGGACAAGTCGGAGAAGACTCTTGAGTTGTAAGTGCAGAAGTACAGCAGCTTGGGTGATCAGTAAGCTTGGTCATGGAAGGGTGAGGGCCACGGAGGACAGAGAGGCTCGGTCCAGAGAGGAGTAGGAAGCCCAGAGGCTAATGTGACAGGGTGTCTTCATGCTATGTTGAGAACAAGGTTGTAGGTAGGGACAGCGTGGGATCAGTCACTGTCTAGTGAGGGACATAGGCATGTGTCCTACAAATGTGCTTTTCAAGGACAGCGTGAGCAACCGGAGGGGAGAGAGGGAGCAGCAGTGGCAGAGCCAGAGCCAGAGTGGGTAGAATGTGGGACACAGCTTTTGAGAAGGGCTGGAGACGGGCCTAGGAAGAGCTCGCAGAGACCACAGAGACAATAGGGGCAGTTAGGATCCTGGAAGGCGACAGAGTCCGTGCAAACAGAGGCAGTATTAGCATTGTTTTGGCAATGGAAGAGTGGATGTGGGGGGTGTCCGGATGGGCTTGCCAAGGGAAGGGGTGCAGGGATATCCGTGGGTGACACTCGGCCTCTGCACAGGAGATCTTATGCTGAAAGAAAAAGCAAAGGGAGGACTGTGCGGGCTTGCAGAGTGGGAGTCCATGTAGTGTCTAAACAGCCTTGGCGTGGTCTGTTCCTTTGACAGCCTCTATTAATAGAATTCTTGCTTTATATCCTTGAACTAACTGTTTGCCTTCCGTGTCCTTTGTGAAATGGGCCGCTTTCTCATTGGGTTGTCCTAAGAATTGAATGAGTCACAAGGCCATTCCTGACATAGTAACTGTTATATATTATATAAGAGATATTTTCTATATATATATATATATATATATGTATATATATATACATGATATTATATATCATGGCATGCATGTGAATTAAATCAGCAGCCATATTTCAGGTACCTTTTCCCTGAGTACACAGATAATTCTGTGGTTTAGGTCTTAACACTTCATTCTACAAACAGGGTGGGGGACATGCTGCTGCTGTCTGCTTAGCTCCAGTGACTAATGATCTAATAAGCCGCACTGAGACCATCTCCCTTGGTCTGTCCTGAAGTCAGCGACTCTCCCACGGGACTTCTCTGCATCCCTAGGTATAGCAGGGGGAAGTGGACTTGAAGCCCTTCATAGCAGGAGGCCTGGAACAGCTCTGCCAGCCAGGGAAAACACTCACTCTTCCCAGACTCTGCTTGGCACCCAGACTACTCTGTTTGGACACGGCCACTTGGACATTTATTTACCTTGGGGCTTGGATGCATCCATCTGATTCATCTCTGCCTAGAACCATGTCTTTGAGATGCATTTTGAAGCTTTTCTGCATACTTGTCATTCACCTCCAAGGCCACCCCTAGCCTGTCGTGTGTTCCCTAACAAAAAGCAAAGGCACCTTGCAGCCTAGAGGCAGCAGAGAACTGCCCGCTTCCAAAGGACAGTGTGGTGGCTCATGTGGCAGGGCCATGTGACCCAGGGGTTTGGTCAAACAGCTAGGTGTCCCTGCAGAGGTATTTTAAAATGAGATTAGCATTAAAGTCAGTGGGGATTTTGACTTAAGCATATTAACCCCCGTGTACGTGGCCCAGTCAACTGAAAACCTAAGAGAGAAAGGAGAGAAGCCCGTGGAGAAGAGAAGAGCATTCTGTCTGCTGCATTCCAGAAGGAAGCAGAAGCACTTTCTGCAGGCTCTCTCGCTCACCCTGCTTCCTACAGACACAACTCTCCATAACCCCCATCACATAGATCATGCCCCTACACACTTGCATACATGCATGAATTCATGTTCACACACACACTGTTCCCATTTCTGAATAGCTGCAGAGAATTGACCTCAACTGGATGAACGTCTTTCATCTGACTCTAATGATATCATAATATTCAGATCTGCTGACTGAGGGATGCCTAGTTCACTAAACTGATAGAAGGTTCCTCAGGCCTCTCGGTGTTATAGACTGGACACGATGCTCTCACACTGGGTCAGAGTTGGTGGCATAGCCAAGGGTTGCTTCTGTGGCTATTCGATTGCCTATTTGCAATTTTTCTTCCTCTGGTGTTTATTAGCAAGGTAATACAATTGCTGGGCTTGCATTGTGTAGTTATTTTTAACACAGTTTTTGCTGTGTTTCAGCTACTGCTGTGTTAATGGTTGGTTCTTAAAATCACCCAAGGAGATAAGGATTAATCTAACCACCACTGTATAGATTTTAAACACCAAGGCCCACTAAGCATCATGGACCATAGATAGTGAGTTATAGACCTGAGCCAGAGGCCCAGGAAGCCTGGCTACAGGCCCTGAGCTCCTAAACCTCTCTCTTACCACTTACCACCCCTGTACATTCTGCACACAGCTCCCTAGGTCTCCCGTGAGAGCCTCATCTAGAACATACATGACTGTCATGACACGCTTGGTGGGAAGCATAGATACCAAGGAGAGAGTGCTTAGTCCTTCTTAGTAGCACATCACATGATCCTTGACAGCAGCATTGTAAGATGTTCCATCAGGCCTAGTGACCCTGGTTTGCCCAACATGATCCAATAAAGTGACAAGACAGTGACAAGAGTTAGCTCCTTAGCCGGGTGGTGGTGGCGCATGCCTTTAATGCCAGCACTCGGGAGGCAAAGGCAGGTGGATTTCTGAGTTCGAGGCCAGCCTGGTCTACAAAGTGAGTTCCAGGACAGCCAGGGCTACACAGAGAAACCCTGTCTCGAAAAACCGAGAAAAAAAAAAAGAGTTAGCTCCTTGTCCAGCCTTTGAGGAAGAAGTGAACACTTTGCCATGCTATTCTTTAACTCTCTGTAAGAATGCCCACCATCATTACTAGCTACTGGCCATGTTGTATGACAGGCTGCAGCTGCAAAAGCATTTTAGAAACCTCACAGAGTGGCCCAACAGTACGAGAGTCTGGTCTTACTCCATTTTACGTGGAAGGAAAGCCCTGACTGAGGAATTGGCTAACGTTTCCAAGGTTAAATGGCAGAACAGGATTTTTTTTTCACAGGCAGAGCTTTTGTTATCTGAGGGTATGAGCCCAAAGACAGGCTCACAGTTGTCAAAGAATCCCCACGCGGCAGCCTCAGGGATCCCCTGCGTGATGAACTTAACATAATTACGGTGGAGTAAGTTACTGAGTGCTTGCAATATGTTGGCAACTGGACTCAGAACAGGATTTTTAAGCCTCACCAGAGAGACTGCTCGGGTGCTCTTGGCCTTTGTGTGTGTGCGCGCATAGAGTCTGCCAGTCTTCCCTGCTGGATGGACGGTAGGCTCCCTACAGGCAGGAACGTTATCACTTTGTGTTCACCACACGGAGTTGATGCTTGATACTGTACACCCAGACTCTAAATGGACTGACTGCCCATCTGTGATCACACCAAATGGCTGTGCAGAGTGGAAGACCATGCCCCTTGTAATTCCTGGTGGGACCAGGGTTGCGGACTCAAGGGTTTTAATCCACCCAGCCCTGCTTCTAAGGTATCTTCTCCATCCATGCTTTGAGATGTCCACACTTGCCTGACTGTCACCTTCTTCCCTGCTCCCCAAGACCAGGATCGTTTCTTCTGGCTTGTGTGCCACACCGGTCTGAACCAGCATCTAAGGGACACCGATGCTCTTAAGGACCCAGCAAATTCTACATTTTTAAACAATCCCTGATGTTTGTATTCTGCTGACAGGCCCGACTCTCCTCAGCACCTCTCCTCATGCGTACTCCACTACTTCCCCCGCCTTCTAAATGAAACTCATGGAAAGCTAGGTAAGCTGAAGCCTATATATATAGGCTTCAAGCCTGGTCTTAAGAAGACAAAATTAGCAGATGCTCCATGTTCAAATATATATATTTCCTACCATTTTTCTCCTCAAAGTTAGTTTCCTTTTGCTCCTTATAACTGGGAACCAGTGGGGATGTCTTCACTACCGCTGTGCACTCTTATAATGATAAATCATGACTCAAGTTTGATTTTTTTATGAAATATGAATCAGTAGCATTCAAGCACTTTTTGGAATAAGGCCTCCCCCTCGCACCAGCTAGGAGTTTGGGTTTCAATAAGTGCATGAATGTCGCTGTACACACCTAAGGTGTAAGCTGCTGTATCTGCCTTTATATTTTTTAACCTAAAGAAAAAGGTCTGCATATGTAGAAACTCCACTATTGTTGATGTGAGAGGCCTTAGAGTTTATATAAAACCCAAGGCCTTGGTAAACCTTTGAGTAAACAAATCCTTAGCAGCTGGCTCCTTCTGCCAGATGAAGCTTGTGTGAGATAACCTGGAGAAGCTTCGGAGCAGGGCCATCTATGTTTGAGAATGGCCACTCACAGCGAAGCTAGGAGACATGCAAGAATCGAACACTGAACATTTAAACCAGAAGTACTGGCATGTACAGGAAAGCAGAGGCGTTCTTGCTTTGGAGTCACAGAGTTAAAAGTTAGAAAGAACACCTTCCCAAAGGTCTCAGCACCTCAGCTTTAGCTGGCAATCCCCCTTCTCAAGTGTTAATTTGGTTTCCTTTCTTTAAGTCTGGAAAAAGATTAAAAATTCTCTTAAGGAATTCACTGGAAATTAATGTCAACACTTTGTGATCTTCAGTGCAAACCTTGGCTGAAAGGGCAGCCCTCCCTCTGCTAAGCTGTGAAGAAGGAAGCTGGCCCTGGGTGGTTCTCCCAGCATACCTCTGCAGTGATGGAGAAACTGCCATTCCATTGTAATTCTTCCGTTCTCTGTCTTGCCAAGCCCAGTGGCTTCTGTTATAACATGTGGCAGCTTTTCCCTTGGAGGTAAACTCATCCAAGTTACCATAATATTTAGGGCCAGCTACAAAGGCATTTCTTCCCCTCAACCTCATGCCAAGTCTAAGTCAAACCTACCTCCTGCCTGGCCATTCTGAGAGATCCACCTCTTATATAAGAAGGGCAAGAAACCCACAGGCCTCCTTTTCTTTCCTTAACGCCTGTTTAAACAGATAAACAAGGCACATCATGCCTAGTGTTGCTTTGGGCTCATTCGCCCCTGCTTCAGAGTTCCTTGTAAGAAGCGCTATAACAAGTTGCCTGCGATGCGTGCAGAAGGAGGGAGGCAGAACAGCTTAAAATCACGGGTGTTCAACAGAGCTGGGGCTCTCAGCAACTTTTTAGAATAGTGTCAGCCTCCGGGGACAGGAGAAAGTGGGACCATCCACCTGCCAGGCCACTATCTGAACATGGAGCATCTGCTAATTTTGTCTTCTTAAGACCAGGCTTGCAGGCAGGAGCCAGTTCTCAGTCAGTTGTAGGTTCTGGTGTGAGCCCTGGCAGTTTCCTCCTTGGCAGTTGACCATCCTTGCTAAAGCTATGGTACCCTGCAACCACTTTGATGTGCATTCATTAATTTCCTTGTCTTCTTGAAGGAAGGATTGCTGTCCTTACTGATTTGCAATAGGGTGCTTTCAGCACAGTTTGTGTGGGGGATGTGTGCAAAAGGTTATATATGGCGGGCATGGGGTGAAGTACACTTGAAAGATGGGTGTCAGGGAATCACTGTCCAGCCTAAGAATCAGCACATTAGATATATTTGAGGATTCTTTTTTTTTTTTTTTTCCTGATTCCTACTATACTACACCACACACACACACATTGCAGACAGTTTTATTTACAATTATTTTCTGGCTCTGAACAGACATAGGTTTTTATCACCACATAAGTTGGCATTGGTAGAAGCACTTGAAGATGTGACAGTGTGGCCCCACATTGTATGTGGTCTTCTTTGCAGCTTGAGTTTTTCTCCTGTGTTGTGTTTGTAAAACTCGTACGGCTGATGGGGATAGCAACCGTGTCTTCCTCTGTGTTGCTTTGCTGTTCTGCAGCATGAGATGCGTCTGAGAAGCCGCTGAGGATACAGGTGTGCATAGGTATGGGAGTGATCGACATGCAGACAGCACCCCGAATGTTACAGAATGCTTCCGTTGAGGCTTGTGTGTCACACGGTGCTTATCTGTTAACCTGTTGTGTGTCCTTCTGGTCGTTAGTGTGTTGTCTCTTTGCTGTAGTGTGACACACAGAGGAGGAGTGAGGAGCATAAGAGCGTCTAGAAATGAGGAGAGAAGCGTTTGCAAGCCCTAGGGTGATGTGAAGGTTAGCCATTGATGTTAGTGCCTCTCCAAGAGTCTTGGGAAATGGAACCACTATATCAGTTCTCACTGTCAATTGAAATACACTGTGGAGAAAGTCACCATGCTTCATTACAGTATCTGGTTAACTAGCTCTTGTTCCCTGAGTGCCAACATCACCTGCAGTAACTCCCATTCTTTACTCAAAGCAGGAGAAATAGAAATAGCAGTGCACAGAGGGTGGACCAGCATTTGAATGTATAAGATCCGTTCCTAAGAGCCATGTTCTCTCGCCCATGTGAGGCTGTTCTTACAGGCGTTGACCAGGTCCTGCAGCATCAGGCGTTCGGACATTTTAAACTCGTATTTCAGTGTGTCTACCTCGAATCCAGCTAAGAAACACCCTCAGTACAGATAACGGACAGTCCCTCGGTCTGTCTGTGTGGATTAGTACCTGTTACACTCCCTAGCTCCTGGCTGCCGCTTGTGCTCTACAAAATTGATTCAGATGATCTGATTCATGGGGTTTGTTTTAATTAAAACATTTAATTAAAAACAATTTAATTAATAAACAATTTAAAAGAGATCCTTAAGTTGTTTGCCTGTCACTACCCAGAGTCAGTAAACAGTGACAGGGCCTAGTCCCCTGCCTCTCAAGCACATACTTGCTCTATGTTAATAAGCCGTATATCTCCAGGGGATCTGGCAGAGATTTAAAAGCACTTAAGTTTATGCCATTAAATATGAAGGGTTTTTTTTATAATATTAAAGAGACCAGGCAATGACCAGAGCAAATGTGCTTTTCTCTGAAGACCTTTGACAGTCAGGGGTGCTGGGATTAGATCAGAGAGCTGCTGTTGTGGGATGCTGAGGGAGTTCAGTTCTGTAATGCATGATCCCACCAATGGGTAGGTGGTGCTGTGGTGGCTCAAGGGAGAAGCAGGTGGGCTATCTGAGTTGGTGCCTCCCTGTGTGTGCAGGTGCTGTGCAGTTAGTTTCCTATGTTTATGAAAAAGCTTCACCACACAAGTAAACAATGTGAGTTTCCAGACGCTATGAATCGTCCGCCATCTGAAGACAAAGCAGAGGGTGACAAACCCCCTTTGTCAGCAGGACCTTGCCAGAGAGATCAGAGTCCCTGCGCTAATCACACGTGGATAGGTTCATGGAGAAACACTGGGGAGAAGGCTTTCTGCAGCGTGGGAGCTGCATTTCTAAGGTTAGCGTGATGGGATTTGAATGGAAGACACAGTATGATGGTGAGCAAAAGTGTCCATCCTGCCTGTTGATTCAGACAGTTCCCAGGGCAGCCAGAGATGGGAGAAACGTGTGTCTGGCTCTTCCACTAGGTGTTAGGTGGTTGTTGTATACGGTGAATCAGCTCGTGGCAGAAGGTCAAGGTCATGTCAGTAACTGTTCTGGGTGAGCTGCCTCAACACAGGAACATTCTTTTCTTTGTCTCTGAGAGGTTCCTTGTCCATGTACTTCCTGCAGCTGCGGGCGAGTCACTGCCATTCTCTGTAGCCCTTGTCATTTGCCCTCAAGACCACAGTCTGACCCGGCAACCCTTGTGGCGACAGCGCACCATTCAGACCTTGGTGAGCTGCTTCTGACCCACAATCTGAAGCGCTGTGGTGAGTTGTGCGTGGTGACGGCCAGTGAATGAATGGAAAAGAACACAAGGGCAAGAAGCCAGGAGACCGGCACAGGCACCCAGACCTCTGCTCTGGGGCTGCCATCTGAATGGACTTGATAATCTTTGCTGGCACGGGTGACCTGTTGGTGACGTTGTGGAATAAGTCATGTGATGAGGAAGCAAACATTCCATTGCATCTGGACCTGGGAGCTCTGAGTGTCCTGAGCATCCTACCCTGGTGACGTGACCTGCCTTCCTGGCTCTCCTGTGTGAGGTTGCTCTCCATTCCCCTGCTCATAAGTAGCTATATAAATTGAATATATCCTTTTACTAATTTTTGTGTGTGGGGGTGGTAAGAATACAAAGAAACTGCTTAAGAAGTCCTAGTTTGTAAAAATTTATACACAGTATAGGCTCCATGCTCATGAGACACACTGTGTAAAGAAAGGGAAATATAGAATATTTGTCACAGTTTTTAACTGAGCATAGACCTGTGATCACAGAGCTCATGGGAGAGGGTAGTGGAACCTCTGCCTGCTGCGGCTGATGACACGGTCAGGAGAGAATCTCCCCAGTGTCTATGCCTCCACCTCTGCCACGAGGGAGGTTGTTGTTTAAGGATCCTGGCGTCTTACATGGGTTCACACAGTCATATTTACCACAAAGTATAAACGGTGCACATGAGAATATGATAGGAAACAGGTGAAGTGCTGATTACAAAAGCCAGCAGTGGCTGCCACCCCCCAATCCTTTCTCCCTCCCTCCCTCCGCCTCCCTTCCTTTCACCATTTCTCTCTCTTCCCATTTCCTTCCTTTCGCCTTCCTTTTCCTTCTTTCAGCACCCACCATGTTCAAACAAGGTCACCACAGACCCTTCACCCTTCTTCCCGAAGCTTTCAGGCTTAAGGAGGAAGCAGACTGGGTAGGCAGGGCACACAGGCAGTCGAGGCTTTGGTGGAGCATGGACCACAGGGCATCTTCTCAAAACCTGCACGCCCCAGCTCAGGACTGCCCTTCTGTCCCAGATCCACTAGCATGAACACTAGGTTTTGTGGAGCTGTGCAGCACAGAGTAACTTTGAGAGACTGCTGCTTGAGATTTTCTTTTTCAAAAAGATGATGGGTGGGCAGGCAGATAAAGTGGACGGCTCCTGGCTTGTGCTTTACAGAATTAGGCAGTGTCTTTGAGTGTGAAATTGAAAGAGAAAACTTTTTCAAAAGTGGCATTCACAAATAAATTGGAGCAGATGTCTTCATCCAGCACCCACCCCTCTCAGAAGAGGAGCTGGAGTGGGCGGGAGCTACTTCTGTGGTGTGGATGGCACTGCCCATTCCTAATGAAGACTCGCGGAGAAAGAGCAGCAGTGGCATCAGACTGAAAACGGCTTTGATCCACTGCAGGACTGGGGCAGGAGAGTGCTGGGAGGAGAGCCGCCACCCTGCCCAGCAGAAGAGGCAGGAGGGCTAGCTCAGCCTCAGCTTGTGAGTGTGGGCACTAGAGAGGCTCTGAAGCCAGAAGCTTTTCAGCACGGTTTGTTTTCTGTTGCTGAAAGGACTGTGGATTCCAGGCTCTTTGTACCTCCCCACCCCCCTGGTTTGATAGCATGTCTGATCTGGACTCTTGGGATCTGTCTCTGGTCCCCTCAAAACCAAGGGTCTCCTTCCCTTGGTCCTTCTGAACTGAAACAGCAGGCAGGCCTTTAGAACTCACCCATTTTAGGAGATTCCCCAAACAAGAGATTCACTGAAGCTAGGAATTACCTTTGCAATGCACTCCTCGCTAGGGAAGACTTGGTGCACTGAACTTGTTCAGCTGTGTGGTTGATCACATATTTAGGGAATTTTAAAATAAACTTTAATGTTACAAGCATTGTTTACATGCGGTTGGTTCTAGGTCTTTTGTGAACAGTGGAACACTAGACTTGTTCATGGCATGAATTCAATCTAGACCCCAGTGGTTGTCGGCACTGCTGAATACCAGGCAGCCGAGCGTTTGCTTCAGATAAAGACGTGTGGAGGGTTTTAATCACTTTTTTCCCTCTTTTAAATACCGCCTTTCAGTAGTTGCTTCTTAGTGAATGAGTGATTGTTTACTGAAGTTTTATACCAGGGTTTTGGACATTAAACAGTTGTAATCAGAATACAATTTTGTAAGAAAATATCTGCTCATTTTCTTACCCTTACATCAGAACAATAAAAATAAATTGACATTCTCCCCCTGGGCATGTAATGATTTTAGAAATCCCGCCATTCTCTTTTTGAAAACTTGAATCGTAATAAATGAGTTCAGAAGAAATTTAATTATAGTTCTTAAGCTGTAAACCTCTGGAAGTGGGTAGGGCCGCAGCAACTTCCATCTCTGGAAACAGACAAGCCATATGCAGCTAGAATAAAATTTGACCCTTTAAGTGTGATCAGCATCTGAAGGAAAATCATTTTTCCTCTTTTTTTTTAAATTATTTTCCTTATTTGCTTATCAATGAACACAAAATACCACACTTGGGCATCTCTTAGGCAACAGAAGCAAGAGCCCAGCATTTGTTATCGTGTAGGTGAGGTTGTTAGCATCCTGTGGAAGACAGTGGCTGACAAGGCCACCTGGAGGAAACTTGGATCAGACTCTCTGCATCGCAGATCCTCCTCTTGAAATAAACTTGACACAGAGCATCTCAGAAGTGTTATCCTCCCATAGTGGTTCTCAGGTGGCCTTTGGATATCCTGCAGTCATTCCTCGAACTGCCAGCTAGGAACTCCCATGAGCTGGCACATGCTCCCTCAGCTTCTCCTACCCAAGCAGTCCATGACATCCCTTCCTGATCGGGATTTACAGTGTGAGTTGTTCTCCAAGGTCCCCAAGCACCGAGCACTGGTGGTTTAAACTTAGGTTGGTGAAACCTGCCAGTTGCCCCAGAGGTAGGGAATTCGGTGTGGGCCACTGATAGTGGGCTGCCACAGAAGTTCTGTCCTATCCTGTGAAGGTAGTGAGCAATATTTTCAGGTCTCAACTGCAGATAGTCCAGGATGCCTGTAGTTAATTAACAAGGCATATATAATGGAAAGAAATGACCTGACACTCACATAGGTGAAAATAGTCTATAGTTTCACTGTAAAGTTGAACCAAGAAAGAGCGTGTACACAGACACCTTACAGCTAATGGTGAGCTTTGGCCACCAGTGTGCAGTATTTTTCACCCATTGGCTTAGGCCCCCGCAGCCAGTGCGATCATGTCTATTTACTGCTCAAACCTAAGATCTTTGAAACGATGTCTGTGTTCTGCTGAGGCGGCCTGCTTTTATGAGTGCCGGAGTACATGTGCCGTCCCCTGAATGAGACCAGTCTTTATATACTGGAAAAGGTTATATTCCTACAGATCCCTTCACCAGATCCCTGCAGGCGTCTACGCTATCAGAAACTAGTTTAACTTGGGAACTGCATTCAGGGTTTTGAGGGCAGCAAACCCTGGCCAAAGGTCTGTTTCATTTGTCCAGAAACTGCCTTTCTGTGTAAGCTACATGCATTATTCTCTGCTGGGCCATGGCCCTGCAGCCCCAGAAGGTATCTGAATGAGCCTAAAATAACCCTGCCACCAGGACAGAATGGGGCCTATTTGGCTTGTGTCTTGCTATTTGTCCCTCCAATGAGTCCCAGTTGTGACGTCAAGGCTGCCTGCCGTTCAGCATCAAGCGAGCAAAAAGGAAATCGTGGCCTCACTTTTCATCAGTAGCCTGGACAGACGCTTGGTCCTCAGGCATCCAAAATGCTCTGTCTGGCAGAGCTGTGCATTCTATGCCTGGGTGACCTGGTTAAAAGGAGGAAACCAAATGCTGTTCCCAAATGCTCTCCAAAACAAACCTTCCACCCAGGCGGCTCAGGCTTGGCCCCACAGCCTCCAAGGACTGAATGGCCAGGCCACACTACTTGTGCATTCCGCTCCAGTTCAGCCTCTGATGCGAGAATGTGATTAGCAGCGGCCTTGATTAGCAGCCTCCTCAACAACTTCACTATAACAACTTCCCTGTGCTGCCTGCAGGTCCCTACTGCAGAGTCCCTTCTGGAAAACAAAGGCTGGCTTTACAAAACCTTTTTGGAATCACACTCAAAAGTGTCAGCTAGTGAATGACAGGCCACCTTCACCTTGTCCTCATCTGGCTTCCCACTCCCGGCCCCCAGCCACGGATTTCTCAATTCTAGAAAGACTTGTGTGTGTGTGTGTGTGTGTGTGTGTGTGTGTGTGTGTGTGTGTGTGCATTTTAATCTTTATAACCCGCTCTTCTTTCTTAGCACCAATATGCTCTGTTTTTTCTTGCTGGTTTGTTGAGAGCAGTGCCTTGCTTTGGGGAGAAGGAGCGGTCAGTAAGTCTGAACCTACCTCTGCAGGACACAAAGTCATCTCAGGAGACCACAGCCTCCTTGGCCGTGTTTTGATGTCTTACAATAGTGGATGCCTCATACCAACTTAAGACTAAGTCATGCTTCCAGTCCCTGCCTCCTCGACTTTCTTTCTGCCATGGAAGGCCACTTTATTTTAGGAGTCTGAGGTGAGCATTCAGTCACTCGGAAAAGCCCGGGTATGACAAACCACACTGTACTTCAGGGTTGTGTTAGACAAGTCACTGGGTTTGAGGTTTTGCATTAGAAATCCCTCTCAGCCCTTCTGCGAATGCCCCTCTGTAAGCCTTGGACTGAAGGATGCTGGCAGAAATCAAAACCACTCAACCCAGTACATACACAACTATATGTGCACATTTTATGTCAGAATCTTGATAAAGTAAGTCCTTGTTCTAGAGGCAGGTTCTTGCTGTATAACCCAGACCAGCCTCAAATGGAATTTAATCCTCTTGACCCTGACCCTGACCCTGGGGTATCATAATATAAAATGTAACCGTTTTTAAAGACTTGATTTAAAGTTGAATCAACTGCTTCATTATGGCTATGCCCTATAAAGCATGGACTTTGTTTTCATTATATGAAAGAGACTTGAGACACGATGCAGTCGTTTTCTTTCTTTGGACAAAGATTGAATACTGACTTCTAGCCTTACTTCAGAGAGGGTAGTTTGTATAGAAGCATTTGAAATATCCTTAAATCCCTCCATTAATTTTTTTAAATGTACAAGCCAGTCTCTTAATTAAACAAACAAACAAACAAACAGGAAATGTAGCTTTCATACAGTCATCTCTGTTGGGCTTTGTTTTCCTTAAGCTGAGTCTTCAAATTCTGACTGTAACCTCAGAGGTCTTACAATACGTAACACAATGTTATTTTCTCAATTTGATGAAAGTTTCCAGTTTGATGTTACAAGGTGACTGTGTTATATTTATACTGTATTCTGTGCTGTTAGCCAGTCAAGAAGGTGAACAAGAAGAGACACTGGTAACCCAAGGACTGGTCACTGCATGACCTGTGTGTCCAACTAATTAGGATGAACTTTGCTTCCTAATACAAAGTATCCAAGTGATCGATACTCTGGAAACAAGAGCCCCTACCACCAATACAGTGTTGCCTTCCCTTTCTGCTTGAAACATATGCATTCTGTGCAGGTGTGTGCATCCACACTTGCCCTGGGGCCAGAGGAGACTGTCAGGTGCTGTGTTCTTCACTGTCTGTCTTGCCCTCTAAGACAGGGTTTCTCCCTGAATCCAGAGCTCTCCAGTTCTGTCTTTGTCTTTTTCGCTCATCTGTTTTTCTCTGTTCCCTCCCAACCCTCCAGAGCTGGGGCCTCGGACATGTGCAGCCACTCACGACTCTTGCGTGAGAGCTGGGGATCTGAACTCGGGTCATCGTGCTTGCTCAGCAGGCACTCTTGAAACTGATGTGCCCCCCACCCCCACTCCCACCCCGTGTGGTCTCTAAAGGAGTCAGTGTGCTTTAATAGCCTTTATTATCAACCTCATGTAGATTTGTATGTTATTCCTTACTGTCGTAGCTAATATAACGGGGGTGGGGTGCGGAATTTTTGTTGTCTTGTTTTATTTTCATTTATGGGGCACATGTGAATGTCAAGAGTCAATTCCTTCCTTCTCCATGTTAGTTCCAGGAATCAAACACAGTCAGGCTTGGTGGCAAGCTCCCTTACCCACTGTGCCATCTTACCTTCCTCAAACTAAAGGTTCTTAAGCCTCGGTGTGGAGTTGTGAGTGTCAGAGCTGTGCTCTCTGGTTGAACAGAGGCCCTGTAGGTAAAACCCTGGAGAAACACAGAGTGCTCATAGCACAAAGTAGTGTCCTTTCAAGGGCAATTGGTGTGCAGCTTGCTTGTTTGTTTGTTTGTTTGTGACAAGGTTCTACCACATACTTCTGGCTTCTTAGTGTAGTGACTTCCTATTTTGTATAAAATGTTCATATTTATTTTTAAAATTTAATGAAGACTTAAAAACTGATGGTCATAATTCTTTTCTCTGTAGACCCAGTAAGATTACTGAAGATTTCTGTGGAGTATAGTGACACACAGAATCTAAATCCAGGGGTTACAGGTATGACTCTTTGTGTCTTGTAATAGGTAATTTGACAGCCATTTTCTTCATGCGGCAGGTATGGACAGCCAGCGACCTCCATGGAAATCATGAAGATGCCCTTTCTGTCCCTCACTGCCTTCTGCCACAGCCCCTGGTCGGCAAGTGACCAAATTAAAAGGACCAGCCTGTCATTGAGGAACAACTGACAGAGGTCTAAGGTGTGTGAGAGAGAAGACAAAGGAAGCAGAGAGAGAGAGAGACAGGTGCTGGCCAGACTTGGTGACAAACAGGCCTGACACAGTGAAGACGAAGGTGAGCCCATCTCCCAAGCCTTACTGTAGAGCTGCTCTTCGAGATAAGGCAAAACAAGTAGAGGTGAATGTGTGTTATTTTCTGGTTGAAACAGGTTAAATACAGAGAAGAAATAACTTGGAAACAAACATCAAAGAAGGATGGTGGAAATGGTATGCTTAAGTGTGTGTGTGTATGAGTGTGTGTGTGTGAGTATGTATGTGTGTGTATATGAGTGTGAATGTGTGTGTGTACTTGTGTCAGTGTGTGTCTATGTGTGTGTCTGATGACATGAGTGTGTGTCTGTGGGTGAGTGTACGAGTGTGTGTATTAAAGAAGTTGTGATGTCTAATTTCAAACCTAGCTCAGGATTACTTGCTGCCCAGTGGACTCACACTCTTGCCTGCATTAGAAAGCCAAGATAGGCCCCGCTCCCTGTGCACTCAAGTGTCTGTTTTGTTGGCTGCATCTTGCTGTGGCACTAAGGGATGGACTTGGCCAAGCCCAGTCTGTAAACAAATCTCTTGGCTCAGGATTGTTCTCAGTGGTTAGCTGTGTACACTGGTTCTACTTTCCCCTCAAACATAGAAAAGCCTAGGAATTTTGAGGCTTGTTTTCTTTTAGAAATAAGTGGGATTTTTTTTCTTGCATATGCCTTTAAAAACATACGCATCTTCCCCACAGAACTCTTGGGGTTGCCGCAATTTTAAGCCTGGCCCATGAATTCTGAACATGGACTGCAGCCACTCCTGAGCCCTGCAGGGACCATGCTCAGTAGGATGGGAAAGCTCCTTTGCCCTTAGAACTCCTTCTGGGCCATGACCCGGTACATCACCTAGGATGAAAACGTACTATAAAAGTTTCCCAGGAGTGAGCCATGTACTTGGCAGCCTGGAGTGTGCACCGACACCCCACTTACAGCCACTTCCCACCTGGAATTTTTTCGTGGTTGATTTAATATCCCATCCAGGTTCAAGGTTTTGTTTTTTTTTTTTGTTTGTTTGTTTGGGTTTTTTTTTTGGGGGGGGTTGGTTGTTGGTTTTTTTTTTTTTTTTTTTTTTTTGGTTTTTCGAGACAGGGTCTCTCTATGTAGCCCTGGCTGTCCTGGAACTCACTCTGTAGATCAGGCTGGCCTCAAACTCAGAAATCTGCCTGCCTCTGCCTCCCAAGTGCTGGGATTAAAGGTATGTGCCACCACTGCCCAGCCAGGTTCAAGTTTTTATGACAGGAAGTGTGTGTGAATGCTTAAGGTAGGAGTAAATAGTCCTTGGTCTTGTGACTCTAGTGAACCCTGTAATAGCAGATTTTGGGATGGGGTAAAGTTCTGGCTTATAAATGTAACATGGGTCAGTTTTCCAGAATCTTGCGTGGAACTAAAACCAGAATGATCTGTTCAACTTTCTTTTCTATCTTTCTTGTTAGTACCGTTGGTTTAGGAGCATGTTTTTAAGTGTTTTCTTTCTTGTGATCCAACATAATACAGAGCCATTACAGCGTGGCGGGGAGGAGAGTAAGATGAACACCCTAGGTAAGCAGGCCACTACCAAGTAGCAGTGACGGTTCTATGTAGAACATTGTAGACCACATGCAGGTATACATGTCACTGAAATAGGGGGTGCCTTTGCTTGAAGATTGAAAGGACACCCAGGCTAAGGAGACTCCCAAGTGCTGCCTTAGACAGCCTGCTTTACGGGGGCCAGAGGAATGCAGACTGATGGGAGCCAGGGTGGATGCGGCTGAGCAAGTTCAGAGAGAGAAGAACCGCATGAAGCTTGATTCTGTTCCTAATCTGCAGAACTGCTTCCTGGAGGAGCTTTTCTGGAAACAAATGCACGAGAAAAGCAGGGTTCTTTCTTCTCAGGCCTGGGTGAGGCAAGGGGCCATGCCTCGCTCACACTAACACCGCTCACTCATGCTTCCCGGGGGTGAATAGGCATCGGACAGATTGCAGTTTCTAGCTTGAAGCCTCAGTCTAACTCTGTCACATCCTTGAGCAGGAATGTAGATGTGAAGGGCCAGATTTAAATACCAACATAAGTTGACTGCAAAGCCCCCCCTTATCCATCCTGGTTGAAAACAGGTCCTCTGAATCCTTCTCTCCGATTTAGCATCACTGATCTAGCAGGCAAAGTTTGTAAGGCCCACGGAGCTGTTTACCGTGGACAGACTGACCTACCTGGTCATCTTAAACTTGTTTGTGTGTAGTAGTTAAACTTTCTAGAAAGCTACATTGGCAAGTGACAAAAGCCACACTGTGGCTTTAAGGCAATTCCCATAATGCTCTGCCACTCACGGTGCACCTCATGGAGGTGGCTGGTGGGCTCTGGGGTACAAGTCAAGGTCAACCTCCCATGGCTTTTGAGTGCCTTGTCCACCGTTCCCAAGCTCCCTCTGTTTTCTTATCTGTAGGGTGGGGTAATAGTGGCCCTTAGCCTGTAAGGTTGCCCTGAAAATCGCTTGAGTAGAGCACGAGGCAGGCCTGTGTGTCACCAGATGATTAAACTGGCCTAATTAGGTTGGGTGACCTGCCTGAGAGCAGATTCACAAAAGGAGCTGGACCCCAGAGCTTGTGTCCTACCCAAATGAGGCCACTGTGTCTCCTGTCCCGTAAAAGCACAAATGCAACGAGTTCACTTGTTTCCGTTGTTTGAAGGAGAACTTTGAGTAAATGTTACGTAGACGGAGCACTTTTGTGTCAGGGTTTTATTTTGTTTGAAAAGGGTGGACTCTGTACACTTGTATGGTATCCACAACAATGCAAGTGGCAGGAAGACGTGGAGCAGCCTCGGGATCCAGTCACATTTGGAGTGTCCAGCCATAGAGCACTCACCCAAGTGAGCACATCTCTCAAGGACAGCAGTGACCTCCAAAGCCACTGTCTGCTTGGCGTGTGTCCCCTGTGCCCCTCCTTAGCTTCTGCTTCATGGCCTTCTAGTTTGGCTTTATGTTCCCTTTCCCCCCTATCCAATACTTCAGGACTGACCTCCCAGGACTGTCCCGTCAGCAGTCAGAGATAGGACGGGACTAGCCACACGCACCACCATTGAGATTTGAGCCTGGTATGTGTGTGACACTAGGGGAGGGAGGCTTCCTGTTGGCAAGATGGGAAATGAGCCATCCAAGCATTTGAGTGGTGCTCAGAATGCCAGTCAACGTCCTTCCTCCCACCAGCATAGCAGCAGCAGGACTTGTAGACTCATGCTCTCTCACTGAGACAGCCATAAGGTCTCAAAGGTGAGGGCAGCAGGGTGAGTGTGTATTATCATCTCCAGTTATAACTGGTGAAATATGTTCACATTATGCAAATGGTTCCCAGTATCAGTCTGGTGGCCTGTGGATATAGCACCATAGAGAGCGACTTGCCTAGTCTGTGAGAAGCCCTGAGTCCAGTCCCCAGTGCTGCCAAAGGCAAGCAGCAGCAACATCAACAACATGACCATTTGTAAAAATGTTCAAAACAGCATGTCCCTTCTTAGTATCCAAAAACAAGAAAGAAAAGAGTCAGGCCAAAACATCCAAAGGCACTGAAACAAAACCAGGAAGAACTTGCTCTGTCTCTACTCGGCAGTTACCGGTGGCAGAGGCTTGTGTACCCTCCTCTGGCATTGACCCACCACCCTCCCCTCACCCAGAGTGAAGGCTCATTCTCAGCTGGACCATGAAAGGCAAGGCGAGCTCTTAAGAAAAGGCTGCCTTTCTCCAGCATGCATGGTGTCCTCAGAAAAAACCCTGCCACGACTGATCCTCTAGCTTCCCCATGCATCTGAGCAGCCCTGCCGTCAGGAGCTCCTACACCCTTCTTCCTGGCATAAACTAATAGGCTTGGCAAAACACCAAACACCATACTTCAATGGCAGCTTCAAAGGACACCTTAGTGTTGGATGACGTGTGCGCTGCTGTTAACGTGACTGTCCCCTAAACGGCTCTGAAATTGGTTTCTTCTACGAACCTAGGGAGTGGCAGTAAACTCTGTTTAATGCCATCTGGGAGGAAAGAGGATTTTATGTTTGAAATTTGGGAGTAAACAAAACCAACTTTCTCTCTCCTGCAAGGGTTAATGCTCCAGTCAGCTTCAGATGGGTTCTCTTGAATCTTAAAATTGTTTTTCTGGTCACGCACTCAGAAGGTCTAAGCATTTGTGGATCTCACCCCCCACCCCCACCCCAAATGCTATTCTCTTTGGCTGTCTTAATTACACAGGGGTTGGGAAACCAAATTAAAACTAGGCGTGGCTGGGTAAACAGCGATCACATTGCAGGCTTTTAGCTTTGCTCTTGGGGCTGTCTCTCCTTCCCGTAGCTCTGCTTTGCACTTCGTATCTTCCTGAAGGAAATAGCATGGGGTCTTTTGGAAATAGTCACAGGAAGTGGGACTCGGTGGCTGGTTACTCACCAGCCGCGGAGTCAGTCCTGACAGGTGGCAAATGCCGCTGCCTCCCTCCTGATTTATGTGAAAATAGCCCTGAGAGAGGCAGCCATGAGGGTGGGTGCACAGCCCAAAGGGTTTTTTGTCCACCAAGTGGCTTTCACGAGGAGACTGGTCATGGCGTGTCATCTGGAGTGTGTGTGTGTGTGTGTGGAGGGGGGTGACTCAGCGCTGAGCTGGGGTCGCTCCACACACGTGGTAGCCACCGTGGGGTTTCTGCTCAGTTCTCAGAGTGCAGGCGGTCTCCTAAAAATGATCTCTCCCTCCCACCCCCAACAGCCGTCCTTTCTCAGTGAGTCACTTCCAGAAATGAATAGCCGCAGATTTTGGAATGAGCATTGTGAAATCTCTCGTTTATAATGGCAGGTTTTCAGTTGGTGGCTTGATCAGACATTTTCTCAAGATGAAAATGAGACCTTGTCTTTAAAAAGAAAAAAAAAAAAAAAAAAAAAGTAAGTAAGCCCTGTGGATTCAGAAAGCAAAAGTCTCCCACTGAAGAGCTGTCACAGCTGACCTAGCCCTCTGTGTCAAGCTGTGTGTCCTTAGATCTGCCTGTACGGATGAGTTCTTGGAATTACCGACCTCTCAGCAGTCGTAGCTGGTGGTTTCCAGTGCAGAAGGTTACTACTTGAATCAGCTCTCCTCTGGGTGAGTAGGTGGTAGTTTCCCAAGGTGTTCAGCAACTTGAGCTGTGGATTTAAAAGACTGCTGGCAGCTCTTACACACTTCTGCTTCCTGAAGCCCAGTGGATGGTTCTGCCGAGCAGCGGGAGGACCCTGAGGTGTGTTTTAACAGTGTGGACGATTGAATTACCACTCCATCTTTTGAATATGGAGATCTTTTGAGGAGGAGAAAGTATTTTTGCAGAAGGAAGTGGTGTATTTGTGGGGGGGAGCTTTCAGCGGGGTAATTATGGGGTTTTTGTTTTAAGCACTAAAGACCCTTCTTTGGTGTGGAGGAGATAAATGACTTAGGGTCTTAACAGAGAAGTTTTTCTGTAACTCTGAGGAAGCTCTGTGGCACTACTAGCAGTCCCCTCTGTCCAAGGAGGATGCTAACCCCAGCAGAGACTGACTATCTGGCAGTACCCACTCTGGGTCTGCCAGGCCCCATGGGCTCCTTCCTGGGTTAGTGGGAGCACTTGGTGCAGGGCAGAGAGAAGGAGCCCAGTTACTGGAAGCGGGGAGTGTGGCTGCAGGGATTGTTCCCTCAGTGGATCAGTTGTTTGACCTACTGACTCACTTCAGAGGAATTGGGAAAACAACCTAATGTGGTTTTATTGTCGCTGTTCAGGACTGTAGGGTTCCAGCCTGGGATTTCGATGGGCTGGAGGAAGGTGCTGCTGGCATTCATGCTTTCTGCTGACCCGCTCTTGGCTCTCCTGTGGAATTCAGTCCTCTGCTTCCAGGACAAACCCAGCCTGCACTTGGGGATCCTTGGGTGACCGTTCAACTGTGAGTATTTTTTTTTTTTTGAAAGTCACTGATTCTTGCTTAGAAACTTATAAATGGCATTTCATCGAAGGAAGAGCTTCAAAGAAGTGTCTTTGCTGATGTTCGTGTGTGATACATTTCACATTTACTATGAAAAGTACTCTGTGTGTGATCATAACTACAGAAGCACACACGACCTACAGACAAACATGGGAGCTAAGAAGATATTTTTTGTTTTATAGCATATACATAAAATGGAGTTGTAGTTTTGTTATTTAAAGCAAAACGTGCGCTAGATCTATAAGATGCACATTTGAGGAAGTAACATGTCTATGTGCGGAGACTTGATTCCTAGTGCTTTTCTTTATCTCACCAGTGCCAGCAAATAAGCCTCAGAAGAGAGCAAAGAAAGTGCTTTGGTCCTGTGTAAGAGCAGACTTAGAGAAGATAGCCCTGAAGATGTGTGTGCTACTCTCTGGGTTAGCTGTGCTGACTGCCTCTTCCTGATCCCATGTCCAGATCACATCCTTAATTAGTGTAAGGGTTGCTTGTTAGGTGATGGCTGTGGGCGTTCTTACTCTCCCACCAAGGGGCCGAGTCGAGGGTACAGTCTATTGGGTCATGTCTATTTAGTATACTCTTATGTCCTAATGCCTGCAGAGTTAGAGTTATCAATCTGTTCTAGAGTCTAGCCCTCCCCATCCCCCGCCCGGAGATGCTGATTGAAGCCACGAATCCTTTAACCACGTCATTACACTTTTGCTTGCACATGGAGGCATCCACAGAAATGGAGACCCCTCTCCAGATGCAGCAGGTATAGGAGGCTGGGCTGCACTCTCCGGGGCGGGGGGCGGGGGGGCTTACCCTTCTGGGCAGTTAGACTTCCCAAAGAACTGCTGTTAAAAGCAGGAAACAGCCAGGCCAGAAGTCACTCCATGTGACTGCTGGGTGGAAATACAGGGCCAGAGGAAAAGACACAAGGGCAGAGAACACATGACTAAGTAAGTAAATAATAGAGAGTGGTTGATACCATCAGGATCGTCATGTGTGGAGCCCAGAATCCCTGTCCGGTTAGCCAGGCGCATCTATAAAGGGGTATAACTTTGGGTAGAGAGCTAAGGATTCGTAACCACTTCAGCTAGTTGTGTGTGCCACCAAATCAGGTAGGGTCACTTGAACTTGAAGGTGTCACTTAAATTGGAGAGGTGGTTACACGCGTGGAAGAAATGTGGTGGGAGAGGCATATGAGGTGGTGGTTGAATACAAAAGGAACAGTGTCTGGAAAAAATAAATCCAGCCCTTTGAGCTCATGAGTTGCATTGAAACCAGTACCATGGGGCCATTGTGGAAAAAGAAGACATGGATGTGTTAAAAGGAGCGTGCCACAGAGGTTAAGAGGGGCAGACGAGTTCGCCAGACTCAGTGTACTCAGTTTGAGTCACACTCAGAGGAAAATGTTCAGCGATTGTGAAGTGCTGATACCCAATCAGCAGAAATTACCTAATCTTCTAGGTAAAGATAACGGGGCTGGGGCTTTTAGTCTGAAGGAGTGGGGGTGGGGGGCTATTGCTGAGAGTCCTGTGCAGTGACTGCTTGACTTCTCCTGTCTCCTTGCCTCTGTGCTGCCCACTTGGTCTTCATTTGCAGCACAGTGTATAGCCAGCGGCTGGTTTAGGAATGTGTGTGACCCCTTTGTGATAGACTCCTGCAAGTAAATACATCCAGAAAAATCCAAAGAACTACGGCCATGACACAGGAATTATCAGTACACTTTCTGGCTGTGATAAACAGATAAGAAAGGTGATAAGATAGTTGAGCTTAGACATGAGATGACATCTTTGGTGATAACTTTCTAAAGATGAAAGTAAGTAGCTATTTTGAGTGGTAGAACATTTTATTTCTTCAGCATGTAGGGCCTACTGTGATAGGTTCAAAAGGAAGACGACAGTGCCTGATTACAGTACTGTGGGGACAGAGCAGCGTGTGCTGGGGGGCTTGTGGCATTCAACCACTACCCTGTGTGGCTTCCTGATGGAGTTGAAGTCCAGACTTTCCCCCAAAGGGCAGCCACTGAGGTTAGCAAGATGAAGGAGTTAATGGTGAACCATTCCCCTGAGGACCAGGTACATAGGGGCATGGACCTAGGAGGTGTGGCAGAAGGCAGTGGGAGCAGACGTTGGGGGAACCACCATGAGCACGGGACTAGTGTGCCACACGGGGTGGCCTGGAGATTTCAAGAACATGCCTGGTGAGGTGTGTGACTTGGAAAGATGAGCAGGCAGCAGTTAAGAGGACTTGACTGGGGGACAGGTTGGGCAAGATAAAGAGGCACCTGACTCGGCAGAGCTATGATGAGCGGATTTGAAAGTAATGGACTCCAGAGAGAGGAGTGAGCAGGCAGATAGAGCAAAGTCAGAGTAATGGCTTAGTTACTGTGTACTGTTACTCACTAGGGACCTGTGACACAAGATGCCAGAAGGAAGTACAGGCCTGGAGGAAGAAACAGGTGGCATTGGAACATGCCAGAGCACACACTGGTTAGGTAAATGGAGATGTAAGACAGAGTGGGAAGTCAGCTTAGTGGGTATGGACTTCAAATTTGATGGACAATTCAGATGAGTATTGTGGTCTTGACTGGTATGAGGACCAATTTCCAAAGCAGTGGTCATTCTCTTGAGAGAGGGAGGGAGGGGAAGGGGTGGTGGTGGTGGTGTTTATGTGTTTGTAGCCTTCACTGGCCTTGAACTCACTCTGTAGTCCAGGCTGGCATGGAACTCAGAATCCGTCCTCCTCCTCCTGAGTGGTGGGATTATAGGTGTACGCCGTACCTGGTCTTTGTATTTTAAATTTGATTCAGAGTCACCAGTAGTAAACATTTCAATTGTGCATGCAATATGACATTTTGATAGATCGATAATTGCTTGTAGTAAAACCAGTTTATAGACAGATGTCACATGGTTACACTCATGTATATAAAAACACCATAATTCCCTATACTACAATATTGTCTTCTGTTAATGCAATACTTCCCATAGATTTATCTCAAATAACAAAATTGTAAAGCCTTTAACCTATATTTCCCAATCACCACTGCCACCTTCTGTTATTTTTCTATACATTTGACTTTTTTTAATTGCACATGCAAAAAGTGAATCTATCTTCAGTTCCCAAAGATGCATTGATATTAACTAATGTCTTATCAGTTAACGTCATATACTAATGCTTGTATATATCTTTTCCCGTAGCTACCTCCTCACACAATTTGCAAGAGCTCTATTAACCCTTGGTAAAGCCCACTTTTTAAATGAGCATTTTCTCTATATGCGTAAAACATGGCTTTTAAGGCGCTTTAGTGATGCATTGAGTTCTACTTTGGAGGGTCATATTTTTTATGTGTATTCAGATGGGTTTTTTCATTGTAAATCCCCCAGCGCTGGGTGCTGAGTCATTGTGTGTCCCAGGTAGTTTGTGGTGTTCCCGTTACTTTCTGTTCTGCACTGCGCCCCTCAGCAGCAGGACACCATGAAGTGCTGGGATCTTGGCCCATGCGTGGAGCATGTGGTCATAGTTTTTACTATCAAATGTCTCAGGCATAGAGCAAGGGTAAACAGTTTACAGCGAACCCCTTCTCTTCAACAGCTGGCTTCCACAATTAATACTTTACCACTCTTTTATTAAAACCACGTTTTTATTGATGTAATACTTTCTAAACCACCATTTGAACACCAAAGAAGAGTCTTAAAGAAGTTTCCTCTAATCCCTGTTTTTGTTTTGTTTTCATTTGCAGATCTGGTTTTGAGGACTCCTGGGAATTTGTATTATTAGTACTGTAGACAGTGAACAGCACAGTCTGTATCAAGGGAAACTATTTTCCAACATATTTTTGTGGTCTTACTTGGTGGCTTGACTTGCAAGGGTTATGAGGTGGTGAATTTATTTCTACAGCACAGTTCAGAGTGCCGTTCCCTACCAGCAGTTGTCTTTTGCCTTCATGGCAGAACCTGAAAGGAGCCTTTAAGAGTGGCTGCAGACCCACAGGAGTTCTGAGATGCTCTAGTGGCTGGGAGGGGAGGTTGGGCCAGTCCAGAAGTAGCTGCCCATGTCACAGTGCTGGCTGGAAAGCTGACAACTGTCACAGGCTGATTTCCAAAGTGGCTGAGTGTGGCTGTGTAAGGGAGCCTTTTCCAGGAGAGCTAACTGCCCAGGAGAGCCAACCACTTCAGACCAGTCCTCTCAGAGGACTACTGTTGAGGGGCCCTGGTTCACAGTAGGACCTTAAAGACTGGAGGTTGAGGAACTCCACCAACCCTTCCATCCAGGCTGAGAGCCATCCCCCGTGGATTCCCAGGAGATCATGGGCCTGGTAGGACCACAGCCTGAAGATAGATGACTTTATAACAGCCATCTGACCTACTTCTGCCTTAGTGCGGCATACAGCATCCAGCCGAAGGGAAAATTCACAACCTGCCGTGAAAGACATGCCTGTGCTCACAAAGTAGTGGGCCATACTGTGTTTTCCCGAGCTAGCTTTGGAGTTAGGATTTTGAAGCTGTTGGGTGGGGCTCCATCTGTGGAGTGGGGGTAGGGACCATGAGGTCCAATAGGTGGAATAGGTGGCCTCCCTGCAGCCATGCAGGGGAGGTGACTTTCCTGGCAGGAATTTCAGTGACTCTCCCCTTACTAACCACCATTCCTGCCTTGACCCCCAAGAGACACGCACTGTGATCCAGCGTCACCTCGGCTCTACACCCCCTGCTCCCCAGTTCTGTTCTAGAAGCCTGGCCAACAAATTCTTTGAGACACAAGACTATCTGGGGAAATGATATTAAGGAAAACTTAAGGATCTAGTAAGTTGAGCATTGAGATGAGGCATTCCATCCGTGTGAGCGAGCGCTTGGTTCCAGGGGTTGCTTTGTTCTTCCTGCTGATGTCCACCTCACACCACTTTCATGCTCCAAGAAGAGCCAGCTTGTTGCCTCCCGAGCCTTTTCTCTACCTCATCCCAGGGCAGCCTGTAGCTCTACATAGATCCAGATACTAAATAAGGATTTATGAAGTTAGCCAGGAGCAAGGGATGGGAGAGCCACAGCGCTCCTCTGACACCTCATTTTCCTTAGTGTAAAAATGGAAGGACGGAAGCAGACTCCCCTCCCTCCACCACTCATCCCCATGGTATGCACAGACCGTGTGAATCACCTTCTAAATCCACAGCCGGGGTGAGTTAGCTGCAAGGTTAGGTCTGCAGGAAGTAAGGCCAGCGAGGTCAGAAGCCCCACAGAGGGAACATGAAACTGTCCAGCACAGGGACCCTTAGGAGGATGTCTCAGGAATGCTGCCTTTTAGGTGAGTCACACCCATGTCTGTCTCCCAGATGTTATCTTGCCAAACAGTTTAGATGAAACATAAAATTCGTATGTATTAATAGACCCTGGGATTATATAACAGGTTAATGAGGTAAGACCCTAGTTTGTTGTCTGCAGCCAAGTGCGGTCAGCACACACTTACCATTCTAGCACTTTGGTATCTGATGCAGGGGCATAGGGAGAGTTCAAGGCCAGCCTGGGCTACATAATAAGTTGGAGACCAGATGAACTACACAGCCACACCCTGTCTCAAAATGAAACAAGGCTCTGCAGGGAGAATATAAATTATTTGTATTTCTGTAAATACACAAGCTTTACCTTGAAGCTTGTTCCTGGGGTGGAGACTATAATTGGGTATTTTGTGCTTCTGCCTGTGGGACCACTCAAAGGGGCTTTTTTTTTTTAGCATGTTAGACAAGTTGTGGATATTTCCCAGCGTGGTGTTTTTAAGTTTGTATTTAACTGCAAGAGTTTCTCACTTGATGCTGAGCTGTCACGCCACGTGCCAAGCTGTCGACTCACCCGTCATCTTCCACATGCTTATCATGACTAACCCAGAGCCCCAAGTCACTGTGGGTTCATTTCCTATGGTCTCAGTATTCCGGGGTCAGAGCAAACCAGGGAAACTCATGTTTGTGTTGATGTTCCTCATTCCTGTGAACTGCCCACAACACCGAGCCTCATTGAACATAGGTAGAGGCCCAAGTCAGCAACACATGCACCACAGGCCAGGCACTGTACCAGGTTCCCCCGTGACACACGGAGAAATCTGAGGGTTGGAAAACTGAAATCATTTTCTTGGGAATCACACACCCAACAAATGCAGGAACCATGATTCAAAATCATAGTCTTCTGCCAGCTACACCCAAGCTTTGCATTGTATCCTACCCTGTGTCCTGACTCAGAGTTCAGATCTTATCTGTGGGGACCATTATTCAGTTGGATGCAGTCACGTATCTTCGGTATATTACAGAAGGATGCTCTCATCCAGCTGGATGTTTCCATGGCATTCCGTGTTCTAGGTCACCCTGTGACAGCCGATTAGTGATGACTACGCTCTGCCCTTCTGCCTCCACAGAGTGTGCCATGACCAGAAGAGAGTCTTTTCAACAAGGGCTCTTCACAAAGCCTCAACCACCAAGAAGGGTAAGGAAAGCGGTGTGGTTCATGAGTCACCTCTTCCCTTTTCTTGACTAGAAACTAATGACAGCTCATCACTCTTGTGCCTTCAAGGAAGGTCAGCTCGCACAATTCAAACGTAGCATTGCAACCAAGAAACCAGTTGTCTTGTGATGTGATTGTTACCTGTGACCTCTGTGATTCCTCTGTCAGGGGAGAGCCTGATTTCCCATGTACATTGGTCCCCCTACCCTCTTTGTGGATGAAGGAAGCAGGGAGAAGCTGAAGTTTCTTCCCCTCCCTCTGCCACTTCAATGAAACACACTCCCCTCCTGGGTGTTCCCAACGTGTGCTATAACTTACCGGTGTTTGTGTTTCTTGACTTTAAGTTCCTCTTACAAACTGGGAATTGGATGGTGTCCATTTTAGGGTAAGCATGGCCTTTGAATGAGAAGCACAAAGGAGGGTGTTGTGGGACATATGTGTTCACACACATTTTGTAGATCTCATAGCTGCCTCGATGGCTCTCTCTATCCCCACCTCACTGATGAGACATCAGTTTGCCCCATGTTGACATGTGATGGTGAGTGACCCAGGCAGGACCTCAACTTTTTAGGGTCTACAGGCCTTGAATCCTAGTCTCTGGTTCTCTGTGTGGCTCCTTAGCAGACGTAAAAACTGTTCTCACTGCCTTTTACGAAAGCTACCTGTGTTGTTCTTGTCCTAACAGCTGGACTCGGAGAATTGATTGATTTAGTTTTTTTTCCTTTCTACTCTTCCCCCCACCCATTAGTGGCCTCTTGCCTCCTACACATACACTCACTCTCTCTCTCTCTCTCTCTCCCTCTCCCTCTCCCTCTCCCTCTCCCTCTCCTCTCCTCTCTTCTCTCTCTCCTCTCTCTCCTCTCTCTCCTCTCTCTCTCCTCTCTCTCCTCTCTCTTTCTCTCTCTCTCTCTCTCTGACTGTCTCTCTCTCTCTCTCTCCTCTCTCTCCTCTCTCTCTCTCTCTCTCTCTCTCTCTCTCTCTCTCTCTCTCTCTCTCTCTCTCTCTCTCTCTCTCTCTCTCTCGTCTTACACTGACAAGTGATAGAACCCCGCAGAGTCACAAGGTGTCGACATTGAGATTGAGTCTTGAGTGTTTAGACCACACTTTCCTTCGTTGTAGAGATTGAGGGAAGTAAAGAGCCCTGGGGCTTTGGGTAAAGTGCCTGCACACATGGAATGTGAGAACTGTAGTTGTGTCGGTGAGAACTGAACAAGACAGGAGGTAAGTGTACCGGGGCAAGGAGGAAGTAAGCAAGAGAATGTGCGTAGGCGGCCTGTGTGCTTGGCACAGAAAAGGCCTTAGAGAGGCTGCTGGCTGGGACAGGCTGTGTAATTAAACAGTTGAACAGATCTTATTAACGGCAGGGTGGTGTTCACCACAGGCCTGCAGGGGGATGGGGAGAGAGGGAGAGAGCTGGAGATGTCTTTGGACACATGGAGCTAGACATGAATTTTCACAAGCAGGTAGGCTGAAGAACATAGAATCCAGGTGACAGCTCATAAATTTAAAAAAAAAAATTCAACCCAATATTCAACTTGGCTTTCATCTAGGTAATACTGGTCAAAGGAGGAATTCTTAATTTCACGAGAAATGAATATTACCCCACAGTAGAACACAGGACCAAAGTTAAAATGTTATTTTCAATAATTTGTGACACTGGTCTGAAATTGGCCTTATGTGTTTGGATCTCTGGCGAGACCCTTCTGCCATTTGTCACTCTGGTGTTATGGAGGACAGAGTCAGAGAGAGGAAGACGCAGTGAGAGACCCCTTCCCTGGGGTTCTTAAAGGTTGGAGGCCAAGGCAGGCTGACACGCTTGTCCTTCATGCACTGAGCACATGCCTGTGACAGTCCCTGAAGTGACCCTAGAACACTGTCCAGTAAGAAACCTGCTAAGAGAAAGGAAGATGTGCGATGAAAGGGCCTCTAGGAGGTGATTGTGACAACAAAGCTAAGGGGTGAAAAGGAATATGTGGTCATGGGGGAGTTAGGGGTGAGGGCTCCATGCAGAAAGAAAGACCAACTCTTGGGCTAGTAGAGAAAGCCCTTGAGTAGTGGCCCAACCTTATGAATCCTGTGACCCCTTAATACAGCTCCTCCTGTTGGGGTGACCCCCTAATCATAACATTATTTTCATTGCTACATAATAACTGCAGTTTTGCTGCTATGAATCATAATGTAAATATCTGATATACAGATGGTCTTAGGAGACCCCTGTGAAAGGCTCACTGAATCCCCTCCCACAAAGGGGTCTCGAGCTACAGGTTGAGGACCACTGCCCTAGAGTGAGGGGTGAGTTCAGCATTAGAGGGTCAAAACGAAGGCAGTACAAAGGTTGCCTCCATTTCAGAAGCCTCTGGAATCTCTGGATACGCCCCTGGGAAGTTTCCAGGCTCTTTGGAGGGCCCCACCCTAAGCCACTGCCTGCCACTTCCTGTTCCTATGACTGTCCCTTGTCAAGGGGAATAAACAAAGACTGTGAAAGCACATGATGATATCTAAAGCCAGCCCGGCTCAGGTGCCCCTGAGGGTGACAGTGGCTACCCGGCTATGAGAGGACCAAGCTGCTTCTGCTGTGGCTCACACAGCCCAGGGGAGGAGACCAAAGAAGGGTATTTATGGCAGACAGACAAGGTGGTAGGATACCACACAAATGACAGTTAATTCTGAAAAGAGAAGCCCACATAGCTGGACCGCAGCCCTTGCAGGGAGTGGTATGCACAGAATTAAATGGGCCTCCTTTCCTCACACTCCAACTTAACAAGGTTGAGATCTCTGTGCTCACGTGGGGTGTGGGGGCACACACAGTCCTGAGTCCCCCTCTCATGCAGACACCACGAGCGTCCCATTTACTGTTGTACCTGCAGTTTCCACTCCCCGTTCTGCTGATTTGAAGTACACTGCCTCCCCTCGGAAAGACATGAACTTAGACCTCGGAGGCTGGTTCGGGTGGGAGCTAAGAGGAAGCACTGTGGAGCCCAAAAGTGTTGTGTCAACACTGTGGCTCTGAGCATCTAATCTTTTACTACCTGTAGGGACAGGTGGATACAGAGTTGCTGCTGGCAGGGAAGGCCAGTTTCTTTCAAGGTTACGGTTGTGCAATAGAGAATATCTTATGAAGCTGCGGGAGGGGGTCAGAGCAGCGTGTTCACAGAGCCTGCTTCTCTGAACTCTCTCCCTGCACAGGACCTTTCTTAACTGACTATCCGAATGGTTTCTGAGCCAGCATAGAGCGGAGAGCTGGGTCTCCAGAGAGCAGCCATTACCAGTCTGTAGTTAAGCTAAGCATCTCTATTTGGTAGGGACTTTCATTTTAGAGATGTCCTGGGGTGCTTCTCTAAAGTCCTTGTCTTAACCACTCTTTTTAAACAGTGCCTTTGTTCTAATGTCCAAGGGGAAAGGTGCGAAGAGTTTTTCAGTATCCAATGAGAAGGGGCAGTGTGCAGCCCTGTACCAGGTTGTAACTGGGAGGCTGTGCTGAGCTTGCGTCTGGGGCCGAAGCCAGACAAGGGGAAGTTTGAGGAGTTGGGGGTATTTTTAGCAGATCAGGCCTGCTGTGAAACTGATTCCTCCCTCTCCTTTAGTTCCAATGAGAGTGCTCTTCACTCTGAATGTGTGCTATCTACCGTTTCAGACACACATGAAAGGGGAGTGTGCGTTGTTAAGGTGAGGGGGAAGCAGTGCACACACCCACGTGTGTAGGCATGGCGTCCAGCATCCCTCCATTCTGCCAAGTTGTGGTGTGACCAGACGCCCTTTTGCAGAGCTGTGGCTTACCCCACAAACCCTCTGAGCTGGAGGACTCCTGTTTCCATTGGTCCCTTCCCATTCATTCCTCTGTCTGCTTTGAGGCCCTGACATGGGAATGATGGGCCTGCTCAATACTTTGGGTGCACTGATTTAACCAACAAGGAGTGTTAATTAAAACTTTATTCGAGTACAAGTACAACCTCTTAGGTAATTTATGTGGGCTCTCCCTGGGACCTGTGGGCGGTCTCTGGAGTCACTTGCGATGGTGAGAGGGCTCTTGCAAGTAACCAGAAAGCATAAATTCCCACCCTAGGGTTTTACTACCCTTTTTTATTTGCATAGTGGTTGGCCCTGCCAGCCTTCTGGCCACCCCAGCCTGTGGTACTGTGGAGTGGTACTGGAACAGGACCAGGAAGCTCTAAGCCCTGCCTCTTTCCTAACTACCCACCTCTCCCCACATGTGGAATTCACAGCCCCGCTGCCTCCAGACTAAGCTCTGAGCACATCCGAGTCACACACACATGATCTTTTTGGTTGTCCCCCTCTGTGATGTGCTAGAAGCCCTCCAAGGTGCACATAGATCTGGTTGTGTGTGAAAGGCCTGCATGCTGATTGGCCTTTCTAGAAAGGCTAAGTCACAGATGCCTGTCCCAGGCCTAGAGTTCAGTTACTGTCCTCTCCCTCTCCAGACCGTTGGCAAGTGACAGATACCAAATAACTAGAATGTTCTCTTAGAGATCCAGACCATGAGAGGACAATGCTGGGGAAGTGGGGGGGGGGCCTGGGACTGGGGAGCCCAGGTAGGGTATCAAGTCCTTCCTTTTTCTCCTCCTCCTCTACATGAAGAAGGAAGGCAGCCTTCATCACAGCGGGGTTGGAGGGGGAGGGAGAAGGGGCCACCCTGGGTCCAAGTTATTGCATAGGAGGCAGCCTCTCCCTGGGACTGCGGTGGTGAGAAATAGAGGTGGGCTTGAAAAGTTGGCCTCAGCCACCTGAACGTTGTGCCCCGACCCAAAATGGGTGGAGTCAGACCCAGCCTCTACCTACTTGCCTCTCCTGGAGGTGACCTCTCATTGGAACTCCCTGTGAGCCTGTATTGTTTCCTGCTTTGGGGGATTTCTTACAGGCCCAACCCTGCTGCTGCTGCTGCTGCTGCTGCTGTGCTGCTGTGCTGCCGCTGCCGCCGCTGCCACCGCCACCCAGACTCCTCACCCCAGACCCACTGACTGCCCAGGGATTCTGCTGGGTTTTCAGTAGGAGAGAAGTGTTTGTGTAGTGAGCTTCGAGTTTGTATATCCTCTCTGGCATTGGAACTGATGGAGTTCTGCCCTTTAGTGGGTGGGAGCCCCATTCCCTCCAGTTTAGATGGCTCTGATTTTCCACAGCATTGGTTGTGTGAGGCTGCCACCTGGTGGCCAACACGAAGCAACGTGTAACTTGCTTCATGCTCTGTGAAGGGATGCTTTAGCAGTGACCTCTGACACACTCGCTCTGCACACATCGTTCCAGCTTACATACTTAGCGTTTCTGCTTTGTCATATATATGATCAGCATTCTCGCCTCTTCGACTTGGGAGTCACTTTCCATGCCCCTTCCTACATTGCTCTAGGCACATCCGTTCTTTCCTGGCTCCCAGGGTTACAGGCTCTCGCCCAACTCTCGGGAGAGCTGCCAGGCCCCTCTGCCCCACAGTGCTCTCCCTCCCACTTACCTGGCTGATGACCACACCTCTGAAAGTCATCTCAGGTACCACCTCCCCTTGCCCCGGCTTCCCTCTTAGCAGGCCTGGCTCACTTCCCTCAGCATGCCTCAGCTCCTTTTTTGGAAGAAAAAGAAAGAAACGGAAAGCCAAAAGGCTGGAAGGAGAATAGGGAGGGGGGAAACCTGAGAGGATTTAACAACTGTATTATAATCAGATGTTTTTCTTCTCCACAAGTTAACTTGAAAGTAGAGACTGCCTTTTGTCTCTGGGCCCCTATGTAATAGGATCGCTCTGGCATCTGACCATTGCTCACTGGCTATGGGGAGGAATAAAGGGAAGAGGTCTTCTTTGAAGCAAACTTAGGGGGGTGCTCATGGCACTGAGAAACTGGCTGGGAGTGGGGGTGGGTTGCTGAAGCTAACTGAAGAGCTGTGCTCCCAAGCCTCTTCACCACAGCATTGCACAGGAGTTGTCTAGTCTCCCCCCACTACTGGAAGGCTCCTCTGTTTGAAACTTCTCCTTGTTCAAACCCCTTCAGTGACTCTTGAGTCCTGGGCTCCCAACAACCTACCTGTGGTCTATACCCAGACTTGAAGGCTTAGTAGCAACTGGATGGTGGTGCGCGCATTTGATAAGCTCGCTTTGCAGCAAAAGCACTTCCTGGGGGTTCTGGGACAGGTTCAGTTGAACTGCTCTGAGGATAAAGCCTTGTGTGAGTCCACCATAGAACCCATCAGTAGAGTTTGGGGTACACAGTAGGGAGACATTCGGGAGAGTGACATCAAAGAAGAGAGTGTTACAAGGCAGCTTATGATTGATGGCTAAGGGAATGTGGTGGCAGTTAAACAAAATACCTATAGAAGGTGCCTTTCTCCTATAAAGAACCTCATTCCAGACCCATCCTGCAGCCTGTCCCCCTCACACAGCTGTCACACTTCATAGCTGGTAAAGGTTTAACCTTCGTAAAAAGATTTTGGACTCCAAGTTTCGGATAGACTGCAGCTGATGGCATGTGTAGTTTAGTCCCCCTTCCCACCCATCTCCCTTCCTTGTTGAACCAGTTCCTTACATTTTTATATAAACAGCCCCGAGGCCACAGTAAAGCCTCAAGCACTCCGGGCAGAACCAGCTACTTCTGAGGCTCACTCTCCTCCTCACGCATGCCACCTTTCTGGGGCTGCCCTCTAACTTGTGACCTGCCTCCACAAGGGACCCTGCCCTCTCTCTGTAACCCAAGCACTTGACACAATGTCTGGCACACACTATGGACATGAAAGGAAAAAAAAATCCAGGGAAGATCAGTTGATTTGACAGCATCAATGGGTGACTGCTGTGAGCCCAGAACAGGCAACATGTCAGAATGGGTTTGAGGAGTGTTTAAGGAACAGGTACGAATTGTCATAACCAGACAGCGAAAGTTGTTTACATTTAAAATATGGAAGAATTTTTAAAAAGGTTTTGAGGCAGAAGAGCTCAAGGTCCAAGCTCTCTGCCAGCTCAGCATGTGTCTGGAACAGACTAGGTGTGGAGAAGCCCAGGGTGGGCAGCAGGTTTTCTTCCTGGCAGAGGGCTTGTGTAAAGGAGGGAGAATGCCCTGGGCTCACTAGATCTCACCATTGAAAGGCCTTAGGCATGCTCTGCTCTCTGGCAGCCAATACGTGCTGTTACCTCTTTAGAAACCAATCACCTTCAAAGTTGGCAAGGAAAACTCAGGGTCATTTTTTTCCCCTACTCTTTGAGACAGGGTCTCAGGTAGGCCAGGCTGGCCTCTAACTTACTACTTACTATGCTGTGACTAAGTCTAGCCTTGAACTCTAAATCCTCCTCCCCACATTTCCCAAAGTGCTAGAGTTTCTGGGTGAGCCAGTATGTGCTACTTCAGGGTCAACATTTTTAAGAACCAGGTGCCCGCCTGTGGCCCTGCCTTCATTTCCTGTAGTGATAGTTACCTTGGTGTCCTCTTTGTGGCCTTGTGGCTTTGGCATTGTGACCCACGTTGCTTAGGCCATAGATGTGGATCCCCCTTGGCCATAGGACTAGCCCCTTCTAAAACAAAGTCTTTCCCTTCAGGCGCCACCTTGGGCCTGGCTCTGTACTGTCCTTCGGTCCCCCTGCCCTCGTGACTAGAACGACCTGGAAAGTGGCAGCAGGCAGCAGGTGGACCTCCTGAGCTGAGTCACTGCCCTGGGAACAGTGCCCTGCTGAGGCCATCCCAGGCTAACTGGGTCCTCTCCATCTTTGAGGTGACAGAGGTGGCAGAGGAAATGGGGATTTTCTGGCCGAGCATACAGAAGGTTTTCCCACAATTACAGTTATGGTCCGTGATCTTACTTCCGCACTCCAAAATTATCCACTTACAGATGTCTTAGAAATAGAAGAAGGAATTTCAAAATGGTGGGTTTTGAACTTGTGGTTTAAGAGAGGGAAGAACAATGTGACATGGGGAGAGATACAAAGCCGTTAATACTCCATAAACAATGTGAAAATGAGGTTCAAGCTATTGGGGGCCTGGGCGTGCGCACACGTGTGCAGGCCACTCTTTTGCTCACCAACTTTACAGCTTTGAGACAGGATCTGTCAGTTAGCTGGAAGCTCACTCTTGACTAGGCTAGTTGGCCAGCAGACTCCTGAAGCCATGTTTCTGTGTAGGGGCTGGAGGTTTGAACTCTGGTCCTTGGGCTTATGGAATAAGAGCTCTTAACCACTGAGCCATCTCCCCAGCCCTGGGTTCATTTATTTTGGTTTTTTTTTCTTTTCCTTTTGCATTATTTTGCATTATTGCATAATTGCTTTAAAAAGTCCAGGTGCTTATTATGTATTCCTGCAGCAAAAGAAGAAAAAGGTGTCCTTTTGAAAGTTCCTTTTTACGGCTGTTTAGCTTACTCACCACACCAGTGAACAGAGACGGTCTCAGTCTATGCCACATCCTCAGCCATGAAATAGCATCCCTGTCTGCCTGAGATGTGAGCAGCAACAGAAACCATGCCGTTCTAACTGACCACACAGACACACCAGCCAATCAGAGCCAGCCAAAACCAATACAGAAAGCCCTCATGACTGAACACTGACCATTAGGAAGTGTTGCTAACTTTCTTGTAGTAAAGCCATAAAAAAGTACCTGATGTAAATGTTTCACCAAATTCACTGTGGTGTCCCCCTGGGGGCTTCTGGAAGGGAGGAAAACATGTCAGGGCTCTTGCTTTCCAAGTATTGGGGTTCTCTTAACTGTTGAAGGTTAAGTTCTTTTCCATTTCTGCCGACAAGCCCCGTGTGAGCCCGAGTGTCCTGAAGAGTAAGGCTTTGCCCACACTAGTCCTTCAGCTCTGGGTGTTTGTGGGTAACTGGGGCCCAGAGTGGGCTCCGCCACACCTTTGAGCTGCTCCTCTTACCCCAGGTTGCAAACCACGGCGTCGACTGTGGTCCAGAGGCTGGGGCTTACTCCTATTTCCCTTTTTGCCTCCTGTGTGCATAAAATGTAAGAATGTCCAAAAGGTTTCCTAGTCTCCCTCCTTGCTCCCTCCTCCTCACAGTTCTGGGCATGAAAGCAACACAGGAGAATGGGGGGCAAATTCTAGAATCCAGAACCAGATCGGGTTCCTCAACCTTTGGTTTCAGGTCGCCCAAAGTTAACGGCAGTTGAAGTTTGAGGGCACTTAGTTCTGTAGACTTCATTCTCCAGACTCACTGAAGTGAAGGCGTGTGGTCGGGGAGAATGGGGTTCAGTGGAAAGAAAGAGGCTCTGTTATCTTGGGCCTGGCCTGTTTCTGCATAGAGGTTACAGAAAGCCAGTCGTGGTGACCACATGGCATCACTGAGCACTGGGCTCTGTGTAATTGCACCGTACAAAGAGGCCTCCATAAGGTCTTGGGACTTAAGCACTGGTGGCTAAAAGGCAAAGGCTCCACCAGGCATGGGTTGGTCTATCTTGCCTTTCTGAAGTTGAAGCCAACATTCTTAATGGTTTTGAATATTCAGGAATCTCCCCTTTTGGCACAATGGCTTTTCAGGCGTGGGCTAAAAAATTTCTTCAGGTAAAGTTCAAAGCTGAAACAATCCTCACCCTCACACTCAGTGTCATTTGGTAGAATCATCTCATTTTGGAGGGGGAAAATTATGAAAAATGGCTTGCTTGCTTCTGTCAGAGGCCAGCATCGGGAGGCTTTAGCCTGCCAGGGGTCATGGATTTGGGAGAGGAGCTAGTCCCAGGCAGGCCTCTGGGTTCAGAGCCTGGGACTCCCAGTCCAAACCGCAGAGGAGGCTCCTGCCTGTCCTTGGCTTTTGCTGGAGGAGACGGCTCGCCCTTTGAGGAACATTCTGGGTGGGAAGGGAAAGCCTCATTCAGTACAGACCTGTGTGCGCTGTGAGCAGCCTTTTCAAACGCCTGTGGAGGGTCTCTCATGTGTTTCCCATTTACTAGCTCTTGGGGAGAGAGAGACAGAGTGAGAATGTGTCTGTCCCTCTGCCAGAATTGGACTCCACATACCTTTTGTGGATTTTTCCATTTAGATGAGAGCTTATGCTACAGTAGTTCTTAATAAAACAAACTTTCCCACAGGAAAAAGAATTGAGCCATGTTCCTAGAACATGCTGTACTTCAGGGCCTGAGTAGATAGATGTCATATTTAGAAGATGCTCTGAACGCTTGGAAGTGCCCAGTGGTGGAGATACGGCAGAGGGAGAAATCTAGGGGAGAGAGTGGCTCTGAGGACAGCCCTGGGAGAGCCCTGCCCTGACTCACCCCTTGCTCCTCAACTGAGGCCTCAGGGAGGCAGCCTCCAGGAAGAAAGGCTCATTCCCTTATAAACCTAGGAGAGCAGCCACCCCTTCTGTGCTGAGGAATATGCAGTCCAGGCCTATGGACAAGCTCCAGGAAGCACCAGACCACAGGCAGAGCCACACAACCGGAGACTGCCTGTGCACCGCGGCCATAAAGGACAGACGAGAACCGAGGTTGGGCACCCATAGCACACTGGCACCCAGCCACCAGCTTTTCCTTCATGAGCGTGTAAGACAGCATAATGCTGCCTGTGTTTATATAAGAACAGTAACCTGGGCCAAGAGATTAATTTGTCTAAGGAGAAAATCAAGTCAAAGACATGGGATTTGTACCCAAATCTCTGCCATGAAGCTGTCCTATGAGTAAGTCCTAGGCCTGACCTTCTAAGCAGTACTTACAAAAAAAGCTGTGCCTTTTACCTTCCCGTGGTGTCATCATGACCTCGTTACTGCCAGGCTAGCTCTCCCGGGAGCATGTCAAGCCAGCTTGTCAGCATGAAAGGAGGCTCCTCCCACACAGCTATCCTTGGCTCTAGTAACTCCTCCGAGCCCATGGAAGCAATGTGGAGGGAGGCCGTCTTGTTCAGTTGCTGGCATGGTTCTGGAAAACAGTAACAATGTCCCTGTCCCCCATACCTGTCTTGTCTAAATGTCTAAGACAGGTCATTTATGGTAATTTTGTTTTTTAAAGGAAGGCCTGCTAAAACAAAGAGCTCTGCAAGTGAGCCACCTGTTTGCCTATGGAGACCTTTCCTGGAATCCCTCTTCCTGGATGCAGGCTTGGGTACAGGGAACTACTATGCCACAGGCCTGAGAAAGTAGCCAGTGCTCTTAACTGCTGAGCCCCTACCTTGGCTTTTCTTTCTTTTCCTACAGTAGGGCCTTAACATGACTGCATCTGTCAAGTGGACAGATTTGGGCTGGAGGCTTTGCCTGCTCCCTTCCTCCACCTTTTGTGTGTGTGTGTATGAGCTCTTTTCCCTGGAGTTGGATGCATTGTGAGCCTAGCTGCAGTTCTGCCCTTAGATGGAACTTTTGTGTGAGGAAACTCACAAACTCCTGCAGGTTTCTTCACTGCAGAAACTGGGTGTGTAACCCACCGCCAACCAATCTATAGGGCAGTGGCCATTGGGCTCCCAGGTTCTCTGGGGGAAGAGAATGAATTATATCTACTCTGTAATTAGGCTTTCTCAAACACTGACCTGGGAGGCTCTTCGCCAGCCTAAATGCAGTAAACCACTTTCTAAACACTGACTGCTCACAGGTCAGCTGCAACCACTGCGCCTGTGATCTGATGGGGACCCTGATACTGCTTAAAGCACTGGCCCCTCTCCTTAGGCCTGTGACCACACAAGTTTGGGAAGCTGCTAGTACTTTACGGTGCCACTGATTTACTGCTGCACTTTGGATTTCACCTTGGGTCAGTCTTGACACATCCTCCTCCTCCTCCTCCCTACCTTAATCCTGAACCTGGGTTCCCCGCCCCAAAGGCTGTTAACACAGACTGTAACATAATCACGGCTGCTTCTCACTATTTCTTTTACCAGTCAACATCTTCAGATGTTAATCCCAATGCCCAGTGATCTTCCCAACATACACTCTCTCCATTCTTGTTTGGAAATTACATTGAAGGGCGTGAACTACAAGAGGAATGGACTTTGGACATTGTCAGGGTAGTGGATAGAATGGAGGGTCGTCGTGTTAAGTCAAACAAGCCAGACTCAGAAGGACAACTTGTACTGCATGTTTCCTGCCATATATGGAATCTCAAATGAAAAGCAAAACTCAACAGTGGGCTGTGGTAGCGACCATCTTTAAGCCCAGCCACTGGGGAGGCTGAGGCAGGTGGATCTTGTGCATTGTAGGTCAGTTTGGTCTCCAGAGCCAGGTTCCAGTTCAGCTAGGAGTCCACAGGGAAACCCTGTCTGGGCTATCCAAAACAAGCACACAAACCAAGATCTAATGCACACATTTACACAGGAGACACAGAACGAGAAAGGGAGCGTTTGGGAAGGGGATGTGGAAGGGGGAGGGGTGGGTGGTGAGCACTGGCCACATACTCATTACTTGTGTGGAGATGGCATGATGAAGCCCGACATTTGTATAATGAAACATGCTAATAGTAAAAAGAAAATGCCACTTGGCCCTCACGTGGTCCACAGAGAGTACTCTTTCCCAGGCTGACCCGCTCACAGACCTGGCCCACACCATCCTGGTTCGAGAATCAGCTTTGAGGCCTCTGCTGTTCCAGGCTCCCTGAGGGGCATTGCAATCATTAACTTGGACATAGCAGTGGTTAGAATCTTGACTGCTGAGTCACTGGGCTTCCCTTTGTTGAGATGTTAAGTCCCTTGTAAACCATCCTGTGTGGGCCTGCTGGGACAGCATTCCCAGTTTGTTAACCCGAGTGATCAATATTTTGGAAATGGCACAGCCTACGCCCTTGGCTTCTTGTCTAATGAAAGGTACCTCACATAGGAAAGAGTAGAATATGATGTAGTTTGAGTTCCATAATTGCCCTCTGCCTGGCTGTAGAGTGAGCAAAAAGGATTGTTCTCAAAGACAAGTGTAATGTCCGTCCTCTGTGGGCCTTCTGCAGCCTGCATTGCTAAAGCCTTAGGGCTTATTAATCCCCCTTGAAAATAGACCTCCTCCTACCCTGTGCAAGACACCTTCATTCCTGCTCTGGTTGGATCTACAGGTTTATAGCATGCTGCAGCTCCTACACCAGCATGCACAGTACACCTCGCTGCTGTGCCAGGTGGAAGGCCAAGGGGCATGCTCCTTAGTCATAACCACCCCAGTGTCGCCAAATGCAGGTAGCCAATCCACAGCAGTGCCTGCGTAAGGAAGTAATAAATGTCTCTCACTGGACAGCAAAGAGAAGGGACCTTTTGAAAGTGTCTGAGTAGAGAGCCCCACGTCCCTGGGATACACCCTGAGGTTCGTGTGTCACCGATATACCACATACTGCTCCTCTCATGAAGGCTCTCTGCAGTGTGTCTGTCCCTGGAAAATGCTTGTAGCAGGTTGTCTTTGTGGCCCTGTAGAAGTTGAGGCACATGCTTGCAAATCACCCTTAAAGAGGTCTTGCTGAATTTTGTCCACGGTGAGTCTCCAGTGAGTTTTTAAGTGACCATCGGAGTTTGGTAGCCACTCTTACACACCCAGCTGCCAGTTCACAATTAGGGAAGACCTACAGAAACCTGTGCTCACCAGTGACAGCACAGGTCCCACGTGGTGGAGGTCCTTGAATGGAGAAGTAATCAGAATATATTTGCAGGTGCTCATTCAAGTGCGCGGAGATGGGAGGTGCCAGGCAGAGGTATCTTTTTTTGACACATCCGTGTATGCCTCTCTCTTGTGAGCTGGACCTCTTAGCTGCATCCATCTACTAAAATGTCAAAGGAAAGTTCCATATTGCTCGTTCGATCATCTCATGTACTACCCTATTTAACCCTTACAAAGGTCAGCTCTGCTGAGTACAGCTTCCAGATGTGTGAGCACAGCTACCACAGTGACGCGTGTGGCCTGGCCCAGACACACCGGTTGGGCCTGCCGAGTCCTGGTGGCCCTAACGTTTTGAAGCTGTGTTCCTCAAGGGGAGCCGGTTCTGGATGCGATAGTTCTTGTGAAATCGCCAAGCCCCGAGGGAAGTCATCTTAATCCAGTTTGCTCACACAAGAACAGACTGGCTTCTCACGTCACCAGGAGCAATACGCATCTACTGCAGGGCCTTTCCACACACGAGCCCTGCTGTGGGTTACTGACTCAGACCAGGCCCCGATTTCACTATCAGATTTGACAGAAGTGCACAGGACGGACAGTGCGTTGAAGAGCAGCATAAAGCATGCAGGCTGTGTTGTGAAGCATTTTCATGGCTGGTGATCTGAGAGCTGCTTAGGGGTCTATCCTTGGAAGACGACTGTTTCTACTCACAGGGTGAAGAGTCTGCCAGCCCAGCGTGTGATCGGTGTATTGTAAGGTTTCTTATTTTTGTCCTTTCAGGAGTTGTAATACTGCAGAGTTGTTGCTAGTTAAAAAAATAACAGTAACCCAGCCTACAGAAACAACAGTTCCTTTATGCCCTAGCCCCAAACTAAATCGTGATGAGATTATGCGTCCGTTAAAGGGAGAACGGAAGTATGGGCACACTTGTGAGTGAAGCTGTTCCTCTTGGGAGGGCTGTGCTTGTAGCTGAGGGCCATGGAAGGCCCCAGAGTCTGCACTTGTATGCGTGTCCTGAGGAAAAAGAGGGCCCTGGCTTGCCCACCCCTCTGCTAGCCAATAATAGAGAGTTTCTTTACTTCAAGACTATTCTCATGGTGAGCCTGTTCCTAGGGAGCTGGGACTTGTTGAAATTATATGAAAACTGGGATTCAGACTGAAGATCTCTGTGTGTACATGTATGCATGAATGTGTACATGCATGTTTTTATCATATGTGTGCACATGTGTATGGGTGCCCACCGAAGCCAGAGAGGGCATCACATCCCCTTCAGCTGGAGTTGTAAGCCAGCCTGTGTGCTGGGAACTGAGCTCAGAAAAGTGCTCTTAATGACTGAGCTCATTCTCCAGCCCCCGCAACGGTTTACATATTTTAGACGTAGGGCCTTTCAGGCCCACCTTTAATGAACATTTTCTTTCGGTTTGGTGCTGTTTTTATTTTATTTTATTTATTTATTTATTTAGAGAACAAAAAGGTTTTCTTAAACTAGTCAAAGGTTTATTTCTTTCATTTAAAAAATATTTAGGTATTTTTTAATTATTATTTTTTGAAATAGATTCTCAGTCTGTAGCCTGGCACCTCGTGGTGCTGGGCCAAGGAGGGGTCCAGCAGCGTTGTTGAGATCTGAGTGTAAAAAGCAAAGCTGTAAGACTGTCTTTTGAGAAAGTAGGTGAAGTCCCATACACACTGGCTATTTCACAGTCCCAGGGAACTGTTTGTTTCCTCAGGTAGGACAGCTTACTGTAATTACATAGAAAAATGTTCTCCTTTTTTTTTTTTTTAAATTTTTATCTCAGTATTTCTTAAACAGTGCTGTGCCCCAGCAGCTGAGAGCAGAGAACCTAGCTGATCTTCTCTTTGCTTTCAAACAATTCAGCAAGAACCACGAATGCCAGGGATAGGTAATAATGTAGATTATATATCTAAAGCAAAAAACGCTCAGTTGTTAATTCAGAAGGCACGAATACAGGAATTTGTTTGATTATCGTTGAAAGTTAATGTCATGTAGTGAGCCCTGAAATTACATGGACTAAGCCGGCTATAGTCACGTAGTTAGGAGAATGTGTGTGTGTAACAGCAATTAAAAAGAGTCCATGGATTTGAGAATGAGCAGGAAGGGATGAAGGGGAGGAGAAAATGTTAATAATCATTTTAATGTCAGTACATTTTAAAAAAATATTTTAAAAAGAAATTTAACATAAAACTTTTTTAAAAGGTATTCTTAAAAAGGACATTAACATTCTAATACCTAAAATGTTTCTAAATAGTTTTTTTTAAGGCTGTGGATGTGTAGTTATTGGAGTCCCTGGCTCATTCAAAAGAGTGATGGCAAACGGCCTGGCCTAGCAAGACCACATGTCAAGAGCCAATGGAAGGGAGACAAGAAAGAAGCCAGAAAGTCCCAGCACTTGGGAAGCAGAAGCAGGGGCTCTCTGAGTTACGAGGACAGCCAGGGCTACGTAGTGAGACCCTGTTTAAAATAGTAACAGTAATAGTAGTAGCAGCAGCGATGATAGTGATAATCTGTCAGATACCTAAGATTCAAAGCTTCACTTGTGGAGGAGAATTGAGTTAGCAAAAGACCTGAACTCACTGCTGCCCTCTGGCATAAGTGGGCAGGGTCTCATTAGCATCAGTGTGGTGCTTTGCCTTTGAGCCCCCCCCCCCCCTGCGCTGTCTTTGTGTCCTTCAGGATCCCAAATTGTGCTCACCAGATCAATTTGGAAGTAAAAAGTGTCACGCTTATCAAGTGTGCTGAGCTCTGCCACGCTGCAGTATGAATGTGTAAGCCTCGTGCTCACTGTCCCACGTCTGCTCTCGGGTGAGGGCTCAGTTACCATTTGGAGGGAAGAATGCCATGAGTGGCCGACATGTCACACCCCCACCCCCACCCGCTAGATGAGGTCAGCATAGGATCGCCTGAAATTAGCAACTATTGCGCGGCCTTCCCCTTCCCTCTCCGTGGAGACGACAAAGCTTCTTCAGGAAGCTGGTTTCATATGGTGGTTTAGATTTAAATACTGATTGTCTAGCACCATTTGAAATCAGTGTTCTTGGTGGAGAACTACTTCGCTGATGACCGCACAAAGAAATGAGTATACAGCCCTGAAGTGTCCAGTGTCTAAAACAGGCTCAGGCTACCAGAGCCTGCCCTCGCCCGCCCTGCTTACCTCTGTGTTATGGATAGTTGAGTAGTCAACCACTGTTAGAATTGCATACTTGTTCATGTAATCAGCCTTCTCTGGAAGTGGACTCCACCGTGCTCCGATGAAGACCCTACATATACGACAGATTGAAGGCCTGGGCCTTCCCAATGCACATGACCTCTTGTGACCCCTTAGAGGATGACTGATTTCTTTTGGTGTTCAGAGTCAATAGAATTTTCTAGCACCATCTGAAATCGGTTATAATGATTGGGGAAGAGCACCATTCAGCTGACTGGAGACTAATTTATTGCTGACTTTGGAGCCACAGGTAAGAGTTAAGAAACAAATACCAAAACATACTAAGGTACATTTTCTTCCTATCTTAAACTTGACTTTCATTAACACGTGTCCCAGCAACAGCATGGTTAACTATTCACATAGTGATGGTGGGTGTGTTTTAGAAAGTGTGTGGGGATTGCAGATTTGACGGTAACTAGAGGATAAAGGGCCAAACCAATAACTGACCAGTCAGTGTGAGAGGAGCAGGGGATATTTACTTCTATAAGGTTCTAACAGCTCACATAGGGATAGTCACCTAGCCTGCCTGGCCACTGGCCATTGCATGGTTAGCTGTCCAGACCAGGAGAGCTATAAGTTAGATATAACAGATAACTGGACCTGTGTCTGGACTCAAGTAACAGGCATAAAAATCAGTGTGACAAACTCATGTCTGGTAGATGTGTCCAACCATTTACATTGCAATGCGATGTTGTCATCTACAAAGTTAACATTAGAGAAGACAATGGGATTGCAAAAGATAATTTCGTGGGTTTTAAGTACACTTATGATGTGTTGGACAGCATTCATAGCTATCCTGAGGGGAAGGGGTGGGGGTGGGGTGGCATGGGCCACAGGTTGGACACACCTAGCCTGTGGTATTTGTAGCCTTTCCAAGTGGTGCTTAAGGCTACATTTCCTCCTGGTTGAACTTTAACTAGACTTATAAATAAGGAAAATCAGATGAATCATACAAATGACTAAGCTTTGGATAGATCTAAAAGGTTAGGTGAGATAGATTGTACAGTTTTTCCTGGGTAAACAAAACGGAACACCTTCAGTAGACGTCGCTGCCCAGAACCCCAAATCCAAGTTTTCTGTGCTTGTGTTTCAGAATGAAAAGGCAAGCGGGCTGTTAGTATTGCTGAAGGGCTGCGTGTGTAAGTAATTCCTAACACTGCTGCATCCCGACGTTCGTTCATAGCTCGTTCCTGTTGGGCCCGAATGGGATCACGTAGTCTCAGTTACTCCCGCCTTACGCATTGTCCAAGTCAGCATCACGGCCTTGTAAAGCAGAAGAACGCGTTTGCTACTGAGACAGAACTGAAATGAAGAGGGAGTATACCACAGATACAGAATAGGGACAAAGTAACACAGCTGCAGAAAACACCAAGTGTAGCGTTTGAACCCTTTTAGAGTCTATGACACAAAGGCTCTTGAGCCTTTCATGGAGTTGTACAGATGAGCAAGGTCTAGCTCTCCTCGCCTCGAAAGAAAACCCGAACCCATCTGTCCTTCCTGTCTCTGAGGGAAATCTGTTCTCTGTAGATTTACATGTTCTGAACATTTCACAGAATCACACCCTCTTAGGAAATTCTCCGTCCAGCTTAGTTCACTTAATGGGATGTTTTCATGGTTCTCTCACGGTGTGTTCATCAAACTCGGTTCCCTTTTCATGACTAAATAATATTTCACTGTGTGGGCATGCCACAGTTTGTTTATATACTTAGCAGTTTGGCATTTAAATTGTCCTGTTCTGTTTTGTTTTTAAGTTTAATCTTCTAATATGATTCATGTGTTATATATCCACAGACTGCACTGGATAGCACTGAGCCCTATAGCAATAAGTAGCTGTCCACTGCCGCACCTATATTTTCCCATTAGCTGTATCCTCAACTTTTATCTGTGTCTTCTGACTGCCTACATTTAAAGCGTTGTGCTGCTCTTCTTTCATTCTGACTTTCTTCCCTGCCCCCTCCCCCATGTGAGGATTTAACTTTAACAACCCTCATCCCCCTTAAAGCAGCCGTTCAATGTGAGCAGCCCTCACAATCCAATTACAGCCCAGGTGAAGTCAAGGGCTAGTGGGCAACCTGGCCGCAAAAGGCCAGGTAGACAGCTGTCATGAAGAACCTAAGGCGGACACGAATCCACGTATGCACGTAGAAGAACTAGTGTTGGCAATAGGGAATGTTGGTAATATAGAGAGGGATTTTTTTGTAGCCCACCCATACAGATTCACATTCCTTCAGAAACCTTATTAAATTCTGAGATGAGTAACTATCATTTTAAAAGTTGTTTCCCTGAACTTTCCCATGCGTTCCTCATGGCGGCTGTGGAGCTGCAGCTTCCCTCCCAGCGTGCTGGGACATGCTTTGGTTTCTCGGAGCCCAGCTTCCTCCCACACTGGTCTGGGTGAGTGCCTTTCTCAGCTCTCTGTTTCCCTTGCTTCCTTCCTGGGCTAAATACATTCCAGGTCCTCATCTCTTTAATCCTCTCAGCCAGCTCCTATCTGAGAGTCTGTTTATGTGTTCATTCTGTGCGTGTGTGTTAAAGAAGCACACACATCCTTCATCCTTCGGTAGTCATCTGGGGGAGACTGGTGGAACTTTTTTCGGGGGGGTGGGGTACATTTTTTGGTATGGAATTTCTGGTTAGAAAAAGAAAATCCTTCCGACTTTCATTCTCTAGTATGCAGGATTGAAGTAGAATGCAGAGCTAATCAATAGGCCCTTTGCTCTGGAAGTAGAAGACTTGGTTAACCCTGTAGTCTGTGTTCTTCAGTGGTTGGTCCTGGGCCTTGGGAGAGCTGTCTTCACTCCCTGGGCAGGACATTTGACATTGCTGTCATTGTGGACAGCGATCCCCTACACTCTAACAAAGTCCCTGCCTTCTTAATCCCCTGGCCTTCACCTTTGCCACTCACCGCATGGCTTGCCTTACCTCTCCCCTTCTCCTTTCTGTCTCTTTGTTCTGCTTTCTGGGAGAACTCCCACCATGTCTTCTAAACATCACAGTGAGTGTTCATGTCTGCTAATGGATGTCAGTATCTGAAAGGCAGGTCTTGAATGCCATTCTTCCCTGGCCTGAGGATTCACAGCTGTTTCAGGCTGTTGATTTCTTACCTGTGTTAAGTTTTCTCTCCCCTGCAGTGTCTTCAGGTGCTTTGCGTATTCGGGCTTTTGTGTTGTGAGTTTACTTCCGTGTTTGACTCTGTTCATGGTAGAGACAGGACTAGAAAGGTCTCTAAGCACTGACGGGAGTTATCACAGCATGTGTGTAGGTAGAGCAACGATCGATCCTCTCACACAAACCAACGGAGCCTGTCCTTGGGACTGGAGAGGTGGCTCATTGGTGCGAAGCAGATACTGTTCTTACAGAGAACCTGATCCTAGTACCCATGTGGGGTGACTCCCACTGTAAGTTACCCTCCTCTCACCTCCTTGGGCAACCAGTGCACATGCATATATACAAACACATAAATTTAAAACTTCGTCCTTGTCCTAACCCATACAATCTGCAAAAATGTAACCTTACATGGGCTTGGCAGAAGAAATAGGTCAGGCGCCTTGAGATGCACCCGGGCTGGACCCGAAGCCTTCAAAGCAGAGTCCCTTCCTGGCTGTGGTCAGGGAAATGTGGGTTTGGAGGACACCCAGCACTGCTGGCTCAAGGATGGAGTAAGAGGGCCCTGGCAAGGAATATGCCACGTTCTGAGATGGGAGAGTAAGACAACAGACCAGCTCCCTTCCAGCCTCCCAAATGGAACAGAACTGCTGACCCCTTTCTTCACCCCAGTAAGGCCTGCGGTTGACTTGGAAGACTGTGTGGTTAAAGTCTTTGAAGACACTGAGTTTATAGTGGTTTGTCACAGGTGCAGTAGGAACGTCATGCGGCCCAGGCTGGTAGACGGCTGGGGTACACCAGAGCCATTACCTGCTGGCTAGTGGGTACCTTCCCTTGGCCTGGCCAGTTTCCACTTAGGGGTTGGTTTAGTTAGCATAAACCTGAATCCCTTCAGATGTTACAAGAATAAATCTTCATGCATAGTTGCTTGATACAGAGAAGTCCGGAAAGCTTCACCCAGAACATTGGAGAAATTCTCACTCACTCTTGAGCCTGCATCACAAGAGCTGAGGCTCTGCCCAGCAGTGGGCAGCTGCTCAGTGGAGGGAGTGGGACTGTGTACTGACGTGTCTGGCCTTTGGAATAATAACTTCAGTATAGGAATTCTACATCTAACTCAGGTTTCTTCCATTGCCAAATTGTAGACTGGAACCATATAAAGAACAGGATTCTGAGAAATGTAGTTCTAGCCTTATATGACAGGATGGAGGTGGTGAATCAGACCCAACCCTGCATAGGGATGAGCCTGAATGTCAGATTCTGAAAACTGAATTGAAGAGGGGACAGTGAGTCTTAACTGTTCCAAATGTGGGGTTTAATTAGCCCCTTTTGTAGTCTGGCACCCAGTACTCCCTTGGCTGTGCTCACTGTCTCCAGGTACACCATAACCAATCTCTGCTTCAAGCTCTCCTCCTCCTCCTCCTCCTCTTCCTCCTTTTCTTTTAAAGATGATTTCACTACGCAGCCCAGAGTGTCCACCAACTCTCAGAGTGCTTGCCTCTGTCTCCTGGATCAAACACTTGTTCCACCACACCCGGCTGAGGATGACCATCGGCGTTGTCGTCGTCATCATCATCTGTGTCTATGCATGCAGTTGTATTTCAAAGCCAGAGGTATCTGATCTCCTGGAGCTGGAGTTACAGACAGTTGTGAGCTGCCCAGTGTGGGTCCTGGGAACTGAACTTGGGTTCTCTGCAAAAGCAGTATATGTGTGCTCTTGACTGCTGAGCAATCTCTCCATCCTCAACAGAAAAAAAAAAAATCTTAGGAGAAAATAAAAGACCCTACAGCTCCATTTTATTTTGTCTTGTTTATGTGAAACAGAGCCTCACCATCCAGCCCAGGCTGGCCTAGAAATCAGAATTCTCCTGCCTCAAGTCTCTGAAATACTGGTATCCATGCGTATACCACTGTCCTGGCTTCAGCTCTAGACTGTCTTTTGCTATGTACTTATGCTTATTGATTTTAACAACTATAAATATGGCTCTCTTGTGTCGCTGCACAGGTTAAAACTCCCATCCTTCAGCTTTCACTCACATACACTGTATTTCCATGACTATTATTCCATAACTGGCTAAGGTAGGTACCAGCAGAAGCTTTAAAAGTTATGCCCACCTGCTGGCCTGCACTGTTTGGAGCTCAGTTCCCTTATCTAGTCTGGACCTGGTCTGGACCATTCGGACAGCTGCTACCTTGCACTTAACTGCTACACGTGAAACAGCTGCCAACACTGCGCCTTCCCTGCTATGACAGACGGCGCTTCCAAAACCATGAGCCTACAAAACCCTTTAACAGCCAGGGCGTTGTCATAGCGACACGAGCAGTAACTATAGCCTTTGCAAAGGCACATCCGTCTATAGTCTAACACTTGAGAAGGGTCATACAGTGCCTTCCTGTCCCTGGCATCTCTGGAGCCATCTTTAGACCGAACGGTATGATTTTCAGTACACATGAAATTTAACAGATCTGAGAGATGAAAAAAAAAAAAAAAAAAAAGCAAGAAGGTCAAAGAGCCCAAGTGTTAGTGTGAATTCACTTTATCGAAGTTAAGGAGCTTAGAGCTCTGTGGGGCTCTTGGGTATTTGTTTGTTTGATTTTGTTTTTTTTTTTAAGAGACCTAACATCATGGCTAGTGAATGGAAAACCTCTTTCCTTGGCTCACTGTGGAGAGATGATGGAAACCAGTGTAATAGCAGGTACTCAGCCCAGTCTAAGCAGCGGCCTCCAGACAAGGCACATTTCTTGCTGATGGTTTTAAATTAAGTATTGCTGAGAAACAAGCCAACCAGCAGACTGGGCTTTCTCGCTTTATTTCCAGCCTTCTAGAACCCGAAGGGCAGTGTGGCTTCCAGGATTGTGTGCGTGCCAGGCTAAGGATCAAAGTAGCTCCTTTGGGGCTGAGACAAGCGATTAGTAACAGAACTGTTTTCTCTATTACAGGAAAAACCAAGGGAGGAAGAGGACACCATGAAATCTCTCTACTAAGTCTTCTAAGGGGCTTGGGCAGCCATGCCATAATCCTGGACCTAGTGTGATCTCAGCTCAAGTCCTCGGATGTTAGGTTGTCTTCAGCTGATACCTGGCCGAGGCTGCTGGGAACTCCGAAAGTAGCTCCCAGATAGGCTCATTTCCGAGTGGCCAGGTGCCACCTTCAATGTTGGTGTCACCTCCCCCTGCCCCTAGCCCCTCAGTCAGTCATTCCTTTCCCTCTTCTCTTTATTCTAGACTAAAGGTTAAGTCTATCTAACACAAAATACTCAGGGCCAGAAAAGCTTAGGTTAAGGAGTACTAGTATATATGTAATAAAAACCTTGCAGATGAGACTCAAGCCTGTCGGTGTTTGTGAATGATTTGTGTGTCATGTGTGTGTGGACACACACCCTGAAGGTAGTTTCACACATTATTAAAGCAACCGTGTTTTATTGTAGCCCATCACACAAGGTGAGGTGTAGCGTTTTCTACCTAAGACACCCAATAGGTTCTCACCCATGCTGACTGGGAACATTTTGGATTGCAGGCAAGGGATGTTCCATGCGTATAGACTTGAGTCTGTCTTCACAGCTCAGATGGCAGCTCTAACAGCGATCACCCCTTTGCTAAGATGCCTAGAGGTGCATCAGCATGTCCTGGGACTTCCTGGGCACTAAGAGAGTTGAGAAGTCTACCAGCCCCCTTAGTCTGTGAAGGAAATGTCGATGGACACCTTTGCAGGGAACACGCTGGCACTGTCCCTGCCTTGGTATGTGGGTGCGGCCCAGAACTTTGGGCCAAGCTTGTGCTGACTTGATGTGTCAGGGTCGAAGATTTCTGACGCCAGAGGAGACACATGGGTCAGTGGGCACAAAAGGTTTACTCCAGGAGTCGAAAGAAGGCCCACTTGAAGATGGACCAGGAGTTTGCCCATGGAAGTCACAGTGAGAAGAATGGCAGTGTGTTTACCACTCCTGCAGGCGCCACTTCTGACATGGAGTCCAGGAAACTATGGCCTACTACCAACCTGTACCAACCAGAACATGTTGGACACCACCCGCTATGGGTTGGGCAAAGGTGGTGTGGGCCTGGCAGGGGTTGAGTCACCAGAACTATGCCAAAGGCTTGGTGTGGCAGGAGGTGACAAGACAAAGGCACTGGAGTGTGCCAGTTGGGTGCCAGCCGTCTTAGCTGTTAGAACTGGTCTTGGAAAAAAGGACGGCCCTTGGATGTGATTTTCAAGGAGGCGTTTTTTAAACTTTCAACGGAGCCCGTAGGCATGGCCAACTCTCTTCACTTTAGTAGTCCAGCAGTGGTGTTGAATGGAGACCTTCTGAGCATCTGCAGCGTGCAGACCCTAGGCACTGAGAGAGGCCCAGCACCTGGCTCCTCGTGCCATTCCCAGACCCCGAGGGAAACAGTTAGCACTGTTGACAAGGACTGTATTTTCCTGCTAGGGACTGATTTAGCGGTAGAATGCTTACCCTAGCGTGCACTCATGCACAAGGCCCTAGGTTCAACCTCTAGCACCACAGAAACTGGGTATGGTGAAGAGAGCCTAGGAGGGCAGAGTAGAGCATTAATCCTGATGTTTGCTAGGTTGGCCAGAGGAAAGGCTCCTGACACAGCAGGCGCCTCCTTGACATGTTCCTCTGTGTCCCTTTGTTCACGCCTCCCCCACAGTCTAATCTCTACCTGTGTTTGGGCACAGCGGTAGAGATGGTACCGTGGTTTGTGTCCATGGAACAGATTAACCGCACTTTGTCCCAACCTGTTCTTGATTAAGCTTGTATTCCTTGCTTGGCAGTCCTTGGAGGGACAGATGCAATCCAGAAGATACTCAGCAAGAGTCATGACAAGGACATCATCGCAAAATGGAATTCATTTCCAGAACAAGACCTCATCAACTCAGAGAAGTGGGTTGTTTTGTTTGTTTTGCTTTTTTTCATTGTACCAGGGAGACAGCTCAATGGGAGAAGTTCTTGCCACACAAGTGTGAAGTCTTGCATTTGGTTCTTAGAAACCACATTTTAAAAAGACAAGCACAGGGATAATTCCTTCGGTGGGGAAACAAAATAGGCAGATGCCTGAAGCTTACTGGCCAGTCAGCCCAGCCAGCTTGGTGAGCTACAGGCCAACAAGAGACCCTGTCTCAGCAAACAGAGCAGACAGCTTCTGATGAACAGCAACTGCAGTTGTTTTCTGGCCTTCACACTCACACACACACACATGTCCCCATATGCATAAGTATGTATGGGCACATATGACACTCCTAAAGCAAGTCAAATGTGTTTTCTTGTAGCTGGAGTCAGGTGGTTAAGGCTAGAGCTCAGAACTCAGATTTTTCTCTGGCTACTTTTCAGGGCAGAATAAACCACTGTCTCTGTCCTTTCCTTGTGGCATCTCTGGCCACACATCTCATCCTTACTGTTTTCTTACTTAGTAGACTGCAAAGCTTTTCCATTCCTCTCTTTGATATGGGGTCTTGCCTGGCTTGTGTGTCCGCCTCAGTGCTGGGGTGCCACTCAAGGGAGGCAGAACACAATGTGTAATAGGGACGCCAGCCCATGCTTCCCCAGGTGAGAGACAGTGGGGTCTGGAATGGACACTGTGGTTCCTGGCTCTCCTGTGTACTCGGACGCTGCTGGGGTTCTGTGGGGAGTTGAGAATGGGGTCTGTGGGCCCTCACTTCCCCTCAGGATGTCTATACATCAGGCAGGAGGGGGATGGCAGAGCCAGGGACAGGAGCAGAATGTGGCTTGGTTCTGAGTGAGTGCTGAGAATGCAGAGGGCTAGAAGAGAGAAGGCCTTCTCTGGGAGATGCAGGTGTGTCTCTTTATTTCCCCTTCCCACCTCCTTGATGAAGGAGATGGTCCTTGCTTTATCTGATGGCAGGTGTGAATGCGTACATGTTGCTCAGGGGGAGCCTGGGATTAAATAGCTTTTGTGGAAGAGAAGGGAAGCTCATTGCCTAAACACCTATCTAGATTCCTCATTAGGATGGAGAGCTCCAGGCTTTTATGCTACGTGACTGACTGTCATGGTCCTCCTGGTGGGGTGTCATGGTTATGTGTCCCCGATCAGGTAGTTTGGCAGGGAGCTGGCCCCACACCTGCTGTTCTCAGTTCTGAGATTCCCCAGGGTCTGGGCCTGCTCAACACTGGAAAGCAGAAGGTTTAGGCATCATTGTCTGAAAAACTGTGACATGCCTATTATCACTGTCCACTCACGAAACATAATCCTGTGCCCAGCCCGCCTGCAGTTTGCTTTGCAGCCAGGATGTATTCTGACTGTTTAAAACACTACTCAAGTTTCGATGCTGCTGCTTGGGGACTGGACATTCATCTTAGCAAACTCCCTCTAAGAGAGGCCAGGGAGGAGAGGCACTCAGCCACTTAGGCAATTAGTAGAATCCCAGTGGGGCCGAGGGGCCGAGGGGCACGTGCTCTGCTCTTTTGCATCTCTTCCCACATTCCCACCTCTGTCCGGGTTCTCCCGCTGGTGTGGGAGTTGTGTTGCCGAGGTAGGAGCATTCAGCACCACGGTCAGAGCCTACGCTCGGGTTGGCTTCATCTTTGTTCCTTCAATGCTCTCCAAGCCACTTCCAAAGGTGCTACAGTCGGTCCCACTGTCTGTGGGGTTTGCCTAGACTACATCCTAACTAACAGCCAGTGCCTTTTTTTAACTCTAGCCCTCTTTACAAGCACACGTGTGTAGCCACAGTACAGGCGAGAAAGACAATTCTTGCTAATATTAAGACGCCTCAAGTTATATGGTGTGGACATTTCCTGAAGAGGCGTGTGAAGTTAAGCCAAGGATCAGATCCTCCCAGTTTTCATTTTAATTTTGGATTTGGGGGGTGGGGAAATCTCATGGGAGATTAAAAACTGGCAGTTGCCTTCCCTATCTGCCCTTCAAGCATGTCGTAATGCCAGGCATGGTCTAAACCCATTGCATAATCCCACCTGGCTCTCACCACAGCCTCTGCAGGGCCTGCACATTCCAAGGCTTGAGAGAGTCAAGTCATTTGTGCTACTGCAGAACAGCAGAGGCAGGATTTGAACTGAGTTCTGTCGTCAGCAGCTCTGTGTCTCCTTGGGCATATGGAAAAATCACAGTGGCATGTTTTTTTTTTTTTTTTTAATCTGTTGCCGGTTGGAAAGAAAATATCTCCTAGATGTTTTTTATTTAATTTTCAGGTTTTTGAGGCAGGGTCTTACATCATCCAGACTGATCTAATAATAGCTCTTCTGCCGACACTTCCCGAGTATTGGGATTAATACACACTCGGATGAAAATATTTTCCTATAAAAACAACACAGCCAGTGTTTAAAGTGAAACACCACATAGAAGTTCGATATTTCTAGAAGGTAGAGAAGAAGTAGCAAAGGGGTCTTGGCATCCATCCCCTCGCCTACCCCTCACCTCACAGTAGAGTGTGTAGTTGCTTTTTATGAGGGATCCTCAGCCAGGGGGTACATTATTCAAATTCCTTGTTCACGTTTACCATCTAGCAAAGTTAGAGGGGATCCCCGCCCCCAACCCCAAGCTAGGAAGTAGAAGTGGTAAGTCTCCTGAGAGAATGGCTAATCGCTCCTCAGACCTTCCCTGTTAGACACAGTGACACACACACACACTGAACACTTGACATTAACACCACCAGCAGGGGCTGTGGCAATGTCAGGGTGTACCTGGGATGTCAATCACCTATCCACTTTTGGCTTCTATCCCAGGGTGGTTAGTCACCTAATTGTTAACTACTCGGGTCCTAATTCAGGCATCTTTAAAGTTTCCACGTCTCCTGTTCTGCTGTGTAAGTTCAAAGCCAACTGCTGCTTTTATGGAGAAGCCTAATTGCTGTGAAGCCTTACATCTGCTGCTTCCTTCTCCAGACCTCCTCCCTGTTACCCAGCTCTGGGCTGTACTGCACCTTCGCCGGTCCTGCAGGCACAGATTGCTGCATCTTTGTCTGTGGAATAAGGCACTCGTAGTTTAGCTTGCTAATAGGAGACGTTAAAGGAGACTTGTTTCACAAACACAAACAACAAATCAGATTTCTTCTTTAGCCCTAGGAAATTTCCCCCCACACCCTATGCTTAGTTTCCTGCATTTTTGTGGCCTGGGGCTTGCACAGAAATCTCAGTGTACGGGGACACATGTTTCCAGTTGCAGCATTTTAAATTGTTCTTTAATTGTTAAAAGGGGACAGAAAAAAGGTGAACCTTAGATACTAAACTGAGCTGTAGTGAGAAAGCAGAATGTCGGGCTTGTAAAGCAGGGACTCATGGGAACTCTATCCCATGATGTTCCATGGTATCTGCAAATGAATTCCTTGTGTTCACGCATTTGATGCCTATGTGAAGAAATGCCTATAAAATACACATCCCGGGTACCTCTTGTGAGCAAGAGCCACTTCCTCACCTGTTCCCATCATTGACCAGATATTTTCTGCTTCGTTCAGAGCATGAAAGTCTCTGAAATGCTCGCCTGGCATATGGGTTGCCTTGTATTTATAAGAAAGTTTTTGTGTCTCTGATCTGACCTTGTTCTGTCCCAGGGTTGCCACGTGGGGGACAGCCTATCTGTAGCCAGAGATAGCCCTGTCTAGAGTTACAGTGTAGAAATTGGCAACAGTTACAGATCACCCACACACACCACCAGAAACAAGTGCTAAATATTTTACCAGTGCATCACATGGACAGGCTTTAAGTGGCCCAGTCTACTTTAAAAGGCAAGCGTTAGCAGAGGAGAGGCTGGTAAGTTGTCCCATTGTTGTCAAGTTTTTGTGCAAGATGAGTGTGTTCTAGAGAACCACAGGGCACAGGGCCAACAGGGCTGTTCCCTCATTTGATGGGGGTGTCTTATGGACCATGTTCCTACCCACACACAACCAGGTGGGGCCGTGGATACTCAAGGAAGCACTCAGAGGTGACGGTGTCTTTTATTTGGACTGTGGGGATGTTTTTATAGGTGTACTCACTTGTTTAGACACCTCCAATTGTGTACATTGACTGTAAGCATCTTCTTGCATACCCAATTATGCTTCCGTACAGCTTGGGTTGTTTTGTTTTGTTTTGTTTTTTAATAAAACATTAATAGTATAGCCCAGGCTGACTTTACTCTCTTCATCCTCCCATCTCTACCTTCACAGGATAGGTATGTTCCCCTGTGGTGGGCAGTGTGGCTGTTCTAAAATCATAGTGCAGTTAGACACACTACCTTTCATAGTATGAATGGACCTCATCCAATCAGGTGAAGACCCCAAAGAGTAAAGATCAGGTCCCTTCAAAGAAGGACTTGCTGCCCTTCACCTCAGATACAGGACCACAGCCCTAGCTCTTGCTAAGCCTGGCAGCCAGCCACAGCCTGCCCACCCCCAGTTGCATGCTGGCCCCAGTGGGGCCTGGGTACATATGTTCACCCAATCACCTCTCCGGATATACAGGTTGATGTGTTAAAATAGTGGCTTACGTCTGAACACAGCACACTGGGCCCAAACAGTTCCACATGTGAGAGGTTTATTGAGAAAATGGGGGGGGGGGAGTGGCAGCAGAAAGAAAAGAGGGAAAGAGAGAGAGGGAGGGGTGTTCCCCTTATATATCTGGAAAATGATGTAACACAGGTAAAGGTGGGAGGTGAGCTAAGTGGATTCTGGGAATATGGTGCTTGTTGTCTTGGCAACAGGTCTGCAGGTCACGCTGTTGCCTATGTGATGTCATAGGTTTGGGAGGTCCTGATGCCAGCACAGGTATGTCTACATTCATGTTTTTTGTGTTAACTATGTTGTATGTGAAGTATATGGAAAACCAGCTATTGGAGCTCTCTGTCAAGAAACTGCTGACATTCCATATATGCTGCACTTCTTTTGTGCAAAATACATATTTTCCCTTTTTAAAATTATCTTTTATGTATAGGTGTTTGCCTACATGTAAGTCTGTGCACCATATGTGTGCCTGATGCTTTGGAGGCCAGAAGAGGGTACCAGATCCCTGAACTGGAGTTACAGATTTGTGAGTTAGGGGTTGAACTCAAGTACCGTGCAAGGGCAGCCAGTACTCTTAGGTACTGAGCCGTCTCTAGCCCAGTCTCTTTAGTTCTGGATTTGCCGATGGAAGAGCTTGGTTGCTTACTTATATCCAAACAAACTGATGCTGCAGTGCGTAGTTCTCTGGTTTTCATGGTGGCTTGGAGTTTTGCACAAAGACAGCCTCAGATGAGTGCAGGGAAGCAAGGAGAGAGATCGCTTGCCCAGAAGCCATGCTGCAGACACCCACGGCGTCTGAGGAGCCAGTGAATTCCTAGGGAATGAACACTTACAGCTCCAATCCTGCTCCTGCCTCTCTATCCTGCCTCATCTTGTTCTGCTCTGTGTATCTGCCGCCTGTGTGCTTCTTTCCGTGGCAGATTTTCTTTCTGTCCCGGTAAGACCACAAAAGGCAGTGAGTGAGTAGTGAGCTCCAGGTTTGAAAGTTCATCCAGGAGAGAAATAAACAAAGGTGGTTGCAGCCCTGAGGGCAGGACCGGAGAGGCAGCCTGGAGGAATGTGATTCCCTTACACATGAGCGAGGGACAAAGTGAATGCATTTCTGAGCCTTGCTGATAGGAGAGGCTGAGTGGCCTGAGGGATCAAGAGCTAAACAAAGCTAACCGGGCCTTGGAGACTGTCCCCTTGAGACTGCCGTTCTTGTCACCTGACTTTAAATGTCACTGCTCCAGGGTTTTCCTGACACCCTTGGGTGTTTCTAAACTTGAAGTTCCCAGTGAGGATTGAGGAATGTGAGATAGACCAGGGGCACGGCGCCCCTAAGGAAGAGTCAGCGCCAGTCAGATGATTGTTTTTGTTTTGTTCTCAGTACTAGGGATTGAACCCATGCGAGCAAAGCAAGCTCTCTACCACTGAGCCACCTCTCCTGCCCTCTACCACTGAACCACCACCCCTGCTCTCTACCACTGAGCCACCTCCCCTGCCCTCTACCACTGAGCCACCTCCCCTGCCCTCTACCACTGAGCCACCTACCCTGCCTTCTACCACTGAGCCACCTCCCCTGCCTTCTACCACTGAGCCACCTCCCCTGCCCTCTACCACTGAGCCACCTCCCCTGGCCTCTTCACCTCTTATTTTGAGAGAGGATCTTAATTAAATTGCCAGGGCCAGCACTGAAGTTGAACTTGTGATCCTCCGGCTTCTAGCAAATTACTACTTCTAAAATTTATTTCATTGAAAACAGAGATAGATGTGGTGGCTGGTTTAAATATGAAATGCTCCCCCAGAGGCTCAGGTGTTCAATGCTTGCTCCCTAGCTGTGGTCTCTTCTGTGAAGTTCTGGAAACTTCCGGGGGCTGAGCCCAGTGAGGGAAGTGTGCCACTGGGAGATACATTGCTGCTTCCTGGCCATCCCACTACCGTGACACCATAAGCCAACAGAACTTTCCTGCTTTATATTGTTGATGTGAGACATTTTAGCTCACTGACCGGCACATAGCTTCCTGTGACTAATGGCTTCCGTATTGGACAGCACAACCATGGGAGTGTCCTAACTCCCTCACCACTGTGTCTGCGAGCACAGCGTGAGGAAGGAGTACTCTAAACAGATTCACTTCTGGATCCTTTGCTGGTGTGTGTCCGTATCTGAAGTATTCTCATAGTGCTCTGGTTTGCATTTCTTTCATTTGGTTTTTGGTCTGGCTTTTGGTTTTTGGCTTATTTTTGCTTTTTTTTTGTTATTGTTGTTCTGTGTGTTTTGTTGTTGGTGGCGGTGGTTTGTTTGTTTGTTTGTTTGTTTTGGGCTGTTTGTTTTGCAGTTTTGCAGTTTGGCTATGAAGGTCCTCCTTGCTTGAATCTCTAAGAGCACCAGGCTGACTTTGACCTTGCGTGGGGCATCCTACCTCCCATGTGCTGGAATGACAGGTACATGCCTCCGTCCAGTACTGCTATTGTGCTTTGGAGAGTTGGGGGGTGAGCTGGTTATTTCTGCCAGTTCGATACAAATTAGGATCACTTGGAAAGAGAGACCCTCAACTGAGCACTTGCCTCCATCTGATTGGCCGGTGGGTAAGCCAATGGGCATTTTCTTGGTTTATGATTGATGGGAGAGAGCCCAGCCCACTGTGGACGGTGCCTCTGAGCAGGTGGTCCTGGGCTGTGTAAGAAAGCAAGCTGTGCAAGCCAGGTAACAGCATTCCTCAGCAAGCCAGGTGACAGCATTCCTCTGTGGTCTTTGTTTCCGTTCCTACCTCCAGGTTTCTTACCTTGGCTTCTCTTACTGTCGCCTGTAAGTCAGATAAACCATTTCTTTCCTCGAGTATCTTTTGGTCGGTGTTTTATCACAATAGAGACCAAATGGACAGGAGATGGTGTGGGGTTTGGTCTGGTCAGCTGTATATCTGTGCTCGCTGCAGACATCTCATCTGGGTCAATTAAATGGGTTCGCAGAAACTTGTGTCTGTTACTCAAGATTTCAGAAAGAATGAGAACATCCACCCAGCTTCTTCCTAAGGTGGGATTTAAAAAATGTGTTTATCTCTCTCAATTTTTGTAAGTTTCAGATTAAAGTCTCTGCAGTTTTAAGGAACCAATGAAAGTCCCTTGCTCCACCAAGCTAGTCAATTAAGATTCTTTTGCTTTTGAGATTCTCATCCGTTGAATGAGCTAACCGGTGTCCTGTATGGAAGCTGTATAAACAGGAAAAAAAATACCATTTGTCATGCTTCTCTCGGGATAATGTTTATTGAAGTAGTAAGAAGTCGATGGACTTAGAATGGGAAATGTTTGCATTGGAAAGGAAGATGGACGATTGGGCCAGGCACGATTTGGTGTTTAGTTTCCAGCAGGCATGTGTGTGTTCAGCCCCATTTATATCGTCTAGAGGAATGAGCTCTGCTGGCCTAAGTCTTCAGCTCAGAGCCTCTGAGGCCAGGACTCTGTTCCCATTCCTGGGCCTCCATATCTAGGCAACTGCAAAAAAAAAAAAAAAAACCCAAAACAAAAAACTTTTTCTAGGTTTTCTTTGAGGAAAAGGACAAGGTACACTATAAAGCATTTTTAACAATGATAAACACCCCTTCAATATAAATGATAACAAGTTATACCTTTGATTTCCCCTTTAGGGGGTGTGGGAATTCAGTGTTACATGGGTATAATGTGGATCGGTTTATTAGGAAAGCCAAGTGCTCACTGTATAATCACATGCTAAGAGAATTGCTGTTCGGTGGAACTGTCACAGACTTCGAGGGAAGAAAGTGGCTTTGTAGGTCCTGTGACTACCTTTTAAATAATGACTGTGACCTGAGTCATTTCTGAGGAGCAAGTGAGCAAATCTCTTCAGTTTGACTCTGGATTCTGGCGCTCACATCCATCACTTGTGCCCACAAGGAGGCTCCATCTCACATGAGGCTCCTCCATCTCACAGAGGCTCCATCACACACGAGGCTCCTCCATCTCACATGAGGCTCCTCCATCTCACACGAGGCTCCATCTCACACGAGGCTCCCTCTCACACGAGGCTCCATCTCACAGAGGCTCCATCACACACGAGGCTCCATCTCACACGAGGCTCCATCTCACACGAGGCTCCATCACACACTGCTTAGGAGGTGGTCACTCTGAGTCAGACTGAGTAGTTAAAAAGCTTGCTTTTCCTTTCATTTGGTTTTTGCTCCAAACTTTCTTCCTCCTGCAGAGTCACTTAAGCACCTTAGTAGCCTTCCTATTGTGAAAAGGGCCAAAACAAACCCACTGAAATAGGCTAGCACAAAATGTATTGTTTAAATCCAGACATGTTAGAGAATAAGAGGGCTGTTTTAGTAATTATGCCGGGACAGCAAGTGTACCCTTCTCACCGTTGAAGTCAGCCTCGTTAGCTATGAAGGCAAACCCAGACGAGACCTCATGTCCCCATCAGACGGGCAAGCTTAAAGTGATGTGATGGTTTGTATATGCTTGGCCCAGGGAGTGGCATTATTAGGAGGTGTGGCCTTGTTGGAGTGGGTGTGGCCTTGTTGGAGTGGGTGTGGCCTTGTTGGAGTGGGTGTGGCCTTGTTGGAGTAGGTGTGGCGTATCACTGTAGGTATGGGCTTTAAGACCCTCACCCCAGCTGCCTGGAAGTCAGTCTTCCACTAGCAGCCTTCAGACGAAGATGTAGAACTCTCAGCTCCTCCTGCACCATGCCTGCCTAGATGCTGCCATGCTCCCATCTTGATGATCATGGATGGAACCTCTGAACCTGTAAGCTAGCCCCAATTAAATGTTGTCCTTTATAAGAATTGCATTGGTCATAGTGTCTCTTCACAGCAGTAAACCCTAACTAAGACAAGTGTAGACTACAAATATCAGTAAAGGCACCGAGAACGAGGCAGAGGGGACATTTTGCTGCCTCTGTTGATGGCCCAAGGGACGCAGCTCAGTGGACTCACCTGTAAACCACTTTGAAAGTGAACTCACGTTGGCTGCTAAAGATCAGTGTGTCATGTCCAGCTTCCTTTGCCACATGATACATGTTTAAATACAGAAACACTGTCTATGGAAACCTAATGTACCCCCAACATGAACAGGAATGCATCAGTCTGCACAAACCACAAGCATCCCATCTATCCCTGAAAGAAGCAATTCAAAACACAACCACTTTGCTCAGTCCAAAGTGGCTGGAACTAAGCAAGGGCGCACACAAGAAGCTGAGTGTGGTGGTAACTGTGACTCCAGAGCATCTGTAACTCCAAGGGGGGGGGGGGCGGGGACAGGTAGATCCTCAGCACTTGCTAGCCAACCCATGTAGCCCATAGTCAGGTCTGGGTTCATTGAGGATTTCTTGTCTCAAATAGGTGGACAAGATATACTAGTATTTCTCTCTAGCCTCCATATTCACAGCCATATGCTCCCGCACACATATGAACAGGTACACGTGTGTATGCCACATGCCAACACTAACAAATGAATAATAAAAGGCATAGTATTTGTGTGGGTCAGATTCCCACACTAGGACACATTTTTGGATAATCCATTTAGAGGGGTGATAGCTGGGGTGCAGTTTTGGAGATTCTGGACTGTGACTATTTCTCTCCATTACTCTGGGGCCCACCGCAAGTCATTGCATCACATCGGGGCCATGGGGCTGAAATGGAACAAATTTACTCACCTTAAGCCTGAGAAGCAAGAGGTGGAAAGGAACAAGGCACAATCCCTTTCAGGGGCACACCCTTCCAATGATCTAGAAACCTCCCACTAAGCCCCACCCCTTACTAAAAGCACCACACTGAGGGCCAAGCCTATACTACACTGACCTTCAGGAAGCACTTGAGATCTAACTTAGAGCTGCTCAAAAGTCAGGGCAGTGGCTGCTCTTTGGAAATCGAGGGACCTAATAAAGAGGGGACTCTGAGGTCTTAACAGTATTTCTCAAATCCTCAGTCGAGGATTTGTCCTTTATTCCCTCAAACTAGAGAGCCAGTATGCAAACGAAATAGTACAAGGATTGTGGAGGAGCGTCATGTGCCTTCAGAACACCCGCTAGATAGCTTTTCGGGCCTTCAGTGACTGAGCGGCAGCCTGTACTTGTTTTGTGACTCAGGAGCATAGACAATATATTTCATTTCTAGGCCAAATACTGGTGGCCATTTCATGGACTTCAGACCTGTCTCTAAGTCCAGCATGACAGCAGACCTCGTTTCAGACAGTAGATGTTCCCTCCACCTTGAGTGAGGACATCATGGATCAAGAACTTCTATCAACCTGCAACGTACAGAACCAGCAAGATGCAAACCTTTCCCATTTTAAGCCACTGCTGCATGAAGATAGCATAGTAGCATCATGAAAATGGTGAGTAACCATTTCACACTAGCCCCATTCTGCGAAGACGACTGTGGAATGTGCGGAAGAAGAACATTTCTAACTGTGGAAACTTCCAAGTACAAAGACCCTGTCGAGGAACTGAAGGACAGAAAGCACACTGGGGAACATAGGAAGAAGAGACTGGTAAGCGCTGGAGCCAGAGGGGAAGGCAGAGGTCCGAGCACACACACACCTAGAGACTGTGGTCAGGCCTTCAGAGCCAGCAGTCGCTGCAGGCAGGAGGGTGACAGCATGCTGATCCCGTCGGAAAGGGCTCACTCTGTCTGCAGTGTGGAGAGTTATGTAGAAGGCAAGTCTGAAACCACAGAACCCACTTACAGAGCCACAGCAATGAGAGATGATGCTGCAAAGCAAAAGAGAAATGGATTTTTGTTTTTTTGTTTTTTTTTTAATATTTTTATTACATATTTTCCTCAATTACATTTCCAATACTATCCCAAAAGTCCCCCATAGCGCCCCCCACTTCCCTACCCACCCATTCCCATTCTTTTGGCCCTGGCATTCCCCTATATTGGGGCATATAAAGTTTGCAAGTCCAATGGGCCTCTCTTTCCATTGATGGCCGACTAGGCCATCTTTCGATACATATGCAGCTAGAGACAAGAGCTCCAGGGTTCTGGTTAGTACATCATGTTGTTCCAACAATAGGGTTGCAGATCCCTTTAGCTCCTTGGGTACTTTCTCTAGCTTCTCCATTGGGAGCCCTGTGATACATCCAATAGCTGACTGTGAACATCCATTCCTGTGTTTGCTAGGCCCCGGCATCGTCTCACAAGAGACAGCTATATTTGGGTCCTTTCAGCAAGATCTTACTAGTGTATGCAATGGTGTCAGCGTTTAGAAGCTGATTATGGGACGGATCCCTGGATACAGCAGTCTCTAAATGGTCCATCCTTTCATCACAGCTACGAACTTTGTCTCTGTAACTCCTTCCCTGGGTGTTTTGTTCCCAATTCTAAGAAGGTGCACAATGTCCACACTTTGGTCTTCATTCTTCTTGAGTTTCATGCGTTTATCAAATTGTATCTTATATCTTGGGTATCCTAAGTTTTGGGCTAATATCCACTTATCAATGAATACATATTGTGTGAGATCTTTTGTGATTGTGTTACTTCACTCAAGATGATGCCCTCCAGGTCCATCCATTTGGCTAGGAATTTCATAAATTCATTCTTTTTAATAGCTGAGTAGTACTCCATTGTGTAAATGTACCATAATTTCTGTATCCATTCCTCTGTTGAGGGACATCTGGGTTCTTTCCAGCTTCTGGCTATTATAAATAGGGCTGCTATGAACATAGTGGAGCATGTGTCCTTTTTACCGGTTGGGACATCTTCTGGATATATGCCCAGGAGAGGTATTGCTGGATCCTCCGGTAGTACTATGTCCAATTTTCTGAGGAACCGCCAGACTGATTTCCAGAGTGGTTGTACAAGCTTGCAATCCCACCAACAATGGAGGAGTGTTCCACTTTCTCCACATCCTCGCCAGCATCTGCTGTCACCTGAATTTTTGATCTTAGCCATTCTGACTGGTGTGAGGTGGAATCTCAGGGTTGTTTTGATTTGCATTTCCCTGATGATTAAGGATGTTGAACATTTTTTCAGGTGCTTCTCTGCCATTCGGTATTCCTCAGGTGAGAATTCTTTGTTCAGTTCTGAGCCCCATTTTTTAATGGGGTTATTTGACTTTCTGGAGTCCACCTTCTTGAGTTCTTTATATATATTGGATATTAGTCCCTTATCTGATTTAGGATAGGTGAAGATCCTTTCCCAATCTGTTGGTGGTTTTTTTGTCTTATTGATGGTGTCTTTAGCCTTGCAGAAGCTTTGTAGTTTCATGAGGTCCCACTTGTCAATTCTCGATCTTACAGCACAAGCCATTACTGTTCGATTCAGGAATTTTTCCCCTGTGCCCATATCTTCAAGGCTTTTCCCCACTTTCTCCTCTATAAGTTTCAGTGTCTCTGGTTTTATGTGAAGTTCCTTGATCCACTTAGACTTGACCTTAGTACAAGGAGATAGGAATGGATCGATTCGCATTCTTCTACATGTTAACAACCAGTTGTGCCAGCACCATTTGTTGAAAATGCTGTCTTTCTTCCACTGGATGTTTTTAGCTCCCTTGTCGAAGATCAAGTGACCATAGGTGTGTGGATTCATTTCTGGGTCTTCAATTCTATTCCATTGGTCTATTTGTCTGTCACTATACCAGTACCATGCAGTTTTTATCACAATTGCTCTGTAGTAGAGCTTTAGGTCCGGCATGGTGATTCCACCAGAGGTTCTTTTATCCTTGAGGAGAGTTTTTGCTATCCTAGGTTTTTTGTTATTCCAGATGAATTTGCAGATTGCACTTTCTAATTCGTTGAAGAATTTATTTGGAATTTTGATGGGGATTGCATTGAATCTGTAGATTGCTTTTGGCAAGATAGCCATTTTTACAATGTTGATCCTGCCAATCCATGAGCATGGGAGATCTTTCCATCTTCTGAGATCTTCTAGAATTTCTTTCTTCAGAGACTTGAAGTTTTTATTATACAGATCTTTCACTTCCTTAGTTAGAGTCACGCCAAGATATTTTATATTATTTGTGACTACTGAGAAGGGTGTTGTTTCCCTAATTTCTTTCTCAGCCTGTTTATTCTTTGTGTAGAGAAAGGCCATTGATTTGTTTGAGTTAATTTTATATCCAGCTACTTCACCGAAGCTGTTTATCAGGCTTAGGAGTTCTCTGGTGGAATTTTTAGGGTCACTTATATATACTATCATATCATCTGCAAAAAGTGATATTTTGACTTCATCTTTTCCAATTTGTATCCCTTTGATCTCCTTTTGTTGTCGAATTGCTCTGGCTAGGACTTCAAGTACAATGTTGAATAGGTATGGAGAAAGTGGACAGCCTTGTCTAGTCCCTGATTTTAGAGGGATTGCTTCAAGCTTCTCACCATTTACTTTGATGTTGGCTACTGGTTTGCTGTAGATTGCTTTTATCATGTTTAGGTATGGGCCTTGAATTCCTGATCTTTCCAAGACTTTTATCATGAATGGGTGTTGGATCTTGTCAAATGCTTTTTCCGCATCTAACGAGATGACCATGTGGTTTTTGTCTTTGAGTTTGTTTATATACTGGATTACGTTGATGGATTTCCGTATATTGAACCATCCCTGCATCCCTGGGATGAAACCTACTTGGTCAGGATGGATGATTGTTTTGATGTGTTCTTGGATTCGGTTAGCAAGAACTTTATTGAGGATTTTTGCATCAATATTCATAAGGGATATTGGTCTGAAGTTTTCTATCTTTGTTGGGTCTTTTTGTGGTTTAGGTATCAGAGTAATTGTGGCTTCATAGAATGAGTTGGGTAGAGTACCTTCTGTTTCTATTTTGTGGAATAGTTTGTGAAGAACTGGGATTAGATCTTCTTTGAAGGTCTGATAGAACTCTGCACTAAACCCATCTGGTCCTGGGCTTTTTTTAGTTGGGAGACTATTAATGACTGCTTCTATTTCTTTGGGGGATATAGGGCTGTTTAGATCATTAACCTGATCTTGATTCAGCTTTGGTACCTGGTATCTGTCTAGGAACTTGTCCATTTCATCCAGGTTCTCCAGTTTTGTTGAGTATAGCCTTTGGTAGAAGGATCTGATGGTGTTTTGGATGTCTTCAGGATCTGTTGTTATGTCTCCTTTTTCATTTCTGATTTTGTTAATTAGGATGCTTTCCCTGTGCCCTCTAGTGAGTCTGGCTAAGGGTTTATCTATCTTGTTGATTTTCTCAAAGAACCAGCTCCTTGATTGGTTGATTCTTTGAATAGTTTTTCTTGTTTCCACTTGGTTGATTTCACCCCTGAGTTTGATTATTTCCTGCCGTCTACTCCTCTTGGGTGAATTTGCTTCCTTTTGTTCTAGTGCTTTTAGGTGTGTTGTCAAGCTGCTAATGTGTGCTCTCTCTAGTTTCCTTTTGGAGGCACTCAGAGCTATGAGTTTTCCTCTTAAAAATGCTTTCATTGCGTCCCATAAGTTTGGGTATGTTGTGGCTTCATTTTCATTGAACTCTAAAAAGTCCTTAATTTCTTTCTTTATTCCTTCCTTGACCAAGGTATCATTGAGAAGAGTGTTGTTCAGTTTCCACGTGAAGGTGGGCTTTCTATTATTTATTTTGTTATTGAAGATCAGCCTTAGTCCATGGTGATCTGATAGGATGCATGGGACAATTTCAATATTTTTATATCTGTTGAGGCCTGTTTTGTGACCAATTATGTGGTCAATTTTGGAGAAGGTACCATGAGGTGCTGAGAAGAAGGTATATCCTTTTGTTTTAGGATAGAATGTTCTGTAGATATCTGCCAGATCCATTTGATTCATAATTTCTGTTAGTTTCACTGTGTCCCTGTTTAGTTTCTGTTTCCATGATCTGTCCATTGGTGAAAGTGGTGTGTTGAAGTCTCCCACTATTATTGTATGAGGTGCAATGTGTGCTTTGAGCTTTACTAAAGTTTCTTTAATGAATGTGGCTGCCTTTGTATTTGGAGCATAGATATTCAGGGTTGATAGTTCCTCTTGGAGGATTTTACCTTTGATGAGTATGAAGTGTCCCTCCCTGTCTTTTTTAATGACTTTGGGTTGGAAGTCAA